>NC_047084.1:499140831-500553331 GCF_902459505.1 Geotrypetes seraphini | reverse complement strand
ATTTCCAAAAAGCCTTTGACAAGGTACCCCATGAACGCCTACTTCGGAAACTGAAGAATCATGGGGTAGAAGGAGATGTACACAGATGGATCAAGAATTGGTTAGCAGGTAGGAAGCAAAGGGTAGGAGTGAAGGGCCACTACTCAGACTGGAGGAGGGTCATGAGTGGTGTTCCGCAGGGGTCGGTACTCGGACCGCTGCTGTTCAATGTATTTATAAATGATCTAGAAACAGGGATGAAGTGTGAAGTAATAAAATTCGCAGACGACACCAAACTATTTAGTGGGGCTAGAACTAAAGAGGACTGTGAAGATTTACAAAGGGACCTGAACAAACTAGGAGAGTGGGTGACGAGATGGCAGATGAAGTTCAATGTAGAGAAATGTAAAGTCTTGCATGTAGGAAACAGAAACCTGAAGTACAACTATACGATGGTTGTTATTGGGTGAGAGTAACCAAGAAAGGGACTTGGGGGTAATGGTGGACAAGACAATGAAGCTGTCGGCTCATTGCGCAGTGGCCGCTAAGAAGGCGAATAGAATGCTAGATACTATCAAGAAAGGTATTGCAACTAGAGCGAAAGAAGTTATCCTGCCGTTGTATCGGGCGATGGTGTGCTCGCATCTGGAGTACTGCGTCCAATATTGGTCGCCGTACCTTAAGAAGGATATGGCGATACTCGAGAGGGTTCAGAAGAGAGCGACACGTTTGATAAAAGGTATGGAAAACCTGTCATACGCTGAAAGATTGGAGAAACTGGGGCTCTTTTCCCTGGAGAAGCGGAGACTTAGAGGGGACATGATAGAGACTTACAAGATCATGAAGGGCATAGAGAAAGTGAAAGAGGACAGATTCTTCAAATTCTCGAAAACTTCAAGAACGAGAGGCCGTTCGGAACAAATTAAGAGGGGACAGATTCAGAACCAGTGCTAGGAAGTTCTTCTTCACCCAAAGGGTTGTGGACACCTGGAATGCGCTCCCAGAGGGCGTGATAGGACAGAGTACGACTGGGGTTCAAGAGGGGATTAGAAAATTTCCTGAAGGAAAAGGGGCTAGAAGGGTATGGATAGAGGATTACTTTCCAGGTCCTGGACCTGATGGGCCACCGTGTGAGCAGACTGCTGGGCATGATGGACCTCTGGTCTGACCCAGCAGAGGCACTGCTTATGTTCTTATACTGACTGAAAGTGAAGTGAAACTACAAAATAGAAGGTTAGAAAAGAATAGAAGACTAGGTGAATGTAATAAAGAAAAAATCTGGGGAAAAAAGAAATAGAAGACTGCATAATATGGGTTAAATATGCCTACCTCAATGACTTTTAGTTCTATTACATAAATAGAGCATCTATTACATAAATAGAGCAAAGTACTTTATACTGATTATAAAGTAAAGGACGTAGGACGCCGCCAAAGTACTTTATAATCAGTTGATGCGCCGACGAAGTCAGTGATTCTTAAAATACATAAGCAGGAGGATAAGATCCGAGGATAATCGTATTCAATTCCATTTAACTAAATGCTGTCCTGAAGAAGCTCTAGGCATTTCAATTAGAGCGAAACGGAGATCTTCTGTCGGGATGATAGCTGGGCAGAACATTTAACCCGAGCTAAGTACTATACAGCAAACAGCATTAGTCAATATGTGAATGATTTTGCAATTTAAAAAATAGCCCACAGAGAAAATAAGACAATTATCAATGATAGCTCAGTTATAAGCTTAGCTTAAAACATGTTAAATCAGAGGCTATGTGACAAGTAGACAGAAATTTAAGAAATGCTGCATAAGCACAAGAAGTATTCAATCGGAGGATAGACTCCAAGAATCAAAATGCAGGTTATGTGAACAAAACTTGATTCAAAACATCTCTGGCTGCGGGAGAATACAGACTTTGAGGTCTAGGGTCTGCTTCCAAAGGGCAGACTGCTTTGCAGTGTACCCACTTGGACAGCCTGCACTACCAGTTGTGGGGGCTCAGGGACCGTTCCCTTGGGAGCAGAGCTTGCCATAGGTTTGTCCATGGTGGGCTTGAGCACAAGCTGAGTGGCTCCATGCGGTTTTTCCAAGATCGGAGCCGACTGTTTCCACCTTCCCCTCCACCCCCTATTTGCATGCGTGAGACCCGGTGGAAGTTGAGGTCTCCAGCCAGTTCGTTGGGCCCAAGAAGCAGTCCAAACACACAAGCAGTCTGGATTCCAGGTTCTCCCTGTAAGCTGTTGCAGCTCCTAGCACACAGCATGCCACAGTGAGTAACAGGCTGACAGCCTGAATAACCTTAGAACCCCCAAAAAAATTATTTTAAGAGCTTCCCCTCACCCTCACCTTGATTTTGTTTCAGTCAGGTTCCCCCACCTCTAAAATCGCTAATTTTTGGATTCTAATGTAGCTCCCTGGGCTGGTTTTTGTGCTGAAATTGCTACCATGGTGGCCATCTTGGATTTCCAAATTTAAAAATAAAAGCCTCTATCTTCCTCAAAACACAAACACATCAGTTTTGCTTTAAAACAGGTGTGATGGACTCCTCAGGCTAGGATACCTTGAATTTTTGTCAAATTTGCAGTGGATGGCCGTCTGAGGATTGCCTATGTCCCACATACCACGTGACATGTGAGGGGGTGGAAGCTGCTGGCTTAGCCTCCTCTAGTCCCTTTTTTGGGGGGCTGTTAGTTCCCAGATGGTACAAGGGCCAGGAGAAAAGTCCAGGTTTGAGCCAGGAAGCAGCACAGTGCAGCCATGGCCTGGCTGCAAAACCCCAAAAAGGAGTTCATGAGCATCCAGGTTTCCCCATTCATTTATCAATATGATGTTTGAAGCTTACAGGATTAATAAGGGCCACATGAAACCCTTGGGAATCGCAGTCATGCTGGCACCAGGGGTTTCCCCCAATGAGCACAATTCCCTAGCAATAGTGCCATGCGCAAGATGGGGAGGTCCAATCTGAGGAAGATTGGGCAGGAGAGGGCTCTCTTTCTTTCTTTTTCTGTTTGTTAAGAAACAGAGTAGTGAACAAACAGCCAGCCTTTAAAACTCGCTACCAAGAGGTGATACAAAAAGTACCAAAGTATTAAATGCAAAAAGTTGCAAGTATATAGAAATTCCAAATGCAGAATATACAAGACAAAGAAAGCAGTAAGAAATATTCAATAAAAGTGGATGTACAATTCCATAATACAAAATCTGCCATGAGTAACCCAGAATCCTGCTAGTATTCTATCACTTGCCCTGTGTGTTTTATATTACCTTGCCCCCCTCTCTTCCCTCTCCCTTCTAATCCCCCATCTCCCTCCAGGACCCCACTTCACCACTGAAAGGTAGACCAACAATCTAAATAGGCTTGATGCCTATGAAGTCCAGTAAGAGCCCAGTGCATCTGTTCCCAAGTGGCCATCTATGCCATAAGATTTCGCCAGTGTTGGATTGTGGGTTGAGCAGGGCCTATCCAAAGCTGAAGTATAGTTTTCTTTACCAGGCCAAATGCCACAAAAAGAAGTGCCTGTGATGTGCCGCTAAACCCAGATCCAACAGAGGGCTCTTCACCCCCAAAAGCACAGTTTTATAGGCCCATTCAAGGGAAAAACCTGAGGCGCCCTCCACAGTACTAAACACCTATGTCCACAGAGAACCTAAAGATGGGCATTCCAAAAATTGATGAACAAAAGTTCCCTGCTGTGTTTTGCAGTGGAGTCAGCTATCATCTTTTCACAACATCATTTGTTTATCCCAGGAGAAGCAGGCAGGTATTCTCACTAGTGGGTGACATCATCCGACGGAGCCCCGATGCGGACGTCTCACAAGCACATTGGGAGTTACTTTACCAGCTAGAAGAAAACTCTGAGGCAGATCCTCCACAGTTACATCTTCACCCAAACATTCCATCCAGTCCCTCGCCATCATAGACAAACAATCCCGAGATTGAAAAGACATTCCAAGTTTGTACCAGACTGAGAGCTTATTGCAGGCAGGAGGGGTGTCCAAAAATTCTTGATCCAGTTTGGAGAACTGAGAAACTCTTTTTAGAATTTTGTAAAGAGGAGCAGTAACTGTAAATCTGGAATTATCCCAGGACAAGCAGGTAGCCTATTCTCACATATGGGTGACGTCACCAACGGAGCCCTGATGCGGAAGTCTCGCAAGCAGACTTGCTTAAAGAAACTAGAAGTTTCGAGTCAGCCGCACCGCGCATGCGCGAGTGCCTTCCCGCCCAACACAGTGCGCGTCTCCTCAGTTCTCAGTTTTCCGCGGAGCCGAGAAGTCCGTCTTTGACTCTCTGCGTTTAACTTACTTACTTCGTGCCTTCTCTCACCGCGGTTTGTGTTATTTTTCTTCACAAATCGCCGTACTTACTTTATTTCTAGTTTAAAAAAAAAAATAATAAAATTTTTATTTCCTCCGTTCGGCTGCCGGGGCAGGCTGCTCGGCCGCAGCCCAGGGGCTTCGACCTTGCAGCAGTTGTTTCTCCTTCTATGTCCCGGCCAGCTACAGGCTTCAAGAAGTGTAGCCAGTGCCAGCGTGCGATTTCTCTCATAGCAGGTGCCTCAAGTGCCTTGGCCCACAATATCACCCGAAGTCGTGCGAGCACTGTGCTACTCTTCAACCTCGAGCCCTTAAATGTCATCTACTTTCAGTGGAAAATCTCTTCCAGATGGATTCGACCACTTCCTCGACTCCGAAGCCGACCTCGGTCTCGCCTTCGACCGAGGGCCCTCCTGCCTCCACTGCTTCAACCTCGAGCCTCATCAGACCTTCCTCGTTTGCAGTGGCTCTTTCATTAACGACATCTGCTGTATCTTCCCCTGTATCCTCAGGTCAGATAGCTCAGCAGACAGTTCCACTGGTGGTGCTTAAGGTGCCTAAGACTTCTAAGTCAAAGCACATTTCCACTGCCTCGGTGGAATCTCCAGCCAAGGTAGATGGTCCGGTTTCAGACATGGATCCATCCTTGCCGGCTTCTTTCCAGACCATGTTAGAGCAGTAATTTGTTCAGTTCCTCACCAAAATGGGACCTAAGCTAGCTACTCTAATCCAGCCTGGGCATTCTGCAGACTCCCACGAGGTTGAGCGTCTTCCTATGCCTCAGTCTTAGTCTACAAGCTCTATGCAGGGAGCAGAGTCTCTGTGAGTGTCTGGTCTGGTATCTAAGCACGTAAAGCAAGGAGCAGATTCTTTGCAAGTGCCTCGACAGGAATCCTCACACTCCATACAAGGAGCAGAGTCTTTGGGAGTGCATTGAGGTTCCTCCATCAAGCCTCTGGAACTTCGATTCACAACCTCCAGTCCTATCCATTCTTTGGTGGCATCGGCTGCTTCTCTCTCCGGGGCGAAATCTCCTCAATCTTCGATATCTGCTTCCAAGCACCGTTCTCACCGACGATCGAGACCTTCATCAAGGCATCCTTCCAGGCATAGTTCTTCTAAAGAGCGTCCTTCTTCAACTAAGCCTTGATCTACACCTACTTCTACAAGACCACCGACTTCTCGATCGAGGTCTCCACTTCCAAACCTTGAGGACTCAGCAGTTTCGATTGCTTCTTCCAAGTCTTCCTATTCTTTTGATACCTTTTTTTCCAGCCGAAGCTTCTTCGACGCAGGCTACCTCGACAACCTCAAGTCCTTATCGAGGCAAGGCACTACTGGATCAGCTATCTTTCTCCTCTTTTCTTCTTCAGATGGCTGTCGACTTGGACCTTCAATTGGATGCTGGTTCCAAATTCTCTAAGGAGTATCTTGAAGTCATGCATCTTCCTCAACCTCTGGCAGAGTCACTTAAGCTTCCTCTTCACAAGCTTTTGTCTTAAACTTTTACCAGATGCCTGGAGACTCCTTATGCAATTCCAGCTGTTCCAGGCAAATTGGACTCTAGATATAAAACTCTCCATTGTAAAGGATTTGAGAATTCACAGTTATCTCACCAATCCCTACTTGTGGAGTCTTCCTTGAAAAGATCCCATCCTTCCAAGATTTATGCTACCGTTCCTCCTGGAAGAGAAGGGAAAACTATGGACAAATTTGGACGTCACATCTATCAAAATGCCATGATGTCCTACAAAGTCCTCAATTACAATTTCCATTTTGTCACTTATTTTGAGTTCCTCATTGCTCTTTTGCCTAAATTTCTCAGTTATTTAGATACTCAAAAGCACTTTGAATTTCAAGAAATCATCGCTTCTCTATCACAACGCAGATTACATCTTCTTCAGTCTTCTTATGATGCCTTTGAGTTGTCTGCCTGGGCAGCTGTTTGTTCTGTAGCAATGCGTCGCTTTACCTGGCTTCGTACCATTGACATGGATCCTAATCTTCAGGACCGCTTGGCTAATATTCCTTGTGCAGGCAATGACCTCTTCAATGAATCTATTGAGGCAGCCATCAAGAAATTGAGCATGAAAAATCCTTTGCTTCTATTGTCAGACCTAAGCCAAAGCCAGCTCCTCCCAAGCCTGCATGCCCTGCTCCTATTTACCAGAGGCGTTTTGCTCCGAGGACGGCTCCTTACACTCGCCCTCCTCCCAAGAAACAGCAGAATCAGAAGCAACAGAAATCTCAACCTTCTGCAGCACCTAAGGCTACGCAGCCTTTTTGACTGTTTAAAACAGAGCATAACCTCCACTGTTCTGTCTCTGAATTATCTTCCCCGTATTGGAGGTCATCTCTATCATTTTTACCACCGATGGGACACAATAACATCCGACCTCTGGGTGCTGTCAATCATCAGGGAAGAATACTCTCTTCATTTCACTCAGGTTCCACCAGAGCTCCCTCCAAGAGAGTATCCTTCCAGTCCATCCCAGACCGCCCTTCTTCTTCAGGAAGCTCAAGCTCTGCTTCGTCTCCATGCCATCGAACCAGTTCCTTTGGAACAGCAGAACAGGGGTTTTTACTCCCGTTACTTCCTTGTTCCGAAGAAGACGGGCGGTCTGCGACCCATTCTGGATCTCAAGGCTCTCAACAAATTTTTAGTCAAAGAAAAAGTTCATATGGCATCCCTTTGTCCCCTCCTAGATCAGAACGACTGGTTATGCTCTCTGGATCTCAAGGAGGCTTATACTCGTATTCCCATTCATCCGGCTTCCCGCCAATATCTCAGATTTCAGGTGGGGAATCTGCATTATCAATACAGAGTGCTGCCCTTTGGCTTGGCTTCATCTCCCAGAGTGTTCACCAAGTGCCTGGTAGTGGTAGCTGCAGCTCTCAGAAACCGTGGTCTTCAGGTATTTCCCTACTTGGACGACTGACTCATCAAAGATTCAACATCTCAATGGGTTATTGTAGCGACCCAACGGACTACGTGGTTCCTTCAGAGTTTGGTATTCGAAATCAACTTTCCCAAATCCCAACTTCAACCCTCTCAGAATATACAATTCATCGGAGCTCTTCTGGACACTATCCAACTTGGAGCATTCCTTCTGCAACAACGTCTGGAAGCTCTCCTTCAACTTTGTCATGCAGTGTCTTCCCGCTCTTCAATCTCAGCGGGACACATGATGGTACTACTGGGTCACATGACCTCCACAGTACACATGACTCCTTTTACTAGACTTCATCTCAGAATTACTCAGTGGACCCTGGCATCTCAGTGGGCGCAGGTTTGCGACCCACTTTCTCGACACATAACAGTCACTCCTTCATTGAAGCAGTCTCTCGGTTGGTGGATGCTCTCTTCCAATCTCTCCAGGGCCTTGCTTTTTCAAATGGGCCCCCCCCCCCATCCGAAGGTCCTCACGACAGATTCTTCGACCTACGCTTGAGGCGCTCATCTCGATGGTCTCCGTACACAAGGCCATTGGACCAGTACGGATCGTCAATGTCACATCAATCTGTTGGAACTGAGAGCGATTTTCAAGGCTCTCAATACTTTCCAACATCTTCTTCACGACCAGGTAGTCCTCATTCGGACGGACAACCAAGTCGCCATGTATTATGTGAATAAACAGGGAGGGACGGGGTCTTCCTCCTTTTGTCAAGAAGCTCTGAAAGTTTGGGACTGGGCAAACCGCCACAACACCTTCCTCAAAGCTGTCTATATCCAAGGGGTGAAAAATTGCTTGGCGGACAACTTGAGTCATCTTCTGCAACCTCACAAATGGACACTCCATTCCTCGCCTCTTTATCACATTTTTTCACAGTGGGGAATGCCTCAGATAGATTTCTTTGCAGCTCCCCACAACCACAAACTGCCTCAGTTCTGCTCCAGGATCTATTCTCCTCATCGCCTCAAGGCAGATGCTTTTCTTCTGGAATGGACAAATCTCTTCCTGTATGCATTCCCTCCATTCCCTCTCATTCTCAAGACTCTGGTCAAGTTGAAGAACGATCATGCCACCATGATTCTGATTGCTCCTCTGTGGCCGAGACAACCTTGGTACTCCCTTCTATTTCAACTCAGTAGCAGGGAGCCATACCTTCTACCAGTTTTTCCATCTCTGCTTACACAGAGTCAGGGATCTCTGCTTCATCCCAACCTGCAGTGTCTACACCTGACAGCTTGGTACCTCTCAACATGACTCCTCTTCAGTTTTCTCAACCTGTCAGAGACATTTTAGAGGCTTCTAGGAAATCTACCACTAGACAATGCTCTCATCAAAAATGGACTAGATTTTCTACGTGGTGTTTTTCTCATGATAAGGAGCCCTAACATTCCTCCTTATCTTCTGTTTTGGATTACCTTTTGCACTTATCCACTTCTGGTCTCAAATCTACATCGATCCGAGTCCATCTCAGTGCAATTGCGGCTTTCCATCAGCCTATTGAAGGGAAACCCCTCTCTGCTCATCCGGTGGTTTCCAGATTCATGAAAGGACTTTTAAAGGCCTTCATTTGAACCAATGTTACGGCTCATCTGAAGTATCTCACTTGGAAAGTGGTGTTTCTCATTGCCCTCACTTCTGCTCGAAGTCAGTGAGCTGCACGCTTTAGTTGCTGATCCACCTTTCACAGTCTTCCATCATGACAAGGTGGTCCTCCGTACTCATCCTAAATTCCTTCCTAAGGTTGTATCGGAATTTCATCTCGGTCTCATTACTCTTCCAGTGTTTTTTCCAAAGCCTCATTCTCATCCTGGAGAATCAGCTCTTCATACTCTGGACTGTAAACGTGCTTTGGCCTTTTATTTGGAACGCACCAAACCTCACAGAACTGCTCCGCAACTTTTTGTTTCCTTTGATCCAAACAAGTTGGGACATCCTATCTCTAAGCATAACATCTCCAACGATAGCTGCTTGTATTTCCTTCTGCTATGCCCAGGCTGGATTACAACTACAAGTTAGGGTCACAGCCCATAAAGTCAGAGCAATGGCAGCTTCATTAGCTTTCCTCAGATCTACACCTATTGAGGAAATTTGCAAGGCTGCTACTTGGTCCTCGGTTCATACTTTCACTTCTCACTATTGTCTGGATGTTTTTTCCAGACAGGATGGCCATTTTGGCCAGAGAGTATTGCAAAACTTATTCTCTTAAATTGTCAACACTCCCACCATCCCATTCTGGTTAGTTTGGAGGTCACCCATATGTGAGAATAGGCTGCCTGCTTGTCCTGGGATAAAGCACAGTTAATTATTGTAACAGGTGTTATCCATGGACAGCAGGCAGCTATTCTCACAACCCACCCACCTCCCCTGGTTGGCTTTTCTGCTAGCTATCTGAACTGAGGAGACGTGCCCTGTGCTGGGCGGGAAAGCACTTGCGCATGCGCGGTGTGGCTGACTCAAAACTTCTAGTTTTTTCAAGCAAGTCTGCTTGCGAGGCGTCCGCATCGGGGCTCCGTCGTTGACATCATCCATCTGTGAGGATAGCTGTCTGCTGTTTCTGGATAACACCTGTTACGGTAAGTAACTGTGCTGTATTCCAACAAATTGCCAGATGGCCACCCTCCACTCATACTGACATTCTTGAAACGAAGGCAACTGCCCAGATTGAAGGCCAAAAAACATTTTCACATATCTACTCTGTCTCCCGCTGGAAATTTAGGGTTACTCACAAATTCCAAAACAGGAGACGTGACTGGCGACCCCTCCAAGGGTGGTCCTCCATTACTGCCACACCTTACACGAGGGACACGGCAATGGGGGAGAGCCACCACCCCTGTAAGATGTTAAGAGCAGAGACAGAGAGAGCCATATCAGTCCAAAACTTAGCAGGGGCAAAACAGGTCTTCTCAGTATGTATCTCGTGAGCCCATCACAGAAGGTCCGCCACATTGTTTAAGTGTAAATTAGGAAAGTTAATGCCCTCGTTGCATTTGGTCCTCACCAACTTGTTGTACCCAATTCATGCCAGTCGTATCTCCAAAAAAAAGACGAGTAACCCCTTGTATAAACCATTTTCAGCTACTCATACCCACAAAGGTACCATTTGTAAGGGATACAATAACTTAGGTAAGAGAACCATCTTGATAAGTGCAACATGCCCCAGAAAAGAAATTGGGAAATCCTTCCAGCGATGATGGAGATTTAATAGAAGTCAATTTATCTTCAATGTGCTTATACACTACCAAGAATCAGAATATAAATAGATCCCCAGGTACTTTAAATGCCCTTTGACCAAGCCAGAGGAAAGGCAGGGTCCGCTTGGGCTGCTGAGAGACCTCCAAATCCTCAGATTTATCAAATTTGATTCACAAGCCAGAAAAGGACCCAAAATGCTGAATCATGGCAACAAGTTGCCTAGTGCCCTCAATCACATCACCAAGAAAAACAAGCATATCATTGGCAATCTTAAACTCCTGAGATGCCACTAACCTCATTAATTTGCTTCTTAAGAGAAAAATGTCATTGGCGGGCGGCATCCATCCCTAAGGTCATCCAATCCCCTCTAGCTAAGCATAAATCTTGCGCCAGCTTTAAAGAATTAGATCTTATTCTTTACTCTTGTGAGCCATATATTCAATAATCTTTCCCTGCAAAACTGCTTTACTTGCTTCCCAGTAAATTATATCAGAGACATCAAGGGGGTCATTGTCAATCACATAATAATCCCATTGCTGCTCAAGATAAATGTGAAAGTCCTCATTTAAATACAAAGTAGGATTCATGGGCCATTTACTAAAGAAACCTTTCTATGAACCCAGATAAAACAAAATTCATCCTCCTCGAAAATAACAAAGTCCCAACCTTAACCAATATAGAAACTAATTCAATCAACTACTCCATTCAACCCACCCTAAAACTACTAGGAATGACGATAGATAGAGGCTGCACTATGCAACCACAAATCAATAAAACAATTCAGAAATCAGTTATGAGAAATTTAAGACAAGTTTGAAAATTCTTCGATAGAACACAATTCCGGTTCTTTTTTTTTTTTTTTTTTTATTATTTTATTTATAAAATTTTACAATATTTCCAAGCATATACATCTTGTACAGTACTAGTCCTCAATATTATTGGATCCACTATTAAGAGCAGAACATATATAATTCAAATTAATTAATTAAGAAAAATCCTTGTCTGACTAAAGTGCAGGGAGCTAATTTCCCATGGACGTTGTTATTCCTTTTTCAAGACGTTTCATTGAGAGAAAACTAATCAATTGAGATGGCTCTGTAAATATATACTTCAATGATAAATATCTAACTACACATTTACATGGATATCTCAAGAAAAAACTACCCCCTATTTGAGTCACTCCAGGTTTTAGAATTAAAAATTCTTTCCTTCTTTTTTGAGTCTCTCTAGAGACATCAGGGAAAATCTGAATGTGCTGCCCCAGGAAGTCTTTGGACCTATTTTTAAAGAAAAGTTTTAATATCCAATCCTTGTCTGGAGCCAAAGCAACAGACAATAAGAGAGTAGCTGGAACAGCCAGCTCTCTATCTGATTGTTCCAGTATTGCCGAAATGTCCAATGACCTCTCCCGGGGTTCCTCAATGTTTTCTTCTTTGAATTGGGGCTTAGCAGGTAGGTAATACACTCTTGTAAGAGGAGGTAAGGAGTTTTCAGGAATTTCCAAAATTTCCATAAAATATCTTTTCACCATTTCTCTAGGAGAAGTTGACAGGATCTTTGGAAAATTTATAAATCTCAAATTATTTATTCGACCATTATTCTCCTGTATTTCCAACTTCTTCCTGAGTAATATATTATCTTTAACCAACATATCTTGATTTTGTTTCAGTAGCATTAGCTCCTTATTTGTATTTTGTGTCTCTGTTTTAAATTGTAACATATCCTGCTTTAAAACTTTTATTTCTTCCTTTTGTTCTTTTAATTCTTTATCCAAACTTTTTATTTGAGGATTTAAGGAATTCCCCAAATTCACCACCAAGTCCCATAATGCTTCGAGTGTGACTGTAGGAGGTTTTGTAGGTGAAAAAAGTTGTAATGGTGTAGTATCTAAATGTTCTGAAATTAGCTTTACCTCAGTGACGTCTTGTATTCCCCCAACCTCTGTTGTCCCGGTCGCAAGTCCTTGCAGAGAGATCATTCCACTCTGCGTTGTCATATTCGGCGAGCCCTCCATACTAGCCTCTGTGGACAAAGAAAAACCCACCTCCTCAGGTGGATTCTGGTCCCGTGGGGAGCTGGCAGCTTGCGGCATCGGTTGAAGGGGTGGCGTCCTAACGTCAGGGCTAAGAGTGATATCATGCTCAGGGGAACCCACCGCACTACTCTCCGGCGGTGTCCCCAATGAGCTAGGACCGGACCCTTCTTGTTCCCGTTGTAGGCGTCGGAGAAAATCATCAATGGTAACCACTGGGGTTAAGGGTCGCCGGGAGGCTCCTCCGGTATTCCTTCCTCGTCTTTTCGGCATTATTAAGAAAAGAAAAACTTCAACGACGTCCTCACTGCAGCAGACATGGGATAAACATCTTAGATCCAATAATAGGGAGCAGGATCCGAGCCGGGTCTATGTGCCCCAAATGAAAGTTGCCCACTATCTGCTCCTGGACTCCACGTGGCTCCTAAGGGGCTCCCAAGGGGCAGCGGCTGCTTTTTACGATGTTGGAGACGGACCCAGTGACGTCAGGGGTCCGTCTCTGTGAATGCCTGACTGCGCCGCCAAACAGGAAGAGAAGCTGCCGCTGTTGGAATCCGGGACCAGCAACGGGTCACCCCACAACTCTCCTCCAGTCCGGTAACTGCTCCCTCAATTCCGGTTCTTAGTACAATCCCTAGTCCTAGGTCTTTTAGATTATTGCAACATTCTCTACCTCCCCTGCCCAGCAACTATGATAAAACAACTACAAACAATCCAAAACACAGCACTGAGACTTATCTATTCATTGAGGAAACATAACCACATCACAGAGGCATACCTCAACTCACACTGGCTTCCAATCCCGGCAAGAATACTATTCAAATTCTATTGTCTGCTATTTAAAACCATAAACGGCGCCAGCCCAACCTACCTAAATAACCGTCTCATCCAAACTACATCAACTAGACATAGGAAAACCCACACTCCGTTGATGTACCCTCCAATCAAAGAAGTCAAACGGAAAAAACTATATGATGGCCTCCTAGCCACACAAGCAGCAAAATTCGACAACCAAATCTCCAATCTACTAATTATGACCCCAGACTACAAAACATTCTGAAAAGAAATAAAGACTCTACTCTTCAAGAAATTCCTGCAAATGACTTAATACCGTTAGCTCCTTCCCAATACCATTCCCCAATACTTTCCTGATGCCCCACAACCTCATCTACTCTTTATCTCCTCTAGAAATTACCAGATATCTTCTTCACGTAATACCTTTTTGTAATATCTTTTTTGTAATTCTTTTGTAATCCGCCTTGAACTGCAAGGCATTGGCGGAATAGAAATCTATAATGTAATGTGGTGGTCAGAGACCTCCCTATCCTCAATGGTAACTCTGCACACCCCTGAGAACATAGAGGACCCACACCAGCACATAATCCAACCGCCTATAAACCTTATGGGCCTGGGAATAATAAGTAAAATCAAGTTCGTCAGTCTCCACACATCTAACAGCCCCAGTTGTTGGGCAACAAAATTAACTCCCCTATCCCAGCTCCCTTTCTGCCTAGGTTTGGGAGGTTTGCAGTCTATTAGGGAGTCTGTAGTTTAAATCACCACTCATTACTAGTTGGTAATCCTATAAAGGAGCGAGAGTGGCCATTAAGGTGAAAAATAATTTATGGTAGTAAACGGGAGCATACACCGACCAGAAAGCATACTTGTGACCCCAAAATTCCCCCATCCAGATAACAAACCTGCCATCTGAATCCTAAATAACTTTATACATTTAAACAAGGTTTGCTTTTGAGAAAAAGAATCGCGATTCCCCTCTGCCTTACGTTATAGGATGCGTGAACTAGCTTCCCCTCCCAGTCTCTGCGCAATTTATCATGTTACTTGGAATTTAAGTGAGTCTTCTGTAATGGCGGCACATCTGTTTTCAGTTTCTTACAGTAAGTGAGAATTTTTGAGTGCTTTACTGGGGAATAGAGCTCATCTATGTTCAATGAAGCTATTTGGAAATCACCCGTTCTCCAAGAGCTCACACAGAAACATCAGAGTTTGTGTAACTAAGAGTGCTGCTGTCGGCCTCCCAGGTGGACCAATACAGCACACAAGAGAAATATTCAGCAGTGAAAGATGAGTCCCAGGAAGTCTCCCAAGTGTCCACCTACCTCCCCCCCTTCCTATCCCAAATCTTCATCCCATCCCAAAGACCAATAGCAGTAATCCCCAAACCCCCATCACCCCAACACGCATCATCAAACACACCAATATCCCCTTCATAACACACTCAACTCACATCCTACCCCCACTCATGCTAATTCAAAAACAACAATAATTTTAGAACCTCACAGTTTTATAAACTATGCAATATCAACAAAAACGGGGAAAAAAGCCCTGTAGGAGGCTTTTTGCTTAAGAACATAAGAAGTTGCCCCCGCTGAGTCAGACCAGAGGTCCATCTTGCTCAGCGGTCCGCTCCCGCGGCGGCCCATCAGGCCTAGTGCCTGAACAGTGGTCCCTGATTAATTTTGTAACTTACCTCTAATCCCATCCCTATAATCTACCTCTACTCTTATCTGTACCCCTCAATCCCTTTGTCTTCCAAGTACCTATCCAAAGCTTCTTTGAACCCCTGTAGCGTGCTCCTGTTTATCACATCCTCTGGTAGCGCGTTCCATGTATCCACCACACTCTGTGTGAAAAAGAACTTCCTGGCGTTTGTTCTAAACCTCTCCCCTTTCAATTTCTCTCAGTGCTCCCTTGTACTTATTGATCCCCTTAATTTGAAAAATCTGTCCCTGTCTATTTTTTCTATGCCCTTCATGATCTTGAAGGTTTCTATCATGTCTCCTCTAAGTCTCCGCTTTTCCAGGGAGAAAAGCCCTAGCTTTTTCAGTCTGTCAGAATATGAGAGGTCCTCCATGCCCTTTATTAGCTTAGTTGCTCTTCTCTGGACCCTCTCAAGTACCTCCATGTCCTTCTTGAGATACGGCAACCAGAACTGAACACAGCACTCCAGGTGCGGGCGCACCATAGCACGATACAGTGGCAGGATGACTTCCTTTGCCTTGGTCGTGATACCCTTCTTAATGATACCCAACATTTTGTTTGCTTTCCTTGAGGCCGTGGCACACTGCGCCGACGCCTTCAATGTTGTGTCTACCATCACTCCCAGGTCTCCTTCAAGATCCCTCACCCCTAGTGTTGATCCCCCCATTTTGTAAGTGAACATCGTTTTTTTTCCCCCTATATGCATGACCTTGCATTTCCCTATGTTGAAACTCATTTGCCACTTTTTGGCCCATTTTTTCAGTGTTGTCAGATCTTTTTGGAGATCTTCGCAGTCCTCCATGTTATTGACCTTGCGATATAGTTTGGTGTCATCCGCAAATTTAATAACTTCACATTTTGTTCCTGCCTCCAGGTCGTTAATGAATATATTGAATAGGAGCGGTCCCAGCACCGACCCCTGTGGAACTCCGCTCGTGACCCATTGCCAGTCTGAGTAATGTCCCTTTACTCCAACCCTCTGTTTCCTGTCTGCCAGCCAGTTTTTGATCCATCGGTGGACCTCCCCTTGCACCCCATGGTTCCATAGTTTCCTTAGTAGTCTTTCGTGTGGCACCTTGTTGAAGGCTTTTTGGAAGTCAAGGTAAATGATATCTATGGATTTCCCTTTATCCACCTGGCTGGTTACCCCCTCAAAGAAGTATAATAAGCTCGACTTTAGCTGCCCATAGTTGTCGATGCGTTCCCAGATGCTGTCTTTAATCAGTGCTTCCATCATCTTTCCCGGGACCGAGGTCAAGCTCAACGGCCTGTAGTTTCCTGGGTCTTCCCTTGAGCCTTTCTTGAAGATAGGTGTGACATTCCAGTCTTCCGGAATCTCTCCAGTTTTTAGGGAAAGAAAGAAACTGGGGAAAAAACAACACCACAACCACAAATATGCAACAACCAAAGTAGAATTGTCCAAAAATGAATGATGTGCACTAAAGAATTGTCCTCCAATTCATCTGTTGAAATGATGATCTCTATTGTTCAAACATCAAATTGACTTGACATGCGCATGTTTTGGCCATCAGGCCTGCCTCACTAATGAAGTCACTAATGAAGATACACGAGACGTACTAACACTCAAAGGAATTTAATCACAAATTTGTCAATTTGATATTTGAACAATAAAGATCATCATTTCACCAGATGAACTGGAGGACAATTCTTTAGTGCACATCATTCATTTTTGGACAATTCCACTTTGGAGGCTTTTGCTAAACATGAGATTCATGATACCTGACAGCCCCCAGCTCACACTGAGTAACCGGCTGTCCAGTGAGCCTAGGCACCCACATCCTCAGTGCCAAGATGCTCATTGTGCCCCGAAACACCTATGGGGCCACCAAACCAAATCAATGGTGCTATATTCAGTTCACCTGCATCAAATAGTCCTCGTAGTCTCCCAAAAACAAAACAGAGAGAAACAGAATCAGAACACCATATATTGCGGTGCAAAAATTTTAGCTACTGAATTTGTGAGGCCTGCCCTGCCAGAGCACTTTTAACATCTTCCATAGAAATATATAATTTTGCCAACTTATTGTCCAAGAGCTATGACATATGTCTCATAGAGACCTTCATGATCATCTCCGAGGTTCCTGCCGAGGCCTCCTCAGTCTGGGTCATCGCCATCTTGACACGTGAAAGTGCAGCCTTATTCTTCCCAGGCCGCGGCATTTTCACCGGCATACCAGCTGTGCTGAAAACAAGAGAGGACTGAGATTTGCAAGAAAGGCTCCTCCTCAGGGTAAGAAGAAAATGTATATATCTCAAAAGCTGGTTACCAGGGTTCAAGTAGCGAAAAAAATAAACAGGGAAACCGGGCAGGTAGTGTGGAACTGAGCACATAGGCATCCGTCAGGAACCAGCCATCATGTGACCCCCCTGAAGAGGGCTCTCTTCCAGTGCCTTTACTATCCTCTGTACCAGGAGATGCTGCCTCAGCTCTAGGGGAGCCAGTTCTGAATGTGATGGAGGCCCCGATCTAGGAGAGGACCAGACTGCGCAGACTGTTAATGTCTTCAGCACTTTTGTAGGTGATACGGAATTCCTGCAGGAATTAAAGATAGAGACTCCGCAGTCCTCTACTACACAGTGCTCGCTTATAAGCAGCACAAAAGCACAGACCACCAGTTTTCCCTCTCATCAAGACATTGCAAACATGCTCATGGATCATTAGGAGGTCCCAGAAGGACCAATTTGGGTGGCCCAAGCCATAGCAAGTCTCTATCCGATGGATGCTGAATTTAGCCAGCTATTTGTTCCACTGAAAGTGGTTTCCCTGGTGGTGCAGATTACCAAGAGTACTTCCCTTCCCAGTGAAGTCAGTGTGGTATTAAAGTATGCCCAGGACTGCAGGCTGGATTTTGTTCATAAGCAGCTCTGAGGCTGCAGCCTCAGGTTTAAAAGCAGCTGCAGCAGTATCTTTTGTTGCCTGGTCTTGTTACTCCAAGTTGTGCAATGATCTGGAAGCAATTGCCGGAAGAGATCACCAGTTTCTAACGTCTAGAGTGGACTATGTAGCTAATGCTCTGTATGATCTGCATATTTCCATTTTTCCAGAGCACAGGAAGATTTTGTGATTCCATGTGCTGGAACAACACTTCCAGTTTGCGGCCTTGCCCTTTGGGCTGGCCTCAGCACCACAGACCTTCACCAAACTAATGGGGGTTATTGCAGCACACATGTGCAGAGTAGGCATACAAGTACATCTGTATCAGGATGATTAGCTAATAAATGCCCAGTCTGAACCCGAAGACAGACTAGCGGTTCAAAGAGTGATTCAACTGCTGTAGAAGCTGGGCTGGGTGGTCAACTTTCAGAAAAGCCACCTGGAGCCATCACAGATCTTTGGGTATCTGGGAATCCGGTTCAACACAAAGGAATACAAAGTGTTTCTCCCAGAAACCTGCAGAGAGAAGCTTCTGCATCAGATATGGGAGTTTTGGAGCAAGACTACTCCACCGACCTGGCATTATTTGCAGGTGCTGGGATCAGTGGTTGCGACCATGGATGTAATCTCCTGGGCAAGGGCGCACCCTCATCCACTCCAGGATGTGCTCCTCTCCTGATAGTGCCCACAGAGGGATGTGCTTCAGCAGCAGCTACCTTGGACAGTGGAAGCTCATCGTAGTCTAGCCTGGTGGTCGGAGCCCCAGTCTCTCATCAGAGGAGTTCCCATTTGCATCTCTGCGTGGGTAATACTGATGACAGATACCAGCCTGTGCTGTTGGGAAGCACATTGCAAAGGGCGTCTGGTTCAGGGAAGCTGGACCCTTCTCAGAGGAAGTGTTCGATCAACTGCAGTACTAGAAAAGGTTCAAAGAAGACCAAGATGATAAAGGGAATGGAACTTCTCTCATATAAAGAAAGAAAGGTTAGGGCTCTTCAGCTTGGAAAAGAGATGGCTGAGGGGAGATATAATTGAAGTCTACAAAATCCTGAGTGGAGTAGAATGGGTACAAGTGGATCGATTTTTCTCTCCATCAAAAATTACAAAGACTAATAGACACCTAATGAAGTTACAGGGAAATACTTTTAAAACCAATAGGAGGAAATATTTTTTCACTTAGAGAATAGTTAAGCTCTGGAACACATTGCCAGAGGTTGTGGCAAGAGCTGATAGTGTAGCTAGTTTTAAGAAAGGTTTGGACAATTTCCTGGAGGAAGAGTCCTTAGTCTGTTATTGAGAAAGACATGGGGGAAGCCACTGCTTGCCCTGGATTGGTAGCATGGAATGTTGCTGCTTTTGCGTTTTTTGCCAGGTGCTAGTGATCTGGATTGGCCACTGTGGAAACAGGCTACTGGGCTTGATGGGACCATTGGTCTGATCCAGGGCTATTCTTATGTTAACTTTGAGCCATCTGCCTGGCACGTCAGGCGTTTCTGAGCCTGCTGCTGAATAAAGTGGTATGAATTTCTTGGACAATACCGTGGTGGTAGCTTACAGTCATGTGGAAAAATTAGGACACCCCATGAAATATTCAGTTATTTTTTAAAAAATGTTCACATATAGATGTAAAAATTTTTTTTTAAATTTATCTCTGGAAAAAATTTCCTTGATTTACTCATGAAACAAAAGATATCCACAAAAATGTGTATTATAACTGAGGAATAAATTAGGACACCCCCACATATCCTTCCATTTAAAGTGGCTCAAATCACACACAGGTGCACATGATTAGAACATCGTTACTCAGCATTTTGAAGGAGGTTTACTCTACTTAAACCTCAGACATTTAGTTTGGTGTGCTCATGACTGCTGCGGTGAGAGCTGTCTGAGGCCTTCAGAAAAAAGATTGAAGCAATTTATAAGTCTGGTAAGGGATTTAAAAAGATCTTGAAAGAATTTGACATTAGCCATTCCACAGTACGGAAAATAGTGTACAAATGGAGGACTTTCCAAACAATTGCCAACATGCCCAGGTCTAGCTGTCCAAGCAAGTTGACCCCCAGAGCAGACAGCAAGATGCTAAATCTCCAAAAACCCTAAAATGTCATCACGGGACCTACAGCAGTCTCTTGCTACCATTGATGTGAAAGTGCATGCCTCTACAATCAGAAAGAGACTGCACAAATTTAACTTGCATGGGAGGTGTGAATGGAGGAAACCTTTGCTCTCTAAGAGAAACATCAAGGCCAGACTGAAGTTTGCCAGAGAGAACGTAGACAAACACCAGGACTTCTGCAGTAGTGTTATTTGGACAGATGAGTCTAAAATTGAATTATTTGGACACCAGAAAAGGACATGTTTGACGTACACCAAATACAGCATTCCAGTATAAGAACATCATACCAACTATGAAGCATGGAGGTGGAAGTGTCATGGTTTGGGGATGCTTTGCTGCAGCAGGACCTGACCAGCTCACCATCATAGAATCCACCAAGAATTCTACTCTGTATCAGAGGGTGCTTGAGGAAAATGTGATACCGTCTGTAAGAAAATTAAAGCTGGACCCTGCAACATGACAATGACCCAAAACATACCAGTAAATCCACCAAGGACTGGCTGAAAACTAAGAAATGGAGAGTTGTGGAATGGCCAAATCAAAGCCCTGATCTTAATCCCATTGGCATTCTGTGGGGTGATTTGAAACGAGCTGTACATGCAAGAAACCCCCTTAAATATCTCACAGCTAAAATAATTCTGCATTGAGGAGTGGGCCAAACTTTCCTCAGACTGATGTCGGAGACTGGTAGATGACTACAAAAAGCGTCTCACTGCAGCTATTTCAGCCAAAGGGAGGTAACACTAGCTATTAGGGTGTAGGGTGTCATGATTTATTCTTCAGTTAGAATACACATTTTAGTGGATATCTTTTGTTTCATGAGTAAATCTAGGAAAATTTTTGCTGTTTACTTGCAATTACATCACTTTCTTTTCCAAAGATAAATAAAGATTTGACATCAATATGTGAACCAAATATTTCTTAAGAAAGAACTGAATATTTCATGGGGTGTCCCAATTTTTTCACATGACTATATGCCAATCACCAGGGGGAGGCACCAAGAATGCTGTTATACGTTTGGAAGCTCAGATGCAGTTTCAATGGGTGGAGGCCCATCTCTTGGCACTCTCAGGGGCAAATGTGACAGGATTGAACAATGTGCAAGCGGATTTCCTCAGCCAGAAGACCTAGATCCCTGGGAGTTATCACTGTCTCAGGAAGCCTTCATCTGCATTGTGAATTGGTGGGGGCACCCAACATATGATCTGATGCCATTGGCAGCCAACAAGAAGGTTGCTTGGTTCTTCAGTTGAAGATACAAGCCAGGAAACGTAAGTCTGAATGCTTTGGTGCAACCCTGGCCAAAGGTAGGTCGTCTTTATGCCTTCCCTCTGTGGCCCATGATAGGCAGACTTCTGGTCAGGATCTTGGTGCAGCAGGGTGTGGTGATTCTAGTAGCACCAGACTTGCTGAGATGACTGTGGTATGCAGACCTGGTCCATCTATGAAGAGATCAAGGTCTCAAACTTCTGTGTCATCCCTGGCTGATCAAGCAGGGTCCAATTGTCCTGCAGTATCCAAAATGCTATGGTCTTATGGCATAGCTCTTGAGCTCTCAATGCTAGTGCATAAAAGCTATTTGGATGGAGTGGTCTTCACCCTTCTAAGATGTAGGAAGAAGGCAACTATAGCAGCATAGGCAAAAGCTTGGAAGTGCTTTTCTAACTTGGTGTGCTCAGAGGATTGAGGACTTGAGCTTGCCACCAATATCTGTGGTGCTCACCTCCCTGGAAGAAGGTCTGGGAAAAGGCCTAGTGGTTGACTCCATGAAAATTCAGATTGCAGGGTTCTCGTGTTTTGGGGCTTGTGATTAATAAGTGTGCCTTAGCCACACATCCAGATGTGGCCAGTTTTTTAATGACATCTTACACCTCCGTCGTCTGGTGTGATGGTCTTTTACTGCATGGAGTCTTAATTTGGTCCTCTGGGCGCTAGCTAGAGTGCCCTATGAACCTCTAGAACAAGCTTCTCTGATGGATCTTACCATCAAGACGGTGTTTTTGGTAGCAATTGTCTCAGCTCGATGAGTGTCAGAGCCACAGACTTTTGTCATGCACAGATCGTTCCTCAGAATTTCAGATTCAGGTGTGGTCTTACTCACAATCCCATCTTTCTTACCGAAAGTGGTTTCCAGCTTCCACTTCAACCAAGAAGTACACTTGCCTGCCATCACTTCTTCGGGATTGAGAAAGAGTGGCAGCCAAATAAGACTCTGCAGATCCTCTGTTCTATTAGGTTCATTTGGCCTGCCCTAAACTCGAGGGACTTCTTTGATATATCCCACAGGTTCAGGAATAGAGTGACTGTGAAACTAGAAGGAAAGATTAGATTCTTATCGTGATAATCTTCTTTCTAACTGACAGACATTCCATTTCTGAAGCCCACCCTGTTAAATGTTCATTTGCCTGCTTACTGTCTTGAATGTGCTGGGGCATCTGGACATTTTGTTTCATTCCTTTATCCAGTTTTAACAAGGATAGAGGATGTGACTGCTGTGTTGATGAATCTAGGTATCTAGAATTTCCCACACTCTTAGTGCAGGTTGCACTCAGGTTGGTGACTTGTTTGTTTTCACCCTACGTATTACAAATGGTTATTTTTGTTTTATCTATTATACAGTATGTTACTGATATGAGCAGAACTGACATGTTTTCTCAGGAAAGTCCCCATAGCCCTCCTTATTCTGTTTCCTCTCCAAGGCTGACCATTTGCTTTGATAGAATCTGAGGCATTGGAGGACAGCCCAGAAGGATGGGAGGCGGAGCAAAAGAATGCTAATGAGGCTCTCTACAAGAATTCTCACGAGAAGGGATTGACTTACCCACAGGTTCAGGAAAAGAGTGTCTGTCTACTAGAAAAAAGATTATCGAGGTAAGAACCTTTTTTTTCCTTTGTAAAGATTTGGGAGCTTTTGTTTTCAAATGCATATAGTCAGCCACAGAGAAAATATTGTGACTGTTAAAGTTCAGGAGGATACAAGATGCTGGAGGCATTAATATTTTGTTTTGTGATTTTAAGGTGGCCTTGGAGGACTGGCAAATTTGAGCAGCCTGGGCATGAACACATCAAACTTCTCCGAGCTGCAGAGCCAGATGCAGCGGCAGTTAATGTCCAACCCTGAGATGATGGTTCAGATCATGGAGAACCCTTTTGTTCAGAGCATGCTGTCCAACCCAGACCTCATGAGGCAGCTAATCATGGCCAATCCACAGATGCAACAATTGATCCAACGAAATCCAGAGATTAGTCACATGCTTAATAATCCAGATATAATGAGACAAGTATGTGTATAGATCTGTTTATATCAGACTGAGTACTTTATATGATAACTTGTATACTAAAAATGAAAACAATGCTTATACAGTAGCATGATATAAAAGGAGGTAAAAGCATCAACACTGCTATTTAGAAATTTTTGAAAACTTGTGTGGAACTTGGGCAAATGGTGCTTGTACGGGCAAATGGTGCTTGTACAGACAAATAGCTGAAAGCTAAGGCAAGGATTTCTAATGATCTAATAATGATCTAATAATCTAATAATGATCTAATAATGATCTAATAATGTCTACTGCAAAGAGTACATCACTGTTAAAAAAAACAACAAAACCCCAGTTAATGGATAAACATTGGTTGGAAAGCTAGTTTATTGGGATGGGGAAGATAGGCTTAATCTATTATATTAGCAGCTGGATTCTGTCTGCAAACTTTTGCGTTCAGGTACTGCTTCCTGAGTCTGGCATAGATAACACATTTTCTGATGGGTGAGTAGCACCATTGAGTATTCAGGGCTGTTGTGGAGAACTGATGACTTGCTCTAAATTTTCCAAATATCCCAAATGATGCACTGTATCAAATGTAAATACTAAAAAGTCAAGCAGTTTCAGGACATTGGTCCTGAATGGGGCTTAAGTGAAGATAATTTTTCCTCATTTCAGTCAATATATCAAGACTGGAATGTCCAGTAGCTGTGGCTCTCCACATCATATCTGGATCACAAATCAGAAGTCATAAATTATTAAATTCTTCATTTATTTGTGCTGTTAATTTGATATAAAAATGTCAGATGTCTATGACATAATTTGTGTGGCAATTCATGACTTAAAGGTACTTATAAATTCTAAATGATAAGATATAAATCCAGCAGGAGTAGGCTACACAAAGTTAGGAGGGATCCCCTCAGTGGAAGTGGTTTTTCATTCATAAAACATTATGATTGAATTATATTGCTGGCTCATTAGCATATTCCAGCATTCTATTTTTGGAATGCAGTTTTAGTTTCTCTGTTTAGCATAATATTTCAAATCAGAACTTTCCTCTAGTAACAAGTCTGACAGGATCGTTACTTAAGTACCATATAATAGTTAAAAGATGATAAAGCCCCTATGCAAATAAGTCAGTATCTGGGCAACCATAACTACAGATTAATGAATATAAACAGAACACTTACCCCCTTTTATTTAGTAATCCTTTCTTTCTCCTTCTTTCCCTCCTTGCTCCATGGAATCTGCATTTCTGCCCTAGCTATCTGGCTAGCTCTGCACCCAGCATACCCCCCACCCCCAGCCTACCTTAGAGCCCGGGTGGTCCGGTGATCATTGGAGCGGTCCTCCTATGCTCCTGCCCTTGCAGTCTCTGTACCATAAATGCGGGAATGTACAGAGACTGTGTGGGCAGCTCATCACTGGATCACCAGAGCTGTAAGGTAGGCCCAGTAAGTGTTGAGATTAGTTTTGCAAAACTAATGTTATCTATATATCATAATGCTATGTGACAATACTTGTGTTTACAAAAGTACCTGAATCAGAGGGCATCAAAGTTATTCTGGATCATATGGATTAGGTAGTTCTTGCTTCCTTTGTGGCACGATTCAGTAAAACTGAGATGAGATGCAGACCTGGGGATATAATTAGATGCTAGTATTTAATGCTCTGTGCTCTAAACAGAAAAAAAATGATATTAATTATATGTATACATTATTTTTGTTTAAAATTGGAGAAAACTTGAGAGAGAATTTTATTTTAGAGTAACCTCTTTTAGCTTGGTTTCCTCATGCCTTTAAAGCAGTGTATCGCAAACTGTGTGCCTCCTGAGATTTCAGGTGTGCCTCTTGCGGCGAGAGGCACATCTTGTGGAAAGTCATCTGGCGCAGATAGCTCTCTTCCTGGCCAGCATCTCCCCTCTCCCTGCACCTCCCAGATCCTACCACCAAATCAGGTCGCATCCAGATAGGCCTCTGCACACTTACGGGTGCCTTCTGGCCGGGGCATTGGATTTAGTGTGCCGCAGATTTAGTGTGCAGATTTTGCTGCTTTGATAAGACAAGCAATTTTTGAAAATTATATCAAATTATATTAAAAAATTGAGAAGTTTAAATTATTTATATTGAACTAAAAAGAAAATTTTAAAAAACTACATAAATGTGTCATATTGCACAGCATAGTTTTTGTTCTTTACAAAAATGTAATATTAGACAAAGAGAACCTGAGTAAACACACAATGCATTTCTTTAAAGAACAAAACTATCCAAACACTTATATCACCCCATGAGCAAGTTATTGCCTCATTAAACTTAATAACCGGTTGCACCACATTTTAGCAGCAATAATTGTAATCAAATGCTTCCTATAATTTGATATCAGTTTTTCACATTGCTGTTGAAAATCTTTGATAGATTTCCTAGTGCAGTGCAGAATTCATGGTTCCTTCAATAATGGCAAGTTTTCCATGTCTTCAAGAAGCAAAGCACTACCATCACCATGTTTTAACGTTGTTATGATATTCTATTTGTGAAATACTGTATTTGCTTTACACCAGATAATGGGACCTGTGCTGTCTAAACCCCAGAGTTCCCATTTTGGCAATCATTCAGGTGTGTGTTTGCAAATGTGAGATGAGCATTGATGTCGGTCTTTGATAGCAGTTTAACATGGTCTTCAGATTTTAAAGTTCAGCACAGTTTGGATATTGTCACAGCTCATCTACAAGTTTGTGTCTCCAGAGGAAAGATGTTATATTTTCAAGCTCAACCGAATATCAAGACCCCAGGCCCCAAAAAATAAACCTATTGCATTTGCTAAAGGTTTTTACATACACTTATTATATCTTTTAAGGCTATATCCCTACTGGGGAAGGAACTCCCAGAAATAGCCCTCACCACTTGGTGGAAAGCAAAGAGTAAGCGAGGCTGCAGCTCTCACACACCATAGGCAGCAGCCGCTGGCACCTGGGCATCGGGAGGGGCTGAAACACCTGGGATCGCTTGCTGGAGAGGACACTTTGCCCCTTTCTTTGGAGGCTATCTCTCACCGAACACAAAATTACTGTGTGATGCCTGAGGTTGCCCCCCCCAAAAAAAAAAAAAAAAACCCCCACCAACACTAAATATAAAACTTATAGTGCCGAGGAGGAAGGTTTTAATTTTTTAAAAGTTTTATATTTAATGTTGGTGGGTACACTGTAGAGTTCCCCCCCCCTCTGAAATCCAGTAACATTAAATATAAATTTTACCAATCAAACTCAGAGCCTATCCCTTCCTCACCATTTTCTTACCTGTTGAGGTCTAGCTCTGTGGAAAAATGAAGTTAGCTGTATGAGAGTGCTGCTGAGTCTCAAGCATGTGGTACATGCTGAGTAACAACTCCAGGCTTGCCTTGGAGGAATTAAGAGGCTCCCGTTCTAATCCTGGTCCCTGCCCGAAGCTTGAATCTGATGCTACCAGCACTCTTCCTGCAGTTCCTGCCTCGTTCGCGTTCCACAGTACATCCACCATGTTGGCTCACCTCACAGATTTACTGTGGCTATACAGAATATTACCATGGTGGGAGAGAGTGGGCAGGCTTGAGAAGCCCAATGAGATTGTAAACTCGACATGGGTTAGACTTGCAGATAAAGTGCAATTTAATGCAGGGTAGTCCGGAGCTGCAGAGTTATGCTGCCTTATAGCTCTATGGCTGTCTGTCTCAGGCCCACCTAGTCTCTCCTGCCATGGTAAATCATCTGCACAGCCGCAGTGAGTCTGTAAGGTGAGCAAGTGCAAGGCAGACTAACATGGCAGGCTTGAGCCTAGATTGGTGATGGGATTCTTGAGGGGAGGTCTCATGGCCGAGGCTCATCAGTGGGAGAGCTCTGCAAATCCACCAATTGGGGAGACAGAGCTGGAATTTGATAGCCAATCAGGAGCATTTCCCTGTAGAAGTGCTCCTGATTGGCCATCAAGCTCAAACTCTGTCTCCCTGATTGGTTGATGTGCAGAGCTCTCCCATGTGAGCAGCAATCAGCGACTAGTGCGTTGCGGGATGAAGGAAGGTGTGCAGTTTAGAGGGAACGTTGTCCCGCATGTTCATGCATTTTTTGCAAAAAAGTGTCTATACCAAGGCATGTGGGGAAGGCCCCCCCCCTTCTATCTGCAAGGTCTCCAGCACAATAAACTTTAGCCACGTACACCACATAATGGTTTCTAATAGAGGAAGAAGCTGGCACTACAGCTTTGGGTTTCACTTGTTTTGGCATTTCTGCTGAATCTTTTCTGCCACTCTGCTGGCCTGAGCATAGCTTGCAGTTAAAGCAGGCTCTATAACTTTAAGACTTTGTAAGCCAAAAATGAACCTAATACAGACCCAGCAGCTTGTAGCTTTATGCACTGCTGATTCTGGATGCATTGTGAAAAAATGAAGAACTTCCCTGCAGGTGCTTCTGGAAACACATGCAGTCCAGAACAGCTTACCTAATACTGATTTTCATTTCAGGGAAAGAGGGAGGTACAAATTCTACTAGGTGCCCATATTCTTCCAAAGCTTTTATGCTTCAGGAATCTGAGCCCCTTCCTGGGCTAACATCCCTGGCATGGGAGGGACCAGTCTTTCACCTAAAACCAAGATTCTCTAACCGATGTCTTGTCTGTCCCTCCAAATGAGTATGGCGTACAAAAAATCCTACAGCCATTTCCTACCTCAGCTATGGAACCGACTACCCACACAGATCAGATCACTAGAATCACTAATGACCTTCCGCAGAGCAGTAAAGACCTAGTTTTAGTTTAGTTTAGTTTCTCTTCCACCAATCGGGCCATTAAAAACTGCCTCCTCAATATACTTCTCCTAGTACTCTTCACTATGACTAGTCTGGTCTCTAGAATAAGCTCTGTTATTGTCTACTATAACCTATTTGTTGTCATAACTAGTCTGTTTTCAAACGATTGTGAATGTCTACTTGTAACCCGTTCTGAGCTTCTGGGAGAACGGGATAGAAATCAAAATAAATAAGCTCTGGTTATATATTTGTGGAACTGTTCTCCCCCCCCCCTTTTTTTTTAATGATGACGGCAGAAGGAATGCTTAGTCCCTCCTGCCTGCACCCACAAGACACCCCCTGCAACGATTGCTGCAGGAGGGATGCCCAGTCACTCCTGCTGGAACCTGCCACAACCTACCCCCCCCCCCGGCCAATCTCTTCTGCCAACACCTATCACCACCCGCCCCCGAAAGTTTGCCAGCAGGAGGAATGCCCAGTCTCTAACCCCCCAATCCGGACCCCTGCAGGAGGGGCCTTAATCTCCTGGGCCAATCAGGGCCTTAGACCCCCCTACCTGGTGCATCCCAAATAGCATTGCACTTTTATTGGCAAATGACTGTCCATCCCTATTATGTGATTTATGCCGTCAATCTGTGGAGATCCCTAGTTACAAATAAGCAACTTTACCTTTTGGGATCTCTTGAAACTATTTGGCTAGTCATGCAAGTTTGGCCTTTTCTGTTGAATAAAGTTGAAAGGATCAGCTAAGAATGTTATAATGAATAGCCTGATCATTATGGTGTATTCTCCCTTCTCTTACCTTGCCTACTTATTTATTGTAATAGCCTTATATCTCTTTACAAGTTCAGCAATAGCCTGTAGCATTTATTTCCAAATTATTGATTAAGCTATAGTACGAGTAATTTTCCAAAAGAATTTCCATGGGTAAAGCAGTACATTGCAGAAACTGGCTTTTATATAATTGTTTGCCTTATATGCACACAGTTTCATCTGTATAGGCTTTAAGAGTGCACTGAATAGATGGGTTCGTAGGGAAAAGTTTGCATTTATACACATACTTTGAAAATTTGATCATCATATGTATAAAGTAACAAAAAAAATCATGTGATAAAGAGCAGGTGTAAATGTAAGTACATAAACTGCTTAGGAGATATTTTCAAAGCAACAAGTTTTTACGTACTTTTTCAGAGGTTGCATCTATAATAATAAAACGCTAAGCGTGCATGCGCTCTCGCGCCCCATGTTCTCTGATCCCTGATCTGTCGGGGTGTGCTGGCAAGAGTGCGCATGCACACGTATTACATCACCACAGCCTCCCTGCTCTCCACCTCACGCCGCTGTGTGTAGCTGCTTTCAAAATTCCCTGCTGGGAGGGCAGGGATGTGGGAGTGGGAGCTACTGGAGGGCCTGGTAAAGGTCGGAGTCGCTGCTTCCGGCTTGCTGCGCCCACAGATGATGGGGGGGGGAAGGGGTTGGGATTGATGCTGGCTCCCCCAGCTCAGATGCATCGCAGCTAGGGGGGGGGGTGGCTGCCGCCGCCGAAGAAACGAGATGAAGCTGGCACACTTTCCTTGACTGTGTGGCTCACGCCTCTTTCCCTCCGTCGATGGCGCCGAAGCCCTGGGTCGAGGAGAGCCCCGTGCGCGTGGTGGTGCGCGTCCGACCCTTGCTGCTCAAGGAGGTGCTGCACGGCCACCAGTCGTGCCTGCGGGCGGACCCCACCATCCACGCCTCCCACCACGAGACAAACACAAACCTCCAGCCTGCAGCAGCTCCACAGCACTCTAAACATTCTGCTTCTCAGCCTTCTACTGTCTTGATTTTCTCTACCGAGGAAATCAGGACAGCAAAAGGCCGCGAAGCAGAATGTTTAGAGTGCTGTGGAGCTGCTGCAGCCGGGAGTTTTGTGTTCGTCTCACGATGGGAGGGTCAGTGGGGTCAGCTGCATGGCGTGGGGGGAGGGGGTAGATAGAAACATGCTGTAAATGCCGAATTCTACTGTATGGGAGAATGGGGGGGGGGTAAAAATGAAAGGTTCTACTGCACAGGGGGATGGGAGGCAGGCAGGCTGGCTTCGGGGGGAGGGTGTGGTTAGAACAAAATCTAAAAGGCATTGAGGGGGTCATTGGAAGGAGGCATTGGGGGCACTAAGGACATAGGAAGGGGCACTGGGGGCACTAAAGACACAGGACAGAGGCACTGGGGGCACTAAGGACACGGGAAGGAGGCACTAAGGACACAGGACGGAGGCAGTGGGGCACTAAGGACAGCACAGAGGCACTGGGGGCACTAAGGACATGGGAAGGAGGCACTGGGGGCACTAAGGACATAGGAAGGGGCACTGAGGGCACTAAGGACATAGGAAGGGGCACTGAGGGCACTAAGGACATAGGAGGCACTGAGGGCACTAAGGATATAGGAAGGAGGCACTGAGGGCACTAAGGACATAGAATGGGACACTAAAGACATGGAAGGCGGCACTGGGGGCACTAAGGACATAGGATGGGACAAAGAAAAAAAAAACCACAGACAGACAATTACTCTAGCACCCGTTAATGTAACGGGCTTAAACACTAGGGGCTGCTTTTTTTGGGGGGGGGGGAGTGTGCTTGGGACAGACAGCTTTGCTCTGGGGGGAAGACAGAAGGGGCCATGGAGAGATAGGGAGAGGGAAAGGGGGCTGCTTTGGGGGGGCGGGGAAGTGTGCTGGGGACAGACAGCTTTGCTGTGGGGGGAAGACAGAAGGGGCAATGGAGAGACAGAGAAAGGGGGCTGCTTTGGGGGGAGGTCTGTGCTGGGGGCAAACAGCTTTGCTCTGGGGTGAATACAGAAGGGGGCCACGGAGAGACAGTCGGGGAGAGGGAAAGGGGGCTGCTTTGGGGGGAGGGGTGTGCTGGGGGCAGACAGCTTTGCTTGGGGGGGGGGAGATAGAAGAACACAGACAGTGGCCAAGGAGAGAGAGAGAAAGAAACAAAGACAGACAGACACATCTATTCTAGCATCCGTTAATGTAACGGGCTTAAAGACTAATAAGGAAAATAATACTTTTTCAGACATAATCTGCAATTATAAAATTATCCCCTTAGAGAGAAAGCACACTATATGCACATTGATACTATTTCATACAATGTCTGAATTTTGGAAGCATGCTTGATAACATTAATGCTTTTGTGATTTTCTCAGACCCTTGAACTTGCCAGAAACCCAGCCATGATGCAGGAAATGATGAGGAACCAAGACAGAGCCCTTAGCAACTTGGAAAGTATTCCTGGTGGTTATAATGCCCTGCGAAGGATGTATACTGACATTCAAGAGCCCATGCTTAATGCAGCACAGGAGCAGGTGAGACGTTTACCTTAAGAGAACTGGAATGATATGTTTTAATGAACAGACTATCACAAAACTGCAGAGAACATTTTCATGGAGCTCAGGATTTTTTTTTTCTACTACTATTTATCATTTCTATATCTCTACTTGTTTACAGTTTGGAGGTAATCCATTTGCTTCTCTGGTGAATAACACATCATCAAACTTGGGCAACCAGCCATCACGTACAGAAAATAGAGACCCTTTACCAAATCCGTGGGCTCCTCAGCCTGGTACACAGACGTCGTCAACTACTAGCAGTAGTGGAAATACCACTAGTAGCAGTACTGCCACTAGCAACGGCACTACAACTGAGCCAACCCCAACCATGCCAAACCTGGGACCAGGAGTGGGGGGTATGTTCATTTATAATTTTTGGCTTGTTATAGAGAACCTCAAAAATAATATCTTAATTAGTATGTTAGATGCCCACAGATATGAAGACTTTGGACCACCCAGTCTGACGGTATCTGCTTATTTTACTCTAGCTAGGGATATATCCCAAATTTTGATCTCATCCTTTTGCTCTTATTTGGAAAGTTTGTCCATTTTGCTACCCATATTAGGAGACTTGCCACCACTACCCAGTTATATTGGCAAATTTAAGAGAGACATCGGGTGATTGTTTAAGAAGTGAATAGTTAAATCTTTCACAACACAGTTTTTCTCCTTCAAGGTTGAGACCAATCAAGATACACTTACAAAAGTTGTAGCTTAGTTTCTCTTTCTCTAATTACCTATTGTTGGTTTTTTGTGGGATTGACAAGCATATTTTTCCTGTTCTGTCTTGAAAATAGACCTTCTCCTCCAGAACCCTGAAACTAACCTAGACTCTTCTGCCATGGTGGTGCTGAGCTTGCTATAGTCAAGAGGTTACTTATGATAAGACTATGTTACACAGAAGTGATACGCATTTTCTTCAGCAGTGTTCTTGGACTGATAGAAACATGACAGCAGATAAAGGCCAAATGGCCAATCTAGTCTGCCCATCCGCAGTAACCATTATCACTTTCTCTCTTTGAGAGATCCCACATGTCTATCCCAGGCCCTCTTGAACTCAGACACAGTCTCTGATGATAGCTCTTATTGCATTTGCCATTGTTGTCAATTGATTTGTAACCTGTGACTGGTGGTAATTAACATAGGTTTTCCTTATTTTCTTGTTAGACCAGTCCAGATAAGTGGCAATGCTACCATATTGGAATGTTAATGCATGCTGTTCTGTTACATCCCTTCTGGATTCTATACTCAAGGTTTCCAATCCATTCTTGCAATCCAGTACTTGCAGAAATCCAAAACTTTTCTCACCATGTGCTCATCCTACTAGAGAATGACATGGTGGTTGTTACCCGTGGCTAGCCACGAGTAGCCGCGGGTAACCCGCCGAAACAGGGAAAGAAAAATTAGTGGTCACTGCGGGGATGGGGACAAGGCCATTCACCGCCCCGTGGAGCGGTGAATGATCTTGTCTCCGCAGTGAGGCAATCAAGGAACACACAGTCCAGCAGCCCCCACCCGCCCAATCGCAGCGTTCCGCCATCTCCCTCCCTCCCTCCACCTCACCTTAGATACAGAGCTTGCTGGCTTTCTTTTTCGCCCAGCCGCATGCTTTCAAAAAGCCATGCACGTGCGGCTGCTCGAGTTGTTCAATATTCTCCTCTGCTGCAACTTCTTGTTTCCGGTTGTGTCAGAGGAGAAGATTGAACAACTGAGCAGCTGCGCTTGCTTGGCTTTTTGAAAGCATGCAGCTGGGTGAAAAAGAAAGCCGGCAAACTCGGCATCTAAGGTGAGGTGGAGGGAGGGAGCTGATGGAACACTGCAATCGGGCGGGAGGGGGCTGCTGGAACACGTGATCGCGTGTGTTCCCAGCTCACACTAGGAGGGAGTGAAAGGGAAAGAGATTCTGGGCCAAGGGGATGAAGAGGGAGAGAAAGAAACCCACAGTAGGAAAGAAAGGGGAGGGCAGTCAGGTGAGCCAGATGCTGGAAGCAGGGGGAAAAAGGGAAAGAAGCTAGATGGGGTTGAAGAGAAGAGACACAATGGTGTGGAAGAGGAAGAAAGGGGAAATCTGGACACAGGAAGGTAACAGAAACAAAGGGGAAATTATGTGCACGGGTGCATAGGGACAGAGACATAAAGGGGACATACATGCCATGGGGATGGTATATGGACACAGGGTGGGGGGCAATGCCAGATACATAGGGGAGATATTAGAAATGGGGAAAATAGGTAACGTGCCACGAAAGTAAGAGGGAGGTAGATAGATAGGCCACAAGAGAGGAGCTGAAGGGTGGTAGAAAGGAACAGATGGTGAAGGAGGGAGGGAAGGGTGGTGGTGGAAAGGAATAGAATAGACATTGAAGGAGGGTGGAGAGGAACAGAACCTGAAGGGAAATGTGGAAGACAGAGTGGGGAGAAGACGCTGGAAGGGAAGAAGACAGATGCCAGACTATGGGGGAGCGAAGGGAAGAAAATGGGTGCCAGACCAATTGGAGTGGGGGGTGAAGGGAGAGGCATAGTAGCAGAGAAAATGGAAGACGCAGAGAGAAGACACACAGTGGATGGAAGGAATTGAATGAGAAGATGAGGAAAGCAGAAACCAGACAACAAAGGTAGAAAAAATAATTCTATTTATTTTCTTTTTCTTTTTTTTTTTTTTGCTTTAGGATAAAGTAGTATATTAATTGTGTTGATAAAAATTTATAAACAAAGCCCTGCCAGCTGAACATCTCTTTCTCTAGTTCAGCAGCCAGAACTTTGATTTATAAGGAAGGAATAAGCTAAATATTGCAGTACTGAGGCTTGTATGGATGCTGCGGGGACGGGGCAGTGAATGGGATGGCAGTGACGGTGATGGGGCGGTGAAGGGGAGGCGGTGACGGTGACGTGGCGGTGAAGGGAATGGCGGTGACGGGACGGTGGGACAGAACAGTGACGGGGACAGATTTTTTCCCCGTGTCATTCTCTACATCCTACTACTGAGAGAGAGACAGAGCCCTCTGCAGTTTCAAATTCTGCATGCAATCCGTGCAGAAGTCTTTCTGATCTGCTCTGCATCTTTTTATTATTTTTTGTGATTACAAATTGGTTTTCAGTGGCTTGGTTGCAGTGAGTCCCCTTGTGGTGGTATTCTGCTGGAGGAAAGGAAGCATTTCCCATAGAGTCAAACTGCTGCTTCACAGAGAAACTTTGGTGAACCTGTGGAGCCAGCCTGCTATGTGTTACCTTTTTCATGCTTGGCAGCTAGCTTGCAGGCTGGATGCGTCCTGAGTAACAGCCCTCGGGGTATTGGGGTGCAGGCTGCATTTCCTACTCTGGTTGACTCTAAGATCTTGAAGTTTGGTCCTTTTGGAGCTTTTCTGAGGCAGAAAATCATTTTCCTCCATCCAGCTGCAGTAAAAAGAGCTGACAGGGAAGGCAGTTCAGTAACTATGAGTACACTTCCATTATTTCCTATGGGAGCATCGGAGGTGGTTTGTAAAAAATAAAAGAAAGTGTTTTTAAGGGGTTCTGAGGGTAGGGTTCAGGTCTCCCATATCGCAATTTTTTTTATTTTTGAACAGTGTGTATTTTTGCTGTTTTTGGCACGAATTCACTGGTGACAACCATCTTGGCATTTTATTGACTTTTTAAAAAAAGTTTAAATTCTGCCTCAAAATCCCTTGATTTTACTGAAAATTGGTGGGAATGGACTCCTCAGCCCCTGATCTGTCAAATACATGTATGGAGCGTCTGTGTACCGCATGCTGCAGTGCGTTGGGGGAAGGGGTAGGAGCTTTAGGTCTCGAGTCCTTGAGGGCTGGGAAGCGAGCATGGGTCTGGGACCTGGGAAGAAAATCCCACTCGATGTCCGTTTTGGATGATGGTGTCAAGCACCTGTGCACTGAGTCAGAGACTCCTTCCAAGTAGTGTCAACAATTCAGCGAGACCCAGCTGCTACCTCAGGGTGTGCATTTTCTCTGTACAGCTCTTGTGGAGAGTGTATTCCACAAACTCAGCTCATTTGACATGGCAGGTGAGCGCCTTTCCTTTTTCAAGACATTCCAGATGTCCCTCTGCAGGGCTCTTCAGAGAACCGGATTGCCTTAGCTTGCACACAGATGCAATGTCTACCCTGTCTCTTGACACTGCTTCATTCTGGAAGATGCTGTTACTCTCTGCATGTCATTTCAGAGTTTCAAGTTTATTTAAGTTCTTTGATTTACTCGCATACTCCAAATCCAATGTGATTTACATAAGTTAAAAGTTGGGTTAAAATAAAAGACAAACAAACATAACAATTAATACTAATTACAATAATGCATTTAGGGGAAGGAGGCCGATAACAATTGGCTTAAGTACAATTCTAACAAAAAAAAAAAAAGAGAGAAAAAAAAATAATAATAAAAAAAAGGAAGGTCTAGTGACACAAAAGGTAGGGGAAAAAATACCTGCTTAATTTTTACTAGATCGTCTCCCTAGTCTATTATAACTTAGAATGAATCCATCAGAAAGTGTTCTTAAATAGCCAACTCTTTAGGATACTTTTAAACTTGCTCAGTAATTTTTCTTCTCTTATATTGAGTGGAAGTGAGTTCCAAATTTGCGGGGCTGTGACAGAAAAGTTCATATCTCTCCTAGAATATATAAGTTTTAGTGAAGGAACTACTAGTAAAGATTTATTTTCAGATCTTAAAGATTTTATGGGGGCATACGGTATTAGATATCTTTCTAAGAATGTAGGGGCTTTGTTTATGAGTATTTTGTGTGTGAGTCCGGATCTGGGTGAGGACCCTGCCATCTCTTCAAGTGTGTATCAGTCCACCATTTCCTCATGTATGTCATGACAGAGCTCAAATTGGACTTTTTTGGTCATGAGCTGTTCTGTTGCTCTGACTTCCCTTTTTCCAGCTCATCCAGAGCTCCCAGGCTTGGTTACTGAACAATGGAATGTCTCCGAGAGTTCTTTTGTGCTAACTCAAGCTATGTTCGGACTTTATTCTATGTCTTCTGTATTTCAGCAGCTTTTTGAGCAGCCCCAGGTGGATTCCGCAGTGGTGCAGGTTACAATGTGCATGGCCTTTCCTAGCAATGGAGGTGTGATGCTTAACATCTCCCAGCTCGCAGAGTGGACATTTTCTTGAAAGAGGATTTTTGCTGTGACTTTGAGTGTCAGGACTGCTGCGGCAGCTGCCTTTGCGGTGCGTGCATGTCACATGAGATTGTGTTGGGTGCTGCCTCTGCAGAGGAGGATGCCTGTACCCAACTGGTGATGAAAGGCGCATATTATTTGGTGGATTCTCTCTCTGTTCTCATGCGAGCTCCCAGTAAGCAATGTCAGCGTTCTGGACTCTTTAGATCTGTCATGGGACAGGTAATTCTACCCCTAAGGCGAATTGGAGCAGACTCCCCTTTAAGAGTTAGCTACTTTTTGGTAAAGGTCTGGATGGCCTCATGAACATAAGAACATAAGCAATGCCTCCGCTGGGTGAGTTCTGAGGTCCATCGTGCCCAGCAGTTCGCTCACGCGATGGCCCAACAGGTCCAGGACCTGTGCAGTAATCCTCTATTTATACCCCTCTATCCCCTTTTCCAACAAGAAATTGTCCAATCCTTTCTTGAACCCCAGTACCATACTCTGCCCTATTATGCCCTCTGGAAGCGCATTCCAGGTGTCCACCACATGTTGGGTGAAGAAAAACTTTCTAGCATTCGTTTTGAATATGTCCCCTTTCAACTTTTCTGAATGCCCTCTTGTTCTTTTATTTTCCGAAAGTTTGAAGAATCTGTCCCTCTCTACTCTCTCTATGCCCTTCATGATCTTGTAAGTCTCTATCATATCCCCTCTAAGTCTCCTCTTCTCCAGGGAAAAGAGTCCCAATTTCTCCAGTCTCTCAGCGTATGAAAGGTTTTCCATACGTTTTATCAAACGTGTCGCTCTCCTCTGAACCCTCTCAAGTATCGCCATATCCTTCTTAAGGTACGGCGACCAATATTGGACGCAGTACTCCAGATGCGGACGCACCATCGCCCGATATCTTCAGCTAGCAGATGGGCCCTATGGGGGATTTTACTCTTTAAGAATTGCCATACTGGGACGGACCGAAGGTCCATCAAGCCCAATATCCTGTTTCCAACAGTGGCCAACCCAAGTCCCAAGTACCTAGCTAGATCCCAAGTAGTAAAACAGATTTTATGCTGCTTATCCTAGAAATACGCAGTGGATTTTCCCAAGCCATCTCAATAATGATCAATGGACGTCTTTTTTTAGGAAATTATCCAAGCCTTTTTTAAACCCCACTAGGCTAACTGATTTCATCACATTCTATGGCAATGAATTCCAGAGTTTAATTACACATTTTATGAAGAGATATTTTTTCCAGTTTGTTTTAAATCTACTACTTAATAGCTTCATCACATGCCCCCTACGCCTAGTATTTTTGGAAAGAGTGAATAAGAGTTTCACATCTACCCTTTCCACTCTACTCAGTATTTTATAGACCTCTTATCATATCACCCCTAAGTCGTCCCAAACCTTTTATAATTTTCGTTACCCTTTGTACCTTTTCTAATTCCACTATATAATTTTTGAGATACGGCAGGCAGAACTGCACATAGTATTCAAGTTGCGGCTGTACCATAGAGTGATACAAGGGCATTATAATATTTTCATCTTTGTTTTCCATTCCTTTCCTGATAATTCCTAACATTCTGTTTGCGTTCTTAACTGCCACCACACATTAAGCTGAGGGTTTCAATGTTTCCTCGACACCTCGATCCTTTTCCTGGGCAGTGACTCTTAACACAGAACCCAGCATCACATAGCTATAGTTCGGGTTCCTCTTTCCCACATGCATCACTTTGCACTTGCTCACATAAAACACCATCTGCCATTTTGACGCCCAGTCTTACAAGGTCCTCGTGCAAGTTTTCACAATCCTCTTGTGATTTAACAATTTTGAACAACTTTGTGTCATCATCAAATTTAATTATCTCACTAGTTATTCCTGTCTCTAGATCATTGATAAATATGTTAAAAAGCAGCAATGGCAGGTTACCGATGGCTGGTTTCCAGTGGGTGCTCGTTGCACACTGCAGGTTAGTTCTACATTGCTCCTAACTATTCTCTGTGGTGCCTGTTGGCTGTTCATTAATTCTGTTGTTATTTCTTGCAGAGTAGAACAGAACAAACCTTGCTTATGTTTCCAGGGAGATTCCCCCATGCCTCCTCCTTTGTCATTGCCTTGTTCCATTGTGGTTTCTTGGCTTTTTTGACGTAACTGCAGGGGGCTCTGTCTCTCTCTCAGTAGTAGTAGGAGCTCATGGTGAGAAAAGTGTTGGATTTCTGCAAGTCCTGGATCGCGGGAATGGATTGGAGACCTTGCATATAGAATCCTCCAGGGACTACAAGAAAGAAGGTAAGATAAGAACCTAATCTTTCATTAACCACATAAACTTTTATGAGTTTTGACCCTTATTTTCAGGCACTGTTTGCTTGCATTGAAAAACAAAACCATCTTTTTCATGGGGTTTGAAACGTGCTCTTTCTAATAGAGTTGATTAAAAAAAATTTCTAGATGACTTTTTTGTAGAAGCTAGTTAAAAATACCCAATTTTTTATATTTTTGAAAAAAAATCACAATTTAAAGTAAAATTGTAAAGTAATGAGATTAGCTTATAAATTGAAATAGTATATTTGAGAACAAAGTCATGTCACAAAATAATAGACATAGCAAACAAAAGAATCATCTCCACAAGTCAGCTTGGTTGAGAAGCTGCCGCACCTGAAAACTTGCTGAATGCCTTGATATATTCTTAGCCATATGAAGTTTGTCATATTGATGTTCTAATAAGCTCTGCAAAACTGAATGCATTAAGCAAAAGACTCCTGATGCAGGCCGTCTGAGTTGAAACACATACATGTTTAAACTAAACTAAACCTTAAGTTTATATACCGCATCCTCTCCACAATTATGGTGCTTGACGTGGTTTACAAGAGCTTAATGTTAGGAAGGATGGAGAGTTGGGTATAGGGGAAGAGAGCATTACATTTTTGTGAATAGCCTAGTTTTCAGGTCCTTTCGGAATAGTTGGAAGGAGCCCAGATTCCAGAGTGGGAGAGTAAGGTTATTCTAAAGCGCGCTGATTCTGAAGAAGAGAGATTTCCCTAGTTTTCCCACGTAGAGGATACCTTTTAGTGTGGGGAAGGAAAGTTTTTGGGCGGATCTGGTGGAATCAGGACTCAGGGAGTTCCAAGATAGTGGGATTAGGGGAGGGAGGATGCCATGTAGGATCTTAAAAGCTAGGCAGGCACATTTAAAGTGGACCCTGAAATTACTGGAAGCCAGTGAAGTCTGGACAGGAGTGGGGAGACATGATCATATTTGCTTTTTGCGAAGATCAGCTTGGCCACAGTGTTCTGAATCCGCCGAAGTCTTTGAAGACTTTTTTTTGGTTAGACTTAAATAAAGGAAGTTACAGTAGTCTAGTCTGGAAAGGATGGTAGATTGTACGAGGACGGCAAAATGTTGGTGGAAGCAGGATCTCACTTTCCTCAGTATGTGGAGGCTAAAAAAGCATGACTTCAAGGAGTTAAGATGGTCGATGTTTAGTCATTGAATGAATAAAACAGAGTTTTGAAATAGATCAGCACACCTGTTTCTTTGGACATCTCCACAAAATAATAGACAAAATTTTATGGGGATAGCATCATTATTACAGGAGCCACAGATAGCTAAACTTAAAATTTTTAGTGCATCCATTTTTATGACCCACTTTGAGGCTTTTTTACATACGTCAGTTTCAAAAAATGAAAATCCGAATTAGTTCCATTGAATAGATTATAAAAAGTTGTATAAGATTGCCAAGTTTTCCATTTGTTTTGCTTATATAACCAAGGAAATATTTTGACTCAGTTATGAAAATTTTGTAGGGAATACTGTATTATCACAGTATGATATCAAACATATAGCTATTTTTATCCCAGGACAAGCAGGCAGCATATTCTTGACTGATGGGTGACGGCACCGACGGAGCCCCGGTACGGACAATTTTAGAGTGATTGCACTCTAAGAACTTGGAAAGTTATAGCAGGCCGCACCGCCCATGCATGAGTGCCTTCCCGCCCGACGGAGGCGCGCGGTCCCCAATTTCTTAGTTTCCACGGAGCTAAGAATACGCGTTCTTTTCAACGGCCGTTGAAAAGCCCTTTTTTCGCCTTCCCGCTCGCGAAAATCTTGTGAGGAAGTAAATCTTCCTTCTTTTATATTTTATTTCATTGTTTTCTTTTTCAAAAAAAAAAAAAAAAACCCTTTATTTTTTTCTTTCGGGTTCGCCCTGGCGGGGCCTGTTGCCATCATCGAGGCCTCGGCCTTCGATTTGGCAGAAGCCGTTTTTACTTTCATGTCCCCTCAGCCAGGGTTCAAGAAGTGGCAACGGTGTGCAAAGCCCATTTCTCTGACCGACCCACACAACTGGTGTTTACAGTGCCTGGGTCCGGATCATAGGGCTTCCACCTGCACCCGTTTTGCCACATTGAAAAAGAGAACGTTGAAAAACCGTCAAATTCAACAGAAATTACTTTTCAGTGCCGAGATGGCTGACTGCGGCATCGACACCGGCATCGGCTCCTTTGCAATCGGCACCCACTTCTTCGACGCCGCACAACACCGCGCCGGCGTCACTCCAGTCAGGTAAGCCGGCTAAGAAGCCTTCCCCGCTGGAGCACCCTCCGATCTCTGTGGCAGTGAGTCCAGTCCTGCTGACCACGAGGCGCCTGCGAAAATGCTCCGCCCCCATAGAGGTGAGTCCCTCGTCCTCGGGTTCCTCATCCTCTGGGCGTCGAGCGGCACCACAGGTACCGCAGAAAAAGAAAGCGGTACCGGTGCCTTCACTGGATGAGCGAATTGCAGCCGTCCTTCAGGTGCAACTTAAAGAGCAGTTGCAGCAGCTCCTTCCTGCTCTATTGGCACCGAACCTTCCAGTCCCGGTCCGGTCTGAGCCACCGGTACCGATAGTGGGGCAGCCTCTCTTGTCCGCTTCCACTCTATCGGTACCGATCCATTCAGCTTCCTCGGTCTCCATGCCGGTTTTGGCACCAGAACCGAGAGCGCTGCACCAGGCTGTTCAAACTTCGGCACTGATACAGCCTTTAACTTCTCCCGGTACCGCTTCTTTGAGGTCGGGTAAGTCGGTACGTAAAACCCGACACCTTGAACCCTCCACACCGGAGTCTCGGGATCGCAGTTCCCAAATTAGGGATCCTGATCTGTGGGGGTGACTCCGAAGAGCCTCTTCTCTCTGAGGGTGAGTGTTCATCGGGTGAAGAGGATCCTTCTGTTCAAGATCCATCCTCTAAACCAGATACTGCCTCTTTCACCTCTTTCTTGAAAGAGATGTGTTAGTCTCTCTCTATTCCCTTGGAGGCTGAGTCCAAGAAATCCAAGGCGTTCCTTGATGCACTGGACTTCGACCAGCCTCCAAGGGAATTTCTCAAATTACCCCTCCATGATATTTTGAGAGAAACCTTTTATAAAAATCTTGAGACTCCTTTGACCATACCAGGAGCTCCTCGTAAATTGGACTCTTTATATAAAGTCATCCCTATACCTGGCTTTGATAAACTGCAGCTTCCACACAAGTCTCTATTGGTGGAATCTACTCTAAAGAAGTCTGCGGGAGCTAGTGTGTACGCCTCAGTCCCTCCTGGCAGAGAAGGGAAGGCCATGGACAAATTTGGTAAGAGGTTATACCAAAATGCTATGTTGGCTAACCGGTCAGGGAATTATGCTTTTCACTTCTCTTTTTATCTAAAGCATCTCATTCAGAATTTGGCTTCTTTTGAGAAATACCTACCTGACCGCAAGAGACCTGCTTTTCGCCAATGTTCGTCCTCTCTTCTCCAGCTTCGAAAGTTCATGGTCCGTTCGAACTATGATACATTCGAACTTACCTCTAGAGCCACGGCCATGTCTGTTGCCATGCGTCGTCTAGCCTGGCTCAGGGTATCGGAGCTTGATGTCAACCATCAAGATCGCCTGGCTAATGCCCCATGCCTAGGGGATGAGCTTTTCGGTGACTCCATGGACTCCACCACACAAAAGTTGTCCGCACATGAGACTCGCTGGGACACTCTTCTTAAGACCAAAAAGAAGACTCCACCTGTCCGGCCCTTTCGGCAGCAATCAGCTTACCAACGCCGTTATGTGGCCCTACCCTTACCACAGGTTCCTCAGCAGCCTAGACGGCAGCGTCAGCAACAAAGGCAACCTCCTCAGACACAACAGCAGCAGCAGGTGAAACCTCCTCCTCAGCAAAAGTCCACACAACCCTTTTGACTTCGTTCTCCAGGGCATAGCCAGTGTTTTACCATCTGCCCATCTTCCTCAACCCATAGGAGGACGTCTTTTTCTGTACCTCAGCCGTTGGGAGATCATCACCTCGGACCAGTGGGTCCTCAACATCATCTGCCACGGCTACTCTCTCAACTTTCAGACTCTTTCTACCCAAAGTCTGCCAAGAGAGTCTGCTTTGAACACTCCTCAGTCCTCCCTTCTTCTACAAGAAGTTCAATCCCTCCTTCTTCTGAACGCCATAGAGGAAGTTCCTCTAGATCAGAAGGGGCAAGGATTCTACTCCCGTTATTTTCTGGTCCCCAAAAAAACAGGAGATCTCAGACCCATTTTAGATCTTCGCGATCTCAACAAATGCTTGGTCAAAGAAAAATTCAGAATGCTTTCTCTGGCCACTCTTTACCCTCTTATCTCTCAAGGCGACTGGCTATGCTCCCTCGATCTCAAAGAGGCATACACTCACATACCGGTCAATATGGCCTCCAGACAGTACCTCCGCTTCATGATCAATCACTGTCATTACCAGTACAAGGTGTTACCCTTCGGCCTGGCCTCCTCTCCCAGAGTGTTCACCAAATGTCTCATTGTGGTGGCTGCTTTCCTTCGCTCTCATCATCTTCAGGTCTTCCCTTACCTGGACGAGTGGTTAATCAAAGCCACTTCCTCTCAGGCAGTGCTCCTTGCCACCAACCAGACCATCCTTTTTCTACAAATTCTGGGGTTCGAGATCAATCTACCCAAATCACATCTCATCCCTACTCGGAGACTTCAGTTCATAGGAGTGGTCCTGGACACAGTCCTCATGAGAGCATTCCTGCCGTCCAACCGTCTTCAGACTCTTTAATCTCTATGGCAGCAGGTGCTTCCACAACGCTCCATCTCTGCCAAGCAAATGATGATACTTTTGGGTCACATGGCCTCGACAGTTCATGTCACCCCCTTCGCACGTCTTCACCTGCGCACTCCTCAACGGACCCTAGCTACCCAGTGGTCCCAAGCGACGGATCCTTGCTCACGACACATATTTGTGACATCATCTCTTCGTCAATCTCTACAATGGTGGTTGATATCTTCAAATCTCTCCAGAGGTCTTCTGTTCCATCTACCTCCTCATCAACTAGTAATCACCACAGACGCCTCCCCTTATGCTTGGGGGGCTCACTTGAACGAGTTTCAAACTCAAGGCCTTTGGACGGCTCCAGAGAGGAAACATCACATCAATTTCCTGGAACTCCGGACGATGTTTTATGCCCTCAAGGCTTTCCAACATCTTCTCTTTCCTCAAGTCCTGCTACTTTGCACAGACAATCAAGTTGCAATGTACTACATCAACAAACAGGGTGGGACAGGCTCTCGCCTTTTGTGTCAAGAAGCCCAAAAGATTTGGTCGTGGGCGACAGCTCACCACTTATTCCTGAAGGCTGTCTACATTCAGGGAGAGCAGAATTCCTTAGCGGACAATCTCAGCAGAATTCTCCAGCCCCACGAATGGACTCTCGATCCTTTGACTCTCCAGTCCATTTTCGCTCAATGGGGCACTCCTCAGATAGACCTCTTTGCAGCTCCTCACAATCATCAGCTGCCCCACTTCTGCTCCAGACTCTACTCTCCTCACCGTCTGGCAGCGGATGCATTTCTTCTGGATTGGTCCAATCTGTTCCTGTATGCTTTCCCTCCTCTGCCTCTCATGTTACGAACCTTGTTCAAGCTCAAGAGGGAACAAGCCACCATGATTCTCATTGCTCCACGGTGGCCCAGGCAACATTGGTTCTCCCTTCTACTTCAACTCAGTTCCAGGGAGCCTATTCTTCTTCCTCTGTCTCCTCCTCTGCTTACGCAGCATCAGGAGACCCTTCTGCATCCCAACCTCCAGTCTCTGCACCTGACAGCTTGGTATCTCTCGGGCTGACTTCAACGGATCCTCTTCTGTCTCAGCCCGTTCGTTCTATTCTGGATGCTTCCAGGAAACCAGCCACTCTGCAATGTTACCATCAGAAGTGGACCCGGTTTTCTTCTTGGTGTCTTCTTCATCATCATGATCCCACTTCCCTTGCAGTGGAGACCTTGTTAGATTATCTTCTTTCTTTGTCTGACTCTGGTCTCAAGTCTACTTCCATCAGAGTCCACCTCAGTGCTATTTCTGCTTTTCATGAGCCAGTTCATGGGAAACTTCTCTCAGCTCATCCTTTGGTTTCCAGATTCATGCGGGGTCTTTTCAATGTGAAACCACCTCTTAAGCCCCCTCCTGTAGTCTGGGATCTCAATCTGGTTCTTTACGCCTTAATGAAGCCTCCGTTTGAACCTTTGGCTACAGCTCCTTTCAAGTTTCTCACTTGGAAAGTGGTCTTCCTTATTGCTCTTACCTCTGCCAGGAGGGTCAGTGAGCTGCATGCACTAGTTGCTGATCCACCTTTTACAGTCTTTCATCACGACAAGGTGGTTCTGCGTACACATCCAAAGTTTCTCCCTAAGGTTGTCTCTGAATTTCATCTCAACCAATCGATTGTTCTGCCTATATTCTTTCCGAAACCTCATTCTCACTCTGGAGAACAGGCTTTGCATACTTTGGACTATAAACGGGCTTTGGCTTTCTATTTAGACCGTACTAAGCCCCACAGATCAACTCCACAACTCTTTCTGTCCTTTGATCCGAATAAATTGGGACGCCCCGTTTCTAAATGTACGTTGTCCAATTGGCTTGCAGCGTGCATTTCATTCTGTTATGCTCAGTCCGGACTGACACTGGAAGGTTCTGTCACGGCCCATAGAGTTCGAGCTATGGCAGCATCTGTAGCTTTCCTCCGTTCAACTCCTATTGAGGAAATCTGCAAGGTTGCTACTTGGTCCTCAGTTCATACTTTTACATCTCATTATTGTCTGGATGCATTTTCCAGACGGGATGGACACTTCGGCCAATCTGTTTTGCAAAATTTGTTTTCCTAATGGCCAACTTTCCCTCCATCCCTCTTTTTGTTAGCTTGGAGGTCACCCATCAGTCAAGAATATGCTGCCTGCTTGACCTGGGATAAAGCACAGTTACTTACCGTAACAGGTGTTATCCAGGGACAGCAGGCAGATATTCTTGCGTCCCACCTACCTCCCCTGGTTGGCTTCTTAGCTGGCTTATCCTAACTGGGGACCGCGCGCCTCCGTCGGGCGGGAAGGCACTCGCGCGTGCGCGGTGCGGCCTGCTAGAACTTTCCAAGTTCTTAGGGTGCAATCACTCTAAAATTGTCTGTACCGGGGCTCCGTCGGTGCCGTCAGACCCATCAGTCAAGAATATCTGCCTGCTGTCCCTGGATAACACCTGTTACGGTAAGTAACTGTGCTATATCTCCACAAGTATTCCACTGGCGAATCTTAAACTTTACCAAAGTTTTTTTCATAAGAAGAAAGTGTTTGTTGAGTGCAGATCTTGGCAAACAGTTTAAATCAGGGGTGCCCAAACTTTTTGGGCTTGTGAGCTACTTTTAAAATGACCTACTAAATGGTCTACTAACAATAAAAATTTTTAAAAATACAAAGCACACTGTATGTAAAGAAAATGTTAATTAAGAACATAAGAACATAAGCAATGCCTCTGCTGGGTCAGACCAGAGGTCCATTGTGCCCAACAGCCCGCTCACGCGGCGGCCCCAACAGGTCCAGGACCTGTGCAGTGATCCTCTATTTATACCCTTCTATCCCCCTTTCCAGCAGAAAATTGTCCAATCCTTTCTTAAACCCCAATACCGTACTCTGCCCTATTACGTCCTCTGGAAGCGCATTCCAGGTGTCCACCACACGCTGGATAAAGAAGAACTTCCTAGCATTTGTTTTGAATCTATCCCCTTTCAGTTTTTCCGAATGCCCTCTTGTTCTTATATTTTTTGAAAGTTTGAAGAATCTGTCCCTCTCTACTCTCTCTATGCCCCTCATGATCTTATAAGTCTCTATCATATCCCCTCTAAGTCTCCTCTTCTCCAGGGAAAAGAGACCCAGTTTCTCCAATCTCTCAGCGTATGAAAGGTTTTCCATCCCTTTTATCAGACGTGTCGCTCTCCTCTGAACCCTCTCGAGTAACGCCATATCCTTCTTAAGGTACGGTGACCAATATTGGACGCAGTATTCCAGATGCGGGCGCACCATCGCCCGATACAGCGGCAGGATAACTTCTTTCGTACTGGTTGTAATACCCTTCTTGATTATACCTAGCATTCTATTCGCTCTCTTAGCGGCCGCTGCGCACTGTGCCATCGGCTTCATTGTCTTGTCCACCATTACCCCCAAGTCCCTTTCTTGGGTACTCTCGTTCACTAACATCCCTCCCATTGTATAGTTGTACCTCGGGTTTCTGCTTCCCAGATGCAATACTTTACATTTCTCAACGTTGAACTTCATCTGCCATCTCGTTGCCCATTCTCCTAGTTTGCTCAAGTCCCTTTGCAATTCTTCGCAGTCCTCTTTAGTCCGAGCTCCACTAAATAGTTTGGTGTCGTCCGCAAATTTTATTATCTCACACTTCGTCCCTGTTTCTAGATCATTTATGAATATATTAAATAGCAGCGGCCCAAGCACCGAGCCCTGCGGAACACCACTCGTGACCCTCCTCCATTCCGAGTAGTGGCCCTTCACCCCTACCCTCTGTTTCCTACCCGCCAACCAGTTTCTGATCCATCTATGTACGTCTCCTTCCACCCCATGGTTCTTTAGTTTCCGGAGTTTCCGGAGTATCCTTGTCAAAGGCTTTTTGGAAATCCAGGTATATGATGTCTATGGGGTCTCCTTTGTCCATCTCTTTGTTAATTCCTTCGAAGAAGTGCAATAAGTTAGTTAGGCACAATCTCCCCCTGCAGAAACTATGTTGGCTTGTTTTCAGAAGTTTGTTTCTTTCCAAATGTTCATCGATGTTTTCTTTTATCAGTGCTTCCGCCATTTTCCCCAGAACCGAGGTGAGACTCACCAGTCTGTAGTTTCCCGGGTCACCTCTTGATCCCTTTTTAAAGATGGGCGTGACGTTGGCTATCTTCCAATCCTCCGGAATCACTCCTGTTTTCAGGGATAGGTTGCAAATTTGCTGCAGTAGTTCTGCTATCTCCTCCTTTAATTCTTTCAGAATCCTTGGATGGATTCCGTCCGGACCCGGGGATTTGTCAATTTTTAGTTTTTCTATCTGCCTGCGCACATCTTCAAGGCTCACTTCCATAGATGTTAATTTTTCTGCTTGATTTCCATTGAAGAATTGCTCAGGTTCCAGTATGTTGGTTGTGTCTTCGTTCGTAAATACAGACGAAAAGAACATGTTAAGTCTTTCCGCGACTTCTTTCTCCTCCTTCACTACTCCCTTCCTGTCTCTGTCGTCCAGCGGTCCCACCTCCTCCCTAGCCGGCTGTTTCCCTTTAACATATCTGAAGAACGGTTTGAAATTTTGTGCCTCCCTGGCTAGCCTCTCTTCATACTCTCTTTTGGCTTTACGAACTACACAGTGACATTCTTTTTGATACTTCCTGTGCTCTTTCCAGTTCTCCTCAGTTTTATCCTTCTTCCATTTCCTGAATGAATTTTTCTTAATGCCTATCGCTTCCTTCACTATTTTAGTGATCCATACCGGATCTTTTGTTCGACTCTTTTTGCACCCCTTTCTGGAATCTGGGGATGTACAGATTTTGAGCCTCGCTCACCGTGTCCTTGAAAAAAAGACCAGGCATGTTCCACCGTTTGGCATTTCTTGGAAGTGTTCCTAAGTTTCTTCCTTACCATTTTCCTCATTGCTTCGTAGTTTCCTTTCCTGAAGTTGAAAGTTGTCGCTATGGTTCTCTTTCTTTTCGATATTCCTACTTCAACCTTGAACTTGATCATATTATGATCGCTGTTTCCCAATGGTCCCACTACTTCCACTTCCTTTGCAGGTCCCATTAACCCATTTAGGATTAGATCCAGAGTGGCATTTCCTCTTGTCGGTTCTCTAACAAGCTGCTCCATGAAGCAATCTTGTGTAGCCTCCAGGAATTCTGTCTCCCTAGCGCATCTTGAGTTTCCAAGACTCCAGTCTATCCCGGGGTAGTTGAAGTCTCCCATAATAACTGTGTAACCGCTTTTGCATTCTCGCTTCATCTCAGCTTCCATTTCTTTATAGATATCTCCGGTTTGCCCGGGTGGACGATAGTATAGGCCCATCTTTATTTCATGTCCTTTCCTACCCAGTATTTTAACCCATAGCGATTCCAGCTTGTGGGTCATCTCCGCTGTATCTATTCTTGTCGATTGTATGCTTTCTTTTATGTATAGGGCTATTCCACCTCCTTTCTGTCCTGACCTGTCTGTCCTGGCGATAGAGCTTGTACCCCGGCAGCGCTGTATCCCATTTGCTTTTCTCATTCCACCATGTTTCAGAGATTCCAACGATGTCTATGTCCTCTGCATTAGCCACAGCTTCTAGTTCCCCCATTTTGTTTCTTAGGCTCCTTGCATTAGTATATATGCAATTTAGATCCTGGCATTTTGTTGTCTTCATTTCCTTTCCCTGTGCTTCGGTCTTTAGTGTCTTCTCTTTTGCTACAATCTTTCTAACCTCCTCTTCTGGGTTAGTTGAGTCCTGTAATTCGTCCCTTGTTTCTTCCCAGCCTTTTTTCCCCTTAGTATCTTCACGGGATACCTTCTTCCGAATCTTCGACACTAGGTCGACTGTCGGCTTTCCCCTTCCTCTTAGTTTAATTATTTATATTCCGGGGGTTTTTCAAAGAGGTCAAGGCAGATGACTCTATGCAATGTCACCTCAGTAACAACTATACAAAAATAGACAAATATACCCCCCTCCCTTTTTACTAAACCGCAATAGCAGTTTTTAGTGCAGGGAGGTGCGCTGAATGCCCTGCGTTGCTCTCAACACTCATAGGCTCCCTGTGCTAAAAACCGCTATTGCGGTTTAGTAAAAGGGGGCCATAATGCAAAATATAGACAGCAGATATAAATTCTCAAAACGGACACATTTTGGTCACTAAATTAAAAATAAAATCATTTGTTGGCTGGTGATTTCATGAGTCTCTGGTTGCACTTTCTTCTTTTGACTGTGCATCCAATATTTCTTCCCTTCTTTCAGCCTACTGTATGCTTCGTCTCCTCCAGATATCATTCCCTCCCCCAACTTTTTCTTCCTCTCCCTGCCCCCGCCTCTTTCTTTCTCCCTGCCCCCCTTCTTTCTGTATGTCTTTCTGTCTCCCTGCCCCCTTTTCTTTCTTTCACTCTCCATGCACCATTTCTTTCTTTCTGTCTCCCTGCCTGCCCCCTTTCTTTCTTTCTCTCTGTATCCCTTTCTTTCTTTCTTTCTCCCTGCCCTCCCCCAAGCCACCGCTGCCGTCATCGGGGAACAGGCCCCCAAGCTCTCCCTGCTTCCCGATGCAGAAGCGTTAGGCCGACCAGCATTCCTTTCCCCGACGTCAATTCTGACGTGAGGAGGAAGTTCCGGGCCAGGCAGGCAGTGATTGGCTGGCCCAGAGCTTCCTCTCTCACGTCAGAATTGATGTCAGGGAGAAGAAGGCTGATAGGCCCGGAGCTTCTGCATCCTGTTTACGGCGACGGGATGCAGTAGAACAACAAGGGAACGCGAGACTATCACGGAGCCCGGGATGGGCTCCGCGATCAACTCGCATTGCCTTCGCGATCGAACTTTTGGACACCCCTGGTCTAAATTAACATTAGGATTACTTTTGTAAAGAATTTGTATGACAGACATCTTAAGAGATCCCTGATGTAGGCCAAGAGCCAAACAGGCAGTGTTGGGTCTTTTTAGTGAATAATCATCTGTCCCAATTCTATTGGCATGTATACTCTTTTGTGGGTATCATTGACTTTTCTGTGTATTTTGATCCCTTTCTGTGTGCTGTTCGGCTAGTGTAAACCAGCTGTTCAAGCAACCAGCGTTGTCTAGCACAGTTTAGATGGTTAATGCTGGAAATCCACATTGAGTGAGTAGCAAAATTGAATGATTATCCTGACCAGATAAATTGTGTGTATGTATCATTTGAATTTGGGAAGACAAATTAACATCCAAAGATTATATTTGTGAAGATGCAAGAGAAAATAGGTTTCCTCATTAACCATAAAGGATATTTCTTGTACAATCCCTCTAGAGGCTGGACTAATGGGTAGTACATCTATTCTAGCCTTGGCTGCAGAACTTAAAAATAAAACCAACCCCCCTCTGGGACAGATTGAACTTTAACTTTTGGTGGGAAACTTTATGTCAATATTATAGATTTGAAAGAATGAACATAAGAACATAAGAAACGCCTTCGCCGGATCAGACCTAGGTCCATCTAGTCCGGCGATCCACACACGCGGAGGCCCAGTTAGGTGCTCCTTATTGAAGACCTGGATTTCCCGTATCCCCCGATGTGATTTGCAAGAAGGTGTGAATCCAACTTGCGCTTGAAACCCAGAACAGTAGTCTCTGCCACAACCTCCTCCGGGAGAGCATTCCAAGCACCCACCACTCGTTGTGTGAAACAGAACTTTCCTACATTTGTCCTGAACCTGCTGCCGCTCAGTTTCAGGCTATGACCTCTTGTCCGTGTCACATCTGAAAATGTCAGTAAAGCTGCTTCCTGGTCAATTTTATCAAATCCTTTTAATATTTTAAAAGTTTCTATCAAATCTCCTCGCAGTCTTCTCTTTTCGAGGGTGAACAGTCCCAGTTTTCTGAACAAATGGGACATAATAAAAAATTTAAGGAAACATAGGGTCCATTAACGGAATTTGTTAAAACTGAGTAATCGAATAAGCCTTTAATTCCTAATTGACCTTTATACACATCCAGGGAGGGTGGAAGGGGGGGAATATACTGTGTATCATTATTTGTTTGAATATAAGTGCTGTTTAATGCATTAATTGATTGTATATTCTTTGCACTTTGTATTTGATTTGAAAATTAATAAAGAATTACAAAAAAAAAGTTTTGCAGGTATGAATTGTTTCAATTTCTTATTATCCTAACTTGGCCTTTTTTGGCGGTTGTTTATTATGTATTTAGTTATCATGAGCAGCATTGATTTGTAGCAGGAAGTCCCCGCACCCCCCTCTCCTTTTCTTGTGTTTCCTGTTTGTATTAGATATTCCTGGCTTTGCTACCTACTGAACTTCAAGTGGAGTGGCCGCATAGGTGACCTTGCAGAGAGGGTTGGTTTTATTTTTAAGTTCTGCAGCCAAGGCTGAAATAGTTGCACTACCCACTAGTTCAGTCTCCAGAGGAGATCTACAAGAAGGAAGATTAGCAGAGGTAAGAAACCTAATCTTTCATTCTGTAACTTTTTAAATATTAGGTCTGTGAAGATTGAGGTACATAAATGCTACCTTCCAATTATTGAAAGCTTGAAGTCAACAAAATAATTTTAGCAATCCTAAAATGTCAGTTTTGAGAAATACAAAAATTGTGTTGCGGAAAGTGGAGCCATTTGTGTTCAGCATTCCGCTTCCTATTACAGCCTGTTAGAGTTTGCTCAACCTGCCAAAAACCATGCTGGATGTAGAACCTCTTCCTGGATTATAGTTTCTGAAATGAAAAGGTGATTGTATAATAGCCTTGCTCACATTCACTTTTTCTGTTTTGGATTTCTGTTTTATGACATGGGCAGAGGGGAATTTTTATGCATTGTGGACATCTTCTCTGACATGTTGTTTCTCTATTTATTTAAAGCTGGCATGTTTAATACCCCGGGTATGCAGAGCTTGCTGCAGCAAATCACGGAAAACCCACAGCTTATGCAGAACATGTTGTCTGCACCCTACATGAGAAGTATGATGCAATCCTTAAGCCAAAACCCTGATCTTGCTGCACAGGTAAAAAGAAATCGATATTTTGTGCAGGCCCTAATTGTTAAAACTAATTTTAAGGTTCATTATGGTTTAATTTATTTGATATACCTCATTATAAAAAGCATAGATTTAAATAGTTTACAAAATACAGTGTAAATTATGAATTAGAAGGATGGACAACAAGCAAAAGGAAGCCTAGGTTACAATATACTCGTAAACACATACTAAGATACAATAGTAGGGGAGTAAAATTAAAAATATATACTGTATTTTTCGCTCTATAAAATGCACCTGATCATAAGATGCACCTACCTGTAGAGGAGGAAAAACCAAGAAAAAAAAATTCTTAACCAAATGGTGTGCCCTGTACCCTGTCCCTCCTCTAGTGGTAGGCCAGGACAGGAAACAGGGCATGTCTAATGGTAGGCACGTATAGTGGCAGCCACCAGCCTGCCAGCCCCAAGCCCCATCCCCTGTACCTTTTTAAAATCATCCCACCCATCCCCTGCTCGTGGGCCCAGCAGCTCCAGCTGTCTTCCCTCCCTCCCTGCTGCGACACACACCTTGATCTTTACACAGGGCTGCTGGACGGTGCTCGCAGCCTTTGCTCTGCCGGACTCCTCCTTATTTCCCGGCCAGCGGCGCACAGGTCAGGAGCAAGCTTTCTGCGCTCCTTCTTGGGCCCGTGCCACTTTCTGAATGGTTGCATTCAGTTCTCGCGAGTCATGAGAACTGAATGCAACCATTCAGAAAATGGCGTGGGCCCAAGCGGTTGCGTGGAAAGCTTGCTCCTGACCTCCGCACTCCTGACCTGTGCGCCACTGGCTGGGAAATAAGGAGGAGCTTGGCAGAGCGAAGGCTGCGAGGGAGCGATACACGCTGGACTACCAGGAGGTATGACGAGTGGGGTGGGGGGTGTTTTAAAAAGGTGGTGGGAGGGGGGGAGGTGTACCAAAATTGGTATCTTTGCTGCATAAGACGCACTGAGATTTCCACCCACTTTTGGGAGGAAAAAAGTGCGTCTTATGAAGAAAAAAATGGTATGTACATGGCATATATACGAGACTTAGGAAAGTGCAAGGGCCAGTGTGTCCACAATTAGGCTAATTAATCTGTGAGGAAAAGCTATTCATGTCTGTTTGGGGGGAAACAGCCAGAATAGAAGATCTGGTAAGCCATGATAAGAATTTTATATGGAAAATGATACATAGTAGGGAGGCAATGTTCAGAAGTAAGAAGGGTGTCACTCTTACATGGAAGGGCATTGCACAAAACATAAGTCACAAAATTCAAATTTTCATCAAAAGTAGTTTGTGTATTTAGCTTTCATGGGAAAGCCATCATTCACAGGTTATATTATTCATCAAAGCCATGTCAGAATAACAAATTTGAAGACTACTCTCTAAAACTTCTTAATATTTTTTGTCTAAATATTAATATCTAATTTATAATGTAACTAGTGTTTTAGCCCGTTATATTTGTTACAGTAACGGGTGCTAGAATAGCCCCACCTATACCCTGACTCTGACTCAGACCCCACCCATGCCCCACCTCTATCATGGCCGGACCCTGCCTCCCACTGATCCCAGTCCCATCACCTCACCTTTCACCATTTCCTTTGTACCCTTTTGGCCCTCATAGATCCTCCATTGTATTTATCACCTGACAGGGTCTCTACTTACCTGAGGCGGCAGCAGCAGTCCTGACACACCAACCTTTCCTCCCTCAGTGCCCCAAAGCAGCAGTGGTCCTACTATTTCCATCTCTCCCTTCCCCCTTTCACACCCTCTACCCTTTTGCCATCTTTCCCTTTCCTGTCCCCCTCTGTCCTTCCCCAAGACCATCTCTTTCTCCTGCCCCCTCCACACTCCCTGAAGTCTATCTCTCCCTATCCCCTACCATCTCTCCTGGTCCCCCTAGTAGCCCCTCTGTCCTTCTCATCCATCTGTCTCTGTCTCTCTCTCCTTTCCTCACTTGAGTCCAACATCTCTCCCTTCTTCCACTCCCTCCCCCGAATCTGGGGGAAATCCACTGCTTTATTTTAAGCAGCATAAATTTGTTCTACTCTTTGGGACCTGTGATCTGTCTCAGTATGGTAGCTCTTATGCTTCTCTGGCTTACTTCCTTTTGTTCTCTAGTCACCTCCTGCCTCGTTTTATCTGGGGGAAATCTATAACCGGGCACTACAATTTAGGTATGCTGATATCAAGCATAAGGCACCAATTCTATAATGCCATCTCTCCCTCTCCCAATTTGTTCTGTCTCAGTATGGTAGCTCTTATGCTTCTCTGGCTTACTTCCTTTTGTTCTCTAGTCACCGCCTGCCTCTGCGGAGCTCTCGCAGCCGCCGACAGCCACTGCAGCCTACAGCTGCCACGGCCTACAGCTGCCAGGGCCAACATCCACCTCGGGGGGAGAGAGAAAGAGAGAGAGAGATTCGCACGCATGCGCATTTCTACCTGCGGTGCCCTACAGCGCACGGAAAACGGGAGCACGCAGGTGGGAGTGTGCATGTGCGGCTTAGGGTTTTATTATATTAGATACTAAAATTATATTCTTGTGTACAATCCCGCTCTATTCCTGGACAAGTGGGTTATGCATCCGATGTCATGAGACTGCTTTTCAAAAGCCTCACATAATTTTTTCAGACCCTCCCCTCTTATCTTAGGACTGCCCTCAAGTTTCCAGTTGTTTTCTTACAAGCGAGACTGTAAGAGCTAGTCTTTTCTGCTCGTGTTTAATTTTTCTTCTTAGTATTTTTACAGATTTTGCATCATTGTGCTATAGAAGTTCCCTGCAGGGAGAGCTATAGCTGCGGGAGATTGCAGACTTTGTGGAGAAAGTCTGTTTACAGGAGGTTGGCTGCCTTGTAGTTCACCTCCTGGACATCCTGCACTGCAGATTGGGGTTCAAGGACTATTCCGTTGGGAGCTGGCTCACCCCAGGTTCATCCGCTAATGGGTTTGAGCTCAGGCTGCGTGGCTCCGTGGAGGTGTGTCCAGGATAAGAACTGATTGATTTCCTCCGCCAGGTCGCTCCCGTGAGTGGCAGAGGACTCCGGCCATTGGAAGCGGGCCAGAGGGGCAGTCAGATGACCAGCAATCCTGTTTGCAAGGCTTGTTAAGGCAGAAGATCTCCCTGTAAGCTGTTTCAGCTTCCCTTACTGCAGCTTTCAGTACAGCATGGCACAGTGTACATAGCTGATAGCCTGTCACAGCAGATTTGGAGGGGGTCTTCAAAAGTGAGTTTTGGGCAGTTTGGGAGTTAGCCCTAGTCCACCCCCCCCCCCACCCCCACTAAAATCACCATGTTTGGGGGTTCCTGTGCTTTTCCTGGATTGTTTTTCTCTGAAAATTGTACACACAGTGGCCATCTTGGATTTTCCCGATTTTAATTTAAAGGGGATTTTTTGCCTCTCTGTTTTTGCAAGAAAACGACTCGGACTCATCAGGGCAGGATACTTCAGATTCATGCCCTGTTTGCAATGGCTGTCTAGCAAGCAGCCTTGTTCCACATGTTCTGCGGTGCAGGAAGGGGGTAAGATTTCATCGGCCCTGGTTCCCTTGACCCCTTTAGGGGGTCCTGCCGCTAACTCTAGCTGAGGATAGTCAAAATTGGCCCCCTGGGACAGTGCGCTTGTGGCCCCAGTGAAACGCTGCCGCAATTCGACAGCAAAGGAGAAAATAATCCTTCAAAGGAGTTCTCAGGAGGCAGTTGCTGACCCAGATGAGGGTTTCCTTCAGAATTTATTAGCATGTTCTCCCAGGCTTATCTGGCCAAGAAAAAGGCGCCATCTGCGCCTCCTTTGCCATTCTTGCTGGCTACAGTGGTTCCCCCTTTCCAGGACACTGATCTTAAGTTCAGATTCCCCGGGTTGTCCGTGAATGATTTGCCGGCTGAGGGCACGGATGTCCAAGATGATCTGATGATGCCATTGCTTACACAGGCTGGCACTACCTCTGTGGGTGTCCTTGAGCCAGATCTAGGAGAGATTCTGGATTTGGGGGTGGACCCCACTGTGCGGAGATTCTTTAAATCCTCAGCTTTGGTCGGTCTAATTTCCAAAACCATCCAGGAGTGGAAATTGGAGGTTGGGCGGTCAGCAGTAGCGGAATGCTCTCTTATGAGTAGCACGAAGCCGCAGTCTTTATCCTTCCCTGATCATCTGGACATAGCAAAGATGCCTATGGATCACTGGTAAGTGCCGAAAAATCTTCTGAGAGTTGCTTGAGCCATGTCCAAGCTCTACCTGAAAGTTTTGCATCCCCAAATGTTGATTCCCTGATGGCACAGGTCACCAAGCATACTTCTCTCCCTAGTGACAGAAGGGTTGTGCTGAAGGGGACACAGGACTATAAGATTGATTTTGTGTACAAACTGTGCTTTGAATCTGTGGCCTCTGAGCTGAAAGTGGCCTTGGCTACTTCCTTTGTGGCCAGATCTTATCTTTCTAAGCTTCACCATGATCCAGACACTTTACTGCTCCAAGTTCCCCCCTTTTTGATTTCAGGCATGGATTATGTTGCAGACGCCTTGTATGTTCTCTTCTGAGGGCTCAGCAAGCTCTCGGCATACTTTTTTGGCATGTAGGATGTTGTGGATCCGGCAATGGTCCAGTGACTCATCCTCTAAAGCAATCCTGGCATGTTTAATACCCTGGGTATGCAGAGCTTGCTGCAGTTTCACCCAAGGAGATTTGTAGATCAGCAGCATGGTCCTCCCTTCATCCCTTCACCAAATTCTACAGGATGAACATAGCAGCATAGGAGGATGCCACTTTTGGGTTCTCGGTACTATGAGCAGGCTCATCTATCACACCCTAGGATTTGGGGACTGCCTAGGTATGTTCCTATGGTTCAGCATACCATACCTATTGCACTGGAAAAAAAGATTACTGTACATTCTTACCTTGATATTGAAACAGAATTTGACTGTAGATGAAAATCGGCCTATGAATGAGAACTTTGAATTATGGCATTCCTCTTTAACATCTGCTCTTGATATAGTAGCCCCACAGGTAGCAATTATTGATCGTTCTCCTAGGAAACCTTGTCCATGGAGATCAGAAGTGGTGGTACAGGTAAGAAGAGAGTTTAGAAAGGCTGAGAGGAAATAGAGAAAAACGAGAGATCTGGATGATAAAGATGGATTCAGCATTAGATTAATGGAATATAAGATGCTGTGTGACAATGAACGTAGTAGATATTTTCAGGATAAAATTAATAATGCGCAAAATAAGTCTCAGGAGTTATTCAGGGGAAGTGTCTTGCAAATAGTGATGAACAGCCAAATGCTAATAAATATGATAGCTATTTACAGAATAAATTGCGGAAAATTTGCTTCATTGGGCCCTTAAGTGAAAGATATGTGGAGCTTGATGGCACAGAACCTATTGAACAGTGGCAAGCTTTTGAGCTTGTAAACAAAGAGGAGATTTGTGAAATAATTGCTCATACCTCTCCAACTCATGCCGTTTTGGATCCTTGTAACTCAAGTATATTACATCAGATACCTTCTACATTAAGTTCGTTTGTTGCCTCAGTCGTTAATAAGTCATTGATTGAAGGAGAATTACCTATGGCGTGTAAGGAATCCACAGTAACTCTGGTGATAAAGAAAAAGGGATTAGATGTTGAGGATTTAAAAAATTTTCCACCTATTTCAGTTGTGCCTTTCTTGGGGAAGATAATTGAGAAAGTAGTGTTGAATCAGTTGAATGAATTTATCTTACAAAAAACTGTTTAGATGAGTTTCAATTTGTTATTGCTCAGTATTGGAGGTCTTGAGGGAGGGAATTGATTAAACGGAACAAATTTCTTTTGGTATCCCTCGATGTTTCTGGGACATTTGACACTAAATTTGGAAAAATGGGGAGACCCAATAATCCACAGTGAAAACAATCCACCGATGAAAACAAAAAACTGTGGATACACTGTCATATAAAAACATGAAAATTCAATTCAAAAGTACAAACTGTAGATACAGATGTTATGGAGATAATTTATTATACATTGACATATAAAAACATGAACCGGTTGGATTTTTATAACTGTATTTTTAATCATTGTATTTTTTTAAATTGAATTTTCATGTTTTTATATGTCAGTGTATAATAAATTATCTCCAGAACATCTGTATCCACAGTTTTTTGTTTTTGTTTTCAACTGTAAATTTGGATATTTTGTTGGGAAAGTTGAAAATGTTGGGAGTAGCAGGGAAAGTCTTGCAATGGTTTCATCCTATTTAAAGGAAAGAACGCTGAGGGTAAGGAGTAAGGAAACTATGTCTAGAGTAGTTGGGGTTAAAAGAGGGATCCCTCTGGAATCAGCGCTCTCTGCAATTTTGTTCAACATATATTTATCCTCTCTGGGGAGAAAGTTTCAGGAGATGGGAGTACAGTACAGAATATACGCAGATGACATTCTATTCTTTTTCCTGATTAATGATGTCTCCAACGCACAGTCGTATTTACAAAGATATATGGAAACGATTGTGAGATGGATGAATGAACATGATTTGAAAAACATAAATAAAACAGAGGTAATGGTGGTAAAAAGTCAAAGAGAGAACTTTGAAATAGAAAATGAGGTTGTGATGTGAGAGAAATTGCTAGTTAAAAAGGAGATGACCATTTTAGGAGTGAACTTGGATAGCTGTCTGACGATGGGAAAGCAAATTTTGAAAACGATTCGGTTGGGTTATATGCAATTGCAGTTACTTTTATAGACTGAATCCATTACTACCAGCATCTGATTTTCATAGTTTAGTCCAAGCTCTAATACTGAGTAGAGTAGACTTATATAACTCACTGTATTTGGGAGTTGCCAAAGGGAAATTGAAGGCACTGCAAATGTTGATCAACTCGGCTGCAAGATTGATTACAGGGATTCCTAGGAGTTCACATATATTTCCTATACTAAAACAATTGCATTGGCTGCCTTTTCAACAAAGAGTTCATTTTAAGATCATTGCAAACATTCATCAGATATATTTCTCCAAGGGTATTACAAGAATTGTTTGAAATTTATAAACCTAGAAGAAATTTAAGATCTGAAAATACAATGAAATTGAGCCTAGAGGGTAGAATGTCTGTTATGCATGCTAGGATTGGAGCATCAATGATGTCAGTGGCTGGTGTTAAACTCTGGAATGCTCTGCCTGGTATTCTTCAATTTTGTGCTGGAAAGATAAACTTCAAGAAAATGTTGAAAACACAGCTTTTTGTTAATGCTTTCCTATGAAAGTACTGCTATATTTGCCTCGGCTTTAAGATACAGTAGTAATTAATATTTGGTCTTGAACTTTTGCAGTTTTATTGCTGAACTTTAGATTGATAATATGTCTGTCCACTGTTTGTTTCTTTTGTATGCAACCAAAGGGCGATTAGGATAATATGTATGTAACTAATATGTTAACAGCATAATTTCATGCAGTATATAAATTGTTAAATAAATAATCTTTTCCAGTAGATAGGGATGGTATGCTAAATCCCCCCCCCCCGCCCAGTAATTTATCTGATGCGCCCGCTTTCTGACTCAAACTTAATGGTCAGCACCATAGCTAAGATTTCACTGTCGGTCAGCCTATTAGATTAGGAAGAGACTGTATATAGGATTACAAGGGAGGAATGTTTGAGCTTCATAAATGTTTAGACTGTTTATATTTCTTTGTCTGACTTGTATTTTATTGAATTCATTGGGCCTGTCAAAGGCTTGTTAATGTGTTAAATACATTACTAGTTCCTCATTGATTGTTTTAACTTGATCTGAGCAAATCAGAATGTTGTTTTCAGGGAATTTTTGAATCCAATCCTTGGTCTTATATACCAATTCATCCCAATGATGGGGCTCTCATCGCCTTTGGTACACACTGAAGGGGGCAGCAGAGACTATGGAGAAGGAGGAGGAGTTGAAAAGCTGTGATTTGACATCTTCTGCAATATATTCGTGAATACAAGTGGACAACCCGATGGTTAAGCGTACCATCCCTATCTACTGGAAAGGATATTATCAAGGTAAGAACCTAATCTCTTTTTGGCAAAGGACTGGCATTTATTGATTAGATTAAAAATCAGCACTCTTAGAATTAATCATATCAAACTGTAAATATCTGACTTGATGGTGTTAAGAAACAAGCCATGAGCATTGAGGAGTAAACTGCTGTGTATTGAAATGTATTTCCTACTTCCTAATTTGTGGTATCTAGAAAATATGAAGCTTGAAGGTAATAGACAACTATATTTGTATTCTGCTGATAAAAACATGGGCTGACTTATTAGCTGTATATTTTACAGAGGAGTATTAAATTAGGGTGCTAATTGAAATTTAGAAATAAAAATAAATAATAAAATATTATTTTTGACCAACAGATGATGCTAAATAATCCACTATTTGCTGGAAACCCTCAGCTCCAAGATCAAATGAGGCAACAGCTCCCCATTTTCCTTCAGCAGGTGAGTAATAATATTCTAAATAAATGTTTTGTATACATTTTTGTTGAAGGCCAAAAAGTAGCTGTTTAAAACATTTTTAATTCTGTGCAAATATTTTGAACATTCTTTTTTTAATGTAAAATTCCCTCATCATAAAGACCTGGCTCCTTCCTGCCCCTGTCCTGATTCTCCTATATTTGCCTCGGCTTTAAGATACAGTAGTTATGAATATTTGGTATTCCTGCTCAAGTTTGACCACATCCCTCCTACCATGAACTCTCATTCTCCAACTGCGCTTGAAACCCTACTTAGGCTTAAAATCCTGGCCTGCCCTCAACTTTCTCTGGACACTAATTTTTTTTTTTCCATTCCTCCCTATTGCCAGCAAGACTCCAGGTTTTTCTCACCCCTCTTCAAAGTACACCCACCCAAAACTCACTAAGAAATCTCTTCTCCCTCCCTGTATGCACAACCATAGGTGCATTTAAAATGGTCTTTCTTGTACAGTCCCACTTTATTCCGGGACCAGTGGGTTATTTCCATCTACTCACAAGGACTTTGTAGGAAGCCTCAAACCTCAGAGGATTAAATCGCTCCCCCTCTTACCTCATCACTGTCCGCCAGAAAAGCCGACAACCGCCCCCCGATGCGCCGGGGGGAGGGGGAGTCAACAGTTTGACGTCAGAACTGCTTCTTGGCAGGAGTCGCTGGACAGTTCCCCGTGGATGGCCTATATCAAGAACTGCCGAAGTGCAGTCTGGCAGATCAAGAGGACTTCTGACCCGCAGAAAGGCCCAGAGTATGGACAATAGCACCTGAAGGGATAAAAATTAGGACACCCCAAACCTCTGGAAGTGCGGGATCTATTTACAGGCAGCAACTTCGGCTTGCAATCCTGCATACTGGCCATCAGGCCATCCAGACCCTGGCTGAACAATGAAGTATTTTGAGTATCTTCCAGAGCCTGTGTCTCGCTCTGTAATGGGTTCTATGGCCACAATATTGAGTAATCTGCGGACTGTGGCCTGCACCCAAACTGCCTTCTTGGGGTGGCCTGCTGGGGAATCCAGAAAATACTCGATCAGAGGACAGAGAAACTCCAGTTTGTAGCCATCCCTGAGAACCTACAAGACCCAGCAAAAAGAAATCTACAGTGGCTGCCTATGCAGAGGCTTGGAGATGTTATGCGGACTGGGACAGGTGGACCTGTATGTTCCTTCAGTCCCTCAGGTCCTGGAGTTCCTGCAGGATGGCCTGAAGAAGGGCCTAGCGGTAGCTTCTCTCCGGGTGGAGATTGCTGATCTTTCGTGAATGAGTCCTTCTCTGAGGGGCTCATTGGCGGCTCATCCCAGAAGAGGTGGTGGAGACAGAGACTGTGTCTGAATTCAAGAGGGCCTGGGATAGGCACATGAGATCTCTCAGAGAGAGAAAGAGATAATGGTTACTTCGGATGGGCAGACTGGATGGCCCATTTGGTCTTTATCTGCCATCATGTTTCTAACTGTCCATTATTACACTTTACAGACTCATTTTACTTCATGAAACCATAGTGCTTTTTCGTTCTTTTACATTAAATTCCTCATCCTCTCTATTGTCTTTAAAAAGTCTTTATATGCTGGCAGTTCTCTGTTGAAAGTGCCAAGAAATGCAGTGTTCTCAAAAACAAGCAGACAAATTTTGTTATTTCCAGGAAAACTATTTCAGAGTAAACATGTTAAGCAATGTGTACACTCTTCAATTTGATCTAGTAAAGAAACACATGAAACAGCTTAATGAGATTAATAGTATGGCCATCTTTGAATATAGGGTCCTAAGTTCTAAAATGCTTCAAAATCTCTCGATTACTCTACTGCCCTAGCAATAGCATAGATTGCCTGCATGATAAGTATGTGACCTGCCACAAAAGGAAATAACATTCTCTCAGAAGTTATAACATTTAAGCTACTTCTAAAGTACATCTGCTGTCTAATGGTCATGATCTTTGACCTTTCCCTCTTTAGCAAAAGTTTGTGACAAAGTCTTTGGTCAAAAGTCTAAATTTAGCTATCCTGCTTGCAAGTGGCTATAACTGTTTAAAAGCATGAACTAAATCCTATAACCTTTAACTTCAGTTCTATGTACTAGTTATTGATTAGCAGGTTATATAGTTATACTAATGATTTGTTTCCTGTGTTTAGATGCAGAACCCAGACACATTGTCTGCTATGTCAAACCCTAGAGCGATGCAAGCTTTATTACAAATTCAGCAGGGTTTGCAGACATTGGCCACTGAGGCGCCAACACTTATACCAGGGTAAGACAATTCTTTTTTATTTTTTTATTTATAAGATTATTCATTTATTACAACAAATAAAAACAATAAGCAATTACAAATCAATTCCAGGAAACAATAATACCATACACAAACTTATATTTCTAGTCCACATTATTAGGACTACTGTTATTAACCCTGTGGAGGAACACCTATAAATAATACAAAGAAAATATATAATACCTTATCTGCAGGCAGGATATAAATTCAACTTTTTTAGATCTCCTCTCTTCAAACCTCTGTATTAGTCTGGGGTAAATTATCCAATTTAGATTTATCTTGCAAAAATATCTCCAACTGAGATGGGTCAACAAAAATGTATTTATTGTTCTCATATGTGACCAAGCATTTGCAGGGAAATTTAAGAAAAAAATAAGGCTCAAACAGCTAGGATGCGAGCCTTTAGCTGTAGGAACTGTTTTCGTCTATATTGTGTTTGCTTGGAGACATCGAGGAACACATTTATATTTTGCCCGCAGAACAAGGTCTGTCTTTTAAAAATAAAGTTTAAGAACAGCGTGCTTCTCTAATTCAGTTTTGAAGGTGACTAACAGGGTAGCTCTTTTAGCAATATGGTCATTAGATGACTCCAAAAATTGTGATATATTTAAACTATCTCAGGATACAAGCTGATCCGTTCCCCCTTCTTCTGATATAATCTTAGAGCTTCACAGGACATAGTACAAATTATCAGGGAGAAAACCTTCTGCCTAGGGTAAGACAGTTCTGCATGATCTTTCATACCTGCTAGGTGCCTGTGTTCACAGCATGATATATAATTCAAAAGATTGCATATAGATCCATAATCTGTTTCAGGCCTTGGATAAAATTATACTGGGAACCATATAATCTAAAGCAACCAACATACCAATGACACTTATTTTAAGTGATAGCTTGGATCTAAATGGCTTTTTGGCTGTTTAGAATACTTAATGATTGGTGTTTAGATACAGGTTTTAATCTAATGCTGATGAGGAAGAGAGAGTATTTAAATAACTCATGAGTGGTTAGTCCCATTCTGTCCCTGGGGAGCAGTGAGAACAAAGTTATCTACTGGTAAGTATATAAAAAATGTACTCTTGTCCTCAAAGTTCATGGTCTGAGATGGGTTTGTCCGAAAAGTTCCTCTGGCATCTTTCATTTTTTATCTTACAAACTAGCATGACTACCCCTCTGGTTATTCTGTTTGTCATTCAGGAATTAGGCAAAACACCACAAAATAATGTTAATACTCCTAGGAAGAAGTGGAGGGGCATAATTTTTTTTTTTTTTTTAATTCTTTATTCATTTTTTCATCTTACAACAAGTACACAATATTACATCATTTAAAACTTTTACACATCACTTGAATTTCTTACTATTGTCATCGTAAATACATAAATTTATTCCCTCCCCACCCTTCCCTCAAATATTTCAATCAAAAATATCATATAAATATTGTATTCTTATTTATTGATTAACCTTTAAATAGAACTTTATACCATCCCCCCCCCCATGGATAAATATACTGTCAGTGGAAAATGATGTCTAATCATTACAATAATTTGTCAATGGCCCCCAGATCTTTCTAAAATTATTATAATTCCCTTTCTGCAAAGCAATTATTCTTTCCATTTTGTAAATGTGGCACAACGAATTCCACCAGAATGTATAACTAAGATTATTGTAATTTTTCCAATTACTGGTGATATGTTGCATGGCGACTCCTGTCACAATCAATATAAGTTTGTTATTGCTTGATGAAATTTGACTTTTTGTTCTCATTGACATACCGAACAGAATAGTATCATATGATAAAGCTACATGATGGTTTTCTAATAAACAATTTATTTGAGACCAAATTGATTTCCAAAAGGCCATGATACAGAGACAATAAAATATTAAATGATCTAGACTTAGAGCTAACTAACTATTGTAATCGAACTGGGGTCTAAAATGCTCTATGTAACAAAAAGAACCAAGTTTGTCTCATAGATGCGGACACTGTACATCTCATTCTCCAAGACCAAATTTGTGGCCATTGAGATGCAGAAATTTGATGCTTAATCTCAATGCTCCAAATGTCTCTAAGTCCATTCTTTGGTTTTTTATTCATAAATCCAGATATCAATTTATACCACTGTGTGGCTTGGTGTCCCAAAAAATCCGTCTGAAAGCATAAGAACTCCAGACTATACTGATTATTGAGATTTTTTCATTCAGGGAACCCCTCCTGAATAGCCTGCTTCAGTTGCAACCATTTAAAACTTTGTGATTTATTAAGACCATATTTATGTTGCAACTGTGAAAAATCAAGCAGTTTACCATTTGAAATAACATCATCTAAAGTCCGTATACCTGCAATAATCCAATGCTTCCATACGATTTAAAATCTGCCAATTTGAATCTTGGAGTTTATCCATAACAGCAGAATGCTGATATCTACTATATACAAGAGACTCATCTGTCTGCGGTAGAGTCAAAAAAACTGGAAGGGGGCTGGGTGAAACAATGTTTTTTCACCCCAGCAATAGTGAAAAAAGCAGGGGTAGCTATTCTTATAAATAAGAAATGTACAGCTAATTTTAAATTAATAGGTTCAGATCCCCTGGGTAGATGGATACATGTGGATATGAGTATGGGAAATAATACCCTGGCATTGTTCAATGTGTATGCCCCTAATTCGAATCAAAATGAATTTTTAAAAACATTACAGCAATTGATACTCCCACTGACTGCTTCTAAAATAGTTGTAGCTGGAAACATTAATGGATAAAAAGCCGAGTAAAGGTATAAAATCATTAGGGTTAGACAATTTGGTACATTCATGTGATTTGAAAGATATTTGGCGAATACTTCATTTTAATAATCGGGAATACTTCATTTTAATAATCCTTTTGTTCACATGTTCATAAGTCCTTTTCAAGAATCAATTATATTTTTGTCTCAACTCAAATAGTTCAGCAGGTGATTAAAGCATCCATAGATCCAATTATTTTATCTGATCATGCTGGTATATGAATTGAACTTCAATTAGATGAACAAGAGTAAAGCAGATCTGTTTGGAGATTTATTTATTTATTTATCAATTTTCAAAAACATATCAAGTATACACTTGTACAGAAAGGAGAAGCAATAAGGAAAAATAAAATTCCAAAGTACTGTAACATTAATCACTATCACAGCAAAAATATTCATAGTCTCCTCAAGTCCTCAATTCATGGATCCAAGATGTAAAGCAGTGAGCCAAAAAGAATCATTGAAATATAAAGAAGAAGAAAAACAGGGATATAGTCAGCTGAAGGAAGTGATCAAATTAAATTAAACAATGAGCATTCATGTTGTCATTGTCCCAGCTTTCAGGTGTGCAGCTGACAGAAATGTTGTCAGCTGTATAGGGTCAAAGAAGAAATATTTTTGCTTTTGATATAATATCACACATTTACATGGGTGTCTTAAAAAGAAGGAAGCTCCAAGAGCAATAACTCCCGGCTTCAAAATCAGAAATTCATGTTGACGCTTCTGGGTATCTCGTACCAGATCCGGAAATATTTGTATTTTAAATCCCAAAAATTCTTTTAGCTTGTTTTTGAAGTAAAGTCTCAGCAACCAGTTTTTGTCTGGTGCTAAGGCAACAGTAAGAAGTAAAGTTGCAGGCATTGCTACTTCCTTATCCGACTGTTCCAACATCAGTGAAACATTTAAATTCTGTTGGACCTCTGGCGATGGTAGTGGTTCTTGGTGTCATCCTTGGACCCTTCGTGTAGGGAGATAATAAACCTGAGAAAGTGGTGGAAGCAATTCTTCTTATATGTCCAATATTTCTATCATATACCTTTTTATCATATCTCTCGGAGGTATTGTTGCCACTCTAGGAAAATTAATTAACCTGAGATTATTATTACAAGAAAGATTATCCAGAGCTTCTAATTTTCTTCTCATATTTGTATTATCTCTCATTAATGTTTCATTAAGTTGTTTAGTGGCAACATTTGAGTCTTTAAGGTCCTGCATTTCAGTTTGTAAGCTTTTAATATCTGTTTCATGGGTGTTTCATTTTAATTCAATTTGAGAAATTTGAGGTTTAATTGATTTTGCCAGGTCTGCCACTAGATCCCATATTGCCTCAAGAGTTATTTCTCGGGGTTTCTCTATTATATTAGATTGTTCAGATTGAATAGGAAGATTTAATATAGCTGACCTCTCCTCCTGTATGCTGTTCTCCTGGAAGCTGCAGTCCCTCATGCTGTTATGAGCCTCAGCCAAAACAGGACTCCCAGAGCAGGAGTCCAAATCCAGCCTCCCCAGTCTGATGTCTAAAGCCTCACGGGACAGGAGCTCACCAACCTCCGATGGCTCCACTGCCCGAGGGGAACTGGTGTTCTGAGGGAGAGGGGGAGGTGCGATCTGTTTGGAGATTTGATAATACATTGCTTGTGGATACAAAATTCCTTGAAGAATTTCAATTAAAAATTAATAAATTTTTCCATTTTAATATATCAGATGAAATCTCCATGGAGAATTTATGGGATGCCTTTAAGGCTGCCATGAGAAGTAATATTATTTCATATTCTGCTTATATTAGAAAACAATTTAAAAAAAGCAATATTCTAATTTTGAAAAAGAAATTAAATATTTAGAATCTAAATTGATTGATAAATGGGAGCATGGTACTCTACAGGCTCTATTAAAAGCAAAAGGTAAATATAATGAATTATCTTCAAAACTGGTAAGGAAAGATTTGTTTTCCTAACAAACTCTGTATTATGGAAACTCAAATAAGGCGGGAAGATTATTGGCAAATTATCTCAAAGAACAGAAGGACAAAGATTATTGCAATAAAGGATGATAAAGGAGTTACACATTCTCAAATTGGAAATATTGTAAGCCAATTTCTAAATTTTTATAAAGACCTATATTCTTCTGAGCCTTATGAAGACAGGAAAACAGATGGTTTAAAATTTTTGAATCTAATTATTGGACCGAAGGTTCCTGAACATATAAAAAAAGGTTGGAAGAGCCTATATCACTTAAAGAATTAGAAACAGCGTTGAAATCTCTTAGAGTTGGATCCACTCCAGGTGGTGATGGTTTCACAGTAGAGTTTTATAAATCATTTCAAAATACCCTATTACTTCATTTATTAAATTTATATCAGTACCAACTAACTAAGGGTTGCATTACAGGTACTATGGCAGAATCATTAACAATCGTTTTGCCAAAGCCAAACAAAGATCCCACTTTGGTTTCAAACTACAGGCCTATCTTGTTAATAAATGTTGATGGAAAACTTTTGGCTAAGATATTGGCTTTACGCTTAGCTAAGGCTCTCCCTTTTATTATTGATATGCACCAAACAGGATTTGTTGCTAAGAGACATTCCTCTAATAATACCAGATTGGCTTTTCATATGTTAAATTTAACAAACGACATGAAAAATCCGGCTTTCTCTGTATCTTTGGACGCGGAAAAAGCCTTTGATCGGGTTGAGTGGACTTTTATGTATCAAGCATTAAATTGGTTTGGTATAGGTTTGGGATTTATACAAATGATTCAGACGTTGTATAGCTCCCCTGCTGCAAGATTGTATATTAATAATAATTTATCAGAGCGTTTTAATTTGCAGAGGGGGGTTAGACAAGGCTGTCTATTATCTCCTTTGCTTTTTGATATTGTGTTAGAACCCTTGTTATTAGCCATTCAACAAGCAAAGGGGATACAGGGTATTCCCCGTACAGATTGGGAATATAAAGTTTCAGCGTATGCAGATGATATACTGCTTTATTTGAGAAATCCAGAAACTACCATTCCATGCTTGCTAGAGTTGATAGATACATTTGGAAAATTTTCAGGTTATAAAATAAATTGGAGTAAGTCACTTAAATGTGCATTGTACTAAAGGATTATTTGATTCTTTCTCATTCGTATGGAAGGAAGATAGATTAAAATATTTAGGTATTAGGATAAAAAATACACTGGAAGACACAATGAAAGAGAATGAAAAATTTTTATTAAAAAAAGTAACAGAAATGTGTGAGCAATGGAATCCTTTACATCTTTCTTGTTGGGGGAGAGTCCAAACTATTAAAATGATGATATTGCCTGTGGTTTGTTATCAAATGAGAATGATATCAGTTTTTTTTCAAGGGTCCTTTTATAAAAAAACTAAATGGATTCTTACAAAATTTGTTTGGCTGGGTAAAATGCCTAGAATTCTTTAGTATCTTTACAAAAGCCAATTGCGGAAGGTGGGATAAATTTTCCATACTTTTATAGGTATTATCAAGCCTATATTTTACGCCAGGGTATGTATTGGGTTCTCCCAGAACTCATGGAAAATACCCCAGATTGGTTGTATTTGGAATGGTGACTCTTGTTTCCTCTAAATTTATCTCATGTTCTCAGTATCAATATGCATAGAAAATATAAAGAGAACAAAATATTGATGGATACAAGGAAAACATTGTGATATGTCAGTAATTTAACACCTTACCCAATAAGTGGAGGGGCATAATCAAAAAAAACATCTAAGTCCCCTTTTGGCCTAAAACGTTGAAAGTAGAAGCAGGGAAAATGTCCAAAAGGAGGTGTTTTTTAATAATGGCCTGCCTCTACGTTCAGCTGTTTAAACGCACAGACCACTACTACGTTTAAACTTATACCATATAATCAACCTAAAAAATGCCTAAGCCCCAAATATCCAAAACAAGGGCTTTTAGGCGAAGGAGGAACCAGTCCTTCGCCTAAAAGCTGGATTCTGTAACCAGTGTCTGTCAAAAAAACATCAATTACAGAATCCACCCCCCCCCCCCCGACGACAACATCGGGGCAAGAGGGAACCCAAGCCCTCTTGCCCCAACGGCACCCTGACTACGTTTCAGGGCAGGAGGGAGCCCAAGCCCTCCTGCCCTGCGATCCCCAACCCTCCCCCCCCCCCGGGCCGAATCCTTTAGGGCCAGGAGGGAGCCCAAGCTCTCCTGGCCCGGCAATCTCCCCCCCACCACACAATCCAACCAGGAGGGAACCCAAGCCCTCTTGGCCCGTGACCCCCTGTAACCCCCACCGTCCACTAAAATACAGGCAGGAGGGATCCCAGGCCCTCCTGCCCTCGACGCAACCTCCGCAACACCCACCCCTCTGAACCCCCGATCGGCCCACCCGTCGACCCCACAAACCCCCACCCCCCTTTCCCGTACTCAAAAAATGTTGGCTGGACGGATGGGTGCCAAACCCGCCCGTCCGGCAGGTCAGCCAGCGCAGAAATGGGGCCGGATTGGCACTTGGCACCCTCCTGTGGGTGGGGCCTTAGGCACTTGGACCCAACCCGGCCCATGTGCTTAAGGCCCCGCCCACAGGAGGAGCCTAAGGCTCCCAGGCCTATTCTGGTTGGCCCTGGCACCTCAGGCCCCACCTGTGGGCGGGGTTTGAGCCGCCTGGGCCAATTCGGCCCCATCCTTGCGCTGGCTGGACGGACGGGCGGGCTTGGCACCCGTCCGTCCAGCCAACATTTTTTAAGGAAGGGGGGTGGGGGTGGGGGGGTTGTGTTGAGGGCAGGAGGGCCTGGGATCCCTCATGCCCATATTTTAGTGGGGGGTGGGGGTTATAGGGGGGTCACGGGCCAGGAGGGCTTGGGCTCCCTCCTGGCCCCAACTGATTCAGCCCGGGGGGGGCGGGTTGGGGATCGCGGGGCAGGAGGGCTTGGGTTCTTTCTTGCCCCGAACTTAGTTGGGGTGCCACTTGGATAAGAGGGCTTGGACTCCCTCTTGCCCTGAACGTAGTTGGGGTGCCGTGGGCTAGGAGGGCTTGGGCTCCCTCCTGCCCTGATCGTTGGGGGGGAGGGCGAAGGGTAGATCGCGACAGGGGAGATGAGCCATCTCTCCTGCCGCGATCATTGCTGTAGGGGGTAGGCAGGTTGCTGGGGCCGCTGAGCTGATCGCAGCAGCCACGATCAGCTCAGCAGCCCCTTTTTGGCACTTATACCTGTTTTGACTTGGTCTTAAGTCAAAACGTGTAAGTGCCGACTAGGCAACCTGTCAAATGTTTTGGTTATATGTGTTGTACGCCTAGGTATAGGTCGGCCCACCTCCCGCCCTTTCCCTTCCTCTAAAAACGCCTCTTTTCTCTCTGTGCGTTTAGAGGCAGGGGAAAGACCTAAGCTGGTTTTAGATACGTCTAAAACCAGCTTTGATTAAGGGTACTTGGACGATCAGGCTTTTTGGTCTTCCAAGTAGCCATTTAGGCCACTTTTTAGATGTTTGTTTGTTTTTTTATTATGAGCCCCATAGTCTCCAAAATGAAATATTTTTTTTTTAGGTGAATATTACAAATTCAGAAACTGTAAGATAAATCAGTTTCCAGTCAGCATAATAACTTTTTTTTTTTTTTTAATCTTTATTGATTTTCAAACTTTGATAGTGCAATACAATTGATAAATCATAAATACTGTACAGAACGCACTAATAACTACACAATTTTTACATTAAACCATCATTTAATAATAATAACTTTATTTTTGTATACCGCAATACCACAAAACAGTTCAGAGCGGTTTACAGGAGAAGAGACTGTACATATACAGCGAAGATACAGAGAGTTAGATTAACCAGTGTAATGTAACCAGTAGCAATTCATCCTCATCTTAATTATTAATACAATATAATACATATGATGTGATTCCAATATTATAATTAAATAATTTAACTCCTCAAATTACATTTCCCTCGCCCCACCCACCCTCCTTGGATGTGTAAAGAAATCTAATGAAAAAGAAAGAAGCATGACCCTTACTGTAATGCAACAAAAGTAGTCAATGGACTCCATACATCATTAAAGGACTTACTAGTCCCCCAAACGATCCGCCATCATTCTTTCATACTTGTATGTGGTACACACATTTACCCACCAAAAAGTGTAATTAATCCTGTCATGGTTCTTCCAATTATATGTGATCAGTTGAACAGCTATTCCTGTCATGATCAGGAAAAAGCGACTTTTATACGTATCTAAAGTAGGCTTAACATGTAGTAACGTACCACAAATTATAGCTTCATAGGTTAAGGGAATAGATGACTCAAGAATAAGGTTTATTTGTCCCCAAATTGACTTCCAGAAATTAAGTATCAATGGACAAAAATATAACAGATGATCCAAAGTCCCTATATTAATATGACAATGCCAGCATCTATTAGATTTAGAATTATCTATTTTTTGTAATCGAAATGGGGTCCAAAAAATCCTATGTAATAAAAATAACCATGTTTGTCTCATAGATGCTGATGCTGTACATTTCAACCTCCAAGTCCAAATTCGTGGCCAACGAGACACAGAAATATACTGTTTTATCTAGATACTCCAAATATCTCTAAGACTATTTTTTGACTTCTTATTTAAAAATTCAGAAATCAATTTGTACCACTGGGTGGCCTGATGCCCTACTAGATCTGTCTGGTAGCAAAGGATCTGCAAGCTGTAATAAGTTTTTAAGTTTTTCCATTCAGGGAACCCACTCTGAATAACCTGCTTCAACTGCAACCACCTATACTGTTGAGACTTTAGAATGCCAAATGATTATTGCAGCCATGAAAAATCAAGCAGTTTCTCATTAGATATAACATCATCCAATGTCTGAATACCTGCCTGCATCCAATTCTTCCAGGCGATCCCAGCACCGCCTATTTGAATCTTGGAGTTTAACCATAAGGACTGTAAAGTAGATTTCATTATAGGAACATCTGTTAGTTTATCAATAAATTTAATTGTTTTCCATGTATCCAATAAAATTATGTTGTCCTTAGCATATCTAGGTAGTCTGATACTTAATACATGAGATAAGTTGCATAGGGGATATAATTTTCCATTCTAGATATAGCCAGTCTAGAAGATGCTCCATGAGCTCAGGGAGGTTCCAATACATACCCTGAGGCATTATATAGGCTTGATGATACCTATAAAAATTGGGAAAATTTACCCCACTCTCCACAATTGGTTTTTGTAAAGATACTAGAGCAATTCTCACATTTTTCCCAAGCCAAATAAATTTTGTCAGAATACTATTTAATTTTTTATAAAAGGACCTCGGAAAAAAAACTGGCAACATACCCATTTGGTAATAAACCACAGGCAAAATCATCATCTTAACAGTTTGTACTCTCCCCCACCAAGACAGATGTAATGGATTCCAATGCTCACACATTTATGTGACCTTCTGCAATAAAGATTTTTCATTTACTTTCATTGTCTCTTCCAGCGTATTTTTTTATCCAAATACCTAGATATTTTATCCCTTTTCCCTTCCAAAGAAAGGGGAATGAATCAAATAAACCTTTTGTACAATGTACATTAAGCGGAAGCACCTCTGACTTACTCCAATTTATCTTATATCCTGAAAAATTCCCAAATTTCTCAATCAACTCCAGTAAATATGGAATGGTTGTTCCAGGATTCCTCAAATGAAGCAATAGGTCATCTGCATAAGCAGAGACCTTGTATTCCCACCTTCGTAAGGAATACCCTGGATCTCCTCTGCCTGTTGAATAGCTAATAACAAGGGTTCCAGTACAATGTCAAAAACCAAAGGAGACAAAGGACATCCTTGTCTAACACCCCGCTGCAAACAGAAACGCTCTGAAAAATTATTAATATACAATCTAGCAGCAGGGGAGCTATACAAAGTTTGAATCATTTGAATAAATCCAGAACCAAAACCAAACCAATCCATTGCTTGATACATGAAGGTCCATTCTACACGATCAAAAGCTTTCTCTGCATCCAAGGACACAGAGAAGGCTGGATTGTTCATGTCTTTTGTTAAATTTAATATATGGAAAGCCAATCTGGTATTATTGGAAGAATGTCTCTGAGCAACGAACCCTGTTTGGTGCATTCCAATGATATAAGGGAGAGCCTTGGCCAAGCATAAAGCCAATAACTTAGCCATAAGTTTTCCATTACATTAATCAATGAAATAGGCCTGTAATTTGAAACCAACAAAGGATCTTTATTTGGCTTCGGCAAAACTATAGTCAAAGATTCTGCCATAGTACCTGTAATACAATCTTTAGTCAGTTGAGCCTGATATAAATTTTTTTTTTTTTTTTTTTTTATTTATTTATTTATAAATTTCAAATTTACAATTCAAGATGAAATCTTGTACAGAAAGTGATTACATCAAATGAACAAAGAAATAAACCTCATAAATTTACATAGAAAATGAAAATTTTTTTTTTTGTATAATCTCTCAAGTCCACAATTATGATCCATGATGTATATTGAACAGAACTAAAAGAAACTTATTTCATTAAAGATAAGCTGTACATGGTAAACTGATATTCAGGCGTCTAATTTATTGAAGCCCTCATTCTTACCCCTTCTCCAGGCGGGACAAGGAGAGAAAGGCCGTTAGCTGGTTTGGCTCAAAGAAAACATATTTCTGGGAATTATAGTGAACTATACACTTGCAGGGATGACGAAGATAAAAAGTTCCCCCTAGAGCCAAAACACCAGGTTTTAATATTAGAAACTCCTTTCTACGTCTTTGTGTATCTCTTGCCAAATCTGGGAACATCTGTATTTTTAGATCAAGAAACTTTTTCTCTTTATTTTTAAAGAATAATCTCAGAAGCCAATTCTTATCCATCGTAATAGCCAAGGTCACAATCAATGTAGCAGGTGTAGCAACTTCTTTATCAGATAATTCAAGCAAAGCTGATACATCAATTGGTCCCTGAATTTTTTCTTCTTGAAGATCTTGAGTTTTATTAGGTAGATAATAGACCTGGGTGAAAGGAGGCATTAAATCTTCCGATACTTCCAGTATCTCCAGCATATACCTTTTTAACATTTCTCTTGGAGTCACTGTCGAAATCCGTGGAAAATTAATCAATCTTAAGTTATTATTCCTGGAGAAATTTTCAAATGTCTCTATCTTTCTTCTTAAATTTATATTATCCTTAATTAGAGTGTCCTGAAGCAATTTGGAAGATTTAAATTGATCTTTAATACTTTGAATATCTAATTTGGATTCTCCCAAGTCTTGTTTTATCTGAGAAACTTCTTTCTCTTGAATTTTTATTTTTCCCTCTATTTGAAGATGATTAGTATTTACTGTCTTAGTTAAATTAGCAATCAGATCCCACAAAGCCTTTAATTTAACTAAGATATAAATTTAATAAATGAGGTAATAGGGTACTTTGAAATGCCTTATAGAATTCTATAGTGAAACCGTCACCACCTGGAGCAGATCCAACTCTAAGGGACCCCAATGCTGTTTGTAATTCCTTTATTAATATAGGCGCATTAAGGGTTTTTTGTATATGATCAGGAATTTTCGGTTCCTCAATTAATTTTAAAAACTCTAATCCATGTTTTTCTTTATTTGAATAAAGCTCAGAAGAATACAAAGACTTATAATTCAAAAATTGTTTTAAAATATTTTCAATTTTAAAATGTTTCCTCATTTTCATCTTTGATGGCTACAATTTTAACTTTCCTTTTTTTAGCTTTGAGATAATTAGACAACATTCTTCCCACTTTATTCGAGTTTTCATAATACACAGCTTGTTGAGAAAACATCTCTTTCCTAGACATTTGAGATGAAATTTCATTATATTTATATTTAGCTCTTAAGAGAGCCTAGAAAGTAGTTTGCTCCCATTTCAAGGCCCCGGAAGTAGACATCTTAGCTTCCCCCCACAACCACAGACTTTTCTCTTTTATTCCAGACTCTATACTCCCAATCGTCTGGAGTCTGATGCTTTCTTTGACCGGTTTATGCTTTCCCTCCAATTCTTCTAGTCAGGAACACTCTACTCATACTTTGCTAAGAACAGGCCACCATGATTCTCATAGCACCTCAGTGGCCACATCAACCATGGTTCCCTCTCCTACTACAACTTACTGTACAGGAACACTTCACACTTCAAATTTTTCCAACATTGACAGTGAACGAGGATTCTTTCCTTCACCTCAATCTACGTACATTAGCACTCACAGCATAGTATCTCTCTCCCACAGAACAGATGCTTTCGCACAATCTGATCCAGTTTCAGCTATCGTTGAAACTTCTAGAAAACCTTCCACTCAACACTGTTATCACTTCAAGTGGACTTGCTTCACAGTCTGGTGTAATCACTGCTCCCTGAATCAGATTACTTGCCTTCTTCCATCAGTGTTAGACCATCTCCTACATCTTTTCAATTCTGGACATAAAACTACTGTCGTCAGAGTATGTCTCAGTGCAATTAGTGCTTTCTGTATGATACTGGACAAGAAACCATTATCTTTACATCCTTTGATTTCCAGATTTATGAAAGGCCTTTACCATACCAAGCCACCTCTAAAGCATCCTTATTGCTTGGGTCCATAATGTTTTCCTTTCCACTCTAATGAAGCCTCCCTTTGAGCCACTCTAATCTTCATCTCTCAAACATCTTACTTGGAGAGTGATCTTCCTTGTGGCTATTACGTCTGCACGCCAGGTTAGTGACATTCAAGCGCTTGTGTCAAATCTGCCCTATACAGCTTTCCACCATGATAAGGTGGTTCTTTGCATATATCCGAAGTTCCTCATGAAGGTCATCTTGGAGTTCCATCTGAACCAGTCCATAGTTCTACCTGCCTTTTTTCCATGGTGAAGCAGCTCTTCTCACTAGTTGGATTGCACTGAACCTCATAGAACTTTTTCTCTCATTTGATTCTAAACCAGTCACCAAGAGAACCATCTCCACATGAATGCATCTCCTTTGCCTATGCCCGGACTGGACTGATGCTTCAGTGTCGTGTCACTGCTCATAAAGTTCGAGCAATGATGACTTTGATAGCCCATCTACGTTCCACTCCTATTGAGGACATATGTAAAGCAGCAACCTGGTCCTCAGTTCATATCTTCACATCTCATTACTGTTTGGAAAATCATTCCAGATGGTATAGTCAGTTCAGCCAAGCAGTTTAACAAAATTTATTCTCTACTTAAATGCCAACTTACCCTCCAACCCTTTCAGTTTCACCAGGCTCATTCATGGTAGTTGTGAATAACCCTCTGCTTGGTGGCATGATCCTGACAACTTAGGAGTCCCACATGTGAGAATATAATACCTGCTTGTCCTCAGATAAAACAGTTAATCATCTGTAGTAGGTGTTTTCCCAAGGACAGTAGGTATATATTCTCACAACCTTCCCATCTCTCCTAGTTGGCTTCTTAGCTATCTTACTGAATTGCAGGTCCCGCAAGCTGACATTGGGCAGGAAAGCATCAGCGCATGCGGTACAGGTGTTCTAAAAGATTTAAAGTGGATGACATCAGCTACATGTGAGAATACGAGGTCTGTCCAAAAATTTCCAGGACAAATTTTATTAAAAAATTATTAAACAACCTTACAACTTATTCCATTGAGTGCCCTTCAAAGTACTCCCCTTCCCTATGTACACACTTTTCCCAGTGTCCTTTCCACTTTTGGAAACGGTCATTAAATGCATCATCGGGAATTGCCAAAAATTGCTGCATCAAATTTTGCTTTATGTCTTCAGTGGTGTCAAATCATTTTCCTTTCAGCCTAGATTTAGGTTTAGGAAACAAGAAGTCATCTGATAAGAGACAACACTGCATACTAGTGCTGCCCAATTTCCGATTCAAAACAATTCACTGAAGGTGAATTGATTCAAATCGATTCCCTTTTTTAAAAAAATTGGTCTCGCCGATTCAGTGCCCACGGATTGGCTGCTGTTGCTTCCGGGTGGTGATACGCATGCCACGGATTGTATCTGAGGTGTGTGAGTGGGTGTTGTTCTTACCTTCTCCCTTCGGGGAGAGAGCTGGTAGGTGGGCATGCGGGCGGGTTAGTTCCCCGCTTCCTATGGTGGCTCACGGCTGGTGAGGGAAATGGTGGGTGAATGAAGATTAGTCTAGAAACGGTTCTAGGTTTCCCCCGTTATCTGTCACTTCCGTTATGGCGAAGAAGCCTAAAGAGGTCTGGGGTTGGTGAGTACGGGAGCTGAGCTCCAGCCTGCCCAACTGCCACTGCTTTGAGTGTGAGCAGCGCGGGGTGACGTGCATTGACATCACCGTGGGAAGCTTCGTGTGCACCTCCTGCTCTGGCCTCTTGTGAGTATTTTCTAATAGGATTCCCAGGTTATTAATACTCACCTCTGCTTGCCTGCCTCATACACCTTCGGCATCTCCTGGTGCTGCTGGTAATAGGGCTTATGATGTTCCTATGTGTATTCCCGCTTTCCCTATGACAGTAATGCAACTGTCTGTTCTGTGCTCTTTCTGTGAATTTTAACAGTATTGCTAACACCATAAATGTCTGCAGAAAAAACATAATTGGCCATGTACTTGGTTATTCCTGCCTACACTTCCGGGATCTGTCCTACTTGCTTACATGAATTGATTGCTCTCCTACAACAGCTTAAAAAATGAGCAAAAAAGAACAAACTTCGTAAGCTTCTAGAGTGGATGACAAAAGGCTGATATCAAAATCTTTATTGAAACTATGAATTGCCCTTAAAATCACTGATTAGAAAGCTTGGGATACTGCTGGATCCATTCATTTACTTTGATCTTTTCAAGTTCAGACAAAGCTTTTATCATTTGTATCAACTAGAAAAGCTCTTTGTATACATCTAGAAAGAAAATCTGATCACTATGATTTGTGTGGTGGTGATATGGCCGGATTGCTCAAAAATGCCATGTAGATTGGTTTGACCACAAAGAATTTGCACCAGTGACAATTCAGAATGTATATATAGCTGGTGACAAAAATTACAAGTGGAGTCACGTAGGACATTACACCCTTTCTGCAAAAAAAAAAAAAAAAAATGAGCTGCCTACCAGTTTCTAAAAGGGTCAGATTTAAAACATTGTCTATAATCCGTAAGGTCTTCAGAGGAAATAGACCGGAGTACTTAATAAATTATTCCTTTGGGGGAGGGAGGGGGGAAGAAATAATGGGTCTAAAAGCAAAAGAGAGGGAGAGAGATGGTGGACAATGGGATTTAGGGAGGGAAGGAACAGAAAGGGAGAGAAGTTGGACACAAGGGATGGTATGAATGTATGTGGGGGAGTTTGGGGATAGAGCTACAGGATAGGAGGGTAGTTGATAAGAGAAAGGGAGAGCTGGTGATGGGGAGGGAGGGAAAGATGCTGGATGAAAGGGTAGTTGAAAAGGAGAAATGGTGGATCTGGGGATGGTGAGGTCCATCGCTGCAGCTGCAGGGATGGAGACAAAAAAAGGAAAGATGACAGACCTCCTGGGGAGGGAAGGGAAACGGAAGGGGAGGACAGAGATGGAAGATGATGGTTAGCATGGAGAAAGAAGAAAATGACAAATGAGCAGGAGACCCTGACAAGCGAATTATCAGAAGACAACCAGAGCTTGGGACCAGCATGATTTGAATAATGACCAGATAACAAAAGATAGAAAATTAATTTTATTTTCTGTTTTGTGATTACAATGTCAGATTTGAAATGTGTATCCTGCCAGAGCTGGTGTTAGACTGCGAATGTGAGCTAGAATTTAACAGAGAAGAAAAGTCTTTCTTTTTTGTTTATTTATTTTGTTTGCACCACAGTGCCAGTGTGAGTAGGAGAGGGCAAAGGGGGTGAAGAGACTATAAAAGGGGTGAATAGGCTATAAAATAAACCCACTAGGATGTTTGGAAAAAAAAACCCAAAACACCCAATTGGGCAAGAAAATCAAATCGAAAAATCGATTCAATAGGCTGAATTGAGTCAAAAAATTTTTTTCCTGAATCGGGCAGTACTACTGATACGTAATTTATCCCAGGACAAGCAGGCATGATATTCTCACATGTGGGTGACGTCATCTACGGAGCCCCGGCGCGGACAGCTTTTCAAGCAAACTTGATTGAAGTTTCAAGTTTGCACACTGCACCACGCATGTGCATGCCTTCTCGCCCACTAGAGGGCGCATCCCACCTCGTGGTCCTCAGTTCAAATTTTTCCGCGGAGCAAGAAAGCCCTGTGGATCTGAGCTCCAGTGTTTTTGCCTTCTAGCTGCCGCGTTTAGTTTGTTTTCCCTTCGAATTAGTTCGCGGTGCTGTTTTTCTTTTCGGTTCTTTTCAAAAAAAAAAAAAAAAAAAAGTCTTTCATTTTTCCTCGGACTCCGGGGGCTCCCGGAATCCGTGGCCGCGGGACGTCGGTACGTTCCCGGCCTTCTTCTTTTCCTTCGTGGATGTCCCGTCCTGTTACGGGATTCAAAAAGTGCAGCCGGTGTGAAAGGTTGCTTTCCATCACCGACCCTCACCGGTGGTGCATTGTCTGTCTTGGGCCCGAACATCCGACAGACTCGTGTGATCGCTGTGCTACCTTCCAAAACAGGGCCCTCCGTCGCCGTAAGGCAAGAATGGCCGAATTGTTCGCCGTCGACGCACCTAAGGCCTCGACGTCGGCCTCGGCTTCGGCCCCGGCCTTGACCTCGGCCTCGGCGTCCTTGGGGGCCTCGGCCTCGCCTCGGCCCTCTTCCTCGAAGGCGTCGTCAGTGAAGCAAGCTTCGGGTAAGTCCTCTGTTCCATCCCCTTCAGCAAAGAAGCCATCCTCGAGTCAGGCCAAGGTGGGTGGGTCGACCCCGGCCCCGCATCGGACCTCGACTCCGCACACCCCGAGGGAATACTCGAGACCGAGGTCGCCCTCCAGGGAGTGTGCCCCGGACTCGGAACTCCCCACCTTCGTGGGGATTCCGGCCTTCCAGGATCTCCTCCGAGCTCTGATCTCATCGGAGCTGTCGGGAGCCCTGGAAGTGTTGCAGTGTGCTGCGGTTCCGGCGGCCTCGACCTCGGCCGGGGCGCCTTCGGTCTCGGAGGCCCCGGCCTCGGCTCCCTCGGGAGCCCCGACCTCGGCGACCTCGGTCTCGGGTACGGTGGCCCCGTTCACCTCGGCCCCGCCCCGGACCTCGACCTCGGGGGAACCCCCTGAGCGGAGTGTAAGGCCCAAGGAAAAGTTGCGCAGAGTGCGCCGTCTTTCCTCCTCTTCCTCCGGGTCTTCCAGACACGCCTCGCCCTCGACGTGACCTCGGACGGGGCGTCGATCGAGGAAGTCTAAGCGACCCCGAGGCTCGCCTCGGCGCGACCGCTCCTCGTCGTTCGGGGGCGAGGCGCTGCAGGTGTCGGAGTTGCGCCTCGACAACCCGAGGCTCCTCCGCTCACCTCATGGGAAATCTTCCCGGGCCGCCTCGCCGAGGAAACGGGAGAGTGTCCCACGAACCCCTGGGTCCTCACCCAAGGGCTCTGCGAGGAGGATAACTTCCCCTTCCCCCTCGAGGGCCCTCGAGAGGGGATCCTGGGATTCGGGATCGGTTAGGGATCCTCATTATTCCCATGAGGCCTCCCCCCTCTCCTCGGTGGGGCGGTCGAGAACCCCGTCTCCCCAGGCTAGGCCGTCCTCATTTTCATCCTTCGTTCAGGACATGGCCCAAGCCCTGGGGATTGACCTGATGGTAGGCTCTCGGTATTCCAAAGAATTTTTGGAGGAACAGGACCTCCCCACTCTTCCTAGGGAGGTGCCTAGACTCCCTCTCAACAGTGTCCTTCTGCAAACCTGGCTGAATAACTTGTCAAACCCTCTTACAGTCACGTCTGTGCCTTCAAAAATGGAATCGAAGTATAGGACGATTCCCCCTAAAGGGTTCGATAAGGCGCAGCTCTCACACCAGTCTCTTCTGGTGGAGTCTGCTCTTAAAAAATCACAGCCCTCACGGGTTTCTGCGGCGGTTCCACCAGGCAGGGAGGGGCGGACCCTGGACAAGTTTGGCCGTCGCCTCTATTCAAATTCCCTGATGGCCACCAGAGTTCTAAATTACGCCTTCACCTTTTCCTCCTATTTGCGTGGTATGGTGAAGGACCTTCCTCAATATCGAAACTCGTTACCGGACTCCCAAAGAGCAGGATTCGATAAGTTTATGTCCAACCTGTCTCAATTGCGGTTGTACCTATTCCACGCAGTGTACGACGCCTTTGAGCTGGTTTCGAGGGTGTCGGCCCTCGCGGTGGCCATGCGCCGCTTGGCCTGGCTTCGCACCCTCGACATGGACCCAAACCTGCAGGAACGCCTGGCAGACTTGCCCTGTGTGGGGTCCGAGTTATTCGACGAGTCATTGGATGCGGCGACCAAACGCTTGTCGGAACAGGAGCGCTCTCTAGCATCCCTGGTCCGCCCCAAACCTAGACCCCCGCCGCAGAAACCCTTTCGGCCTCCGCCGCGCCGATACCCTCAGAAGTCGACTCCGGCTTTCTCGAGACCGCCTCCGAGACGTCCGTCTCAGCGAGGCAGAGGGGGACAAGCCCAGGCGCAGGGCCCTTCTAAGCCCGCGCCTTCCTTTTGACGGGCTGAGCGGACGGGGCGGGTTCCCCTCCGCACTTTCACAGGAACCCCTTCCTATCGGGGGCCGTCTTCGGTCCTTCCGGGAGGCATGGACCGGGATTACCTCAGACGCTTGGGTGCTCCGGATCGTCTCCGAGGGCTACTCGCTCAACTTTGTGTCCTCGCCGCCGGACAGTCCCCCAAGTTTAGTCCCCTGCAACCGTTCGCAGCTACCGACCCTTATAACCGAAGCCAAAGCCCTCTTGAAGCTTCGGGCGGTCGAGCCGGTCCCCAAGGACCAGTGGGGTACGGGGTTTTACTCCCGCTACTTTTTGGTCCCAAAAAAGACCGGGGACCTGCGCCCCATACTGGACCTCAGGAAGCTCAACAAATTCCTGGCCCGGGAGAAGTTTCGAATGCTATCTCTCCCGGTTTTGTACCCCCTCTTGGGGGAAGGGGACTGGATGTGCTCCCTCGACCTGAAGGAAGCATACACCCATGTTCCGGTGCACCCCGCCTGTCGAAGATTCTTACGATTCCAGGTGGGGGACCTCCACCTCCAGTACAGGGTACTGCCCTTCGGCCTGGCCGCGTCCCCACGAGTATTCACGAAGTGCATGGTGGTGGTTGCAGCAGCCCTCAGGTCACGTGGACTCCATGTGTTCCCTTACCTGGACGATTGGCTCATCAAAGCCCCGACCAGGGAGGGGGTTATCTCAGCGACCCGACAGTCTATTGCCTTCCTGCAAACTCTCGGGTTCGAGATAAACTTTCCAAAGTCTCAGTTGAGGCCGTCGCAGTCTCTTCAATTCATAGGTGCGGTGCTGGACACGGTGCGCCTACGCTCCTACCTGCCGACCCAGCGGTTGGAAACCTTGGTACGGATGAGCCGCCAGGTCTCCCAACTATCGAGGGTGTCGGCCAAGCGCATGATGATGCTGCTGGGCCAAATGGCCTCGACGGTACATGTCACGCCGTTTGCGAGGCTACATCTGAGGATCCCTCAGTGGACCCTCGCGTCCCAGTGGCGTCAGGAGTGCGACCCGGTGTCTCGCCTCATTTCGGTAACTCCGCCCTTGCGGAAATCGCTGCGTTGGTGGACAGACTCTTCAAATCTGTCCATGGGGCTATTGTTTCGCACTCCGCCTTTTCGCAAGGTCCTGACCACGGACTCCTCGGAGTACGCGTGGGGAGCCCATCTCGACGGTCTTCGCACGCAGGGCCTGTGGTCGACAGAAGACCGTCAGTGTCATATCAACGTGCTAGAGCTGCGAGCCATCTTCCTAGCACTTCGAGCCTTCGTTCACATATTGCAGGACCAGGTGGTCCTCGTCCGCACGGACAATCAGGTGGCAATGTATTATGTGAACAAGCAGGGAGGAACGGGGTCATGGCCCCTCTGCTCCGAAGCTCTTCGCCTCTGGGAGTGGGCGGCCTCCCGGAACATCTTCCTCCGGGCGGTCTACATCCAAGGAGAACGGAATTGCCTGGCGGACAAACTGAGTCGACTTCTGCAACCGCACGAGTGGACTCTACACTCAGCAGTTCTACGCGAGGTTTTCGCTCGCTGGGGAACGCCACAGGTGGATCTGTTTGCCTCTCCGGAGACACACAAACTACCACTATATTGTTCTCGGATGTACTCGCAGGACCGTCTGGAAGCGGATGCCTTCCTACTCGACTGGGAAGGGAGGTTCCTGTATGCATTCCCTCCGTTCCCTCTGATCATGCGAACGTTGGTACACCTAAAATCGTCCACGGCCACGATGATTCTCATAGCACCTCGGTGGCCGCGTCAGCACTGGTTCTCCCTGCTGCTCCAGCTCAGTGCCAGGGAGCCTCTTCCCCTGCCTGTCTCTCCTTCTCTGCTGTCTCAGAGTCAAGGATCCATGTTACATCCCAATCTGCAGTCATTGCACCTGACAGCCTGGTTTCTTGTTCCCTGACTCCTCCGGACCTGTCTCAATCGGTGAAGGAGGTGTTGGAAGCCTCCCGCAAGATCTCGACGAGGCTTTGCTATGCGCAGAAATGGACCAGGTTTTCCACCTGGTGCTCGTCTTTTCACCTGGATCCGGTATCAGTTCCGGTATCCTCGGTTTTAGAATATTTGTTTCATTTGTCGCGCTCCGGCTTGAAAACCACTTCGGTGCGGGTTCATCTCAGTGCGATTTCTGCTTTCCACCAACCTCTGGAGGGACGCCCTCTGTCACTCCATCCCTTGGTGACACGCTTCATGAAAGGGTTACTCAGGGTTTGTCCCCCTCTTAAGCCTCCGTCTGTCGTGTGGAATTTGAATGTGGTTCTGGCTCAACTGATGAAACCCCCGTTTGAGCCACTCAACAAGTCCCTCTTGAAATTTCTGACTTGGAAGGCGGTGTTTCTAATTGCCCTCACCTCCGCCAGGCGGATTGGGGAGTTGCAAGCCTTGGTTGCGGACCCTCCTTTCACTGTCTTTCATCACGACAAGGTGGTTCTCCGCACCCATCCTAAGTTTTTACCTAAAGTTGTTTCTGACTTCCACCTCAATCAGTCCATTGTCCTTCCTGTGTTCTTCCCGAAGCCCCACTCCCATCCTGGCGAGACGGCGCTTCACACGCTTGACTGTAAGAGGGCGTTGGCATATTATCTTCAACGCACCAGGTCTCATCGGAAGGTTCCTCAATTGTTTTTGTCCTTCGATCCCAATCGATTAGGGCATCCAGTTTCCAAGCGCACTCTGTCTAACTGGTTGGCCGCTTGCATTTCCTTTTGCTACGCTCAGGCTGGCCTTCCTCCCCCGGGTCGAGTCACGGGGCACAAGGTCCGGGCGATGGCAGCTTCGATAGCTTTCCTCCGATCCACCCCGATGGAGGACATATGTAAGGCTGCCACTTGGTCTTCGGTTCATACATTCACCTCTCATTACTGCCTGGACACTTTATCCAGGAGTGACGGCCGGTTTGGCCAGTCAGTTTTGCAAAATCTGTTTTCCTAAATTGCCATCCTCCCACCTGCCCTTTTTTGGTTAGCTTGGAGGTCACCCACATGTGAGAATATCATGCCTGCTTGTCCTGGGATAAAGCACAGTTACTTACCGTAACAGGTGTTATCCAGGGACAGCAGGCATATATTCTCACAACCCGCCCGCCTCCCCGGGGATGGCTTCCTTGCTAGTTATGGAACTGAGGACCACGAGGTGGGATGCGCCCTCTAGTGGGCGAGAAGGCATGCACATGCGTGGTGCAGTGTGCAAACTTGAAACTTCAATCAAGTTTGCTTGAAAAGCTGTCCGCGCCGGGGCTCCGTAGATGACGTCACCCACATGTGAGAATATATGCCTGCTGTCCCTGGATAACACCTGTTACGGTAAGTAACTGTGCTATATGCCCCTTCCTAGTAGAATATGCTTATGTGATGGTTCATGCATGTACATCTTTCAGAAAAGAGTGCATTCTGAAGGACATTCATTTCCACATGAGAGAGAAAAAGCAAATAACATCCTTAACTGTAACAGCTTGCAGGTTGCTCATTGTTTCATTTCCAACCCCTTGCTATATATAGAGAGAACAAAAATAGGAGAGAAATATGGTGTTACATGATAAGAGGCATACAGCTTTCCTTCCTAGGGAAAAGGGGTTCACTGCACCCATGCTGTGTCAGCATTTTTACTGAGGAGAACGTTGCTCTTTTCTGGAGAATTATGTTAAGCCACAACCTCTGCAGTGCTACAGATATTTTCACATTTAATGAATTGTCAGTTTTGCAGTCCTCCTCGGGACTGTCTTGGAGTAGCATTATAATCATTTGTAGAACACTACCAGGCAGACAGACAAGGGCAGTGTTTTGTAGAGTGTTTGTTTTTATGTGTTTGCTTACTACACATGGAGGAGGTTGAGACCCCAAAGGGTATGAACAATTGTGTGCATATAATCCATCTTATTCTGTTTGGCTCGTAGGGTTAGTCCTGTGTTTGGAGGGTTAGGCAGCACTGGAGGCTCAACAGGGACAACTGTACCCAGCTCTGTGCCTAGTGAAAACACAAGTACGCTCTCAGGAATTTCCGAGCCTGGGCACCAACAGTTTGTTCAGCAGATGCTGCAGGCACTTGCTGCAGCAAACCCACAGGTAAGATGAAATCATATGTACTTTCAGGGAGCATATATGGGTAAATGACTTCCATAACTGCTCTGCCTTAGGGATAAGTTGCAGAAAGGTGAATTACTCTATTACATAGTGAAATGTCTGTAATAGCATTCTCCCAGAGAAAACAAAAAAATCTAAATTTTTTTGGGGGGGAGGGTTGGGAGTCACCATGTACTGGTTTCCTTTGGGCAGACCCTGACTTACAAAATGTTACTGAATGTAATTTTGGGCAGCCCTTTGCAGAAAAGTGTTTTTCTAGTTTAGAGGAAAAAAAAATTGATGTGGGCCAAGGAACCAAGTAGTGCTTTGATTTTTTTTTTTCTTATGTGGCACAAGGAATCTCAAATTAGGCTTTCTCTCATTTTCTCCACCCTTACTTTATTTAGAATCCAGAAGTAAGATTTCAGCAGCAACTGGAACAGCTCAGTGCCATGGGTTTTTTGAATCGGGAAGCAAATTTACAAGCCTTAATAGCAACTGGAGGAGACATCAATGCAGCCATTGAAAGGCTACTGGGCTCTCAGCCATCATAGCAATGTTTGTGAACCCGGAAAAAATGTAATTTATTTTTGATAACAGCTCTCAATTCTTTAAATTTCTTGCTTTGTTTCACTTTGATTCTTGACATTTTGTCTTGTTATAAATTGATGCAGTTTGTCAGAGTGAAGTGCAGTAGTTTAACTCAAACTGTGGGAATCGAGAATTTTTCACTCGAAAGGTGTTGCATGCATCAACCCTTTTTCTCCCCCTTCCTTCTGCATTTGTGATCTTGAAACAAATACCGCTTTGAACAGTTAAGGTAAACCGGTTTTATTTGGCCTATAACTGACAAATTTGCATTTGCTTTCTAAACATTAGCCTTCAGTAGTAATTTATGTAGAACACAAACTATTAAAAATAAACTACAATTAACTTGTGCGTTAATTTGTGGTACAATATTGCTTCTTGTGATTTCAGCATGTATTTTTTGCTAGCAAAATGCTGTAAGATTTATACCTCTAGGTTTGTTTCTTGACCTTTTTCTTTTCTTTTGTATAGACTTCAGTTGATATGTACAAATGGAATGGTGCATATCATGTGCCCCCTCTCCACCATTCTCAAATTACAGATGTAGCATTAAAAATCCTGGATGGCTAGCATGGAATGCTGGATGTTCTAAAATATGAAGCGTTTTCCCTAAGATCCTTTTGGTTGAGCATGCCAAGGGGTGTGTCTCTCATCTGTATGGAGGAAGATGCTTAGAACCTTTGATATCTAGGATCTTACAGCATCTTTGGTGCAGAGCAATAGTAGCTATGTAACCAGTTTCACTTCTGACGTAGCAGCAGCAACAATCTGATTTGTCCTATCTTAAGGCTTTGTTTCTTCGGACAGGCACCTGCATTGTAACATTCTTTCAGTGTACACAAAGACTGGCTGTAATTGGGGACTTTCCAGTAGGTTTTCCAGAGGGATGGACCTGCAAACAATCAGTTTTGCTTTGTGTTGTTGTCTTTATTTTTGTGGTTTCTTTAAATTTAATATCAGTTTCTCATGCCCCCTTTCAGCTTAACTGCCCCATTACCTTGGTCTTTGAATACACTGAAGAAGCACTGTGGTCTAAAATTCCTCTCTTGCCTGCAGCTGGTTGGCTTTATGTCATTAAGATCTCAACATTCATTATGATTTTGTAATTGGCAAACATTTACATTGAATGTGTTAGGTGATAGTCTAATAATTTTAACCACCTTGTAAAAAAAATCTGTATATCTTTTGAGATTTTACCAGTAGCTATTTCTCCTGTGCACATGTAATAAATCAAACAATGGAGCTTTGTGTGCAAATCATTTGTATATTATATGAATAATAATTTTTTAGAAATGCTCAAGGATTGGAGAGAAAAAAATTTGGGGATGACGCAAGAAAACTTTTCTTTCCTTGTATCTCTAGTTTGTGAATAAGAGTTGCAATTAAATGACACAAGAATGAAAGGATAGAGGTGAAAACTCACTTAAGCATAACATTCTGAATGTGTGTGTTCTAATCAAATTTAGAATTCCCTGAGGATTGCAATCGGCTTTCTGTTAAATCTGGAATTCCGTACATATGGTATTCATTCCCAGCCTGTAAACTGGGTCTTACAGAAGTGACACAGCTTTTAGCACCTCCCACATTGCAGTAGAGTTTAGTGCTCCCTTCAGTTTTTCCTTATGCATGCAAACTGTGCAGAGGTGTTTCTGATCTGCTCTACATTTTATTCATCTAAAGTTCATTCTTTTCAGAGCTTGAGACCCCTTATTCAGGGGATCCGTGTCTAAAGAAGGATGCATTTTCCGCAAGCTGGACTGCAATTCATAGGGCAAACCTTCAGGTGGACCTGTGGGGCCAGCCTGCTGTGTGCCACTTCAAAACTTGTGGTCTGTTTCCCTGGGAGCCAGCATGTCTTCTGTATTTTTTCAGAGATTTACGTGCAGCTGAGGGCTTCCTGAAAAATAACCCCCAGGGTATCAGGGTGCCAGCTGCGTACTTCCCATCCTGTCACACGTCGATGTTCCGGAGGGGTGGAGGTCTCAGTTGGGGTTAGTGCAACTGGCAGCCCAAAGATTTCAAGGACTGGATTAACTTGGTGAAGTTTCTGAGGCAGAAAGTCCTTTCCCTTCACTTCAGTTGCAGGCAAAAGCTGACAGGAAGGCACTGAACAGAACTGTGAGTACAACCCCATTATTTCCTATGGGAAGATCTGAGGGAGGGTGTGTGTGAAAGTCATTTTTAAAGTTTGCCAAGGGTAGGGTTCAAGTCTCCCACCTCTAAACCCCCTATTTTTGAGTTTTTATAATTTTTAGATTAAGTCTTCACGGGCTGTTTTTGGGGTGTGTTTTTTATTTTTTAAGCAGCGGCCATCTTGGATTTTAAGCGATCTTTTTTTCTAAAGATTTTTTCTGTCTCAAAACCCTTTGATTTTTATAAAAATCGATAGGAATGGACTCCTCAGCATGTGCTGACATGAATCCATGTATCAGTTGCACCACATTGTCAGCGGAGGCGGGAGGGAGTGGGCATCCTTCCTGCCTGGGGGTGTCGGGATTTGTCAGGGGACTGGAACCCTGGCAGTGGGAGGGAGTGGGCATCCTTCCTAATGACCTTCAATTTGGGGGTCTTTTTATTTAATTTGCAGGGAAAGGGGGAGTCTGAGCTTAGGCACTACAGGGGAAGAGGGGGGTCAGCGCTCAGGCACTGACCAGAAAATAAGGCAATGACAGCTCAGATGCTATCAGAATGAAGTTGGAGAATTGCCTGGAGTGCTCCTTTAAATATTGATGAGTCCATTTTATTACACTTTTAATATTAATGACCTCATTGTACTACATTTGCATGGCAGTCGGAGAATGCTAGGAAGCTTGGAAAAAGTCATTCTGATAACACAGGCCAACAAAAAAAAACCTTTTTTCATGGCGTCTTGGGTTTTTGACCAGTTCCTGGGGTTATTTGGGGTGCTGAATTAGAAAATTGCATTGGATAGACCGCATCAGCTCTAGTTTCTTAGATATGGTTTTGGGATGGTAGAGCCAAACATGAACATTGGGCAAAAAAAAGATTTGCCTGAGGGAATATTTGGTTGTTAGAGGACAAAATGTAATCAATGAACCTTTGGTAGCACGAGAATTATACTGCCACAACTACATATAAAGTTAGGCCTGATGAAACAATTTGTAAAGGCTTTGAATGCATAATGCTTATACCTGGACTTACCATGGAAAAACTGAAGGCAGGAATTTTTGATGGTTCACAGATCAGACAACTTATAAATGACCCACATTTCATAGCATCAGTGAATGAAATCGTCATTTACCTGATCTTCATTTGTTCTTTTGAAAAGCTTTCTTGGCAATAAGGCAGGCAGGCAACTACATACAATTAGTAGAGGATATGCTCTTTCATTTCAACAGGCTTGCCTGTAACATGAGTGTTAAAGTCTGTTATCTGCACAGTCACTTAGATCACTTTCCAGAGAACCTGGATGACTTAAGTGAAGAGCAAAGTGAAAGATTTCACCAAGACATAAAAACAATGGAAGCCAGATACCAAGGAAGATGGGATGTACACATGATGACAGACTATTGTTGGAATCTTATGCGGGATTGTCCTGGCAGATCCCACTCTTGGAAGCTGGGGGGAGGTGAATTGCTCCCGGAAGTGCGCAGATCACCAGAGAGTCACGCAGCAGAGAAATCATGGGAATGACTAGAAACTCCGCCACTTTAACTGCTGGTTGACACAGTAAAAGCATTGGGAGGAATTCTCTCAGTATATTAAGGAAAGGGACTCCTGTAGGCCCAGATTAGGCTTGCAGTCCTTTTAGCTTATCCACAAACAGCCTTCATCTGCACAAGGTAAGTTTTCTAACTTCCTCCAGAAAAATCATTTGTTATAGCTCAAGGCAGCAGATTCTACTATATATCTAATATAATAAAATGGTAAGCCGCGCATGCGCACTTCCTATGTGTGCGTCGGTTTTCCGTGAGCTGTAGCGACACATAGGAAGTGCGCATGCGCGGCTTACGGTTCTTTGAAAGACGCAGCGGTGGCTTCTCTCACGATCCCCACCTGCGTCGGACTTCCGACGCAGGTGGGGATCATGAGAGGAGCCACTGCCGCGACTTTCACTAAAAAAAAAAAAAAAAAGTCAAGACAGATGTCGGCCGCTGCGGCAGCTGTAGCCCGCCGCGGCCGAGCACGGAGATGGGCCGAAGTTTTTTTCAACTTCAGAGTTAGACTGCTGGAGGCTCGGGCTGTTAGGTCCAACACGCGAAAAGAAAACAAAAGAAAACGTTGGCCCCCGCCGAAGAAGGTGGAGGAGGGGCGTGAGGAGCCGGACAGCTGTATGTAAGTGTGTGTGTGTGAGTGTATAGCCGAGGAGGAAGTGCAGCAGGAGCAAGGAGGTGGGGAGAGTGGATTTCCCCTACTTGGATGTCAGGCATCAAGAGGATTGGAGTAAAAGCTTTGGTCCTGTGATCCTCACTCTTTTCCTGGGGCTACTGCTGGACAGGGGGGGGAGCAGGACATAAAGGAGAAGAGCTACTGCTGGACAGGGGGAGATAAAAGGAGAAGGGCTACTGCTATATGGGGGGGAGCAGGGAAAGGGGGGGAGGTGTTGCTGGACAGGGAGGAGGTAAAAATAAAGGAAAAGAGCTGCTAGCACCCGTTAATGTAACGGGCTAAACAACTAGTATATATATATATAATAAGTGTATGTTTAAGATTATAGTAGATAGCTATCTATCGGTATATATGTATATATTTTGTGATAGTACAGACTGGACCTTATGGTCTTTCTCTACCCCCCTTTATGGACCACTGATCCAGTATGACTATTATGTTCTTACAAATTTGCAGTAGTCCTACCTGAGTAGGGACACTGATTACACAAGGCAACAAAAAAAATTTTTTCAGAATCATCTGACATCTAAATCAGTTTTTCACGCTGATTTCAGATCTGTTATTAGTTTTTTTTTCAGTCATGTAAACTTTTAAAGTTATGACTGTTAGTTTATAGGGTTTTAAGAATTGCAACATCAACTTAAAGAAATGTTTCAGTATCTTCGATCCAAAGTCAAATAAGCATATAGCATAATTATACTGGACTGTGTCACTTAGCAACCAATATTTCTTAACCCTTTCAGGACCAAGGGACATATTTGCCCCATAACTTTAAAATCCTATAAATTTTGATTGGGATAGTCTACAGTTCTAAATTTGATATGTACGGATTCCATATGATACTGCCTTTATGTAAACAAACTGGTTCCGACATTCATTCATTAGCGTCGTTGCCAGATTGATGAGAAGATTCACTTGCCACACTGTCCATAAGCCAGAAGTGTGATTTTTTTTTAAAAAAAATAATGATATTTCACAAAAAAAATCAATTTTTTGGCATCTGCAAGCCCTTTTTACCATAAAAATGTCGTCAAAACCACAAAAATTGGCCTACGATCCTTATGGTCCTGAAAGGGTTAAAAAATGCTTAGAGTATGATTTATTTTTGTGAGTTGTGTCTGGATTGTCACAGCACAACATCCAGCAGTAGTCGGCCATCATACTCTCATTCCAGAAACCTTGGTAGCCTGAATGTCCTGGTGAAAACGTTCTCCTTGCTCATCACTCACCATACCAAGATTTTCCAGAAAAAAGTCAAGAAGATGTGAGTGCAAAAAGTGTATTTTTAATGACATGCAACAACCAAGTTTCTGAGATGAGTCAAGGAGATTCTGAACGCCTTACTTGTATGAAGGAGACGTATGGTTGCCCAGAAAGTTTTTCACTAACCATTTGAATGCCTCCCAAGCTTCAAGCTCAGCTGATGAGTGTGATTTGCTTAAAATCTTCATCCTGCATAACAGACTTGATCTGTGGGCCTATAAATATCCCTTCCTTCAGTTTTGCAGTGCTGATTTTTGGAAATTTCTTAACAAGATATTGAAAACCTGGTGAGTTTGCTTTACCTATGGCTTTTACCAGGTTCTTCATCAACCCCAGCTTGATATGAAGAGGTGGAAGAAATATTTTATGAGGATCCACCACTAGCATAAATTTCACACTGCTTGTCCCTGGGTTATAGGTATCCCTCAGCTGCCAGATCTATTATCCCTCAGCTGAAGATTTACTATCCCACAAGCACAGGAAACAGCAGTATTTAGTGAATCCTCCTTGCAGTCCCATTAGCATGCCAATGACCTTCAGATCACCACAGATGTTCCACTGGTGTGTTTTATAACTGATTGCTTCTAGTAAATTCTTCATATTCTCATAAGACTTTTTTAGATGAGCAGAATAGGCAATTGGTATACCTGGTTTGGAATTTGTGTTGTACAGTAACACTACTTTCAAGCTTCTCTGAAGAATCAATGAAGAGACACCATTCATCTGGACAATGCACTTGTGACAAACTTAAAAAAATAAATAAATTCATTTTTCATCTTACAATAAATACATATATATAAAACATTTGTCAATGAGTACATCATTTGAAATTCTATCATTTATGATACTAATAGATAAATTTTTATCCCATCCCTCCCACCCTTCCAATCTTACATTCAATCAAATATATCACATAAATAATCTTTCCTAGTAATCTAATTTAATAAATTCAAAGTCCCCCCTCCCATCCCTTCTACCTTAAATTGTATCTATAATGTAAAATGGTATCTACTCATTGCAATATTTTGTTAATGGTCCCCATATCGCTTTAAATTTATTAAAAAATTCTCTTTTTGCACAGCTATTGTTCTCTCCATTTTGTAAATGTGATATATCACATTCCACCAGAAGTTATAATTGAGTCTATTCCAATTTTTCCAATTACTTGTGATCTGTTGTATGGTGACTCCTGTCATAATCATTAGAAGTTTATTATTCTTTGATGAAATTTGGCTTTGTTCTCATTGACATACTGAATAAAATCATAGGATAATGCCACATGATTCTCCAAAAAACAATTAATTTGGGGCCAAATTAATTTCCAAAAGGCCATAATAAAGGGACAATAAAATAAATGATCTAGAGTCCCTGCTTCAAGATTACAGTGCCAGCATCTATTAGACTTAGAGCTATCTAACTTTTGTAATCGAACTGGGGTACAAAATGCTCTATGCAACAGAAAGAACCAGGTTTGTCTCATTCTCCAAGACCAAATTCGTGGCCACTGAGACGCATTAATTTGATGCTTAACCTCAATGCTCCAAATGTCTCTGAGATCTGTCTTTGGTTTTTTTATTCATATATCCAGATATCAATTTTTACCACTGTGCAGCCTGGTGTCCCAGGAAGTCCGCCTGAAAGCACAAGAATTCTAAACTATATTGATTATTAAGATTTTTCCATTTAGGGAACCCTTCCTGAATAGCCTGCTTCAGTTGCAACCATCTAAAACTTTGTGATTTGTTAAGGCCATATTTATGTTGCAACTGCGAAAAATCGAGCCGTTTCCATTTGAAATAACGTCACCTAAAATCCGTATACCTGCAATAATCCAATGCTGCCAAACGACTTTAAATCTGCCAATTTGAATGTTGGAGTTTAGCCAAATCGTTTGATTTTTTGACTTATGAATTGAGATAGGGGTTAAATTACTAACAAAACGTAATGTTTTCCATGTATCCATTAATAGTCTATTCTCCTTGTATATTCTAGGCATCTTAATACTGGGAACATGACATAAATGTAAAGGGGAATATAGTATATAATACTGCTCATACTGGACAATACATATCTGTATTAGAGGCCCAACATACTTGAAGGGCTCTGGCCTCAGAATCGGAGCCTACGCACAGCAGTGAATCACAAACTGAGAAGATCCGCGTAGTTAATACAGCTCCTGCTCCAATCATTGGCCAGTAATTTAATCTTTTTTTGAAAAAAAATTTTATAAAGCAATTTAATGAAGCTAAAACCCTTTCAACTTTAAAGGGGTATTATACATATGTAGTAGCCAGGATTTGAAAAAATGTGAGACCAAAAAGACTTATCTCAGAACTTGACTTGTCTTTATACCATGTTCAGTCACCAGTGTCTAATTTGCAGTGGGCAAATGTTTCTATGGTAATTTCTTCTGAAATGTTAATTTGAAAAAATGCAATCATTTTTAATTTAGATTCTTCAAGGAAATTTGAATCCACAATCAATGTATTATCGAATCTCCAAGCCACGCCTCCAAACTGTTGAAAAGCCTGTTGATATGACAAAAAGCACAATGAACCACTTACAGTGAAGAATGTTGTTAAATTATTATTCCTTTTTCTGTAATGAGTTATATTAGCATCTTTTGCAAGCAAATGCTTTTGCTTAAGCCTTGAAGCAAGAAGTTCTGCTTTTCTTTTGAAATATTGAGATCACGAATAAGATCATTGAGCTCAGCTTGTGTAAAGGTCTCTGGTTCTGAATCTTCATCATTTACAAAATCAGGATCAGATAATTCTGGATTGTGACCAGCTGCTGCATCATCATCATGTTCCACAGAAACCTGTTCTTGTACCTCCATAAGATGGACTTGCTTATATGGAACATGATAATGATGCAGCATCTGGTCACAATAGCAGAATCCAGAGTAGGATATATAATTTTGTACTTAGTTTTAGCTGAGAATCCACTTGTGTTCACAAGGCAAAAGTAGCAATATTTAATATGGTCTTGCAGTTCCCTCCATAGCATTGGAATTGCAAATGACATCGCTGCCTTTTGTCAATTGAGCCAGTCACGAAGTCCGTTGGAACAAGTGGTACAGATGATAGGTGGAGCCCGAGACTTATCCTGGTCACCCAGTGGACAGCAAAAATACAATTTGTATACCTCCTTCAGATCTACGGTAATTGGGCAACATGCTTTCGTCATGAATGAACCACAAACGTAACAAACTATCTGGATGATTAGTACAATGTCTTGGCATGATAAAGACTAATATTAATCATCGGCTGTAACATAAAAAAACAAAGACTGTCATTAACCCTCCTTATAGGGTTATCCTATAAACACATGATATATCGCCCAATTAACATTTATAATTATATATAATGAGCCTCATTACAAAAATGTGATATGCTAGTGAAAAATTAAAGACAGATTTGAAATCAGCATGAAAAATACAAAACTCACCCAACATTAACTCTGATGAAAATGTGTTAATGGTTAACCTGTGTTATTGGGAACAAAAATAAATGGATGAAGTAAATGCTTATCTTTCTGCAGCAATCATCTTTCTGACTCTTCCCTTCCTGAGCCCGAGCGCCGATTCGGTGAGTCCTCTCGCTGAAGATGCCATATAGATCAGCATCCTTGACTGCCTCGGGCAAGCCAACCAGCTCAGCATTCCGTTGTTGCAACTTCGACACCTGCCCTTCCATCGTGGTGCACGAGTCCTCAGCTGCAGAGACTCGCTGCTCCACATCTGGAATTCGGTGGTTTTCGAAGTCAAATTTTTCATTATCCTTCTCCACCGCGGACTGGAGCTTGTTGAGGCAGTCCGCCAGGGCCGCCAAGACCGAGTGGGTAATCTCCTGGATCCAGTCACCCACCGGGATCGTAAAAGATGCAGGCTCCGCCGCCATCTTGGCTGAGGGTGACTGGATTTTGTCTCGGGCCAATCTCGTTGCTTTAATGGGCATTCCCTGTGCCGCTGCACCTCACAGACACCCCCAGCAAGTTGCTGGCAGTTCACCTCCACAGGTAGAGGTAAGGAGGGGAATAAAAAGAAGGCGGAAGCCGGGAAATATAGTTGGTGTAATCGGGTTGGGAGCGGAGCTCTCTTGTCCTGCGTCCTCTCAGGCAAGCTGCATCATGTGACCCTAGAGGGATCTTTCTTGTGGGGTGAGGATCTGGTCAAGTTGTTCAGATCTTAACATTATAAAGTGCTTCATTTGCTTGAAGTTAGAACTAGGCCACTGGCACGAGGTGGTACTATGATTTCTGCCATCTCCGCCCTGGGCAAAGGGCCTCTTCTTTTTCAGACGCCATGGGCTTTCATAGGCCGGTATTTCCAGCACATGCAGTCCTTTCGAGGAGCCGCAGGGGTGCTGGTAGTGCCCCTGTCAGTTCCCCTGAAACACATCCTGCCCAATGACTCCTTGGTGCCTGCTCTAATTCCGGTAGGCGACCGGCTGCGCGATTTGTTTCCAAAGTGGGCAGAACTCATATCCAGTTGGTACTAGAGGTGATTTGGGACAGTTACACTCTGGAGTTTGCCCATTCATTTTCTCACTTCTCCCTGTCAGGCAGCATGGAAGAAGCAGGCTTTTCGCCAGACCCTTCTCAGATTGCTAGATCTCAAAGCTGTAGTCCCAGTACCCCCTCAGGAGTGGTGCAGACAGGTGCTTGATTTACTTTGTAATGCCATAGAAAGAAGGGGCGTTTCAGCCCATCTTAGATTTGAAAGGGGTCAACAGGGCTCTACAAGTTCTGTCTTGCATGTAAACTTTACGGTCTGTGATTCTTGCGGTTCAGCCAGGGGAATATCTGACTTCTCTTGTTCTTATGGAGGCCTACTTGCATCTTCCAATTTGGGCCTCTCATCATCATTTCCTGCACTTTACGATCTTGGGGCAGCACTATCAATTCTGTTCACTTCCCTTTGGTCTGGCGACGGCTCTGCGGACGTTCACCAAGGTTATAGTGGTTGTCACAGTGGTGTTGCACAAAGAGGGCATTCTGGTTCATCCCTACCTAGAAGGCTGGTTAATTCTAGCAGTTGTTGCAGGAGAGCACCCGGGTCACGGCTCGGATGGTGGAGTTTCTACAGTTGCTGGGATGGATTGTCCACCTTTCCAGGAGCCGGTTGGCCCCCTCTCAGTGCCTGAAGTATCTAGGAGTTCTGTTCGACACTTCCTTGGGGAAGGTCTTCCTCCCAGAGGCCGGGTAAGCACATTGTAATCTCAGATTCGCCTGCTTATGGTGGCCTCGGATGCAGGATTTCCTTCATATCTTGTGGTCGATGGCAGCTTCCCTAGACGTGGTGAGGTGGGCTCATGCCCATATGTGTCCTCTTCAGTATGCTCTTCTGCGGAAGTGGTGGTCACCTCAGAGGCATAGTCTGGATCATCCTGTCCCTCTGCGGGGTTTGGCTTGCTGCAGTCTTCATTGGTGGCTCCAGATCTCCCATCTAGTGCTAGGGGCGAGTGGATCAGCAGCAGTCGACGGTGCTCCTCACGGATGCCAGTCTCATCGGTTGGGGAGCACAGTGTCTAGGTCACTCAGCTCAGAGCACCTGGTCAATCAATGTTCTAAAGACCAGAGCCATCCATCTAGTGCTGTTAGCCTTCCGGTCCTTTCTGATAGGCAAGTCAGTCAGGGCTGGACAGTGTCTCATCTTTACGACATCTCAGCCTCCCACACTGCAGGCTTACTTTCTGAGTTGTCACACCCTAGATTCTGGAGAGTGGTGTCTAAGCCACACGGCCTTTCAGCAAATAATGCAGACTTAGGGTCAGCCCCTCGTGGACCTGATGGCCACGAGTGTCAACCCCAAAAGGCCGCGCTTCTTCAGTCATCGCAGAGATAGTCAGGCCGAGGGGCAGGATGCTCTGGTTCACTCATGGCCAACATGGGTTTCCTCCTTGGCTATTAGTGGGCAGAGTTCTCCGCATTGTTTGACATCCAGGCCTAGTGATTCTGGTGGCTCCAGATTGGCCTAGGCGTCTGTGGTACACAAACCTAGTGAGGCATCTGGTGGTGGCATCTTTCGACCAACCTTGTCTCAGGGCCCCATTCCAATGTTCGATCCAGGTCCTTTTGTCTTATGGCTTGGCTCTTGAAAGGGATACCCCACTCATAAAAATAATCAAAATAATTGAATAAAAATTACAGACAAGAAAGTATGGAAGATCATAAGAATTGCCGCTGCTGGGTCAGACCAGTTGTCCGCTCACATGGCGTCCCTTAGGTCAAAGACCAGTGCCCTAACTGAGACTAGCCTTACCTGCGTACGTTTTAGTTCAGCAAGAACTTGTCTAACTATGTCTTGAATCCCTGGAGGATGTTTACCCCTATAACAGCCTCCAGAAGAGCGTTCGGTTTTTTACCACTCTGGGTGAAGAACTTCCTTATGTTTGTACGGAATCTATCCCCTTTTAAGTTTAGAGAGTGCCCTCTCATTCTCTCTTCCTTGGAGAGGGTGAACAACTGTCTTTATCTACTAAATCTATTCCCTTCATTATCTTGAATGTTTTGATCATGTCCCCTCTCTCTCCTCTTTTCAGGGGAGAAGAGGCCCAGTTTCTCTATCATGCAAAATAAATGTAATATGCAAATTGAATTTCAGAAATTTTGATGTATAATTTACTAGCTCTTACAACAAAATCATGAAATAAGTACTAGAATACAGTATATAAAGTATAGTGCTCACAGAATTCCTTTAATGATTCCAACCAGTCTTAATAGAGCTGCAGCTTTAATCTATTTTATGTTCAAAACAATTTTTATTGACAACTTACAGAACACAATTGTTTGATATGCTCAACGATAAATCAAGTCATCTCCTTTTACAAAAATCTCCCCCTATCCTCCCACCCCTAGCCATTGTAATCTGTATTAAAAATGTATATTTTTCCCCAAATAGCTTTAAGTTTAATGCAAATACATAAAACAGAAGCAACAGTAAAACAACTACGGTATACTAAATTGTTGCATCATATATAGTACTGTACAGTAGAATGTGCAATGACATTTTCCTGTAAAAAATAATTATCACAGTAAAGATCAATAGGAGCCCAGGTTTTACAAAAGTGAAAATAAGTACAGTTTTTGGAGGTTACAACTTCTTTGTATTTTCTTATGGAACAAGTAATTCAGAAGAATTAAGTTATGAGTTATCTTTCCAGTGATATACTATTAAATGGACAGCAAGCACAATCATTATGTTGAAAAGTTTAGAATAGGATTTAGGCATCTGAAGTTCTGGGTCAAGTGATCTTAATACAATTGCTTTATAGGTGATAGGATTTGACATTTCTAAAGAGAAAATAAGAGTTTATTTTGTTCCATATTAAATACCAGCAGTTATGCACATTAGGGCATAAAAATAAAATGAGATAATGGGCCAGAGGCTGCAGTGTATGACCAGCATATACTAGCTAATTTATTAGGAGTCCAATATGCTTTGTGCATAATTTAAAAAAAAAAAAAAGATTAAGAAATAGATGCTAACAAAGAATTTCAGAAAATTCAGGTGAAGAGATTTTTTATTATATACTCATTAAGAAGTGATCAATTTAATGGATGTAACAAAGAGAAATGTTCTTAAGATGGAAAATTATCATTAATTATAAGTTGTGAGACCATAAGTTTATTGATTGCTAGTTTTCTGTGAAATTGATGTTACTATTAAGTCAAATAGGAATTTCTTCTAAGTCATACACATTTTTATGTAACATTTTGTAGAAGCCATGTATAAGGAGAAAGGTGGATTTCAGCAGCCTAATTTGTTTGTTATAGACATAATTATCCATAAAAGGAAGAAACTTTATAAGGCATGGTATACCAAGGAGGATTCTAATCTGAGCCATCTCAGTATATCCTTTTCTTTATTTTGAAGGAACCACCATAAAGCTTGTGATAGTTGAAAGGCTAAATGATAATCTTTAAAATTATTATTTTGATTTAAAATACTTACCTGAAATGTAAGAGCAATAAAATCAATCAGCTAACTGAACAAAGAACCTGATCCAAAGTTAGATTTGACTAAAGTGCTCTCAATTTCAGACACTATATCTGAAACATTCTTTTCAACATTAATGATGATGAAATGTTCTGGTGCTGACAGAGGCTCCAAAGTATCAAACTGGGACTTCAGTAAGGTTGAAGGCATAAAATGTCCTTTTCTTTTCTCCAGTCGCTGGCAAATCAACTCTATGGAACCATCCAAATGAACAAAAAAAGGGTAACTTGATGGAATCTCATCCTTCTTCACTTCTTGAGATAACACGCTGCTTTCCCCATTTGTTAGTATATTTCTGTATAGTCGTTTCAGTGCAGAACATGCCAGTACTATATTTTCACTTGAAAGCCCTTCTCTGTAATACAGAAACAAAGGAAATGAAAATTAATTTAAAGAAATAAGATTCACTGAGGCCTGTATTCAAAAATTGTAAATGGGTTCAAAGAGGTCTATAACATGACAATACTTCATTTAAAGTCCACTATCACTTTTGACAGTTTTAAGCAGATAATTCAAGAGTTGGACATAACCAAGAACATACAATTCAAACCTAGCCACAAACAAGAATTTAAAACCAAACCCACCCTAAATTCCTACAACTTTACAAAATACATTTGAAAATTGTTGAAGGGAGGCAGAATAAACATTTCCTCCTCCAATCTTACTGTTTTGAAAGAGAGCAATTTCTCTACGACACCCAACCACAGCTTACCTCTAAGAGAAGGCAAAGCAAAAAGGTAAGTACATCTTGTAATACATGTCAGAAGCACAAACTCAAAATCGGCCACCAAACAGGATGGTGCCAACCCAAACAAAGCAGTTACCATAACAAGTGTTATCTGGAGACAGCAGGCAGATATTCTCATATCCTGCATACTTCCCTGAGTTGGCTTCTTCACTTGGGCATAGAACTGATGACCTTGTGAGCTGGCATCGGGCGGGCAGTCTCAAAGCTTTCTAAAGCTTAAAGTGATGGCACACCGGGCTCCATGGATGACATTACCTATCTGTAAGAATATGCTGCCCACTTGTCCTGGGACAATACTTTGTACAGAAAGCAGGCAAATTTAAACAGCACTGTTGCTCACACTGGTAGCCAATGTAGTTTCAAATAAAAAGGTGAAATATGATCTCTCTTCTTCAAAGAAAAATATCAAGTGCACTGCAATATTCTGAACATGTTTGCAGCAGCCTCAAGAGTTACTGCAAGTACTCCAGATAAGTGACATTACAATGTTCCAACAAACTTAGGAACAGAGGTTGTGTTACCAAGCAAAATTGATCCTCCTCAAAGTAACTATGAATATACCTAATATACGCATAGTGAAAAATGCTTTTTGAATCAGTAAATTCACCTGCAAATGCATAGTCAAGTGGGTATCCAAGCTAACTCCCAAATCTTTAATAGAAGACTTAAGAGGGTACCTAGTCTGACTAAGCAACGAAGTTGATCCCACTAATACTACTGGAACATGCAGTTAAAATGAACTTGTATTTCCTGTATTCAATTTTAATATATGTACCTGCATCCACCTTTTCGTAATTTCCATCCCATGAACCCACATGGGCTCATAAGGGTCCAAAGCAGCCAAAGGGAGCAACACTGTAATGTAATTTGCATAACAATAGAGTCAAATACACTGTCACTCGAGTAAAACCACAGAGAACTCAAACAAACATTAAATAAGAGAGGGGAAAGTGGGGAACTCTGTGGTACTCTACAAGAGTTCTGCCACTCCTTAGAAACTGAATTTTCCACTTTGATGTGATCTGGATTTCAGGAAATCCCAGAACCAGACTGGACACATCAATCTGATCTAGGATAGCCACGATCTAACATATCAAAAGAACTCTGGTCAGATTGGAGAATCTGTGCACTTTTGCCCTCCAGAATTGTACACAATATTCTAAATGAAGTCTCACCAGAGTCTCATACAGAGGCATCATACCTCCTTTTTCCTACTGGCCATACCTCTCCCTATGCAACCAAGCATCCTTCTAGCTTTCGCTGTCACCTTTTCGACCACCTTAAGATCATCACATACAATCACACCCAAGTCCTGCCTCTTCCGTCATGCACATTAGTTCTTCACCCCCTAAACTGTACCGTTCCCTCGGGTTTTTGCAGCCCAAATGCATAACCTTGCATTTCTTAGCATTAAATTTTAGCTGCCAAATTTCAGACCATTCTTCAAGCTTCCCCAAGTCTTTCTTCATGTTATTCACACCATCCTGGGTGTCTACTCTGTTGCAGATTTTGGTATCGTCTGTAAAGAGGCAAATATTACCTGCGACAATATTGTGTATAAAAATGTTAAAAAGAACAGGCCCAAGAACAGAACCTTGAGGCACACCACTGGTAACATCCCTTTCCCCAGAGCGATCTCCATTGATCACTACCCTCTGTCGCCTTCCACTCAACCAGTTCTTGACCCAGCCCATCACTTTGGGGCCCATCTTGAGGGCACTCAATTTATTTATTAGATGTCTGTGTTAAACACTGTCAAAGGTTTTGTTAAAATCTAAATACACCACATCTAGTGCACTCCGTCTATCCAATTCTCTGGTAACCCAGTCAAAGAAGATCAGATTTGTCTGACAAAACCTACCTCTTGTGAATCCATGTTGCCTCTGGTCCTGTAATCCACAGGACTCCAGAAATTTCACCATTCTCTGTTTTAAAAGCATTTCCATTAATTTGCTTACCACAGAAGAAGTCAGACTTACCAGCCTGTAATTCCCTACTTCTTCCTTACTTCCACATTTTTTTGGAGGGACCACATCCGCTCTTCTCCAGTCCTCCGGTACCACTCCCAACTCTAGAGACTCATTGAAAAGGTCAGTCAGCAGAGCCACAAGAACTTCCCTAAGTTTCTTCAGCACCCTTGGATGTTCACCAACTGACCCCTTTGCTTTGTCTACCTTTATTTTAGCTAGTTGCTCACAAACAACCCTCTGAAAATCAAATAGGGTCTACCATTCCTCTGTATTGCTTCATGGTGCGACCTCACCTGGTCAATACTGCATTCAATTCTGGTCTCCCTATCTCAAGAAAGATGTAGCAGCATTAGAAAAGGTTCAAAGAAGAGTGACCAAGATGATAAAGGGAATGGAATTCCTCTGATGAGAAAAGACTAAAAAGGTTAGGGCTCTTCAGCTTGGAAAAGAGAAGGCTGAGGGGAGATATGATTGAAGTCTACAAAATCCTGAATGGAGAACAGGTACAAGTGGATCGATTTTTCACTCCATCAAAAATTACTAAGACTAGAGGACAATCAATGAAATTGCAGGGAAAATATTTTTAAAACCAATAGGAGGAAATATTTTTTCACTTGGAGAATAGTTAAGCTCTGGAACGCATTGCTAGAGGTTGTGGTAAAAGCGGATAGTGTAGCTGGTTTTAAGAAAGGTTTGGACAAATTCCTGGAGGAAAAGTCCTTAGTCTGTTGACATGGGGGAAGCCTCTGCTTGCCCTGGATCGGTAGCCTGGAATGTTGCTACTCTTTGGGTTTTGGCCAGGTACTAGTGACCTGGATTGGCCATCGTGAGAATGGGCTACTGGTCTTATGTTCTTATATATCTCTGGGCTATAAGAAATTTTTAATGCTAAAGTTCAAATTTCCTTAAGTAGAGTTTTAACGTACTTAATCATGGCTTGTGTTAAGTGGATATAGTATTCTTGTTTGGTCAGTGAAAGGGCAGAATAGAAAGATGTCAGCATGAATTTGAAGTGTATGAAGTCAGTGTGCCCATGGGATTACAGCCAGAGATGTTCAGCATAACGGGCAGATGAGCACAGGTAGTGGATGTGAGATTGGAGGAGCAAGGGCATCTAGAGTAGAGTAGAGAATCGTATTATATGAGAGGATGGCTTTATTGATAGTATTTTGTGATATAGTAGTTGAGGAGAGGGATGAGAAAGCATGGAGAGGGCAGTGGGCTCAATAGCCTGAAAGTTCCTGAATGTGTTGGTGGCAATTGGCCGGATCTGGGGGGTAGGGTGGTGAATAGTGAATGTTAACAGGTGATGGTCAGAGAGGGTATTGCAGAACTTGGAGGTAGAGCAGTTGGAGGATAGAATTAGGTCTAGGCAGTGTCCTTTCTGGTGTGTAGGGGTGGTGGCGCACAGCAGGAGATTGTATGAGGATGTTAGAACAAGGAACTTAAGACATGAAGGAGTTGGAGGGGTCATCGATTCATGGATATTGAAGTCACTTAGGATGAAAGAAGGGGATGAGGGCTCGAGGAAGGATGAAAGCCAGGAGTCAAAGTCGGTGAGGAAGGAAGAGTGGGATGTATCGGGGGTCGGTAGATGATGCTACTCGGAGTGGTAGGGGAACAAAAAGACAGATGGAATGGACTTCATAGGAGGAAGAGCATTGTGATGGTGGTGGGAGAAGGGGTTGAAATCTGCAAGAGGGTGAGAGTAGTAGCCCCACGCACCCTTCTTCACCAACCAGGTGAGGTGTGTGAGAGAAAAGGTAGCCTCCGTGACACAGGGCAGCAGCTGAGGTACAGTCATCAGGGCAGATCCAGGTCTCTGTTAGTGCAAGCAAGTGGAGAGATTGAGAGATGAAGAGGTCATGTATGTAGGCAAGCTTGTTGGGAACAGTGTGGCATTCCATAAGGCACAAGAGAAGGGCTATAAATGTCAAAATGTACAGCGCTGCGTACACCTTTCAGCACTATATAAGTGATTAGTAGTGGTAGTAGTAGTAGTAGTAGTGTTTTATCTCCAATTGGCTTCTTAGGAACAACTTGGTTTTGAATACTAAGATTTTGCATCCGAGTCACAGTGCGGCATATTCCTCTGTTGATTGATTTTGGTTTGGGTGTATTAGACCCTGAAAAGGAAGTCTGTTGAGTATGGCTTTGGGTGTGGAATCCCCAGCCCAATGTCTGATCCACAAGATTCTGCAAGCAGACTCTGAATAAGCTGAGACCTTGCCCACTACTCCCAGTAGATCAAACAAGACATCAGCCACATAGTCCATTCCCACCAGCAACAGCTGGGAAGGAGGATCAGAAGACGCACTGCCTGGATTACGCAATCTAGAACGGCACGCTCGAGCCACAAAGAAGGCTGCCTTTAGCAGACCTCACTGCCAGAGACAAGGCCTCAAACTGCCTCTTGAGCAACTTGTTCAGTCAGCGATCCTGTTGATCCTTACGTATCACGCCCCCTCACTAGAAAGGGATGTGCACTTGGTCACTTGAGCCACCAGAGAGTCAACATAGTAAACATTTGCTGGAATTCCTGATCCATACGATATAGCTTGGACATTGCTTTTGCCACTTTAAGAGAGCCCTTCGGGTTCTCCCAGTGCTCAGAAATCAAGACTTTCATATCTGGGTGCCAAAGAAAAGCGGTAGGCTAAGAATGGATCCCACTAAACAAAGAACAGTGGGAAGTAGGCTGAGGAGGATCAATTTGGAGCTCCTTCAGAGACTCAATAAGCAGATCCGTCAGGAGCAGCAGCCTTGAACAGTCTGCGAACTGAGAGGTCCTTGCCCTGGTCTGCAGCAGCATCACTTGGACTCTGATCCACTTCGGCCATCTTTGCATAATCTCTGATCAAGGCATCTCCTTCAGGACCAGCTGTCTATGTCCGGGGGAGACACAGGCCTCTGTAGAAAAGCAGATACTGGAATTCAGGGAGGCTGCACAGGTAGGTGCTCTCCAGATGACCCAGAAGGCGCTGCAACGTCAACGCCACTGACATAGGCTTGCCAGAACAAATTCACTACTCAGGACAGAGGACCGAGAACCCCGTTCAAAAGGAGGGTTAGAGCGCTTTCTTTTCGCTTTGGGGCCATCAGAACCTTTATTAGGTACTGGCGCCACATCATGGGACCCCAAGAAGGTAAAATCTTCCCCGATTCGTCCCAACAGTCGTTTGGCAGCATTAATAAGGTGTTCAGAGGATAAACCCTTGGTTCCCGCCTCCCCAGCATGCACAGTGGAACACACGGCGCAAGGGTGCTCTTCTGGTGCCCATCCAGCACAAACCTGCATGAATTCATGTCAGTGGAGCATGAGGTCTCTATCCCTGGTGGTCAGAATAAAAAATGAGGCTTTTTGAAGAAGTTTGAAAACTTAGAATTCAAGAATCCAAGATGGCCACCGGCAGGATTTCCTGCTGAATAAACAGCTTTAACTCCACAGGAGGACCAAAAAAACTCAGCAATTTTAGGATTTCTGGGATAGGGGAACAAGGCTACATCAAATAAAACCTTCAAAAACCACAATTTCAGACACCCCCCTCCCCAACTGCCCTGTAGGTTGACAGCTCTACTCACAGACCAGACACTGCAGCCTGCCACAGCCATAGCTGGAATAAGGAGAACACCTCTGCCACCAGGAAAGCTGACTCTTCAGGTGGGCCACAGCCGGACTGAGCCTCAACCCTCGGGATCAGGATTCAATTGTTGTGAAAAGGGGGGAGGAAAATGCAGCCGACACAGTGTGCTCTCTGAGGAAATGCAATTGGTGCCTGAACAGCCTGCGCTGCACTCCTGATCGAGTCAAAGGAGTGAGAAAGCAGCAGGGGAATCCCCTGAGCTCTACAGTTCCAACAGGACCCCGCAGGTTACTGAAGTCTGCAGCAACTCTCACGCAGGATAGGCAATCACCAGAGCTGACAAGGAATGCAAAATCCAACAAAAAACAAAATAGAAGACAGATGAAAGTTGCTCCTGAAGGCTCGTTTGCAGAAGAAATAACTGTCTGGGGACAACAGGGAGCAGGGAGAAGGAGGAGGTACTGAAAAAACAGTGATCAGTATCTCCTGCAGCAGACTCACAGGAGTGGATGCAAGACCCTTGGTTCAGCATACCATCCCTATTGCACTGGAAACTAGAAATATGTAGTCTAAACTAAACTAAACTAAATCTTGGGTTTATATACCGCAACATCTCCACAGGTGGAGCTCGACACGGTTTACATGGTTAGGGAAGGAACGGAACTCCAATAGATTTATAGAAGTAGGTAAGAAGAGAGGTTAGGTGTGATAATACTAGGGAGGGGATGAGGTTACGTTTTGGAGAAGAGCCAGGTCTTCAGAAGCTTACGGAACAAATCTAGAAAGTAGATTATGCAAGTAGTGTTACTAAACTAAACCTTAAGCTTATATACCGCATCTTCTCTATAAAGATAGAGCTCGGCACGGTTTATAAAACATTTAAAGAAAGGAAAATATAATAAGAATTAGTGATTGTACAGAGAGCAGCGAAATTTACATTTTTGAAATAGCCAACTTTTCAGATATTTTTGAAATAATTGGAAAGAGCCCAAATTACGCAGCTGGACAGGAAAATTGTTCCACCAGAAAACCAGAAATGGCTTTCCTCCTCTACCATGCAAAATATAAAAATAACAGATGTAAATTCCCAAAACCAACATGTTCCAATCACTATATTGAAAAATATGTTCCTGTTCCAACTTTGTCATCTGGTGATTCTATTTTACCGATTACATCCCGTTCCCTGGTTTCTGCTTTCCTGTCTTTACTTCACTTTCCTGGGTTTCCTATACATTTGCCATTTCTTTTCTCTAGTCTTTTTCCTCCACTCTTACACTGATCTTTCACTTTCAGTATTCTAACATGTATTTTTTTTCCACTTTTCAGATTAAACCCTCCCCAATATCAAGTTCTCATGCTCTCATCCTTAATGCATCTACCTAAAAATTCAATCGCACTTCCTCCTCCTCCAGTCCAGCATCTTTCCCCTTCTCTTTTAATCCTCTTTTCAGGTCCAGCAGCTCTCATGTCCCTTCTCTTCCCCTCCTCTCTAGTACAGCCATCTCCTGCTTCTCTCTCCCCCTCCTCTGGTGCATCTCCCCCTTCTCTTCTTTTCCCTCCACCTCTTGGTCCAGCATCAAAGCCTCTTTTTCCTCTTGTAGCCATGTATATGTCTGGAGGCCTGGAGAGGAATTCAAAGAAAAAGTTGATATGGTGCCTTTTGAGCTTTTGGATGCACTCAAAGGCTGCCAAATCCTGCTCCCTCTAAAACATACAAACTCAAACTCATTGTACTTTTTGTGGTGCTGTTGTAGCTCTGAGGAAGGATAGCAAGTCTTGTACACTAGAATGGACTCAAAAGGCACTTTTGGGAGCTACTCCAGCATCACTCTTCCCATAACTGCACCATGCTCCCAATCCAAACAGAAGAGGAGAGAAAGCAGCCACTACCTCTCTGGATACAAAGGCAGACAGCCACAGCAGGGACTTTTTCAGGGCAGTTGCAGCCAGCAGTGGCCAATTTCTACATTCTGATTTATGATAGTATATCCCATCCTTCATTAGGTTAACCATTTCTAATTAAATCTTAATGTAACAACTGATTTATAAAGTCAAATAATTGTTTACCTTATTATTTTATGCAATTCACCAAGCCATGGGATTCTGTCCTATGAAGGAAAACTAAAAATTAGATACATTAAAGTTGGAAAGCTATATCCTTCAAAACGGTCTTTTTTAATGGTAATGCCCTGAGTCAAAATTTATTTGTCTTATTTATAACATTAAAAAAGTTCATTGGTATGTCATGAAATTCATACCTAGCAGACTGTAAATTGACTTATAGGAAGATCTGCTTCTGCCAGGAGCATCCATTTTCTTTATGCAACTCCAGAGCAAATGTCAGCATATCTGCCTGTAATGTAGGGGTAGGGAACTCCGGTCCTCGAGAGCCATATTCTAGTTGGGTTTTCAGGATTTCCCCAATGAATATGCATGAGATCTATTTGCATGCACTGCTTTCAATGCATATTCATTGGGGAAATAATGAAAACCTGACTGGAATACGGCTCTCGAGGACCGGAGTTCCCTACCCCTGCTGTAATGGAAGATTAGGTTTTTACCTTCAATAATCTTCTTTCTGTTAGTCCCTGTAGGATTCCATACTCAGGTGTTCAATCCCTTCCTGCAATCCGGGAGTTGCAGAAATCCAAACACTTTTCTGAGCTTGTGCTCCTCCCTCCTTAAAGAGTGAATTAAGAGCCCCCTACAGTTCAGTCCTAAAGCCAAGCAACCATACCGAAACCAATCCATGACAAATAAGGGGGCAAGGGAGAACTTCCCCGGCAACAAACAAACAATTTCTTTTAAGATCAGCTCTGCAAAATATAAAAACAAGTAATAAACAGGTAAAAAGCAACACAGAAATGGCATTGACAATGTGCTTTATTTGTGTTGCTCTTCACTCTGTTGTGCTCTCCTCTATATTGTGGTCTAAGAAAGATTTGAGCTGTTTTGCTTTATGAGATAAATATTCTGAATTTCCTGTAATATTTTCTACCTGTTTTGCCTGAACAAGAGATCTCTTGTAAAATTATGTAAAAATTGCAATAAAGAAAAAAAAGGAAAGACATTGAGGAACAATGTAGAATTAACTTAGTGTGTACAACAAGCACCCACATGCAAGATGCATACTCACAGAAGAGCAAACTACCCCAGGATCTGTCCACTTGCTGGAAGATCTTGAAGCCTGTAAGGCAGGGGTGTCAAAGTCCCTCCTCAAGGGCCGGAATCCAGTCGGGTTTTCTGGATTTCCCCAATGAATATGCATTGAAAGCAGTGCATGCAAATAGATCTCATGCAGATTCATTGGGGAAATCCTGAAAACCCGACTAGATTCTGGCCCTCGAGGACCGACTTTGACACCTGTGCTGTAAGGAGAATAACCGAGGCAGAAAGAAATGCAGGCGATTCCAAAACAATGGAGTTTGCACAGAGAGGGCGGGTCTTATATGTTACTATGCTATGAAATCCTACAGGGACTAACAGAAAAAAGATTATTGAAAACTAGTGTTTTAGCCCGTTACATTCATTACAGTAACGGGTGCTAGAAAAGCCCCTATACCCTGACCGTGACTCTGACCCCACCCATGCCCCGCCTCTATCATGCCCGGACCCTGCCTCCCACTGATCCCAATCTCACCACCTCACCTTTCACCATTTCCTTTGTACCCTTTTGGCCCTCCTGACAGGGCCTTTACTTACCCGAGGTGGCAGCAGCAGTCCTGACGTACTAACCTTTCCTTCCTCAGTGTCCCAAAGCAGCAGTGGTCCTACTGTTTCCATCTTTCCCTTTCCCCCTTTCACACCCTCTACCAACATTACTTTCTGATTCATCCTTTATCCAAGGTCTAGGTGCACTTCCACACACTTCCTAAAACTGCTCCTCATGGCCCTAAAACATGTTGGAAGGGAAGAGTAGATTCTCTTCCCTCACATAATTAAGCAGCACACATGCCTCCAGCCCCTTAATTTTCCCCTGAAACTAATTAAGTCACCTCTGCCCCTCAAGGATTCAGACAGGTGAAGCCATCTTCCGCCACGGCCTTCAGCCGCCAACAGCCGACATCCGCCTCGAGGGATTCTCATGCATGCGCACTCCTACCTGCAGTGCCCTACAGCGCACGGAAAACGGGAGCATGCAGGTGGGATTGCGCATGCGCTCTTAGGGCTTTATTATCTATATATATATATATAAAATCGGAGGTATGTATGTGTGTATGTATGTGTGTGTGTATGTGCCGCGATCACGCAAAAACGGCTTGACCGATTTGAACGAAACTTGGTATGCAGATCCCTCACTACCTGGGGTGATATGTTCTGGGGGTCTCGCGGCCCACCTGCACACGTGGGCGGAGCTACACACAGAAAATCAGATTTCACCCATTCATGTCAATGGAAAAAATGTAAAAAGCTGCCAACGCAAAAACGGCTTGCCCGATTTTAACGAAACTTGGTATGCAGATCCCTCACTACCTGGGGTGATATGTTCTGGGGGTCTCGCAGCCCACCTGCACACATGGGCGGAGCTACAAACTGAAAATCAGATTTCACCCATTCATGTCAATGACAAAAATGTGAAAAGCTGCCAACGCAAAAACGGCTTGCCCGATTTGAACGAAACTTGGTATGCACATCCCTCACTACCTGGGGTGATATGTTCTGGGGTCTCGTGGCCCTCCTGCACACATGGGCGGAGCTACAAACAGAAAATCAGATTTCACCCATTCATGTCAATGGCAAAAATGTAAAAAGCTGCCAACGCAAAAACGGCTTGCCCGATTTGAACTAAACTTGGTATGCAGATCCCTCACTACCTGGGTGATATGTTCTGGGGGTCTCGCGGCCCACCTGCACACATGGGCGGAGCTACAAACAGAAAATCTGATTTCATCCATTCATGTCAATGGAAAAATTGTTAAAAGCTGCCAACACAAACACGGCTTGCCCGATTTTAACGAAACTTGCAACACATCTTCCTTTTCAGTTTAAGAGATTGCAAATTCCAGTGATACTTGCATTCTCTATCACAATCAACAAATCACAGGGACAGACTATTACATACTGTGGAGTGGATTTAAGATCCCCCTGTTTTTCCCATGGTCAACTCTATGTTGCTTGCTCAAGGGTGGGTTCACCCAAGAATTTATATGTTCTTGCTCCTGGAGGTGAAACTAAAAATGTTGTTTATAATCAAGTTTTGTGTTAGTTGTATTGTATTCATTTTGTCAAATATTTCACATTATAATTTGAATATTGTACTTTTTATAAAGCTGTAAAAAAATAATTTCATTCACCACTATAAAGTATCTTTATTTGAATCCATTTACAGTGTTATTGCTATAATTAAATACCCGTGCAACGCCGAGGCATCAGCTAGTATTAGATAAAAACCTAATCTTCCATTTTGTTATGTCCTTTCCGAATTTCATACTCTAGGTCAGTGTTCTTCAACCGCCGGTCCACAGAAATTTCCTGCCGATCCACAGGTCCAGCACATGCATCAGGCCCAGACAGTGCTCTTCAGCCAATGGTCCACGGTGCAATCGATGCAGTGTTGTCTTCGGGCCGGCTCCCTCTTTCTTAGTGCTGCAGTGCACAAAGCCGTGGGCAAAGGCTCCTGTGCCTGAACCGGAAGCCTTCTCTCTGATGTCACAACGTCAGAGGGAAAGCTTCCAGATGAGGCATAGGATGCGTGAGGAGCCGCTGCCCACGGCTTTGTGCACTGTAGCACTGAGGAAGAGGGAGCCAGCCCGAAGATAACACCATGGGCCAGGCCAGAAGGCAAGGCACAGCATGGAGGAAGAGAGACAACATCGGTAGGGGGAATTATTTTATTTTTTTAATTTAGTGATTGATTTACATCGGCTGTCTGTTCAGGAAGAAATGCATTTGTTTCTTTTCCTCTGATGTTGTACTGCATGCAGAGTCTTCCATCTTAGGGTTTGTTTGTATATATATTAGTACTTTTAGTTTTGGTCCCTTATTTGCGTGGGGTTATCTTTGTTCTGGTAGGAATGAATATTGAGAAGCATACAGTGTGCTTTGTGTAATTTAATTTTGTGGTTAACCATTATGTGGTTCTGGGAGTATTAATTGGTTAAACATTATGTGGTTCTGGGAGTATTAATTGACAGAGGCTGTACCATGCAACCACAAATCAACAAAGTAATAAAAGCATCGTTCGTGACCATGAGAAATCTAAGACAAATCTGAAAATTCTTCGACAGGAAGCAATTCCTACTTTTGGTACAATCTCTTATCCTTGGACTAATAGACCACTGCAACATACTATACCTCCCATGCCCAGCGACCATGATAAAACAATTACAAACAATACAAAATACAGCCCCGTGACTCGTCTACTCACTAAAAAAATATGACCATATCACAGAGGCGTACCATGACTCACACTGGCTTCCAATACAAGCAAGAGAACACTCAAATTTTACTGCCTACTTTTCAAAGCTATTAACGGAGAAAGTCCAATCTACTGGAATAACTGACTAACTCAATCCTCTTCAACTAGGCACAGGAGAACCCACTCACTATTCACACACCCATCATCCAAAAATGTCAAACGAAAAAAAACTATATGACAACCTAATAGCCTCCAAAGCAGCTAAACTGGACAGACAAATCACCACTCTGTTATCATCGACCACAAACTACAAAACCTTCAAGAAAGATATTAAAACCATGCTCTTCAAAAAATACATAAAACCCATCTAGCCCAACCAGTCCCTACCCAACCCTCTCTATACCCTTAATACTCTCTAATGTGCTTCTAACTACCCAACGAAGTCTAAAATGCTTCTAATTTATCCAATATTTAGCACCTTAAGATCTTGACTTCTCTTTGGTAATTTTTATTACCCAACATTTATCCCCTTAAGATCTCGACAATTCTTTGGTACTTCCTAAGTAAATATTATGACATTGCTTATGCCGTTCCTACAAACTTTTAATGTAATTCTTGATAACTTTGATGTTATCCGCCTTGAACCGCAAGGCATTGGCGGAATAGAAATCACTAATGTAATGTAAATACGATTATATTGTGTGTATATATATATGAAAAATGAATGGAAAAAATGGTATTATAGTTAGTACTATTATGGGGGCGGGGTCTAGGGCACAGATTGGGTGGAGATGGGCGGGGTCTGGCCCACAACTTAGCTCAGTGTTCTTCAACTGCTGATGCCGGTACACAAAATAATTATTTTATTTCCGCCGGTCCATAGGTGTCAAAAAGTTGAAAAACACTGCTCTAGGTGACATACCAAAGCAATGGAAACATCTAGGGAGGCGCAGAAGAGCCTGCCCACAACACCGAGATACCAAGAACGGCATCAGAGTGAGCTGCCACATCCACTCAGTAAAACTGGGTACAGTTATAAAGAAAGGACTAAGTAGCCACCCTGCAAATTTCATCTGGCTGAATCACTCGAGACTCTGCCCACGAGGCAGCAAACATCTAGTTGAGTAGGCCAGAAGAGAAACCAGTGATCGCCTATCACGGGCGATTTAAGTCGCAGAAATGGCCATACAAATCCAACAGGCGATTGAGGTCTTAGAAGCCGGCCCACCTGGCTGAGACAGAATAGTCAGGACAGAGAGATGATCAGACAGCCAAAAGCAATCAGTCTTCTCCAAATAGTGAAGCAAAACTCTCCTGACATCCAGTTTGTGGAAGATCTGACCCTTTGCCTGCATTTCACTTCACAGAATCAGTGCTAAACCAACTTGCTGGGTGACATGGAATTTGGAAACCACCTTTGATAGAAAAGAAGGTTTTGTATGGGGAACCACCCCCGCTTCTGTGATCTGTAGAAAGGGTTCACTGCATGAAAGAGTCTGAAGCTCCGAAGCACACCGTGCTGAGACAATGGTAACCAGAAAGTCAGACTTGATCGTCAGATCCAGAAGAGAAGCATCCTTCAGTGGCTCAAATGAGGCTTTCACAAGGCCCTGTAGAACAAAGTTAAGATGCCATGTAGGGAAAGAAAGACGCAAGGGAGGTAGCAAGCCAATTAAGATGCCATGTAGGGAAAGAAAGACGCAAGGGAGGTAGCAAGTGAAACACCCCATGCAGAAACCTAGTCACATCGGGATAAGCAGTAAGCAAACTGGAACCCTTATGTGCTCAGAAGCACAAAAAGCCTGCTAACTCAACTTTAAGGGAGGCTACAGCTAAAACCATATCCAAGCCCACTGGAAGAAAAAACAACCACCAGAAAGGGAGCCTGCTCAGGCTCTATTGTTGGAAACTTTCCAGCCAATGGCATAAGAAGCTAAAGTAGAGGTTTTCTTAGACCTCAAAAACATCAAAACGACCAAAGCAGAATTATCACGCTCTATCAAGGCTGAGTACTCAAAAGCCATGCCAAAAGACCAAAGCACTGTGGAGTCTCCATGGGCACCGGACCCTGACTAAGAAGGTCGTACAGAAGCGGGAGCTTTTGCTTCCGGTCCCGCTGAAGCCACACGAGATCTGCATACCATGGAAGACGAGGCCAATCCAGAGCTAGGATCACTAGGCTGAGATGCGATGCTATTCAGCTGATGAAATGACCAACCAGAAGGAGGCAACTACTGCCGCTTTGATACCTAAAGCCAGCGCTTCAAACTATCTTTTAAAGACTACATCCACCTTAAGATCCTGCGCATCCTTCAGCATCACCGAACACATCAATCGGATAATTGTATTCCTCTTACTGGAAAAGTCCAGCTATCTTTTTGTTGTACTAGGTCCAACGTCTTTAATTGTATTTCTCTTCCTGGAAATGTCCAGTTATCTTTTTGATGTAATCCGCTTAGAACTGCAAGGTACAGGCGGAATATAAGCCATTAATGTAATGTAATGATCACTAAAAAATTTGTCCACGATATGGAGATTAATCCAGATTCTAGTGAATGGCTCAATCATTATAATTTATAAGATAGAACAGTCAACATAAACTGTATTGATCAAAGCATTAAGACTCCTGAGGCAGGCCTTCGGGCCGAAACATGTACGTGTCGAGTCTTCATGGAATAAAGATATTGAGCACCACCTGGTTGCCTTCTCTGTTTTCTTTGAGTATCTGCCTTGATAAGGTAGAATCTCCTGTTGCTTTGTATTGGCCCATCAGTTTGCAGCAGCCTGCCTGCAGGGAAAGGATATCTGCCTCAGAAAGTTCCAGGAATAAGTCCACCACTGGAGATCTTCTGGCTGCCAGTCAGGCAGACCCCAACCAGGAACTCCTCCAAATCCACACAACATGAAGGGAGAAAATTCACAGCTGGCTCCCTGATACCCAAGGGTTGTTACACAGGGTCATCACAGCCTGCACTCAAGCCTCTGATAAAATCAGGTGAGGAAGCTCCCAGGGGACACACAGGCTGGCTCCACAGGTACTCAGAACCTTGTCCCTGACAGAGTAAGATTAAAAAGAGGACCTCCGAGCACTGAAGCCATGCAGGAAAATAGAAAACAGACAGCAAAAATACCCGAAAATAAGAAAAGAAAGCAGAGATCAGAACACACCTTCTAAGTTTGCTTTCAGAAAGAAAAACTGAAGGGGGAGCTGTTCTCTAGTGCTAAAGGGGAGGAGTTGGAAAGTTCTGCAAAGTTCACAATTAAGAAGAAGGAGCAGCTACAGTACAGAATCCTATGTCTTTGCAACAGAATCATTAGTATATTTTTGTAACCTGCTTACCATATTTCTAAAAATTGTATTAATAATCTCACATTGGCATTATTCATCATATAAGGCAGCAATTGTAAAATCTCAGGGACACATTAGGTGCTTTCATATTCCTGTACATGAGTCCAGACTATTACGGTCTAAATGATTCTCTGTTTTATAATTGCACCTATAGTAGGAGCTGGAGGAAATTTAATAAGGCAATTACATCCAGATTTGCTCACTTCCATAAGGATCTTCATTACTGGGGATAAAAGCACATAGGAAGAGATTATTAAAGGATACCTAGAGATAGGATTGCCAGAAGTCTCTGTGGAAGTTCATTGGTTACATAGTAACAAAGTAAATGACGGCAGATAAAGACCCGAATGGTTCATCCAGTCTGCCCAACCATACAATCTCTTTAAATTACTGATTTAATTTAAATTGTCCTTTTTTCCTAACTTTTCTGGGCCAGAAACCCAAAGCTCTGCCCAGTACTGTGCTTAGGTTACATCTACTGAAGTCTCCGTCAAAACTCACTCAAGCCCATCTAAACCATCCCAGCCCATCCTCAACCAAATGGCCATATACGGACACAAGTCATGCAAGTCTGCACAGTACTGGCCTTAGTTTTTCAATATATACCATTATTTTCCATTTAGAGATCCTCTGTGCTCATCCCACACTTTTTTTTAACTCTATATGCCGTCATTATATCAGCATTACATCAGTACAGTAATGGCTATACACACATTGAAAGTCAACATTTCAGTTCAATTCATGCAGCTTACAACATTTATGATAACTGAAGCTACCTGGTCAGTGAGTGGTATTCCTTTTGCCATTTTTGTTTTGTTCCCATCAGAATGATAATCATCTGCATCATAAAACCTCCATCCTAGCTAGAAAAGAGTAGTTGTACAATAATTGTGTTAAAAATAGAACTGTTCCTTTGATCAGAGCAGTCTGAGATATTCCTATATGCCGTTTGGCCACATGGATTGGGTTTATTGGTTTAGATCAGGCTTGTTCAACCTATGGCCTGCAGACCAGAATACAGCCCACCAAGTGCTTTTTTTCTGGCCCTTGGAAGCTTGACAATTTTGGAAGTTTGGACTGGTAATAATATTTCAAACCTCAAGACCAACCCAAACTTCTGGAACAATGCACCTCAAGCTTGCAGAAAGCCGTGTTGTGGTGGGGAAGCAGGAATCCCACTATTTCTTGTGCAGCTAAATCTAGGTGAGGGGAAAGAGACTATACAAATTTGCTGCAGATAAAGCATTTTGTAAACTGTTGCAAAATTTCTTAACTTAATTATCCATCTCAACTACTACAATTCATTGAGAATAGAGGCTTATCCCTCTATTCTCTCAAATGACTGCAATTGGTCTAATCTACTGCTCTTCACTTACTCTAAACCTTTTGATCAGGTTACTCCACTTCTACACCTGGAGCATTGGTTACCCCTCTGCCTGTATCCAGTTCAAACTTTTCTCATCCTCAAGTCTCACCTCCCCTCAGCACTGGACTATGTGTCCCACCTCTTCATCCTATTTGCTTTGTCCCGCACTGCTGGTCTTTCTCTTGCTTCCTCCTTCCTCTGCTTTTCGCCTTGACACCACATCTGCCATCGCAATGAGTTATGGTAGTCCTAAGCCTTTGAATACCCTGCCTACTCACCTCCAGCTTGAACCCTCTTATTCTAAGTTTAAAACCACTCTGAATACACACCTTTTCAGCCTTACATACTCTGCTAACTTCTGAATTCCCCTTTTCTTTTCCCTTCCTCTTCTCTCCTGGTAACTAATTTGTTTCATGTTAACTGCTTAGGGGCCAGTCCTTGACATATGTGGTATATCAAGCAAATGAAATAATATAAGCTGCTTTAGAATCTATCCCTGCACTTCTGCAAGAAACCAGGTGTTTTGTCAAATTGCCAACATAATAAAACTCTGAACATAAAGTACAGTTATTTGTTTCATCCAAGCAGGTCCCAGTATATTTTAAAACTATAAACATGCTCACAAGACAGCAGAGTAGAAGGAAAGAGAGGGAGGCCAGAGAGTGGTGCAGTGGGAAGAATGTGAAGAGGTCATACAGAGTGGCTTGACACCCTGGTATGTTCACTTCCAGAAATCAAGGATAAAGAACTAGCTCTAGATCCACTGAAATGCAGAACATTGCAGGGCAAGCCAGGACCACCACAGCGCCCTTTTAAATGAGTGTGATCACACAAACTAAAAAGAGAAGGGGGAAACTAGACAAGTCTACCTTGGTCATCATTTTATTCGGCAGCTGTCCTACTGAAATAATTGTTTCTCAACCTAGGCTCCTAATATGTAACTACCCATTTCTAAAACCATACTAAGTCAGTATAATTAGCCGCTGTTATTCTGAAGAGAACTGTAAAGGTAATGCAGATCAGGGCCCAGACCCAACATGCAGACTCAGAACATATGAAAAGTCTCATTCTATGAATACTGTCATCCTAAGCCAACTACTGTTCTGACCCCTCATCCTCCCTTCGCCAGCATTGATGCCATGCCCACTCCTCATTGGCTCTACCTGCTCTTTATAGTAGTGAGATCATTGCACCTTGCTCTCTTCCATGTTTGGCCACCTACACTGTCCCAAGAACCTGTTCTCATATTTAAAACTGTGACAGAATTGGTATTCGTGCAAACAGTAGTACAATGGTGAGAACAAAAAGATGCTGCCAGCGCTGTGAAGATTGAGCCAGTGAGGCAGGATTTTGGTGCCTTCAAGCTTTGGCTTTGGCACCCTGAGCCACTGCCTCACCTGGCTCATGCCTTCATCTGGTCCTGCATGCTACATTCAACTCATTCTAGCAGGGCTGTGGAGTTGGAGTCGGAGTCGAGGAAATTTCGGGTACCTGGAGTTGGTGTCGAAGTCGGAACATTTATCTACCGACTCCATTTTTGAACTTGGCATACCAACCACGAGCGATTCTTTCAGCTATAGCACCCACTATGTACACAGCACAAATGTTGCGAGCAGCTTCTGCGGCCTTAGAACCTTGATTAAAAGCAAAAAGAAGGTGGTGTCGAAAATGCTCATTTCTCTCAACTTGACATTCCATTTTAACGATCTGAAAATTAACCAGTGCTGTGGAGTCGGAGGAAATTTCGGATACCTGGAGTCGGAGTCTGAAGTACAAAAAACTGAGGAGTCGGAACATTTATCTACCGACTCCACAGCCCTGCTTTCTAGTGCATTCTGTCTTTATCTCAAACCTGGCTAGTAACCCTGGAACAGATTAGGGACTGTATTTAAATATACTAAGAATTGGATCTTGGTTTACCATTTGACAAAGAGAAAATCAAGTTTCTATGGTTAGGCCCCAATACAGACTCACAGTTATGTTCAAGAAATGAACATTGATGGAAATGTATTCCCTTTGGATTTGAACTCCCAAGATAATAGGCATAGAACTAGATATGGTGGTGATGAAATATCATGATGATCTGATAGTGAAGAAATATTTCCATACTCTCAGAAAATTGAAGGCTATAAGGAAATGTTTCTCTACCAATACATTTAGAATTCTTGTTCACTCACTCATCCTGGCCATATTTGATTATTGCAACATCTCGTTGGTAGTATGCTGTAAAGCTTTGATTCATCAATTGCTGTATTCTGTGCAATTTGCGCTCAGGCTGATTTTTTGATCATATAGGTATGAATCAGTTAAAAGTTATTATGAATTATACTGGTTACCCATCAAAGTTAGGGTACAGTTTAAATTTTGTATTACTGTTTTTAAAATATTAGCTCCTGCATATATGATAGATTTTAACATATTACTTCATAATTCTAATGCAAGATATGAAACACAATCAGTTTTTATTATGGTTTCTGGGGACAAACTAAAATCAATCAGGCAATTTTCGCTATTCATTCCTTATTTGATGGCTAATGTTTGGATTGCACTGCTTTTTGTAGTAAGATCTAGTAATCATTGCCTAAGATTTAAGAAAATGCTGAAAGCATTCTTCTTTTGTAAACTAGATTTATCAGATTGTGTTCCGAGTAAACCAATTTTGATCTTGTAGATGTTCTATTGATATTTATTGTTTCTTTTGTTGTGATTCTCAGTCAATTCGGTCACACCTCTTCGTTTACTGTAATAATAATAATAATAACAACAGTTTATATACCGCAATCCACCCTGAACTGTTAAGGTAGTTGGCGGAATAGAAATCAGATATAAAACATTTACATAATTTTTCAGCTCTATCACCAGCAGTAAGAAGTACTTTAGTTAGTAACACAATACCTATAAAAAGACAAATTGCATCAATAAACTGTACCTTATTTGCTAATAGCGACCCCACAGTACTTCTGTAAAAGAGCAAAGGAACAGAGTTAAAGATCATATCACCAAAAGTTCTTAAGTAGACTAATAGACCAAGACAAATGCAGTTGACAGTCTTTTCCTAGTTCCTGACAAACAATACCTGAAACAAATCCTTTTGAATACAGCAAGATACTGCTGACATGCAAGTTGTATTCTCTAATCTACCGATGACAAACACCAGTCACAAATGTAGATTGGCTTTCCTGAAAATCAGATCTAATTATGCAAGTGAATCAAGATCCTGATTCAGATACATACAGATATATCATACATGTCTGCTTCAGAAATCCTGTAAGTCAGAGCTGCTCACAGTCATAGTTCAATTTTCAGTTATATTACTCAGTGAGCACTGAGCAGTACTTACTATAGAAAAAACAAGGAGGTAAACAGTACTGATGCATTTCTGCTTGTACATCACAGATGAGCATCTCCCAAAACTGATGTATTTCAATTAATAAATGCAAAATGCTTTTTTCTACCTTTGTCATCTTATTGTTTTATTTTCCAATCATTTTGGTCCCAGTGTCTCTTCTAAATTTCCCTCGCTTCTCCCTCCTCCACAACCCAGCATTCACCCAACACCTTCCTATTCCTTCTCCAGTGGTCTAACATTTCTTCTCTGCTTGCCAATGTGGTCCAGCATCTCTCTTCACTTTTCCCCTTGCTGTTCAACACCTTTGACTCTCTCTCTCCCTCCACAGTTCAATATTTCCCTTACTTTCTCTTCCTCCATCCAACAATGTGCAAATTCTGTTCAAACTAATTCTCCTCCTTTGACATCTCTCCTCATAACGCCTGCCTTCATATGGTATCTACCTGCAAAAAGAACATTGCATCTTCCTTAACCCTGCCAATGTGAGGCTATTGTATTTCCCAACCCACACAGCCCTGCTCCTCTCTGTTGTCACCCACTTTTGCAAATCAGTACAAATTCTTGGTTTCATTTTCAGTACCAAGCTTTCTAACGGACGCCACTGCCATTCCCTTGTCAAGGCCCTCCTATAGGAATACATATATGGACGAGCTGGGGACATTATCCGGCTCTAATTTTTCTATGCTGCACAAGAGCTGAAATGTCTCCCGTACCTTAGAGCTTTTGGGCTCTAAGCAGAGTAGCAATGACTACTTCCATACAGATGCCAGACAGCAAGTGCTCAAGCCCCTGCGACCCAGTAAGCGAGCAATGCTATGAGGGGAACAGACCTAAGCAGCTCAAAAGTGTCTGCAGGCTGGCCAACAGGTACTACAGAGGGACTGGCCTGTCAGCTGCAGACCTCAGTCTGCTTCTCCTCCAAGCAGGGAAAGCTGGATCCTTGATGAGGGGAGCTCTGAGCACCAAAAGCTGTCAAAAAAACCATGAAAAAGACTGGAAAAAAAGAAATAAATATACAGAGCAGATCAAAAGAACTCCTTCCAGCTCATGTGCGGAAGGAAAAATGGAGCCCTCTAGTGGAGAAGGGATTCAAAAGCTGGAATGAATTCCTTCTCCATGTTTCATGATCATGGGAAGATTACCCATCCATCTAGAATGACACACCTATTGCACTAAAAACCTAATTAGTTTTGATTTCACTCCGAGAACAGCATCAGAAAGTGCCTTCAACACTTTCTAGCACATATATGATCCAATAAACAAAACAATGGGCAATGGTGCTTCCCATGCACAAACAGGGTCCAACAACAACATTTGAGGAGGAGAAAGCACAGTTACTTACCGTAACAGGTGTTATCCAGGGACAGCAGGCAGATATTCTTAACGCATGGGTGACATCACCGACGGAGCCCCGGTACGGACACTTTTACTAGAAAGTTCTAGTTGGCCGCACCGCGCATGCGCGAGTGCCTTCCCGCCCGACGGAGGAGTGCGTGGTCCCCAGTTAAGATAAGCCAGCTAAGAAGCCAACCCGGGGAGGTGGGTGGGACGTAAGAATATCTGCCTGCTGTCCCTGGATAACACCTGTTACGGTAAGTAACTGTGCTTTATCCCAGGAAAAGCAGGCAGCATATTCTTAACGCATGGGTGACCTCCAAGCTAACAGAGAGGGAGGAGGGATGGTTGGCCATTAGGAAAATAAATTGTGTAACACCGATTGGCCGAAGTGCCCATCCCGTCTGGAGAAGGTATCCAGACAGTAGTGAGTAGTGAACGTGTGGACTGAGGACCAAGTGGCAGCCTTGCAAATTTCCTCGATGGGCGTGGAACGGAAGAAAGCCACCGAAGCAGCCATAGCTCTGACCCTGTGGGCCGTGACAGCACCTTCCAGTGAGAGACCGGCCCGAGCATAACAGAACGCAATGCAGGCAGCAAGCCAGTTGGAAAGCGTCCATTTAGAGACAGGGCGACCCAGACGGTTAGGGTCGAAGGACAAAAAGAGCTGAGGAGACGAGCGGTGAGCCCTGGTACGGTCAAGGTAGTAAGCAAGGGCACGCTTACAGTCCAGCGTGTGCAATGCCTGTTCCCTAGGATGAGAATGGGGCTTAGGGAAAAACACAGGCAACACAATGGACTGGTTGAGATGAAATTCCGAGACCACCTTGGGAAGGAATTTAGGATGGGTACGCAGAACCACCTTGTCATGGTGAAAAACAGTGAAAGGTGGGTCGGCAACCAGTGCATGCAGCTCACTAACCCTCCTGGCAGAGGTGATGGCAATGAGGAAAAGCACCTTCCATGTAAGAAATTTGAGTGAAGTTGTGGCAAGAGGCTCAAACGAAGGTTTCATGAGGGCTGATAAAACCACATTCAGGTCCCAGAAGACTGGAGGAGGCTTCAGAGGTGGTTTGACATTGAAGAGGCCTCTCATGAACCGGGAAACCAGGGGATGAGCCGTAAGAGGTTTTCCGAGGATAGGCTCATGAAACGCAGTGATGGCACTGAGGTGGACTCTAATTGAGGTAGACTTGAGGCCAGCATCGGAGAGAGAGAGCAAATAGTCCAGTACAGTTTCCACCGCCAATGAAGTGGGATCGTGATGATGTAGTAGACACCAAGAGGAGAACCGGGTCCACTTCTGATGGTAACATTGGAGGGTGGCCGGTTTCCTAGAGGCATCCAAAATACGACGGACAGGCTGAGACAGATTCTCTGGACAGGTCAGCCCGAGAGAAACCAAGCTGTCAGGTGGAGCGAGGACAGATTGGGATGTAGTAGAGACTGATGCTGCTGCGTAAGTAGAGTAGGAAACACAGGGAGAGGAATGGGCTCCCTGGAGCTGAGCTGGAGCAGGAGGGAGAACCAGTGTTGACGAGGCCACCGAGGAGCGATGAGAATCATGGTGGCTCTGTCCCTGCGGAGTTTGGATAACGTCCGCAACATCAGAGGCAGGGGAGGAAAGGCATAGAGGAACCGATCCGTCCAGTCGAGCAGGAATGCATCCGGGGCCAGACGATGAGGAGAGAAGAGTCTGGAACAGAACTGGGGCAGCTGATGGTTGTGAGGAGCTGCAAAGAGGTCCACCTGAGGAGTGCTCCACCGAGCAAAGATGGAGCGGAGTGTGGTAGGATCCAGAGTCCACTCGTGAGGTTGAAGGATGCAGCTGAGATTGTCGGCCAGGGAGTTCTGTTCGCCCTGGATATAGACAGCCTTGAGGAAGAGACTGTGGGCCGTGGCCCAGGTCCAGATGCGGATGGCCTCCTGACAGAGGAGGGGGGATCCGGTGCCGCCTTGCTTGTTTATATAGTACATGGCGACTTGGTTGTCTGTGCACAGGAGAAGAACCTGAGGGTAGAGAAGGTGCTGGAAGGCCTTGAGAGCATAGAACATGGCTCTGAGTTCCAGGAAATTGATGTGATGTTGACGCTCCTGAGGGGTCCAGAGTCCCTGGGTGCGAAGATCTCCCAGGTGAGCTCCCCACGCATAGGGGGAGGCATCTGTGGTTATGGTCATGGAGTGAGGGGGTAAATGAAAGAGTAGACCCCTGGAAAGATTTGAGGAGTTCAACCACCATTGAAGAGATTGCTGAAGAGATGATGTCACAGAGATGGGATGAGAAAGAGGATCCGAGGTTTGCGACCATTGTTTGGCAAGAGTCCATTGAGGCGTCCGGAGGTGGAGTCGCGCCAGAGGAAGCACATGGACCGTCGAGGCCATGTGGCCCAGGAGGACCATCATCTGCCGGGCTGGGATGGAGTGATGAAGGAGCACCTGATGACAGAGGTGGAGCAGGGTCCGTTGTCGGTCGGAGGGGAGAAACGCCCTCATCAGAGTGGTGTCGAGAACTGCTCCAATGAACTGAAGTCGCTGTGAGGGAAGCAGATACGACTTGGGGTAGTTGATCTCGAACCCCAGGAGATGGAGGAAAGAGATGGTGTGATGAGTGGCTTGTAGCACAAGTGGAGACGTAGGTGCTTTCACCAACCAATCGTCCAAGTAGGGGAACACCTGGAGGTTGTGAGACCTGAGGAAGGCCGCCACCACAATAAGGCACTTCGTGAACACCCTGGGCGATGATGCGAGGCCAAAGGGGAGCACTTTGTACTGATAGTGACGGTGTTGTATCTGAAATCGGAGGTAGCGACGTGAAGTCAGATTGATTGGGATGTGAGTGTGGGCCTCCTTAAGGTCTAGGGAACGTAGAGAGAGAAGAGGGTAAAGCGTGGCAAGGGAGAGCATTCTGAACTTCTCCTTGACCAGACACTTGTTGAGATCCCTGAGATCGAGGATGGGACGGAGGTCTCCTGTTTTCTTGGGAACCAGGAAGTAGCAGGAGTAAAATCCCTGACCCCTTTGGTCCGAAGGTACCTCTTCGATGGCATTGAGAAGAAGGAGGGATTGGACCTCCCTCAGGAGGAGGAGGGATTGGGAGGAGTGAGAAGCAGACTCGATGGGAGGATTGTCTGGTGGAAGAGTCTGGAAGTTGAGAGAGTAGCCGTGGCGAATGATGTTGAGGACCCACTGGTCCGAAGTGATGACCTCCCAACGGCTGAGGAAGAGCTGAAGACGTCCTCCGATAGGCTGAGGAAGAGGTAGCGACGGTGGGAGACTGGCTATGCCCTGGAGAAAGGAGTCAAAAGGGTTAAGATGGTTTTGATGGAGGAAGAGGCTTGGCAGGCTGATGAGACTGCGATCGAGCCTGAGACTGATGCTGGTGACGAGGACGGCGAGACTGTTGCTGAGGCGGGTTGAGAGGTCTGGCCGAGAACCTGCGCTGGTAGGAAGACTGTTGTCTGTAGGGGCGAGCAGGTGGAGTCTTCTTTTTAGATTTGACCAGAGTGTCCCACCTGGTCTCGTGTGCTGAGAGCTTCTGGGTTGTCGAGTCTAGGGACTCCCCGAAGAGTTCGTCACCCAGACAAGGTGCGTTAGCCAGGCGGTCTTGGTGGTTAATGTCAAGGTCAGAGACTCTCAGCCAGGCCAAACGGCGCATAGCAACAGCCATGGCAGATGCTCGAGAGGTCAGCTCAAACGAGTCATAAATGGAGCGAACCATGAACTTCCTGAGTTGGAGGAGGCTGGAAATATGCTGCTGGAAGAGGGGGACCTTAAGTTCCGGAAGATATTTTTGTAAGGAGGAGAGTTGTTGCACCAGATGCTTCATGTAGAAGGAGAAGTGGAAGGTGTAATTGTTTGCTCTATTTGCTAACATTGCATTTTGGAAAAGGCGCTTACCAAATTTATCCATAGTTTTTCCCTCTCTGCCAGGAGGGGTGGAAGCATATACACTGGAACCCTGAGATTTTTTCAAGGTGGACTCCACCAGGAGAGATTCATGGGGCAATTGAGGCTTGTCAAACCCTGGGATTGGAATGACCCGGTACAAGCTATCCAGTTTGCGAGGGGCCCCGGGAACAGTGAGGGGAGTCTCCCAGTTTTTATAAAAAGTTTCCCGTAAGATATCGTGGACGGGCAACTTCAAAAATTCCTTGGGAGGTTGCTCAAAGTCTAGGGCATCGAGGAAAGCCTGAGACTTTTTAGAGTCGGACTCTAATGGGATAGAAAGAGCTGCTGACATCTCCCTAAGGAATTTAGAGAAAGAGGACTGTTCCGGTTTGGAAACGGTGTCGGCCATGGAGGGTTCTTCGTCGGTCGACGAAGCGTCCTCTTCGGTACCGTGCGGGGAGTCCTCCCATAAGTCCGGGTCCCTAACGTCGGGGTGTGCACGTCTGGACGTCGGTGTGGAAGGCTCGGTATGGCGGGTCTTTGAGAGAGATTTGCCTGAGCGCACCGAGGCGGTACCGGGTGAGGAAGACCGATGTCGTTCCTGGGACCGGGGTCGGCAGCGGCACGGGCATGCACTGTAGGCGGTTCAGCCAAGAGTACCGGCATGGAGGTATTAATCGGTACCGAGGGGGTCGACACCGATGGGACAGTGCGAGGCTTGGACTGGTCCTGTACCGGAAGGTGCGGGGCCATCAACGCCGGCAACAGTTGTTGTAGTTGTTGCTGCAGCTGCTCCTGTAATTGGGATTGGAGTATGGCCGCGATGCGGTCATTCAGGGGGGGGCACCGGTACCGCTTTTTTCTTCTTCGGTACCATAGGTGCCGCTCTACGCTCCGGCGATGAGGAGGCCGATGACGCGGCACTCACCGATATCGGAGGGGAGCGTTTACGGGGTCGGTGCGGTGCCAGAAGGGTCGGCGTCGCGACCGTGGCAGGAGGGAGTTCCAGAGAAGTGGAAGGCTTCTTAGCCGGCTTACCTGGACCCAGCGACCCCGAAGAAGGATCCGGTGGTGTCGACGTAGTCGGTGCCAACTTTGGAGGCGCCGTCGACGTCGTGGCAGGTTCCATGGCAGATCCGGTACCGAACAAAATATTTTGTTGGATCTGCCTATTTTTTAAAGTGCGCTTTTTAAGCGTAGCACAGCGGGTGCAGGTGTCAGCCCGATGCTCTGGACCCAAGCACTGGAGGCACCAATTGTGCGGGTCGGTGAGAGAGATCGGGCGTGCACACCGCTGGCACTTTTTAAAGCCCGGTTGAGGGGGCATGAAGGGAAACACGGCCTCCGCAAAATCGAATCCGGAGGCCTGTTTGGTGGCAACAGGCCCCGCTGGGGCCGGCCTGAAAAAATAAGGAAAACTCGACAAGTTTTTTTTTTTTTTTGAAAGCAAAAATAAAGGGAATCCGAAGAAGAAAAATAGAAAAAGTGAGAAAATACGCGAGCGGGAAGGCAAAAATTTGTTTTTCAACGGCCGTTGAAAACACATGCGTCTTCTTTGCTCCGCGGAAACAAAGAAACTGGGGACCACGCACTCCTCCGTCGGGCGGGAAGGCACTCGCGCATGCGTGGTGCGGCCAACTAGAACTTTCTAGTAAAAGTGTCCGTACCGGGGCTCCGTCGGTGACGTCACCCATGCGTTAAGAATATGCTGCCTGCTTGTCCTGGGATAAAGAGTTTAACCATTAAACGTTGCCATACACAGATAGACTGATGGATTCAACAAGTCCAGTATCCTGTTTCCAACAGTGGCCAATCCAGGTCACAAGTGCAAGATCTCAAAACAGTAAAATAGATTTAGTGCTCCTTTTACGAAGCCGCGTTAGCAGCTTTAGCGTGCGTGACTTTTAATCACGCACTAGCCGAAAAACTACCACCTGCTCAAGAGGAGGTAGCGGCTAGCGGTTTAGCGCGCGCTATTATGCGCGATAAACCGCTAGTGCAGCTTTGTAAAAGGAGCCCTTAATGCTGCTTATCCTAACAAAAAGCAGTGGATTTTCACAAAGTCCATCTTAATAATGGCTTATGGACTTTTAGGAAATGATCCATAACCCTTTTTAAAGCCTAAGCTAACTGCTTTTACCATATTCTCTGGCAATGAATTCCAGAGTTTTTAGTTACACTTCAGTAAAGAAATATTTTCTCCAGCTTGTTTTAAAATTTACTACTTATCTTAGTAGTTTCATTGTAAGCCCCCTAGTACTAGTGTGGAAAATATTAACTTAACTAGAATTACACTTACTAATATAGGACTAGGCTCAGTTTCTAGAACAGTGTCTCTCAAACTGTGCCCAATGGCACAGTGATGTGCCCCAAAGAGATTCCGGGTGTGCCACGAGAGATTCCAGAATTTGACTATTTTTAAAAATTTCCTTCATAAGTATACACTAGAAAAGATGAAATGTACGTTTCATATACAAGAGTCTATCAATTTTATGAGCGTCTGTTTGCGTAAGCATACAACCACGTAGACAAGCATAATTCTTTGACATGATTGGTCCTTGAAAACTAACTGCAAGTAATTTTAGTTTTGTTTTTTATGCAATCAAGCAATCAAGGCCTTGTTACCGTTTGGATCTTATCTTTTGCAAACTTGGATTTTCAGCTCTGACAGAAATTAAATTGAAAAAAGAGAGAATGACTGCAGATGGTGGATGATGAAAATGCCTGTTTGCTTGTCGACTATTGAGCTGTGTTTAATTTGCACTCAAAAAACAAGCATATCCATTGCATTGAATAGCAATTCTATCTACTTTAGTTTCACTGTTGTTACAATTACCAATACATAGCTTAAAGATCTTTAAATAACTCTCAAATTTTATTTTTTGTTGGTTTTGCAATTTTATAATTTCAATTATAATGTGCCGTGAAAAACATTTTCTCAATTTAATGTGCTGGAGCTAAAAAAAATGTTTGAGAGATACTGTTCTAGAACATTGTAGGACTCTGGTTAACCCCTTTTCCTGGATATACCTTAACTTACGTGAATGATATTTTATTTCATTTATTCATTTTTCTATACCATTCTCCCAGGAGAGCTCAGAACAGTTTACATGAATTTATTCAGATACTTAAGCATTTTTCCCTCTTTGTTCCAGTGGGGCTCACGATCTATCTAATCTACCTGGGGCAATGGGGAGATTAAGTGACTTGCCCAGGGTCACAAGGAGCAGAATAGGTTTAAACTCACAACCTCAGGCTGAGGCTGTAGCTTTAACCACTATGCCACACTTGACTCTGAGACCTTCAAGAAGGGACGACATAGTAGGGCATTTATATCTTGAACAGTTACCAATTTTAGCCCCAATGAATAATGGGTCATGGGAGTTAATCGCAAAGATGTAAAAAAAAAACAAAAAAACCCACATATATATAAAGTCATTAGTAGACTGACCTATGCACTCATGATGATAAATTTTTTACACATTTATGTGATCCCTTTGTGCTCTAAAATATCACATTCCCTATAATAAAGGCCTGGCTTTGTCCAAAAATTAGAACATACAATCTTAAATGTAGACAACATATGTCCTCATATATACCATGACAAAAAATGGAAATAAACAAGCAGAATATCAAAAAATATATGTAGCCACCTGAAGATATTCACTCAATAAATTATATTCTCAGAGACTAGGTAAGGCAGGTTTCCTAATACGGAGAAAAGACCTGAGTGTTCCCTGCAAGTGAACTCAGGAAACTACTATGACAATTCCTAAGTTGTCATAGAAAACACATCCTTGGTCAAAAAACTCTGTTAGGGTGTAATCTGTGCTCTTGCATCCAAATCAATATATTTTCAGAAGTCTCTTTAAATAGAATTTCTTTCAAAAAAAATAAGAAACCCGCACTTATCTTAATAGTATCCTCTGATACGGGAAAGATCACCGCAGCTCAGTTTGATAGCTATTCAATAAATCTTCTTATAATTCCCGACAGGCTCTGTTTCGCAATCTTGCTGCATCAGGGGAATTTATTTGAAAACGAGCCACTGCTCTCTAAGGATGTGTTTTCTATGACAACTTAGGAATTGTCAATAATAGTTTCCTGAGTTCACTCCCAAGGAACACTGAGGTCTTTTCTCCGTATTAGGAAACCTGCCTACCCTAGTCTCTGAGAAAGTAATTTATTGAGTGAATATCTTCAGGTGGCTACTCATATATACCATACCATATCATATGAACTCTTGTATCCCTGCAAATGTCAGCTAGGAATCATTGCGGCTTACACAATATTAGAATTGCTACAGAGACATAGATATTACAAAGAAATTTCATGGAAGATATCATGAAGGGGACTGCATTGGAAAGGGTCCATGCATTGAGGAAAAAAGTTAAGTTTTCAGTGCTTTCCTGAATTGGAAGTATGTGGGTGTTTGTCAAAGGCTGTCCGGTAGGTTGTTCCAGATTCTGGGCCCCTGAAACTTAAAGGTGGTCTCAAAGAGAGCCTTCCTTCGAACATGGTGTGCAGAGGGGGGTGGTAGTTTCCATTGTTGAATTGTCCTTGAGTTGTGGAAGGATTGTGTAATTTAAATGGTGGATGTGAGGCCAGCTGAGTACCGTATATGGCCTTATGTACCATGCATGCAACCTTGAAATGAATCCTACTTCTGACTGGCAAACCAGTGTAGTTCCTTAAGGAGAGGCATAACCCTCTCATATTTGGTCTTGTGTAATATTAGCCTGTATTTTGGAGCAATTGCAGTTTTTTAAGGACTTTCTCAGAAATATAGCAGTAGAGGGACTTACAGAAATCAAGGTAGGGGAGGAGGATCGCTTGGGCCACCATCCTGAAGTTTGTTGAGCTCAAGGCTAAACTAATGGTTCTTAGCTGTCTTAAACGGAAGAACTTCTTGACCAGTGAGCTGACCTGGTTTCTAATTGTTAGGTCCAAGTCAAGGATGACTCCAAGGACTTTAGATGATCTGCTTATGGATATCTTATCTCCTGAGGCAAGGGTGAACTCTTGGTGTGATTGATATACAGTATTAATAATTGTTAATTCAGAGCACAAGCTAGTGTTTATTTACAGCATCCACACTAAGTTTTGGAAAGAGTAAACAAGCGATTCATGTCTACCCATTCCACAACTGTTCTATGATACTGTTACAGTAGATATTCTGCAAACAATGGGATGGTTGGACAGGCTGAAGTGAGCTTGGACAGCAACTTCAGCATTTGGAACCTAGGACAATACCAGATTTTACAATCTAGGGCCCAGAAATAAGGAAAAGTTAATCAAATCATGTATTTTTTAAATGGGTAGACTGGATGGACTGTTCAGGTCTTTATCTGCTGTCATTTAACACAGTTACTTACTGTAACAGGTGTTATCCAGGGACAGCAGACAGCTATTCTCACATATGGGTGATGTCATAAAAGGAGTCCAGATGCGGAAGCCTCGCAAACAGACTTGCTTGTAGAAACTAGAAGTTTCGAGTCAACCGCACCGCGCATGCGCGAGTGCCTTCCTGCCCAGCACAGGGCGCGTCTCCTCAGTTCAGATAGCTAGCAGAGCAGCCAACCAGGGGAGGTGGGTGGGTTGCAAGAATAGCTGCCTGCGGTCCCTAGATAACACTTGTTACGATAAGTAACTGTGCTTTATACCAGGACAACCAGGCAGCCTATTCTCACATATGGGTGACCTCCAAGCTAACCAGAATGGGATGGTGGGAGTGTTGGCAGTTTAGGAGAATAAATTTTGTAATACTGTCTAGCCAAAATGGCCATCCGATCTGGAGAAAACATCCAGACAATAGTGAGAAGTGAAAATATGAACCGAGGACCAAGTAGCAGCCTTGCAAATTTCCTCAATAGGTGTAGATCTGAGGAAAGCTACTGAAGCTGCCATTGCTCTGACCTTATGGGCTGTGACTCTACTCTGTAGGGGTAATTCTGCCTGGGCATAGCAGGAGATACAAGCAGCCATCCAGTTGGAGATGGTATGCTTAGAGATAGGATGTCCCAACTTATTTGGATCGAAGGAGACATAAAGTTGAGGAGCAGTTCTGTGTGGTTTGGTGCGTTCCAAATAGAAGGCCAAAGCACATTTACAGTCCAGAGTATGAAGAGCTGATTCTCCAGTATGAGAATGAGGCTTTGGAAAGAACACTGGAAGAACAATGTATTGGTTGAGATGAAATTCTGAAACCACTTTAGGGAGGAATTTAGGATGAGTACGTAGAACCACCTTGTCATGATGGAACACAGTGAAAGGTGGATCAGCAACTAAAGCTTGCAGCTCACTGACTCTTCGAGCAGAAGTGAGGGAAATGAGAAACACCACTTTCCAAGTGAGATACTTCAGATAAGCTGTAGACATTGGTTCAAATGAGCAAGAACATTGAGGCTTCATCAATTGAGCAAGAACATTGAGGTCCCATACCACTGGAGGCGGTTTGAGAGGAGATTTGACATTGAAAAGTCCTTTCATGAATCTGGAAACCACCAGATAAGCAGAAAGGGGTTTTCCTTCAATAGGCTGATGGAAAGCAGCAATTGCACTGAGATGGACTTGGATCGATGTAGACTTGAGGCCAGAGGTGGACAAGTGCAAAAGGTAGTCTAAAACAGAAGACAAGGAGGAATGTTGAGGCTCCTTATCGTGAGAAAAACACCATGTAGAGAATCTAGTCCATTTTTGGCGATAGCATTGTCTAGTGGTAGGTTCAGAAAACTGAAGAGGAGTTATGTTGAGAGGTACTAAGCTGTCAGGTGTAGAGACTGCAGGTTGGGATGAACATAGAAGCAGAGATCCCTGACTTTGTGTAAGCAGAAATGGAAATACTGGTAAAAGGTATGGCTCCCTGCTGCTGAGTTGAAGTAGAAGGGAGTTCCAAGGTTGTCTCGGCCACTGAGGAGCAATCAGAATGATGGTGGCATGATTGTACTTTAACTTGACAAGAGTCTTGAGAATGAGACGGAATGCATACAGGAAGAGATTCGTCCATTCCAGAAGAAAAGCATCTGCCTCAAGGCAATGAGGAGAATAGATCCTGGAGCAGTATTGAGGCAGTTTGTGGTTGTGGGGAGCTGCAAAGAGATCTATTTGAGGCGTTCACCACTGTGAAAAAATGTGATGAAGAGGCGAGGAATGGAGTGTCCATTCGTGAGGTTGCAGAAGATAACTCAAGTTGTCCGCCAAGCAATTTTTTGCCCCTTGGATGTAGACAGCTTTGAGGAAGGTGTTGTTGCGGATTGCCCAGTCCCAAACCTTTAGAGCTTCTTGACAAAGGGAGGAAGATCCCGTCCCTCCCTGTTTGTTGACATAATACATGGCGACTTGGCTGTCCGTCTGAATGAGGACTACCTGATCTTGAAGATGTTGGAAAGCTTTGAGAACCTTGAAAATAGCTCTGAATTCCAACAGATTGATGCGACACTGACGATGCATACTGGTCCAGTGGCCTTGAGCACGGAGTCCATTGAGATGAGCACCCCAAGCGTAGGTCGAGGAATCTGTTGTGAGGACCTTCTAATGAGAGGGTGTTTGAAACAGCAAGCCTCTGGAGAGATTGGAAGAGAGCATCTACCAGTGTAGAGACTGTCTCAATGAAGGAGTGACTGCAATGTGTCGAGAAAGTGGGTTGCAAACCTGCGTCCACTGAGATGCCAGGGTCCATTGAGGAATTCTGAGGTGAAGTCTGGCAAAAGGAGTCACGTGTACTGTGGAGGCCATGTGACCCAGGAGTACCATCATGTGTCTCACTGATATGGAGGAGCGGGAAGACACTGTATGACAAGAGTTGAAGGAGGACTTCCAGACGTTGTTGCGGAAAGAATGCTGAGTTGGATAGTATCTAGAACAGCTCCTGGCATCTGGTAAAAGTCTGAGATAAAAGCTTGTGAAGAAGAAGCTTAAGTGACTCTGCCGGAGGTTGAGGAAGATGCATGACTTCGAGATACTCCTTAGAGTATTTGGAACCAGCATCCAATTGAAGGTTCAAGTTTATAGCCATCTGACGAAGAAAAGAGGAGAAAGATAGCTGATCCGCCAATGCCTTGCATCGAGAAGGACTCAAGGTCATCGAGGCAGCCTGGGTTGAAGACGAAGCTTCGGCCGGAAAAAAGGCATCAAAAGAATAGGGAGACTTGGACGAAGCAATCAAAGCTGCTGAATCCTCGAGGTTTGGAAGTGGAGACCTCGATTGAGGAGTCGGTGATCTAGTAGAACTGGAAGGTGTAGATCAAGGCTTAGTTGAAGAAGGACACTCTTTGGAAGAAGAGCTATGCCTGGAAGTACCGTATTTTCTCGCATATAACGCGCGCGTTATACGTGGTTTTTACGTACCGCGCATACCCTTGCGCGTTGTACAAAATTTTTTTTACATAGTTTCCCCCCCCCCCCCCGACGCCCGATTCATCACCCAGAAGGAGCGCTCGCACTCCCACCCCGAAGGACCGCTCGCACCCCCACAGACTCCCCCCTCCCCCATGGAGAAGCTGTCTACCTTGTTTCCAGATGCCAGCCCAGTTGCTTCCTCTGCCGGCGGTCCTGCCCCTTCTCAGAGCCCTGTGCTGCGCTGCTTCCTCTTCAGGCGGTCCCGCCCTTTCTCTGACATCAGAGAAAGGGCGGGACCGCCGGATGAGGAAGCAGCGCAGCAGGGCTCAGAGAAGGGGCGGGACCGCCAGCAGAGGAAACAGCTGGGCTCGCTGGCATCCGGAATCAAGGTAGACAGCTTCTCCATGGGGGAGGGGGGGAAGGCTGTGGGGGTGCGAGCGGTCCTTCGGGTGGGGGTGCGAGCGGTCCTTCGGGGTGGGAGTGCGAGCGCTCCTTCTGGGTGATGAATCGGGCGTCGGGGGGGGCATCAGGCTTTCAGGATGGGGACAGGACTTCAAGGGGGGACAGGACTTCAAGGGGGACAGGCAGACCTTCAAGGGGAGACAGGACTTCAAGGGGGGCAAGCTGACCTTCAAGGGGGGACAGGACTTCAAGGGGGACAGGCAGACCTTCAAGGAGGGACAGGACTTCAAGGGGGACAGGCAGACCTTCAAGGGGGGACAGGACTTCAAGGGGGACAGGCAGACCTTCAAGGGGGGACAGGACTTCAAGGGGGACAGGCAGACCTTCAAGGGGGGACAGGACTTCAAGGGGGGACAGGCAGACCTTCAAGGGGGGACAGGACTTCAAGGGGGGACAGGACTTCAAAGGGGACAGGCAGACCTTCAAGGGGGGACAGGACTTCAAGGGGGACAGGCAGACCTTCAAGGGGGGACAGGACTTCAAGGGGGGACAGGCAGACCTTCAAGGGGGGACAGGACTTCAAGGGGGACAGGCAGACCTTCAAGGGGGGACAGGACTTCAAGGGGGGGGACAGGACTTCAAGGGGGACAGGCAGACCTTCAAGGGGGGACAGGACTTCAAGGGGGACAGGCAGACCTTCAAGGGGGACAGGCAGACCTTCAAGGGGGACAGGCAGACCTTCAAGGGGGGACAGGACTTCAAAGGGGGACAGGCAGACCTTCAAGGGGGGACAGGACTTCAAGGGGGACAGGCAGACCTTCAAGGGGGGACAGGACTTCAAGGGGGGACAGGACTTCAAGGGGGACAGGCAGACCGAAGGGGGTGAAAAAGCTATAAAATAAACCCACTAGCGTGTCAATGTGTTGAGAGGAAGAGGTGGTCTGGGAAATTCTGCTGAGAAAACTCCGGGTCCATTTCCACCCCCCAGTTACCCTAGTCCACTCCACTCAACTGGTTCACACACTGAGTGGGTCTTTGGGTGTTGTTCCTGGGATCTCTTTCAGTGGTTTGTCAGTATCTCCTTGTGGTCCAAGGAAGGAAACTTTGTTAACCTTAGCATTGACCTTCAAAATATATTTGTAACAGCGCTGCTTGTGTGGCATTACCGTAGACTATGTAGTGATGGAAAGAAAAAAACAGACCTTTGCACATTTTTGCACTAGGTATATGGTATAGGTATATAGGTATAGGTATTCCTGCACAGCTAAGTCCTTGTGAAGTTACGGTACCTTGTTCTTTCTGTATTTGACATCTAGCAAGGTCTCTGTTTGGAAGGAATGATTTAAGTTATGGTAAAAGCAGATAGCGTTGCTGGTTTTAAAAAGGTTTGGACAAATTCCTGGAGGAAAAGTCCATAGTCTGTTATTAAGACATGGATCGGTAGCATGGAATGTTGTTATTCTTTGGGTTTTGACCAGGTATTTAGTGACCTGGATTGGCTACCATGAGAATGGGCTACAGGGCATGATGGACCATTGGACTGACCCAGTTAGGCTATTCTTATGTTCTCATCTGTAGGGGCCTTTGTTTTCACTTCTTATTTTAATGTATCTTTTTCTGGGAACTTATCAGTGTTTTTTATAATGGGAACAAAAATGGACATAGGAGAACTCACGCACCATTCACACACCCTCCACCCAAAAACGTCAAAAGAAAAAAACTGTTCATTCTTATAAACAACCGTATAACTTTTAATCTAGAGTTAGTGAGTATGAATTCAGCAACAAGAACAGAAATCACATGTTCATTCTTATAAACTATAACATTAACCGGTAGATCAAATGAAGTATCGAGGACAAAATAATCTAAATACAGTTACCATAGTTACGGTAAAGTTGTACGGTAAATAAACAAAGTTTACAGGTTTATTCAGTCATCATCATCACAGTCATCTGAATCCTTGAATCCATCAAAATCTGAATTGTCATCATCATCATTAAATAAAGTGAGCACGGCCTGCAGACGATCCTCGTTTATTTCTGAAGTGATATCGTCATCATCGCTGATATCCGTGTTGTTGCCTCCTTCTGCTGCACTGGTAGTAGCCGTAGTGTCATTGGTTTTATAAACAATGCCCGCTTTTTAAAATCCGTTTACAATAGTATTTGGGGTTATTTTGTCCCATGCTGAAGCCACCCACTTGCAGACTTCTGTGAAAGTTGCCCGCTTCAGCAGCCCCGCGGGTGTGTACTCGTGCGTGCCGCTCTGCATCCACTGCTCCCACTCCTTTCTAACAAAAGTCTTGAATGGATGATTCACTGCGATGTCAAGTGGCTGCAGCTTACATGTCAGGCCTCCAGGTATCACAGCGATGTGGGCACGAGTAGAATTAATGTAGGCCTGAACATTTTTTTCTTTGTGGGCAGCCATGGCATCAAAAATTAACAAGGATTTTTTTGCAAACAATCCACCCTGTCTTGCCCTAAAGCATTTATCTATCTACAATCTCATTACGTCGCAGTCCATCCATCCCTTCTTGTTGCAGTGCACAACCACACTGGTGGGCAGCTTTTCACGGGGCATAGTGACCCTTTTGAAAATGAGCATGGGCTTTAACTTAACCCCACTAGCTGAGCAACCAAGAACTACTGTAAAACACGTTCTTTCATGCCCAGTTGTGGTGATGGCAACAGATTTAGTACCTGTGGGGGCTACGGTTCTTGTCGGTGGAATTTCGAATGCCAATGGAATTTCATCCATATTGATGACGTCCTTTGCAGTGATGCCAAGTTCAGATATTTCTTTGGCGACAAAGTCACGGAAATCAATCAATTTTTGCTGCCAGTCATCCGGAAGTCGCTGGCCAACAGTTGTTCTCATTCTAACTGATAGTCCGTTCCTTTTCATAAATTTTGAGATCCATGTGAAGCCAGCTTTGAAGTCGGGTATTCCTCTTCCATTGGCAAGTAGTTTTGCCTTCATCTGAATCGCAACAGTAGAGACTGATTCATTTTGCTCCCTTCTCTCCAGAATCCACTGCTTCAAGTCATCCTCCAGCTGAGGCCATTTTGGTTTGGCCCCACGACGTGCCCGTTTGCGCGGATTGCATTTCTCCGGTTCCTTCTTATCTTTTCTCCATTCACGCACCGATGTTTCTCCAACATCGAACTCTCTCGCTGCGGCCCGGTTGCCTATTTACTCAGCTTTCATAACTACTTTAAGCTTAAAGTCCGCTGTATATGACTTTCGTCTCATTCCTTCCATTATAGCGGTAAATTTAAATTTAATTGATAAACTCTACTACCGGGTAGATAAATGCAGAATACCAATCTGAAGAGATCAAATTACTGAAATGTGGGCTCTACATGAAGCATTAATCTTTTATAGGCTTACCCAAAGGCTGAGATGCTGTTGTAAAGGCAAAATGGTATTTACTGGGCAAATTACAAGGCCAGATAGAGGGGGGACAAAGCCACATGGTCAAAAGCACACCGTGACAAAGGCCCGCCTTGGTGACAGATCAAAAGCGCGCCCCGACAACCTGGCGCAGAAAACTGAGCAGCAAGCATGCTCAGACCATCTTCTTTGTCTGTAGATGGTCTGCGCATGCTTACAGAGTGGCAAGCAGGACAGGGCGGCGAAACGAGCAGGCGGGACCAGAGGAGACTCAGGGCAGGGCTGGAAACGAGCAGGCGGGACCAGAGGAGACTCGGGGCAGGACTGGAAACGAGCAGGCAGGACCAGAGGAGACTCGGGGCAGGGCTGGAAACGAGCAGTCGGGACCAGAGGAGACTCGGGGCAGAGCTGGAAACGAGCAGGCGGGACCAGAGGAGACTCGGGGCAGGGCTGGAAACGAGCAGTCGGGACCAGAGGAGACTCGGGGCAGGGCTGGAAACGAGCAGTCGGGACTAGAGGAGACTTGGGGCAGGGCTGGAAACGAGCAGGCGGGACCAGAGGAGACTCGGGGCAGGGCTGGAAACGAGCAGGCGGGACCAGAGGAGACTCGGGGCAGGGCTGGAAACGAGCAGTCAGGACTAGAGGAGACTCGGGGCAGGGCTGGAAACGAGCAGGCGGGACCAGAGGAGACTCGGGGCAGGGCTGGAAACGAGCAGTCGGGACCAGAGGAGACTCGGGGCAGGGCTGGAAACGAGCAAGCGGGACCAGAGGAGATTCGGGGCAGGGCTGGAAACGGCAGGCGGGACCAGAGGAGAATCGGGGCAGGGCTGGAAACGAGCAGTCGGGACCAGAGGAGAGTCGGGGCGGGCGAAAGGAGAGTCGGGGTGGCCAGAGGAGATGGGGGCGATGGGGGAGTCGGGGCGGCATGCGCGGTATACGTGTGTGCGCGGTATATAAAAATTTCTGTACATAAAGTTGTGTTTTTTGCGCGCTATACCCGTGTGCGCGTTTTACACGGGTACGCATTATCTATGTGAAAATACGGTATGCCTCGATAAAGGCCTCGAACGGCGGTGAGAATGGTGCTTGGAAGCAGATCTCGAAGTTCGAGGAGACTTCGCCCCGGAGATGGAAGCAGTCGATGGCACCAAGGAATGGATGGGGCTGGAAGCTGTGGATCGAAGCTCCAGAGGCTTGATGGAGGAACCTCGATGCACTCCCAAAGACTCTGCTCCTTGTATGGAGTGTGAGGATTCTAGTCGAGGCACTTGCAAAGAATCTTCTCCTTGCTTTATGTGCATAGATGCCAGACCAGATACTCGCAAAGACTCTGCTCCCTGCATAGAGTGTGTAGTCTCAGTCTGAGGCATAGGAAAAGGCTCGACCTCGTGGGAGTCTGCAGAATGCCCAGGCTGGATTAGAGTAACAAGCTTTGGTCCCATATTAGTGAGGATCTGAATGAATTGCTGCTCTAACATGGTCTGGAAAGAAGCCGGCAAGGATGGATCCGCGTCTGAAACTGGACCACCTGCTTTGGCTGGAGGTTCCAGAGGCAGTGGAAATGTGCTTCGACTTGGAAGTCTTAGGCACTTTAAGCACCACCACTGGAACTTTCTGCTGAGCTATCTGACCTGTAGATGCAGGGGAAGATACAGCAGACGTAGTCGAGGAAAGAGCCGCTGCAAACAAAGAAGGTCTGATGAAACTCGAGGTCGAAGCAGTGGAGGCAGGAGGAACCGAGGTCGAAGGCGAGACCGAGGTCGGCTTCGGAGTCAAGGAAGTGGTCGAATCCATCCCGATGAGCTTCTCCACTGAAAATAGATGACGTTTAAGGGCTCGAGGTTGAAGAATAGCACAGCGCTCGCACGACTTCGGATGATGGTCTGGCCCAAGGCACTTACTGTGTGGGTCCGTAAGAGAAATCGCACACTGACACTGGCTACACTTCTTGAAACCTGCTGTTGGCCGGGACATAGGAGGAAAAACAGCCGCTGCAAGGTCGAAGCCCCTGGGCTGTGGCCGAGCGGCCTGCCCCAGCAGCTGAACGGAATAAATAATTTTTTTTTTTTTTTTTTAAACGAGAAATAAACTAAATACAGTGACTCGTGAAGAAAAGTAACACAAACCGTGGTGAGAAAAGGCACAAAGTAAGTTGAACGCAGAGTCAAAGAGGGGCTTCTCGGCTCCGTGGAAAACTGAGAACTGAGGAGACGCGCCCTGTGCTGGGCGGGAAGGCACTCGCACATGCGCGATGCAGCTGACCCAAAACTTCTAGTTTCTACAAGCAAGTCTGCTTGCAAGGCTTCCGCATCAGAGCTCCGTCGATGATGAGAATAGGCTGCCTAGTTGTCCTGGGATAAACTATGTTACTAGGCTTATGGGTGACTGCTAATACACTTTCAAGTTTATTATTATTATTAAGTTATTAAAAGTTTGTTGTATATGCAATATCAAATACTTCAATGCGTATGACAATTTAAAATTGGGAGACAAAATAAAACAATTTGTACACATAAACATACAATGTATGTACACAAGCAATTAGCGATACAAAACGGAAGAGGGGTGAACTACAATCTTTTAAGGAAAGTAAAAGTACATTTAAGGAAAAACAACATCAGGAGGGTAATGAAGAATATTTTAAAAACATGACTAAGCCTAAAAGGAGGGTAGGGGAGGTTGTGACCTATACATAAGGTCTGGTTAAAATTAGGTATTTGAGCCTGGGATTAATGATAGATGAATTATCCTATCTATGACTCAAATGCATCTTTGTACAGGTAGCATTTTAATGTGCTTTTACATTTTTCTAATGAGATTTCTCCAGGTAGATAGATTGGTAAATTGCTCCAAAGCTGGGGTGCTATGACTGAAAAAATTGTAGCTCTTCTAGTACTGTCTATTGTGTGTTAGAATGTACAACGCTGCAAACACCTTTCAGCGCTATAGAAATAATAAATAGTAGCAGTACTGTATTCTAAGTGACTTCTGCAATTACTGCGTTTCTCCACTTGATCCTTCCCACCCCTTCCCTAGAGCAGGAATGTGGCTCTTTGCGTAGTCGGGTTTTTCATGCCCTCTAATCTTGCCCAGAGGTGCAGTACCACCGCGCGCATCTGCCTCCCAAAAACCAACGCCAAGAGCTGCACTTAGGTTAACGGCTCCTCTCGGCGACGGATGAGCAGAGTTTACCCTGGGGTTGCTGAGACGAAAGACTACCGCTGAGGGGCGACTTTTTTTTCAGATGAAAAGGCGGCCAAAGCGCTAAGAGCCTGGAGCTAAAAACAAACAAAAAAAAGTTACAGGCGGAAAGTCAGGGGTCGTGTTCCGCCATCAGCTCGCGCAAACTCTCCTCCCCCGGACGCCGCTACCCTAAGGGGCAAAGGTCACTGCACCCCGCAAGCGCTCTCTCGCTAACCATCACCGCCACCCTGCCGCCGCGCGGCTCCATCAAGAAAGAAAGGGGCGGAGCGAGGAAATTGACGGTACCTACTTGCCCGAGCCGCTCACTCCCATTATCACCACCAGCACCATGACGGCCCCCCAACCCCGACCTCCGACTGTGAGACACAGTAGCTCCTCCTCTCACCTCGCGCACTCACAGCGCGAGACCCGAGACCGGAGGGCGGGGCGGGCGACGTCATGAAAGGACTGGTCTTTGAGTGCAGAAAATAACATGGAAACAAATATCAATCTGAAAGATTCCTACAAATCAACACTAAAAGCAGGTCTATACAATAGAAATGATTGTTACAAGGATATTTAGTGTGATATCGGAAAGGTTATTTTAAATAGCTGTCAATGGGTAACCAAATGAGGATTAAGTTTTTCTATGGCATGTAGTTCCTATTTTTTAATATAAACAAACTGAATTCCACCACTGTCCTCGAGAGCTGTAGCCAGGTCAGGTTTTCAGGATATCCACAATGAATATGTATGAGATAGATTTGCATGCACTGCCTCCTTGAGGTGCCTATCTATCTCATGCATATTTATTGTGGATATCCTGAAAACCTGACCTGGCTCTGGCTCTCGAGGACTGGAGTTGCCTACCCCTAGGCAAGTGGCGGATTTCCAATTTTGTAGAATTTGCTGAATGCCAACAGGGATTAGAGAATCAATAAGCTTCGGATCACATGGGCTATTTGTATATGAGTGTCTTTCTGAGAGATGATTATTGGGCTGGATTTGAGCAGAGCAGGTGCTCTTGAAATTTAAAAATTACCGTATATGTAGTGCAGGGGTGTCCAATGTCGGTCCTCGAGGGCCGCAGTCCAGTCGGATTTTTAGGATTTCCCCAATGAATATACATGAGGTCTATTTGCATGCACTGCTTTCATTGTATGCTAATAGATCTCATGCATATTCATTGGGGAAATCCTGAAAACCCGACTGGATTGCAGCCCTCGAGGACCGACATTGGACACCCCTGATGTAGTGGTTAGTAGTTGGCTTTCTTATTATACGCGCTTCGCCCAAGCGATAGAGTTTACCGAGGGGCAGGTTTATCCGTCTGTATATACAGCCCCCAGTTACCATCTTAACACTTTATGTTGAATTGATTCTATATGTAATAGCCCCTTCGGGGCGGCTCTGGGTCCAGAGCTTGACCTATCTAGAGCAGTGGTTCCCAACCCTGTCCTGGAGGAACACCAGGCCAATTGGGTTTTCAGGCTAGCCCTAATGAATATGCATGAAGCAAATTTGCATGCCTATCACTTCCATCATATGCAAATCTCTCTCATGCATATTCATTAGGGCTAGCCTGAAAACCCGATTGGCCTGGTGTTCCTCCAGGACAGGGTTGGGAATCACTGATCTAGAGTACTTTGAAGGCATTTTCCGTCAGTCTCTCGCTCAGTTAGTGCTGGAAAAAGACTTGTTTAGCGGGTGAGTTCACCCTCTTCTCCCCCCTCCCAGGAAAATAAAAAAAAAAGGTTCTATGAAGAAGGTTGGCTAATAAATTAAGTTTATTTTAATTGTACATAGGCCTAATCATAAAGCCGTTTATCATAAACAACTTTCACCAGTTTTAAACCATTACTTATGCAGTTAACTAGTAGCATTAGTCTATGTTTCAGATATTCAGAACCATTAGTTCATAGTCTCTTGAACCTTTAAACCAGGGGTCTCCAAAGTCCCTCTTCGAGGGCCGAATCCAGTCAGGTTTTCAGGATTTCCCCAATGAATATGCATGAGATCTATGTGCATGTACTGCTTTCAATGCATATTCATTGGGGAAATCCCGAAATCTGACTGGATTCGACCCTCGAGGAGGGACTTTGAAGACCCTTGCTTTAAACTCACCATGTGTCTAATGATCACCGCTAAACTAGTTGAACCAGTTTAGCAATGACCTTATTTTATTGACCGATGTACACAATGCTGCAGGTTTTTCCGTAGGTTCGTTGCAGCCTCAAACCCTGACATGCAAATGACCTCATTAGTATTAGAACAAGGTCATTAATATTAAAATAAGCACTCCAATCAATGCCTTAACATCGCTTAGGCATGCACTGAATCTAGTGACTGCTACAAATGACCTGTAATTACTGATGGCCCTTAAAAAAAAAGAGAGGCAGGAGGGATGCCCATTCCCTCCTGCCTCAGAAACCTTAGGCATTTGAGCCAGTCAAGACCTAAGGACCCTCCCAGGGGGCATTAGCCAAACAAGGCCTTAGGCCCCCTGTCCAGTGCATCCTGGGATACACTGGGAGGAGCCTAAGGTTCTCTTTGGCTCACATCCACCTAAGTTTTCCTGACCCAAACAGCTGAGCAGCAGGAGGTTGCTTTGGGGCTACCCCTGCTGCTCCGCTGTTCAGGTTTCCCCTGCATGCTCTGCGCATGTGTCAAAGTTGGTTTCCCAACCACTGATCAGATAGGATTCTGGCGGATCTCCATGAAACTCATTTGCATGCAAAATTGTTTCAACATCGATCGCCATTTTGCAATTGGAAAATTTGTCGGCTCCACAGCATCCCACTGAATTTTAAGAACGCTTTTAATGCATCTGGGCCCCAGTTCTGTTTTAGTCTTTTGAACCTTTAAACCTCTTATTTCTGACTGCCAACACACTAGCTGCAAGCTCCTTCCAAATTTTTCAGTTTAGTCAATAAGTGGGTGTGGTGGTGTGCCTAAATCCAACCTCTCTTTTCCAATCCATCCAAACCCAGTCCCCAAAATCTCATCCACCTTTTGAAGATCTCTGGGGAAAGTGGCTGCTATTCTTCCAGGCCGGCAGCCATGCTCTTGCTGTAGTCTTCTGGTTGTTCTCCTTGAGATCTGAGGACTGCTGTCCTCCCAAGAGCTATCTCCCTCTTCTGAATGTTTCTAGGAGGCCTTCTCCCTCATTGCACCCCAGTAGCCTGGTTGCTCTGTTGGGCTGCTAGTGCCAACCTGCACTCTGGTAGCCTGGTTCCTCCATTGGGCTACTAATGCCAGCTGTACCCTGGTTATCTTGTCCTACAAGAGAAGCCTCTGGGGTAGTTCCCTGCTGTGGTTCAGACTACCAGCCCTCAATAGAGCTCTGCAACCACCAGTAACAGGGCTCGGTCTAGAGGGCTACCTCTGCTCTTCCCGGCCTTTAGGCACCAATAGGGCCTCTACAAGTCATAAGAACATAAGAATTGCCACTGCTGGGTCAGACCAGTGGTCCATCATACCCAGCAGTCTGCTCAAAGACCAGTGCTCTAAATGAGTCCATCAGGAACTTGTCCAACTTTATCTTGACTCTCTGGAGGGTGTTTTCCCCTATAACAGACTCTGGAAGAGCGTTCCAGTTTTCTACCACTGTCTGGGTGAAGAAGAACTTCCTTACGTTTGTATGGAATCTATCCCCTTTCAACTTTAGAGAGTGCCCTCTCGTTCTCCCTACCTTGGAGAGGGTTAACAATCTGTCTTTATCTGCTAAGTCCCTTCATTAAAATTTACCAGAAATTCAGGTATGTTCCTCCTCCCTACCCCAAAGGCCTGCCGTTACAAGATTTCTTGGACAGGACATTGGAATATCAGGCGGGGAAGATGAACTCCTGGATGATTCCATTGATTGTTCAAGCCAATTTTTATCCTACATTTAGGAAATTATTGAAAACTTATGTATTCTATAAACAAGATTGTTGAGACTTCAAGATGTGTTCTTTTTAGGTTCCGCATTTCAAATGTACTTTTTATTATGTTTTATATTTTAAATTTTTTTTATCTGATGATGTATTTAATGATGTAGTAGATATCATAGTTGTTTTTCCGAAATTGTATTACTAACTGAAATGTTTAGTCTTACTGTTGTGAACCGCCCAGAACTGCTGGTGGAGCGGTAATAAGAAAATTAATTGTTATTATTATTAACCAGGATGAAAAACAAACTCAGGTCTTTCACATAGCAATTTGCAGCACCGCTAGAGGCTTGCAGCATTTTATCAGATACCGACAGAATAAGCTCAGAAATACAGTGCTTGTTCTTATGCACACAGGTGAAAAGAATAAAAGCTTCTCTCACTTGTATTTTCTTTTGTGCTTTTGCAAGGCTGGCATGTTACCAGGTGAACTGTGGCTGTAAATCCAACAGTACATAGTCCTTGTCAAGGTAATGTTTTCTGAAAGCAAAAAGGTTCATCTTTTCACATGAGTGAGTCATGTGATCCTGTTTGGTGTCAAACATGATATGGAAAAGCTAAAAAAAAAAAACATTCACATGCTCCTCTGCTAAACTGGCTCTGCAGCTTTCTTCAGTTTGTTTTTGTCCACTGAAACTAACATTTCTTCTAATTGTGGACCCACAACTTGTGAAGTGGTCCTTCTTTAAAAAATATAAGAACTGCCATACTGGCTCAGACCAGAGGTCCATCAAGCACAGTTTCCTGTTTCCAATAGTGGCCAATCCAGGTCTCAAAATTCTTTAATATCTTTAATATGAGTTGGCAGAATATTTTTCCATATCATCCCATTCTTATTTTAAATGGATACAGTTGTATCACTGTTTAAAATATAGTCAATATGTCCATTCCCAACGGGATCACATTCCAGATATATTTAATTTAGCCACAACTCTGCTAATGGACACACAGCTTCTCAACTATATAAAATATTTCGTCATCTTCAACATACACTGTAGCTCTTCAACACATGTGAGAGCAGGATTGTGGGCATATATTGGAAGACTCAAGCTGGCTCCTTTTTTGGACTAGAACCATGAGACCTCTCACTTTGGCAAACTCCATTCAATCTTTGTTTTTTCTATATCATAAACTAGTATGGACTCCACACAAACTCTCAGTGTTGGGCTTAGTATCATCTAATATATGTTGGAACTGCAAACAATTCCCGGGATCCCTAATACATCTGACTGTCCTCTTGTTAAATTCTTTTGGAAAGAAGTTTGGATAATTATACAAAAGATATTTGATATTTCGGTTCAGATATCGTTTTCAATCATTGTATTCAAATCTCACTCACCAGACATTAATATTCCAGTTTGGAGTATGAAGTTATTTGATATTCTAATTACAATTACCCAAAAATTAATTATTTCCAATTGGAAAATTACACTTCTTCTTAATATTTGTGCTTGGTGGAACTCCTTTTAAACTTGAAAGTAAAACAGTTACAGTTTCCAACCTTTTTGCTTGGCTAGTAGTATCTCCTTGGTACTTCCTCTCCAACCCCATTTTGGGGATTACTTGCCCACTCAGGAGTGACTTCCATGGGCTGGAGCTGTTCTAATGAGGACTCCCCATTACTCTCAGCAGCATCCGACATTTCTATGTCTGCTTTCTCCTGAAGGCTGGGACTTTCCTCCAAGTCCTTCCTCTAGCAAGCCTGCTGCCCGAGTTTGGGTTCCTCTCTCTTTCCACTCTCCTTTCACTCCCCTTTGTGTAGCAGGGCACACCCTGATAAGGCTTGCTTTTCCTCAATGGCGCTTCCTCTGTGTATTTAGTATAGTCATTAACCTCCAGGGATCTTGGTGTTGCTCTGTTTTCCTTCCCCTGGGAAACTGCAACCCAAGGTCCGGTCTGACAACTAACCTCTTTCCTGTTAATTTGATAATTTTTACTTTTACTCACATCCCTGTCATTCTCGTGGGTCTGGGATGCCATTGCACCTTCTGGGCAAGAAATATAGGTCCTTTTCTGGGTCAGCTTAGGGCACATGGGTGTTACAGATGACACAGCACTGTCCTGCCCGTGACACCCTATAACAGGGGTAGGGAACTCCGGTCCTTGAGAGCCGTATTCCAGTCGGGTTTTCAGGATTCCCCAATGAATATGCATGAAATCTATTTGCATGTACTGCTTTCAGTGCATATTCATTGGGGAAATCCTGAAAACCCGACTGGAATACGGCTCTCGAGTTCCCTACCACTGCCCTATAACATCTCCATCCTCTAAAAAAACCATAGCATGGACAACTCAAAATTGAAGTTTGGAGGACTTGGGTGGGGGGGGGGGTGGGGGGGCAAAGCTCTAAAAGGGCATGGGAAGGCCACAACTCTAAGGGGCTCATAATAATAATTTTTAAAAAAAGTCTAAAAAGTGGCCTAAATGGCTACTTAGATGATCAAAAAGCCTGATCGTCCAAGTACCCATAATCAAAGCTGGTTTTAGACGTATCTAAAACCAGCTTAGGCCTTTCCCCTGCCTCTAAATGCACAGAGAGAAAAGAGGCATTTTTAGAGGCGGGGAAAGGGTGGGAGGTGGGCCGACCTACACCTAGGCGTACAACAGGTATAACCAAAGATTTTGACAGTTTGTCTAGTCAGCACTTATACGTTTTGACTTAGACCAAGTCAAAACAGATATAAGTGCCGAAAAAGGGGCTGCTGAGCTGATGGCAGCTGGCGCGATCAGTTCAGCGGCCCAGCAACCTATCCACCCCCCCCACCGCAACCATCGTGGCAGGAGAGATGCCTCATCTCCCCTACCGCGATGCGATCACCCCTCTACCCGAACTGCCATGACCCGCAGCAGGATAGATGCCCGATCTCTCCTGCCGCGGGTTGTGGCAGTTCAGGTAGAGGAGTGATCGCATTGCGGCAGGGGAGATGGCCAATCTCTCCTGCTGTGATACATCAAACTCCCCCCATGACACGATCAGGGCAGGAGGGAGCCCAAGCCCTCTTGGCCTGCGAGCCCCCACCCCTCCCCCCCGCTGAGTACGATGGGGCCAGGAGGGAGCCCATACCCTCTTGGCCCGGTGATCTCCTCCCCCCCCCACGATCCGGCCAGGAGGGAGCCCAAGCCCTCCTGGCCCGCGAAACCGTCTAACCCCCACCCCCCACTAAAATAGGGGCAGGAGGGACCCAGGCCCTCCTACCCTTGAGGCAACACCCCCATGACCGCCCCCCCTGCCGACCCCACCCCCTTCCCCGTACCTTAAAAAATGTTGGTCGGACGGATGGGTGCCAAGCCCGTCCTTCTGACAAGCCAGCCATCTCGGGAATGGCTGGCCTTAGGGTCTGATTGGCCCAGGCGGCTCAAACCCCGCCCACAGGTGGAGCTTGAGGCGCCTGGGCCAACTGGAATTGGCCCAGTTGTCTTAGGCCCCTCCTGTGGGGTTGTGGGGTCGGCGGGGGGGGGGGGGCGATCGGGGGCTCGGGGGGGGCGGTCATGGGGGATTGCACTGAGGGCAGGTGGTCCTGGGATTCCTCCTGCCCATATTTTAGTGGGGGGTGGGGGTTAGAGGGTATCGCGGGCCAGGAGGGCTTGGGCTCCCTCCTGGCCGGATTGTGTTAGGGGTGGGGAGATCGCTGGGCCAGGAGGGCTTGGGCTCCCTCCTGGCTCCATCGGACTCGGTGGGGGGGGGGGATCGTGGGGCAAGAGTGCTTGGGTTCCCTCTTGCCCCAATGTCGTCGGGGAGGTCACGGTTCGATGGGGCAGGAGGGCTTGGGCTCCCTCCTGCCCGGTTCGTTGTAGGGGTGGGTGGATTCTGTAACCGGTGTTGTTTTTGACAGACACTGGTTACAGAATCCAGCTTTTAGGCAAAGGACTGGCTCCTCCTTCGCCTAAAAGCCCTTGTTTTGTGCGTTTGGAACTTAGGCTTTTTTTAGGTTGATTATTTGGTGTAAGTTTAGACGTAGTGGTGGTCTGGGCGTTTAAACAGCTGAACGTAGAGGCAGGCCATTATCAAAAAAAACCCTCCTTTTTGATGTTTTTTTTTGATAATGGACATTTTCCCTGCTTCTACTTTCAACGTTTAAGGCCTGAGGCCAAAAGGAGACTTAGACGTTTTTTTTTATTATGCCCCTCTAAGCATTCACTTATATGCTAGCTAGCCACAATAGGGTGAGGTAGTAGAGAGGTTGCAAGAAGTAAATCAGTCTAATCCAGGAGATTGCAAACTCATGGAGGCTCTGCACTGATAAGAAAAGGGCTACAAATAACATGGGGGAATTTTAATAGAAAAGAGAAAAGATCTTGTCATAGTGAGTAATGACTGTTATACTTATCAAGTGGCTGTGCAGTGATGAGTTATAGCAGAAGACGTATATCATCAAGAAGTAGAAGACCCAGACTGCAATGCATGCCTATGTGCTAAAAGGACACTTGGGTTGATGCAGATCAGATGGCAATAGGACATGCCTTCACAGCTGTGTTTTTACATGGCAAATATCTGCCTCAGAATGGGAAGATTGAGTTGAATGAAAGTGCTTTAGAATAAGTTTTGAGATGATGCGTCTGCACACATGAGGAACAGATGGATTGTGCAACATTTTTTTACATGCAGGTTTGTATCTTTGAAATAATCCAAGTGTCAGTTTACATACCCATTAGTGCAATGATTTTTTCACACCATTAACAATTAACTGCTCTGCAGCCTGTCTTGCTGCCCGTGTGAGATCATCTCATTAACGTGGTCTTTTGTGGAGGTAATATTGTTTGCAATTCTATACCTAATTTTTCACACATTCCGACAATGGCTCAGTCATTGTTTGTACCTCGACCCTTACAATATGATGTTCAGTCAGCCAGAGCAGAATTTGTAGTATTAATGACACATCTGAGAGTCTGATTTAAATCCCACAAATCTTGATAGAAAATGACTAGGGAATCTGCATTTCATTGTGTATTAGTTCCCTGCTGGGCCTGCTGCTAATTGAACAGTTTAAATTCCTATAGTAACGTTTTGTCTCCAAAATAACCTTCTCTCCATGGGGGTAATGTCTCCAGATGCTTTTACTATGACAGGAATGAACCTCCCGCCTATCCTAGGGTATATTAAAGATGATCTCAGTCTCAGATGTACTGCTAGTGCTTGTCTCTGTACTTACTGTACATTGTGCTGAAGAGACACCTGCTGAAGCTCATAAGCTACTGTATAATAGACACAGGCAACATACAAAGTGCTTTCAGAAGTTCTTATAAACCAGGCGTATAATATCCAATATATAAGTGACTATTTTTGTATTTTTCTGCCTCATCTCTTGGTCTCTGACTGATCGCATCTGTTTTGGTACTTGATTTTCTCTTTTTTTCCATATATAGAACAGAATAATTGCTTGGCACTAACACTTCTGTTAGCAATGCCGTTTTTGTGGCTTTTCTCCTTTACCATATTTAGAGACAAAGAATTTGGCCGGCTATTAGCCAACGCTGTGATCTATATATATTTTAGAAAACTTTTGAAAACACATTTATTTGATAAATTTTTACAAAATTAGAACTGGATAATTTGTTAAACTGTATTTCCTGAAATTGTCTCAGCTTCTTTTGATTGTGAACCGTATAGAACTATAAGGTTATGTGGTATATAAACAATGTTTTTTTAAAAGTTAAGTTTTTATTGAACTAAATAGTGCAGTTACAAAAAGAGCAAATATAAAACATAACATTCACATAGGTTGGTTACACTCTCATCACTCAGGTAGTTCCCCCAATGATATACTGTCACTCTTCAGTACATGGCGAAATAGGTACCAGTACAAAAACATGAACCCCAACTAAGTGGGAACCCTCCGAAGCCCCACTATGCAAAAAAATAAAAAAGGAGAAACAATACTAATCTCCCCCCTTAAACTTCCCCTCCTCCTCCCTATATCCCTTATCATAGTGTGGGTGACATGTATGTGAGATCAGCATGGAAATAATAAAGATTTCTGAACCTCCTGCTACTAATTTACATAGTCATAAAATGATGTAATGGAGAATGGGCCTAGGTTTAGGGTTGCACATAATGCTGGCTTGCACAGTTTTAAGTTCGGCTTTGAGTTGTACGCATGCGCCTTGTTCTTTAAGAGCAGTCAGAATTGATTAGGTCAACCGACAGCTGTACGCATGCACCAGTTTTGCAATGACGAATGCCTGAGGTTTCCCGTGCCAGCATTTTCCTTTTAACAGCACACGTGCTGACGTTTTTTCAAAGACCAGACTTCTCTTTGTTGAAGTGTGCAAGACGGTGTTCTGTGCGCGATTATCCACACACAGTAAGCCCTTGACAAGTGCTTTTGAAACCGTGCTTTTGGAACCGTGAGCACTTCTAGCTTTGTTTATCTCTGTTTGTATTTTTTGTAGATATTCCCCGCATTGGTTGTAGACCCTTCAAAAAACCTTTGTTGTAGGCGAAACAGGTCCCATTGGGGATGGGGAATTGAATGAACAGTAATCCTGTTCATTGAGCTGAAGACGCTGAGAGGTGCTCACAAACATACGTTTTTTTTACTTGTTTGCAGTAACTAGCATATTTATTAACAAAAAAATCAAAAATTTCTTTAAAAATCTTAAAATTTTGAAAAATTAAGGAATACAAATGCCCTATTTTGCACAAGTACAGATAGGGGTACAGATAGGAGTAGAGGTAGGTTATAAGGATAGGATTAGAGGATTAGAGGTAAGTTACAAAATTAGTCTGGGACCACTGTTCAGGCGATAGGCCTGATGGGCCGCCGAGTGGGCGGACCGCTGGGCAGGATGGACCTCTGGTCTGTCCCAGCGGAGGAACCTTCTTATGTTCTTAAAACCAAATGGTAATGTGGTCAAAAAGAGAGGTCTTGTGCCAGAACCCATTTTGATGCAAACTAGGTTTATCCTGTTTGGATTGTTTGCAGGGTTATTGAGACCTTTTCCTCTCTTAGTTCAAGTTGGTTATAGCACATATTTTAGATCTCTATATCCATTTATTGTAAGTTATAGGGCTCTTTTTACTAAGGTGCGCTAGGGCTTTAACGTGCAGAATAGCATGCGCTACATTGCCCCGCGCGCTAGACCTTAACACCAGCATTTAGCTGGTGTTAGTTCTAGAAGCATAGTGCGTGGTAATTTCCTGCGTGCGCTGAAAACGCTAGCGCACCTTAGTAAAAGGAGCCCATAGTGTTATATCCCTATTTTGAGGGCCAGTCAGAGCCAATATTCAGCAGCACTGCCCAGCTTAGTGTCACTGAATATCGGCAATTAGCTGTTGATAAGTGATTTAAGTGAAGAAACGGGAGTAGGACTGCAGAAGACAAATGCTAATAAGAAAGGATGTGTAGTAGACTTTAACCAAATTTCAGAAGACTATGTTTGTGAGAGCTAGCTAAAATAAATGTAGACATAACGATGGAGCCAGATGGGATACATCTGAGGGTAGCGAAGGAACCTAAAGAAATTCTGCGTCTCTGCTGACCAACCTTTTCAATGCTTCTCTAGAGTTGGTAATGGTCTGGGTGGACTGGAAAAGGGCATATGAGGCCCCTCTCTAAAAAAGCAGAAATAGTCTTACCTCAATGGTAAGTAAATTTAATGGAAATACTTCTGAGAGGATAGAGAGAATTCAGGAATCAAATGGATTGTGGGACCTGTATGGTTTTACTAGAGTCTTGTCAGACCAATCTGATTAACTTCTTTGACTGGGTGACCAAATATTGGATTTAGGGGGAATGCTAGGTGTGGTACACTTAGATTTCAGTAAAGCCTTTGACGTGGTTCCGCATAGACGACTGATAAATAAACTGAGTACTCTCAGTTTGGATCAAAAAGTTCCAGATGGACTCTGGTTCTAAGTACTCTAAGGAGTATTTAGAGGAAATGAGTTTGCCTCGGCCTCCTGCGGAGTCTCTCAAACTTCCTCTTAACAGGCTTCTTTCTCAAACTTTCATAAGACTCCTTATGCCATCCCTGCTGTTCCAGGCAAGTTGTAATCGAGGTATAGAACTGTACATTGCAAGGGCTTTCAGAACTCACAACTATCTCATCAGTCTCTTCTTGTGGAATCTTCCTTACAGAGAAGTCATCCAGGGTCTATGCTACCAAACCTCCTGGCAGAAAGGGCAGGACCATGGACAAGTTTGGCCATAGTCTTTATCAAAATTTGATGATGGCCTCCAGGGTTTTAAATTATAATTTTATCTTTACTACTTATTTCAAGTATTTTATTGATATACTCCCCAGTTTTTCTAAAGACCTTGGTCAACACAGGCTTTTAGAATTCCAGCAAGTCATTGCTACTTTAGCACAACTCAGGTTACACCTTCTTCAATCATCTTATGATGCCTTTAAACTTTCCTTGAGGGTCACTGCTTTCTCAGTAGCAATGTGCCGCCTTGCCTGGCTTTGCACCATTGATATGGATCCCAACATTCAGGATTGTCTGGCTAATATTCCTTGTGAAGGCAATGATCTCTCTGATGAATTGATAGAGGCCGTGACCAAGAAGTTGTCTGAGCATGAGAAATCTTTTTCTTCCATCATCAGACCAAAGCATAAGCCAGCTACTTTCAAACCTTCTCAACCTCTTCCATCCTATCAGAGGCGTTATCCTCCAAGGGCAGCTCTTTACACTCGAGCACCTCCCAAGAAACCGCAACAACAGCAGAAGCAACAGAAACCTCAGCCTTCTGCTGCACCAAAGGCTTCTCATCCTTTTTGACTGTCTCAAACAGAGCCTCTGTCCTCTCCTCTTCCCATTGGAGGTCATCTCCATCATTTTTACTATCGATGGGGGACCATTACATCTGACCTCTGGGTGCTGTTAATAATCAGGGAAGGATACTCTCTTCATTTCACTCAGATTCCACCAGAGCTTCCTCCAAGAGAGTATCCTTCCAATCCATCCCAGATCGCCCTTCTTCAGGAAGCTCAAAATCTACTTCATCTCCGTGCCATCGAGGAAGTTCCCTTGGAACAGCAGAGCAGGGGTTTTTACTCCCGTTACTTCCTATTTCCGAAGAAGACGGGCGATCTGCAGCCCATACTGGATCTCAGGGCTCTCAACAAATTTCAGATGCTGTCCCTAGCATCCCTTTATCCCCTTCTAGATCAGAACGATTGGTTATGTTCTCTAGATCTCAAGGAGGCTTACACTCACATCCCCATTCATCCGGCCTCCCGTCAGTACCTCAGATTTCGGGTGGGGAATCTGCATTTTCAATACAGAGTGCTACCCTTCGGCCTGGCATCATCTCTACAAGTGTTCACCAAGTGCCTAGTGGTGGTGGCGGCACCTCTGCAGAACCATGGTTTTCAGGTGTTCCCCTACCTGGACGACTAGCTCATCAAAGATTCAACATCTCAGGGGGTTATTGTAGTAACCCAACAGACTACGTGGTTCCTACAAAGCTTGGGATTCAAAATCAACTTTCCCAAATCCCACCTTCAGCCCTCTCAGAACCTACAGTTCATTGGAGATGTTCTGGACACTGTCCAACTCAGAGCATTCCTTCGTCAGCAGCGTCTGGATGCTCTTCTTCAGCTTTGCCGCAAAGTGTCTTCCCTTTCTTCACTCTCAGCAAGACACATGCTGGTACTACTCGGTCACATGGCCTCAACCATTCATGTGACTCCTTTTGCCAGACTTCACCTCAGAATTCCTCAGTGGACCCTGGATCTCAGTGAGCACAGGCTTGCGACCCACTCTCTCAACACATTACAGTCACTCCTTCATTGAGATAGTCTCTCCACTGGTGGATGCTCTTCCAATCTCTCCAGAGGTTTACTGTTTCAGACACCCCCCTCATCAGAAGGTTCTCATCATATTCCTTGATCTACGCTTGTGGGGGGGGGGGCTCATCTCGACAGTCTCTGTACTCAAGGCCACTTGTCCAGCATGGATCATCGGTGTTGCATCAATCTGTTGGAACTCAGAGTGATCTTCAATGCTCTCAAAGCTTTTCAGCATCTTCTTCACGACCAGGTAGTCCTTATTCAGATAGACATTAAAGTCGCCATGTACTACGTCAACAAGAAGGGAGGAAAAGGATCTCTCCCTCTTTGTCAGGAAGCTCAAAGGGTGTGGGACTGGGCGATCCATCACACCTTCCTTATAGCAATCTACATTCAAGGAGAGAAAAAATGTTTGGTGGACAAATTGGCGTCTTCTGCAACCTCACGAATGGACACTCAATTCCTTGCCTCTTCAACATGTTTTTTTCTCATTGGGGAACTCCTCAAATAGATCTCTTTGCGTCTCCCCACAACCACAAACGGCCTCAGTTCTGCTCCAGGATATATTCTCCTCATCGCCTCGAGGCAGATGCTTTCCTTCTGGAATGGACGAATCTCTTCCTGTATGCGTTCCCTCTAATTCTCAAGACTCTTGTCAAGCTCAAGAACGATCATGCCACCATGTTTCTAATAACTCCTCGATGGCCCTGGCAACCCTGGTTCTCCCTTCTCCTTCAACTCAGCAGCAGGGAGCCATACCTTCTACCAGTTTTTCCATCTCTGCTTACACAGAGTCAAGGATCTCTACTTCATCCCAACCTGCAGTCTCTACACTTGAACTCTCAACATAACTCCTCTTCAGTTTTCTCAACCTGTTCGGGACATTTTAGAGGCTTCCAGAAAGCCTTCCACTAGACAATGCTACCATCAAAAATAGACTAGATTTTCTACGTGGTGCATCTCTCATAACAAGGAGCCTCGAGATACCTCCTTGTCTTCCATCTTGGATTATCTTCTGCACTTATCTACCTCTGGCCGCAAGTCTACATCCATCTTAGTGCAATTGCTGCTTTCCATCAGCCTATCGAAGGGAAACCCCTTTCTGCTCATCCTGTGGTTTCCAGATTTATAAAAGGACTTCAATGTCAAACCTCCTCTCAAACCGCCTCCAGTGGTTTGGGATCTCAATGTTGTTCTTGCTCAGTTGAAGCCTCCTTTTGAACCAATGGATACAGCTCATCTGAAATATCTCACTTGGAAAGTGGTGTTTCTCATTGCCCTCACATCTGCTCAAAGAGTCAGTGAGCTGCAAGCTTTAGTTGCTGATCCACCTTTCACAGTTTTACATCATGACAAGGTGGTTCTCCGTACTCATCTTAAATTCTTACCTAAAGTGGTTTCAGAATTTCATCTCAATCAATCCATTGTACTTCCAGTGTTTTTTCCAAAGTCTCATTCTCATTCTGGAGAATCAGCTCTTCATACTCTGGACTATAAGCGTGATTTGGCCTTCTACTTAGAATGCACCAAACCACACAAATCTGCTCCTCAACTTTTTGTCTCCTTTGATCCGAACAAGTTGGGACAACCGATTTCTAAGTGAACCATCTCCAACTGGATGGCTGCTTGTATCTTTCTGCTATGCTCAAGCTGGACTGTGTCTACAGAGTCGAGTCACAGCCCACAAAGTCAGAGCCATGGCGGCTTCAGTGGCTTTCCTCAGATCCACTCCTATTGAGGAAATTTGCAAAGCTGCCACCTGATCCTCGGTTCATACTTTCACCTCTCATTATTGCCTGGATGTTTTCTCCAGACAGGATGGCCATTTGTCAATTCTCCTAAATTGACAACACTCCCACCATCCCATTCTGGTTAGCTTGGAGGTCACCCACATGTGAGAATAGGCTGCCTGCTTGTCCTGGGATAAAGCACAGTTACTTACCATAACAGGTGTTATCCAGGGACAGCAGGCAGCTATTCTCACCACCCGTCTCCCCTGGTTGGCTTCTCTGCTAGCTATCTGAACTGAGGAGACGCGCCCTGTGCTGGGCAGGAAGGCACTCACGCATGCGCGGTGTTGCAGCCTCGAAACTTCTGAGTTTCTTTAAGCAAGTCTGCTTGTGAGGCTGTCCGCATCTGGGCTCCGTGGATGATGTCACCCACATGTGAGTATAGCTGACTTCTGTCCCTGGATAACACCTGTTACGGTAAGTAACTGTGCTTTAGCGCAGGGAGCTGTACTGAATGCCCCTCGCAGCAACCGATGCTCATAGGCTCCTTGCGCAAAAAAACACTATTGCGGTTTAGTAAAAGGGGGCCATAGTACAAAATACCGTATTTTCACGCATATAACGCGCGCGTTATACGCGTTTTTACCTACCGCGCATACCCCTCGCGCGTTATATGCGTGAGCGCGGTATACAAAAGTTTTAAAACATAGTTCCCACCCCGCCCGACGCCCGATTCACCCCCCCAGCAGGACCGCTCGCACCCCCACCCCGAACGACCGCTCGCACGCGCTCCCACCCGCACCCACGATCGGAGCAAGAGGGAGCCCAAGCCCTCTTGCCCGGCCGACTCCCCGACGTCCGATACATCCCCCCCCCCCCGGCAGGACCACTCGCACCCCCACCCCGAAGGACCGCCGACTTCCCGACAATATCGGGCCAGAAGGGAGCCCAAACCCTCCTGGCCAGACCGCTCGCACCCCCACCCCGAACGACCGCTCACACGCGCTCCCACCCGACCCGCATCCACGATCGGAGCAAGAGGGAGCCCAAGCCCTCTTGCCCGGCCGACTCCCCGACGTCCGATACATCCCCCCCCCCGGCAGGACCACTCGCACCCCCACCCCGAAGGACCGCCGACTTCCCGACAATATCGGGCCAGAAGGGAGCCCAAACCCTCCTGGCCACGGCGGCCCCCCTAACCCCACCCCGCACTACATTACGGGCAGGAGGGATCCCAGGCCCTCCTGCCCTCGACGCAAACCCCCCTCCCTCCAACGACCGCCCCCCCCCCCAAGAACCTCCGACCGCCCCCCCAGCCGACCCGCGACCCCCCTGGCGACCCCCCCACCCCCCTTCCCCGTACCTTTGGTAGTTGAGCCAGAAGGGAGCCCAAACCCTCCTGGCCACGGCGACCCCCTAACCCCATCCCGCACTACATTACGGGCAGGAGGGATCCCAGGCCCTCCTGCCCTCGACGCAAACCCCCCCCCCCCCCAACGACCGCCCCCCCCAAGAACCTCCGACCGCCCCCCAGCCGACCCGCGATCCCCCTGGCGACCCCCACGACCCCCCCACCCCCCTTCCCCGTACCTTTGGTAGTTGGCCGGACAGACGGGAGCCAAACCCGCCTGTCCGGCAGGCAGCCAACGAAGGAATGAGGCCGGATTGGCCCATCCATCCTAAAGCTCCGCCTACTGGTGGGGCCTAAGGCGCGTGGGCCAATCAGAATAGGCCCTGGAGCCTTAGGTCCCACCTGGGGGCGCGGCCTGAGGCTCCCTTATCTTTCTGTCTCTTTCTTTCTCTCTCCCCTGTCCCCCTCTTTATTTCCGTCTTTCTTTCTCTCTACCCCGCACCCCCAAGCCATTGTGCCGATTTCTCCACTTTCCCTACTCTTTCTCTTTCCCTGCCCTCTCTCCCCAAAGCCACCATACCAATTTCTCCCTGCTTCCCCGAGCCAGGCCTGGTACATAAATGCACCGGGCCCATGTTTACAGACCTTTGTTCTGCAGGGACATCTGTGTGGCCATATTTTTGAAAATGATGCCAGACAAATGTTTATGTCTCTGGGTTGTTTTTATTTTGTCTTTCAGAAGTTGGACATTTACCTGTAGAAAATGGCTATTCATTTCGGACATCAGTGCAAAAATGTCCATCTCATAGCTATGAGGGGATGCTGAAAAGTTCTCAGGCCAACCAAGAAGAGAATGACATGGATAGGGTTCAATCAATAATCTGAAACAATGTCAAAACATAGAATTTTGTTTCTGCAAAATGGCATTTAATGAAATAACTCTTTTCAGCTACAGTGGCAAAATAATGCTCAGAATTTAGGAAGTTGGTCGGTTGGATTGAGAACTTTTCAATACCCTCTCATATAACATAACATAAAAACTCACTTATATACTGCAAATTCAATTTAGTTCTATGCTGATCACAGAGATTAGCAATACAAATAAATAAACAACCAGTATCTAACTTCCAAAAGATTCTATAAAAAGATGCGTCTTTAAAGCACGTCAAAATTGTTGATACGAATTTGAAAGTGTAAATATATGAGTCAAACCCCTAATTCATGAAGCTGCCTGGAAGGACAACAATCGTTCTTGGAATTTCTTATATTTGCATCCCTTTGCAGAAGGAAACGAGAATAGTGAGTGAGAGTTTCAAGAATGTTAAACCGAACTTAAATTTAATCCATGCTTCAACCGGAAGCCAATGCAGTTGATGATAGAAATCGGTGACATGATCATACTACTTTAGATCGAAAATTAATCTAACTGCTGCATTCTGTATTATGCGCGGTCTTTGAAGATTTTTTTGAGCTCCGGCAAGATAGAAGATGTTACAATAATCAAGCTAAGGATTGAACTAACAGTCGAAAGGAATTAATACCAAAATATGCTCTAATAGTTCTTAGTTTCGATAGAGTATAGAAACCCTTTTGAACCAACAAATCAACCTGATTTTTCATAGTCAGGGTTCGATCTAGAATTACACCAAGTATCTTTATGGTTGGCTGGATGCTGTAGACTTTATCATTTAAAGCAATGGATGTAACATTTTTATTTAAATTTGGAGATGCAAAAAAAAAAATTTAGGGCTCCTTTTACGAAGCCACATTAGCGGCTTTATCGCCCGCACCTTTTTAGCGCGCGCTAACCCCTGCGCTAGCCGAAAAACTACCGCCTGCTCAAGAGGAGGCGGTAGAGGCTAGCACAGTCAGCAAATTAGCGCGCGCTATTATGCGCGTTAAACCGCTAACGCAGCTTTGTAAAAGGAGCCCCTAGTTTTTTCTGTATTAATTTTCAATTTAAATTCTGCCATCCAAGATTCAATTGTCTGGAGAATCTCCACAACAGTTTGATTTATTTGAGAGAAAGAAGTATGTATAGGAATTAAAACAGTGATGTTATCTGCATAGCTAAATAATTTGATTTTATAATGAAATAATCTATTGCCTAAAGAGGCTAAATAGATATTTTTCTTGTTTGATTAAGGCTGTATGAGTTGGAATTTTTTTTTAAATTTAATTGGGTTTTTAAAAAAAAAAAAAAAAATACCCCAGTTGTGTGTTTAAAAAAAAACAAAACGCCCCTCATTGTAAACCGCCATCATACACAGGGGTAAAATTGGCAGTATAAATATATAATGCTATGTTTTACTAAACGGCACTAGAGGTTTTTTTAGTGCAGGCTGATAAATGCTCCGATGCTCATGAGAGCCCTCTAGCGCCGTTTAGTAAAAAGAGCCCTAAATAACACAACTTCAAAGAGAAAATGACAGGCATTTCATAATAACAAACTGTTCCATATTTATGCTATTTTCTTTGCAACACATAAGAAAATTTATGAGCACCATGGAGAATGATTGTACAACAGCTTCTTTTATTTAATCATTTATAAAAGGAAATGAACATTCAAATAACTGTCATGCTCCTCTGTGGTCACACAGTATGTCAGACATGGAAATCTCTTCTTAGAGATAGAATCTCCTGCAAGCCATGCTGGATCATTTAACAAGGTTTACGGATGGAACCTTTGAATTAGGAAATCCCATTAGCATCCAGCTTCTGACCCATTTAACAAATGAAAGGGAGAATTTTCACTGCAGAATTTTTTTGCTCAATGAACAGGAAGACAAGTTGTCAGGTAAGCTGCTCACATTAACATGAAACAAGAGAGAAAATGTAGGATTAACATCATTTACTTCAATGCCATTAATCAAATCCTGATTTTCTTGCAAGACAGGTATGGCAATTGTATCCTGTCATTCCTTGGAGACTCCTAGAGCATCTTTTCAGGGTCAAACAATTATAGAATTGTCTGTCTTCACCTCACTCTTTTGTGGAACATTAGCTTACACAGTCAATTAAATTATGAGCAGACCCTGGGAATGGACTAAGAGGGATTTATAAGAATCTATGATGACCTTTTATGAGCCTTTATTGACTCTGATTTTTCTTGTTTAATATGATTGGAGGCTTTTTTATTCTTTGGGTTTTACCAGTATATGGTTTGTTGCTATCTTAGAAACAATCAATTACTTGTTTAACTGTTTCTAGGTTATGTTTTTATTAATCTTGTTGTTTTCATTAATCTAGCTCAAACTTGTTCCACTTCTGTCTTAGATCATATTTACATTAGTCTGTCACTGTATTTATGGTTTCAGCATCTGTGTTTTGCATAATTGTATTGATGGGTTTTAAAAATTAACATTAGAACTACTTCCCCTTTTCCAGGAATCGATTTTCGTCCAGTGCTCGTAGATTTATACGTTGTTGTGCATCTGTGCATCCCATGAAACACTACAGCTTATCAAGTAAAGGTTCCATCTTTGATGTAGCAAGTTCTTCCAACTTTGTGTAACATAGGAACATAGTAAATGATGGCAGATAACGACCCGAACAGTCTATCCAGTCTGTCCTGTAACTACATGCATTACAATTTAATGACTGAATTCTTTTTTTTTTCTTTGTAACCAATCATGGAATAGTCCTATAACAATACTGGACTCCTGTACACAAATTGCACACAATCCTTATGATACACTGGCCCCGATTCTGTAAACAGTGCTTTTATCGGTTGCTACCCAGAAAAGTGGCGCCATTCATGTGTCAATCATGTGATGGCACCATTTACAGAATCATGGTCACGTTGAAAGTAGGCGCCAGAAATGTAAGCCAGGGGTTTACAGGTCTACATTTCCAGCGTCTACTGTCGATGAGAATTGCGTCCATATGGAGGTGCCTCACAGAGCCAACATCCACTTCTGGTGTGTAAACCATGCCTACTTCTGACATTGGTGCTGGCAGGTGCTTCTGTGATGGGAGATGGCTGCTGTTCCTAATGTGTTTTTATTTGGTTTTATATGACAGTCAATTACCGTGCTGTTTATCACCAATTACTGTGCTGTTTATCACCAATTAAAACAATTAAGTAAGTTGGTGGTAGCATGCCTACCACTGTTTAATTTAGAGCACCGTTACAAGAATCAGGGCCACTATGACCTTTGGTGACCTAAGGATCTGTTTAGCTGAAATGTTGTAAGTGTAAAGATATTACATTACATTAGTGATTTCTATTCCGCCAATACCTTGTGGATTACAAAAGAAGTTATTTGGCCATTTCCAGAGGAATTGAGAAGAGCGAATTGTTTCAGAGAATTGGGATGAGTCTTGTGATGTTAGTATGTCTAAAAGTAATCATTCTGAGGAACCCTTTAGAAATGTCCCTCTTCATAAATGTGGAAACAGAGGAATTGGGTAACTACAAGCCAGTTAGTGTGACTTTAGTTATGGATAAATTAATGGAGTTAATACTATATCCTGAAAGTATTGAGATACAGGGTCAAAGGCATCATGGTTTACTAGAAGGAGATTATGCTAAATGTGTTTGATTGGCTGGCTGATAAAAAAGAATTAGATAAATGGTGAGAACTGGTTTCCAGGAATGATCCTGAAGATTGAGAAGTTCATAACGATATTTTTATATATGAGTGAGATATATGAGGGGGCGCTGAAAAGTTCTCAGCCCAGCCAACCACCTTCCTAAATTTTAAGTGTTATTTTGCCACTGGAGCTGAAAAGAGTGTTCTTATTTTGTTAAGTGCCGATTTGCAGAAACAAAATGCTATGTTTTGACATTGTTTTTGATCATTGATTGAAACATATTGGGCTGAGAACTTTTCAGCACCCCCTCGAATAGACAGGGATTTGTTAAGAAAGAAGCCTGAGGGTGGTCCAAGATTGGTTGGTGTCTTCATTGTCTTATTCAAGGAATACAGAAGGTGTCACCAGGTTTATCATACAGAACCACTCTTTGTTACAAAATCATATATTGGCCAATATTCGGTTTTATTTAACTGGCCAGAAATGGTGCTGAGCAGTTAAATAGTGCTTAACCGGTTAAATGTGAATATTCACCATGAGATAACTGAATACTCACGGTTAGCACCTAAAAGTTAACCAGTGTTATTGTATAATAACCAGCAATTTTCAGTGTTGAATGACTAAGTTCAGTGGCCAAATGGAGACACGTAAATAGAAGTCATATCTTTGGTTGTATATAAACTTACTGTATCCAATCAGTGCTGAATTTAACTTTTTAGTAGCCAAAAAAAACCAGATGAAGTTAAGAGATGCTAGGCTCAGGAGTAATTCAAGGAAATACTCTTTTACTGAAAAGGTTATAGATGTGTGGAATAGTCTCCCAGGAGATGTGGTAGAGACAAAGAAAGTGTCTGGATTCAAGAAAGCGTGAGTCGGGCATGTGAGATTTCTTAGGAAGAGGAGGAAATAGTGGATGCTGTGGATGGGCAGACTGGATGGGCCATTTCTACTTTATCTGCCATCATGCTGACCACGGAAATTATCTGGGCTGCCTCCTTGCAGCTGATTATCGGTTCCACAGTGTCATTGCAAAATCTCAGATTTTTGCTATAAAGTGTGAACATGATTTAGACTAAAACCATTTTATTGTTGATGGTTGAAAGCATACAATACAGAAATTGGTCAACTGAACAATAGATAATCAAACGAGAAACAGAGTATTAACAAACCAAATGATAAACGATCATCATCAGTTTTACAAAATAAAGAATGCTACTGGTTCACAGCCATCCCTAATCACAACTGCATAACAATACTACGATCACATCTGTACCAGGGCCCTGGACTCTCATGGGCCCTGGAGATCAGTATCTCAAGAACCCCCCTCCTCCTTTCCCCAAGGCAGAAAACAAACAGGCCAAGAAAGAGAGGACCCCTCCAAAAAAAGCACACGGTGGGGGGGGGGGGGAAGGGAGGGGAGGTGAGAGGGCCAGATGACTAGTAGAAGCTACCTTCCCATCCTAGGGTCCGCACAACCAACATTAAGATCTCAAAGTTTCAGAGTATTAAGAATCCGGCTACGAGCTCTAGGAGGCAAAGAGTATACATAAGGTCCCCATACTTAAAGGAAAAATTTTGTTTGTCAAAAAGAACCTCACTCCTGATCCCTCTCGAAGAGCATGTAAGCGATTCTGCCATACCCAATAAGACGGGGAATGGGCCGAAGTCCATTCTCCTAGAATAACTTTTTTAGCTAGTAGACCAGCCTTCCTAATGAAAAACCTCCTAAATCTTGCTAGCAATCAGAAGGCCTTGTATTTATCTAAAAGAAAGCCAACTGGGGTGAAGGAAATAAAGTATCACACCAAATGTTCCAAATATCGAATCACTCGCTTTTAGAATACCCTAACCCAGGGGTGCCTACACTTTTTGGGCTTGCGAGCTACTTTTAGAATGACCAAGTCAAAATGATCTACCAACAATAAAATTTTAAAAAACATGAAGCACACTGTACACAGAGAAAATGTTAATTATCATTTATATTCCGGGGGGGGGTTTTCAAAGAGGTCAAGGCAGATGACTCTATGTAATGTCACCTTAGTAACAACCATACAAAAATAGACAAATATACCCCCCTCCCTTTTTACTAAACCGTGATAGCAGTTTTTAGCGCAGGGAGCTGCACTGAATGCCCCACACTGCTCTTGACGCTCATAGGCTCCCTGCGCTAAAAACCGCTATTGCAGTTTAGTAAAATGGTGCCATAGTACAAAATATAGACAGCAGATTCTCAAAACGGACACATTTTGATCACTAAATTGAAAAGAAAATCATTTTTTCTACCTTTGTTGTCTGGTGATTTCATGAGTCTCTGGTTGCACTTTCTTCTTCTAACTGTGCATCCAATATTTCTTCCCTTCTTTCAGCCTACTGTATGCTTCCTCTCCTCCAGACCTCATTCTCTCCCCCAACTTTTTCTTTCTGTCTCCCTGCCCCTTTCTTTCTTTCTGTCTCCCTGCCTCCCTTTCTTGCTTTCTCTTTCCATGCCCCCTTTATTTCTGTTTCCCTGTCCCCCCTTTCTTTCTTTCTGTTTCCCTACATTCTGTTTCCCTTCTTTCTTTCTGTCTCCCTGTCCTCCCCCAAGCCACTGCCTCCGCCATCGGGGAAAAGGCCCCCAAGCCACTGCTTCTCCAAGCTCTCCCTGCAGAAGCATTGGGCCGACCAGCATTCCTCTCCCCGACATCAATTCTGACGTCAGAGAGGAAGTTCCGGGCCAGCCAGGCAGCGATCGGCTGGCCCGGAACTTCCTCTCCGATGGCAGAATTAATGTCGGGGAGAGGAAGGCTGATTGGCTTGGTAGATCGCGAAGGCAACGCAAATCTATTACGGAACCCGGGATGGGCTCCGCGATCAACTCACGTTGCCTTTGTGATCTACCAGTCGATCGCGATCAACATATTGGGCACCCCTGCCCTAACCACTGGGCAACTCCATAAAGAATGAAAAAAAGATTTAGGATCATTTTTCACATTGTGAAGACCCCAAAACTCCTGATTTATACAATTGGACTCATGTAAAGTATGCCCGGTGCAGAACCCAAAATTGACATTCCCTTAGTTCAGCGGACATAGAGAGAGTAGGGATACGCTTAATAAACCCTCCTACATATAAATCTTGTGGCCCTAAACCTAACTCAGGTGCCCATCTAGCGCATAAGGATTCCCAAGATTTACCGGGAGTAATAATATGTAGAGTCTTATGCAACAAAGACACAATCAGACCCATCTCCGTAAACCGATAAAAAAATTCCTGAAGCTTACTACCCAGCCTAAACCTAAGACCTTCCACTTCCAAAGAACGCATATAATGTTGTAATTGTAAATAGGCAAAATGATCAGTGGCCAAGATCCCCCCTCTCTGCTGAAACTCCTCCTATGGTTGCATAGTACCATCGACTCACAGTATATGAGCCAATAGTATTATGCCTGACTGGGTCCATCTTGGAAAAGGCAAACAGTCTTGACCCGGCAAAAACTGGAGGTTCCCCTGAATAGGAAGTTGATCAGAGACTCCAGGCTTCCCACCAAGCAAGAGCACTATGAATTTCCAAGTATCTCTAAGGATACCAGTAAGAGAGAAGAGTGTAAAGGGAGAGGAAGCGAAGCCCTAGGAGCGTGAAATAAAGAGTACAGTTGCCAAAGGTGATACAAGGCCAGTTCATAAAGAAGGTATAGGTCTCCTGTCCCAGAATCCAGTCTCCAAGATATTAAAGGAGAGAGGCTTGATTATACTTCTTCATATCAGGAATGCCCATCCCCCCTGAGACCAAGACCTCAGTAGATAACGAAAAGCCACATGAGGCTTCTTGCCTCCTCCAGAGAAATTTAGACTGTAATATATATAACTATTGCAGATCTTTCTGTATAAACAAGCCATTTTGGAAAAAGTACCATGTTAAATAGCTGAATTCTGCTGTGTAAAGATAGGGGGTGGGGATGTCCAGCCATCCAAGTGTGAACAAGTATAATCTAGCAATAAGCTCAAATTAAGGTCCTTAAGAGAGATGGTGGAGGGAGTTAAGTGAATTTCTAAATAGCGAAAAGAAGAATCTTCCCACTTCAACGGGAACCGGCCTTCCCAACCATCATGCACCTCCCAAGATGTAGCAAGAGCCAGTGACTTATTCAAATTTAACTTAAACCCTGAGAAATCCACATATTCTGCCATCACCATTAATAAAGCACGTAAGGAAGTTTTCAGATTAGTAAAATGCACTAATAGGTCATCTGCAAAAGCTGAGATCTTGAACTCCTGCAAGCCAATGGGAATTCCACTAATATCAGAAGTCTGCTGAATATCCCGTATCAAAGGATCCAAAGTGAGGGCAAACAGAAGAGGTGATGGGGCAGCCTTGCTGAGTACCCTTTTTAATTATGTTGTATTGCTAAATTTTATATGTGTAGGTCATATGCGGTATATAAATTTCTTAAATAAATAAATAATCTCAAAAGACTGAGAGAGAACCCCATTAACCCAAATAGATACCCAAGTAGAAAAATAAAGTGCTTGGATGGCCGCCAAATAAAATCCTCCAAAACCATAAGAACCAGGCTGAGAACCCCTGCTCTAAGAGCTAGTAGGGAGTGTGAATTAATTTACCAACATATCCCCCCTCCCCATTTATACCAGGCCTGACCTGCACCCAAATACTGTATCCAGCAAGAATAATCCTGCAAATCTAGTCTATCATAAGAACATAAGAAATGCCCTCACCGAATCAGACCTTTGGTCCATCCAGTCCGGTGACCCGCACACGCGGAGGTCAATCTAGGTGTTCCTTGATGGAGACCTAGGTGTTCCCTTGTGATGACCATATTTAGCCGTATCCCTCAATGTGATTTGCAAGGAGGTGCGCATCCAACTTGCACTTGAATCCCATAATGGAGGTTTCCATCACAACCTCCTCCGGGAGAGCATTCCAAACGTCCACCACTCGCTGTGTGAAACAGAACTTCCTGACATTCGTCCTGGGCCTGTCGCCCCTCAATTTCAGCCCATGCCCTCTTGTCCGAATCTCATTTGACAACGTGAATAACGATGCTTCCTGTTCTATTTTGTCGAGTCCTTTTAGTATTTTGAAAGTCTCTATCATATCCCCTCGCAGTCTTCTCTTCTCAAGCAGTGTAGAATCACCCCACAAAGACCGCACTAGACTGGCAAGGGTTACACTTGTAACCAGATAAATATTACAGGGGGAAACCTTTTTTTCTTTCACCTCTCGTGTAAGGGCAGAAAACTGCAGCATGCTGGCAGTTTTCTTTGTCTCTACACTTTTTAATGTTGCAATATTTGCACGCCACCAGCTTACTGCATCAGGAGTCAAGCAGGTGCCTTTTAGGAAATTGTAGACTGAAGTTCAGTGCAGAGTTCTAATGCACGACTTATTGTGTGATAGGGCTGGGAGGGGCTAACAGTTTATTGAGTCTGAGGAGCATCATAAATCTCTAATTGCTCAGGAGTGTTCTCTATACTAGGGGGTTGGAGAACAGTATTTTCTTCTCTGCAACGAATTCGATTAAGGCTTGGAGCATTTGCTTTAGTATTTCTGGACCCTTCTGGCTTTAAAAGTCTTTTTCCCCCTAATAAATTATTTTACCATACCAACCCCACACTTGAAAAGAGTAACTTTAACAGAAGTGGTTGACAGAGGTATAGGTAAGTATTTATATTCACACAGCAGACTTTGCATTCTTGCCATCAGTACTTGCCTATTGCCAGCACAAAATCTCCTAAAGAAGCATTTTCTGGAGGCAGGATTCTTACCCATGCATGCGTGTAAATTTAAAACCTCACACTTTTTACCAGCTTGGGAGAGTGGGGTGCTTCCCCTTGAACTGACCATGCCTCCAGGATCTGCTGAGTATCCTGAGAGTCCATTATAAAAAAAAAAATACACAAAGAACAACAAAAAGAAACCGAAAGGAAAGCTGCAGTTTGTACGAACAAGGGAGCAGGGCTCTCCAAGCTGTCCACTCTCTCACCTCTCCCACAATCCAGAGAGGAGCAGGGGAGGGGCGGAGCATTGTGGGGGGAGGGGAGGGGTGCATGTGCTCGCATCCGAGCCTGACGCAGCCACAGCAACAGCGCTCTGCCCTCTGCACCGGCATCCCCTCCCTGCCTCCCCCCACCCCTCCACCCTTTCTTCTGTCAGTCGCATCCCACACTTTCTTCCCAAACGCGCATCTTTTCAAATGGGCGGGAGGAAGAAGGAGCGCGCAGATATGTTTTCTTTCTGCTAAGAAGAGATCGTCTCTCTCTCTCTCTTTTTTTTCCATTCTTTTTGGTTGTTTTGTTTTCGGTGGTGTATGTTTTCCTGTGAGTGCATAAGAGGGAACAGGAGTATAAAAATGATTCGTTTCCGGAGCTCCAGTGTGAGATCCTTAACCCTGGAGATGAAATGTACTGTCAGGCTGCTGGATGACTCCGAGATCTCCTGTCAAATTCAGGTCAGCATGTACCATTTCGCTTTGGGGGGGGGGAGATGGGAAGGGGGGACAGGACTGAGGGGTGTTATCCCCAGGGGGATATGATAATGTACCGTGCCCCTCCTTTGGGAGGGAGGGGGAGGGGGGGGGGCAAAAGAGCAACAATAGCAGGGCAGAAGGTGTATGACAGGGAAACTGCGTCCCAGCTGTCACCGCTGGTTGAACCCGGAGGTCGCGCGCAGTTCCCAAGACTTCCCTGCGCTTTTAGGGCTTTTTTATCTCCCTTGTTCCGCGCAGTAGCTTTGCTGCTCTGTCAGGCAGGGCAATGACGTATAGACACGATCTGGTTTTCCGGGCAAGCAAATCATCATTTTATCGAATAGGCCCGAAAGGTTTGCAGGATGTTCTGAAAACAAAAAAAATAAAATGCTGAACTCCTGAAACTTGTTAAAGCGAGATACGGGGCGCCCGGTCTGCAGATGTTCCAGCAGCGGAGTGCAGACCTCGCCCAGCTCGGGAAAAGCTCAGCTCTTGTACAAAAAAAAAAAAAAAAAAAAAAAGCAGCAGTTTTTCTGTCTCCCAGTCTGTGGCAGAGGAATTTGCAGCTATCGAAAAGGATGGTGATGACCCCCCCCCCCCCCCCAATATTCTCGAAGGCAGTAATGGGTTGTTTACTTTGTTTTAATGTTGCTATCCTCCACGTGCTTGGAAATTAAAATAATTATGGAAGGGACTGGAAATATATTTACCATCCAGCCTGTGGTGAAAGATCACTAAGCTTTGGCTATATTTAACCAATGGAAGAAACCACAAGCATCTGATGACTGGTCTGTTACAAGGACTGGTGTTTCTCTGTGGAAATGCACAGTCTCTGAAGTCCAAAATGCAGCTAGTTGAAAAAATAATACATTTACTGTCAAAGCAAGCAGGTGGTACCTGCTGCTATAATGCTGTGTTTGTCCTGGTCAAACCTTCCAGTAAAGTTTTGTTTGAGAACAGCAAACCTAGTCTCCATGCGTTATGAATACAATGTGGAAAGGGGTAAAACACGGACCTTATGGACCTCGCGGATCTAAAACCGCACATCCTTAAAAATCCGAGGTCCGTGCATTGACAAGTCCGCCTTTGCTTTCCCTGCAGCTCAGCTCAGGCCCACGGCTCCCTCATGGACCTCACGGATCCGCGAGGTCTGTGAGGTCCGCGTTTTACCCCTTCCCCTTAAAAATCCGAGGTCCACACCACTTTTAGTCTCTGGCTCTGACAGAGCTCTATGACAATTTAACTCTGACAGATCCTAGCATAGGGAGGGAAAAGCATTAGGATCCGTCAGAGTTAAATTGTCATAGAGCTCTGTCAGAGCCAGAGACTAAAAGTGGCACGGACCTCGGATTTTTAAGGATGTGACATGCAGTTCAGATTTGTATGGTCCGCGAGGGTGCCAGGGGCCTGAGCTGAGCTGCAGGGAAAGCGAAGGCGGACATGTCAATGCACGGACCTCGGATTTTTAAGGACGTGCGGTTTTAGATCCGCGAGGTCCATAAGGTCCGTGTTTTACCCCTTCCCATTTTTAAGGACGTGCGGTTTTAGATCCAGGAGGTCCGTGAGGTCCGCATTTTACCCCTTCCCATACCCCTTCCCATACAATGTTGGTTGACCAAATTGTTCTTGTTTATGTTTTAAGTAGTAGTTTTCCTGGCAGTGGACTGCACCCCTCAGGCTGCCTGTGGTGGAAGTTCCTGGTCCAGAACTGAAGTTTGGGACTTTCAGAGGAAACTTTAGGGCTGTTATCAAATTAAAATCTTCTGACAAGAGGCTAAAGGGGCTTTTCACTTTCAGAAAACGTAAATGCTGCTCTGCGTGGGGTATCCTTCACTTTCTCTGTGGAAAATTACCCTAAATTCCAGTCCAGTTGAAACAGGACATCCATCTCACTCTTCTTCCAGTGGCTTCTAATGCACTTTGTAAATACATAAGAACATAAGAAGAGTGATTAAAATGGTTAAGGGGCTGTACAGTGAGAGATTAGAGAAACTGGGCCTCTCCTCCCTTGAAAAGAGGAGACTTAGAGGGGACATGATCGAAACATTCAAGATAATGAAGGGAATAGACTTAGTAGATAAAGACAGGTTGTTCATCCTCTCCAAGGTAGAGAGAATGAGAGAGCACTCTCTAAAGTTAAAAGGGGATAGATTCCGTACAAACGTAAGGAAGTTCTTCATCCAGAGAGTGGTGGAAAACTGGAACGTTCTTCCGGAGGCTGTTATAGGGGAAAACACCCTCCAAGGATTCAAGACAAAGTTAGACAAATTCCTGCTGAACCATAACGTATGCAGGTAGGGCTGGTCTCAGTTAGGGCACTGGTCTTTGACCAGAGGGCCACCGCATGAGCGGACTGCTGGGCACGATGGACCACTGGTCTGACCCTGCAGCGGCAATTCTTATGTTCTAATACCATTGGATAGGTAATAAAAAAAACTCTGTAGGGGTAATTGCTTAACTCTATGCCTATTAAGAGAACTGTTTCAAACAGTTCTAAGTGCAATATTGATTCCCACACTTGATTATCGGTTTACCTAAGTATATGTACTTCGGGCACTACAACTGGTGCGAAATGCCGCTGCTTGATCGGGGGGGGGGGGGGGGGGGAGGGGGAGGGGAGAAGTTTCAAAGTTTGATCATATCACACCAATTTTAGTGAGTCTTCATTGGTTGCCCATATCAGCTCGAATTGATTTTAAGGCACTTTGCATGATTTATAAGCTGTGGCATACATAGAAGCCAGTAGTGATAAGTAATCTCTTCAACCTATACCAGCCAATTCGAACATTGCGCTCTGATGAGAAGCTCTTCTTAAAGTTCCATCTTCGAAACAGGTGAAATTGTCTCGATCTCATCGTTCGATGATTGCGGTGTAAGGCGTTCTATTGTGGAACGCATTGCCAGTTGAAGTAAAGAGCGCTTCATCCTTGCTAAATTTTAGGAAGTTGATTAAAACAGTGCTGTTTGAAAGATCTTTCTCATTAAAGTGGGAAGGTAGAGGTTGAGTTAATGTATTGATCTGGTTTTTATACTATTTGATGTTTTTACAGTGCTTTGTCTATATGTTTGCCGTTTAGTGTCAATTAGATGTTTTAAATTATGAATGTTTTTCTGTACCTTGCTTAGAACTGGGTTATTTTAAAAAGTTTCAGGATGTGTGGAAACCATTAACGAAGTATTGTAAAGATTAATTCAAAATTGGTTCCCTTATATTTATTTGTTAATTTAAGGTGCAGGGAGGGGGGATTTTATTATTACATGTTTTATATGATAATGGAATATATGGGAGGGTGGGTTGGGATAGGGATGGGGATAAGAATTTGTGAGATGTGTCAATGATTATTTCTAAGTGATGTATTTCTTGTTTATGTGATTGAATATATTTTAACACTTAATGTAATCTTGAAAATGAATAAAGAATATATAAATTTTTAAAAAAATTTAGGCACCTATTCTAAAACAGAATGTAGGCATCTAGTTTCCTTTACAGTAGAGATCCTCAAATCCAGTACTTTAAAGTCCACAACCCAGCCTGGTTGTCGGGATTTCCACATTGAATATGTATGAGATGTATGTATGTTTGCATAAGAAATCATGAAAACGAGGCTGGGTTGTGGACCTCAAGGATTGGATTTGAAGACCCCCCTGCTTTATAGAATAATAGCAGGACTGGCTGCATTAGCACTTACACCAGCCATAGAGCTTTCATGATTGCGTGCATCTAAATTCAGTGGTTGAGATACATACCCATTTGTAGTACAATAAAACCTTGGTTTGTGAGCATAATTCATTCCAGAAGCATGCTTGTAATCCAAAGCACTCGTATATCAAAGCGAATTTCCCCATAGGAAATAATGGAAACTTGGATGATTTGTTCCACAGTCCAAAATCTTTAATACAAAATACACCGAAAACATGCTTGTAATCGAAAACAATCGTATATCAAAGCAAATTTCCTCATAAGAAATAATGGAAACTTGGACGATTCGTTGCACAACCCAAAAACTTTAATACAAAATACTATACGTACTTGAATTGCAAGACCGCTAATTTAGAACAGTCACTACACTCCTGCAGCGTCAGAGAGAGAAGAACCATCGACTCAACTGTGATGTGTGTATACTGTATGTACTTGTATTGCAAGACATTGCTTGCATATCAAGTTAAAATTTAATCAAATGTTTTGCTTGTCTTGCAAAACACTTGCAAACCAAGTTACTTGCGATCCAAGGTTTTATTGTATTCTATAAGTTAAGTGTGTGAGTCCCACCCATGCCTCTCCCAGACTCTGTCAAAGTGTATGCCTACCTGTAAAATATGTGTGTATTTGCAGAGCAATGCTTAGGCAGATTTTGGGAATTTACATAAATATGTGCATACATACCAACGCATATGCCGTTATTCTAATCATTTATACATGTAATCAACACTAGGGATTTTTCAGGTAATCTGAGGTGGAGGTGCTTTGACACGCAGCTCCTGATTGATGAGGCCCGACTTTAGTGCAGGAAGAGGCGGTCGAAGCATATCGCGAGTGATTTCCTTCACGCGCCGGTACTCCGGCTGCTCTCTCCTGCCTGGTCATTCGCGGTCAGAAAACACCGCGAATGACCAGGGGAGCACTGTACCGCTTATAGCCTAAGTGATTTATATTCAGGTACTCAAGCATTTTCCCTACCTGTCCCGGCAGGCTCACAATCTATCCAAATATGATTGTTTTATCTGCATACTAGCTGATGCCCCGGCGTTGCACGGGTATTTAATTATAGCAATAACACTGTAAATGGATTCAAATAAAAATACTTTATAGTGGTGAATGAAATTATTTTTTTACAGCTTTATAAAAAGTACAATATTCAAATTATAATGTGAAATATTTGACAAAATGAATACAATACAACTAACACAAAACTTGATTATAAACAACATTTTTAGTTTCAACTCCAGGAGAAAGAACATATAAATTCTTGGGTGAACCCACCCTTGAGCAAGCAACATAGAGTTGGCCATGGGAAAAACAGGGGGATCTTAAATCCACTCCACAGTATGTAATAGTCTGTCCCTGTGATTTGTTGATTGTGATAGAGAATGCAAGTCTCAATGGAATTTGCAAGCTCTTAAACTGAAAAGGAAGATGTGTTGCAAGTTTCGTTCAAATCGGGCAAGCCGTTTTTGCGTTGGCAGCTTTTTACAATTTTTCCATTGACATGAATGGGTGAAATCAGATTTTCTGTTTGTAGCTCCGCCCACGTGTGCAGGTGGGCCGCGAGACCCCCAGAACATATCACCCCAGGTAGTGAGGGATCTGCATACCAAGTTTAGTTCAAATCGGGCAAGCCGTTTTTGCATTGGCAGATTTTTACATTTTTGCCATTGACATGAATGGGTGAAATCTGATTTTCTGTTTGTAGCTCCGCCCACGTGTGCAGGTGGGCAGCGAGACCCCCAGAACATATCAACCCAGGTAGTGAGGGATCAGCATACCAAGTTTCGTTCAAATCGGGCAAGCCGTTTTTGCGTTGGCAGCTTTTTACATTTTTTCCATTGACATGAATGGGTGAAATCTGATTTTCTGTTTGTAGCTCCGCCCACATGTGCAGGTGGGCCGCGAGACCCCCAGAACATATCATCCCAGGTAGTGAGGGATCTGCATACCAAGTTTCGTTCAAATCGGTCAAGCCGTTTTTGCGTGATCGCGGCACATACACACACACATACATACTTACACACATACATACCTCCGATTTTATATATATAGATGATATAATAGAAAATGTTTATAATATGAGGTTACTGAATAAGTAGAATATTGAGAATGGTGCTTGATCATATATATATATATAATTGTGTACCTGGGGCAGTGGAGGATTAAGTGAGTTGGTAAGGGTCACTAGGAGCTATAATTGGAGCTAACATCAATTAATGCCTAATTTAACAATGAACCCCTCCCCCCCCACACATACATACACACACTTTTACAAAGCAGTGCTCATGGTTGCTGCACAGCAAAAGCTCTGAAGCCCTTTAAATCTCTATGGGCACCATCTTCCGCTCCCCTCTCCGAAGGGGTTCAGGAGTTTTTTGGCTCGCTCAGTGTTGTTGGGGAAAAAGGTGATTCTGCACTGTTAGATTTCCTCGGATTCCCCCACGCTCTCTCATTGGCGTACTTTGATGTTGCAACAGGCCTCTATGGAACGTTACAATTTTCTTCTTTGGACACAGATTTGGGACGAACTTTTAGTTTTGGTTGGGAACCCTTTTGGCTCACCTTAACACACAGAGCTCGTAGTCATTTGTTTAATGTCTGATTTTTATCCTGTAGCGTATTCTGGAATTGACAAAAAGATGCACATTTAGATATTAGTTAGGGCCTATTTTACCCCCTCCCAGTTTCATAGAATGGGATGTGCCTCGGATCCTCTTTGTTTGAAATGTAATCACTTTGTTTCATGTTTTTTTTTTTGGGCATTGTTCCAAACCTTTTGGAAGTGTTGCGGAGCCTTCATTAGACACATTCTGGGCCAGTCCCTGCTGCTATCTCCCGAGGTGCTCCTTTTTGGGAAGGGAGCTCAATTGTGGGTTCGGAAGCCTGTTATTTTGGATTTGAAAGCAATTTTGAAAGTGTGGACCTCACAGGATTCCCCCTCGTATTGGAGTTGGAGACTGGCTATCCTTAAGTTTCTGGGTTGGGAGGCTAAGGATGCAAAAGGCACCTCTAAGCGGGAAAAAAAACAGTTTTTAGCTGTTTGGGATCCCTATCTTAATTCTTTACCACCTCAAAAGCGCAGCCGAATTTTGAATTTGCTTTAAGTCTACCCTGTTTTCCACTGCTTTTTGGTATCATTTTCTACCTCGTCTCTATCCTGGGGGGGGAGCTAGCCTGTGGTGGGGAGTGTTGGGGGGGGGGAATTAAATGTTCACTTTGGTTTTTTCTTGTCTGGTCCTTTTTTTTTCTCTCATTTTTGCTGCTGGCCATTGGGATGTGGGACTAGACATGTATTGCGGGGTGGGGAGGTTCTATCTTAGTTTGGAACAAGTGGGAAAATTGTTGATGCCTTGATTGTTATTATTGTTCTTTTGTCATCAATAAAATTGTTTCGAATTAAATATTAGTTATTGCTAATTAGCGCCAATAATTGATTAAATTGCACATGTAGATTGTGCACAGTTTTTAGTGCCTTATATAGAATTAGGGGGGGATAATGTATGCAACGCTTCTCTAGTTCCCTGTACAGTTTCTGCACAGAACGTCAATCCTGCTGCTAAATAGCTACAATATACACGTTTCCATATCAGTTGGAGCAGGCTCCTATGTTTCTGTACATTTTGGACTACATTTAGTGCATGCATCCAAATTCGGGCACTGAAAAAAAATGGGTGTCAGGTCAAAAGCGCGCCGGGACAAAGGCACGCCGAAGAAAATGACTGTTTTAAAGGGCTCTGACGGGGGTTGGGGGGAACCCCCCCACTTTACTTTATACAGATCACGCCGCGTTGTGGGGGCGTTGTGGGGGGTTTGGGGAGTTGTAACCCCCCCCCTCCATTTTACTAAAAACTTCACTTTTTCCCTAAAAAACAGGGAAACAGTTAAGTTTCCAGTATAATGAGGGGGGTTACAACCCCCAAACCCCCCACAACGCCGCCACAATCTGTATTAAGTAAATTTGGGGGCTTCCCCAACAAAACCCCCCGTCGGAGCCCCTAAAACCACTCTTTTTCTTCGGCGCGCGCTTCCATCTTGCGCTCAGTTGTCGGCGCGCGCCTTTGTCTTTGGCAGTTTTGTCTATGAACCAAAAAATGAGTTCTAATCTCTATTCTATAAATGGCACTCTGAGTTGGGCACTTAGGCCTGGATTCTCAAACTGGCGCTGATTTTCTAGTTAAAGACAGGTGCCCATACCTCCGTTAAAAACGCAATCCAAATGGCGTTTTTAACTGAGATTTGAGGCACATACTGGCACCTAAATAGGCATTTTAGGCCGCCAAGTGGCAAAGTAGAGTGGCCAATGCCAGATGTGGCATTAGACAGTCTAAAGTGCCTACATAGGCGTGATTCATGCGAGGATAGGTGCTGGAAATGTAGGCCTGAAAAAACCTGGCCTACATTTCTGGTGCCTGTATTTCGCATCGATGACCTGCGTAATTGACACGGGATCGGCGGCTGCTTTTAAGGTGGTCACAAATATCACCGCCGGTTCAAGAATCCGTGCCTTAGTGCTGAGATTTGCACGTAGTATTGGGTGTGAGGATTTAGACCAGTTGAAACTGGTATAAATCCTCGCACCTAAATTAGGGGCGGATCTTTTATGAATGCCCCTCCCATAGCTATGTCCCCTCCACATTTGCATGCTAAAAGATTTATGTGTACATCTTTATAGCATAGTGCATAGCAAAATACACATGTATATCCAGGTTGTTGCCAATTATCACTCAATTATTGAAGCTAATTGGCTCATTAATTTGCATATGTAACTTTGAGCGCTATACATAGAAGCCAGGGGCAAATGTCAGTCCTGCTGCTAAGACATACCGAACATGCTAGAACATACATGTTTCCATGGCAATCAGAGCAAGCTCCTAAGATTCTGCACATTTTTTTGTGTATGATTTATTGCCTTGGTCCTAAGAATTTTTAAAATTGTGATTGTTGATCATTGTGGTTGCTGTTTAATAGAGATGATAGTCTTTTTGAATGACTGTCTGCTTTCCTATATTTTTATGGAGTTCAGTTTCTTAATTTAACCCCCCCCCCCTTTTATAAAACCATAGAGTGTTTTTTTTTTTAGCGCTGGCCATGGTGGTCACAGCTCTGGCGCTCATAGAATTCCTATGTGCGTCGGAGCTGTTACCGCCGCAGCTGGCGCTAAAAACCGCACTACAATTTTGTAAAAGGGAGGAGGGGTTAGAGTTATTTTTATTGTATTTTGCTTTGATTTTAATAATAAAAAACCCCAATTTTAGCAAATGTTATTAAATGTAAACTTCAGTGAACACCTCTAATGTGTAGCTTGTTATGTTGGTCCTTGATCCATTTCAGATTCATGTTGTTCATTTGTACCAGTATAACGCTAGAAGGAGAAATTGTTTCCATCTATTTTCAAACCCTTTGTACTGGTGCACTTGTGATGCTGTTAAACACGCTGCATGGGTTCAGCAGCTCATGAGAGACTCTTTATGAAATGCAGATTGGCAAAGAGCAATCCTTAAGAGTATCTGTTAGGGCTACCTCTGCCTCTCACCTCCATTCCACTCTCATTCCACTCTTCACTGTCAAATGTGCAGTCAGAAAATGTCAGCAGGTCACTTAGAACGCTCGCCTTTGGGTTATAAATCCACCCCCTCTTTTAATAGTCTTGATGACAGCTTTCCAGCCAGACTGTTGCAGTGTGTGTGTGTGTGAGTGAGAGAGTTTTACTGTACAGTACAGTATTCTCATTTCTTTATAAAATAAATTCGTCTCTAGCAGCACACCTGCTGTGCATCTGTGTGCTGCTAAGAATCAGCATGTATGAGTCTCTCCACTTATTCTCAGACTGCAGGACCACCACATACTGGGTAATTTCCCTCGGGATCCCAAGCGGATCGCATCTCAAGATATCCTACAATTTAGGAGAATTACAATGAAAACAGATCACTAAAAAAAAAAGTCAAAACTCATCTCTTTAAACAAAACAGTCTTTAGAGCCTTACAAAATATTGGGTAGGACTAAATTACCCCAGGTCAGTTTTATAGGAGCCTGTTATATCTGTAGAAAACTGTTCTATGTACCGTATTGATTTACCCCATAGTGACACTAAGGTGGGCTAGTTAAAAGTAAAAGTCGCTAGTTTCCCATTGGTGTCACTAACCTGCAGTATGTCAGCGCCCTGTGGTAAGGAAAACAACACCAACATTGACCTGGCATTATTTTTCCAGGAATAGCGCCATCTTGAGGTGTTCACCACAAGCCACTTTATGCATGCATTTCATACTTTGTATCTCATTATTTTGTACCCCACGGCAAGTTTAATTAATGTGTTTTACAGTAATACAGTGTACTTTATTGCCATTTAACATGCGTTAGTGGACCAACAATATGCATTATTACCATAACTATCCCCTAAAATTCAGTTAAAATGGAAATGGCTCTTATTGCTGCTTAGATTTAAAATATTGTTCTTTTTCTAAAGAGGAGGCGATAATATCTCTGTTTCAAGCTTTAGTGAGGCCAGAGGTAGAATAGGCAATAAGGGAAAGGGTATTTGATATACCGCCTTTCTGTGGTTTCAGTCAAAGTAGTTTATATATCATATACAGGTACTTATTTGTGTACCTGGCACAATGGAGGGTTTAGTGGCTTGCACAGAGTCCCATGGAGTGGTAGTGGGAATGAACCCGGAAGCCGCATCTGCCGCCCAATGGCGAAGCCGCAAGGACCGACGTGGCACCACTGCCAGAGTCATCTGTTTAGCCAAAGCTGTTTTCCTGGTTCTCAGGCTACTGCACTAACCATTAGGCTACTCCTCTACCTTGGATAATATTGATGAGCCACAGAAAACCTAAAGTGTATCTCCTTTCAGTGGGGGAAGCCACTGTTTGTCCTGGGAACGTTGCTACTATTTGAGTTTCTGCCAGGTACTTGTGACATGGATACTGGGCTAGATGGACCATTGGTCTGATCCAGTACGGCTTAAGGTTGCCAGATTTCCTCTTTGAGAAAAAAAAAAAGAGAGGATGCCTGGCCCCGCCCCATTCCGGCCCCAGTCCTGACTTTGAGGTGATTGTCTTCTTTAATTTGCAGAAGATAGTGACACGTGAGACAGTGCATATGAGGTCAGTTTAGAGACTGGAAGGACTGGTTCCTGTGTTCTATTTCAGACTGACTGGTTTTGAAAAACAAACCCTGTCAGTCATAACGTTGCACATTTGAATAAAGTAGCTTTTTCCCCCTGATAGGATTTGTAGATGTGAGTTGAGAAAGTGGTACAGTGATGTAAGCTCTGAGGAACAAATATGTCCAGTCAGGGGAAATGGATTTTGCTTGATGAGATGTACACCTGGTATCCTTTATGTGACGTTCACAGCAGTGCCCTCTAAGGTGCACTGCTGGCATGTCTACGTGGCCAGTCCATTAAAAATGCTGGCCCCTCCTATATGCAAATGGATTGTTTTGGACATGTTTCATCTGGACATCCTATTCTTCAAAAATGGCCAAAAAGATAGACACCTTGCTAGTCCAAAGATAGATGTCTTGCTAGACCAAAGGTAGATGTCTTACTAGGCCAAGATATCTAACGGGTCATTTCCGGGAAAAAAAAAAAAGATAGATGACTTACAGTTTTGATGGGTGGGTGGAATGGGATAGGGATGGGGTTAAGAATTTATGAGATGTATCAATGAATAATTCTAAGTGATGTATTTATTATTTATGTGAGTGAATATATTATAACACTTTATGTAATCTTGAAAATGAATAAAGAATACAAAAAAAAAAAAAAAGATATATATTTCAAATCTGATATATTCTAATGACAAAATAGAAATAAAATGATTTTTTTCTACAAAAAAAAAAAAAAGAAAATGGCCATTTTCTCTATTCGATTTTTGGACATCTTTCTTAAGACATCCAGACTCAGACTTAAACATCCTATCAAAAATGGCCCTCCATGTGCATAACTGGGAAACATGTCCATGGCCTAGAGGCAGACCACAATTCAGTTTCAGATTTAGCACTGAAATTGGACTGAAACCTGAAACTCACTACCCTGCCCTTCTGATCACCAGCCTACTCATAGGCCCTCCCTGGGCCTACCTTAGGAAGGTCTACTGGTACCTTCAGGGCAGGAACGAACCCCACTCATATCTGCCCCATTGTAATGACTACTACTAAGACCTTATTGTTAAAAATTTAAAATATGTTAACAGTTTCATTCTTCCCCATCCCCAGCAGTCATATTCTCTCAATCCTGTCATCATTTATAAATGGCTAGAATCAGATGCCTTACCTCTGATGTTTTATTTCAAAAAGCTCGTCAAACAGTTGCTACTGCCAAAATTTTTCCTTGGCTTCTGTAGCAATCCTCATTACCCCCCGCCCCCTCAAAAAAAAAGAAGCCCAATCACTTTTTGAAATGTTTACGGTAATTTATAACAAGAGCAATTGCTATTCCACTTCACTTATGAATACAAAGTCTTGATAGTACAAACAATAGCATAATTAAAACAAGCTGCATATATCCCATTCCATCGTGATCTACATCTGGAATAACATCTCATTCTTACCCTCTTCCTTTACCTTTAGTAGGTTTGAGCTGGGTGGTGCTGGAAATCCTGCACTAGGCTGCATCTCAAGTCTTGCAAGGCTTATGACCATGAAACTGGTCAGAATTTCTGCACCATGCAGCTCAGATCTACTGAGAGCTGCACACTGAAGTGAAGTGCTCGGGCTTTATTGTACTGGAGTAGCTGGAGGGAAACAGATCGGTCTCCAACAAGGTAGTTTCCCTGGATCCCCCATATCATATGAGGCCCTAAGTCTGCCTCAAGCTGAAGGAAGCATAGTCTGCAGGCAGGTTTTGGGGACCCCTCCCCAGGGCCTTTGAATGTCTAACGCCAGTCCAAAACTCCAGTGACATCATTCACCTGCGACAGCTGCAACCAAATGATGTTACATAGTAACATAGTAACATAGTAGATGACGGCAGATAAAGACCCGAATGGTCCATCCAGTCTGCCCAACCTGAGGAAACATGGTTTTTCAGGGTTTCTGAAAACTCAGATTTGGGGGCATGGGAGTACTGGGTGGTGTCAGTTATAACCGAAAGTAAGAAGCCCTAAATACATTGCAGAGTCCTGGACCAAAAAGGCTAAGGGCTCCTTTTACTAAGGTGCGTTAGGGCATTAACGCAAAGAGTAGTGCATGCTAGACACTAATGCCAGCATTGAGCTGGCGTTAGCTCTAGCCGCATAGCCCGGGGTTAGCGTGCGCTAAAAACGCTACCGCAGCTTAGTAAAAGGAGCCCTAAGTTTATGGATCTGGCAAAAGTCCCATACTGCATCCGCATTAGATTTTGCCTGTATAATTGCCTTGGAGCGGCTGGGGCACGGGCAGTGTGTCTGGGAGGGAATGCATGGATGGGAGAACATCGCAGGGGAGGAGACATAGGCATCCTGGGACTGTCTGCCAAGTCTCTTCCCTGAAGAAGCCCTTTCTGGAAACGTCAATCGCTCCTCCTAAACTTACTTGCTCCACTTCATCACTGACGCTGAAACCGTGGATTGAAGACAAAGTTTTATTTTATTTTTCTTTCCAGCTTATGATTTATCTTTAATCTTATCTATTGTTTTGCCTTTTGTCTTTGTTTTGTTCTATTTCTATCATTTAAATTTCTCCAGAATTCTACTGTTCAACGGCTCCCCCTTCTGCTTCTATTCCTTTCTCTCCTCTCTTCTACCTTCCAAAGTATTTAGATCAATGCTGTCTTGTTAAAATGTTTATTTTATTTTTATTTTTCCTCTAACTCTACTTTTCACTTCTCTATTACCCTCCAGGTACTTTAGTTAGATTGTGAGCCTTCGGGACAGTAAGGGAATTTTTCAAGTACCTTTCTTATTTCTAATCTTAATGTATATTTTCTGTAAACCGCTTAGAACCTAACGGATGTAGCGGTATATAAGAAATAAATTACATTACATTACATTACATAATTTTAACTGTCAATTTTTTTCCCATTCATAAGCTGCAGAAAATTAAAGCTGGCGGAGAAAGTGTGCTGTCTCAAAGGAGCCCTAAGCTAACTTGGAAGCATGACACACTTCAAAGCTTGACTCTTGCATAATTTTTAAATCTAGTCACAGGACTGTTGGCTCTTAGACAATAAGAGGACTGACAACATATATGAATATCTATTACTCCTACTATTTATAATTTCTATAGTTCTGAAAGGCATAAGCAGCGCTAAATATTTACCATGTACTAGATGGTCCATGCTCAAGTTTTCAAGTTTCAAGTTTATTCGAAATTTGATGAATCGCTTATACATAAAATACTAAGCGAATTACATTAAAATCCAAATTTATACATACGTTAAAATACAAAAGAATGATAATAACAAATCAAAAAAGGGGTTAGACCTACAGACCAACAGACTTGACTGGATGGAAAGGAATGAGGGGATAAGGTTACAATATTAATCATTTTAAGAAAAGGGAGACAAAAAAAGAGAAAAACATTAGGAGGGGTGGTTTTTTATTATTATTATTATATTTTGATAAAGGACTGCTGCACTGTGATTATTCCATATAGGAGGTAAAAGCATCTTTAAACAGGAAAGTTTTTAAATTAATTTTAAAACGGCTAATGTCTTTTTCGTCTCTTATATATTGGGGGAGAGAATTCCAGGTTTGGGGGGCTACTACTGAAAATATATCATGTCGTCTGGTGCCGATCACTTTTAAAGAAGGGACTACCAAAAGACCTTGGGTTGATGAGCGAAGGGAGCGAGAAGAGCTTACAATCTAATTTGGACAGACAGGACATATAGGGATGGGAAGTTTCTTGCAGACATAGGTGCCATACAGTGGCGTATAGTGAGTGGAAGATAGGAGATGAAATGAGCCTTGAACAAGTAGGCTTTTAGCTTGGATTTGAATACTATTAGGGACAGTGCCTGATGTAATGACAGCCTGTTCCAGGAATAAGGTGCAGCAAATTTGAAGGGATGGAGTCTGGAGTTGACAATGGAGGAGAAGGGTACTGATAGGAGGGACTTACCCAATGAACAGAGTTCGTGGGAGGGGAGCATAGGGGAAGATATGTGAAGAGAGATACTGAGGGGCTGCAGAGTAAATGTACTTGTAGGTCAGTAAGAGGAGTTTGAACTGTATTCTGAAATGGATGGGGAGACAATGAAGTGGCTTGAGGAGAGGGGTGCGAGTAATGTAAGTATGGCAGCTCTTGCGGCATGCAAGTTGTGCAGCAGAATTTTGAATGGATTGAAAGGGGAAGAGATGCTTGAGCAGAAGACCAAAGAGAAGCAAGTTGCAATAATCTAAGCAAGAGGTGATGAGGGCGTGGTAGTGGTTTTGGTAGTGTGCTTGGAAAGGAGTGGCCAGATTATGGCTTTAGCGGTTTGTTGGAGGAAGAGTTGAGGTGCAGAAATTGGTGGTAGGGCAGTTGAAGGAGAAGACAAGGTCAAGGCAGTGGCCATTCTGGTGCATAAAGGTGGTGGAGCACTGCTGGTGATTGAATGAGAAAGTTAGAGCGAGAATCCTGGAAGTGTAGGAGTCGGAGGGGTTGTCAGCATGGATATTGAAGTCAAGAAGGATGAGGGAAGGAGATGAGGGTTCAAGAAAGAAGGAGAGCCAGGAGTCAAAGTCAGTGAGGAAGGAAGAGAGGGACTTATCAGGGGATCAGTAGATGACTGCTATTTGGAGGGACAGAGGAGCGAATAGACGGATGGAGTGGACTTCAAAGGAGGGAGAACAGTGAGATTGAAGAGGAAGGAAGACAGAAAACAAACGGCCTCTTTTACAAAGCCATGCGGCAACAGCCTCGAAGCCCTTTAAATCTCTATGGGCTTCGGGGCCATTAGCGCAGCGTAGCTGCAAGCGAGGCTTTGTAAAAGAGGCCTAAAGAGTAGGTTTAAATGGTCAATATTCTCAATGGAGAAGAGTAAATAGAGGGGTTTCCCAGAGGTCTATGCTGGGACTGCTGCTTTTTAACATATTTATCAGTGATCTAGAGATGGGAATAACTAGTGAGATGGTTCATAGTCTTAAGTGTGGGAGACAGCCGCGCGCCGACAAACGAGCGCCGACAATCAGCGCAAGACTTCAGCATGCTACAGAAAAACTTTCTTTTAAAGGGCTCTGACGGGAGGTGTTGGTGGGGAACCCCCTCACTTTGATTGCGCTGGCGTTGGAGGGTTGTAACCCCACATTATACTGGAAACTTAACTTTTTCTCTATTTTTTTAGGGAAAAAGTTAAGTTTTCAGTATAATGTGGGGGGTTACACCCCCAACACCCCAACATAGCAGCGCGATTCCTATTAAGTAGAGGGGGGGTTCCCCCCACCCCCGTCGGAGCCCTTTAAAAGAAGGTTTTTCTGCGGCGCGCTGAAGTCTTGTGCTAAATTGTTGGCGCTCATTTGTCGGCGCACATCTGTCTCACGCGCTTAAGACCCGTCACCAGTGAGATAATAAAATTTGCTGATGACACAAAGTTATTCAAAGTTGTTAAATCGCAAGAGGATTGTGAAAAATTGCAAGAGGGCCTTGTGAGACTGGAAGATGGCATCAAAATGGTAGATGACGTTTAATGTATGCATCACGCATGTGGGAAAGAGGAACCCAAATTATAGCTATGTGATGCTGGGTTCTATGTTAGGAGTCACTGCCCAGGAAATGGATCTAGGTGTCATTGTTGAGGATACGTTCAAACCCTCATCTCAATGTGCAACGGCTGTGAAGAAAGCAAATAGAATGCAGCGTTCTCCCCAGAAATTTTTTCCAGCCGGGTGGCATGAAAAAGTAGCTGGGTGGGGTGGGCGAGACAGGGAAATTTGATGGTGGGGAAAATTAAGGGCTCCTTTTACAAAGATGCGTTAGCACCTTAATGCGCGGAATAGCGTGCGCTAAATTGCCGCGCATGTAGCCGCTACCGCCTCTTAAGCAGGCGGTAGTTTTTCAGATAGCATACGCTAATCCGGTGTGTGCGCTAAAAACACTAGCGCACCTTTGTAAAAGGAGCCCTAAATGTGTACTATTTTTATTAATTATTATTTTCCAATATTCACTATTGCTTCCTTTTTTTAAGGTTTGACACTTGTGCCAGAATATTTTTACTAAATTTAAGAAGTATCCAATTCTAGAAGTGAATAATTAGATATTCACCTTCTTTCAAATGGTATAGAGCAGTGGTCTCAAACTCAAACCCTTAGTGGGGCCACATTTTGGATTTGTAGGTACTTGGAGGGCCACAGAAAAAAATAGTTAATGTCTTATTAAAGAAATTACAACTTTGCATGAGGTAAAACTCTTTATAGTTTATAAATCTTTCCTTTAACAGTTAAAGGAAAGATTTATAAACTATAAAGAGTTTTACCTTATGCAAAATTGTCATTAACTATTTTTTCTGTGGTCCTCCAAGTACCTTATTTTTTCTGCAGCCCTCACATTTAAAGTTTAATATCTTTCCTTTCTCAAAACTGACACATTTCAATCACTATATTGAAAATAAAATCATTTTCCCTACCTTTGTTGTCTGGTGACTTTATTTTTCTGAAAACAACGAACAGACTGCAGATAATGTACAAAGATGCAGGCGTTGTTTATTAGTAAATGCAGTAACATATTCAACCTTATAGCCAACCAAGGGACCCTACACGGTCCGTGTTTCGGATAACCCGCCTTCCTCACGGGTCCATGATGGTTAAGGTATAAAGCAAACTGCATAAAAGATAACAAACACACGCCAATCATGATCAAATGGGGTCAAGCAAGTCTTACACAATGCCATTTGATCGTGATTGGCGTGTGTTTGTTATCTTTTATGCAGTTTGCTTTATACCTTAACCACCATGGACCCCTGAGGAAGGCGTGTTATCCGAAACACGGACCATGTCGGGTCCCTTGGTTGGCTATAAGGTTGTATATGTTACTGCATTTACTAATAAACAACGCCTGCATCTTGTACATTATCTGCAGTCTGTTCGTTGTTTTCTGGTTGCTGTTGTTTACTACAGACTACATTGGACTTTCTTTCTCCCTTTTGTGCATCGACTTTATTTTTCTGTCCATTTAACTATGTTTCCAGGGTCTTCTTGTCCTTTGACTGTTTTTCTCTCCGTCTTCACTTTCTGCCTTGCATCCATATTTGGCATTAACTTAATATTCAATTTTTCTGCTTTCTTTTCAAAATCTATGTTTCCATGTCTTCCCTTCTATCTCTCTCTTCTTCTGTCCCTATTTCCATGGTCTGCATCTCTTTCTTTCCTTTCTCTCCATCCCTCCTTCCTTCCTTTCCCCTGGTCTGGCATCTGTCTCCTTCCCTCCCCCAACTTTTTATTTCTTTCACCCTGCCCCCTTCTTTCTTTCTCTCTCTATCCATGCCCCCATTCTTTCTATATGTCTGTCTGTCTTTCTCTCTCTCTCTCCGTGCCCCCTTTCTTTCTTTTATTCTTTCTCCATGCCCGCCCTTTCTCTCTCCATGCCCCTTTCTGTATGTGTCCCGTTTCCCTTCTTTCTTTCTGTCTCTCTGTCCCCCCCCCAAGCCACCACCATTGGGGAACAGGCCGCCACCGCCGCAATCGGGGAACAAGCTGCCGCTGCCACAATCGGGGAACAGGCCGCCGCCGCCACAATCGGGGAACAGGCCAGTGCCGAGGTCTTAACTCTCCCTGCATATCTTCCACAGCGCAGGCCAACCTATTCACGTCACCCGACTTCAATTCTAACGTCGGGGAGGAACTTCCAGGCTAGCCAGGCAGCATTTGGCTGGCCCAGAACTTCTTCCCCAACATTAGAATTGAACGTTGGGTGGCGAGAATTGGTCGGCTCCGAGCTGGGGAAGATATGTAGGGAGAGCTAAGACCTCGGGCGCTGACCTGTTCCCCGATTGCAGTGGCTTGGGGAAGGGAAGCAGATTGGGGACCCCTGCTTTAGGCAAGGACAGATTGCGGGCCGCAAAATAGTCCCTGGGGGGCCGCATGTTTGAGATCGCTGGTATACAGATTTAAAAAAGGGAAATGCGTTAATGAAATCATTAGGTTCAATCTAGCCATTTATTTCTGCATGAATTTAAACAACTAAAAAAAAAGATAAATATAGCTCATCCAGTCATACAAGAAACATCTCTACAGCACCTCTAATAATATTTTGATCACTATATTCCTTCCTGAGGTCTCACTGAGGATATGAAATAGATGCGATCCCCACTTCCAAACCTCTTCCACATAATTTGAAGGAGACCTGTGTGATCGCACTACAGCAAAATAAAAAAGTAGCAGATAAAAATCAAAGTGAGAGCTAGGCAAAACAGTTTAGGTAAAAATGCAGGTAATAATTAGCAATGTATTAAAAATATTTTATTTTTATTTGCTTATAATGTCATTTGAAAGCTGTTTGATGTTAATACAGCTTTAATTTAATTCATTATAGTGTGTGTGGGGGGGACAACACCTACATCAACAGTAAAGTTAGCATAGGATCATTAAATCCAGTGGCGTACCTAGTATATATGACAGCCAGTGCTGATCATTTTTTAATAACCCCCTCCTCTATATAAAAAAAGTTATTTTTGGTAATAATCCATGAGTTACACAACAAGGGTGCACCTAGGAAAAGGCAGCATCTTAAACACTGCAGTGAGCACTAGAACACCAACACATGCATTGTAAAACTAAACAAGCCAGATCCTGCACAGTCAATTGATCCTGTACAGTCATTGCTAACAGAAAGCCATGTCCTTTTCATACACACAGAACAGAGATACACCCTCGCCTAATATGGAATAATCACAAACTAAAAATAGAAATATGTAGACAAAAGTTAAACTGAAACGCCAATAAACCAGACTCTGCATACAATGCAACACCACAGAAACAGTGACACATACCCTAATACTGTGCAAAATATAAAGACAGTAGATGTAAATTTGAAAAAACTGCTACATAACAATCACCACTTTACAAATTAACAAATATAAATAAAACAGGGAAGAGAGAAATAAGAAAATATAATTTTATTGGACTAATCCATTTTTCAATTAGTAGTAATTAGCTTTCAGAGGCCAAATCTTTCTTCAAGACAGTACAGTATACTGCTGTTATGGTATCCTGTCCTGACTTGAGGAAAGGGGTTTAGTCCCCAAAAAACTGCCTTATTTCCATTTTCTATTGATAAACTTTAATCAATACAGTTACAATACTACTTGATTCTACATAAAGCAACAACAAATTTTTTTTCCACCTTTTGTCGTTTTTGCTTTAATCATCTTCTCTTCACTCTCTTCTTTCTATTCAGCAGTTGTCCTCGCTCCCTTCCATGCAACATCTGTCCTCTCTCTTTGCCCCTTCCACCCAACCTCTGCCCTCTCTCTCTCTCCCCCTTGCATCCACTGTCCACCCTCTCTGCCCTTTCCATCCAGTGTCCGCCCTCTCTCTGTTCCATATGGCATCTTCCCTCTTTCTATGTCCCAATAAACTGTATATCCTTTGCCCTTTCTCTCCTTTGTACTCTGTGACCTTTGTACTTTGTGCCTTTGTACTCCTGTGCCCTTTCTCTCCATTTCAGCTTCACCCCCCTCTCCATTTTTTTTGTCTCCACCACTTCCCCTATGCTCTGGCACCTCTATCCCCTTCTCTCCCCCCATGCCCTGGCATCTCTCTCCTCTCCTTCCATCTCCCCCTTCCACTCCATTATCTGGCATCTCTTCTCCTTCCTTTCTCTCCTTCCTTTCACCTGGTCTGGCATCTGTCTCCTCCCCCTCTCCCCATATGCCCTGATATCTCTCCCCCCTCCATGGTCTGGTAGCTCCTTTCCTTTCCCTCCCTCCTATGGTCTTGGCATCTCTTTCCTCTCCTCTCCCTTCCCTGGTCTTCCTTCTCCCCTCTCTCTCCCCAATTGTGTGCAGCAGCAGCACTTCTCTTCCTCTCCCCCCCCTCCCCAATTGGATGTTGCAGCAGCATTTCTCTTCCTATCCCTCCCCTCATGCCCTAGAATCTCTCTCCTCTCCTATGTCTCCCTCTGCTTCCTTGCTCTGGCACCTTTCTTTCCTTTCCCTCTGGTCTGGCATTTGTCTCCTTAGTTTCCCTTCCCTCCCCTCCCCCATGCCCTGGCATTTCACTCCTCTCCCCTACCCCCTCCATTATCTTGTAATCTTCTCTCCTTCCTTTCTCTCCCTCCTTCCTTCCTTTCCCCTGGTCTGGCATCTGTCTCCTTCTCCCCCCCAATAGTCTGGTATCTCCTTTCTTTTCCCTCCCTCCTATGGTCTTGGCATCTCTTTCCTCTCCTCTCCTTGGTCTTCCTCTCCCCCCCCATTGGGTGCAGCAGCAGCATTTCTCTCCCCCCTAATTGGGTGCAGCAGTAACAGCATTTCTCTCCCCCATCTCTTCTCCCCCCCTCCCCCGCCTCGGTCGGCAGATTCGCTACAGGCTAAGACAGGAGATAGGTCAGCGACGGAGGTAAGCTTACAACTTGTAGCTCTTCCTTGCTTCGGGCCTTCCTCGCTGCTGGGTCCTGCCTTCATGGAAACAGAAAGTAGGCAGGACCTGGCAGCGAGGAAGACCCGAAGCAAGCAAGAACACCAAATTGTAAGCTTTCCTCCCTGCCCTATCTCCTGCCTTAGCCTGTAGCGAATCTATTTCTCGGACCTACTTCATTTCTCTTCGGTACCTTCTCCCTCCGTTAGCAAGCAGCAGTTACTGAAGCACGCAGCTGCAAGCTTCCGCCTCTCCTCTTTCCGATTGGTTTCGCTTTGTGCAGGAGCGTCTTGTGCGATAAGCTGCAGAACAAAAGTAAACACGATGTCGGGGTTCTTCCTGTTTGTGCACTGGGTCATAATGAGCCTGCAGCCCCTGCCTCCAACTGCGACTGTAAAAATCGACCAGCAGTAGGAAAATTGTTTAAAAAAGTAAAGCTGAAAACCCTTTTTTTGGCGCTTAAAAAAAAAAAAAAAAAAGTCAGGCGGAGGCGAATTTGCAGCCAAGATGACAGCCGGGCGCTCACCTAATCTAGCCGGGCAGGGCGCCCGGCTGAAAGGCGCTGGGGAGAACACTGGAATGTTAGGAATTATCAGGAAAGGAATGGAAAAAAAGATGAATCACTTGTTCATTCTTTCCAAAAATACTAGGACTAGGGGGCATACAATGAAGCTAGTAAGTAATAGTTTAAAACAAACCAGAGAAAATATTTCTTCACACAATGTGTAATTAAAAACTCTGGAATTTGTTGCTGGAGAATATGGTGAAACCAGTTAGCTTAGCGGGGTTTAAAAAAGGCTTGGATAATTTCCTAAAAGAGAAGTCCATAGGCCGTTATTGAGATGGCTTGGGGAAATGCACTGCTTAATCTTAGGATAAGCAGCATAAAATCTGTTTTACTATTTGGGATCTAGCTAGGTACCCGGGACCTGGGTTGGCCACTGTTTGAAACAGGATACTGGGCTTGATTGACCTTTGGTCTGTCCCAGTATGGCAATTCTTATGTTCTTAAGAAGGGGTTGATATGTACAAGATGGCAAGAATAAGAGTCCAATACCACCTCCAAGACCAATTGTGTGGGGTGTAAGTAAGAATATGTGAGAAATAGTAGCCTCCATGACACGGGGCCGGCAACTGAAGCTGTCTTCAGGGCAGATCCAGGTCTCAGTTAGTGCCAGTGGGTGGAGAGTTTGAGAGAGAAAGAGGTCATGGATGAATGTAAGCTTGTTGGAGACAGCTTCTTGAATATGAAACCGAAGCATTACTCAAGACTCAGGACTTGCTTATCCACTCCTACTCTAGCTAAGATAATATTCAAGCACCTTTCTGATCTCATGTGAAACTTTCTTTAATTAGTCTGCTTATTTTCTTACTCCTGTTACTCTCTCTTATCTATATGCTCCTTCTTTGCTTACACCCTCTGCTGTCTATTAAAATGTTTTATTGTGTATTGTGCTGATATTGTAATGTAGTATGCTATGCTGTACTTTGTAACATTATTTGAATATTTTTACTGCTGTAATTGTTTGTTGTCTATGTTTGACTAATTCTTACTTTACACTGCCTTGAGTGAATTTCTTCAAACAGGTGGTAAATAAATCCTAGTACATAAATAAATGTGGCATTTGCTTGTATTTAAATGTATATGCTTCTTGTAGAGAATGACACAGTGACTATTTCCCGTGGTTAGCCGCGGGTAACATGCAGGAACAGGGGAAAAAAAATCAACTGGTGGAGCAGTGAATGGCTTTGTCCCTGCAGTAAAGGATCTGCCTCAAGTCACCTCCCTTCCCACCCTTCCTGGTCAGCAGCCTCCTCGCGATCATGGGTCTAGCAGCCCACCCCCCTCCCTATCGAAGGTCTAACAGCCCCCTCCCTTGCTCTCAATCACAGCTACCGGCAAAAAACCCCCAAACAAATCTAAGACTCCCCCATCGGCCCTTTTGCGCCTCCCGGGACGGGACTACCAGCCTCTTAGAAGAGTTTGTAGGACAAAGAGGCAACATCACACACAGAGCTGCTCAGGAACGTTCTTCCCATCGAGTTCCTCCTTTCGATTTAGCTTCTGGCGAAATGGAGACAGGGACAAAATTTTCCCCCGTGTCATTCTCTAGCTTCTTGTTTGCTAGTGTCTGGGTAATAGGTACAGTCAGAGCACATTGTGATGTCATCAAGCATTTTGACAACTTTCCTGCTGTTGATTAGTGACACTGGTCAAAAAAAATGGAAGCTAGGCATTGTGAAGAATTCACACATCCCCTTGTTTACGATTACGTTATATTACCTATCTTTCTCTGCCAGTTTTATCAGATTTTTCTTTAATAGCTGTCAGGATTCCTAGCGGAATAGATTTAGCATTCCTTTGTGGCCTTTGTGTGTCACAGATGGAGACTTAGCTCAAAGAAAATCTGTAACTGCAAGGCTCAGGTTAACATTCCTTCCCCTTGGAGAAGCAAGGAAAACAACAGAGCTGATCTTTCCAATGAGATACTGATGTCCATAGGGACACCTTGCAGACTGTGAGCAGACTAGAATGATGTCTCACAGAAGGAACTGGAAGGGCAGACAAGCTGAAGAAAAGAGGAATTTGGATAGCAGGAAGGAAGAGATTTTTGGATAGAGAATTTATTCCCAGTGGCGTACCTAGCATATGTCACACCCTGGGCTGATCATTTTTTAATACTCCCCTCCTCTATTTGAAAAACATGATTTTTAGTAATAATCCACAAGAGTATACCCAGGAAAAGACAGCATCTTATACACTAGAACAGTGGTCTCAAACACGTGGCCCAGGAGCCACATGCGGCCTGCCAGGTACTATTTTGAGGCCCTCAGTATGTCTATCATAATCACAAAAGTAAAATAAAACAGTTTCTTGATCATATGTCTCTTTAGTTATAAATGACAATATTATTATTAAGACAGCCAAAAGGAAAGATTTATAAATTATAAAGAGTTTTACCTCATGCAAAATTGTCAATTCTTTAATAACACATGAAATATTTTTTCAGAGGCCCTCCAAGTACCTACAAATCCAAAATGTGGCCCTGCAAAGGGTTTGAGTTTGAGACCACTGCACTAGAACATTAGTACATCCATTGTAAACCTAAACAAGCCTGATTAGTACTGATTGATCCTACACCGTCAGTGCTAACAGAAAAACATGTCTTTCATACACATAGAACACAAGTCGGTACATGATCCAAGATGGCCGACAGTCCCAGACGCTGAATAGCACGCTGGAGAAGACTACTTGAAAAATTTATTTTAGAGTGATTTACTTACTTGAGATGCCGAAGAGGAGAAGCCGCAGCGCCGCTGGAGCCTCGCGGTGTTCAGCAGTCCCCTCATTCGGCAATATTGAAGAACTCCTGCGTCGGATGCAGGATATCCCGGCAGTGTCGGCACCCCCCCCGCTGGAGACGCCTCAGAAGGGCGGAAATGAGGTGATCTCCTTGGGGCTAGAGACTACGCTGAGCCCCGACGCTAGGGCACCTCCCCCACCTCCTCAGGTTACCAGCTCCCCACGAGTGGAGGAGCTCCCGGAAGAAGGCAAGCACCTACCCTTGGAGGCCAGGAAGAACAGAGAGGGGAGCGTGGAGATGGACTCCCTGAGTTTTCAGGTGAGTCCAAGAAGTACCGAGGATTTGGAAACATCAGGGATCATTTCAGCCCAGCAGAAGGATTGCCAGAAACAGCTGATAACCGGTGAGACTATTCAAATTTCTAATCTTTCATATGTTATTGAAAAACCCAGAAAAGTAACACTGGACTCAATCTGGGACTTAGTTGCTGACCTAGCCAAGTCTATTAAGCCCCAGCTTTTGCAGCTGGAAAATAAAATTACTCTTCAAGAAACTGAGATAAAAAATATAAAAGTTGAAATTGATGAATCCAAGAACTCTATTGTGAATATACAACAGGAGTTAAAAGCATCAAAACAGCTTAGTGAAGCAATGGTAAAAGATAACACAAGTTTGCGTAGAAAATTGGAAACTTTGGAGAACTTTTCTCGTAATAATAATCTCCGCCTGATTAATTTTCCTAAGATAGCCTCGGTGACACCTAGAGATATGTTGAAACGTTATATGGTAGAGATTTTGGGTATTCCAGAGGATACATTACCACCATTTACTCAAGTATACTACCTACCAATGAAAACTACTAAATTACCACTTAAACAACAGGAGGACAATCAACCACTTAATGTTTCAGCAATCTTGGAACTTTCGGATAGAGAGCTTGCATCTCCGGCAACATTGCTTCTTACGGTGGCTCTTGCACCAGATAAAAACTGGTTGCTTAGATTGTACTTTAGAAATAAAATGAAAGAATTTCTTGGACATAAAATATTAATGTTTCCAGATTTGGCACGGGAAACCCAGAGAAGAAGGCGAGAATTTCTTTTGATGAAGCCAGGTGTTATATCTCTTGGAAGGACTTTTTTCCTACGACACCCTTGTAAATGTGTAATACAGTACCATATGAAGAAATATGTATTCTTTGAGCCATTCCAGTTGACAGCCTTTCTGGCAGGAACTCGACTGGATGAAGGGAAATCAAGCGAGGTGCAATTGAATAAATGATATCCTTCCTCAGCTAAAGGATTTTGTTTTCCTAATATTTGAATTGATATTTGTTAGCATTTGTTAATATGTCCGCCTCATCCTTCTTGGATCTAATTTAGAGGACTTGAGCTGAATTTAAGCTAAACATTTATTTTTATTTGATTTGATTATTATGTATTTTACCTATGAGTATTATTTTCCTGCTTTTCTTCAACTTTCTGTACAAGTGGATACTTGATTTATAAAATGTAAAATTTGATAAATAAAAAATTAAAAAAAAAAAAAAAAAAAAAGAACACAAAAACACTCTTGCCCAGTATGGAATAAGTAATCACAAACTAAAAATACACGAAGTCATTGGAAAGTTCTTAGTCCAGCCAACAAAGTTGGGGCAGTCTCCATCGAGGGCTGTACACTTAGTCCAGCAATTTTCCACTTTCCATATTTTTCCGATGGAACAAAAAATGTGGAAAATCATTGGACTAAGTGTATAGCCCTTGATGGAGACTGCCCCAACTTTGGTAGCTGGGCTGAGAACTTTTGAGCGTCCCCCCCACATTCCCCAGCACCCCGAACATCAGGCAACACCCCCAACATCACTCAACATCACCTGACATGAAGCAACACCCCTCACATCACCCGACAACCCCGTACCTTCAAATGCAAAATTAGCAGGAGGGAAGCCCACTCCCTCCTGTCTACAGGGTTGTGTGCTGAGAATGATGGGCAGTTGGGAGGGGCCTAAGGCCTGCATCTTGGGATTCAGTGGGAGGGGCCTAAGACCATGAGTGGCTCAAAATGGCGATCCAAGGTGAATCGATTGCATTGTCTTTGTTTTAGCATGTATTGTTATTATGATATATCATGTTTCATGTTTTATTATGTATGCTGCGCTGCCTAGAGGTGTAATGTAGCGTGATATTAATTTCAATAAATTAATAGATTCAAACCTTTTTGCAATCTGTGCATGCAGTGGACACACAGGTGTAAAGTAGCAGCAATTCTAAAATTGCTACTTAGACATGTGAGGCTATTTATACTTGTAAAACCTGCCTATTCGCTCATGCAAATGTTGTGCAAAACTTCTCAAGTGACTGCATGATGTAGCTGGAAAGTGAAATTGAGAAGGAAATTTGACTTTCATTAAAGGATTATGGGGAAGTCTGCTATGATTTAACTTATGTAATGCATCCATATCTTCCATTTGATTTGTAAGAATGTAAATCATGAAGAGAGGACAGTTCATTAGAGTTATTTTTGACTGCTCACAGTTATTTTTGCTCCTATCTTTGTTTTCCAAATGATAGCCATACCAGATTATGAATTCATTGAAATGATCTTTCATTTCACGCCCCTGCCGCCCTCCCTCCTTGACGTAGACAAATGAATCATTGAAACAATCTTATGTTGGGGTTCTTAGAGCCGATGCCAGCTTTTTGATGCATAGGTGTATTTATTGTGGTTGTTTATTTATAGACCACTGAATTATATATTCAGAACTTATTCAGGAACACATTCCATAAACTAAATACTGTCAGTGTGAAAAAAAAAAAGTTTAATTAAAGTTTCATCCTTTTGATGCTGATGAGTGAGTCCTTGGAATTCATTTTGATTTTAGAATATGGGTTAATGCTATTATAACATAATAAAAAAAAGAAAAGAGCTGGGAAAGGCTTGTAAATTTTAAAACCAGACAGTTCTCTGTCACTATAACTGATTATGGTAGTCAATCAAGAGCTAATTCATGTCACAGTATAAAGGTTGAGCTTGAGGCTACCGGTTGTGTCTGAATTCCATGTCTTTTCTAATTGGAGTTACAAGGAACATGTAGACCAGTATTCAGCAGGTAGGAACACTGACTGACGCTGGGTAAAATAGAGCTGGATATTCAGTTCTGGGCCATATCTACACACTGAATATCTGGCTCTATTGCAAAACTCAGAAGTTAAACTGGTATGGAGATATTCCTTTGCCGCCATTATGCTGTGGCTGCACAGAAAGCGAATCCCCTGACGCAGCTGACTGTTGTGGTTTGCTGATTGTTTAACACAGAATGATTTGAGGGAAATAAAGAGTGCCCCTGCTGGATGAAAATTTACAAAATTAAAGACCGAAAAGCAGATAAGTTCCATTCTGTGTATGTAGGTGGTTATATATTCAGTTTTGTGCCTTGAAGATGAGGCAATGCAGTGGAGGGGTTTTTTTGTAATAGGAAAACAAAGAAAGAGTTGACGCTTTAGTCCCACAGACAATGCAAATTCCAGCGAAAACAAAAAAGATATGTGGAGATGGTGATGTTCAAGATGCAGGCTTTATTCAGAAATGTACAATTGGATAATCCACATAAAATATATCTAGGACCTAAACCATAGAGGGGTATGGACTCAACACAGTCCGTGTTTTGACAATGATGTCTTCTTCAGGGGTCCCTAAAAGTCCTGATATTAAAGCACGTGGATTAAACACTGAAACAATACCAAGTGTAACTCTGTGCGTGCTTTAATATCAGGACTTTTAGGGACCCCCGAGGAAGACATCATTGTCGAAACACGGAACGTGTAGGATCCATACCCCTCTATGGTTTAGGTCCTAGATATATTTTATGTGGATTATCCAATTGTGGAGGTTTTTTTTATGCCAATGGTATGAAAATAGGCAGCATATGAGGCTGTCATATGTTTTTGAGGCTTTTCTCTCCACTGTATTTTGAAGCTATTCTTCAGGTCTCAAGTGAAGTCCCTCTTATTTGCCACTACATTATAATATAATATGATTCAGTAAGTTAGACACTTTGGATTGTTTTCTCCTATTGTGTTGTGTGTATATTTCGTGCCATAGCATTATTTCTAACTGGGCAAATCTAGGTCTCCTTGATTAGCTTTGCAGATCTCAGCATTGACTTTCACCAATGCCCGCATAACTCTTGGCTCTGCCTAGATTCAACCGCTGGAATGCTCTAACATTTGCTGGGGATTTTCGGTGACTCTTCCAGACAAAGTACTACTATTAATTAATTATCTTCCAGATAAAGTACTACTATTAATTATTTCTATAGCGCTACCAAATGCATGCAGAGTAAGAAAACAGTCCCTGCTTGAAAGAGCTTACAATCTAAACAGGCAAGACAAACAAACAAGATGTCATGGATACAGTTAAGGGGAACAGTTAATCAGCTGGCTGGGTTGGAGGACAGAGGAGTAGGGTTAAGGATTGAAAGCTATATCAAAAAGGTACAACTGAATATCCCCTCAGCAAAATTTATGCAGGCAGGAGTTGGTTCCTTCTCACTTTAATTGGTTTTGAATATCTGGCCCGTAGCCTGGATAGTGAGAAGCTCTTGACTTCTTTGATATGATTTCAGGTATTTAAGATTCATTTTTCCAAAGTGTGCTGGTTCTATTTATCAAATTCTAGAAAATTAGCACCGCTGAGAACAAAACCCCCCGAAAGTATGCATATAAAGCCCGCATAACAGCTTAACTAGCAAAATTCCTAAATAACAACAGGGGAGGAAAAGTAAAGAAAAATGGCTCACAGCAGAAAGGCCACTTCGAGGGCAGTGCGGTGAATTTTCCTATTTGACAGAAATAAGACGGTGAAGTGGAAGGCCAACGTCAAATTGTGCATGAATGAAAAAGCAGAAAAAATAAATTTGTCTTGCTCTTCAAGCAGAATTAAATATGGTTTGGGGGAGGTTATTTTTTTTTTTTTTTTTGCTCTGTTTATCTTTTGTTGCTTAGGTGATAAATCATATAGGGTTTCGTTTACCAAGGATTTCCCCAGAGGCAAAGAACAGATGAAAATGCAGTAATGCCTTAGCTAGACTCTTGAAGATCACAGATGTGTATGTATATGTGTCAGTATATGCAAAACACCATCCAATTATCCTAGTAAGAAATGTCTCCTTACACAGACTATATATATACATATACATACACACACACGCACACAGATGCACACACCCACACACACCAAAAATATAAAATAAAAGACTAGAAACCTACAGCTGGGTTTAACTGACATGTTTTACTCATATCTACTCATTTTATTTATGAAAACTGTCAGGTTGGTGGTAGCATACTAATTTTCACTGTAGTGCAGCTTGCTTTTCAATTTCAGAATCTATTATAAAAGGCACAGATGTGTACAAAAACAAGCTGAAAAGGTTTAGCAATGTGGATTTTAATGCAGCAACATAACTCAGCTGAAAGTATGTTGATGTGGTGCCGTTAAGCTGACAGGAGAGCTCAGTATTCTGAGGCATTTGTCTGCATGTCTCGTATCCTGGCATAAGTCATATACGAGGGCGTGCTGAAAAGTTCTCAGCCCAACCAACCAACTTCCTAAATTCTGAGCGTTATTTTGCCACTGTAGCTGAAAAGAGTGTTATCTTATTTCGTTATGTGCCAATTTGCAGAAACAAAATTCTATGTTTTGACATTGTTTCGGATCATTGATGCCTGCGCCTAAATGTTAGTCACACAGATGGGCACTATGGGGCTCATAATAATAAAAAAAAAAGTCTAAAAAGTGGCCTAAATGGCTACTTGGACGATCAAAAAGCCTGATCTTCCAAGTACCCATAATCAAAGCTGGTCTTAGACGTATCTAAAACCAGCTTAGGCCTTTCCCCTAAAGGCATAGAGCGAAAAGAGGTGTTTTTAGAGGCGGAGATAGGGCGGGGGGGGGGGAGTGGGGTGAGCGGGAGGTGGGCCGACCTACACCTAGGCATACAACAGGTATAACCAAATGTTTTGACAGGTTGCCTAGTCGGCATTTATATGTTTTGACTTAGACCAAGTTAAAACAGGTATAAGTGCCGAAAAAGGGGCCGCTGAGCTGATCGCTGCAGCTCAGCGGCCCCAGCAACCTGCCTATCGCTGCAGGAGAGATGGCTCATCTCTCTTGCTGCGATGATGATCGCCTACACCCCTCCGAACCGCGGCACTTCGGGGTGAGCATCGGGGCAGTGCATCTCTCCTGCCGGCGATACTCACCCCGAAGTACCACGGTTCGGAGGGGTGTAGGCGATCATCATCATGGCAGGAGAGATGAGCCACAGGTGGAGCTCAAACGCCTCCCAGAGGTGGGGCCTGAGGCGCCTGGGCCAATCAGAATAGGCCCAGGAGCCTTAGGCTCCTCCTGTAGGCGGAGCCTTAGGCACATGGGCCGGGTTGCGTCAAAGGAGGGTATTCACCTAACTTCCCACCTCCTTACCCCATCCAACTGTCAAAACCCCCAGAAAGCTTAAAAAAAAGGGGGGTTGAAAGACAAGAAGAGCAACCAGATGCCCCATAAAGCAGCTTATGGAATACCCTCAGAGCCATCCCCTCCGCCACCTAGAAGAAGATCTCCGGAAGGGCTCTCTTTCACGAAATATATTAGGCAACTGGGTAAAGAGCTTCCTGTAAAATTAGAAGCAGCTGAACTTCTGGAGCCATTAGTTGTTGATGAACCTCCCAAGGAGCTCTTAAAATTACTACTTCACAATCTTTTGAAAGAGGCTCTTTTGAAAAATTGGGAAACTCTACTGTCAGTCACTATAGCTCCTAGAAAGTTAGATTCCCTGTATAGGATTATTTTATGTCCAGGATTTAATAAACCACAACTCCAACATCAGTTGTTGCTGGAAGAATCCACCCTCAAAAGTTTTCTAGTTCCATAGTGTACGCCACAGCAACTCCGGGTCGTGAAGGCAGAACTATGGACAAATTTGGTCGTCGCCTATATCAAAATTCAGTCTTATCTAACAGAGTGTTAAATTACAATTTCTTCAAGTCTTTTTATTTCAAACAGTTAATTAAAAAGCTAGCAGTATTTGAGCAATACATTCCACCTTCTCATCTTCATGAGTTTAAACATATATCTAATGCTCTGCTGCAAACCAAGAAGTATATGGCTCGTACTGCTTTTGATGCTTCAAGCTTTCATCCAGAGCTTCAGCCATGGCCAAAGCTATGAGGAGACTTGCTTGGCTACTGGTCTCTGATATGGATATAAATCTTCAAGACCGCTTGGCCAACATACTGTGTGTGGGAGAAAAGCTTTTTAGAGAAAAAGTTGAATCTGCTACACAGAAGCTTACTTAGCATGTGCAGAGTTGGAATATTCTTAACAAAGCTAAGAAGTCTCAATCTGCTAAGCCTGCTCAGAAGTCATCTTCTTACACTTATAAGAGACAGTATCCTGCCTCTTCTTCGGCTAAACCACCAACTCAGAAGAGACAGAGACAACAAAAATCTCAGAAGCAGCAACCATCCACTACTCAGAAATCAGCTCAGTCTTTTTGACCTGCTTCTAGATAGCATTATCCACATAACACCTTTACAGCCTCTTTCTCTTCAGTCATTTTACCCATGATGGGCTCTCATTATTAACGATATGTGGGTCTTAAAAGTCATAAAGGAGGATTACTTGCTTCATCTTGAATCCATTCTTCCAAACCACCCTCCAAGAGAGCCCTCTCGTACATCTCAGCAGACATCCCTTCTTCTTCAGGAAATAGACACTTTAATCCAACTCAATGTCATAGAGGAAGTTCCCCCCTACCCAGAAAAATCAGGGGTTCTACTCCAGGTACTTGCTAATTCCAAAGAAGACGGGAGGTCTACATCCAATTTTCGACCTCCGAAATCTCAACATATATCTAGTCAGGGAAAAAATTCCGTATGTTATCTCTTGCAACATTATATCCTCTTCCAGATCAAAGCAAATGGCTACGCTTTCTAGACATCAAAGAGGCTTACACACACATTTCCATCCATCCAGACCACAGGAAATTTCTCAGCTTTCAGATAGCTCATCAGCATTACCAATAAAAAGTTCTGCCTTTCTGCCTAGCTTCCTCTCTAAGGGTGTTTGTAGTAGCAAATCTCCGGACTTATGGTCTTCAAGTGTTTCCCTATCTAGACGATTGGCTAATAAAAGCCACATCTCCTCAGGCATTTGCCTTGGCAACCAAACTGACCATAGATTTTTTTCAGTGACTCAGATTCAAAGTCAACTTTCCAAAGTCTCAACTTCAACTCTCACAATATCCCCAGTTTATTGGGGCCATACTAGATACCAATCAGTTACGAGCTTATCTTCCTCAACAGAGACAAGACACTTTAGTTCATCTTTGCAATCAAGTTTCCACTCTGCAAACACTTCCAGCCAGACAGATGATGCGACTCATGGGCCATATAACGTCTACAGTCCATGTCACCCTATTTGCTCACCTACATCTCAGAGTGCCCAAGTGGTCCCTAGCATCTCAATGGTCTCAAGCCTTTGACCCCATATCCAAGAAGATCAATGTCCCTTCACCACTTCAAAAATCTCTTCAGTTGTGGATGAACCCATTAAATCTTTCCAGAGGTCTCCTTTTTCAGGTTCCCCCCACATCAAAAAGTTCTCACCACAGATGCATCCATGTATGCTTGGGGGGAGGGGGGGCTCACCTGGATGGCCTCAAGACACAAGGTTATTGGAATTCACAAGATAAATCATTGCACATCAACCTTCTAGAATTAAAAGCCATTCGAAATGCTGTTATCACTTTTCAGAATACTCTATCAAACCACTTTGTCCTAGTTTGAATGGACAACCAAGTCATGATGTATTACATCAACGAACAGGGAGGTACGGGCTCTCTCCTTCTTTGTCAAGAAGCCCAACATATCTGGAATTGGGCGATTCCTCGCAACATATTTCTAAAGACTATACTATATATGTACAAGGAAAACAAATGTCCTGGCTGACAAACTCAGCAGATTCCTCCAGTCACACGAGTGGTCCCTCAACTCCAGAGTACTCTGTTACATTTTCCAGTTATGGGGAATTCCTCAGATAGACCTGTTTGCATCTCCCCTCAATCATAAGATGCCACAATTTTGCTTCAGACAATATTCTCTGCAACATCTTGAGGCAGATGCATTCCTTCTGGATTGGACAAATAAATTTCTATATGCATTTCCACCAATCCCTCTCATTCTGAAGACTTTGGTCAAACTCAAAAGAATCAGCCACCATGATCCTGATAGCTCCTCGGTGGCCTAAACAATCTTGGTTCTCCCTTCTACAGCTGACTGTCAAGAATCTGATTCCACTACAGATCTTTCCATCTCTACTCGCTCAGAGTCATGGATCCATGTTACATCCCAATCTGCAGTCTCTACACTTGACAGCTTGGTACCTTTTAGTGTAATTTCAACAGATTTTCATCTCTCTGATCCTGTTCAAGCCATTATTGTTGCATCCAGAAAACCATGTACCCAACAATGCTATCAACAGAAGTGGACATGTTTTACCTCTTGGTGTTCTCTTCATCACCAAGAACCTTCATCCTCTTCACTTCCTTCAGTTCTGGATTACCTTCTCCATCTTTCCACATCTGGCTTCAAATTCACAACGGTCAGAGTCCACCTCAGTACTATTAGTGCTTTCCATGCTCCTGTCAATGATAAACCTCTGGCCACTCATCCTCTGGTTTACAGGTTTATGAAAGGACTTTTCTGCTGAAACCACAGCCACTAGTATCTACTTATCTCAAGTTCCTCACTTGATAAGTAGTTTTCTTGATCGCAGTCACTTCTGCTCATCGAGTCAGCGACCTTCAAGTATTGGTTTCTGACCCACCATATACAGTATTTCACCATGACAAGGTAGTTCTTCGTACTCATCCTAAATTCCTTCCAAAAGTTGTCATGGAATTTCATCTCAATCAATCCATTCTACTTCCAGTCTTCTTTCCAAAGCATCATTCTCATTCTGGAGAAGCAGCCCTTCATACATTGGACTGTAAGCATGCCTTGGTGTACTACATACAAAGGACTAAACCATAAAGGACTTCAACTCAACTGTTCAACTCCTTTGATTCCAACAAACTAGGCCGACCTGTCACCAAGAGAACTATTTCCACATGGTTAGAGGCCTACATTTCCTTCTGCTATGCTTGGACTGGGTTGCAACTCGAGGGACGTGTTACAGCGCACAAAGTTCAAGCAATGTAAGCTTCAGTGACTTTCTTATGATCTACTCCCATTGATAAAATTTGCAAAGCAGCTACTTTCACATCTCAATGCTGAATGGAATCTTATTCCAAACGAAATGGTCATTTCGACTAAGCAGTATTACAGAATCTATTTTCTTCTTAATAGCCAACTCTCCCTCCATCCCATTGCGGTAAGCTAGGGAGTCCCACATGTGAAAATATGTGGCCTGCTTGTCCTAGGATAAAGCATAGTTACTTACTGTAACAGGTGTTATCTGGAGACAGCAGCAGATATTCTCACAACCCTCCCATCTCCCCTTGTTAGCTTCTTAGCCCACCACAAGCCCTCGTCAGACGGGAAGGCACTCACGGATGTGTGGTATGCGCAGACTGAAAGCTTTTTTAGTTCTTAAAGTACCTGTGCACTTTTCACTGTCTGTGCCGGGCTTTGTGGATAACGTCACCCACATGTGAGAATATCTGTCTGCTGTCTCCAGATAACACCTATTACAGTAAGTAACTGTGCTATTTGCCCCAGAAAATCAACTGGATTAGATGGTTATTCAAAGAGGGTTTATTTATTTATTATGAATTATTTACCACCCTTTTGAATCTGGGTCTCACCTCTGAATATCAATTATACCAGAGTACCCAGATATTGTTTGCCAGCTGAATATTGACTGGTTAGATTCTAAGCTGGGGGTAAGTAAATACCTACTGTACCTAAATATAACAGGCCTTGAGCTATTACTGTCAAAGGTATGAGCTATATTCAAAAGCTCTATTTGTGCATTCACAACATGAGATGAGCAGATGCCCAGCAGAGGAATTCAGCACGGAGCATAGTGCCTGCTAACAGTGGGTATTTATTTTGTTAGATATAATTGTAGTGTTTTTATTATGAGGTTTTATATCCAGAAGAGTCCTTCAGTCTATCTGGCTGGCTTCCCTACTAATCAGAGTCAGAAATGAGAGATAATACTAACAGCTAAAATGTGTTGCATGGAAGAGAAATCCTGCATTCATATTTATCACTTCTGTCTCAGCTTGTTATGAGGTGGCTGTGAACCATGTTCTTTCTATATTTAAAATCAAACCACGAAAGAGATGAAAAGGAATTTTTATATGCTTTGGGCTTGATTCTGCCGCCAAATTCAAGTCTTACAAGAAAATATCCCACGATTTATTCTACGTGGACCATGATCCAGTTTCCTGGCCTTCCTTGCTGTGGGTCTCTAATTCTTTGCGACTCCCAGTGTAGATTTATCGATGTTCTCGCCTCTCTCCCTCCCATGGACCTCAGTGCCCAGGCACTGACTCTGGTGATGTTATTATCACAAAACAGGGAACAAGGGGAGAGGACTAGGGCAGCTCTTGGCTTTGCCTGGAAGCTTGGAGAGCTTTGGCTTCTGTACTGCAGGGCCGTGGCTAGATTCAGTCACTACTTTTACTGATTTCTGGCAACAGCACCTCTACAGTTGGAGCCAAAGCCCTTTGGTTGGTGGGGTTGGGGGAAATGATAGGAGATGGAGTGGGGGGTAAAGGAGTGGGAGGGGCAATAATTTTTCCATCCTCATAGTTTTGCCTTCTTGTTATGCATAAATACTGACTCGTATGTAGCACAACAGAAGCTAATGAGAAATGTAAAATTAAGAAAATGCTTGTTGTTAGAAACTTAACGAGCTGAAGAATTTAAGCACTTTTTAATTAACTTTTCACAGTTAGTTTTTCAAAGTTCATTTAGTGTGATGTAGTGCATCTAAATGGCTGGGTTGAATTTCAAGGAGCTTGGCTGAGAAAGAGGGTCTGTGCCTGTGGCACACATTAAATTATGCATGCAACCGGCATGACATATCAGGCAGTAGGCTTTGCATGCACTTCATATATTATTCAAATATTTTTTCCTATTTATAACCTAAGCCTTTGCTGTTTTTCTAAATGTTAAGTACCTGCAGTGGCTCCAGAATATCCATATGCAGTATCAAATATAAGAACTGCTTTATTTTTATTTTTTGTAAATTTTTTATTATTTTCCAATATGAACAGTGCAATACAAATGTATACATTTGAAAGATATCAACCATAAAAACACACCTTTGAACAATAAATTTTAAAAGATCATCATTATCCCCCCAATCCTTTACAAACCCGAAATATAGACATATTCCAATACATTGCTATGAAATACCCCCCTCCCTCCCCGGATGAGTATGGAACCAAACCTAACTTAACTTGAAAAGAGATATAACTTAAATAGATGCAACAAAAGCTGCTAACGGGCCCCATACTAATTTAAATACCTTATCTTCCCTAATAATTCTGCGTTCATCTTTTCACACTTATACATAGAGCATAAACTTGCCCACCAGAAAGGGAAGTTGAGACTGTCAGAACTCTTCCAATTTCTCGTTATCATTTGCATGGCTATCCCAGTCATTATCAATAAAAGCCAGCTTTTATAACAATCTAATGGGGCTTAACATTCAATAAGGTGCCGCATATGATCATTTCATATGTCAGCAGAAATGTTGAATCAAGAATTTCATTGATCTATCCCCATATCGACCTGTTTTAAATACAATTAGTGAGCCACACATGGTCTTAAGAACTCATGCAAAAACATTTATGGATCAAAGTGGCTGTAGTGTAATGTATCACATTACACTACAGCCACTCAAAGCCTTCTGGTCTCGCTCTCTCCGAGATTCTCAGATTCAGCCCAGCCCAGCCCAGCCCAGTCCAACGAGGGAGGATCTTCGGGCACTGGCACGTCCTGTGCATTGGTGCTGGTGCCGGTGCCCAATCGGGTAAGCAACCGATGTCATTGTGGTGCTGGGGGGGATGTAGGATCGCGGGGGAGGGGGGTGACGCAAGCGGGGAGGAGGATGCCGGTTCGCAGGGGGATGTCGGATCGCACTGAAAAAAAAATTTGTATAACGCGCTCACACATATAACGCGCATGGTTATACTTGGTTTGTAAAATTGTGTATAACGCGCGCGTTATATGCGTGAAAATACGGTAGTTGAAAAATGCCTCTGATAAGAACAGGAAGGTTTAAAAGATTTTATAGTAGCTGGTCTTGTTTTGGATTTGACCAAAGCATTCCAATGTTTCTCATGGTCAGTGAGATTTTGGGTGGCATTTTCAATAAAGAACTCAGTTCTTACAAATACCAGTATGGGAAACAGAGCTGTGTGCTATAGATTTCTTACATAGGAATACCAGATGGTTCTAAGTCATGGAAGACAAATCGAGCCAGTCTGGGTTTTACTTCCATTGAAAGCAATGGAAATAAAATCTGGACTGCCTCAATCTGAATCAGCTGTATGTTTAGAGTAATTTTATAGTATCAGAGTGCCTAGGCTGTGAGGGCACATAGATGCATGTGTTGTCCCTTTTCTATGGAGGCAACATGTGCTCAGAGGTAGAAGCAACTTAGTTAAAAACTAGAAAAGGACACCGTAAAGTTCAAGAAGGGGATAAAGACCATCTTCTTCACAGATTACTTTAGCCAATAAAGAGGAGATAGTTGGCTAGTCCCCATTCGGAATACGATAGGATGAACAGAGTACAGATACCCAGAATTGTAGAGGATATGAAAGATAAAGCACAGTTAACAATAATGAGTATTTACACTTGGGGTGGGTGGGAGGATATTATTAATTATTATTAATCTGAATAGGGAAAGGTTATCAGAAAAATCTATATTTCTGTGTTTTATTGATTAATCATTGGGTGGATGGGATAAAATGGTTGGTCATGTATATTTGTGAGATGAATGTACTTTTATTGACTTATTATATGTTATCTACTTGTGTCTTGCACTATTGACGTTTGGAAAATCAATAAAGAATTAAAAAAAAAAAAATAAAAAAAAGTATTTCCAGTACAAACATAGAACTCAATACTGATACTAAGTGTGCAAAGAAATAGGAGTAGTATGAACAGAGTACAAGATACCAATATATGTGTATATTGTCACAGGCAGGGTAGTGCAGGACGGTCTAGAATGGTAGTGTCCTGTCCAGTGTCTCCTGTCCAGTGTCTCCCTCCTCTGTTTCTATTTTTCCTGTCCAGTGTCTCCCCATCTCTATCCTCCTGCCGCGTTCAGCATCTCTTTGTCAGTATTGCACCTCCATATTCCGCATCCTCCCTCTGTGTCCTTATCTCTCCCTTATATCCAACATTTTTTTCTATATATCCCTGGCCTCTCCTTTTTCTTCCTACTGCACCCTTCATTACCTGGACCAGCATATCTGTCTCTCTTCCTCCATTGGTTCAGTATCTATCCTTCCTTCTATCCCCAGTCTAATCTAGTCCATTTTTCTTTCTTTCTCTTCCCTTTGCTTTCTCCCTGCCCTCTCCTCTATCCAGTACCTCCCCCCCTCTTCCCTCTCCCCTTTGCTCTGGGTCTGTCTCTCTCTGCTTCATCCCCCCTGTGCTCTAATCTAGCATCTCTCTTATCACCTCTGTCCCCCCTAGTGCGGGTTTGGCATCATTCCATCATTCCTGCCATCCCCCTCAGTGTGGGTTGAACATCTCTCCAGCACTACATCCCTTGCAATCCCCAGAAACAAGTCTGGCACCTCTCCAGCTCTACCCCCCCCCCATACATATCTTCATCCCCAGATGTGCAGTAGTCCCCGGCAGAGGCAGCTGTGAAAACAGACTGTCGGCCCTATCACAGCCTTTCCTATGGAGAAGCATGACTCGACATGGCCACGTTTCAACACAAATGCCTGCGTTACGAGTCCACAGAGCTAGAGTGCTGTAAACCACAACTCATGAATTAATTATGAAATCAAAATATGAGCAAATGCAAATGCACCAGATATATGCTACTCTGAAATAGTTCCAGCTGTAGCAATGCAGTTCATGTAGGACCTTATATCTTCAATTCAGAATAAATAGAAATCATTATGACATCTTTTGGGCTCCTTTTTAATGCTCTAGACTAGTCTCAATTCAAGTCCTCGAGGTCCACAGGCAGGCCGGGTAATCAAGAAGGCAGTGCATTCAGATTTCTCTCATGTATATTCATTGTGGATATCCTAAATACCTGACCAGCCTGTGGATCTCAAGGACTGGAATTGAGTAGCCCTGCTCTGTTACATTAAGTTTGTGTCTTAATAATGCATTTTCCTTTCAGAAGTGGAAAGCTATCAGACATGCAAATCTGTCCCTCAAGCATGCTTCATTACTTAAGTATTTGTGATTCATTATTTTTACTTGATGAATTGCAAGACATTAAATTAATATACACAGAGCAAAATAATATTGCCAATTATGAAACCTCCAAACATCTTTCTTCGACTGAGATATGAGCTACACTACTACTGCTATTAATTATTTCTATAATGGACACCCTTCTTCCTCCTGTTTGTCATTCCTTTTATTAATATTTCCCATGCTTAGCACATATAGAATAAAATGATGCAATTCCTTTATTCTATAGCATTTTAGATTGGAGGCATAGCTAGAGAAGCAGGTTGAGAAGCCTGGGTTCATAATCCAGTTTTTACCACTGACCAATTCAGTGACTTTGGGCCAGTGGCGTACCTAGCATATGTGACACCCAGGGCCCATCATTTTTTGACCCCCCCCCTCCCATCTGTATGAAAAACATGATTTTTAGTAACAAGCCACAAGTCACACATGAGTACCTAGGAAAAGACAGCATCTTACATCAATACACCCATTGTAAAACTAAACAAGCCAGACTAGTACAGATCAATCCTACACCATCAATCCTAACAGAAAACCATGTCTTTCGAACACACAAAACACCGCCTAGTATGAAATATGTCATCACAAACAAACCCCTCCCCCTTTTACAAAACTGTAGTGTAGATTTTAGCCACGGTAGTAACAGCTCTGACGCTCATAGAATTCTGAGCATCAGAGCTGCTACTACCATGGCTGGCGCTAAAAAACGCTCCACAGTTTTGTAAAAGGGGGGGATAAAATAGAAATACATAGACAAAGGTTAAATTGAACCAGCAAGAAGCTGGACTCTGCATACAATGCAACACCACAGAAACAGTGACACGTCTCCTAAAGCAATAAATAAATAGAAAATTTTTGTTCTAACCTTTGTCTTCTCTGGTTTCTGCTTTCCTTATCTTCTTGTTACTCTCTTCCTTCCATCCACTATCTGCCATCTCTCTGCCCCTATATGGCATCTTCTCTCCTTCTATGCCCCTTCCAGAAACTGTATGCCTCCCTCTTCCTTCTCTCCTTTCACCCCCATTGGTCTGGCATCTCCTCCTTCCCTCTCCCACACCTCTCTTCTGCAATCCCTTTCTTCCCTCATTTTCCTTTTCTGCATCCTTCTAGATTACGTTCTTACTACCCTCTCATCAATTTCCTTTTTTACTGTCTACCTACAGCTCGCCACCTCTTTCCCTCACCCCCTCCAGTATTTCCCTAACTCAATCCTTTTCCCCCATCATGTGCCCTCCTTTTATTTATCTCCTCCTTCCATCATGTGCCCTCTTTCTCTACCCCTTCCATCTAGCTAAAGAAGCACTGCCTGGGCTTTGCAGTCCCCAGTTATGTCTCTAGCAGGATATATATTTCAAATCTGATATATTCTAATGACAAAACAGAAATAAAATGATTTTTTTCTACCTTTTGTTGTCTCTGGTTTCTGCTTTTATCTTATTTTCACTCTTTTCCTTCCAGCGTCTGCCCTGTCTCTTCAATCCAGCATCTGCCCGTTCCATCCACTGTCTGCCCCTTCCAGAAACTGTCTGTCTTCCCCTGCCATCTCTCCTGTAGTCCCCCCCTTTGGCCTGGCATCCATCTTCTTCCCTCTGTTCCTTCATGGTCTGGCATCTTTCTCCTTTCATCTCTCTTTCCCTCCCCCCTGTGGTTTTTAGCATATCTCTTTTCTCATTTCCTCTGCTCAGATCTGATATCTCTGTCTCCTTCCCCGTTCTCTGGCATCTCTCTCTCCCCTCTCTCTTCCCTTTCCTTCTCTGGTCTTCCTTCTTTATTTTCTGCCTCTGTCTAAATTAAATTCTTTCTTACTATGCTGTCCTCAGTTTCCCTCTTTTTACTGTGTCTACCCACAGCATGCCACCCCTTTCCTTCACCCCTCCACTATCTCACTAACTCTATCTTCTTCCCCCATCCAGCATATGTCCTTTTTCTTTATCCCTTCTTCCATCCAGTATGTGTTCTCTTTCTCCACTTCCATTTAGCATTTGCTCTCCCTTTTCCCCACTTCCATCATCTGCCCTCTTCTCTCTCCCCACTTCCATCATCTGCCCCATCTTCCCACTTCCATCACCTGCCCCCTTCTCTCAATCTCTCCATCCACCACAGTCCCATCTCTTTCACTTCCTCTCACCTTTCTGATTTTGGTAACAAGATCGTCAACGCCCACGCCCAGCCCCAATGATGACACTTAAGATCGGCAACGGGCCTCCTTCTACCCCTGGCATCAACAGAACATCAGATTTGCAACGTGGTGCTCAGTCCAAAGCTTCCCTCTGACTCAGCTTCCTGTTTCCGCCCAGGCAGTTCAGTCAGAGGGAAGCTTTTGACTGAGCACCGCGTTGCCGATCTGAAGTGTCGTTGATGCCGGGGGTAGAAGGAGGCTCGTTGCCGATCTTAAGTGTCATCGCGGGGGGGGGGGGAGCGGGGTGCCTATCATGAATTGCGTCGCGGGGGGGGGGGGGGCGCTGATGCCGTTCATCGCCGTTGCAGCCCAGACGCTACCGATGGCCCCAATGCGATCTTGCCTGCTCTGTGCGGACCAGCACTGGATGACCCGGTCCTGGCCGGTTGTGCTCCCCCCTCTAAGGCGTGCACTCGGGGCGGACTGCCCCCTGCCCCTTGGTACACCACTGCTGTGGGCACATCACTTTGCTTTTTGTTGCCTCAGCTACAGCTTGGAGCATGAGCTCATTTTGGCAAGGAAATACCTCTTGTACCTTAATTGGTAATTCACAATGAGCTTGAATTTGGAAAAGATGATTAATATATCCAAATCCAAGCATCTCTTTTACTACCCCTCTCCCCTGGAGCCATCATGGTACCCATTCACTTCCATATTCAGTTTAAAATCCTTTGCATAACTTACAAGGCCTATTATTTAGGGGGTTCTCCTTATCTTTCTTCTTGAATTATTGCATATACTCCTACCCATTCCCATCATTCACTGGTCTTACCTTGCCCCGACTTGCATACCTTGAATACACCAGACATACGATGTTGTTTTTCCTTGCACCTAAACTTTGGGATGATCTGTCCCTTGTACTCTGTAAAGAGCAATCCTTTCCAAAGTGTAAATTTTTTTATTTTCCAGCTCAATTTGTTTATTGATATTTTAATGAGTCTCTCTTGATTTGCTGCTGGCCTAGTTGACTGAGATATTTGATTCATTTTATCCCCTATACCTCCTCTCTTCCCTGCGTGATTTGTGTCTTTCATATTATAATGGTGTTCCTTTCCCCAAATTATTTTCATTTGTTTTTGTAAACCACTCTGACCTGCATGTCAGATAGGGCAGTATGTATATCCTCCTAGCACCCTCCTAGCAGAACACTTCAAGAATAAAATTACAAACACCAAAGCTACCCTCAATAGTACCCCAGCCCATTTAATTGATGTCACAACACTTCCCACAGAAAATGAATCATCTGCTGCAGACAGAACTTGGTCCCAATTCCCCAAGATACATTGGGCTGAATTCAACAAACTCTACAATAAGTACAGCCATGCTTCCTGTGAACTCAACCACTGCCCACCATATCTCCTGACATCCTCGAGCACTAAGTTCCGTACTCTACTCCTACATTGGATACAAACCATGCTCACAGATGGCATTTTCCCGACGGAACTCAGCGAAATAATCATCACCCCAATCCTAAAAGACCCAAAAGGACCAACAGACCAACCATCCAACTACAGACCAATTGCCTCAATACCTCTCTATATCAAACTAACAGAAGGACTAGTAGCCAAACTCCTCACCAACTATCTTGAAAACCATAACTTATTCCACCCCATGCAATCTGGCTTCAGAACTAACTTTAGCACAGAGTAACTACTAGGCTCCCTTATCGACACAGCAAGACAACACCTCAGCACTGGAAAAAAAATGCTGCTCATACAGCTGGACCTGACGGCTGCATTTGACTTGGGAGACCATAGCATCCTACTGCAAATTTTGGACTCAGGCATCTCAGATAAAGTATACTCATGGTTTGAAGGTTTCTTAAAATCCAGAACATACAAAGTAAAATCAGACAAAGAAAAATCCAAACCTTGCTCCAACCCCTGCGGCATACCACAAGGATCTCCGCTATCCCCTACTCTCTGTAACCTATATAAGGCCTCTCTCGGTGTTTACCTGAACAAACAAGGCCTAACCTCTTAGAGCTATGCTGGTGACATCACTATCCTCATACTGTCACAACCCACGAGCTCCTGATCACTGCAGCGAGCTGTGGTCCACGTGACTAACTGTTCCCCAGCGTGAACCCTTTAACAAGGGAATCCTTCAGGCCTTCTTAGGCAACTGCCTAAGGTAAAACAGTAGGTTCAAGGTTCTCAGGTAAATCCGGCAAAAGGAAAAAGAAAACCACACACTGCCCAGCATGCCAGAAAAATAAAGCTATATTTTATTTTTATACTCCTGGTTTACTTTGTCCAGGTACTTGCAATGCATAGCAATATTTTCAATGCATAGGTTTTAGTGAAACATAAAACTTCAGGCCAATCTGACTCCTCTGGCTTAGTAAATACCAGCTTAGCTCTAATGTCCAAAAACAAACCAAATAAACCTGAGTAGGCTGGTCTTTTATACCCCAGTCCTTTTCACCAGCCTTCTGGGTGTTAGCATAACTTCAGCAGAATTCCCTCCAGTAGCACAAAGGTGGAAGGTAGGCACAAAAATAACATTTTTGTAGGCAAAGCAGAAATACAGTTTCCTCAACAAAACAAAAAAAAAATTGCTAAGGTGAAGTGCCTGGAGATAAGGAACTTCTTTTACAAAGGAGCTCTCCTGTGCTTGCCATTAGACAAAATCTAATCTGCCTCTAATTAGTCTCCAGCTGAGCTGGGAGAGTGAAAAGACAAACGCTGTGTGTGTTGCAATGATGGTCAGTACAATGTCCCATTTCAAGCAATGCAGTGCTTTAAAGATTAGCTTTGTTAAGCTCCCAGCGTTTTGCATACAAGCACTGTTTCACTCAAACTTTTAAGCAAAAAAAACAGGTAAGAAACAAAAACAAAGCCACACATTCCTCACCTTTGCTCAATCAAGGTTCATGGCATCAAAACCCTCGCTGGGCAGACTTGAAACTCCAAGGTCCATGGGTTCACCACTCTGGATTTGTCCCTCTGCTTCAATCTCCAGCACATCAGACATCTTCACAATTAGGGCTAGGTTCCCCACACCTCCGTGGAGGAGCAGAGTGCTCTCCTGCCTCCTGGGCTCCCCCAATCTCTGTCTCAGCTGCTCACTTTTAACCCCAATCAACTCGCCCCTCCCTGCTCTGAAGAGGGGGGAAGGGAGAGAAAACTTTCTGCAGCTGAGCTTGCCTCAGTGACAACTTCCTGTGCTGAGGCTAGCCTTCTGGGAGCTGTAGTTTCTTAGCTCCTGGAATAGTCCAAGTGAAGTCAGCTTTTCATATTCTGCAGGGCCAACCTGACCAGCTCTCCTGCCTCGGGGACTACCAACCTTCTTCACCACTGTGTCAAAGCTAGGGAGAGCGCTAGATTTGTCACAATACCTTTCGACCAACCAAAGCAAGCAATGACAGACACACTACACTGAACACTAGTTACAGTAACGACTTGGATGGAAGATCACAAACTGAAACTTAACCCAGACAAAACTAAATTCATCCTCCTAGAAAATAACAAAGTCCCAACCACAACCAATTTAGAAATAAACTCAATCAATTACCCTATTCAAACCACCCTAAAACTACTAGGTATGACTATTGACAGAGGCTGCACCATGCAACCACAAATAAACAAAACAATACAGAAATCTTTTGCAGTTATGAAAAACCTAAGACATGTCCGAAAATTCTTAGAAAGAACACAATTTCAGCTCTTAGTACAATCTCTAATCCTAAGTATACTAGACTACTGCAACATCCTGTACCTCCCCTGCCCTGCAATAATGATTAAACAACTACAAACAATTCAAAACACAGCTCTGAGACTCGTCTACTCATTGAAGAAACATGACCACATTACAGAGGCATACATCGATTCACATTGGCTTCCAATCCAGGAAAGAATACAATTTAAATTCTATTGTATACTGTTTAAAACTATAAATGGAGACAACCCAATCTACCTAAACAACCGCTTCATCCAAACTACCTCTACCAGGTATAGAAAAACACACACCCCATTCACATACTCCCCAATCAAAGAAGTAAAACAGAAAAAAATATACGACGGCCTACTAGCCACTCAAGCAGCAAAATTAGATAACCAAATCTCCAACCTACTGATAACAACCCAAGACTACAAGATGTTCAGAAAGGAAATAAAAACTATACTCTTCAAGAAATCCCTGAATAATGCTTAAAACCACGAATACCTTCCTTCGTACCATCCTCTCCCTAACCCCTTATCCTACCTGATCCACTCTTGGAAATGATCTTTGATCTAACTTTGTAACCCTCCTATAACTTTTTGTAATCCGCATTGAACCGCAAGGTAATGGCAGAATAGAAATCTGTAATGTAATGTAATATCAAGTTTTTATAATAAACACGAACATAGCAAATACTCCTTCATGACACTTTATTCATCAGTAAAATCCAGAAATGGGTTCCTTACCTAGTCACAGATTTTGTCTATGAATTCCTTATTGCCATGTCTCTTCCCAGACACAGGAGAACCCACACACTATTCACACACCCGCCAACCAAAAATGTCAAATGAAGAAAACTGTATGACAACCTTCTGGCCACCAGAGCAGTGAAACTGGACAGACAAATCACCAATCTACTGATCTCGACCACAGACTACAAAACCTTCCAAAAAAAAAAAACCAAACCAAAAACCCTACTCTTCAAAAAATACATAAAACCAATATAACACAACCAAACATGTCCCAAACTTCACCTGAAATACTATCTACTCCTTAGCAAATTAGAAAATGTTCAGACTATTCCATAAATTCTTCTTAATGTCATACAATTCTTATGTAATCCGCCTTGAACTGCAAGGTAATGGCGGAATAGAAATCTGTAATGTAATACTTATTATTGTATTCAGTTTTTATGATGCAAATATTTCCTGAAATAAGATTATCTCAGTGTCCAATTCACTTTTCTAGAGCGCTCTGATCTTGTTTCATTTCCAGAATATATGTTGTGTTATGCCATCTGTGTTTATACAATTTGAAGAAAAATTGTTTTCTCACATCCCCAAATTGTAAAATCAGGCTGATGTACGATCACTTAGACTAGAGGGTCATTTTCTAACCGCCTGTACTGGTGCAAGGTCCAGTGTTATTTTCATTTTGAAAATGATCTCAGGAAATCCAGCTATTTTAATTTACCTCTGCTAATGTGTGCCATAAGTTTTCTGAGAAAAAATACATGTACAGTGGTACCTTGGAATCCGAACGCCCCAGAACTCGAACAACTTGGAATCTGAACTTTTTTTTTCTTAATTTTTGCCCCAGAATCCAAACGCTGCTTTGGAATGTGAACTGCAAGTGGTGCTCAGAACAAAGCTTCCCCTCTAACGCAGCTTCCTGTTTCTGCCTGAGAGGGAAGCTTTGGGCTCAGCACCGCTTGCAGTTTCTGTTGTCTCTGCTGCTGGGTGTCCCGATCTTGCTGTCTTGGCCGGCGGGGGTTCTGATCTTGCTGTCTCTGCCAGTGGGCATCCCGATCATGCTATCTCTGCTGGTGGGTGTCCCAATCTTGCTGTCTTTGCTGGTGGGAGTCCCGATCTTGCTGTCTGAATTTGTTGGACCAAGAAACGGATTCATCCAATTTCTATTATTTTCAATGGGAAAAATTGTCTTGGAATTCGAACGGGTTCTGGAACAGATTAAGTTCGGATTCCAAGGTTCCACGGTATACATATGAAAATTCAAAAGTATTTGTATAAGTGCAAGTTCCTCCCCCAACCTGCGACTGGGAAAGTCTCTTCTTCTGAGGATAAAGATAGGCAGGTAGTGGCACCCCCCCCCCCAATTCTGGAAATGGCATTGAAATTTCCATGTGCAAAGTTGCGCACTCAACTAAATTGACTAAACGAGCCAATTAGTGCCAGTAAGCACTATTCTATAAAGATCTGTATGCAAATCTTATAGTATGTAACTCAAAAGGGGGTGTGGCCATGGGAGGGGTAAGGGTGGGTCAGAGGTGGGCCAGGGGCATTCACTAAATATGGGCACAGTGCTACTGAATACCAGGGACCTGCACCTTAATTACACACCAATATTTGCATTAGGTTTCAGTTGGTGTAAATCCTCTTGCCCAAAATTTGGTGGAGGACTGTTTATAGATCTAATGAATCTAGCCCTACATATGTAACTTTACCCACAGACAGAGAAGGCAATTATCTAAAAGCCGATTTCACCAGTAAAACACCGGCAGGAAAGGCTTTCAAAATGACCTTCCTTATGTAACCAATTATAATAAATTATTCTGTATCTCTTGCTCTTTGAAAGTGATTTTGTCTTTTCACTGGTCAGTTTCCTTTTGCAAATCCCAGTCTTCATTTCCATTTCTTTTTCACTTTGGCATGAAGTTTTCGGATGGTATTCACTATTCAACCAATGAGTATGCCAAGCTTCAGTCTGGTGTTCCAGCTGCGTTTCTCAATACATTCCAAGCCTTATTCTGGTGCTCCAATTGCCTCTCTCAGTGCATTCTAAGCCTCATTCTGGAGTCACCAGAGATTTTGACCACACTCGCACCAGAATCCCATGGTGACTTCTTCCATGCCTGCAGGAATCCGGCGGATTCTGCAGGATTCCTGCAATCCCCATTTCTATGCAGCTCTCTGTTGCCTAGCCCGTCCTAGAGCATGCCTTTTGTGAATTCAGATGTTTTGTGCTTGTTGTGTCATTATGTAATCTGGCAATCATTGCCTATTATACTTCAGTAATATGATACACGGATGGATTAGTCCAGATGACCTCAAAATAATTATTTGGGGCTTTAATGAGATATTTGAGGTTGTATTTTCATTAAACAGAAAGCATATTGTGCTGTTATTACTCATAGTTAAGCATATTTTGTTGTAGATTGAATGCCAAGAGGTTTCTGCTAGTCAAAGAAAGCTGGCTTAATACTCTGTGGCTGTTCTTGTCAGTTCTAGGAAGACTTCTTAATCACTCATGGGCATCTTAAACCTTTATGCCTGAGCTATTTTTAGTGTGAAGGTTTCCCATGTACTAAGGATAATTTTAGCATGGCTGTAAGAGGCTGCATTTTTGCATATTTCCTATTAATGGCTACACGCCAATTTCCCAATTGGGGTGTGGCCATTTATTAGGTGGTAAAGGCTCATGAGCTAACCATGTGCTAATTGGTTAGTATATGGCAGGGTGTTAGGTCAAAAGCGCGCCGGGACAAAGGTGCGAGCAGAAACTGAGTGCAGCGTGGAGGCATGCGCCAAAGAAAAAGACTGTTTTTAGGGGCTACGACGGGGGGTGTGGGGGGGCCCCCCACTTTACTTTATACAGATCGCGCCGCGTTGTGGGGGCGTTGTGGGGGGTTTGGGGGGTTGTAACCCCCCACATTTTACTGAAAACTTAACTTTTTCCCTGTTTTCAGGGAAAAAATTACGTTTTCACTAAAATGTGGTGGGTTATAACCCCCCAAGCCCCCAACAACGCCGCCGTGATCTGTATTAAGTAAAGTGGGGGGGGATCCCCAACAAACCCCCTGTCGCAGCCCCTAAAAACAGTCTTTTTCTTTGGCGCGCGCCTCCGTCTTGCGCTCAGTTGTCGGCGTGCGCCTTTGTCTTACGCGTTACTGTCTATGAACCATATGGCAGTGCAGCTGTTCTAATCAATTAGCACAGGGCACACCTACTCTCGACCTCCAAACATGCCCCTGAGCTAAAAAATTAAACCTATTTTTTAGCGCATGGGTAGCTTGCCCTGATTCCAAAACTACCACAGGATGCCGTAATAGTGGAATATTAACTAGCAGCAAGTACGTGTTATTGCTTACTTCAGCTTAATAAAAGGGCCCCTTTAATTTGGTTGCTAAGACCCCAGTGCTCAAAAGCTTACTAAAGAAGACTGGTTGTAATAATAATAATAATAATTTTATTCTTATATACCGCCAAAGCCATATAAGTTCGAGGCGGTTTACAGCAAGAGGCGCTGGACAATCAGCGAAGAGGTTACAATCAAAGTCAGCAATACAGTCTTACATAATAAAGAATACGAAAGCTTAAAAGGTTCATAAGGTTACAGGATTGAATAAGAAGTGGTGAGTAGATGCTTAGTTAACAAATCGATTGAACAGACTTGTTTTTAATAGTTTTCTAAAACTGAAGTAGGATGAAGAGTGCGCAAAACGTTAGTAAGCCGTTCCATTTGCCTGCCTGCCAGTCTTACTTGCAGGGTAGTGCTCAGCCTCTGATGCACAAAAGGGTTCTCAGGGGTTTTTACCGATCACAGAAACAGCCACCAATAATCCTATGCAAGTGCATCACAAGGAGCTCATTAGTATTAAAATGAGCAATGCTTAAGTTGTAATGCACAGCAGGGAATACCCACCTCTACCCGTGCAAAATTTTCTAGCAGGTCTGGAGTTGTCAGTAGGTTGAATAGAAGCTGTTTGTGCTTTTTTTTTTTTTTTATGTATGTGCATGTATCCCGCACCTAACAGATGAGTCCTGACCATAGGCACAGGACACACATGCACAACAGCTATATTCAAATCGCACAAAACTAAAAAAAAAACAACAACAAAAAAAAGAGAGACTTGTTCTGTGATCACAGCCCTGCTTACTGTCTCCGGATAACACCTGTTTCGGTAAGTAACTGTGCTGTTTCATTGGCATTTTCCTGGCATAGCAGAACTTTGCAAAAAGACTTGCAATGAGAAAAGACTTTGGCGCAGAATTAAACTCAGGCAGCACTTCATCAATCAGGTATAATCCAAAAACCGGTAATATATTTATCCTGTTATAATAAAGAAAAGAAAAAGAAAGACGACATTTAAGAATAATACCAACTAGAATGTAGCTATGGAAAAATCCCATCATAAAACTCTAATGGAGAAGATTTATCTGCCAGACTCATATTAATGTATACTTTTATGTTAATGAAATAGTGAACATGACATTTGTTTGAGGGAAAATGTGATTTTATGTCCCAGAGTTACATTTCTACTGTATGTTTATTTTGCTTGGCCCTCTGCTCTTTGTAGTCTGTATTCAGCAGAGAATCTGCCACCTGTGATGAAGTGTATTACATGTACTGGAGGCTTCTTTCTGCAAGACACAGGAAATCATTTTTGCTTTTTTTTTATTGCGGAAATTGATGTCAAGGATGCAGATGGCCTGCAATAAAGCTCGGAGTTTACAGAATGATGATGTTGACTTAAAGTCCTGCCTGATAATGCACTGTAAGGCATTGCCAGTTTTATAGAAACCTTTGTGATCTTGCTCTGAGAATGAAGAGAAGGTCAGATTGCTCTTTGGACTGTTACTAAAAGAGCAAGATTGTTTATATATGTATATTCCTTGCAAGCGGAAGAAATGTCTGGTGAGCACACAAATCAAAGAATATCTTTGAAGACGTTTAAATTGGGACTGTTTTCTTCACTCAGCAAGCTAAGGGTTTTTTTACTAAGCAGTGCACATGTCTTTCCCATGCACTAAGGCCCTTTTAGTGCATGGGTATTTTAGGTACCGTATTTTCACGCAAATAACGCGCACCCGTATAAAACGCGCACACGGGTATAGCGCGCAGAAATCACGATGATATGTACAAAAACTTTGGTATACCGCGCTCACGGGTATACCGCGCATGCTGCCCGACGCTCCTTTCGCCCGCCCTGACTTTCCGTGCACTGTCCCGACTCTCCGTTCACCCCCCCTGACTTCCGTGCACTGTCCCCCCTTGAAGGTCTGTCCCCATCCTGAAAGCCTGATGCCCCCCCCGACGTCCGATACATCCCTCCCCCCGAAGGACCGCCGACTCCCCAACAATATCGGGCCAGGAGGGAGCCCAGATCCTCCTGGCCACGGCGACCCCCTAACCCCACCCCGCACTACATTACGGGCAGGAGGGATCCCAGGCCCTCCTGCCCTCGACGCAAGCCCCCCTCCCCCCAACGACCGCCCCCCCCCAAGAACCTCCGACCGCCCCCCCAGCCGACCCGCGACCCCCCTGGCGACCCACACGACCCCCCCACCCCCCTTCCCCGTACCTTTGGTAGTTGGGCCAGAAGGGAGCCCAAACCCTCCTGGCCACGGCGACCCCCTAACCCCACCCCGCACTACATTACGGGCAGGAGGGATCCCAGGCCCTCCTGCCCTCGACGCAAACCCCCCTCCCCCCCAACGACCGCCCCCCCCAAGAACCTCCGACCGCCCCCCCAGCCGACCCGTGATCCCCCTGGCGACCCCCACGACCCCCCCACCCCCCTTCCCCGTACCTTTGGTAGTTGGCCGGACAGACGGGAGCCAAACCCGCCTGTCCGGCAGGCAGCCAACGAAGGAATGAGGCCGGATTGGCCCATCCATCCTAAAGCTCCGCCTACTGGTGGGGCCTAAGGCGCGTGGGCCAATCAGAATAGGCCCTGGAGCCTTAGGTCCCACCTGGGGGCGCGGCCTGAGGCACATGGTCGGGTTGGGCCCATGTGCCTCAGGCCGCGCCCCCAGGTGGGACCTAAGGCTCCAGGGCCTATTCTGATTGGCCCACGCGCCTTAGGCCCCACCAGTAGGCGGAGCTTTAGGATGGATGGGCCAATCCGGCCTCATTCCTTCGTTGGCTGCCTGCCGGACAGGCGGGTTTGGCTCCCGTCTGTCCGGCCAACTACCAAAGGTACGGGGAAGGGGGGTGGGGGGGTCGTGGGGGTCGCCAGGGGGATCGCGGGTCGGCTGGGGGGGGCGGTCGGAGGTTCTTGGGGGGGGCGGTCGTTGGGGGGGAGGGGGGTTTGCGTCGAGGGCAGGAGAGCCTGGGATCCCTCCTGCCCGTAATGTAGTGCGGGGTGGGGTTAGGGGGTCGCCGTGGCCAGGAGGGTTTGGGCTCCCTTCTGGCCCGATATTGTCGGGAAGTCGGCGGTCCTTCGGGGTGGGGGTGCGAGTGGTCCTGCCGGGGGGGGGGGATGTATCGGACGGCGGGGAGTCGGCCGGGCAAGAGGGCTTGGGCTCCCTCTTGCTCCGATCGTGGATGCGGGTGCGGGTGGGAGCGCGTGCGAGCGGTCGTTCGGGGTGGGGGTGCGAGCGGTCCTGCTGGGGGGGTGAATCGGGCGTCGGGCGGGGTGGGAACTATGTTTTAAAACTTTTGTATACCGCGCTCACGCATATAACGCGCGAGGGGTATGCGCGGTAGGTAAAAACGCGTATAACGCGCGCGTTATATGCGTGAAAATACGGTAAATAGCCGAATTTCCTATTTCTGCAATAATGACCACATGTTAATTTTCCCATTAGCACATGTCATTTAACGCGAGAGCACTTAGGCCTAGATTCACTAACCTTCCGATCCGTGTCCGATCTGTGGGCGATTGGAGGAAGGCTGACCGATTCACCAGCTTTTATGTGGATGATTTTAGTGTACCTTTGGAACTTTGATACTTTCAAATAAAGTCCATTTAGGAACATCGTCACTCCACAGAGTTTTTTTGGTTTTCTCTGACCGATTCACCAATCATCTTCATGCAAATGGGGGCGATCTGAGGCACGCCCCAACCGCCTACATGGATCGCTGACTGAGTTGGGGAGAGCCGGCCGCGAACCTCAGCAGTCTGCTTTGAAGAGGAGGGCTGACGCGAATGGACCAGGAAGCCGGATGCTGGACAGGGGGAGCAGGGAAGAGGTGCTGCTGGACAGGGGGGGGGGGGTGGTAACAGGAAGGGAGGCCTCCTGTTGGACAGGGGGAGCAAGGAAGAGGTGCTGCTGGACAGGGGGGGAGGTAACAGGAAGGGAGGCCTACCCCTGGACAGAGGGAGCAGGGAAGAGGTGCTGGTAGACAGGGGAGACGTAAAACAAAGGGAGAAGGGCTACTGCTGGACAGAGGAAGCAGGCAAGGGGTGGTGGTGGACAGCCGAGGAAAGAGAGAGACAGAAAGAAAGAAAGACAGACAGACAGAAAGCGGCCAAGGAGAGAGAGAGAAAGAAAGAAAGACAGACACACATATCTATTCTAGCACCCGTTAATGTAACGGGTATAGACTAGTATATTATATTGTAAAGACTAGTATATTATATTAGGGTTACTCACCTCACTCTGCATTTTGCATTGACTAAATACTTTTTGTCTTCACATGTTTGTAGTTTCTCACCATTATCATCTTTTTGCTGATATTCATCACGGTTTTTCACCAATTCATCATTATTAGTTTTATCTCCACATCACTGTACTCTTTATCCCACATTTTCTGTATGCATGGTATCACTCACAGATTTAGATTTAACATTATAGTTACTATCTCTCATAGTTTACGTATCATTTTTAATGTATCCTTCATTAATTATAGGACCCCTGAAGAAGATTTTTTGTTGAAACGCGGACCGTGTTGGGACCTGCGTCCTTAGCGGACTAGGTCCTTTACGTTTTTTATGTGGATTGCCTCATTATTTTTATGTGAATGATCTTATTTTATGTGGATGATTCTATTGTACCTTTGGAACTTTGACATTCTTAATAAAGTCCATTTAAGGAACATCGTCACTCTAAAGTGCTTTTTTGGTTTCTTTGGTTTCTCTGATTTCCTCATCCCCCCCCCCCCCTTTTTAGAAAACTGTAGTGCGTTTTTTAGCGCCGGCTGTAGTGGTAACAGCTCCGATGCTCATAGAATTCCTATGAGCATTGGAGCTATTACTGCTGTGGCCAGCGATAAAAACTGCGCTATGGTTAAAATGGGGGTGGGGGGGTGGGTTATGCCAATTTGCCTACTATTTTAGGACTTCATTGCCCCTTCAACAGGAATCTTGCTGAAACAGTTCAGGCTCTGTCTACAGGGTTTTGCAATAACCCTGGATATTCAGTGAGCATCTGACACAGAATTTAGCAAATACCTAGCACTTATATCAATGGATTCTGTATAAGTTGCCCAAAGTTGGACGCACAAGTTTGGACACCGATCATAGATAGGTGCGTAAACTAATTAGCTAATTAGGTGCTAATAATCAGTAATTAGTGTTAAGCACTAAATTGGCAGTAATTAGGAGTTCCAACTAGATCTGCCCTATGCCCTATTGTATTAGTGCACCTAAATTTTATAGTGTGTTAGAGGAATTAAAGTGGGTTAGAGGAATTAAAGTACCTGCATTTGTACATCTAACTGCTATTGGTTGGGTGCGAACATTTACACCAGCACCCTGGTTCTATAAAGTCTGTCTAAAGTTAGGAGCTGATATCGGCACTAATTCCGTAAAATGTAGGCGCCCGTGCTTAGGCGGCACTCAGGGTCCTAACATTTAGGCACCTCCAATTTATGTCAGGGATTTTTTTCACCTAAAGTTAGGCACCGATATTGGAGCCTAACAGCATCTATTTCACAAACAGGTGCCAAACAGCTCCAACCATACCCACTTTTAATGTAAGCGCTTTGGGCTAAGTGTTTACTTTTTTATAGAATTGAGGTTTTTGAGTTAGGCACCTAATTTTTAATGAAGTTCAATTAAAGCCAATTGTGAAGTGTTGAGTGCCAGTCTCGGCACCAATTAAGTCTATTGCTCAATTAAGTTAGGGTGATTTTGTAGAATTGGGGACGATATGCAGGCTAAGCGAGTAGTCTGTAGAGGTCATTCTGCGCAAAGCACCCTTTGCGAATACTAGCTTAGTGTGGTTCATTCCAATGCCTAATGTTGGGTGCCATTTATTGAATCCCCCTCCCCAAGTGACTAACATGCTTATATATACACTCTTTGGATTTTATTTATCCATTTAAAACGTTAAAAAAATTTAAAAAACATTTTTTTTTGTGACTGTCATATTTATTCCTAGTTGCTCTGTTTGGTTATTTTATGTTTGGACTTTGCATCTTTCAAAACATGAAATTGCTTATTTATTGAACAATAACAATGTAAAAAGATTTGCATTAAAATAAATATTGTCCACAATTCCCCAAAAAAGGAAAAAATGGAGGTGCCCTGTTACCGAAACACATTAAAGTTTCACACTTACCGTGCAGTAGGTGCCAAGCCAATGTGGAGTTACATATTGTCTCTGTCTCTACTGTATGCAAATATATCTCCTGCATATTCATTGTGGATGTCCTGATTGACGGGGTGTGGCCTGAAGACTAGATTGAGAATCCCTAATGTGGATTGTAGAATAAAGAGGGGAGGTGAAATACAGTGAACCACTATAGGGGTGACTTTACATGTATATGGCAGAATCCAGGGTGCATTCAGAGCGAATCTAAGGGTATATTTCAGGATTTCTGAGAGGAAACTTGGAGAGAGAAACAGGAGTAGGAGGTTTTTCCTGTCTGTGGCTGGAGCTGGTGGTTTCCAGGGAGGTAGCAAACCTGTTAGCTTTTTCTCTGGAGTGACTGAACAATACAAAGAGACGTTTGAAGAGGAAGGACCCTGTCTGTGGTCCTTAAACTAGTTGTAGTAGAAACAGAGTTGTCTGGCAGTACTGCTTCTGTCTTTCATTTGCGGAATTTGTTCATGTTGTTGCACTCTGAGTGTGGAGAGGGGAATAAATGAGAAAACTACCCCACTTGTGCCTAATCCAGCAGTTCATTTAATTCCAGAGGCAGAGGAGGAGAGGATGCTTGCTGAGGAAACATTCAAACGTTGGAGTATCTGGTTCAGAAGAGGATCCTTGAGAGTCAAGGAGCTTAGAAAGAGCCTAGGTCCAGAGTAGGGAAAGGAGAGTGTTCTTTTTTTAAATTTATTTATCAATTTTACATTTTAACAAAATCAAACATTTTGTACAAAAAGATTGTATGAATACAACGCCTTATAAAGACAAATAAGAAAAATACATTTTCAGTAAACTTCACTCTATTCACACTTTCTCAAGTCCTCAATTGATTCAAGCTTCTATGAGTGAATTTAAAGGAATAAACTTTAAACCAAATAAGAAAGACGGTATCTGATGACTGATTCAAGAAGCTTAGATAGATTGTGAGCCCACCGGGACAGATAGGGAAAATGCTTGAGTACCTGATTGTAAAATCGCTTAGAAAACCTTGATAGGCGGTATATAAAAATCCTAATAAACGTAAACTTAAACTTAATTTTAGCAAGGCATTATTATTCTTGTTCCTTCCTTTTCCAGGCGCTTCAGAGTCAGGAAAGTTGTAAGTTGGGCCAGTTCAAAAAACACATATTTATTATCTTGATACCTTATTACACATTTACATGGAAAACGTAGGAAGAAAATAGCACCTAACTGAGCTACACCAGGTTTCAATAGAAGAAACTGACGTCTACGATTTTGAGTTTCTTTACTAACATCAGGGAAAACTTGGATTTTCAAACCTAGAAACTCTTTAGATTTATTTTTAAAAAACATTTTTAGTATCCATTCTTTATCTGGCAATAATGCCACAGTTAATAGAAGAGTTGCTGGTTTAGCCAAATTCTTATCAGATACCTCCAACATTGCGGTCAAATCTAATTGAGGTTCCTGTTCATCTTGAATCTGATCCTCCATTTGCTGTTCCAATATTCTACCCGGCAAATAGTATACCCAAGTAAAAGGAGATATTGAGTCCTCAGGAATATTTAAAATTTCCATGAAGTATCTCTTTATCATTTCCCTTGGACTTATAGAAGGAACTCTTGGAAAATTCAGCAAGTGCAGGTTATTGGCTCGGTAACTATTTTCCACTGTTTCCAGTTTCCTTTTAATAATCTGATTTTCTTTTATTATTGTCAATTGAACTTGTTTAATCTCAGTCACTTCTTTCTCTATTTCTCCTATTTTTAATTTAACATTGGAAATTTCTCGTTTGTTTTCTTCTATTACTTGTTTCTGAGATTTTAAATTTTTCTCCCCTTCCTCAATCTGTTTAGACAGTGAGTCTCCTAGTGTGGAAACCAAGTCCCATATTGAATCAAGGGTCACTTCAGCAAGCTTCACATAGTGAAAAGAAAATTGATACAAACTTTGTCTCGGCTCACCTTGACCACTTTCAATCTGCTGGTCCTGGCTTTTTTCTCCCGTCGTTGTTCTCGCTGTTGACTCAGACTTAAAAAGTCCATTGAGACCTCCAACCGCTGGCTCCCAGTTGGTACAGCCTCTTGGTCCGGGAGTGTAGCAGCTTCTGGCTCACTCCCTTCTCGTGGTGAGATGGCATTCAGTGGCAGGGGAGGTGGATGCCTTAGGTCAGGGCTCAGGGTGGTTTCCAGCCCAAGGCGTTCCGAGTCAGCGTTACTCTGCGTCGACGGCTTCTGTGGGCGACTCCCCGACGTCTCTGGCTCTCTTTCCAGTCGCTGCAGGAACAGCTCAATTGAATCGAGAGGGGGATTAACGGAGCACCGCGAGGCTGCAGCCGTACTCTTACCCCGTCTCTTCGGCATCGCGGAAAAAACCGATGTGGAAATCTATCCAAACCAACGGCGACTCTCACAGCGTCTGTTCAGTCAGCAGGTACCCAACGCCATCATGGTTCGCTGAGGGAGAGTGTTCTTAAGGTGTGTAGAATGGGTATGTAGAATGTGAGATTACTGCCCCTTGCTGTTTTAGTAAAGGAACTATTTATTCAGAGACAAGGATTTATGTTTGATCACCATACATTTAAAAAAAAAAAAAAAAGTATATTCCGCATATCCTATAATTCTATGTGGATTACAAATTATTCAGGCACTCAAGCATTATTCCCTAACTGTCCGGGTGGGCTCCTACTCTATTTAATGTACCTGGGGCAATAGGGATTAAATGACTAGCCCAGGGTCACAAGGAGCAGTGCAGTATATCTGGAGTGTCTCCTTTAACTAGAGAAAAGTAGGCTTGGACCCTGAAGTGGATAATGTATTTAACACACATTTTTCCTAGGTTGATCAAGCTGAGTTACATTCAGATGTATTAGGTATATCCTTATCCTCAGAGGACATACAATCTAGCTAGATTTTCTAACATGCATTATTAATAGCTAGGTCATGGAGCAATGGAGTAAGAAATGACTTGTCCAATCACAAGGATCATCATTACCCCTTCAATTACATCAGCGTATTGGAGAATCCACACCAGGTCTTCCATGTGGAATAGAAACTTCAATCAGTGTGAACTCTTTGCAGTGAATTCCATAGGAGCCAGTTTTTGAAAATGATTGGGGGTGCTCAACTCATAACGCGTAACAAATTTCCTCTATTCCAGAAAAGAAAAAAAAAAAAGAGGAAAAACAAAGTATATCTGGTAGTGAGTGACCAGCCTGTATCTAAATGTCAAGAGCAGGGTAGGTAATGTGGCCATATCCAGTCCCTCTCTTCCCTCAGCCCATCTACATCACATTCTTTTCCTCTAATTTATTTTCATTTCCCCTAATTTCTTCTTCCCTCCTTGCTCCTCCTGGTCTCTCCCCCCTCCCCCTCCACTCCTCCTGCATAGATATAATTTGATGTTTTATATTCAGGGCAAGGAGATTAATAGCTCTCTTCCTGTTCCACTCCTTAAATCTTTTTAGCCTGTTTTGTTTCTTCTCATTTTCCCTTGACCCAGCTTTCTATTTCCCTCCACACCCTAACAAGCTCCAATGCACTTTTCCCTAGTAAGTTGCTTTTCAATGCTGGTTTGGCTCACCCTTCTCTTTATTGATTTTCACTTCTCATTCTCCTGTACAGGTAAGACTTTCTAATGTTTGTAGAGTTAACTCATCTTCAATTTGTGACTCCCTATTGACCACAGGTTTGGATTATTCCCCTGCTCTGCTCTCCCTGACTCGAGACACATTCCTGTTTTCTGGGATTGGTTTGCTTGCTTCTCTGTTGGTTGTTGTTTGACAGTTCATCGGCCAAAACAATTTAATTTGCATGTCGGGGCTAGCTGAATGAAGCCTCATGAGAGCCAGTTGTATATCTATCCAGTGAAACAGTAAACAACATCTTGTGTTTTTGGTTAGGTAATTATGATTCCAGGAACCAAAAACAGGCAGTAATAGAAGTTATAACATTAGGCACAGTGAACGGCATACAGTATATAGGACATAAGCATGAGAAAAACTTGTTTTTCCTTGATTGATGGTCCCTAGCCTGGCCTAGCTGGGCTGGCCAAATAACTTTTCTAATTATCCTCTTTTCCATATGTGAAGAGCACCTTCATTCTTTCTAGATACTTTTGAACTTTTCAGTTACTCCATGTAAATCATATAGGGGTCAATCTATGGATGCCAAAGGTTAAGAGGCATCAAGATACAGTGTGCTATGCGCTCATTCTATGATTCTGTTATACAATATTAATGTAAGCTGGTGCCCACTTTTTACACGCCCTATTCACATTTGATATGTACATAACTGGCACTTAAATGTTTATTTTGCATAAACATCTAAGTCTCATTTTATATAACCAGAATATGCAGTGGCGTAGTGAGGGTAGGAGGCGCCGGGGGAAGTGGAGCCCCTTGCACCCTCCTCTCTGCCCACCACCCTTTCCACGCCAACCTCGCGCCCTTCTCTCCACCCTCTGCCACACTCATGCCCTCCCTTCATACTTCTTTAAATCATTGGCATAACAATGGTAAAATGACCAATATAAATATAACATATAATGAATGAGGTAAACTTGGAAACAGAAAAATTAAACCTAATAATAGGACTACCATGAAACAGTCGTATTATTACATTTCAATATGCTGATTATGAGTTTACCTCACTCATTGTATTTGTTTATATCTGGTCTTTTTACTACAGTTATACCTTTAACAAACTTGTAAGTTTTATGTTTGTTGTAGGTTTCTGAGTCTTGCTGCGTCTTGTCAGATAGAAACCAACGTTTCAGCCATCATGCTATGGCTTTCTTCAGGGGTATGCTGTGAGGTCTTAAGGTTGTCTTTGTAAATAGTGGGTCCACTGACCTGTTTGGGAACAAGGCAGTCCATTGGTCACCAATTTGAATTTTGGTGGGAAAATCAGTTGGTCTCTTTTTTTTTTTCTTCATAGAATGGAAAAGTTAATCAGGTTGTCGGTTTCTAACTGACAAGATGCAGTGAGGCCCGAAAACCTGTAACAAGCATGATGCCAACTGTGGAAACCTTGAGAAAATATATAATCCAGCTTCACGGGGAGAACATCTTTAAATCACTAGAGACTTTTCCATTCTATGGAAAAAAAAAAGAGACCAACTGATTTTCCCACCAAAATTCATATACGAGACAGTCTTAGGCCCAAATTCACTAAGCAAACCGATCGTGTACCGATTGGTTTGCAACCCCTTAGCGACCACAGCCAGATTCACTAATCTGTCTTCCGACCATCCTCCGAACCGCGCATGCAAATGAGGGCAAAGGCATGCAAAATAGGCAGGGATGCAATTCATTAAAGAAAGCCCAGCAACGCCGACTGTGCTGGCCGATCAAAAAAAAGCAAGTACTGAGGATCAGTCGCTGAAGCCCTTTCCGGCTGCCCTGCCTTCTGCGGCCCTGCTCTCTGCCCTGTCAGCCTCTATCCTGCTGCCCCGAACATGCTGCCTGCCTGCCCCACCTCTCCCACCCTTCCCCACACTGCGAGCTCGTGGTTTTAACCCGCGGGTTAAAACCATGGGCTCCCTTGCCTACAAAAGTTTTTTTTTAAAAAGTCATGGCCTAGACCCATTCCCCCCCATGCCGCCCACCCCCCGCCGATGCCCCACAAAAGGTAGGAGGGATGCCAATTCCCTCCTGCCATGTAAAACCCTTTCCCAGCCCATCTCCTTCCCTCCCTGCCTATTTGCCTGTAACTGAACCTAGGCCGGTGGGCTGGGCCGGGCCCACCTGCTCCCGCCGCTCCCCCTACCTTTAAGAATCGTTGGGAGCAGGAAGGGTGCTCATTCCCTCCTACTCCAGGCCTCCTCCGAGGCCAGCAAGATGACCAGGCCAGGCCCACTCCCTCCCCGTACCTTAATATTGTTAGGAGCAGGAGGGGTTCTCAGTCCCTCCTGCTCCATGCCTCCTCCGCCAATGAGTGCGACCTTAGGCCACACCACGATGAATCATCTGATGCACGGGGAGGGGCCTAAGGCCCTGATTGGCTGTGGCTGCACTTTTCAAGGCTGTATTGTTTGTTCCCCTGATGAGCCAAACATTGGTGAAACAAGGTCGCTTTTTGGGAAGATTGGAGAAGCCATGACAGCATTGGAGCTCAAGTCATCTTTTGTCAGCTAAGTCTTTGAACATGCTTCTGGGTGACTTTGCCCTTTTCTAAACCTGAGCTGTTCTGTGAGGGAGTTTTTTTGCCAATGAAAGTATCAAAAGCAGTTTTGATTTGTACCTTCTGGTTCTACATTGCTACATTAGTCTGAGGCTTTTTCTCCCTCTTTTTGGGTACATACTGGGTTTGAAGAGGGGGGTACCTCTTTGCTACAATCACTGAATTTTTGACTCATTGAATTTTAATTGCCAAACATTAGGCTATCCTTCTACTTTTGCAGATATTCTTTCATGTTTTCCACTCCGTCTGGGGTCTCCATTATGTTACAAATTTTGGTATCATCTCGCAAAAAGGCAAACTTTACCTTCCAACCCTTTGGCAATTTTGCTCACAAATATATTGAACAGAATCAGCCCCAGCTCATTGCTAAATATCACCTTGCCTGCCAGAGCTCACACACTCTGATAGGAAGGGTGACATCCCCTCCCCCCAAAAAAAAAGACATACTGTCATTCTCATTCCCCCTCCCCTCACTAATAAGGAGAGCAAGGACAAGAATTATACCTGACCCTGTGGGGTGAATGAAGTGGTTGAAACAAATTGCCAAATATACCTCCATAATAGGGTGGCAAGTCATTTATTTGGGGTGGCCGTGTGAGCGGACTGCTGGGCACATTGGACCTCAGGTCTGACCCAGCGGAGGCATTGTTTATGTTCACATGCTATCCCTTATCAGAAATGCCGACGCACTGTTAGTAAGTATTGTTGGGAACCCCATTCAAACAGACATAACAGAGACGTGTAAATTATAAAGAAGAAAAGCCCAGATTCTCAAAACTTTAACACTGTTGCTAAACTGTTTACTAATCGTTTAGCCAGCATGCATATTAGTGGCAGATTATCAAAACGGATTATCTCTGTCTTTAGTGAGCTTTCTGACAGTTTCCAAAAATGACATGCAAATGGGCTCTTCAACATTGAAATGAGCCCTTCAGTAGATTCTTAAAAAATGCCAAGTCATTTTCTAAAAGTGGCTTATGGTGACAAAAATAAGCGACTGGTCCAGGAGTGCCGGTACAGGCATGGCAATGTCAGAGTCTGCTAGAAAGCCGTATTGTGAAGCAGCAAGAAAGATTCCAATTCTCTCCTGCTGCATCACAACACCCCTCCCCTGCAGTGGCGACCCCCTACAGAGGGAGAGATGCCGATTCTCTTCTGCCGCAAACAACCCTCACTGCAGTGGGAGAGATGCTTACTCTCTCCACCTGCCTCCAACGTCTCCCCTTCCTTCCATGTAGATGTTTGACTGGAGGGATGCGGATTCTCTCCACTCAGCTGGCCCGCCGCTTCAAAATGGGCCTTCCCCTCCCCGGTGCAGCCTGGGATGCACCGGGGAGGGGCCTGAGGCACTGATTGGCCCAAGTTGTATAAGGCCCCTCCCTTAGGAGGGACCTTAGGTGTCCGGGCCAATCAGAGCCTTAGGCCAATCAAGAGTCCTTAGGGGATATCACCAGAGCTTGTCATACACAATTTCCCCATCTGTATAATTATTTGGAGTTGAATTTTAACTGTCAATGTAAAATATAGGGTCTGTTTTACAAAGCTGCGCTACCGGCTGCTGCGTGGTAACGGCCCTGAAGCCCATAGAGATTTAAAGGGCTTTGGGGCTGTTGCCGTGCGGCAGCCGCTAACGCGGCTTTGTAAAACAGGCTGATAGTATATTGCATATCCAAGGACTAGTGTTATATTAAACAAATTCAAACTATCCCAGTAATTGTATCAGAAAAAAATATTGTTACGCTAAATCTCTAGTTTGCTTTATGCAGATTTGTAGCTAGGACAAAGAAATTCTATTTTCCAAAGCATTTCTTCCATTTTGTTTCTGTGGGTTAAGTCTTTAAAATAAATAAATAAAAAGACCCTAGTGTCCTTTATCTGAAAGTGCAGCTGGTAGGAGTCTTCATTAACATTCCCCAAGAAACAATTTGGGGAGCATGTCACTCTGTGACTGCCTATTCTGAATAATCTAGTTTTGTTGAATGCCAGAGATTTAACTTACTATTTGAACAGAAAACTTGGAATGCGAGTGGGAAGTTCAATAAAATATGGGCATCACCAGAGCCTTCCCATACAAAAACATTCCTTGCTCTGTGACACACAGCCTTGTATGTAGAATACATTCAGGGTTTTGTTTTCAAGCATGATCAAGAAGAAACGAGCAAAGCAAGAGAAGCTGAGGGGATAGCCTGCTTCAAGCTGACATGCAGATGTTTTAGGTTCAGTTTCCAGGTCGGGTCTTCCTTTCCCTAGCCCAGCTGGGACTATGGATGCTGTGGCAGTACTGCTTACAGCCCCAGAGGCAACACCTAGAGACTGGATTTAAGACCCTTGACTGCAAATCTCTGTGAAGCTACAATGACTGAATGACAGCAATAAATAGGGATGCACATTTGTTTGAAATTAAATAAGAAATATCAACATTCCCCCATGCTATTTTTAACCTGAAATGACAGGAAAATAGCTGAAATCTCAGGATTTTTCTGTCATCAATAGTATGTACTATTTTGCAATATTATGTGCACCGTTGAAGACATTGGACTGAAAATGAAAATAATCTAACCCCCCTTCCCCAATAAAACAACAAATCCCATAACAAATGATTTGGGAAACTATAGGAAATGAAAATTTTTGCTCTACACACCACTATTAATAAATATGGGAAAGTCTCTGGTAGTGGTAAATAATGGCAGATAAAGGCCAAACGGCCCATCCAGTTTGCCCATCCACAGTAATCATTATCTCTTCCTCTCTCTAAGAGATCCCACGTGCCTATCCCACATTTTTAAAAACTCAGACACAGTCTCTATCTCCATAACCTCTTCTGGGACTATTCCACGCATCTACCACCCTTTCTATAAAAAAGTATTTCCTTAGATTACTCCTGAGCCTATCATCGCTTAACTTCATCCTGTGCCCTCTCATTCCAGAGCTTCCTTTCAAATGAAAGAGACTCGACTCATGCGCATTTATACCACATAGGTATTTAAACGTCTCTATCATATCTCCCCTCTCCCACCTTTCCTGCAAAATATACATATTGAGATCTTTAAGTCTGTCCTTATACGCCTTATGACGAAGATCACACACAATTTTAGTAGCCTTTCTCTGGACCAACTCTATTCTTTTTATATAAGTAAATCACTGAATAATAATAATAACTTTATTTTTATATACAGCAATACTCTACACGGATGGGAAAAGGGGGCAATGTCTGGAAAGCAGTATATACTAATGCTTGAAGTATGGGAAACAAGATTCTGGCTCTAGAAGCTGTGATGGAAGAAGAGGAGTTGGATATAGTGGCGATCACGGAGACGTGGTTCACAGAGGACCATGACTAGGATGTAGTTATACCGGGCTATAATCTGTTCAGGAAAGACAGGGTAGGAAGAAAAAGAGGGGGAGTAGCGTTATATGTTAAAGATCATATTAAAGCCACACAATTGCAGGATCTGCAGGACAAGGAAGCACTGTGGATCAATTTGGAAAGAGGGAATAGTGAATATATTTACATTGGTATGATATGCAGACCTTCTTCACAGATGGAAGAAGTAGATAGAGATTTAAGGCTCCTTTTACTAAGCTCCGATAGCGGTTTTAGCTGGCGTTAGTTCTAGCCGTGTAGCGCAGGTTTAGCGCGTGCTAAAATCCTGTGTGCGCTAAAAATGCTATTGCAGCTTAGTAAAAGGAGGCCTTAATTGTAGACATTCAGAATATATCAAAAAAAGGGGAAGTCTTGCTAATAGGTGATTTTAACATGCCAGATGTTGATTTGGGTATCCCTATTGTGGAGTCTTCTAGAAGTAGGGAGATCCTGGATCCTCTAGAAGGAGAACTGTTCCAGCAGTTGGTAGTGGAACCCACGTCGGATGGGGTCATACTGGATTTAGTGCTTACAAACGGGGAAAGTGTTTCTGATGTTACAGTGGGTGATCATCCAGCATCCAGTGATCACTGCATGGTATGGTTTAATATTAAGATGGGTATAGAGATTGCTCATTGAAAAGTAAAGGTTCTAGACTTTTAAAAAAACTAACTGTTCGGATGGGGGTTTACGTCAAGGAATTGTCTGGATGGGAACTTCTGGAAGGAGTGGAAATGTGGTGGGCAAAATTGAAAGGAGCAATTGTAAGAGTGACATAGCTTTTTGTGAGGCAAATAAGTAAAAGTAAGAGGAAAAGAAGGCCATGTTGGTTCTCAAAAGTAGTAGCTGAAAAGGTAAGGAATATGAGGTTAGTTTTCATAAACTACAAAAGATTGCAGAAAGAGGAAGACAGGCAAAAATATCTGGAAAAGTTAAGAGAAGCTGGTCGTGTAGTCAGGAAAGCAAAGATGCAAATGGAAGAAAAAATAGCTGACAAGGTAAAATGGGGAGATAAGACATTTTTTTAGATATATTAGTGATAGGAAGAAGTGCAAAAGTGTAACATCAGAAACACTTTCCCCGTTTGTAAGCACTAAGTCCAGTATGACCCCCATCCCGCATGGGTTCCATTACCAACTGCTAGAACAGTTCACCTTGTAGAAAATCCAAGATCTCCCTACTTCTAGAAGACCCCGCAATAGGGATACCCCAATCAACAGCTGGTATGTTAAAACCTGAACTATTAGTAAAACTCCCCCTTTTTTAGATATATTCTGAATGTCTACTATTAAATCTCTGTCCACTTCATCTATCTGTGACTGAGGCCTGTATATCACACCAATGTAAAATTTTTTGCCATTCCCTCTTTTCAAATTGATCCACAGTGCCTATTCTTGCCCTGCAGATCCTGCAATTGTGTGGCTTTAATATGATCTTTAACATATAACGCTACTCCCCCTCTTTTTCTTCCTACCCTGTCTTTCCTGAACAGATTATAACCCGGTATAACTACATCCCAGTCATGGTTCTCTGTGAACCACGTCTCCGTGATCACCACTATAGCTAATTCATCTTCTTCCATCAGAGCTTCTAGATCCAAAATCTTGTTTCCCATACTTTGATTATTACTATATACTGTTTTCTAGACATTGCCCTCTTTTCCCTTCCGTGTAGAGGTATTCAGTGATTTACTTACCTGAGGGCTGATACTCATCCGGGCACTTTTTCCAAGTTTCCAAGTTTCTTTTTTCTTTGATTATACCATTTACCAAACAGGTACCTAAATGGTTTTCAATAAAATATATCTTAAAAAAATGAAAAGTAAGAAAAAAAATGTAATAAAAGAGGAGTGTATGACAGACTTACATACTGGAACAAAAAGGGAGGAGGGACTTGGTAAGTTAATAAATACATCGAGATTGAAAATAAAATAAAGGAGGGAAAGTGAGGGAAGGGGTAAATACAATATGGTAAGGCTTGTTTCAAAAGAAGTGGGGTTTTTTTTTTTTTTTTTCCCGAAGTCCATAAAGGAGCTACATGGATTCTCTTTGATCACCCTGCCCCATCACTTCTGGTTTAAAGCCCTCTTCAGCAGATTAGCCAGCCTGCCTCATCATGGTAGAGAATCCCAATCCCAACTCCCAAATGAACTGGAAGTGTGGAGAAGAAACTGATGATTAAAAAAGGGTAAGACACAAGAGAATAGCAGCAATGGGCTAATCCTGCACTCTGCAACCAAGTGGTGCTTTGCCTGAAAACAGAATCTTGAATTATGTCATCTAGAGTTAGGCAAACAAGGATCATTATGCATCTTATTTTATATCTGTTTATGGACTGCCTAATCTAATAAGACAAGGCAATTTACAACAGTACATAAAACAAACTATAAAACCAGAATACAATTCAGACGATAACAATAAAAATAGCCCATAAAATAAGCCAACATAAATAAAATTGGGTCATTAATCAGACTTATAGTACTACTTAAAAAAACATTAAATACGTATCTATAAACCAGTTTAAAAAATATTACTTCTTGCAACTTGCATTTTTTATCTAATAGTCACTGCAAAGATCTAAATATGTATATAGAAAAGGAGAGAGGAGAGAAAAGGATACAATCAGTGGAAGTGGGGTAGTCACAGAGGCGGGAAGTGTGAGCCCTCGGGTTCCCTCTTTTTTGGCAAAAGCCTCCTCTGCTTTAACGGCTGGCGGGTTATAAGCCCCGCTGAAGAGGTCTCCTGTGTGAGTCCTGCCATTATTGTCTGAGCAGCACTTAAGCCAACAGGTGCGCTTCAGCCATTGATCCTTACTCTCTCATACAAGCTCAGTTCAGCAACTGAACTGAGCATGTGCAGGAGTGCCAACTTTGGTGGCTGTTGTAAGCTGAGCACGAGCAATCACTCACAAATTATAGGCGCGTCGCTCACAGATTTTACACAATTGCTCACAAAAGTACTAGCAAATCTGGAAAAGTACTGGTTTTTAGAAATTGTTGCTCATACAAAAATAATTTGCCCACACCAGCCAATCCTTAGAGGGCACATTGGCTGTAGGGCACTGCTGATTTGAGTGCTTCTCTGGCAGCATTTCAGGAGATTAACGCAGGAGATCTTTTTGTCTGATGAGGGGCAGGGGAAGGGAGAGGACACCTTGGTCACCTCAGTCCACCTTTGCCCCCCCCAATGGACTTCTGACTATGTCCCTGAGTGCATACCATGGGTCTCAAGTGCTCGAGAACCAATATTTACCTATACAAATCACTTTACTCTTGCCTATCCCATAGGCATTCTACCTCCTAGTCCATCCCAACTGACTGCAGGAAAACGCAACCGGAGGTGCAACAGGTCTGGTGCTTCTCTAACTAACCCAGAAGCCTATATATATCCCACTTCCCAATACCTTCCCGATTCCCCAAAGCAACCTCTTCTACTCTTTATCTCCTCTAGAAATTACCAGATATCTTCTTCTTGTAATACGTTTTTTGTAATCCGCCTTGAACCGCAAGGCAATGGCGGAATAGAAATCTCTAATGTAATATAATGTAATAAAGTATTAGTGCGGCTTTAACCCTGTTTTTACCACAGGTTTTACTGGCTGAATAATGCACAGATGCTTTTAGCATGGGTATTAAAACTCATGAAAAGGTCACCGCCTTGAGAAGCTCCTTCCCTCCCGTAGTCTCCTACAATCCTCTGGTGCCCGCCTCCCCCGATCCTACTACAAAGGTCCCCACCCCCGTCCCAGTCAACAGATCCTGGACTACCTTTGAGCAAGTATCCGATTCGCAGGTCCTCAAACTCTGCCTGAAACTGAAATCCTGTAACTGCACCTTGGATCCATTCCCATCCTATCTATTTGAGAAAATACCCACACAGGCCATCTCTTCTCTCACCATACTCATAAATTCTGCCCTATCATCGGGCCTCTTCTCCCCTGAAATGGGACGCATTGCACTGACCCCTCTACTGAAGAAAGCTGACCTAGACCCCTCCTCCCCATCCAATTATCGCCCAATAGCAAACATTCCGCTCCTAACCAAATTGCTAGAGTCCATCGTCTCCTCCCAACTCTCAGCCTACCTGGAAAGATTCTCTGTCCTCCTACCCTATCAATACGGCTTCAGACCCAACTTCAGTACCGAAACCCTCCTGGCCTCCCTAATCTCGAAGATCCAACAATTTCACTCTCACAAAAAATTTGCCGTTCTCCTTCAATTCGACCTCTCTGCTGCCTTTGACGTTGTCCACCATGACATTCTAATCTTCCTACTCTCCGAGATAGGCATTAGTTCTACAGTCCTTGACTGGTTCTCGAACTTCTTACGTTCTCGCTCTTACACCGTCACCAAACATGGTTCCTCTTCCTCCCCATGGAAACCGATTTGTGGAGTCCCACAAGGCTCCCCCCTTTCTCCCATCCTCTTCAACATTTATATGTCCTCCCTGAATCTTCTCCACCTATCCCCCCTAGAAACACTCTACACTTACGCCGACGATATCCTGGTCCTCATCGAGACCGACGCGAACCTCACCAATCTCGCAGCTAACATTTCTTCTTGCATAACCAAACTTCAATCCTGGGCTCACACTGTACAAATGAAATTGAACGAGTCCAAAACTAAACTACTTTGGCTCGGCCCTAAACTTGATCAATTACCCACTTCCATCCCACTGCCCACAGGCTCCGCTCTACAGCTGGAATTCTCTAGCAAAGTTCTGGGCATCACCATAGATTCATCATTATCCTTCAACGACCACCTCAACTCCCTGATAAAAAAATGCTTTTGCAGCCTTCACATGCTGAGGAAAGTGAGATCCTGCTTCCACCAAAAACACTTTGCCGTCCTCGTACAATCCATTATCCTCTCCAGATTGGATTATTGCAATTCCATTTACCTAAGCTTAACAAAGAAAAGCCTCCACAGACTCCAACTAATCCAGAACACCGCGGCCAAACTTATCTTCTCAAAAAGTAAATTTGACCATGTCACACCGCTCCTATCCAAACTCCACTGGCTTCCCGTTATTTCCAGGGTCTACTTTAAATGTGCCTGCCTAACCTTCAAGATCCTCCACGGTATCCTTCCTCCTTTTATCCCTCTATCCTGGAATTCCTCAAATCCAACCTCCACTAGATCCACTCAAAAATTAAAACTATCCTACCCCTCCTTAAAAGGCATTTCCCTTGTTGGTAAACTTGGCTCTTCCCTCCCTTTCAGAATCACTCAGCTCTGGAACAGTCTCCCTTCCCCTCTCCGCAATTTGAGCCCCCTTCTACCATTCCGTAAGCATCTGAAGACCTGGCTCTTCTCCAGAACGTAACCCCGTCCCGCTCCTGGCACTCTCACACCAACCTTTCTTCTCTCATACTTATATAATTCCACTGGAGTTCCGTTCCTTCCCTAACCATGTAAACCGTGTCGAGCTCCATCTGCGGAGATGATGCGGTATATAAACCCAAGATTTAGATTAGATTAGATTAGATGCAGAAACCATTGCCATAAACGTCATTAAATGCATGTTAATGCAGTCATTATATATTCTGTGGCCATCCTAAAAAAAAAAAGTTTCTCATGCATGGAAAACCTTTTGCTAGGTTTGGGGCAGCGTGGAAGGGTTGAGAGGAATGGCATCCATTCTTTCCCTCCAACTCAAGCACCCTGCTCCAGACTGTTTCCTGCATGGGTTCCTAGCATCCTCCCTCCCTCTCTCTCCCCAACCCAACCCAAACACTGCTCCCCTCCTAGTTTAAATATTCCTTTGTAGTCTAATGGTTCCTCCCCCCCTCAAAAAAAAAACCCAACAACAATTGTTTTCTAACCTAGCTCTTTAAAAAAATTTTCAGGTGGTCAAGTGGTCCCCTCCTGACCCACCCCTTCCCCTAATATTAAAAATAAAGATTCCTTGGGACCTAGTGCTCTCCCATCCCTCTCCATTCTCCCTAGTTCCTCCCCCCCAATATCCCTGGTAGTCTGATAGACCCCCACCCACCAGCAACCCCAAGCCTAGCCCCCCAACTCTGTACCAAAAATGAGGCATCATCATCTTCAAAATGGGGAATGGGGGTGGGGCAAGGAGGAGACTACTAGATTACCGCTGTGTGCCCAGAGCTGAAAGGGACATATCTGAATGAGTGGTTAGGGCAGTTTGTAGGCGGGACGGGGGCTGACCTAGACTTAGTCATCCTGCAGGGATAGTCAAATGTTATACTAGGCATCCTGGATGAAACTTAAACGTTGTGAGTTAGACGATATAAAAACAGGTATAAGTGCCAAAAAGGTATCCAAAGTGACCAGATAACCACTACAGAGACTAAGTAAAGACCCACACACACTCCCCCAGTGTTCACTGACCTCCCTCACCCCCCCCAAAGATCAGAATAAAAAAGTACATACCTGTCTCCAGAACATCAGCACTTGGTAAAGGAAAGTCTAGTAGAGCTGCACACAAGTGTCTTATATAGCCTGAGGGGTGGGCTAGTGAACCATAGAGAGGAAGACCCAAGCTACTACATTTATGGTGGAACATGTGCACCCACCAAACCCCCCCCCCAACCCTACTCTACTGCCATATAGGTGTCACTTTCAGCCATAAGGGCTATTGGGGTTATAGACAGGTGGTTTATTTATTTTTTTTTTGGGGGGGAGGGGGGTCACCATAACCTGCAAGGGAATTCTGGTGAGATGTTTTTCTGGCACAATAAGGTGTCCCACTGCTTTGTTGCCACGTCTGGCTGGCCAGCCCACTACAAGATTGGCCCCTCCCACGTCCAAATGGTCTTGTTCTGGGCGTTGGGACTTGGATGAAATTTTGGTCAAAAATATGGTATAAACATAGATGTCTTGGTGGGCTGGATGAATTATAGCCTGGATGTCCAGATAGATGATTTTCAAAAAAAAATAAATTCTAGACGTATTTTTTGGAAAACAGGCATTTTCCCGCTGCCAACTCTGGGCATTTAGCACCGAAATTGAACTTAGATATATGTTTTGATTATGCCCCTCATGTTACTATGTAACTGTTTGGCTGTACACAATTTTTCTCCTACTGAGAAAACAGAACAAAGCAGGACTGTTAACGGATTCCTACAAAGAAATTGCACACTAGTAGAATCACTCACCTCAGGGCTCCTTTTATCAAGCCACGCTAGTGGTTTAACGCAGGTAATAATGTGCGCTAAACTGTGGGACGCGCTAGCTGCTACCGCCTCCTCTTGAGCAGGTGGTAGTTTTTGGCCAGCAGCGGGGGTTAACGCGTGATGAAAAGTCGCGTGCGTTAACCCCGCTAGCGCAGCTTGAAAAAAGGAGCCCTCAGTCACACATGCAAAACACAGATAGACCCCCCTACCAAATACAAAATTAGACATAGACAAATTAGAAATACACATAGGCAGACACAATCTAAACTGGAAATCCCAATAAGCCTGGATGCGTATTAGAGAGATACAGAAATGCATATCCTTCTCATACTCAAGCAAAATACAAACATTAGAGATACACATTTCCCAGAGCTGTGTATCAGCACTAACCACAAAGCTTGAAGTTGGTGATTTTGTGGACAGTCCAGAGGTGGAGTCAGCATTTACGTGGTTAAGTGCCGATATTCATCACTTAACTGCATAAGTTAGCAGCGCAGTCCTATCTTTGTCTGGTTTAACTTATGCTGTTCAATAGTGCACTTAATCAGACAAATGATAGCAGACCACAAAGACCTAGGTATTCAATGCTAATGCCCAGACAAGGCCTGGCATTGGATATCTGGGCATAGAATAACAATAGCAGTGTCCCCCTGTCCCCCCAAAAAGTTGACCCTTGCTGGCTGAATATTTATCTCTTTGAATTTAAATAAAATGTTGCATATAGCAAATTATTTACTTTTTGCAGAGGCCCAAATCAGTATGTTTTTCCTCAGATGGGACTACAGTGGTGCCTCACACAACGAACTTAATTGGTTCCAGGAGCAAGTTTGTTATGCGAAAAGTTCGTTATGTGAAACGCGTTTTCCCATAACAATACATGTTAAAAAAAATAATTCGTTCTGTAGCATAAAATATGCTAAGATGACATAAAAAAAGATAAATTTTTTGTTATTATTTTTATTTAGATACATCTAAAAACATAATTGTTTTTTAAAACAACACACATTTTTTAAATTTAAAGACAGACTAAGTAGAGTCTAATTTTACAGTGAGAGAGGGCAGAGTCTCAGCGGCAAAAACTGGGACTTAACTGTTCATTTTTTTTTTTTTCTAGCATCGGGGAAGCGGCGAGAGTAGCTCCGCCCCCCCCCAACGCATCAGCAGTAGGCGCCGGGCCCCTGCGAGCCGACGGTCCGCCACTGCACAGGGAGCCAGGCGGAGAGAGGGCAGTTAAGCGCAGTGCCTGCGCGGAAGGATGCAGCTCGGGCGACTTCGTTGTGTGAAACGAAGTTCGTTGTAGGAAGCAAGACATGAAGTTCGTTGTGCGCAGCGTTCGCTGTGCGAGGCGTTCGTTATGCGAGGCACCACTGTATATTAAAAAAACAGCAACATGAAACTAACATTTGAGCAGTTTTATGCAAAAACACACAGCTTAACATATCAGCATCTTAGCTGCTTTTTCCTTGACATTTGGCACATCATTAATGTTGATATATGTTCCCTCCACAATAGGCAAAAAATGGGAGAAAAAATTATAATAAATCAGCCCCTCACTCACAGCTTCCCAAACTATGAGTGAAGACGCTATGGGCTCCTTTTACTAAGCCGCGTTGGGGCATTAACGCGCGGAATAGCGCGGGCTAAATTGCCCCACGCGCTAGACGCTAACGCTAGCATTGAGCTGGCGTTTGTTCTAGCCACGTAGCGTGGGTTTAGCACGCGCTAAAATGTGTGCGCCAAAAACGTTAACGCAGCTTAGTAAAAGGAGTCCTAAATGGAGTTATAACACCCATGTTTGAAGCACGACTTGAGTGGGCTCTCTGTAGGTGCCTCATTATTCTGCACCTCTTGGGGAGGGCGGGAAGCAACTCACAAGTTTATCACAGCCAGAAAAAAAGACTGATAAGCACCGCTCTAGATGCAGGTTTCTCAATATAAAACCTCAGTTAGGTTCAACTGAGGCAGGGAGTGATTTGCTTCTCCCCGTCGTTAAGAATCTTCTTTCAAGCATCAAAATAGCTGTTCTGCCCTAATTAGTGTCTGTGCTGCTCCAGACTGCGCAGGCTGGTGATGGGGCTACGTGGATGGGGAATACCGTGCTGCTGAAAACCAAGAAATAAACACTGACTCCACTTGCTGCGCTTTGGGGCCAGTGCTTAAAAGTTACCGTTGCCATGGCAACAGAGACAAGGGAAGGAAAAATGCAACCAATCTGTGTCATTCACTTCTTTAGGGAGGGGGAACAGAGGCTAGCTGATGAAAATGCTGAACAGTAATGACATTGGAAAGGTGTTGAATATACTGTATTTGATAAGCTTGTTTCTATTTCCTTCTGAGGCTTCTCTCGGTCCAATTTATCTTTTCCACAGTGTGCAGAATTTCTGTTTTCACATCAGTGCTAAATTGTAGTGCTGTGGGTTCCTGATTTTACATGTGCAGTGCTCTTAACTACCCCAAGGAAATGCGTAACACGTGCATCAATCATCCTCACTTTTGACCTTGGGATTTTTGCAGGTTGCTGTGCCCCTGATAGTTCACAGAGTGAACGCTTTTCAAAAAGGTCAGAGCAATTTGAATTTCTTTCTAGACAGGATCCTCATGAGTGCTATCGAATTTGCACTGAATTTAGTTAATTGTGCCTGGCTTTTATCGTGTTTTTTTTCATTTCAGAATTCGGTTTCACCCACTTTTTATTATGTGCTCTGTGGCCTTTCTAGGTTGAAATATTTGGATGAAGCAAGCCAGGGTATGGGGAGACAATCCAATGGAACATTTATGCACATCACAGTCCTTCCCTCCTCCACCCCTTGAGTGGTCCACCCCTCCTCCACCTAGTCATCTGGGCCACAGTGTTCTGAACAAGTGGAGGTAGAGAAAACTGATCTTTTCCAGTAAACTTACCAGTGCAACCTGCAAGTGCTCAGTGGAAAGCTACAGCATTTTCTCTACCTCCAGCAGATGGTAGGTTGTTCAGGCTGGTGCTTCTGGTCGCTAGCTTAGCAGCAGCACAGCTTGGTTGAGCCTTATGGCTGCTCCCAGGTTCCTGGTGTTCCTCCCAGACCTAATGTCCGCTGGCTGAGTTAGGCAGCTCAGCCCCGCAGGGGTCTTGCCAGAGGAAGTGTAGGTCGCTATCCCCACTGTTCCTCTATTTCTTGTTTGGGTGATTCCCTCCCCCCCTCAAGCTCCCCTAAAAAAATAATTGGTTTTGCCTAGGTTTTCTCTTATCTAGAGAATAGATCTAATTGCAAACAAAAAAAAAATGTTTGTGGATGACATGGAAAAGCTGGTTAAGAAGATGGGGGTGTATGAGGTAGAACGAATGCAGTTTAACCTACAGCTTTAGTGGCAGAAATCTTTTGAATTTAATAATAAAGCCAATCTTTCTAGGTGCTCACTGGTTGAAAGTTCGTCAGTCCCAGAACAATGTTTTGTCTTTGCTTTCTCCTGATGGGAGCACTCTATTTTTCTTGAATTAGCCGCATAGAGGTTGTGAAGATGATGATTCTGTCTCAATTGCTTTTTTTTTTTTTCAGACGCTCCCCATTTGGGTGGACAAATGTGTCTTACTCCAACTGCAACGTCGGCTCATGGCTTTTATCTGGGAATGGTGTAGGCCTCGGGTCAGTCAGGTGACTACATTGGTAGAATATGTTAGCTTTGGGATATGTGCATCACAGATCTTTGTATTGTGTCCAATGGCTTACCAGCCAGTTGATGAGGGAGTAAGGGTGGGCAGTGGCCCTGAGCCCAAACTGGGTGGGCACTAAATTTTCTTCCTACCATGCCCCATGCCTCCTACCCAAATGCAAAATATAAATACCTAAGTTGGTGAGTTTCCCAAAACCCTGCCAGCTGAAGATCTCTTCTAGTCCGGCGGCCCAAATTCTTCAAGCTTAGCAGCTGGTGGCAGCTCAGAGACACTACTGCTAGCTGCAGAGCTTGGAGATTTCTGGCTGCCAGACCAGAGGAGATGATTTTCAACTGGCAGGGTTTTGGGATCTCCACCATCTTAGGCCCAGGTCCACCAAAAATTAGCCATGTCCCATTGGTGGACCAGGGCCTGGGATACTTGTGTGTTCAGTACTGAAAGAAATACATATCTGTTTTTGTTTCTCCAATGTTGAAATACTTGCTGAGTTTAATTTTTGGGGGTTCCCAGTTCAATTTCTATTTGTGATCTCATGTTCTGTATTTGGTATAGGTCTGTCTGTGTTTTGTGTGTGAAGAAGTCATCTAAAGTTGTTTTATGTGTGGAACTAATGGGAGGTAGGGATATCAGGGGGAGAGTGCAGAGAGGAGAGGGGATTAGGGGCTCCTTCCTTAATTTCTGCCCTGGGCCCCAGAATGTTTAAAACCAGCCCTGGTTGCAATGCCAACCAAGTTGTGGGACATGGGAAGAGACAATTATCATAGGAAAGGATTTTGAATTTTCTGCAGAGTTATACAGTACAGGCAGTCCCCGGGTTAATAACGAATCCTGTTTTTTAAACCATTCTTAAGTTGAGTTTGTATGCAACTCGGATCCTATATAGTACAGAGTCTATAAAAACATTAAAGAACTTTAAAAAAACAGTCCTCAAAATCAAGTACTGTAGTTTAAATAGAAAGAAAAGATAGGAGGTTTACACTTATTTTTGTTCTTCATCAGTCCCACTGTTCCCTCTCCACTACCACATCCAACATTTCTCCCTCTCATCTCTCTCTTCCCCATGCATCTGTACCTCATGCCTCTCCCACCATGTCCAATATTCCTTTCTCTCTCCCTATGCCCAACAATTCATCTTCTTTCTTCATTTCTCCTTGTGCACCATCTCTCTTTCCCTCTCACTCAGACACCCATGCCCAACAATTTTCCCTTTCTATTCCCTCCGAACCATAGTTTCAAGTTTCAAGCTTATTAAAAGCTTGTTGTATACACAATGTCAAGTACTTCAATGCGTATGACAATTTAAAATTAGGAAACAAAAAAAAATGAAACAATTTTATACAAATAAACGTACAATGTAACGTACAAATAATTACCGATACAAAAGTAAAGAGGGATGAACTATAATCTTTAAAGAAGATAAAGGTACATTTAGGGGAAAAAACATCTGGAGGATAACAAAGAATAATTTTTAAAACATGGCTAAGCCTAAAGGAGAGGGTAAGGGAAATTGCGACCTATACATAAGGTCTGATTAAAATTAGGAATTAGGAATTCTTCCATTAAAATTAGGAATTCTTCATTCTTCCATCCTATGTCTCAAGTTCATACTTCCCTACCTCACTCCATTCTGTGTCCCATGTTTATGCTCCCTCCTTCATTTCTTCCATCATTTGACCGAAGTTTGTGCCACATCCCTTCCTTCTGTGTCCCAACGTGACCCTGCTTCTCCCTTCCTATGCCAACACAGTCCCTCTTCCTCCCTTCCTGTCTTAGTGCAACCCTCCTCCTCCCTTCCATGTCTCAACGTGCCCCTTGTTGTCCCCCTCCGTTCCGTGTCCCAAATTCATACCTCCTGTGTTTACCTCCTCTGGCCAGCTTCCTCCTCCCAGCCGCACTTCTCATGGCCAAGCCGCGATTGGTAGCTTCTGCAGGCAGTCCACTGGTCTTGGCAAAGCCGCCCCTCTGACGTCTGCACCCTGGTGATCTAATGGCCTCTTCAGGGGCAGGAACGAACGCACCTCATTCCTTCCCAGTGCCACTGCTCTCTCAGAGTGGCCCTGGTGGTCTAGAGCCATTTAGGAGTTATGAGACAGTTAGGGCCTGAAGGACTCTAGTCCGACTGATGGAATATAAGGCTTGGGGAGGCGGGCAACTGACCACTCAAGTTGGCCTACAGGTACCAACTTTGAGGAAGCAGAAATCTAGCTTGTCATTTGATGAGACATTAAGGTCACATCACATCAACTGAATAACTGGGAGTGGCTTCTGGAGTGACTGCTAATAATATGGCAAGTGGTATCCCAAGCATGGCCTACTCGGGTCTCATGTTGGCCATGCTAGTCTCTAAAAGCTCTGGTATAGGTGAAGAGTTTGAACCCCAATCAATCAGCAACAAAGCTCTGGCCTACAAAACCTTATTTGAAGTCTACTGTTGGCTTATTGGTTGGAGAAGGAGATATAAGAAGGAGGATGGGTGAATGGTAGATGACTCCCGGCTACCTTCTTTCTCTTGAAAATAAATGAAGTTGTACAGGATTGCTGAGATAAGAAATACTGGTGTTGTGAAGATTCAGGCCCTTTCAGCTATATGCTTCAGGTACAGCATGGCAGCTGCAGAACCAGATAAGATAGTGCTTGTCACATTTGTTATAAATTTTTGTTGTATTGTGTTCCCTAAGGTTGCCATGTAAAAGATAAGGCAATTGCCCTTTCATGCTATATTTTTTCCTGGAATATTTCTCTTTTATTGCTGACTGTTGGAGAATAAGCTTTACTGGAATTTACTCATTATGCTTCAGGACATCCTCGCGGGGATGTAAGGGATTCCTCGCTGGGATGGGTGGGATTTTGGTGGGGACGGGTGGGATTTCTGACCCCGCGCAACTCTCTAGAACAGATATGTGGCCCAACACAGGGCTTTTCAGAGAAACACAGTGGCCTAGATCACTGCAAATTAGGAGACCCAAAAGTTTAGTCTAATGAACTTTTTTGCTGACAATTTATAAAATAGGTACTAATGTTATACATTACATAAGTAAATGTTTAGAATAACCACCATTCAGCACAAATTAAACTTTATGGCATATAAAATTAGTATATCAACAAACAACTGAGAAAAATAAAATTTCAAAAACAGAGGGAATCAAATCTAACAAAATATATCCACAAAGAAACCACTCAATAAATATATAATCTAAATTCATTCACATATTATATCAATGTGATCCATATAAACCAATCGATAAGTATAATATAATATAACTGCTTTAAAATCATTATAACTTTATTAATAACATCATTATTGGTTTATATGGATCACATTGACATAATATGTGAATGAATTTAGATTATATTTTTATTGAGTGGCTTCTTTGTGGATATAAAATTAGTTTACCAACTTATTCAATACAGATATATTCATGTACATCTTGAAATCAATATTGAGATATTCAGTATGGTAAATGACCTTCTGAGGCTTTGCTTGCAAGATTGCATAACAGAATGCTAGATCTTAGAAGACTTTACTTCTTCATCAGGTCGATGAGTATCTTTTTATTCAATCATAAATATTCAAAGAACTTATCTGATGACATTTAGATTTTTCAAATAGTTGATTAAATATCCAGAACTGAGAAGTTTGGAGAAACAATTTGCCTTGACCTGAACTCATGGTTCACTTTTTTAAAAAGCTGAATCATTAGAGTCTCCTTAACGTACGTGTATTTGGAATGTTTCTTCCTGCAGATGTCTGTGTTTTGAATTTTTTTTTCTTCGTAGCTGAACCTTTGTGATGATTCTCCATGGATTGGGGTTTGTTTGTTTTTTTTGTTTCTGGCTCATAATAATGGACTCATGTTTCATCAGCTGTCATGATTTTGTCAAGAAATTCCTCAACTTCATTCTGACATCAAGATCGGTATCAACAAGTGTTCACTGCATGCTTCTATTTTACATGCAATAGCAAAATAGCCTCTTCACACAGACACTTCTCACCATCTGAGGTGAAGGATGAGATTTCAAAGACTAAGGGCCTGATTCTATAAATGGCACGTAACTTTTTAGGTCCTGCCTCAGTGAACTTAGGCTTTGCTAGATTTCCTAGAGACAGTAGCATAGTAAGGGGCTCCGTGTGCCGTCTTGGTGGGGGCGCCAACTCCTCTCCAGCCCCCTATGCCATGTTCATGCCGTCCCTTCCACTTACCCCCGTACCTCTTTAAATGTTTGCTAGAGTGAGCAACTTTTCAGGTCTGGTGCTTGCATCAGCCTGGCTGCTCTCTGAAATCACCCCTGGATGGTGGCGCCAGGACTTGATGTCAGACGGAAAACCAATGCCAGCACCAGCAGCAGGCTGGAGAAGCTGCTCATGCTGGGGAAGATTTAGCGAGGTTTGGGGGAAGGGAACATATGAGTGTGGCATGAGGGATGGGAGTGGGGGTGTGGAAGTAGTGGGGGGGGGAGCTTCTCACCCTTGCTATGCCACTGCCTAGAGGTAGGCACTGGTATATTAGGCCAGGATTTACCTAGCCTAATTTCCCAGTGCCTACCTCAGACGCCTAATGATGCTTAAATCAACCACGCCTATTCTCTGCCCCTAACCATGCATACTCTTCAGGCACACATCTTTAGGCATTGCAGGGTGCCTCGACATTAGATGCCGCATGGTATTCTGCACACAACCCAAATTAACAATTAAACAAATTGTTTATTAAATGGACTTTTAATAGTGTGGTCAATTACTATGCCATATAAAAAACAATTTATTAAGGTACGGATTTAAGTTAGACGTCCTCAATGTAGATGCCTAGTGGCACCTAACCTAGGCACCTCTTATAGAATCACATCCTAAATGAACATGTGTAGTGTATCAATGCTGCCCTCTGTTGATGAGCTATGGAAGTGGAGGCATCACTTTTCATTTAACCTGTATACACAAAAACACATACACACACACACATACAAAGCATCTGTCCAAACTTTAAAAATAGGCTTCAAGAACTTGGTACAGTATAAACAGAGTATTTTGTTTGTTTGTTTGTTTTTTACTTCTTTCCTCTGTTCACAGCCTGACAAGAAATCAGATTGCCTGCTGCGCAGCTGCTCCAATAGTGGTTATATACACCTCAGCAATAGTTATAGTGGTGATTTACTAACTTGATGTAGTCTGTAGAGAACAGTTATTCAAATAATGTGTTTTCACAGATCTTTTCCCTGCCTCAGGCTCACTGTGGTGCTTAAACTGTATAAACTGATACTATATTTATAGTCTCATCTAAAAATAGCCTTTCCATTGAGGTGTGCTTTGCTCATGTGATGTATGAGTAGCAGGGCCTTTTGCTGCTGGTACTGCTGATTGGAAGCTGGTTTCCCTGCTGTTTTACTTTTATTTTCAAGATTTTCTTTGATTCTGGGTCCCCCCACCATCATCAAATCTGGTACATGATGGCTGCAGACTAGTCTGCTTTTCCATAATTAATACGCATGAGATTTGGAGTATTCTTGAGATTGTGTATAGGAAATATGTAAAGGAGAAGCCAACCCAAGTGAGAAACTGTATTCAGTGGAAAGCTTTGATTTATTACTTTCTCTATTTGATGGAATAGTGCTAATGAAAACAGTATTACCTCTTAAACAGCTTTACCTATTACAAATGCTCCTGTGGCTTTGTCTCACACGGTTTCGTCTATGTACCACTGAGGATGTGTTGCAGGAAGGAGGAGCAGATACAGAGGGTCGGGTTGGGCCCATGTGCCTAAGACCCCGCCCACAGGAGGGGCCTAAGCCTACTGGGCCTATTCCGGTTGGCCCAGGCATCTCAGGCCCCACCTGTGGGCAGGATTTGAACCGCCTGGGCCAATCAGGTCCTAAGGCCAGCCATTAAACAGATGGCTGGCCTGTCGGACGGACGGGCTTGGCACCTGTCCGTCCGACCAACGTTATTGAAGGTACGGGGAGGGGGGGTGGAGGGGTCATGGGGGTCGACGGGGGGGTGATCGGGGTTGGGGGGGCCCTTGCATTGAGGGCAGGAGGGCTTGGGCTCCCTCCTGCCTGATCCTGTCGGGGAGTTCAGGGGTGCCCGGGGCAGGAGGGCTTGGGCTCCCTCCTGCCCCGATAGTGTCGGGGAGGTCGGGGGTGCCGTGGAGCAGGAGGGCTTGGGGCTGGTCAGTGAACTCACTATTTCCAAAGTCACACTGCAGACTTCAGAGCATACACTGAAGAAAGCCACAGTATGATGGCTGAAATGTCGGTTTCTACCTGACAAAGACGCAGTGAGACCTAGAAACCTGCAACAAGCACAATGCCAGCTGCGGAAACCCTGAGAGAACATCTATTGTTAGTAATTTGTAATTAAAAAAAAAAATCCAACAGAGTACCGGAAGACTGGAGTGTGGTCAACGTTATGCCGATTTTTAAAAAGGGTTCCAGAAGTGATCTGGGAAATTATAGACCAGTGAGTCTGACGTCAGTGCTGGGCAAAATGGTAGAGACTATTATAAAGAACAAAATGACAGAACATATACATAAGCATGGATTAATGCAGTGTATCTCAAACTGTGTGCCAAGGCATACTAGTGTGCTTCCTTAGATTTCAGGTGTGTCGCAGTACACTGGGGAGGAGGAGAGGCACCGGCGCCAACTGACTGCCTACAGGATGTGCCTCTCGTAGCGAGAGGCACATCCTGTAGGCAATCAGTGGGTGCCAGCCCCTATCCTTCTCTCTGGCCCTTTTCCCTTCTGGCACCCCCCACTGGCGTCTCAGGGCCACACACACGGACATCGACATGATGATGTCATGCATGCGCATGCGACATGATGATGTCACTTTCAGATGCCTGAAGCCACAGCCACTACCTTTAGTGTGTTGCGACTCGAGAAAGTTTACGGGACACTAGATTAATGAGAGAAAGCCAGCATGGATTTTGTCAAGAGAAATCTTGTCTCATCAATCTCCATTTCTTTGAAGGGGTGAATGAACACTTGATGACCTGGTTGATGTTGTGTATGTGGATTTTCAAAAGGCATTTGACAAAGTACCTTATTAAAGACTTCTGAGGAAATTAGAAAGTCATGGTGTAGGAGGTAATATCCTATTATGGATTAAGAACTGGTTGAAAGAAAATAGAGAGTAGGTTTAAATGGTCAATATTCTCAATGGAGAAGGGTAATAGTGGGTTCCCCAGGGGTCTGTTCTGGGACTGCTGTTTTAAAAAAAACATATTTAACATATTTATCAAAAGCAGAAAACATGTGAGGGAATCTGTGGGACCATTGGATGATTAAGGAGTAAAAGGTGCTCTCAAGAAGGATAAGGCCATAGCGGAGAGACTGAATGAATTCTTTGCTTCTGTCTTTATGAAAGATGATGTAAGAAATCTTCCAGAACTAGAAATGGTTTTCAAGGGTGAGGAGGCGGAGGAATTGAAAGAAATCTCAGTGAACCTGGAAGACATACTAAGCCAAATTGACAAGTTAAAGAGTAATAAATCACCTGGACCGGATGGTATACATCCCAGGGTACTGAAAGAACTCAAACATGAAATTGCTGATTTGTTGTTAATGATCTGTAACCTAAAATCATTTGTAGTACCTGAAGATTGGAGGGTGGCCAATGTTTTGCCAATTTTTAAAAAGGGATGCAGGGGAGATCCAGGGAATTATAGTGCCAGGCAAAATAGTGGAAACAATTATAAAAATTAAAATTGTGGAACATGTAGACAAACATGATGTAATGAGACAAAGTCAGCATCGGTTCAGCCGAGGGAGGTCTTGCCTCACCAATTTTCTTGACTTCTTTGAAGGTGTGAATACACATTTGGATAAAGGTGAGCCGGTTGATGTATAATGTCGATCATGATCTACCGGTCAATCGCAAAGGCAACGCCGGTAGATCGCAGAGCCAATGTTCTCCCTAGCATTCCCCCAGTCACTGTCCCACCTTTAAAGTAATGGAATTACAGCAGCCTGCAGAGCGAACATAGCAGACTGCCATCAGCCTCTGTAGCATGTTCCCTCTGCCGCTGTCATGACCCGACACGGCAGAGGGAATGTGCTACAGAAGCCGACGGCAGCCTGTTATGTTCATTCTGCAGGCTGCCGTAATGAACTTTCAACTGCGGTAGGCCCAGAGGGAAGAACAGAGGTGAGGGATCCAGTCTAAGGGAAGCAGCTCAATGATCCAGTCTAAGGGAAGCAGCTCAATGATCCAGTCTGAGGGAAGCAGCGGAGGTGAGGGAAGTAGCGGAGATAAGACCCTGCACATTTGGGTAAAATTGTGTCTGTTGCGAAGGCCCTGGCAGGAGGGGGATTGCCTTAGAGACGCTGGATCGGGGAGGGGGGGAGAGAAGAGACAAAGACATTGAGGAGGGGCGGGAAAGCAGCCTTGAACCAAAAGGTAGTGGGAAGACAAGGCACATAAGGAAGATCCTGGACTACTAGAGGGGTTAGAGAGGTTGAAACACTCTGAACTAAGGAGAGAGAGATGCCAGGCTCTAGGAGGGGGGAAGACAAAGAGGGTGAGAGAGACAAAGACCTGGACCAAAGGTGGGAGGACTCAAAATGTTAGCAGAAGGAAGACAGAGAGAGGGAGAAACCTGAAACAAAGGGGAGGCAGAAGAGAAGGGGGCAGGTGTTGGACTATGGGAGGTGCAGACAGAAGAGACAGAAGGGAAGAGACACTGAGGAAGAACAGAGAGATGCAAGATCAGAACAGAGGAGGGAGACATGTTGCCAATAGGGATGGAGGAGAGAGAAAGAAAAGCTGGACTCCTGGAAGGACAGAGAGAGATGTTGGGAATGGAATCAGGTCTGGAGGACAGAAGAGGTGCACTCTTATATATAAATAAATATGGGGGGGGGGGGCTTTTACTAAGGTAAATATGGAGGTGTACTATATATAAATAATATGGAGGTGCACTATATATAAATAAATATGGGGGGGCTTTTACTAAGGCAAGGATGGTGAAGACGGAAAGTGAGGTGATTTATAATCTTGCAACAAAATGGATCCTCACTCTGTAGGGAAATTCTTTCCAGAGCTGAAACTCTTCTTTATCTTAAATCCAGAAATCCAGACAGGACACACAGTGATTCTTAATCTTTATCTTTATTATTCTTAGAAATTGCTTGCCCCAACATTATGGCCCGTCGGGACCCGTTTCGCCTCACAGGAGGCTTTCTCAAGGGTTCACTCGTGAGAGAACGCCAATGGAGTGCTCCCCCTGGAACCCTTGAGAAAGCCTCCTGTGAGGCAAAACGGGTCCCGTCGGGCCATAATGTTGGGGCAAGCAATTTCTAAGAATAATAAAGATTAAGAATCACTGTGTGTCCTGTCTGGATTTCTGGATTTAAGATAAAGAAGAGTTTCAGCTCTGGAAAGAATTTCCCTACAGAGTGAGGATTCATTTTGTTGCAAGGCTTTTACTAAGGCACACTAGCTGATGTAGCGCAAGCTAAATACTAACGTATCCATAGAATATAATGGGCGCATTAGCACTTAGCACGTGCTAAATCGGCTAGCGCACCGTAGTAAAAGAGGGGGGTATATGTTTAGTATTTTTATTGTTGGTAGATCATTTTGACTTGGTCATTTTAAAAGTAGCTCGCAAGCCAATAAAGTGTGGGCACCCCTGATGTAGTGTATCTAGATTTCCAGAAAGCTTTTGATAAAGTTCCTCATGAGAGGCTCCTGAGAAAATTAGAGTCATGTGATAGGAGGCAGTGTTCAATTGTGGATTAAGAATTGGTTATCGAACAGAAAACAAAGGGTAGGGTTAAATGGCCATTTTTCTCAATGAAGGAGGGTAAATAGTGGTGTGCCACAGGGATCTGTACTGGGATCAGTGCTATTTAACTTATTTATAAATTATCTGGAAATTGGAACTACAAGTGAGGTGATTAAATTTGCAGATGACTCTAAACTGTTCAAAGTTGTTAAAACACATGCGGACTATGAAAAACTGCAGGAACATAATATAATATAACCGTGACATTTATATACTGCAAAACATTTCAGATCCTTGTGGTTACCAATTAAAGAGAAGCTGGTACATTAACAGTGAGCTACAAATAAAACTTAACAAATTAATCTTTACAAGGGTACATTTATGCTGGATATCATAGAAACTTATTAGACAAATGAGACTTTAATGATTTCCTAAAATTAATATAAGATGTTGAAGTAATAAAAAGATGACGGAAAGTCGAATCTCAAAGAGCTGATTGATAAGATAGCAATCGATTGTGAAGACTGAGTGTCCAAATGGCAGATGAAATTTAATGTGGACAAATGCAGTGATGCACATTGGGAAGAATAATCCAAATCATAGTTACCAAATGCTAGGGTCCACCCTGGTGGTCAGTGCTCAAGAGGCGTCTGAGCCAATCAGGACCTTAGGCCCCTTCCTGTGCATCGCAGGGGCAGAGTTTGGGCGGGTCTAGGGTGGAGCTTGGGTGGGGATACTCGGTTGGTATTTGTTAGGCTTAGGGGGTACTTGGCTTGAAAAGGTTGAGAAACACTGTTCTACAGGAATTGGAACTTCATGATGGCTCGGAGTTCCATGCTTAAAAATTCCAATACTTTTCCCTGACATGGTTCAATCAGTGATCCAAAACAATATCAAAACATAGCATCACAATTCTGCAAATTGGCATTTTGCAAAATAACACTCTTTTCAGCTACAGTGGCAAAATAACACTCAGAATTTAGGAAGTTGTTTGGGGTGAGGACTTTTCAGCACCCCCTCATAATCCTCAGTATTACCTGTATATAAGTCAAACATGTTTTTATGTTCATTTTTTGATCCTAAATTCCTCAACTTATAGATGATTATATATAGTTGGCATGGATGTGCACACTGATCTTTATCTACTGTCAGTTTCTTATTTTTGTGTTTTGTGCCCTTTAATATTTTTATGAAATCTCCCAGAAACAGATTGCTTTGGTGTATTTCTTGTTTTAATCATCATCATTTAGATTTACATGCATTTGTCCCAACAGGTTTTAAATATGCATTACAATTATTCCATTTGAGAAGCCCTCATAAAATATTCAGAAAATTGTGTAATCTGCCAGCATATGTTTGTATCTTGACTGACTGCCAGTTTCCAAAGCAAAGAGGGTATAAAGAACTGTATTATTATTACCCAATTACAGTTTTGCAAAATGATCTGCTCAGGACCATTCAAAGAGTCAGTTGCAGAGTACAAATATTAATGCATGTGCCGGGGTTCTCTTGTCTCGTAGCTCGAACCTATAACCATCCTAGTGAGATTCCCAGCACAGTGTCATTCATTTAGTTCTGGATTAGCCAGAAGTCTTGCTGTGCAACTGACAGTGACTTTAATATTTCACTGCACTAAGAACTAATTAACATATACTTTTATAATCAGCAGGTTTATGCATTGTGGTGCTAAATAAATAACAATTCTACTCGCCTGCCCATATCCACCCATGATCACCATTAATCTAAAACACAAGAAAGAAGAATTGGATGGATCTAAGAAACTATGGAGGCCAAATGGAATTTGCAAAAGGCCCCATTCTTAGGATTTCACTGATAGTCTCTGTGATCTTTCTTCCCTCTGTGATACTGCATTGCATTACCCTTTGTCTTCAGTGGTACCAGCTATATCTTCTAAGGCAGAGCTTCCCAAACTGTGGACCAGGAACCCAAGTGGGTTTTATTTGTCTGCTCTTATGGGGTCACGGCCACAAAAAAATTGATAAGCGCTTTTCTAAGGCCATCACTTTGTTACTGCTGTATATGCTGGGAGGTGAGAAGCTGATATGCACGGATGGGAGAGGGATTTTGAGGTGATAGTGTCTGAAGATCTAAAGGCAAAAAAACAGTGTGACAAGGCGGTGGCTGTTGCAAGAAGGATGCTGGGCTGTATAAAAAGAGGCGTAGCCAATAGAAGGAAGAAGGTGTTGATGCCCCTGTACAGGTCATTGGTGAGGCCCCACTTGGAGTATTGTGTTCAGTTTTGGAGACCATATCTGGCGAAGGACGTAAGAAGACTTGAAGTGTTTCAGAGGAGGGCAACGAAAATGATAGGAGGTTTGCGCCAGAAGACTTATGAGGAAAGACTGGAAGCCCTGAATATGTACACCCTAGAGGAAAGGAGGGACAGGGGTGATATGATTCAGAAGTTCAAATACTTGAAGGGTATTAACGTAGAACAAAATCTTTTCCAGAGAAAGGAAAATGGTAAAACTAGAGGACATAATAATAATAATAATAGTTTATTTTTATATACCACCAAACCATCAGTTTATGGCGGTTTACACAATAATAATTACACTTGGCATTAGAAATACAAAGCCATGTAACAATTATTATAAATGAAAATGACACAGTTCAGAATAAAATACTAAATAGCAAAATATAGCCCTATAAAAACTATAAAAGATAGTAATTACACAATACAAGTTGGTTATACTAAAATAAATAAAAATAGTCTGTAGAATTGTTTAAATGAATGATCATAAGTTAGTAGAAACTGACTACGATAACATCTTTAAGAATAAAATCAATATTGTGTTTTGTATTGTTTAAATAGATAAGTTTTAAGATCTTTCCGAAATTGATAATATGTAAGGGATGGGGAAATGAGAGCATTCAAATATAAATTCATTACCCCTGCTTGTAATGCCAGGGTCCTATCTAAAATTTTTTTATAACGGCATGTTTTTACTAAAGGAAAATAAAACCAACCAGATCTGCAAATGTTTTTCTTAATAGTAAGAAATCTAAAATGGGAAGAAAGATAAGATGGTGCTAGACCAAATAAAACTTTAAAACAAATGCAACCAAATTTGAATAATACTCTGGCCTCAAACAGCAACCAGTGGAGCTTTTGATAATATAAACTAATATGATCATGTCTTTTCAAATTAAAAATCAAACGAATTGCTATATTTTGTATTATTCTTAATCGACTGATTGTTTTTTTGAATGAGCCCAAGTAAATAACATTAAAGTAGTCCAATATTTAAAGAATTGACAATTGAACCAAAATTTTAAATGATATAAAATCAAAATATTTTCTAATAGTACACAACTTCCAAAGAACAATGAAGCATCTTTTAACCAATAAATCTGTATGGGCCTTGAATGATAAAGGGCAGTCTAATGTATCACCTAATATTTTTAAGGTGGGAACTATTGGATAATTTTGACTATTTAAAAAGAGCATTATTTCAGTAAGTTTTCCATTAGGACTAGCAAGATTGAGGGGTGGTAGATTCAAGAGCAATGTTGGGAAATTCTACTTTACGGAGAGGGTGGTGGATGCCTGGAATGCGCTCCCGAAAGAGGTGGTGGAGAGGAAAACGGTGACTGAGTTCACAGAAGCGTGGGATGAACACAGAGGATCTAGAATCAGAAAATAATATTAAATATTGAACTAAGGCTACTGGGCAGACTTGCATGGTCTGTATATGGCAGTTTGGGGGAGGATGGGCTGGAGAGGGCTTCAATGGCTGGGAGGATGTAGATGGGCTGGAGTAGGTTTTGACGGAGATTTTGGCAGTTGGAACCCAAGCACAGTACTGGGTAGAGCTTTGGATTCTTGCCCATAAATAGCTAAGAAGAAAAAAATAAAAAAAAATTTAAATTGAATCAGGTTGGGCAGACTGGATGGACCATTTGGGTCTTTATCTGCCGTCATCTACTATGTTACTATGTTCTAATTATCCTTCTCAGGAGTATCTGGGGGTGTCTGTCGCCTGCATGATTCTTTTAACCAAAGCCAAGTCTGTCACACAGAAGTGCACAGGACCACACCTGAAGGAGGAGGAGAGAGTATAATCAATGCTTCTGTCGTTATTTGATTGGTCTTCTACATACTAACCATTAGTTTTTATTAGTCCAATGAAAACCAAGTTAACTGTATAAGAGCAGATAGATTTCTAGTAATTATTTCTAGATACAATCTTAGCCACCATGGACCCTTCTTCACATAAAACCAGAGATCTTACTACTGAAAGCTTGTACCTTGAAACACTCATTGGCCTTCTTTATAAAAGCATCTTCTCTGTCCAACCTCTCTGTCAGTTTTCTCTTAATTAATTTTGGGTTCCTTTTACTAAATGGTGTTAGAGGTTTCTACCGTGGGCCAGAGAATTAAATGCTCTAATGCTCATAGTAATTCGATGAGTGTCAGAATATTTAACTCACCAGCCCGCAGTAGGAACCTTTACACTGTTTACTAAAATCCAGCATTTATTTTTATTCAGGTAAAGTGTTTTTATTTCTTTCTTCAGTTTTGTTGGAACTGATATGTCATATCTGGCATCTTGCATGATTTCTTTCACCTATTACCAGATACATGTTTCAATTAATTTGTAATACACAAGACTGCATTTACTAAAATAGGTAATCTAATCTTTCAGTTGTTAGAATGGCTGTTCCTCTCTTACAAATGAACACTTATCATGGACTGAATATACAGTTTATAGTAGTTTATAGTTTATTTATTGTCTGCTTTTGCAAAACAGATCACAAAATCATATACATAATGTACATAACAAACATCCATACTAAAACAGAACACATAACAAATATATCTTATCTCCACCACTATGTCCATTATTCCACTGTAGCATGAAATGCTTTTTCAACACCCGTTCTTCATTACATGCCTTTTTATCAATCTTTAAAAAATCTTCACATCCCCTTGCTGCCTTATATAAATCGGGAGCTTATTCTATTTTTCGGGCCTACATAATCGAAAACACTTGCTCTAGTTGTTTGTAGTCTTATTTCCCTCCTTGTTGGTATATATAAATCACAATGGCCTGCAGAGTGTAACTTTTGTAGGGGATCATAATGCAAAATACTATCAATCAAGTATTTTGGCACTTGCTGATAAATACGCAAATAAATTAGTAATAACAGTTTATACTGTATCCTGTATTCCATTTTTAAGCCAATAAAGTTTGACATAATAATCTGACACATGGTCATATTTCCCTACTCCAAAAAGGCTTCGGATAATAAAATTTTGAGTAACCTATAAAGCATGCATAGTAGTCTAAGAAGCTCCAAAAAAAAAAAAAAAAAATACAAAGCCAAGTTACAGTAATCAAGGCTAGACAAGATAATTGCCTGGAGAACATGCTTACAGTAACTACCAGAGAGATACGATCGCCTGTTTAAAGTATATCTTCTTTATTGTTGCCTATATAAGTTCTTTGAAAGACAACTGTGAATCAATGATTACACCCAAATAATGAATCTCAGAAGAGAATATCATCGGTGTGCCTAACATTCTAACGAGAGATGAAATATTTATATCAGACTGTCTTGATAGGCAAATTACTTTTGTTCAGCACTAGTTCATCCATCCATTCTTTTATCTCGACCATAGCCTCATTCAGTCGCTCAATAGACCGCAACAGAGATCCATCAGTTGGAAAGAAAAATTATATATCATCTGCATATAATCTATATGATACATAAAAAAAGAAGGTACAAGTTAAACAAAACAGCTGAAAGAGCCGATCCTTGTGGAACATCAGTTTTTATAATCCTTTGAACTGACAGTTGGCCCTCAATATTTACTTCTTGCTTCCGATTACCTAAAAATGAATGAAACCATTTTAAGATAATCCCACAGAGTCCACACTCATCGATTCTGTCCAACAGGATATCATGATCCAGTGTGTTGAAAGTGGCAGAAATGTCCAGAAACACAATCAAGTAATTCTTCCTGTAATCAAATTCACATCACATTTCATCTAACATATGCATGGCAAATAATTTTCTAGACTTTAATTATACTCTCTCCTCCTCCTTCAGTGTATAACCTTACTCATTAAAACTTGTTTAAAAATATTTTCCTAATATGAGCCTGTGTGCTATAGTTATAGAGATTGGGACTTACTGTATACAGCATACTGCCTTTTTGTAGTTATACAACCTGCTAATTCTTATTTTGTACCGGGACAATGGAGGATTAGGTGGCTTGCTCAGGATCACAGGGAGCAGTGGTGGGATTTCATCCCACAACTTCTGGGTGTAGAGGCCACTAGGCCAATCCTCACTTGTTTTAGTTTATCTCTCTTACTAAAAACTGTACACTTAACAAATTCCTGACTGCAGGGCAAAATACATAATCTGAATACTGGATATGTGTACCTCGGGTACTAAGCAAGTAAATCTCATACCAATGACCTTATTGGTCATTATCATACTATTCATTATGCCTATGTGCTTCTACTTAATATGGCTTCCTAGTGCTTAAAATTTAGATACAGGTCTGCAAGCAAGTAATAGGGGAAGGCAGCATCCTACCCCCCTCCTCCAAAGTTTCCCTGTCTTTGGATCCCTGATGAAGCCTCCAAACTTTTTTCTGGAGCCCTCTTAGGGTCCCTTTAACAAGCCATGGTAGCGAGTACTTGCATCCCATAGGAATTGAATGGGCTGCATCATATTTGTTGCACGAGACTCGCTACCGCAGCTTTGTAAGAGGGGCCCTTTAAGTATGGTTGTTTTCACATTTTCCTTCCAAAATGTGTTCTTGCTCCTGTACAGTTTCTTTGGAACAACATCATAAAACAACACTTGATTGCATTCCCCTCTTAAGTGCTGAAGAGTATTTTTCCCCCATATAGCAAGGTGCGCTGTATTAGCACCACACAGAATGACAGCATAACAATGTAGGGTCCATGTTTTTCTAAAGTTAACTTCCTAAGTTCTGCTCCTAAATTTGTGTCATATTTTCAGCCAAACATAAAAGCCATTCTCCTGGTGGAATTCTGTGCAAAAAATGTGCAAATTCTGCAAGTTTTTAAAATTTAAACAATATTTTTTGCTAGTTATTATCCATATTCCATTTAAAACATTTAAAATAAAATGGTTTTCTTCTACCTTTGTTATCTGGACAGTTTCTTTTTCTATCATGTTAGTTCCAGTTTCTCTTTTCTGCTTTCCTGTCGTCTGTTAATTCTCCTTCAAGCAGCTGCTATCCATTTGTCTTTTATTCTCACTCCTGTCAATTCCCTAATTGCCTCGGACATATTGATCATTCCTTTTTAGCTCTTTTCTGCCTCTTTCTTACCCTTCTTCTCTCCGAAGCTACCTATCATATTTCCATCTTCTCTCCTATTCCCCATCTCATTCCTTTTTCAGCCCTCCATTTCCTTTTATCTTCAACATACCACCATTTTATTTTCAACATTACCATATTTTTACCCTCTGTAATATCCTCTTCATCAGTTTCCTTGCCACACTTTCCTCTCCCTCATGGTTCTACCATTCTCAGTGTCTTCCTTCCTCTATCCTTATAGCCCAGTATCTGCTTCCTCTTCTTTCCCTCCACACCCTCGTAGCCTGTATTCTCCTTCATGGTCTCCCACTTTCTTCCCTCACTCCCATTGACAGGCATCTCTCCATCACTTCATTCTGCTCCTGGATCCAACATCTTCCTCCTTCTCCCCCTCTACCTCTTGTGTATCGATCTCTCCCTCCAACAGCTGCCTTTCCCCCTTCCTTTTACCCTCCCCCATGCAGCATTCTCTCTCTTCCACTGCCATATTCAACATTTGTTTCTTTCCCGCTGTACACCATCTCTCTATCCCCCTGCCTTGTGCCCTGGGTCAAACCTCTCTATCCCCCTCCATGCACAATTTCTCCACTTCTCCCCTCCATTATCATGTACAACCTTTCACCCTCTCCCCTCACCATGTACGTCTCCCTCCTTTTCCCTTGAGCCAACATCTTTCCTTCCTCTCACCCTTCCCCTCTGCATGCCAGCATCTTTCTTTCCTCTCACCCCTCTCCTCCCCCTGTGCCAGCATTTTTCTTTCCTCCCCTCCCATGTACTCTCTCTCTCCCTAAGTAAAGCTTGGTTCAGTGGGTCACAGCTTTGACAGCGATTCCCACATGCTTTCTGATTCTAACTCAGAAGCCTCTCCTCTGCCACAAAGTAAAGCCTGAGTTTTCAGCTGAAAATTCATCCTAATTTAGGGGTCAATATTTAAAGCAATTTAACCAGTTGGGAATTTTGCCAATATTCAGTAGCACTTAACCAGTGGATAGTGCCACTGAATATCAATACTAACTGCCAAACTCATAGGGCTCCTTTTACTAAGGTGCGCTTGCATTTTTAGCGCACACAGGAAATTACTGCATGCTACACTTCTAGAACTAACGCCAGCTCAATGCTGGCATTAAGGTCTAGCACATGGGGCAATGTAGCGTGTGCTATTCTGTGCGTTAAAGCCCTAGTGCACTATAGTAAAAGGAGCCCATAGTCGATGATTTTTGGGCACAGTTGGCACTTATGTGGTTAAGTGCTGATATTCAGCACTTAACCACTTAAGTTAACTGGAGAAATAGGACCATGTAAAATGCAGTTCTATCATTGTGCAGTTTAATTTATATGGTTAATTGTTGAATATTACACTTGACTGGATGAGTGATAGCTGGCTGTATATAGCTGGATATTCAATGCCAATGTCTGGACACAGCTCAGCATTGAATATTTGGGCATAATGTTGCAGCTGGCCAAAAAAATTCTGCTACTTAAAATTTATGCTTATGAATTTAGGTCTGCCATTCGTTTACCTAGATTGTATAGCTTAATTTATGAGCTTAGTGCTGAAAATCAGTGCTAAACTCCAAGATGTTTTCCTTGCCCTATTTCCACTCCTGTTGCCACCCACTTTTTATGCTCCTTGTAAATTTGCTAAGGAGCCAGTTTAGGGGCATATTCTCACTTGACTATCAGGCCCAATGTGGATAGTCATTGTTTCAAGTCCCTGCATCGATCGATATTTGAAGTAGAAGAAACGTAAGGAAGATTTGCTAATGGGAACACTCATCAATCCTGCCGTTAGTGAAAGCTGCTCTAATGGAGGCCTGGCAGAGTAAAGCAATTCACATCCTGTATGAAGCAGGGATCCATTAGAAACCTAAGCTTAACACTGATTAGGTAATGGTAAGGTCAGAAGATTCCTATTAATATGTCCATCTTTTAAGAATGTTCAGTGTAAAAAGATACTGGTATTATCTTTTTCATGTACACCAAGGGTGTCAAAGTCCCTCCTTGAGGGCCGCAATCCAGTCGGATTTTCAGGATTTCCTCAATGAATATGCATGAGATCTATTAGCATACAATGAAAGCAGTGCATGCAAATAGATCTCATGCGTATTCATTGGGGAAATCCTGAAAACCCGACTGGATTGTGGCCCTTGAGGAGGGACTTTGACATCCCTGATGTACACTTATTGCGATCTGGAATTATCTTCTTGTACTGGTGAAGAAACGGACTTCTTCTTATGCTTTCGCACAGGTCTTAAAATCTTTTCCAACAGTTTTTGAATTAGGGTCATTTTTTATATTTGTCTTATTTTCATGTATGTAATTGTAGTGTGGTATTTTATTGTATACCTCTCTGGACCGTTTTGGGGAGAAAGCGGCCTATAAATACAGGATTAGATTAGATTAGGTTCTAGTTTTTCCATGAATGTGATAACACTGGAATAAAGTCACCCAGTACATCTTCTGAGAATCAAGCATTAGCTGCCCTTAGCTGCCATTCCAGTTAATGAGAACCTGTAAATCTACACCTGTAATTTACTCCTGGATCAGGTTTAATTGCTACAGGAGAGAAGATGGTTCAGTGGCAGATCAATGAAAAGCAAATTACCCAAGACATTATATCTTCTCATTGCTTAATAATGTACTACTGCTATCCCTCAGTAACAAAGAACAGTAGTTGCTTGCCTGTGAATTTATTTAGTGATACAGGATTCAAGATCATTTCAAATCATTTTTATTTAGTATGACACAGTCCGTAGTGTAAAATCTAACATCTTCCCACCATAATCGATAGATGTATGGGCTACTACATATATACTATGCCCTGTTTTGTTCAACATGTATATGTTTCCACTGCTAGATATTTTTAGAGCATTTGGCTTAGAAGCTCATCACAGGACAGATAATTCTCAGACTTATTTACCAGTGGAAAGCAATCAGACCAACTTCGTAGGGAATATTAACATGTGCTGGAGCAAAGAATCTTCTTTGATGCAACAGATTAACATAAGAACATAAGAAGTGCCTTCGCCGAATCAGACCTTAGGTCCATCAAGTCCGGCGACCAGCACACACGGAGGCTAGGTGTTCCCTGATGAAGACCCCATTTTCCCGTATCCCTCAATGTGATTTGCAAGAAGTGTGCATCCAACTTGCCCTTGAATCCCAGAATGGTGGTCTCCGTCACAACCTCCTCCGGGAGAGCATTCCAAACGTCTACCACTCATTGTGTGAAACTGAACTTCCTAACATTAGTCCTGGACCTGTTGCCCCTCAATTTCAGTCCATGACCTCTTGTCCGAGTCACTTTTGACAACATGAATAACGGTGTTTCTTACTCTATTTTGTCGAATCCTTTTATTATCTTAAAAGTCTCTATCATATCCCCTCGCAGTCTTCTCTTCCCCAGGGTGAACAAGCCCAGTTTTCCGTGACGTTCTTTGTAGTTCAAATTCTCCATACGATTAGAGCGTAGTAAATACCCCATGGCCCTTTGTATACCTGTGGGCTGCATGGCACGTACACACTAATTCATTAGTGTGCATTAAATCTGTTAGAGTACCTTAGTAAAAGGACTCTTTAATCTATTTTTGTTCAGGAACCAATATGTAATAGAAACATAGAAAGATGATGGCAGATAATGGCCCATCTAGTCTGCCCATCCGCAGTAACCGTTATCTCTTTCTCTCTCTGAGAGATCCCACATGCCTATCCCAGGCCCTCTTGAATTCAAATACAGTCTCTGACTCCATCACCTCTTCCGGGAGACTGTTCCATGCATCTACCACCCTTTCTGTAAAAAAGTATTTCCTTAGATTACTCCGGAGCCTTACACCTCTTAACTTCATCCTATGCCCTCTCAATGCAGTTTCCCGTCTTTCCTCCAAAGTATACAGATTGAGATCTTTAAGTCTGTCCCCATACACCTCATGATGAAGACCATGCACCATTTTAGTAGCCTTCCTCTGGACCGACTCCATCCTTTTTTTATCTCTTTGAAAGTGCAACCTCCAAAATAGTACACAATATTCTAAATGAGGTCTCACCAGAGTCTTATACAGGGGCATCAATACCTCCTTTTACCTACTAGCCATACCTCTCCCTATGCAACCTAGCATCCTTCTAGCGTTCCCCGTCACCTTTTAAACCTGTTAGGCCACCTTAAGATCATCACATACAATCACACCCAAGTCCCGCTCTTCTGTTGTGATGAGGGTTCTGAATATCTGATGTGCATTTTTAGACATTTCCCATACTGTAAGCCATTGTGGCTTCAGACTTGATCAGGTGTGCCATGGAAAAAGTCACATATGCCTGGTGCTCAGCTCTGCTCTCAGCACTTCACAGAAACATGCGATACCAAAGTGGCTTTTAAGTATGCTTGCGCTCCTTTCTGAGCACACATGTATCTCCATTAGGATGCAAAACTAGGAGCAGTGGTGTACCAAGGGGGGCAGTCCTCCCCGGGTACATGCTTCAAGGGGGTGCACAGCCGGCCGGGTCCAGAAGCTCCCGCGCTGAAAACGGCACCTCAGCGCGGCTGCCGTACATATTTCAGAGCAGAGTTGGCAGCCGCGCTGAAGTGCAGCAAGGTCCCGTGATGACTACTTCTGCTGCCTCTACTCTGGAAGAGGTAAGTGACATTGGGGTGGGTGGGAGGTGGACGGAAGCTGCAGTCATCGTGGGACCTTGCTGCAAATCCCTGTGTCTGCCGGCCCAGCCCCCCTCCAACGTCACTTACCTCGTCCGGAGCAGAGGCAGCAGAAGTAGTCATTGCGGGACCTTGCTGATTTGGATGGAAAGGAGCATAGCAGGATGGTGGAAGGAGAAAAAAGGGGTCAGGGTGGTATGAAAGGGTAGTGAAGGGAGAGAAAGGGGGTCAAGATGGTAAGGAAGGGTGTGGAGGGTGAGAAAGGGGGTCAGGGTGGTATGGAAGCGTTGTGAAGGGTGAGAAAGGGGGTCAGGGTGGTATGGAAGCTTGGAGGGAGAGAAAGGGGCAGATGCTGATGGAATTGCAGGGAAAGGGGAAAGAGACATAAGGGGGAAGGATACTGGATGGAATTGGGTTGCAGGGAAAGAAAAGGGGCTGATGCTGATGGAATTGGTGTGCAGGGAAAGGGGGGAAACATAAGGGGGAAGGATACTGGATGGAATTGGGTTGAAAGGGGGGCTGATGCTGATGGAAGTGGGGGGAAGGGAGAAGAGAGAGTGAAATGCCAGACCATGGGGGTGTGGGAGAGGGAAGGAGAGGAGAGAGATGCCAGACCATTGGAGGAGGGAAGGGAAGAAGATGGATGCCAGACCAATGGGGTGAATGGAGAGAAGGAAGGGGGGAGGCATAAAGTTTCTGGAAGTGGAATAGAAGGAGAGAAGATGCCATAAAGAAGGAGCAGAGAGAGGGTAGATAGTGGATGAAAGGAAGAGAGTGACAAGAAGATGAGGAAAGCAGAAACCAGAGAAGACAAGGTAGAAAAAAATTCTATATATTTTTTTTTTTCTTTAGAGGAGATGCATCGCTGTTTCTGTGGTGTTGCATTGTATGCAGAGTCCAGCTTCTTGGTGCTTCAGTTTAACCTTTGTCTATGTATTTTTATTCTATCTCCCCATTTACAAAATTGTAGAGCGTTTTTTAGCGTTGGCATCTGAGCTGTTACCACCATGGCTAAAAACCACACTACAGTTTTGTAAAAGGGGGAGGGGTTAGTTTGTGATTACATATTCCATACTAAATGAAGATGTTTTCTGTGTTCTGTGTGTTTGAAAAGACATGGTTTTCTGTTAGGATTGAATTTGTAGGATTGATCTGTACTAGTCTGGCTTGTTTAGTTTTACAATGGGTGTATTGATGTTGTACTGTTCACTGCAGTATGTAAGATACTGCCTTTTCCTAGGTACACTCTTGTGTAACATGTGGATTGTTACTAAAAATCATGTTTTTCATACAAATGGGGGGGGGGTGTCAAAAAATGATGGGCCCTGGGTGTCACATATACTAGGTACGCCACTGACTAGGAGCAGGGCTGGCTCAATCTATGGACCAGGAGAGGCACTGGCCCAGGGCGTCAGTGATAAAAGGCACCAGAATCCCAGTCCAGCATCTCCCTCTCTCTCTTCCCTTCCCTCTGCAGGCAGTGAGGGAGAGATGCCACATTGGGATTTGGCTATTGGTGCCCTTTATCACCAGTAGTTGGGGGAGAATTGAGATAGAAGGGAAGTTACTGTATCATTGATGGGAGGGGGCGCTGATTGAAAAGTTAGTTCTGGGCACCATAGTCCCTTGAGCTGGCTCTGACTAGGAGTCAGGCACAGCCATTTTCCAAGATAGTGGTGGATGGTGAAGGAAGGAAGCTAGCTCAGGATGCCTCCCAATACCAGGTAAGTACTGTATGATTTGGCCCAGGAAGATTTCTAACAACATTGTAGGCTCTCTGGTCAAGGGCATTCCTATACTGGGTGCCTAGGCTAGAGGTTGCCTTGGACCAGAAAGTCTCTTGGGGGTCGCAGCTAGGTCCACTTGGACCAGAATCCTATGGAGTAAAGCATTGCTCTTCACCTCAGTTGACCCTTTTGTTCTTGTGCCATATTTTAGTTCAGCCCTAAGCTGGAGTAAAGATTCAGAACTACAAGAAGAGGTAAAAAAAAAAACCCTGCAAAATTTTAGCAGTGAGAGCAACTTCACCTTCAGAATTGTGCATGTGTTTCCTTTCCCACTGCACTAGCACAGTGGTTTTACTGTTTTGTTTAGTTTTTAAAATTCTTTATTAGTTTTCCAAACTTACCAACAAGTGCATACAAATAAGCATACAGATATAAATAATTAACAGCACTTATATTTGCACAAATATTAAAAATGAAATACCCTACATCCTCCCCCTCCTTTACCCTCCCTCCCTATCTGGATGTGTGTGGAAAATGAAGGAATTCTGAGAATTAAGGATCTTATCAATTAATCACTCTGCAATTTATGGTTTTACTGTTAATTTTCCTGTGCCAAACATTCTTACTCCATCAAGTGTAAGATTAATGTACAAAAATCTAAAGGGTACTGTAGCTTTCTGTTGGAGGACCTCACTGGTTGAAAATACACACGAGTACTTTTGTACCTGTAAACTTCACTGGCCCAAATTTTCAAAGGGAAACTATTGATATGACATTGTGCCCTCCAGGGAAAGACATAGAAAAATGCATATGCACAGATGGAACAAGATATCCACCCACACAGATACATGACATAGAAATACACAGATGGAAATAGAAATAGAGGAGGGGAGGGGGAGAGAAACCAGATGCAAAGAGACACAGACATAGATAAAAAAAATGAAGAAACACAGATGGAGACAGGCTCAGGCAGACATAGACACAAATACAAGGAGGGAGAGACAGACAAAAACATGCATTCTCTTCTTTCTCTCATACATACACTATCTGATACACTTGCCCCTTTCTGCTAGCGAGCACTGCTGTTCATGTGTTTCCATCATTTCTGTGCTATAGCATCATCATGTAAAGTTCTCGCTCTTGCTGAAAGCTCTTTCCCTCAGTCTGCAGCAGCCCCATCACACTCTCTCTTCCTATTACCGTATTACCCTTTCTCAGAAATCCCCTCCCAGGACACTCAGGGGGTGGGCGCAATTAGAACATGTCTTCCTAACACAAGCCTAATTCACAATTTTAGCTCCTTAATGCACTCCACACATAGGGAAAGCTCCAAGGTCTTCCAGCCCCCAGCATCTTCCCTTCTCTACCTTTCCTGTCTACCAGCTTCTCTGTGTTTCCCTACCTTCCCTCCTCCTGTGGTGTCCACCATTTCTCTTCTTTCCTACTTCCTCCTACCCTTGGGGTAAAGCATCTTTCCCCTTCCTGCTCCCAGGATGTTATCACAAATTTAATGCTATTGCTGCACTACCGCTGTTTTCGTTCAGCTTTTTATTATTGTTAACCACATGGAACTGAGGTACTGTGCTATAAAAATAAAATTGATTAATATTATTAGTCCTGCTGCCAGGTGTTCAGCATCGTCTGTTCTCTTCAAATAATGCAGAATTCTGCGGTCAGACTTATCTTCGGGCTGAAGAAATTCGATCACGTGACACCTTACTATCGGCAGTTGCACTGGCTGCCAACAGAAGCACGAGTAAAGTTTAAATTCGCCTGCCTCTGCTTCAAAGTACTATGTACTGCCCCCAGTACATAACGGACCTTTTCTCATTTACTAACAACAAGCACATGAGAAACACACACTCAAAATTCATTTCCCCTCCAGTTAAAGGTTGCAAATTAAAAAAACACCACGAACACCTTTTCTCTCACCAAGCAGCCCTATGGGGTAAAGACCTAGATCAACTGCTTTCGCCCACTACCTACGGGGAATTCAGGAAGCACCTAAAAACGTACCTGTTCCTGAAATACCTAAACCATTGACCCTCTCTTCCAAACCTTCCCCCCCCCTCCTCAGTCCACTTGAATTTCACGACACTGTGATACTTATAAACTGTTATCTTATCGTAATTATTTGTTGTTATGTTCTAATACATGTGGCCCATTCCTAACAGGGCCTCTCGGACATCAACAACCAAAATGTACATCTTAAACTCTTGCTCAGCAATTTGTATTTCTATTTTCCTGCTTTCTTAAAATCTCTGCTCACTGTATCTCCTCTGAATATCTGCTTACTGTAATTCATTGAATGTCCAGCTCTCATGATTATTGTATTGTATTTCCTCTGAATATCTGCTTATTGTATTCCACTGAATGTCCAGCTATCTTGGTTGTAGAAGTCGCAAAATTGTGGCGGTATAGAAAAATAAAGTTATTATTATTATTATTGTTCAAAGTACTAGGTCAATGTGCTTAAATAAAAGTAAAAATAAATGTATTTTTGAATAATTAAGTACAAGTACTGTGAAGAACACAATTTAAAAAATGTACTTAAGTGAAAGTAAAAATGTTCTTGTCTAACATACATTTTGAGTGAGAAATAAAAGTACCACAAGTACAATGTGTGTTCACCAAGAAGTACTACCAGCTTCAGTTTCATCTCTGCTTTAAAGTGACTCAATTCATCACTGTTCTCTTTGGCTGGAGACCAGTAACCAGATAAAACACAGGCAACTCCACTGTTCTTATAGGCTATGGGGGTTCATTTTCAAAAAGGATAGACATCCAAAAGAAAGCCTAAACTGGCACTTGGACATCTTACTAGTCAAAATGTCCAAGTGGGCATTTTCAAAACTGACTTTTCAGACGTCTTTCTGGATGGTTTGTCTCCAGTGCGTCTAAATCTTAAGGGGGCATGTTAGAGGCATGTTTTGGGCGAGCTTAAGACTTGGACATTCTGCTGGGATAATCAAACCTTTTAACAAAATGTCCAGGGCTATTTTAGAAGTTTGGAGCTAGACATGTTTAATCTGATGTTGGCTGGTTTTTTTTTTTTTTCTTTTTCATTTTTTATGAAACAACAATTTGCTACTTAAATTGGTTTGCCTTGCATTAGAGTCAAAGTAATATGCAGGCCTCTCCCTTTTATTTTATTTATTTATTTATTTTTTTACAAGTTTTGAGTGTGTCCCCTGGGAAAACCTTCAATAAATCTTACCTCTGAAACATAGAATTGTGGGTCAGTACTATTGTGTTTCCTCAAAATATCAACATGAAAATATATGTCTAGTAAGTGATCTGATGTTCTGAAATTACTTTGCCGAAGAAATCTTCTTGAGAAGTCATAGAAGTTAATTCAGACATTAGCAAGGCCCTGTTTGGAACGAGGCCTGGTTACATAACGTCCCGTGAATTGAGAATGGCCTTTTTGAAAACAACCCAATGAGCAATTATCCTGTAATGGAGTTGTGGATTGTTTTCCATTGGCAGAAGTTACTCTTAAAATGAAGAAGTGCAGCATGTGATTACAAAAGCAGAGAAAGCCGGATCATCATCAGTTTTACATAGAACTTTGCTTGTTCTGTGCTTTTTTTTTGGCAAAGGCATAGGACATCACATGATGCATTCATCTTAATTTGAACAGCCAAAGTAAGGAAAAAAAAAGTCCAATAGTTTAATTACGTATACAAGCACAACATTTCAGAACTGCTTTTGGAGTGCAAGTGTTCTTTTCCAGTTTAAGTGCCAGCAAGCTGTCATAGCATTGCAACGGAAGGGGATCTCAACAACTGGCCGGATGAAATTGGTAGGAAAATAATTCATAGGAGACAACAGTTGGTAGGATCTTCCTACCAATGGTTGTATCCAATTGTCCTACCACTATCAATTGCTGCTAAAAACAGCATCGGAACAGGAGGGGGGCTCTCCATATCACACGTGTAGGTCGACTCCACACCTCCATAGCCCTCCCCTGACACCCCTTTGACATCCCCACACCCCCATGTATCTTTCCCTGTCATAGGTAATACCCCGCCACACAACTCGACATCCCCCACGACAGTCCCCCCCCTAAGATTAGCCATCTCTCTCTACACCCCTCTGACATCTCCACACACATCCGTACCTTTCACTGAAACATCAACAGGAGGGATGCCCACTCCCTCCTACCGATAGGGCCACCTCTTCACAATGGCGGCCCTTCCCCTTCCCAGTACATCTTGGGATGCATTGGGAGGGGCTTAACCTTCCCTCTCAGGTGCCACTAAAAAGGCTGCTGTTATCCCGCCTTCATAGGCACCTTACAACGCTTAACGAGACTGGTTAGTGCCAGAAGTGACATTAGGCATGATTCTTGTGAAAGGTGCCGAAAATGTATACCTTGAAAACCCTGGCTTACGTTAATTCATCCCTCCCCCCTCCCACACAACCTGGATGTGTGTGCAATCAAATAAAAAATAATGGCATTCTACACCAATCAGAGTTAGCAAAATTTGTTAATGGACCCCACATTAATTTGAATATATTATTATGACCTAATATTTGAATTCATTTTTTTCATATTTATAACATAAACATAAAGTTTCCCACCGGAAGGAAAAGTTAAGCCTGTCCCAATTTTTGGTAATCATCTGCATGGCAATCCCTGTCATAATAATTAGAAACCTGACAGCTTTAACTCTGTAATTCATATTTTCCTTACCAAAGTGCTCCCCACCTTTTACACTGCTGCAATGAACAACTTTGTCAACAATGTAAATACTCTAGTACAGTGTGCCGCAAACTTTTTTAAAGCCTCGACACACTAAACGCGGCCCTGCGGCTGGAAGGCATCCGGAAGTGCGTGGACATCGATGTGATGATGTCATGTGCACATGTCACTGTCAGGCTATGCTCCTGCCGTGGCCCTGAAACTCCTATTGCCACCGGGGTCTGGAGAGGGAGACGTGCGGATAGCAGGAGAGGCACCGACGCTAGCTGACTATAGGATGTGCCTCTCACCACAAGAGGCGCATCCTGTAAGCAGTCAGCCAGCGCCGGTGCCTCTCCTCCTCGGGCATCTTGCAGCACATCTGGAATCTGCCGTGGCACACAGTTTGCGATACACTGCTCTAATAGAAAACCATTAACCAAAACCAATCAGCTGAGGGGTGAGATGCATTAGGCCTTTGCCTTGAATTCTCTCTTTGTCTGTCAGTGTCCTCACCCAGTCCACAGCTGTATGAATGGTCCTTTCCTTTCTCACCCCTTCTTTGCTCCCCTTCTTACATTCTACCTTTCCATTACTGTTCCACCTTTGTCCTCAGATGGCTCCTGCAGGCTCAAGGAGCCATGTTAAATCTGTCGGGGTGGCTAAACTTCCTTGCCTGTCCTCTTTCTTTGAAAACTGACTAAAGATGTACAGGTGCAGAAGTATCCATAAATGTTAACAATATGATTTTTTTGAAACTGGCCCCCATAGTACATTGGTTTCCTGCATTATAGGTGTAATAACATTTTTTTTTTTAACTTCAATCTATGTTTACAAATGGCTTATTTTGTGACTTAATTGATCTTTCTGGAATATAAAAAGGAAAATTTTACCAAAATTGCAGAAAGCTAGTGGACTTTCAATGTCTTCACAGCTCTGGCCTGCTGGTGGATTTTGAAAGGAACATTTAGAGGGAGGTTGGATTTTCCCATTGAAAATTTACTTGCAGTTACCATTTAAAGTTTGAAAATTGGTATCCTCCTGCTAATAAATAAGGAAAATATCAAAAGGAAAAGGGAAGTGGTCCCCTCCTGAAGTCATCAGAGAAGGGACCTCCCACTGATCTTGACCAGATCCTCCCTTAAAAAAAAACCTAAAAAAAATATATATATACATACAGTATGGGGCTCATAATTGAAAGAGAAAAACGTCTAAAAACCGGCCTGTCGGCACTTGGACGAACATTTCTCAAAAACGTCCAAGTGCCGATAATGAAAACAGGTTTTGGATGTATTTCTAAACGACCTAGGCCTTCATAGTGCCTCTGAACGACCATAGCTAAATGGGACGTTTTGGGAGGTGTGTCGAGGGCGGGCGGGACGTGGGCCTGCTTAGACTTAGTTGTACAGCATGTATAACCGAAAGTTTTACAACAGAGCCTAGACGGAACTTGGACGTTGTGACTTAGACCAAGTAAAACATGGTCTAAGTCACAGAAACCCACCTAAAGTCACCAGATAAGCACTGCAAACACATAAAACAGACCCCCACACACTACCCCAGTGATCACCAACCCCCCCACCCCCATAAAAATTTTAATCATAACTTTAAAATTCCACCTCCAGACCATCATCACCTGGCCGCCTGTCATAGGAAAGTCTAGTCGTCCAGCCCAGAGGCGGCTTAAGTCGTCTTGGGGGTGGGTTAGGGACCCATAGAGAGGAGGACCCATGTCCATAAGCCCCTGTAATCACTGCATTGATACTTAAACATATGCACTGCCCTATACATCCCCCAAACCTTTTTTACTGGCATATAAGTGGCTCCTGCAGCCATAAGGGCTATTGGGGTGGTAGATGAGTGGGTCTAGGGCAGTGGTCTCAAACTTGCGGCCCGGGGGCCACATGCGGCCCCGCCAGGTACTATTTTGAGGCCCTCGGTATGTTTATCATAATCACAAAAGTAAAAATAAAACAGTTTCTTGATCATATGTCTCTTTAGCTATAAATGACAATATTATTATTAAGACTTGGCCAAAAGGAAAGATTTATAAACTATAAAGAGTTCTACCGCATACAAAATTGTCATTTCTTTAATAAGACATTAACTATTTTTTCTGCAGCCCTCCAAGTACCTACAAATCCAAAATGTGGCCCTGCAAAGGGTTTGAGTTTGAGACCACTGGTCTAGGGGATTCTGGAGGTGGTTTGGGGGGCTCACCATCGCCTATAAGGGAGCTGTAGTGAGGAGAAGCCATGTCACCCTTTTTGTGAAGTTCACAGCAGTGCCCTGCAAGGTACCCCACTATTTAGGTGGCATGTCTGGGTGTGCAGTCCATCACTTTGCAGACCCCTCCCACATCCAACAGGGCTTGTTCTAGGTGTTTTGGACTTGGACGGAAAGTTGGATGAAAATGTGGTATAAAGATAGATGATTTAGTGGTTTGGACGATCAGATCGGCAGGACATATAATTAGACGATTTTCGAAAGTAAAAAAAAGTTGGACGTATCTTTTGAAAATGTGTCTTAGGCTCTTTTTAACTTTGGACAACTTGCAAGATGGATGTAAACGGATTTAGACGTCCCTTTCGATTATGCCCCTCCACATGTATATTTTGTTTTATACAGTTTTTTTGTGTTTTTACCTTATGTTTGTTTTTCTTGTAATCCGCTTAGGTATATGTGGGATATATGTTGGTTTTTTTTTTTTTTAAATAAATAAATGAAAGAATGCAAACCTATAGTCTGTCTCTTGAACTAGATGCTGGAATATTGAATACTGAGTGATAAGAGAGATATTCCATTGTTTTTACCCCTATTCTTTTAATTTTATTAACTGAATTCTTTTGTTTAACGGTTCCTCCCTTCTATTCCTTTTTACATATTACTTTAATTCATTTAGATATCATTTACATAGATGGTGCTCCTATCTATAAAATATTCTACATGCTTCTCTCCTCTCCACTCCTTCCTGTCCTCCATAGTCCTCCCTACCCTCTTCTAACCCCTTCCTCTGTAATGTCGCCTAGAGCTTGTATAGGTATGTGTGACGCACAAATGGAATAAATAAATAAATATGGAGTATACTGCTGAAATACGGACTTTTCCATTCCCTTGAGAAGCAGCAGATTTGAACAGTGTATGCATGTTTCTGATATTGAGAAATGCAAAGGTTGAAATGCTTATGCATCTTTTATTGCTTTTCAGAGGGATACCAAAGGCCATTTTCTCACAGACTATGTCTGCAATCATTACAGCCTACTGGAAAAGGATTATTTTGGTATTCGATATGTTGATCCAGAAAAGCAGAGGGTATGTACCTTAAGGTGTTTTCATATAGGGCAATTTTCAAACCTACATACTCAGGTAACTAGAATTTATTTGAGCAGGTTGGCTTAGCTGAAAATTACCCTCAACTGCCTTGCTAAAAATATGTTATAAGGACCATTATGGCCCTTAGATTCCATTTGAGAATACTGATGTAACATGGTATTGGTGTATCTTAACACCTGCCATAGACCTGGTGAAACAGCAGTCACATAATGCAGCAGTGATGCACATAACTTATAGTATTCTAAAAGTTATGGGGCTCATAAAAATAATTTAAAAAAAGTCTAAAAAGTGGCCTAAATGGGTACTTGGACGATCAAAAAGCCTGATCATCCAACTACCCATAACCAAAGCTGGTTTTAGACGTATCTAAAACAAGCTTAGGCCATTCCCCTGCCTCTAAACGCATAGAGCGAAAAGAGGCATTTTTAGAGGAGTGGAAAGGGTGGGAGGTGGGCCGACCTAGACAAACTTGAACAGCAGATATAACCAAAACATTTGACAGGTTGCCTAGTCGGTACATATACGTTTTGACATAGACCAAGTCAAAACAGGTATAAGTGCTGAAAAAGGGGCCGCTGAGCTGATCGTGGCTGCCGCGAAGAGCTCATCCTGCCCACCATCCACCGCAACCATCGCAGCAGGAGAGATGGCTAATCTCCCCTGCCGCGATAGTGATCCCGAAGTGCCGCCAATCTCTCCTTGCACAATCAACCTCCACCCCAGATCGGATCGGGCAGGAGGGAGTCCAGGCCCTCCTGCCCGGCAACTCCCCACCCCTCCTGACATGATCGGGACAGAAGGGATCCCAAGCCCTCCTGCCCCGGTGAGCTGTGACCCCCCCATGACAACATCAGGGCAGGAGGGAGCCCAAGCCCTCCTGCCCTGGCGAAACCGGGGGGTGGATTCTGTAACCGGTGTTCTTTTTGGCAGACACCGGTTACAGAATCCAGCTTTTAGGCAAAGGACTGGCTCCTCCTTCTCCTAAAAGCTCTTGTGTTGGGCGTTTGAAACTTAGAATTTCTTTTCATTGATTATATGTGGTAAGTATAGACGTTGTGGTGGTCTGGGCTTTTAAACAGCTGAACGTAGAGGCAGGCCATTATAAAAAAAAAAACCATCCTTTTGGATGGTTTTTTTGAGAATGGACATTTTCCCTGCTTCTACTTTCAGCATTTAGGGCCTAGGTCAAAAGGGGACTTAGACATTTTTTAAAATTATGCCCCTCCATGTGCATAAATGGAAGCCCTTAGCCTACCTATTTGAACGCCCTCACATTTCTGTTCCATGCCTCTTACAGAATAATGCTCAATTGCTTTACTGCTCCTTGTGTGCATAAGTATACACTTACTCGAGAAAGTGTTTCTACGCTGTACATTTACGTGTGCAGTTGATGTGTAAATGCGGGGTCCCAGTTATAGAATTGCCCTTCATATGGCTAAATATTGCTGCTAAATGTATAAGTGGTGACTCCACATTTTCTTCTCTCCATTGTGTAGAGATAAAACTTAGGAGTGCTAAAATCCGATGGGCCATTATCACAGCCTTAAATGTAATGATTTGAAAAAGACGAGTCATTCTCTAAAAATTGCGCATGCAAATGAGGTTCGCGGAGAGTCACTGAGGGTCCCTAAATTTGCATGGGATGAGTCGCTGGTGATAGCAATTGGCATATGGGCAGAATACACTTGCAAATTATTTTTTTTTAAAAAGGGACCCCAAATTGAAGATCGGCAGGAGGGATGCCCACTCCTTCCTGCTGCCGCCGTTACACAACTCCTCAACATCTCCCCAGCAGCGGGATGGATGCCCCCTACCTCCTACTGCTGCTGTCGCACAACCACCCAGCGATCATAGGGAATCACCCGGAGTGCACATTTTACTAATATTTTAATGTTAATGACCTCGTTGTACTGCCCCACTAAACCAGCTGGAACAGATTTAGTGACTGCATTAAAGGCACATTAAGTTTTGAGAATCTTCCCCTGAGTTATTTAGGGGGAATTTCTATGTATAAGGCACCAAATGTTAGAAGCTGCTTTTCTACTAAATTGTTGGTGCGGATGGATGTAAGGCACCAAAATGGGGCAGTAATGGCAGATACATGTGAAAAAACACTTACACGCCCATTTAAGTTTCAAGTTTGTTTGTTATTTATATGCTGCCTATCAATGGAGATTGACTAAGTGGTTTTACATTCAGGTACTCAAGCATTTTCTCTATTTGTTTGGGCTGGCTCAGAATCTACCTAATGTACCTGGAGCAATGAAGGATTAAGTGGCTTGCCAGAGTTACAAGGAGCAGAGATGGACTTGAACCCACAAGGGATTAGACAATTTCCTGAAGGAAAAGGAGATAGAAGGGTGTATATTGAGGATTACTATACAGGTCCTGGACCTGATGGGCGGCCGCGTGAGCGGACTGCTGGGCATGATGGACCTCTGGTCTGACCCAGCAGAGGCACTGCTTATGTTCTTATGCTCTCAGGTACCGAGCTTGCACCTCCAACTACTAGGCCACTCTTCTCTAATTGAGCCTAATGAATCTGCAAAATGGGTGTGGCCATGAGCGGTTAGGATGTTCCCTTAAAATGTTAAAGTGTTATAAAATAGTGTGGATCCATGCCCAACTTGTGTGCTGGGTTTTACACCTGGTTTCAGTTGGTGTAACTCCTCGCACCCAAAGACGGCACGGATCCCAGTGTTCCACACTATTCTATAAAGTGTGCTGCTCCTGGAATGTCAGTGCCAAATTTTGAGCACCATTTACTGGATCCAGCTCTTCGTGTGCTAAATTGCTTGATTTTATCTGTATAAGTAATGTGTTTGCTATTTGTTGGCAGATGCATTATCTGTTTTGAATATGGGCCCTTTGTGCCTAAGGATGCTTATCACTTCTAGAACAGCTTAAATTTCTTTAATAAGGGATATAAGGAACTGTTCAGGGAAAGCTTGAGCATCTATACAAGCAAAGGAGACAATGAATCATGCATTTTCACACAGTGGATTCATGGCTCACACACCATTTATATAGACAATAATCTGTAAACAATACATTGAGAAATCCATTATTGGAAACAGCCAAACCTGTCTGTGCAACCTGATTCCTCAGCAAGTGCTATTTTTTCCCCCACATCTAAGTAGAAGATTTTAAGTGCTATTTCTAGTTTTTCCCTGGCCCAGGAGAGAAAAATTGAGTGAAACTTGAATCTTCCACTTGGTGCTGTTGCTAGGATACCAGGTTTGCTCTGAGTTTTCATTAACCATTGCCTCTCACTCTTTGCCATGGATGGTCATTCTAGGCTGCTTTTTCTTTCCTGGCACAAGCAATCACCAGGAGTAGCTGATGCATTTTCAGCCAGTACTGGGAAATATTACTATGTGCTTCAGAAAGCTTATATTAAAGTGGGATCTCTTAGAGAGAGGAAGAGATAATGGTTACTGAGGATGGGCAGACTGGATGAGCCATTTGGCCTTTATCTGTCATCATGTTTCTATGTTCCCTGGAAACAGTGGGAATTGTTGGCAGGGTGACCGCCAAACTCACCTTAACCTTACAGAGTAGTTCTGTAGGAAAGGAAAAATCCATATCTACTGACAATTTCCCTGTTTATGGGTTATTTGATTCTCAGTAATATATGCATTGGTGAGTGACAAGTGGAAACTCAGTCAGCAGGGGAAATCAGGATGAGTGTGTATAAATAAACCAAAGCACAGGGGCCGATTCATTAAGGTATTTTTTACTTTTTTTCCATTGAGAAAAGACCATGATAAATTAGGCTCTGAGTTGTTTATTTTCCAAAGCCACAGATGTGATTTGTATTACATCACTGCTGGGAACATTTCAGTCTAGAATTTTAGATGTGTGCAGCTGTGTAGTTAGTCATACATGTATGCATTTATTCGGACAAGAACAAAATATAGTTATAAACATATTGTAAATAATAATAGCAGCAGGGATTCATTCATACCACAAAGACAAAAAGAACTGTTGACAAAATCATAGAAAAAAACGGAGAAAAAATAAACCTCAATTGTGGGCTGCCGGGACTACACAAGTGCCCTAAGCCCCCCACATCATCACAGGTTTATAAAAAAAACTCCGTACAAATATAAATCACTCTCATACATTGAAATATAATCTCAAAAAATTTTTTCAAAAAAGAGATACTTTCAGTATTTTCAGGATATTCAGTAATTTCAATGACAGCGTTCAGAAATGTCCTATAAGATAGTAATTAAATCCCAAACTCACTACACTATAGCAATCAGCTCATCTGTAAGTAATTCAAAACGGTTAAGTTGCGTAGCTTGTAAGACCCGAGTATCAATATCTCTAAGAAAATATATCACTCATCTGGAGATGAAACACTTCTTAGTCCCGACAGAAAAGGCTTTCTGTTTCGCCTGAAAGCAGGCTACTTCAGGGGATCCAAATTATGTAGGTTACTTCCACGCTTCTTAGCAACACGACAAAAAGCTGGCTTCTCTCAAAATGGACCTGGGACTGCGAGACGCGCCCGACTCATTCAAAAAGGATGAAGGAGCCGGGCGTCATGACATCATCACAAAAACGTGATGTGTGATAGGCATTTATTCGAATGCAAAAATATGTTAAGATATCTGCATGGCCTTTGAAAATAAGATAGAGGTCTATGTAAATTTAGACTTCTAAAGTTTGTGTTTAAACAGCTTTCAAAGGCTAGTCATATCTAGTTTTTCTTTATAATTATTGATAATGATAATAATAATTCAAACAGATTGATATTTGGAATATAACACACCTGATATCACTGTAATTGAACAAATAATCCTGTGATTTTTAGCGACATTGTGATACCAGGAGACATAAGAATTGGAAAAATTAACAAAGTATGCAGATTTAATAGAAATGGCAAGACTCTGGAACAAGCCACGTAGGGTAATCACTATTGTCTGAGGAGCCTTATGTGATGTTACACTAAGGTTGGACACATTTTTTGAAATTTCAGATGTAAGAACCATGGACATAAAAAATACAGTTTTACTGGGTAACAATAGTAGACTTACAAAATACAGTTTTGCCAGGTTCATGCTATATTCTGTGACAGTACCTGGATAATTCCTAGGATTCCGGGTGAAGCTCAAATTCTCTGGTGTTAGGTAACTACCACTGGAAACTCTTTTACTAAGAAATGTGCTTTGTGCATGCTAACATGGGACTTTCTCGTGTGTATATAGCTTATTTCTAATGCCGCCTTAAAATTGATACTTTTCAATTTATTTTTTTCAGGCCATGCATTAGTGTTGGCGTTAGCATGTGGCAACTGAAAAGAAATAGAAGCAGGCACTGCCTCTTTTTTAGGGGGTGCTAAGGGCTCCCACATTAAGCATATTTAAACCAGTTAGCACACAATAATGTCAGCAAGTTGACAGAGTAGGGTTTAAAAGATTGTTGAAGACTCAACTTTAAGTAGCAGCATTATTATGAGGTTTAAGAAGAACTGGAGGCAGACAGCAATGTGGATACAGTTCTTATTGTATTGTCTTATTTTATTATGTATGTTTTGATGGAAACCACCTAGATACAGGCGGTATATACATTTTTAAAATATATAAATAAATAACTATGCCCATTCTCCATCTATTCTCTGCCTTGTCATAAAAAATAGCACAATCTGCCAGATGCAGATTGGAACACACTCTCTGCGACTACGGGTAGCAGCAAAAGAATATTAACCTCCATAAAGGGTGCACGTCTCAAACAATTGGTATTGGAGCCCACCAGGGACCAGGCGTTACTAGACCTAGTTCTCACCAACGGAGATAGCGTCTTGGAAGTCTCAGTAGGAGACACACTGGCCTCCAGCGACCATAATATGGTATGGCTCAACCTCAAGAAAGGTTTCCCTAAGACAAACACAGCAACAAGGGTTCTCAACTTTAGAGGCACAGACTTCAACCGCATGGGAGATTTTGTCCATCAGGAGCTACATAAACAAGCAATATCTGACAATGTGGAGGATATGTGGTCGTCTCTGAAGTCCATCCTACACGAAGCAACAGACCAATACATAAAGACAGTAAGTAAACGCAGGAGAAACAAAAGACCCCAATGGTTCAGTAAAGAGATTTCAGACCTAGTTAAACAGAAAAAAGACGCATTTATCACCTACAAACATTTAGGCAGAGAGGGGGCGAAAGAGGACTATCTAGACAGATCTAAAGCTGTCAAAACAGCAGTCAGAGAAGCCAAACTCCGAATGGAGGAAGAGCTAGCACGGAAAATTAAGAAAGGGGATAAATCTTTCTTCAGCTATATTAGTGACAGGAAAAGAAACAAAGATGGGATAGTACGCCTGATGCAATCAGATGGTAACTTTGCGGAATCAGATTCTGAGAAGGCAGAACTACTAAACAAATACTTCTGTTCAGTGTTCGCGCCGGGAGCTGGTCCACAGCTGCAGATGGGAGATAACCAGAAAGACCCATTTCAAGATTTCGAATTTACGCCCAGTAGCATCTATGACGAACTATCAAGACTCAAAGTAAACAAAGCCATGGGACCGGATAACCTACACCCCAGAATGCTCAGGGAGTTAAGGGAAGTCCTGGCAGAACCATTATCTGTTCTTTTCAATCTTTCCCTAAGCACAGGAAGGATCCCCTTGGACTGGAAAACCGCCAACGTAATCCCACTCCACAAAAAGGGCTGCAGGACAGAGACAGCAAACTACAGACCACTGAGTCTCACGTCTATAGTGTGTAAACTCATGGAAACACTGATCAAACAGAATCTTGACACAATCCTAGACGAAGAAAAACTGCGTGATCCACACCAACATGGGTTCACCCAGGGTAGATCCTGCCAATCTAATCTGATTAGCTTTTTTGACTGGGTTACTAGACAACTGGACGCTGGAGAGTCACTGGATGTGGTATATTTGGACTTCAGTAAAGCATTTGATAGCGTCCCTCATCAAAGATTACTGAACAAGCTGAAATCGATAGGATTAGGAGACACTCTAACTACATGGGTTGGGGATTGGCTGAGCGGTAGACTTCAGAAGGTGGTGGTGAACGGTACCCCATCCGAAGCATCGGACGTGATCAGTGGAGTGCCGCAGGGCTCGGTCCTGGGCCCGATTCTATTTAACTTATTCATAAGAGATATGACGCAAGGACTTAGAGGAAGGGTATCACTGTTCGCCGACAACCCCAAACTTTGCAACATAGTAGGCAAAAGCTTATTACCTGATAATATGACACACGACCTACTGTTGCTGGAACAATGGTCAAATACTTGGCAGCTAGGCTTCAATGCTAAAAAATGCAAGATAATGCACCTGGGTAAGAGAAACCCATGTAGAACTTATGTACTAAATGGTGAGACCTTGATTAGGACCACGGCGGAACGCGACCTAGGGGTGATCATTAGTGAGGACATGAAGGTTGCCAATCAAGTGGAGAAGGCTTCCTCCAGGGCAAGACAAATGATGGGGTGTATCCGCAGAGGTTTCGTCAGCAGGAGACCTGAAGTTATGATGCCGTTGTACAGAGCCATGGTGAGGCCTCACTTGGAGTACTGTGTTCAGTTTTGGAGACCACACTACCGAAAGGACATGCTGAGGATCGAGTTGGTTCAGCGAACGGCCACCAGGATGGTCTTGGGGCTCAAGGATCTCACGTATGAAGAAAGATTTAAAAAGTTGCGGCTGTACTCACTTGAGGAAAGAAGAGAACGGGGAGATATGATTGAAACATATAAGTACATCACGGGACGCATCGAGTCAGAAGATGATATCTTCTGGCTCATGGGACCCTCGACCACCAGAGGGCATCCGCTGAAAATCAGGGGAGGGAAGTTTCATGGCGACTCCAGGAAGTACTTCTTCACTGAAAGAGTAGTTGATCATTGGAACAGACTCCCACTCCAGGTAATAAAGGCCAGCAGCGTAACGGATTTTAAGAGAAAATGGGATACTCACGTGGGATCTTTAAGGGAGTAAATTCAGGGGAGGGGATACTTGGAATGGGCTATAGCCCTTTTCTGCTGCTTTTTTCTATGTTTCTATGTTTCTATGATTACTACATGCTAATGGAAAGCTGCAGGAAACTTTAATTCATCCTGCATTAGGCCATTTTTTGCAATGTTAAGCATGTGTTAGTGTTAAACACAGTTTAGTAAAACCACCACTTGGTTGGCCATTGCAATGACCAGCTTGATCCTTCCTCCTTCTGTCTAGCTGGTCAAAGGTTAGAGAGAGAGACAGGGCAATAACTTATAATCCCCCTATACCAGTGGTCTCAAACTCAAACCCTTTGCGGGGCCACATTTTGGATTTGTAGGTACTTGGAGGGCCGCAGAAAAAATAATTAATTTCTTATTAAAGAAATGACAATTTTGCATGAGGTAAAACTCTTTATAGTTTATAAAACTTTCCTTTAACAGTTAAAAGGAAAGATATATAAACTATAAAGAGTTTTACCTCATGCAAAATTGTCATTTCTTTAATAAGACATTAACTATTTTTTCTGCGGCCCTCCAAGTACTCTATTTTTTCTGCAGCACTCACATTTAAAGTTCAATATCTTTTCTTTCTCAAAACTGACACATTTCAATTACTAAATTGAAAATAAAATCATTTTCCTACTTTTGTTTGGTAATTACATCAGTCTCTGGTTGCACTTTATTCTTCTGACTGTGCATCCAATACTTCTTCCCTTCTTTCAGCCTCCTGTATGCTTCCTCTCCTCCAGACCTCATTCCCTCCCCCAACTTTTTCTTTCTTTCTCTGTCTGTCTTTCTCTGATTCCGTGCCCCATTTTTTGCTTTGTTTCTGGTTCCCTGTCCCCCCTCCTTCTTTCTTCCTTCCTCCGTGCCCCATTTTTTGCTTTTTTGCTGGCTCCCTGTCCCCACCCCACCTTCTTTCTTTCTTTCTTCCTTCCTGCCCTCCCCCATGCCACCGCCGCCGTAGAATAGGCTGCTGCCGCTGCCGCTATCGGGAACAGGCAGAGATCTCCCTGCTTCTCTTCTGCACTGGGCCGACCAACTCTCACTGCCCGACGTCAATTCTAACGTCGGAAAGGACGTTCCGGGCAGCCAGGCAGCGATTGGCTAGCCAGAACGTCCTCTCGACGTCAGAATTGACGTCGGGCCGCGAGAGTTGGTCGGCCCCGCAGGGAAAAGAACAGTGGACCGCCCCCCCCCCCTTGGTACGCCACCGGAGCAGCAGCGTGTCTGGCCGGCTCATTCGTTCAAAGCCATAGATTGCGAGATCCGTGCCTGCGTCTGAAGCCTCTCTGATGTTGTGACATCAGAGAGGCTTCCGATGCAGGAGTGGATAGCGCAAGGAGCCGCCAACCCGCGGCTTTGAACGAACGAGCCGGCTGCTGCTCCAAAAGGAAGACAACGATCACCTCCAGACCGAGGGCTGCAAATAAAACCTGGAGAGCTACATGCGGCCCGCGGGCCGCGTGTTTGAGACCGCTGCCCTATACCAACTGATGGTCAGAGTTGAAAAGGGACCAACAGCCTCCTGCAATTTCCTTCCATCCTGCCTGTGATAGTGTGAAGTGGCATAGGCAAGTGGTCCTCAAAAACACAACCAGACCACGGTTAAAAAGCAAATAGTACTCTTAATTGTGGGGTTGAAAAGGAAAAGCATACAGGCTGTTAGCTTGAGTATACATAAAGTAGCTTGGATTTTATAGCAAACAAACAAAAAGGTTTGGTTCCCGCCTGACCACAAAAGTGTCACAGCGTGCACAGAGAATGCAAGATAAAAGCTTTTCCTACCTCATAGGTACCCCTCTGGGCCCTTCAAACATATGTCTTGTGGGAGTACTTTGTCTGCGTCTTCCTGCTCTGGGCCGCTCTGTCGTTTTCTAGTTGAACTGAGCATGTGTGGCTCCCTGTGCTGGCTCAGCTGATCAGAGGCTCCAGTGAGTCCTGTCAGCTCAGCTGATTGGGGCTTCGGAGCCGCAATCAGCTGAGCTGGCAGGAAGAGAGCAGTGGCACTGCCGGCAGGAGGAAGAAGTGATGGCATAAGGGGACACTAGAGCCTGTGCTGACATTTTTTTTTAAAGATGCAGCTGTCGTGCATATGTTGTGTGTGTGTCCCATGCATAGGCGCAGGACATAAACTCACACAATACAAACACAGCTCCGTCCAGACCTGCCGGTAAATTTTGCCCGGAGGAGGTAGGCATTCCCTTTTGAGCATTACAAAGAGTGCTAATTTAAATACTAATGAGCTAATTGTAATGCATTTTTATAGGGTTCTTGGTGCCAGCTATTGGGATTGGTAAAAGCCCCCCCACACCCCAAGAACCCTTTTGAGCACTGGAGGCTGAACTTCTTTGCAAGTAAGACTGGCTTTAACCATTGGATTGTCATTGAATCAGTGCACCGGGTCTAGAGAATGACACAGGGACAAATTTGTCTTTGTTCCCGCGGGATCTCAATATCTCCTTCCCCTTGAATTCTGTTTCTGTCCTATTCCTGCAAGCTCTGCCTTAACCCTACAAGCTTTGTACACTTATGATTTTAAAGTATTCGAGGCTTGTGCAGATGAGGACAGAGCTTGCAGGTCAAGAGTGAACCGGAATTATTCATACTATCACTGATGGGGGGGTCCAGGGGCAGAAATTAAGGAGGGCCCCTGCCCCTCCCCCAATTTTTTCCCACACTCAGTATCTCTCCCTTCTTCCTCCTTCCCTCCCATGTTTGAAAGCTCCTCCTTTACTTGCCTTTTTTTTTTTTTTTTTAAACATTTGACGGGACCGCTGGTTAGCCCCAAACAGGCAACATAACCACCAAGAACTGTTTCTGGCCAGTTAATTCGCTTTGCATATCAGTCTTTTAATTTACGACGGCACATATCTCACAAACTCTTAAACATAAGCTGTTTGAATGAGCCTATCTACTGCCTTCATTTGTTGACTACTGTACATTACTCCCCCGAAATTCGCGGGGGTTCCATTCCAGGAACACCCGCGAATTTCAAAAAACCACGAATACAGTTTTTCAGCTGATCGAAGGCAGGAGAGGGCAGCTGGGGCGCCGGTGGGTGCTTAAATTGTACTAACGAAGCCGGGCATATTTTCTGACCGCCTCTTCCTGGTACTAAAGTCATGGTTACACCAATCAGAAGCTGCTTTGACATGCTGTTTGGCATATCAAAGCAGCTCCTGATTGGTGTAACCGTGACTTTAGCACCAGGAAGAGGTGGTCGGAAAATACTGGGAATTACTTAGTCCGCGATTTGTGAACTGTGAATTTGCGGGGGCTTACTGCATTCTGATTTGGATACCCTTTGTTCTTCTTTTCCCTTTATCAAGACCCTAGATTATAGAAGCCATGAGAGATCTGATGCCAACTTCTACAAGTGGTTTACAAACCACACCAGCAGCCTTTTTATCTCTACCTGTAGCCAGGAAGCTTGGGATCATGATGATGGAATGAGATAGAAACAGTTGTTGCTATAAGCTGATCAGACCAAATGAGAACACCTGCATGGGAGGAAGGGGGTGGGGGAGTGGAAACAGTAGGATAGTCTTGTTGCATATACAGTGGTGCCTCGCATAACGGACGCCTCGCACAGCGAACGCTGCGCACAACGAACTTCAGGTCTTGCTTCCCACAACGAACTTCGTTTCACACAACGAAGTCGCCCGAGCTGCATCGCTTAACTGCCCTCTCTCCGCCTGGCTCCCTGTGCAGTGGCGCTACATATTTTAAACCCCCCCTGCCGCCGCTGCTGCATATTTTTAAACCTCCCCCCGCCGCCACATATTTTTTTAAAAAAGCCACCACTGCTGCAACTTTCTCACCCGCTCACTCGAACTGGTGGTCTAGCAAATTTCCCAGCCAGAAGCGCAGAGAGAGATCAAGAGCAAGCCTTCTGTGCTACTGCCTGGGCCTGCGCTGATCTCTGAATGGCTGCAGTCAGCTCTCGCGGGACTCACAAGAACTAACAGCAGCCATTTGGAGATCGGCATGGGCCCACACAGGCGTGCAGAGGAATTGCTCCTGATCTCTGCGCTTCTGGCCTGTACGCCACTGGCTGGGAAAGATGGGAGGAATTAAAAAAGGTACTGGGGAGTATGTGGGGGGTGATTATAATACACAGCAAGGATCAACAAAACCCCTGTCTCCCCTCCCCTTCACATATATCCCCTCTATATCATGCTAACAGCTCTAACAAGATAAATTTATCTTTTTTTATGTCATCTTAGCATATTTTATGCTACAGAACGAATTATTTTTTTTTACATGTATTGTTATGGGAAAACGCGTTTCACATAACGAACTTTTCGCATAACAAACTTGCTCCTGGAACGAATTAAGTTCGTTGTGTGAGGCACCACTGTAATTGATTAATAGTGCAGTTGCCTGAGGGGAACTGGGTTTGATTATCACTGCAGCTTCTTGTGACTCTGGGCAAGTCAGTTAACCCTCCATTGCCCCAGGTAGAAAATAAGTCCCTGTATATAATATGCAAACTGCTGTGACTGTAACCACAGAAAGGCGGTATACCAAATCCTTTCTTTTAAAATTCTAGTTGATTGGCTTCTAAATAGACCATTTAATATGCTACTGAAGTGCCCCCCTGCAAAACAGGATTGTATATTACTTTAACATAATTATATGGTATCAGCACCTCTTGCTTTAAGTCTGTGCCGCTGTGTTTTGCAACACTTTAACCACCAGTCTCTGCTTTTTTTTTTTTCTTTTTCAGCACTGGCTTGAGCCCAACAAGTCCATTGCCAGGCAAATGAAATGTAAGTGTTGACAAGCCATGTGCGCAATTTGTGCCTTTTATGTAAAGTGTTCACAGCGCTGGTAATGCTCGCTGCCACCTTTTTTTTGTGTGTGTGGGGGGGGGGGGGGGATTTTCAGTGTTTACACTCTTTCTGGCAAGCACAGTAGCCATTCTTGTGGGAACACAATATACAACACAATGTAGCACTGAGTCATTAATTGCTATAACAGTAGTTAAACAAAAAAAAGCATAAAAGAAAAGAAACGTATGCATTTTGTACTTGTCTTACTCAACCTGTGACTTAAGTTAGGGCCCTCACTGTGCCTCCTTGAAAGCGCTGTAAAGTTTAAGTCTCTTCAGATGAAACTAAGCCAGGTTAAAAGGTGATGGTGCTTCAGTGCTACTTTTTGAAACTCTGTTTCAAGGTACCAGAATGTACGCAGGTAAGGCTAGTCTCAGTTAGGGCACTGGTCTTTGACCTAAGGGCCGCCGTGGGAGCTAACTGCTGGGCACGATGGACCACTGGTCTGACCCAGCAGTGGCAATTCATATGTTCTTTTGTACCAGCTGAATGACAAAAGTTGAGCATACTGACTTACAGATTGCTTGAGAAAATGCTCAATTGCAATAATTTTTTTGACCTATGCAATCTGCCACCATTATGCTAAAGCTAAATGGTGTGGTAGCTCTGTTAGTTCACTTTTAAAGATATATAGAAATAAAAGAATGCATCAAGAAAATAAGATGATACCTTAATACATTTTTTTGGGTTAGCTTTTGAATGTACAGTATTCTGAAGGTCATGCACATAAATGTGTGCCATGCCCTTTCAGGGCCCTGATGCTGCCAGTGTGTATGCCTACCTACAGATATGCAAATACCCATTTTTCTACAAAGCCGCGCGGCTATGGGCTTCGGGGCTGTTACCGCGCAGCTTTATAGAAGAGGGGGGATAGTTACAGAATATTTATTTTATTTATTTATTTAAAAAATTTATATACCACCCGGAGTGTCAGTGGTTTCCAAGATAACATACATAAAAATGACACATACATAACATTGTACAATAATTCAAAACAACTTAAGAAGAACAACCTGAAGACGCCTTAATATCATCCTTCATAATAATAATAATAACAACTTTATTTTTATATACCACAAATAGTTCAGAGCGGTTTACAGAGGAAGAGACTGTATACAGATAGCGATATTACAAAAAACTTTCGAAATTACATTAGCATGTTAAGATTAATCAAAAATACATCAAGGCAGAAATGGAGTCAGAGAAATTTATCAAAGAGATAAGTTTTAATTGACTTCCTAAAAGTTTGATATGAAAGTATATTTGAAATAAAGTTGGTTAAACATTTATTCCATTTGCCAGCTTGGAGGTAGATTTAGAACAAAATCTGAGGGAGCAATTCACAGATATGCATCAACAAACAACTTTGTTTTAAGCAATCTCTTAAAGCTAGGATGATCTGAATAGAACGTAGACAACATATTGGCATTTACACACATATGTGTGCACATATACATGTATATGCCAGTAGTCTAATCAATAACACCTGTAACTGGTGCCTAATTTTAAGTGCCTTCTTTCAGTGGTGTAGTGAGAGAGGGTTGCACGCAGGATGGTGGCGCCCAGTGTTGCCGCACCATGCACCCCCTACTTTCCCCCATTGCTCGAGCGCCCCCCCCCCCCACATACCTCTTGGAATGTTCACTGTCGCGAGATGTTTGTTAGCCGCTAGCTTCCTCATTGGCTCAAAAGATTAGATTATATTCTATTAGTTATACAAGTAGAAGGTCACATTAAATGTGGGGCTTGTCAATGGTGTGAGTCAACTATGGATGGAATTTCTTGGTTAGTCCCTGGAATTAATCGGAATGTCTGTTCAAGAGGAAATACCTCTTGTAATTCTAAGTGCGTGAGTTATGCTATATTATGTCTCTGTAATAAAATATATATTGATGCGATCTATTGCAACACGTCTTAATGAGCATAAATCATGGTTGAAAAATCATCTACAATTGGCGCCATTGGTATCCCATTGGGAACAAATAAACCATTCATTATCAGATTTTCAATGGCGTGTTCTTGAACAAATTATTGTCGGTTGGGAGGTAGGTGACATTGAAGCACTTTTAAACTATAAAGAAAAAAGGTGGATCTATGAATTACATACCTTAGAACCTAACGGGCTTAATACTGAACTAGATTAGATATCATTGATCTGACGTATAAATTAATGCTATGCCATTTTGATGTCATTGGGGATTCCCATTAAAACGGCCTTGAATGCCATGGTGCCATATTGCCGTGCTTAATGAAGAATAATGTGAATATAATTACAAGTAAGGAGTTAGTCTTGCTTGAGGATAACATATTTATAATGTTAGGATTTGGATTTAAATTTCCTCCTCCATGATTTTGGCAACAATGTTTTGTTTTTAGAAAAATTTGCCCTGATGCAGTGCTCAGTAAAACATGCATGTCGGCTAAGGCTAAAGAGGCAAATGCGGCTAGTGGAACTTAAACAACAAATTAAGATAAATGGTTTAAATATATGTTTAAATGGAAGTGAAAAATTGAAAAGAAGTTTAAAAAAGAATACATTACAGAAAGTTACTGAAATCATTCTTGTTTGCAAAAGTTTTAGAGAATTGAATTGATTGATGTTTACTCTGTAGTTCACTGGGAATGTCCAGTTTTTCTATCTTTTGTGAACCTCATGATCACGATCGTGATCATGATCACGAGGTTTTGTGGTCTAGAAATGTAATGTAATGTAATGCAATACTGAGCCAATGAGGAAGCTAACAGCTAACAAACGTCTCAGCGAAAAATTTTGCTAACCGTTTGAGTGCTGCTTCTGAAGTTTGTGAATTCTGGTTATTTGAATACGATACTAGTTTTAAAATCATGGCATCTTTCATCTCCCGAGTATCTATGTAAAAAATTATCTAGATATCTTCCTGGCAGGCCTTAGTGATCTTCACAAAGACATTCATGTAGGGTACCTGGCCCCAAAGAGGTCAAACTTGAGCTCACTAGGAATAGAATTTTCTCCTGTATTGGACCAGCTCATTGGAATTTACCGTTGAATAGTTTTTATGATGGACTGTCTTACTGTGCCTTCTGAAAATTGTTGAAGTCTATTCTTTACCAGCAATATTATGGGAACTGAAACCTATTGAATGTTGAGGACTCTGGCGGTTTATAAAGAAGTATTTGTTACTCCATTTTGTAACTGCTTTACTGTGACTGACTGTAATTGTCTGCTTTACTGTGACTTATTGTAATTTTCTTTTTTGTGTAGCATTGTAAACCGCTACATACATCTGTCATAGTGATATATCAAGAATAATAAATCCAATCCAATCCTACTACAAGACACTAATTTGATTGAAAATTGGCATCTGGACGATTATTTCTTCCAACACTCATCTCCAGTTATTGTTTTCAATACACCAAGCTGTAATGCCTGAAAACAAAGCTGTGAAAACTGATTTGTAATTCACTGTCTCCTTCAAACTCAAGAGGCTTACAGCAATGCCTCTGACACCAAACACAATGGCCAACAAAAAAAAAGAAGCAAAACACAAGATCTTATTCTGATGGAGATACAAACATTGAAGGACATGCTGAAAACTCAGTTGGAGCTAACGAGAGATAAGCAAAGAGGCATTGGAAATCTCAGTATCAAATTTAATCTCTCACAACAGAAACTGGAAGAACTGGAGCTATGCCCTGTGCAGTCATGATAAAACAACTACAAACAGTACAAAACATAGCCCTGAGACTGATTTATTCGCTGAAGAAATACGACCACATCACCGCCACATCACATACAACCACATCACATCACACTGGCTCCCAATACAAGCAAGAATACACTTCAAATTTTACTGTCTACTATTTAAAGCAATGAATGGAGACAGCCCAGCCTACTTGAACAACCACCTTATCCAAACTGACACAACCAGGCAAAGGAGAACTCAAACACCATTCACGCACCCCCCAATCAGAGGCGTCAAATGCAAAAAAAGTACGATGGCCTACTGGCCACGCAGGCAGTGAAACTTGACCACCAATTATCCAATCTACTGATGATGACATCAGACTACAAAACCTTCAGAAAAGAAATTAAAACCCTGCTATTCAAGAAATCCATCAAGACAAACTAACTGCACAGGAAGTATCTTAATCCCCCAAAGTAAACCGCTCAACTATTACATTACATTAGTGATTTCTATTCTGCCATTACCTTGCGGTTCAAGGCGGATTACATAAGCATTGTCATTGATATTGCTAATACATAAGGTGGATTACATAAGAATTGTCAAGGTAGTTCAAGGCGGATTGCATAAGAATTGTCATATTGCTAAGGCGGATAATATATGAGTTGTCGTGATAATTGGAAATACATAAGGAGTAGATTAAACTTTTTTTTTGCTGAGATAATCTGGTTGTGTTATATAGGTTTTATGTATTTTTGAAGAGTAGGGTTTTTGTTTCTTTTTTGAAGGTTTTGTAGTCTGTCCAGATAACCTCTAATGAACCGCAAGGTAATGGCGGAATAAAAGTCGCTAATGTAATGTAATGTAATGTAACTAGGAAGCACAGTTTCATTAGGTTTCTGAATGGGCTATAATGGTGCCATGGGGAGGGAGTTAAATTTTTCTTGGTGTGTGCAAATTTAGGAACCTTTGTAGTAGTGTGTATAGCATTGTATTTTAGACCTGTGCACCCGTGGATAGTTCTAGTCTTCCTGAGTTTTTGAGAAAGCCTGATTGAAAGAGTACCTCTATGTTTGCAGAATATGAACACTTTTAGGCTACAATGTTAACTGTATAAGTAACGTGACCATTTATTTTTTTCATCAAAACGGGACATCTATTAATATTCAGTCCCGCCCCCAATCCCACCCTAGCCCCGCCCCCAATTTCTTCCATTCATTTTTCATATACACACAATATCTTATTATTTCACTAGCTGATGCCCCGGCGTTGCACGGGTATTTAATTATAGCAATAACACTGTAAATGGATTCAAATAAAGATACTTTATAGTGGTGAATGAAATTATTTTTTTACAACTTTATAAAAAGTACAATATTCAAATTATAATGTGAAATATTTGACAAAATGAATACAATACAACTAACACAAAATTTGATTATAAACAACATTTTTAGTTTCACCTCCAGGAGCAAGAACATATAAATTCTTGGGTGAACCCACCCTTGAGCAAGCAACATAGAGTTGTCCATGGGAAAAACAGGGGGATCTTAAATCCACTCCACAGTATGTAATAGTCTGTCCCTGTGATTTGTTGATTGTGATAGAGAATGCAAGTCTCACTGGAATTTGCAATCTCTTAAACTGAAAAGGAAGATGTGTTGCAAGTTTCGTTCAAATCGGGCAAGCCGTTTTTGCGTTGGCAGCTTTTTACATTTTTTCCATTGACACGAATGGGTGAAATCTGAATTTCTGTTTGTAGCTCCGCCCACATGTGCAGGTGGGCCGCGAGACCCCCAGAACATATCACCCCAGGTAGTGAGGGATCTGCATACCAAGTTTCGTTCAAATCGAGCAAGCCGTTTTTGCTTTGGCAGCTTTTTACATTTTTTCCATTGACATGAATGGGTGAAATCTGATTTTCTGTGTGTAGCTCCGCCCAGGTGTGCAGGTGGGCCGCGAGACCCCCAGAACATATCACCCCAGGTAGTGAGGGATCTGCATACCAAGTTTCGTTCAAATCGGGCAAGCCGTTTTTGCGTTGGCAGCTTTTTACAATTTTTCCATTGACATGAATGGGTGAAATCTGATTTTCTGTTTGTAGCTCCGCCCACGTGTGCAGGTGGGCTGCGAGACCCCCAGAACATATCACCCCAGGTAGTGAGGGATCTGCATACCAAGTTTCGTTCAAATCGGGCAAGCCGTTTTTGCGTTGGCAGCTTTTTACATTTTTTCCATTTACATGAATGGGTGAAATCTGATTTTCTGTTTGTAGCTCCGCCCATGTGTGCAGGTGGGCTGCGAGACCCCCAGAACATATCACCCCAGGTAGTGAGGGATCTGCATACCAAGTTTCGTTCAAATCGGGCAAGCCGTTTTTGCGTTGGCAGCTTTTTACATTTTTTCCATTGACATGAATGGATGAAATCTGATTTTCTGTTTGTAGCTCCGCCCACGTGTGCAGGTGGGCCGCGAGACCCCCAGAACATATCACCCCAGGTAGTGAGGGATCTGTATACCAAGTTTCGTTCAAATCGGTCAAGCCGTTTTTGCGTGATCGCGGCACATACACACACACATACATACCTCCGATTTTATATATATAGATAATAATGGTAACCATAAAATTTAAAAAAAACCACAAAGCACCCTATACGCAGAGAAAATGTTAATTATTTATATTTGGGAGGTTTTCAACGATGTCACCTCAGTAACTATAGAAAAATAGACAAATATAGTGCAAAATATAGACAACAGATATAAATTCTCAAAACTGACACATTTTTATCACTAAATTAAAAATAAAATCATTTTTCCTACCTTTGCTGTCTGGTGATTTCATGAATCTCTGGTTGCGTTTCCTTCTGACTGTGCATCCTATCTTTCATTTCTTTCTGCACTCAGGCCCAACAATTGTCCCTTTCTATTCCCTCCCTCCTTCCTTCCTATGTCCTTAGTGCCCCCAGTACCTTCCTATGTCCTTAATGTCCCCAGCGCCTCCTTCCTATGTCCTTAGTGCCCCCAGATTGTCAGTTCTCCTTTGTACCTTTGTTCCAGGTCTCCCTTTCTCTCTCTCCCTCCTCTGTTATGATCTTGCCTCTCTCTCTGCTCTTCCTCAGGGGCTCTCCCCCTCTGTCTGCACCTCCCAAAGTCCTGCTTCTGCCTCCTGTCTTTCCCCTTTGGTCCAGGCCTTTATCTCTCTAGTCTTTCTTCTACATACAACCCCCCCTTCTCTGCCGTTTTCTCTCCTTCCTTCATCCCTCCTTCCTATGTACCCTCACTGCTTCCAGCCTTTGTCCCACCCCCTCCCAAAAAGCCTGCCGGCCTACCTTCCCCAGAGCCAGCCTTCCTGCCTCCCCCAGAGCCAGCCTTCCTGCCTCCCCCAGAGCCAGCCAGCCTGCCTCCTCCAAAGACAGCCTGCCTGTCTCCCCCAAAGTCAGCCAGTCTGCCTACCTACCTCCCCCAAAGCCTGCCTACCTCCCTCCCTCCCCCAGAGCTAGCCAGCCTGCCTGCCTACATCCCCCAAAGCCTGCCTACCTCCCTCCCTCCCCCAGAGCCAGCCAGCCAGCCTGCCTGCCTACCTCCCCCAAAACCTTCCTACCTACTTCCCTCCCCCAGAACCAGCCAGCCAGCCTGCCTGCCTGCCTACCTCCTCCCCCCTACCACGGAAAACAAAAGCTTCTCTCCAGGCCCGATTTAGGTCCACCGCCGCTGCTCCTCTGCTGCAAACTACTCGAACCCAGAAGCCTTTCCGACGTCAATTCTGACGTCGGAGAGGACGTTCCGGGCCAGCCAGGCAGCGATTGGCTGGCCCGGAACGTCCTCTCCGACAACAGAATTTACGTCGGGAAGAAGGCTTCCGGGTTCGAGTAGTGGCAGCAGAGGAGCAGCGGCGGTGGACCTAAATCGGGCCTGGAGGGAGGCTTTTTTTTTTTTTTTTTGGTGCGGCAGGGGAGGGACAGGAAGCGATCGCCTGTCCCGTTGTCCCCGTGCACAGCTTCTGGACGCTGTCTCTGAAAACGGGACATTTTGGGCGTCCCGAAGCTGTGTGTGGGGACAATGGGACAGGGGATCCGAAAACGGGACTGTCCCATTCAAAATGGGACGTATGGTCACCTTATGTATAAGGCATAATTTTGAAAAAAAAGAAATACAAGAAAATATCAGACATCAAAGAAATATCTTATAAAATACTAGCTGATGCCCCGGCGTTGCACGGGTATTTAATTATAGCAATAACACTGTAAATGGATTCAAATAAAGATACTTTATAGTGGTGAATGAAATTATTTTTTTACAGCTTTATAAAAAGTACAATATTCAAATTATAATGTGAAATATTTGACAAAATGAATACAATACAACTAACACAAAACTTGATTATAAACAACATTTTTAGTTTCACCTCCAGGAGCAAGAACATATAAATTCTTGGGTGAACCCACCCTTGAGCAAGCAACATAGAGTTGTCCATGGGAAAAACAGGGAGATCTTAAATCCACTCCACAGTATGTAATAGTCTGTCCCTGTGATTTGTTGATTGTGATAGAGAATGCAAGTCTCACTGGAATTTGCAATCTCTTAAACTGAAAAGGAAGATGTGTTGCAAGTTTCGTTCAAATCGGGCAAGCCGTTTTTGCGTTGGCAGCTTTTTACATTTTTTCCATTGACATGAATGGGTGAAATCAGATTTTCTGTTTATAGCTCCGCCCAAGTGTGCAGGTGGGCCGCGAGACCCCCAGAACATATCACCCCAGGTAGTGAGGGATCTGCAAACCAAGTTTAGTTCAAATCGGGCAAGCCGTTTTTGCGTTGGCAGCTTTTTACATTTTTTCCATTGACATGAATGGGTGAAATCTGATTTTCTGTTTGTAGCTCCGCCCACGTGTGCAGGTGGGCCGGGCCGTTGCTTTTTACATTTTTTCCATTGACATGAATGGGTGAAATCTGATTTTCTGTTTGTAGCTCCGCCCACGTGTGCAGGTGGGCCGCGAGACCCCCAGAACATATCACCCCAGGTAGTGAGGGATCAGCATACCAAGTTTCGTTCAAATCGGGCAAGCCGTTTTTGCGTTGGCAGCTTTTTACATTTTTTCCATTGACATGAATGGGTGAAATCTGATTTTCTGTTTGTAGCTCCGCCCATGTGTGCAGGTGGGCCGCGAGACCCCCAGAACATATCACCCCAGGTAGTGAGGGATCTGCATACCAAGTTTCGTTAAAATCGGGCAAGCCGTTTTTGCGTTGGCAGCTTTTTACATTTTTCCATTGACATGAATGGGTGAAATCTGATTTTCTGTTTGTAGCTCTGCCCACGTGTGCAGGTGGGCCGCGAGACCCCCAGAACATATCACCCCAGGTAGTGAGGGATCTGCATACCAAGTTTCGTTCAAATCGGGCAAGCCGTTTTTTCGTTGGCAGCTTTTTACATTTTTTCCATTGACATGAATGGGTGAAATCTGATTTTCTGTTTGTAGCTCCGCCCATGTGTGCAGGTGGGCCGCGAGACCCCCAGAACATATCACCCCAGGTAGTGAGGGATCTGCATACCAAGTTTCGTTCAAATCGGTCAAGCCGTTTTTGCGTGATCGCGGCACATACACACACACATACATACACACATACATACCTCCGATTTTATATATATAGATAATAAATCATACATTTCTGGGACATATGTGTGAATCATATGATCCTTATTGTAGTGGTACAAAATCAGTCCCCTAATAGTAGGAATGACGAGAAAATCCTTCCAGAACATAGACTGATTCAAACCATAAGCTTTTATGTAGATTCAGATCTTCAAAACATGGTGAAAAGAGAATGGATTTGATACTCTTCTCAGATTACTAGGGATTGAATTCCACAGAACAGAAAACCTGGTTATGAGTTACTGCATGATGGGCATGGGAAACTGGAAATAACCGACAGTCCCCTCTTGTTCAGGCCGCACTACTTGATGAAAGAGGGATCAGTTGAAACTGTCAACTTAGTGATATAAGCAGCCACTTAAATTATTCAAAATTGGCATCATGTGATGCTTCCATCCGGAATTGGTAACAGAAGTAACAGGATATTTTTTTTCTTTGTGTGAGTGGTTAAAATATGCAACTGATACTTCTGTATGAAGGTTGGTACTGTCTTCCAGTGCTGAAAATATATAAGCCTTGTTTCAGGCGAGGGCAAGTAAGCAGTTTGTACCCACACAATCAGGCACATGCCAGGTTCAGTGGACAGTTTGTTCTACTGAAACAGAAAATTATATATGTTTGGACATATGGTAACAGATACATAGCCAGTAGATATTGCAACCTTCTATAAAGGGTGGCCACAAAAACACTCCTTGATTTTAAATGGTTACAAAGCCAAAATTTATTGGAATATTCTTTTACCTATGAGGCTACAGTTTCATCAACTCATAAAGTTTCATATGGTATCTGTTGAATACATACACTCGATGTGCGACCCACCTGTTACTCAAACATTGATGCGATAATCGAGCTCAGACCAGACTCTCCAAAGCATATCCAGCATGATCGCGTTTATAGCTTCAGTGATGCATTCCTGCAGATCATCCATAGTTGCGGGTAGTGGAGGTAGGTACACTCTGTCTTTCATGTACCCCCAAACGAAAAAGTCACAAACAGTAATGTCCGGTGATCTCAGGGGCCATTTAAGGAACACCTGGTCATTTTGTCATGTTGCATTGTCTGAAGGTTGTAACTTCTGCACCACTGCAGCTTATAAGGGTGGAAGTGCAAGCGATTGTGTAAAATCTTGCTAACCATAAGTTTTGATTTTGTAACCATTTAAAATCAAGGAGTGTTTTTGTTGGCACCCTTGTATATTTCTCATAACAAATTTGACCAGTGTGTCCCCTTCCCCGGCATCCCACTCTATCACTCACAGTTTTCCAGTCTTGAAAAGTCTCATGCTCCCTCTCCTTCATAAGCTGTAGCTCCACACAGTTTGATCCAGATAGGCCTACCTGTTTCAAACTTATAAGGATGGATATACACATGCCAAATCCCACCCCCACCTACTCATCTCACTCACTACCTTCAAAAACTCTAGAAGTCTGATATACTCTCAGGAATGTTCTGCCTCACAAAGTTTGAAAGCTGGGCCCAGCATTTTAAAACTCCAACATGTACAGTCATTCAGAGCAATCTCATAAGCTTCTTTTTGTACAGAACTGAGGCTAAAAAAGGAGGTTGAATTTGCTCATATTTGAAAGTTGAGGTGAAGTGCTCAATCACCAAAGTTGAAGTTTTGACAGTGTTGCCACTCACAAATTTCAAATGTGTGCCAATTCATTCTGTACATTTTCCATGTTGTAACCTAGCCATTTCTACTACCAAGTCCAAGTTGATATAATCTTTTATAATTGGGATTTTGTCTCTCTTTGGATTGCCAGTTTTATTGGCAGTTCAAGATGTCTCTGCTTTTTATTTCTGTTTCATTGTTTGGAATATATATTGAAGAGGCAATATAATAAATGTAATATACCATGAAATGGAAACGCATGTATAAATTTCTCTCTTTATAATGTCTGTATTCTACACTTGCTTTGGGCTCTGCTCTCATGCTTTTTAAAAAAAAAAAAAAAATTAATTTGATTTAACATGCTGCCTGAACCTATAGGTCAAACCATCGCATGGGCTATTTAATTATAACAAATGGCAGCTCCTCCTGTAAACATGTCATCGAGGCAATGTTCTTGCTGCTGTTTTCATGCTTTTTCTTTATAATGTTGCAGCTCATCCACCATATACCATGTGCTTTAGAGTGAAATTCTACCCGCATGAACCCTTGAAGATTAAAGAAGAACTCACCAGGTATTTGTTCTGCCTGTGCATTTGGTCTGAGCCCTTCACAAAGCAGGAAATGGGGATTTTGGGTCGCAATGAATCATCCAAGGATCACTGTGACATATAATATTGCATTTATCACACATCACCATTTCTGCTAATTAAACTATATTGTCCATGGCAGAGTCATTATTGTGTACAGAGCCTGAAAGAAAAGCAGGAATTTGATAAACTCAAACGGTTACCTACGGCCTCTTTTACAAAGCCGCGCTAACAGCTATGCTGTGCTAATGACCCCGAAACCCATAGAGATTTAATAATAATTTTATTTCTTATATACCGCCCAACCAGAAGATCCGGGCAGTTCACAGCAAGAGAACTGAGGCATATCAGTGAAGATGCAAGATACAGTAGGAATCGGTAGGATTCAATGCTATACAATACAATAAAATACAACATGATACAATGTAGAGTGAAGAAAAGCGAAGTCATCGCATAAATTTAAAGGGCTTCGGGGCTGTTGCTGCACAGCAGCCACTAGTCTTCATTATTTATGGGCAGGATCCACTGGACTGTGTAACTCTAAGAGCACAGGGATCTAATGCAGGAGTTCTCAACCCAGTCGTGGGACACACACCAAGCCAGACTGGTTTTCAGGGTAGCCACAATGACTATGCATGAGATTGATTTGCATACAATTGAAGCAGTACATATAAATTTATCTCTTGCATGGTCATTATGAGTATCCTGAAAACCTGACTGACCGGGTGTGTCCCAAGGTCTGGATTGAGAACCCCTGATCTAAGCAGAAGACATAGCCGCCTAATTATCAGATGACGTCTACTGCTATGGCTAAATTGCTATAGAACGTTTAATCAGAAAAAAACAAGAAAACATTTCCTCAAAATTGAAAACAATTTAAATACTGCCCCAGGGTTCGGATTCAATGGGCTTCAAATTAGAGAATGACATGGGGAAAAATTCTGTCCCTGTCCCGTCCCCGGACCACCATCCTCTGCACCGCCCCGTCCCCACTGGTCCTTTCACCGCCTCGTCACTGTCTCTGCCGTCCCCTTCACCGCCCCATCACCGTCCCCGCTGTCTCTTTCACCGCCCCGTCACCGTCCCCGTCTTCAGCATCTTCTCCTCTCCATCCCCCCATCCCCAGCACCCTTCACGCGATCCAGCAGCTCCCTCCCTCCTTTTCCCTTACATTTTCTTCTTGAAACTGGCAATTTCTATAAGGCTATGAGCTGCATTACAGCCGGAGCCTTGAAGTCGCGTCGGGTTGCCTGCTAGAAAAGTCTCCTCCGATGCAACCGGAAACAGGAAGTTGCGTCAGAGGAGATTTTTTCCAGCAGGCAATGTGACGCGACTTCAAGGCTCCAGCTGTAATACAGCTCGTAGCCTTATAGAAATCGCCAGTTTCAAGAAGAAAAGGTAAGGGAAAGGGAGGGAGGGAGATGCATGGACGGCCGGCGGGAGAGAGTGAGCTGCCGGATCGAACGCTCGTTCACCGCGCATTCGCTACTTGTTCACCGCCCTGTGCTACCATTCACCGCTCCACGGGGTGGTGAATGGCCTTGTTCCCAAACTCGCAGTGACCTTTTTTTTTGGTCACCATTTTGGCGGGTTACCCACGGCTAGCCGCGGGTAACAACCACCGTGTCATTCTCTACTTCAAATCTCAGAGCTTCACAGTGGTAGAACATGCAGTCTCAGAAAAAAAGAGAAGATGGCTGCTGCTACATGGGTGACCAACAAGCAACACTGAGGGAAGAAAAAGAGAGAGGCAGTGGCGTAGTAATGGGGGGCATACCACCCCAGATGCTGTCTTGGTGGAGGTACCAGCACCTCTCCGCCCCCCCCCCCAATGCCACATTCACACCCTTCCTTTCCCGCCCCATACCTATTTAAAATCTTTGCCAGCCCAAGCAACTACTTCTAGCCTGCTGCTCACAGCACTGGCCTGACTCCATCTGAAATCACTTCTGGGTCGCAGGGTCAGGAAGTGATGTCAGAGGGAAAGCCAGTGCGAGCAGAGGCTAGAGAAACTGCTCGCACTCATGCTGGCAAAGATGTTAAGAGGTATGTGGTAGGAAGGGAGGGCACAAGTGTGGTGTGGAAGGAGCAGGGGTTGGTGCAAGGGGGCACCTCCACCCCAGGTGTTTCCTACCCTCGCTATACCACTGGAGAGAGTGAAGGGTGAGACAGTGAGATGATGTTGGATGGAGGCATAAGACAGAGAGAGAGACAGACAGAAAAGATCCTAGATGACTCTAGATATTGTAAGGATCAAATATAATTAACTGAGCAATGCAATACCAGCTATGGTTTCTGGCTGATAGAAGGCAACTCTTGTTGCGACAGCTCTTGTTGGGCAACTTCAGAAAGAATAAAGCATTCAATGATAACGCAACAGAAAGGAGGGAGCAATTGGTACCCAGAAAAGGTAGGCATGATAGGGGAGAACTTGAAGATGGCTGACTCTCTCAGATAAATAAAATCAATACATTCTACAATCCACCCCAACAGAATTTGACCAAGTGTACATTCACGAAGAACTGGTCTTTTTAGGAAGGAAAGTCTCAGAAAATTCTATTAGTCAGTTAAATACCGATGCTCTTTCATTTTCTATCATAGACAAAAAAACCTTCATTTATTCTTATAGAAATTACTATTTGCAGTGAATAAAGTGGTGAAAACTTTCAAAATTATAATACAATCACTTCAGTGCATGGATTTCCAAATCTGTGATTCTCATCAGTTATTGCCAGTATCATTTACTTTTATCACTTTACTTATTCAGCATTGTGCAATGCCCACTCTTGATGATGGACAGTGTTTCAAAAATCTGCCTCAGGAAAAGCTGGGCCAAATCATTTAATATTTATTCTTCAATTACTTTCTCAGATTGCAAAGCTCCTACATATGCTGAAGCCATTCTCAATTGTCCTGTGCTGGTATGTTGGCACTGGGTTTAGTATGAGGTGGCAACGGTGACCAAGTCTGCGTTGCTGCCTCTATTTTCCTCTCTTTAAGCTACTTTGTACTCTGGGGGTCCCTTTACTAAAGAAAAAACAAAGACTCCATGGAGAATTGATGTCCCAGATGAAGACTTTATTAAAAGTTCAACTTCGTAATCCACATAAAAACAACAAGGACCCAATTCTCAGGGAGTTGTGGATCCAACACGGTTCGTGTTTCTACAATGCTGTCTTCCTCAGGGGTTCCAATGAGTTCTATAAAAAAAATTGTGGATTATGAACAAGTCCAAATAAACGAGTTCCAGAAATTGTATGTCTTCAGTAATTATCTCATAGTCTTGCAGCTTCTTCACGCTAGGCCAACTGTGAGCGTGTGAAACCGGTTTCAATTTAAGAAACAGTTAAAAACTCAGTTGTTTGTTACTGCATTTTTGTGATTTATTAGTTGTCATTTGAAGAAAAAAATCTGCTTAACCATGTTTGCTATTGTATTCTTGCGAATTATCAGTTGACATTTGCAGAGAAGAAATTGTTTAATTAGGTAGATTTTTTATGATGTGGTTTGTTTTTATCTTATGTATGTTTTAATCGATGTAAACTGTTTAGTTTTTTTGTAAACAGTATATAAAAGTTTTAAATAAATAGTGCTGTATATGAGGAATATCAACTGGAAACAGCTCTGGGCACCACAGAACTTCCTAGAATCCCAAGACAATAGATCACTCCCAAGGCTCCAAACCCTTAGTTCTCAAAAGAACATTGAGCCCCTACAAATTGTTTCAGATTCTCCAAACCTCACATAACTGTGTACACTGGTCAAGGACTCAGCAGATTAGCAATCAGAAAAGTGAATGCACTTCAAAATCACAGCAGAGAACAGCTGAATACCAAATTAAAGGCTCCTTTTATCAAGATGTTTTTAGTGCAAGTCGACGCGGTAAATTCTCCAGCGCTCATAGAATTCCTATGAACACTTACCTCACTTGCCCACACTAAAAACCTCTAGCACAGCTTGATAAAATTGTGGTGGTGGGGAAAGTTTAAATATAAAACATTTGCTTTAATCAACAATGATATTTGGCAATCTGCGTTGAATCAGTGGTCTTACACAGTAAAGGGATTAAAACTCTCTATTACATAAGAACATAAGAATAGCCTTACTGGGTCAGACCAATGGTCCATCAAGCCCAGTAGCCCGTTCTCATGGTGGCCAATCCAGGTCACTAGTACCTGGCCAAAACCCAAGGTGTAGCAATATTCCATGCTACCGATACAGGGCAAGCAGTGGCTTCCCCTATGTCTTTCTCAATAACAGACTATGGACTTTTCCTCCAGGAACTTGTCCAAACCTTTCTTAAATCCAGATATGCTATCCGCTCTTACCACATCCTCTGGCAACACGTTCCAGAGCTTAATACTTAATACTTCTTTTTAGCAACAGGAGTCACAAAAATCCAATTTAAATTCTGAAAAACACTTTAAAAGTTCTTATCAATTTTTCTTTGAAATATAACTCCAAATTTAATTTTGAAATCTCCTTCACAGCCTTCTCATTACACACCTCAGCTCAACAGCCCATAAGAAGGTTTAATTTGCAGCATTTCTCATGAAATCCAATATTTATAGGAAATATTATTTCAAAAATATGCACTGCTTTTACACACACACACAAACTCCAGAGCTGATATAGAAACCCTCACCCAGCAACTACAAACCATTTTCTCACCAATAACTTGTGCTGCCTTAAGCTCTCTGCTTTCCTGTAGCTCACAGTAACGGTTCTGGGCTCTTAATGATAGACAGCACAACAAAGAAAAATGGGGAGACCCAATGATCCACAGTGAAAACAATCCACCGATGAAAACAAAAACAAAAAACTGTGGATACAGATGTTCTGGAGATAATTTATTATACACTGACATATAAAAACATGAAAATTCAATTTAAAAAGTACAATGATAAAACATACAGTATGTACAGTATGCCAGTTGTATTATGCAGTCCAAGTCCATTCTCTGCCCATGACTCACCTAATTCTCACCCTCTAATAGAACATGGAGTTAATGCATAAGTTAGTGTGCTCAAGTACCATGCTACCAGTTGGTGTACTTATACAGAAGCATTCAACATTCGCTAATTCACACATAACTGGTTAGTGCACTTTAGTAAAAGAGCCCATGCATCTTTGTTTTATTTTTTTAGATAGTGTAAATTGTCTAGGTCAGTGTTTCTCAACACTCAGTACATGTACCCCTAGGGGTACGCAAGCCGCATGTGTGGGGTATGCGCTGCCGGTATGTCTCCCAATTTCCTTCTGCCATCTCCAGTACATGGCGCCGGCACTGTATGTCTCCCTTCCTTCTGCCATTGTGAATTTCCCATGCCATTGTGAATTTCCCATCTTCTTCGTCTTCTCTCCCCAGTCTTTTTTCCCCTCCCCTCCGAACATCAGCGTTAGTTTAGCCGGCGATTCCATCAGATAGCCCCAGGACTTTGCTAGGTCGGCCCGCCTCCTATGAAAGAGGTAGTTGCATCAACGGAGGAAGGGCGGCCTAGCAAAGGCCCCGAGGCTGCCTGATGAAACCGCAGCTAAACTAATGCTAGCGGCAGCTGTGTGAGGCAGTTAAAAGCACACAGTGAGCTGCTGCTAGGGAGAGGAGAGGTACTACTGGACAGGGAGAAGAGGTACTGATGGACATGGGGAAGAGAGAAGGGGTACTTCTGGACATGGGGAGAGGGAGAGGTGCTACTGAACAAGGGGGAGTGAAAGGGAAGGGAGAAGAGGTGCTGCTGGATCTGGCAGAATGGGAGGGGAAGGGAAATGTGCTGCTGGAGAAGGGAAGGAAAAGGAAAGGTGTTGCACGCTGAAGGGGAGGGTGAGATGGTTCATGGGGAGAGAACATATTAGTTGTGAGTGGGGTTGGGAGGAGGGAAGGAAGGAAGGAAAATTGTTTAAGGATGAGTGAGAGTAATGAGAGAGGGAGAAATGGACATGGTGTGGAGGAGAGGGAGAAATGGGGCATGGGGAGAGAACATGTGAGTGGGATTGGGGAGAGATGGACTGGGGGTGGGAAGGAGGGATGTAGAGCTGCACTCAAGTGTCTTAAATAGCCTGGGGGTGGGTTAATGAACCATAGAGAGGAGGACGGCTTACCCATAAGCCACTCTAACCACTACATTTATGGTAGAAACATGTGTGCCCACCAGAATCCTACTCTACTGCCATATAGGTGCCATCTGCAGCCAAAAGGGCTATTGGGTTTGTAGACAGGTGGATATAGTGGGTTTTGTGGGGCTCACCATAACCTATAAGGGAGTTCTGGTGAGATGTTTATGTGGCGCCCTTCTTGTGAAGTTCACAGCAGTGCCTTCTAAGGTGCCCCACTGCTCTGTTGCCATGTCTGGGTTGCCTGTCCATTACAAGATTGGCCCCTCTCATGTCCAAGTGGTCTTGTTCTGGGCATTTGGGACTTGGATGAAAATTTGGTCAAAAATGTGTTTAAAGATGGACGTTCTGGCAGTCTGGATGAATAATAGCCTGGACGTCCAGAAAGACAATTTTCAGAAAAAAAAAATTCTAGACATATTTTTTGAAAATGAACATTTTCACACTGCCGACTTTGGGCATCTTGCGCTATACTTCCGAATCAGACGGAGACATTTGTTTTGATTATGCCCCTCCACGTGGTTAAGGGTTTTAAAATTATTATTTTATTGTGATTTGTATTTGATTGTATTGTATTATTATTTTTCTTGTAAACTGCTTTTAAACTTTTGCAGTAAGTGGTATATAAAGTTAATAAATCAAATCAAACTCAAGACTTCTCCAGAGCCTTTAATACATAGGATGCCTGGCTATACAGTACACTCATTCTGCAGCACCTGGACTAGCTTGCAGGAACTGATCTAACTGTACAAACAACTTGTCTTGAGTTTAGCCACCCATCCGCTTATCCCAATGCACTCTGTACTAGTGCTGCCCGATTTCCGATTCGAATCTATTCACCGATTCACTTTGGGTGAATCGATTTGAATCGATGTGTATTTTTAAAAAATCGGCCTTTCCGATTCGGGGCCCAATCTCCCCGTGCCCGGCTGTCATCGCACTCACGAATCCTGCCATTCAAAGCTTTTTTTTTTTTTAAAACCCTCTCACCGGCTTGTGGATTTGGCTTGACTCGGCACAGCCTGAAGTTGTGTTTGACTCCGGTAAAGAAAGTACAAAAGAAAAAAAAACAGGCGCTTTTTCAAACCCTCCCCGTAACACTAGCCTGAATTAGCAGCTGCTTCGCTCTCTCCTTCTGTAGCTTTAGCGATTCAATTTGCTTCTGCAGCCTCAGAGCCTCTGCTAGGCCGTCCCGCCTCCAGGGAAGAAGGAAGTTGCATCATCAGAGGCGGGACAGCCTAGCAGAGGCTCTGAGGCTGCAGAAGCGAATTGACTCGCTAAAGCTATGGAAAGAGAGAGCGGTGCAGCTGCTAATACTGGCGAGTGTTACGGGGAGGGTTTGAAAAAGCGCCTGTTTTTTTTCTTTTGTACTTTCTTTAACGGAGTCAAACACAACTTCAGGTTGTGCCGAGTCAGGCCGGGGAATCCACAAGCCTATTAATTGGGAGGGGGATGTGGTGCCGATGGACCTGGGAGACAAGAGGGAGGGGGACTGATAGGAGGCAAGGAGAAGAGGGAGTGATGCTGCTAGACCTGGGAGGAGAGTGGGTAAGGTACTGCTTCTAGTCAGAGGGGAGGGGAAGGGAGAGTAGCCCTTCTAGTTGGAGAGGAGAAGTGCTGCTTGCCCTGGGGGTGGAAAGGAGAGGTGCTGCAGCTAGTTGGTGGGGGAAACGGAAGTAGAGGGGAGGGAGAGGTACTGTTGGAGCTGAGTGGAGGAGGGAGATGAGAGGGAGAGGTGATGCTGGATTGGGAACAGAGGAGAGTGCTGCTGGACTTAAAATGGAAGAGGGAAAGCTGCAGCAGGACTGAGGGGAGAGCAGTGGAGGAGGAGAGTGGATGGGGTAAGGGGGGAGAGCAGTGGAGGAGAAGGGGGAGAACAGTGAAGGAGGAGAATTAGAGGGGAAGGGGGAAGAGAAATGCTATTGCTGCACCCAATTGGGGAGAGAGGGAAGGAAGGATAAGGAAGCAGCAGGACTGAGGGGAGAGCAGTGGAGGAGGAGAGTGGATGGGGTAAGGGGGGAGAGCAGTGGAGGAGAAGGGGGAGAACAGTGAAGGAGGAGAATTAGAGGGGAAGGGGGAAGAGAAATGCTGTTGCTGCATCCAATTGGGGAGAGAGGGAAGGAAGGATAAGGAAGCCCAGGAAGGGAGAGGAGAGGAAAGAGATGCCAAGACTATGGGAGGGAGGGAAAGGAAAGGCAATACTAGACCATGGAGGGAGAGATGTCAGGGCATGGGAGGGGGGGGGGAGACAGATGCCAGACCAGGGGAAAGGAATGGAAATGGAAGGGGAGGACACAGATGGAAGATGGATGGTTAGCACGGAGAAAGAAGAAAGAAGCGAGTTATCAGAAGATAACCAGACAGCAAAAGGTAGAAAATCATTTTCTGTTTTGTGATTACAATATGTCAGATTTGAAAAGTGTATCCTGCAAGAGCTGGTGTTAGACCGCAAACACTCTATAAGGGTATCACCAGAAAGGAAATACGATGCTTACAGATAATACAAAACACTGCTGTTAAAATTATTTATGGTGCTAGAAAATATGACCATGTTTCACCACTTCTGATTGATGCTCATTGGTTACCGGTTGAACATCGAATTAACTATAAAATCTTGCTATTAACTTTTACTACCAAATCATTCAATCAACCAGCATTTATCGATCAACTTCTTACTCCTTATCACCCAACTAGATCTCTTCGCTCTACATCGCAGAATCTTTTAGTTGTCCCATCACTCAAATCGATCAACACTTTGAGATCCAATAATTTTGCTGTTACTGCTCCTACCCTTTGGAACTCATTGCCTTCCTATTTGCGGACGGAGCTTTCTATTAAACAATTTAAAGCTAAACTCAAAACTTTTTTGTTTGATGATGCTTTTGAATAAAACTGCCCTTTTTAGGACTAAACAATCATTAGTCTTTCCCTTCCTATTGTTTTTTCCCTTTTAAATGTACTTTATCTTATTTTAAATATTGTAGTTCTTCCCTTTTCCCCTTTTGTATGGAGTTTACTTTCTTTTGTCTTCAGTGTTTTTTCGTTTGTTGTAACTTTTAATGATTTGTTGTAACTTTTAATGATTTCCCCAATTTTTACTATTATTGTACACCGCCTAGAAATTTATATAAGCGGTATAACAAACTTTTTAATAAACTTGGAAACTTGGTGACCTAAGATTTAACAGAGAGAGGAAAAGTCCCTTTTGTTTCTTTATTTTGTTTACACCACAGCGCCAGTGTGGGTAGGAGTGGGCAAAGGGGGTGTAGAAGCTATAAAATAAACCCATCAGGATGTTTGAAAACAACACCCAATTGGGCAGGAAAATCGAATCGAATCAAAAAACCAATTCAATAGGCTGAATCGAATCGAATCAAATTTTTTTCCCCTGAATCGGGCAGCACTACTCTGTACCACCATCTTGTTCCCATCTAATAATTATCTGTGCTTCACCCCTCAGCTATATGATAAGCTGTATTGTAGAAAAGCATTAGTGTCATATCTTTATTTGAAAGGTCTAATGTGTGCTTATTAGCTGTTTCTGAAGTATTATGCTGACATCGTATTATATCTCTTTTTAATTGAATTTCAGTTCTGTTAATAAGTATATTTTTGAAACTGTAGTCCTATTATTAAGTTTCAATTTGCTGATTTTGAATTTACCTTTCATTGTATTTATGTATATATTTGGAAGTTTTACTACTGTTGTGCTGTTAACAAAATTGTAAGTTTTTATGTTGAACTCTACTTGCCTTGGGTAAATTTCTTCATAAGGGCAATCTATATATATAAAATCGGAGGTATGTATGTGTGTATGTATGTATGCATGTGTGTGTGTATGTGCTGCGATCACGCAAAAACGGCTTGACCGATTTGAACGAAACTTGGTATGCAGATCCCTCACTACCTGGGATGATATGTTCTGGGGGTCTCGCGGCCCACCTGCACACGTGGGCGGAGCTACAAACATAAAATCAGATTTCACCCATTCATGTCAATGGAAAAAATGTAAAAAGCTGCCAACGCAAAAACGGCTTGCCCGATTTGAACGAAATTTGGTATGCAGATCCCTCACTACCTGGGGTGATATGTTCTGGGGGTCTCGTGGCCCACCTGCACATGTGGGCGGAGCTACAAACAGAAAATCAGATTTCACCCATTCATGTCAATGGCAAAAATGTAAAAAGCTGCCAACGCAAAAACGTCTTGCCCGATTTGAACAAAACTTGGTATGCAGATCCCTCACTACCTGGGGTAATATGTTCTGGGGGTCTCGCAGCCCACCTGCACATGTGGGCGGAGCTACAACCTGAAAATCAGATTTCACCCATTCATGTCAATGGCAAAAATGTAAAAAGCTGCCAACGAAAAAACGGCTTGCCCGATTTGAACGAAACTTGGTATGCAGATCCCTCACTACCTGGGGTGATATGTTCTGGGGGTCTCGCGGCTCTCCTGCACACGTGGGCAGAGCTACAAACAGAAAATCATATTTCACCCATTCATGTCAATGGCAAAAATGTAAAAAGCTGCCAACGCAAAAACGTCTTGCCCGATTTGAACGAAACTTGGTATGCAGATCCCTCACTACCTGGGGTAATATGTTCTGGGGGTCTCGCGGCCCACCTGCACACGTGGGCGGAGCTACAACCTGAAAATCAGATTTCACCCATTCATGTCAATGGCAAAAATGTAAAAAGTTGCCAACGAAAAAACGGCTTGCCCGATTTGAACGAAACTTGGTATGCAGATCCCTCACTACCTGGGGTGATATGTTCTGGGGGTCTCGCGGCCCTCCTGCACACGTGGGCAGAGCTACAAACAGAAAATCAGATTTCACCCATTCATGTCAATGGCAAAAATGTAAAAATCTGCCAACGCTAAAACGGCTTGCCCAATTTGAACTAAACTTGGTATGCAGATCCCTCACTACCTGGGGTGATATGTTCTGGGGTCTCACGGCCCACCTGCATATGTGGGCGGAGCTACAAACAGAAAATATGATTTCACCCATTCATGTTAATGGAAAAATTGTAATAAGCTGCCAACGCAAAAACGGCTTGCCCGATTTGAACGAAACTTGCAACACATCTTCCTTTTCAGTTTAAGAGCTTGCAAATTCCAGTGAGACTTGCATTCTCTATCACAATCAACATATCACAGGGACAGACTATTACATACTGTGGGGTGGATTTAAGATCCCCCTGTTTTTCCCATGGTCAACTCTATGTTGCTTGCTCAAGGGTGGGTTCACCCAAGAATTTATATGTTCTTGCTCCTGGGGTTGAAACTAAAAATGTTGTTTATAATCAAGTTTTGTGTTAGTTGTATTGTATTCATTTTGTCAAATATTTCACATTATAATTTGAATATTGTACTTTTTATAAAGCTGTAAAAAAATAATTTCATTCACCACTATAAAGTATCTTTATTTGAATCCCTTTACTGTGTTATTGCTATAATTAAATACCCGTGCAACGCTGGGGCATCAGCTAGTAAATAAATAATATAAGGGGTCCTTTTACTAAGGCACGCTTACCGATGTAGCATGCGCTAATCAATTTAGTGCGCATTAAATGCTAAGGCGCCCATTATGTTCTATGGGCGCCTTAGCATTTAGTGCACGCTAAATCAGTTAGCGCGCCTTACCAAAAGGACCCCTTAATTCCCTCTGAAAAGTCTGTGGTGAAAGTGCAGAACAACCATCAGGAGCGTCTGGAGAACATTAACAGAGATTAGAAAACTATACCCTGCTAATACATAATCTGTAAAATAAATATCCTGACACACCTAATAACACCAGAGAAAGATATTATAGGTTACTGTCAACTAGTGAAAGCTGGTTGCTAGGTGCTAACATAAGAACATAAGAAGCGCCATCTCCGGATCAGACCTTCGGTCCATCAAGTCCGGCGATCCGCACATGCGGAGGCCCAGCCAGGTGTACACCTGGCGTAATTTTAGTCACCCATATCTCTCTATGCTTCTCGCAAGGAGATGTGTATCTAGTTTGCTTTCAAATCCTAGAACGGTGGATTCCACAATAACTTCCTCTGGGAGAGCATTCCAGGTGTCCACTACTCGTTGCGTGAACATAAGAATTGCCACTGCTGAGTCAGACCAGTGGTCCATCATGCCCAGCAGTCAGCTCACACGGTGGCCCTCTGGTCCAAGACCAGCACCCTAACTGAGACTAGCCCTACCAGCGCACGTTCCTGTTCAGCAGAAACTTGTCTAACTTTGTCTTGAATCCTTGGAGGGTATTTTCCCCTATAACAGCCTCTGGAAGAGCGTTCCAGCTTTCTACCACTCTCTGGGTGAAGAAGAACTTCCTTACGTTTGTACGGGCACCCTCCTGCCGGCGATCTTCAGGGGGACATTGAGGGGTCTGGCAGGAGGGGTTGGGCACCCTCCTGCCGGTGATCTTCAGGGAGGCTGTTGGGGGGGGGGGGGGGTCCGGTGAGGACGGTTAGGGTATTTTGTTTGGGGGGGTGTTGGGGGGGGTCTGGCAGGAAGGGTTGGGTACCCTCCTGCCGGCGATGTTTGGGGGGGCGGGTTCTTTTGGCAGGATGGGTTGGGCACCCTCCTGCCGCGAACGTCGGGGGGGTTGGGGAGACTGGCGGTCATAGTTGTGGCCGCTATACTAATCACAGCAGGGAAATCCCTTGCCGCAATAAAGTATAGTGGATGCGTCCTATATAGAATCCGAGCCAAAAACCCAATTCTGTAACCGGCGTCTGCAATATGAACCTTGGTTATAGAATCGGGTTTACTTTGGGCGGGTTTTGTTCCGATTCTGTATAGGATGGGCGTCCTATACGGAATCCGGGCCTAAACATCTGCATAGACATGATTCCGGCAGTGTGTTCTTTCTTTTAATTGGTTTTTAACAGCACAGTAAATTATCACAGTGTTAATAGCCAATTAAAACAATTAACTTAGGCGATGGTAGAGTGCCTACCAGCGCCTTTCTAACAGCATCGGTTTTAGAATCCGGGCCTCAGTGATTATCTTGGTGCTATATTCTAACAGTGAATCTCTGTTTCTTATGTGTTTTGGTGTCCAAAAGATTCTTGAAACATTCACTATGGTAGTGTAATGGATGATCCATCTTATGATGCTGATAATGTGCATCCAGTGAAAATGGTATGGTCTCACTATATAAGTGGTCACAACAACAGTAGATTACATTTTTGTTTGAGGACAATCTACTCAATGTGGAATGGTTGGCAGTCTTGGAAGATAAAAATGGGTTTAAGTGATTACATGCCCTGCAGGCTCTGGTTAAAATTGATAGTAAGCACAAAATAGTAAAATATAAATATACTTACAATAAGTTCAAATTGAGAGAGTTAAAGTTTAAAAGAAGTAACGTGGCTAAAAACAGATGAAAAGAGTTGATAAATGAGCATGTACCTTGAATAAGAATAATCATTCACAGGTCTACTCCAAATAGATTTGTAACATAGTAGTGAATTGGTTTGATTTAGAATGCACTTGCAAGTCAGCAGCAGAATGAAAAATGATTTCAGTCTCTGTCTTACTAAATGAAGCAGTTTCTCCGATGCACTGTCATTAATCCAAACTTTCTGGCAACTGTGAAGAAATTTAGATCAAGTATAGCAATTGTATAAAATAAAAATGCAAGGCTATGAGGATAACTTTGTAGAGGTATCCTGTTTCCAACAGTGACCAACGCAGGTCCCAAGTACCTTTGGAAGGTCCTTTGGCCCTCTCGCTTTCTGCCCTGGAGCCAAGAAGTTTTCCACTTTGGAAATGGCTTGGCCCAGCTGTCCCACCCCTTGCTTCCTCACTCATTCCTGGGCCTCTCTGGGTATTGAGTAGTGGCGCTGGCTGGCTGGTAGGGGCGCTATAATGCGGTAATGGAATGGATAGTATGCAAGACATGTTTGTGGAGTATGTTGTAGATTTTTCTACATATGAGATGCCTCCTTTTCATGAATTGTGCAATTGTCATTATTTTAGGCAACTAAGGGCAGAATTTGGTAAGTTACCCTGTTCATTATTGCTTCCACCAACTGTTCCCTAACATTTCTTCCAGCACTTCATTAATACTATGGGAATGATGTGCCAACCACCTCTCACACACGCCTTAACTGCTGGGCTAGGGCCTTGGGTCTCTCTACCGGCTTCATCCGGATAGCCTTGAATTGGCTGCAGTACTTTTCGGGTTTGTTTCCCATGTAATCCAACAGGACCTCCTTATTGATCTTGTAGTCTGAGGCCTGTTCAAGACTTAAAGTTTAGTAAGCCTCCAATGCACGCCCTGCTAGACATGGGATAAGTTTCAGGGTCCACTGGCCAGTGAGACGCCCCACTGGCTAGTGAGACGCCCCAGCCACCCTCTCGAAAGCCAACAAGAAATCCTCAATATCATCCTACAGTGTTAGCTTATTAAGTCTAATAGGCTCCCCAAAGAAAGTTCCTACCAGGGTGCTGGCAGTTCATTAGTGACTTGCTGCTATGCGAGCTTATGGATGGTTTGTATTTGCTCCCCAAGCATGTCTAGTAACTCCGCATGTCAAGCTTGTTGGGTGCTCTGGTCTGCTTTCCAAATGTCCATCTGTGTCCTCAAGGTCTCGCTTATCGTCTCCACAATCCACCTCATTTTGGCCTCCCATCTGGCCGTGTGCTTGGCAGGCTCCATCTGAAAAGGAAAAATTACAAAAACAAAAATCAAATGGGGCTCTTATGGCACCTTTCCCTTTCCCCTCTTACTCTTTATCCTCGATCAGCAGCACCCTAACGTACCCTTACAGGTACCGATGGTTCTGCACATTGAGTTGAATGTAAAGTCAGGCTCCCCCTCCTCAAGCATGCCGCTCCTCTGGTCACCCTGCTCCCTGGGTTCACCTCCAGTCTGGCTCAATCTCTGCTCTCTATCTCCTTTGACTGGTTGTGTGCAGCTCCTTGCCACCTTGGGTGTCTTTAGGATAGCGATCAGCCATGCCTCCGTCCTCCAATCACAGATAAAGCCTTCCAATAGTTCAACTCACACCTCACTGAGCGATCTTACTCTGTTCAGTATTCTGGTTCTTTCTCAAGTCCACAGCAGATTCCATCAGGTGTTCCTCAGGGTTCTGTTCTTGGGCCCATACTTTTCAATACTTTCCTCGCTCCCTAAATATTACTGCTTCAGTCTCTTGGGTTTACATTTTTTATTTACATTGATGATATTGAGTTGTTCTACCCTTTCAACTTCCAATGTTCTAATGATTTTTGTTTAATTTCCAAGAAATTAGACAAGGTAGTTAAGTGGTTAACATATAATAAATCAACTCTCAGAAAACTTCTACAATGATTTTTTTCCTCTACCAATTGTCTACCAAAACCTACATGCTTCACTTTGAAAGGTATTTCCCCTGTCATATTCATCATCTACTAAGATTCTTGGAGTAACCTTAGATAACATGTTGTTATTCCATTAACACATTTCTAGTGTCGTTTCTTCTTTGTTTCTCAAGCTTCATCAGCTTTATTCTGTTTGGTTACTCCTAAATCGCAACTCTCTTTGGATTCTCTTACACTCTATGGTCTTCTCCAAGTTGGATTACTGTAACTCCCTTTTAATTGGACTTCCCCGCTATCAACTCCGTCGCCTTCAGCTTGTTCAAAACACTGCTCTCCATCTCCTTTAATGTGGCTCAAAATATGACCTTATTACTCCTCTACTCAAATCTGAACATATGCTTCCGATATCTTACAGAATACCATTCAAGTACAATGTACTCACTTTCCAGATTCAGCCCTAGTCTGGACTTCCCTCATTTTTGTCTTGTTTTCTAACCCTCCTATAGAGATCTTCATTCTAATCAACATCTGCTATCTGTTTCCTCTTTTAGACAGATGTTTCTTGAAATTAGCCGGGATTCTAGTTTCGCAGTCATGGCTCCCACTTTGTGAAACTCTCTATCACTATACTTAAGGTCAGAAAAATCTCTTAAGCCTACTACTTTATAAAGGCATTTGATGCATCTTCTTAGTAGACCTTCTCATTATGAACAACATAGTTCCTTTATATTGTTACCCTTTACCTCTTGTTGTTTCCCTTTATGTTCTTCCTTACAATATACTGTAAACCTCTCCCTCCCTTGTAAGCCTGTGTCTAGTAAGTTTCCTCGTCTTCATCTTTATACCATGTTGGTTTTTATTGTTTTTTTAATTTTTTTAAACTGTTTTCCCTGTACCCTTGGTTGTATCATTGTAAACCTGAGCAATGCATTTAAGAGATTGTTTGCAGTTTCTGTATCAAGTGAGTAAGATTGAAATTGACGCATTTACAGTATGTGAAGAGCATCTCAGCCAGCTGTTTGAGAGCCACAATGCAGGACTTCAGGGGCCGAATGTGGCCTTGGCATTGCATGTTGGAGACTACCGGCCTATCATATCTTACAATCTGCATGTGTTTTGACAACTGAATAATTTGGTGTCATCTACAAATTTGATCACCTCACTTGTTTCAATTTCTAGATAATTTAGAACTTGTAATAAACACCAGTCCTCAAATAGACATCAATGCATAGCATGCCTTTTTAAGTACACTAAATAGTTATGAAGGAACATTCAACTAAATAATTTGAAGAAATGAAGGGTGCACAATGTACTATTCACAAAACTCTCCACTGAAAATATAAACACGCTGATGTACAAACAAAACATAGAACATTGAAGGAAGGAAAAAGCCTCAGGTTACCAGTGAGCCAATGTACTTTGTGCTCTAAATTCAACACTCCATCATAGGCATAAAAATCCTTCAATATTCTGAACAGTGTCTGCCACTAAAACTTACAAAAATGTGCTCAAAAACCATTTTAACAGAAAGCACGCCCCCCCCAAAAAAGAAAAAAACAGGAAATTCTCCTTTTCACCGTTGCCACAGAACTGTGAGTCACAAATTGTTTTTCCTGTTTTGGGAGGACTGTTTTTTCTTAAAATGTTTTTTAAGCACATAGTTGCACATTTTTGTAAGTTTTAGTGGCAATTAGACACGGTTTAATTCAACATATTTCAGAATATATGAAGATTTTTTTGTGCCTATGAAGGAGTGCTGAAGGTAGAGCATAAAGTGCATTGGCTCCCCTGTAAACTGAGGCTTTTTCCTTCAATATTCTTTGTTGTTTTATTTGTGCTTCAGCATGTTTGTATTTTGAATGAAGGTCTATTGTACATAGGTCATTGAGATGGGAATTGAGACATTGAGGTGAGGATGTGCTCAGTTCCCCCCAGTATTTTTGGCTCTACTAAATGTAAAGTTTACATATAAAAATTTGTATTTGCTAGCACATATAGCTTGTGCAATCAAATTCCAAATATACATGTAGACAAAAAGAGCAGTACCAACTCAGCAACTTCCAGTGGTGATTTTGCAACTCGCATATATAGGCACATAGGTTCCCTATGAATCAGTCTGAGACAATAAGATGATAACAGGGAGTTAGAATAAGAAGGAGCTTCTTTTACAAATCTATACTTATAGTTGCTGCCCCTTAACTAGTGAAACAGTAATTTTTTAAATTTGAAAGTGAATATAAGAAACTGGGGATTTAAGGAAAATGATTCCCTTAATTTCTGAAACTAGCACTTAAAAAGAAATCTGTGTATGCTTCTCAGCAGGTACAAAACCTGACAGTGAAATTTGTTTGAATATACGTGTATTTTCAGTGTAAGATGGATAAAGCCGTGTGGTTGCTATATTATCCACTTTAAAGAAAATAAATATTTCTGCTTATTACACACCTACATCATGCCATGCCCACTTGAAATCTCTGATTCCTGGGGATCTGTACATAAAGCACAGTTACTTACCGTAATCCTGGGACAGAAGCAGATATTCTCACATGTGGGTTGCATCATTCATAGAGCCCTGGGAAGGACAGTAAAAAGTGTAATATTACTAATAAAATTTTTTGAACTGAAAAAAAAAAGCTTTAACAAGCATGCGTGAGTGCCTTCACGCTAGATGCCAGCTCATGAGGTCGTCAGTTCTATTCCCAAGTGAAAAAGCCAACTAGGGGAGGTGGGCAGATTGTGAGAATATCTGCCTGCTATCCCAGGATAACACCTGTTATGGTAAGTAACTGTGCTTTATCCTTAGACAAGCAAGCAGCATATTCTCACATGTGGGACTCCCAAGCTTTAGTAAAGGGATGGAGGGAGAATTGGGTTCCAAGAACTCAGGAAAATTTGAGTTGCCTTGCAAAAATCTAGACCTAATGTCTGATAAGAGAGCACGGAGGCAAGGGAAGGAACATAACGGAAAAAAATAAATAGAGGAATTCCATGCTCTACTAGAGGTAAAAGGAGAATTCTGAGAAAACCTATATGTATGGAGGCTGAGAAAAATAATAAACGACCTCCTAGAGGCAGGTGAATCACAATATAGGCGATGGAGACACCAAAAAGATTCACGAATCAAATAAGAAAGGACTACTGGAAAATGCACCCATATGGAACAGCAGATCAAATGAGCAGTTGAAACCAGTCATGTCTCAGAGTAGATACGAATGAGAAGAAAAAGGAATTTCATAAGCAATGAAAGCATGATTCTCGTGAAAAGAATAGTCTTAGAGGATAAAAAGGAGGAACTATCCTAGAAAGAAAGAAAAAACAATGCTATGAAGTGTAAACTTAGAACGACATAGTGGCTTACTGTGGAGAAAATAACCTCCTGATAATATATATATATATATTTTAGCTCATGAAGGCTGAGTAAGGATTGTAATAAGCCTTAAAATGAGAAAATCAGTAGAGAACCAGAAGGGGAAGCATATTACACAAGCAATATGCCAATAAACACGAAATCCCCTCAGAGATTTAGTAAGGATAGTGTGAATGGATTTGTTTAATATCCTTGTAAAAACAAAAAGTTGGTTAAGTAGGGTGTTTTTTTTTTTAAGGCTCCTCATGTACTGAAAAAGAGGAGCTTAGTAAGGTTAGAGCACTAGTAAAATTGGGAGCTGAACCCATGAAAGCATATTTCTAGAAGGAAAGTAGTTGAAATTTTAAACTACTGTCCCCTACAGTGCATTAGAAACTTGGGAATCAAAATATATAAAATTATACCCAAGTAAAAATAAGGAATGGAGAAATGAGCCATGATAGATGTGGCCCCGAATAGCAGATAAGTGCTACACGAAACACATGTACCTAAGAAAGTGAACAGAAAAAACAAAGTAACAAATCCTGTATCCTCTTACTTTGCTAGAGAAGAGGAATCATGGGTAACCGGACCGTAGCCGTGTGGTACCTCCAAAAAACAAAGAAATTACTCCTGAGCCAATGGCATCAACTGAACATAAGGAGATACCATAGAGTTGAGAGTGACCTAACTAAATGAAAAGAGGCAATATGCCTGCAGAGTTGAGGTGCTGAAGAGGATCTTCTTGAAATGCAATAGAGGTACTTCAAGAAAAAATGGTCACAAGTAGCAGAAAGAACAAAAGAAAAACTGCAGACAAGCGTACAAGATGCAGGCTATGTTTATTATTTGAATTATTTAATGCGATTAATGTTACCACCTTTTACCGAACCAAGGGACCCGACACGGTCCATGTTTCGGTTAACACGTGTTCTTCAAGGGTCCAAGGTTGACAGGGTATCAAATTAAACCACAAAAAGAATAAACATGAGCCTGCTTGAATCGGAGAAAATCGTAGACCAAAAGTCTCTGTATAATCTCACTCGCTACATAGTGAGTTTATAAAGAGACTTTTGGTCTACGATTTTCTCCGATTCACAAGGCTGAAACTTCATTGATGATCATGGAGGAAGTCAGGATGGAAATTTGTGTGAAGGCTGCTAAACATTGAAAGAAGTTTGAAGAAAGTCCAAAATTTATTTTCCTTTCTACTTTTTATCTTTGCTTGTTTTCAAAAGAAAAGTAAAACAGAAAGAAGAAACTTTAAATACTTGAAAAAGATTTATAAAAAATAAATGGGAAGGCAACTCAAGAGATATGTCTTTTTCACTTTGCGGAAAACAAAAAACTGACAACCTTGCAAGTTGGCATCGGGCGGGAAGACACTCGTGCATGCATGGTGTGGGCAGTCTAAAAGCTAGTTAAAGCTTAAAGGGATGCTACACTTTTCACTGTCCATACCGGGGCTCCATGGATGTTGTCACCCACATGTGAGAATATGCTGTCTGCTTGGCCTTCTGAAATCACCATTTGCATATGCATGTGATCTACATGTGTAAGAGCCACTATTTTTTCCATATGTAGGTGCTTCTAAAAAGATCACATCAGATTTCCATACTAAACTTTAGTGATTAGGCTTCTTAATTTGAAAGGGTGCATGACAGATAACTTTTACCTTGTCTAATGTGTTGTCTTTGTCATATTTTGCAGGTATTTTTTGTATCTACAGCTTAAAAGAGATATTTTCCATGGTCGCCTGCTGTGTTCTTTTTTTGATGCTGCCTACCTGGGTGCCTGTATTGTTCAAGGTGAGTAAGATGCTCTAACTGTTATTTAAAATAATTGGATGTCTTGAATGGTTTCTGACAGTTTACTCTGCAGCTCCTCAATATCTTTCCTTTCTTATCTGTCCCTGTACTCCTCCCCAGGAACTACGTTCATCAGGCAGGTCTCTCATATCTGTATTCTCTATTGCCAACTCCAGACTATGTTCCTTTTCTTTTGCTGCACCATACGCCTGGAACAGACTTCCTGAGTCAGTACGTCAAGCTCTGTCCCTGCCAGTATTCAAATCCAGGCTGAAAGCCCACCCTTTTGAGGTTGCTTTTAACTCCTAACCCCCATTTGCTTGTAAAGCACCCATGCCTGAAAAACTCCCTAATCTCCTTCTTGTCTTGTTTGTCTGTTTGATTAGATTGTAAGCTCTATGGAGCAGGGACTATCTCGTGAATGTTTTACTATACAGGATGCTTCGCAGGTCTAGCAGTGCTATAGAAATGATAAGCAGTAGTACTTTGTGTAGCCTTCCCCCCCCCCCCCCCCAGCAATGGATATTTAAAAAAAATATAGGCCTGGATGCACAAAAATTGTTGTTAAAATGTGGGTTGCTGTTGGGCTGTGTGATTTGAAAATGTCGATCAATGTTCTAACAACTTCACATGCAAATGAGTTTTTTGTGCTTGAAGGTGAGAGAGTGGAAGTTGTGGGGGATTTCAATCTCCTGGGCTCTTTTGTAAATGAAGAACATAACCAGCAGGGAAGAAATACTTCACAAGGTAGCACTTAGTCGCTCTTCAATGATGGCTCTTGACAAAGTGGTCAAAGGCAAGGAAATAGCACTCCAGGCAAAGATCAGACATGTCCATACATTCGTTTTCTCAGTGGTCAATTGTGGATGCAAAGGCTGGGCACAGCGGAAACAGGACAGAATGAAGATTGACTCATTTGAGCTTTGGTGTTGGAGAGGAATTTTGTATGTGCTGTGGACCGCCAGAAGAACTGACGAATTGATTCTGGAAGAAATCAAACCAGCTATGTCATTGTAGGCCCAAATGGTGAAGCTACAACTGTCTTATTTTGGTCATTCTGTCAGAAAAGAAAGATCATTGGAGAAGGACAACTTGTTTGGAAAGATCAAGGGAACCAGGCGAGGAGGGTGACCTGCAATCAGACTTGCCATATTGAAAACAACCATGGGGATGACGTTGGAGGACCTTGCTGGACTTGCACAGAACTGATTTCTTTTTAGATCTGTAATTCATCTAGTCATTAAGACTCGAGCATGAGTCGATAACACCTTAGAAGAAGAAGAAGGGTTTCCATGCACTAATTGATTAGAGCTGTCATGGGCACTCTTAACCCTCAAACACGCCCCCTTCACAGAAAATTAAAAACATTTTTCAGCACGTGGAATGCACACTCAAATTGGCCATTTTATCATGGGATGCCAGCACACATGTGTGGTAAGCACTCACTAGCATCTACCACAGTTTAGTAAAAGGACCCCCAGAAAATCTTAGAACTCCAAGAGATAACAAACTTGTGATTTTAGTCTGCATCCATTTGTGAAATGGCAGAGGAAAGGCCCTGCCAGGGTTGGCCAGAAGCAGCCTGTTTATGGCACTTCCTCTGCTCACTGGCTGCCGCTATTGCTTCAGGTAAGTGAGGGAGGGAGGGGGATGTCAGGATCAGCTCTGTTGCTTTGGGTAAGGGAGAGAAGGTGGGAGAGAGGGAGGGGGTTGTCAGAACCAGCGTTGCTGCTTCGTGTAAAGGAGAGGGGATGTCAGGACCAGCTGCCTGCTGCTTTGGGGGGGGGGGGTCTGGAGGGAGGGAGGGGTATTGTTAAAACTGTCTGCCATGGATGATAGAGTGAGGTGGGAAGGGAGACAAAACTATTTTTACAGTAACTCTCAAGCAACCAGAAGCTACAGTTATTTGGCATTCACTAATCCCATGGGTGCCAGATAACTGAGAGTCTACTGTAGTATCTCAGAAACAGAATAAAACATAACAAATAACATCTAAATCAAAATTAAATAATACATACAAAGCAGAAATGTATAAAGTTGTAAACACCACCGTAAACCAGTGTCATCATGAAAAACAGATATATGATAACCCCCCCCCCCGATAAATTTGAATCTAAATTAAGACCCATAGGTGCCACTGTATCAAACTGAAAATAAAATGTTGTTCTATCTGGAGAAGCAGTCAGTCTGTCACCTCTCCAGTGTTCTCTAACAACTTGCAGTACAATAAAATAAATCTTCAAATTGGTGCCTTTTACTAATCCTGTGTGCAACCATGAGTTGATCAGCTAGCTTTCTTTTAATTGCACTCTTGTGTTCAATGATGCGCTTGTTCAGTACTTTTATGATCTTATTGATGTACATCAAAGCACGTGGACAAGTAGCTGCATAGATGGCACACATTCTGTTTGGAATTTGAAAAATGACGTAGTCATAGCTTATATTTCATATCTAATCTAGGATGGATGAAAAATTTAGATTGCCAGTTGACAATACAAACTGTACGATTATGACAAGAGAAGGGCCCCCCCCCCCCTAAATATCTCTCCTCACAGGCATAGGTAGACAGGATGGCACTAATATGTCTTTCAAATTGCCGGGGAGTATCTTTTAAATGCAACTATCAGTTCTTTCTCTTTAAAATGTGCTAATGTTTGAATGATTTGCCAATATAGTTTAAGAATCTATATTATCCCATGTGACAGGTGGTCAAAATGCATGACACTTTCTACTTTCTCTGTTTTATTCTTAAAAATGTGTGACAAGAAATTAATCTCTGGGTAGAGCATCTGCCCTGGCTAGACTGTCCTTAATGTAGGGTCTGATATCCTCATTGAATTGTTCTTTCATGTCTGGAGCTTCTGAGCAGACCCTTTTAACTCTTAAAAACTGATGTTAACTATTGTAGTGTAGTAACTTATTCATATGTATAGGTTTTCAGTATATGTATGGTATGTAACAACTTATCAAAACACTCAATAGAATTGGAATTATAACACTATACAAATAAATTCTCAATAATTTCTATAGACTTCTACTAAAAAGAGAATTTTTAAATATCTTATCTAAATGCCTTTGAGATTTAACTGTCCTTTTAAAGGCGACCTAGAATGATTTTATTTCTACTTCCCCTCCTACTGTTTTTCCCCTAAATTGTTATCTTGTACCTTTAAAATTGTAGTTCTTGCCCATTATCCTCTTGTTTCCACTCGTTATGGTTTAATGTCTCCAAAAGTCTTTGTCGTCCCCTGTCTTCTTAAATTTTTATTTTAGCTATTGTATGCTTTTATGATTTTGTACACCGCCTAGAAGGCTGATTAGGCGGTATAAGAAATTTTAATTAAACTTGAAACTTAAATATAACATCTAATATAATAAAATGGTAGGATGCGCATGCGCACTAAAAAAATCGTGTTCCCTGATCCCGTCGCGGAAACACGAATGCGCATGCGCGCCTACTACGTCACCACAGCCTGCTCTCCACCTCGCACCACTGCAGGCCCCATACTCGCAACTCACACATCCGCTGCAGCCTAGCAACGACCACAACCTTCCCCCCTCAACCGCCTAGGAGCTGCGGCGGGGGCTTTCAGGACAGAATATGATTACCATGTTTCTTTAGGCAGCCCCGGTTGTTTACTTGGATTCAATGTCAGCATTAGGGTTCGCCAGCCGTGAGAGCCAGGTGAGGAAGGCCGCCGCAGCTTCGCCGCTAGGTAGGGGGACAACAATCGCGCTTATGCTCAAGCCGCCACCACGACTCCTCTCTCGAACCGCACCAGGATCGAGAGAGGAGCTGCGGCGGGGGCTTGAGCATAAGCGCCATTGTTGTCCCCCTACCTAGCCGCGAGGCTGCGGCGGCCTTCCTCACATTGAATCCAAGTAAACAACCGGGGCTGCCTAAAGAAACAAAGTTTCACGGTGCTTGGCCTGCCAAACAATTCCTGCCGTTGCCGAAATTTGCCCCACCGTTCCTTCCCTTCCTCCATCAGGTACAGTTCAGCTCCGCCTATGTTAAAAGGAGCTGCTTTGAAATTGGAGCCCTGCCGCCACCGTAACACGTTCCCTCTGCCGCGGTCCCAGATGTCAGAGAAGGGGCGGGACTAAGGCAGAGGGGAACGTGCTACGGCAGTGGCAGGCCTCCGATTTCGACGCAGCTCCTTTTAACATTGGTGGATTCACTGCACCTGATGGAGGGAGGGAAGGAAAGGTGGTTGTGCGCTGTTGAGCCCCACTTTGCCTTCAGACCCTCCCCTAACTGCTCCCTCCTGTCTCAGACCACTGGGGGGAGGTGCCTGTCTTCAGCTGTAGGGATGGAGGGAGGGAAGAAGAAAGAAGGGGCCCTGGCAAGCGAGTTATCAAAAGCCAACCATAGCCTGGGACCCCTTAATGCATGGTATGAATAATGACCAGACAACAAATGGTAAGAAAAATAATTTTATTTTCTGTTTTGTGATTACAATATGTCAGATTTGAAATGTGTCTTGAGGGAGGCTGCCGCCGCGGCTTTGGACAGAGGGGTACCATTTTCGTGGGAGCCGGCCTTCGGAGAGGCTTGGGACGCGGGGACGGATGCGGGAGGGGCTGTCGCTGCGAAGGGCTTTGGTGGGGGAGCCAGCCAGACCGCGAGTGGGGGGACGTTGTAAGCGCGGATTGGTCAAGGAGCCGCCGCTGCCGAGGCTTTAAAATTGCTCTCCCAACGTCACTCCCTCCCGCCCCGGCTCTGCCTCTGCCCAGGTTCAAAAGTAGGAGAGGCGGTCATCTAGCACCCGTTAATCTAACGGGCTTAAACACTAGTAGTAAATAATGATATACTCAGTGAAAGCCAAAATAAGCTTTTGGTATAAGAGCAGAGGACTCTACCAGCTCAGGCTTGAATACATCGTAGCACTCTTCCCTCCCTACCGATGATCTAAATATTCACTTTTCTTAACAAGATGAAAAAGTTCAAAGAGATTGACTTATCTCAGCTGGAGCAGATGTTACATCCTGGGCTCACAATACTTCAAGTCCAAAGTGTTTAGTGCTCCCCATTCAAATCAAGACACCAAAACAAAAATTAAAAAAATCCCCCCCAAATTTATAATCCAAAACCATAATCCTTAACAAGTTCTATATAGTCCATCATCCAAGCATCACAAAACTTCCTCGACACAGTACGTGTTCTCCAGTGGCTTCTTAATACAGTACGTGATTCCCCGATGGCTTTTTCAAGAGGAAGATTAGTCGGCACTGTAGGAAAAGTAGTATCGTATCAAAAGATCTTCAAATAATAGTCCACACTAGTTATTACAAAAAACTTTTAAAAGACTCAAAATACTCATATCTTCTCAACAATAATGAAAAGCTTCATATTGGATGAGCATCATGCTCAGGACTCCATGGCAGCATAACCGCTAAAAAATGTCTTCAGCTCAGCATAGGTCAATCCCATGCTTCTCTAGTTAAATGACATTTCAAGTAATGACGTATTTTAAACAGACTGGACAAGCTGTTGTTAACAACCCAAAGGACACTCCACCGCTTTATTTAACCCTTTAGGGGATACAGTGTCCCAAGTGAAAATGAATCTGGCTAGTTTGTAGGATAGTTTTGGTGAGGTGAAGGGTAGTTTTAGGGAGGTAGTTTTGGAGTATAAGTAGTTGTAGTTTTGAGAGGGGATAGTTGTGAAGGGTTAGATTTGGAGGCGTAATTAATTGGGGTGAGGCTAGATGTACAGAGGTAGTTTGGGGATGGACATGCAGTTTTGAATGGGCAGAGCAGTTGTGGTGAAGTAGCTTTACAGGGTACAAGAGTTTTGGAGGTGTGATTAAATGTGACCCCATTCTGCTAAAGTTTTGAAATTATTTTGTCCCCAGACAGATGCTTTCAACCCCTTATTTACAGTATCATTCTTTTCAACTTTTGTTTGAACTGGAAGAAGACTCACTTTATTTAAAAGTAAAGATATGCATTCCCAACTAATAAGTCATGTTAATACCTAGTTACTATCCTATGCCAATCACCTCCCTCCGAAGCATCTATAGACACCAGGTTACAACAGTCATACAACTACTTTATTTTGACTAAAATATTCCAGATGAACTGAATCAAAAGGTTGATTTTTTTCCCCTGAAGCTAATTATACACTTTCATGGTCACTTCAAAAATAAAATTGCTCTCAGTGCTTTTATTTGTTACTTTTTGGGGGGTTTTCCTGAAGAAACAATTTTCTTCTAAGCTGTGCAACTGAGTTTCTCACCTTTTGCCTACAGAAGGCAATGGGCCTGATATTCAAAACAAATGAATCGGCAGAAGAGGCACCTGCCCGGTTAAAACACATTGAGTAGCTGGGGGGAAAGGTGAAGTCGGTGTGGCTAACGCTGGAAGTGGCATTAGGCGTAATAAGGTACCTCTATAGATGCGATTCTCATGAAGTGTAGGCCTTTAAAACCTTTGCCTACATTTCTGGCGCCTACCTTTCACATAGCCATGGTTCTGTAAATGATGCCATTGTGTGGTTGACGCCCAATCAGCGGGCGTTTACAGAATCTGGACCTGAGTGTCTACCAAAGTGATTTATAGTGCAAGGGCCTGCAAAGTTTAGTGACTTGGTACTTAAGTACCAGATTAGATATAGAGTTTATAGTATGTTTATATTTCATATTTGGCTTCTTAAGATATAATAAGTTTGCTTTCCTCTTGTTTTTCTGCACAGCTGAAATTGGAGAATTTGACCCTGATGAACACGCAGAGAATTATATCGACGACTTTAAAATTTTCCCCAAGCAGTCACAAAAACTGGAAAGAAGAATAGCAGAAATACACAAAAATGAACTCAGGTAATTTAAGGCGTGACTTGTGAAAGTTATGATGGATGAATGATTTTTCCTCTATTTATTCCTACTCGACTGCTGAAGCAGAATAGTTCAGCAAGGGCATTTGAAAATGCAAACGTAGGGCAAAAGTAGCAGATGAGGAGGATCATGCATGGCAGCATGTGCTTGTGCTTGAAATGTATGACAGGTATGGAAGTAGTTAAATTATAAATCCATTTTTTTAGAAGGCGTTTCAGAAGGCTTCCTCTAATGGCTTGAATACGCCGAGGTAGCATGAAAAGTATTTGCAATTGCAAATACCAATTTCCTGAAGAGGCTCTTTTTATAGTGTTAGAACGAAACGTCGCATCACTTCTGGATGGCTGGGTAAAAAACTACACCCTATACTATAGGCAAGAGTCCCCAATAGGGGTGCAAGTGCATATGTATGCATAATTTATACAATGCTACTCTTATAGGTGCCCATAGAGGCAATTGTATTTAAAGAATAATAGTAAAATTTTCTATATAAAATAAAATTAAAAAATTAAAAAGAGATATTTGGACTGCTGATAGCCCGCATACAGGTTATTAACCAAGACTGGTTCTAACGGCGAATAGCTGCGGGCATCTGAGATCCATAGTCTCCAACAAAATCTTCTGTAGAGACATACTTGATCTAGCATTAGCCTATTATTAGGAGTTATTAGGTATGTAAGTAGTGCCATACCAAAGGCTATGCAAGTTGTGTGGTTGCAGAGCAGGGGTTCTCAGACCTCAGGACACACCCAACCACTCAATATGCTTACAATAGAGGTAATGTATGCAAATTTATCTCATACATATTCATTGCGGATATCCTGAAAACCTGACTGGCTAAGTGTCCCGAGAACTAAGTTGAGAACCCTTGCTATAGAGGGTGCAAATATGGAAGGGTGCAAAATTTGTTCCCAGCTGACCATCTCCTTTCATTGGCGGTGGCGAAGTAGGAGGGTGGATGGGATGGAGGTTACCAGTGGGCAAGTCACAAAGGATGTAAGTATTGCTTGATAGTCCAGTAAGGGAGCATACAAGATGATGTTGTATGTTGAGGTTTGTAAAATACTTTGATTTTATTTTTCCCCCTTGATTAAGAAAGTCTTCTCCTTTCCATTCTCCATTCTGATCTTCCAGTAGGTGACATTTTTGCGTACAAATATTGAGCAAGCATGACACCTACTGGTTTGAATGAAAATAATGAGAGCTCTACTTTCAATTAATGTTTTAAAGCCATAGAGCTCAATTTCAGGAGCATGCTAACTGCTTTGGCTTTCAGACTTTTCATGATGAATGCACATGAGATATATTCATAGATATTAACCAAATTCTCAGTGCTAACGTAGGCAGTTGCGTACCTGACTGGACGGAAACCCGGGGCAGAGCACCCCCCTCCTCTGGCTGGAGCACCCCCCCCTCCTGCATGCAGCCGTTGGCTTTGCTGGTCCCCTATCTCGGAACAAGAAGCTGATGCCAGAGCCATTGGCTGCATGCAGGTAAACCGCAGACCCACAACCACTCCTGCATCCCCATGCATCCTGCGCCTGGGCGCACTACTCCCTGCCCTGCCTTTGGTACGCAGTATAGATGGCCTTAGAGTCTGACTGTTAAGGGAACTGCTGAGGACTGTTGTTGGGGGAAGTGCTGAACTTGTAAAGAAAAGTTAGAGAAAAAAGGAATGGTTTTAAAGATTATTTTATTTATCATTTTACAAAAAAAAAAAAAAAAAAAAATTATCAAGCATTATATCTTGTATAGTAATATTGTGATCCATAACATAAATAATAATAAGAAAACATAATAACATATTCTCTTACACTTAAGCAATCTATAGTCCCCAATTATTTGATCCAAGACTTTCAAAGAGTGACATTACCAATTAAAAGGAAAGAACAATAAATAACCATTAATAAACAAGGCAAAGTGGCTGAAATCGGAGGGAGTATTCTAATCATGAGACAGTTACTATTCCAGTTGTTCCTTCTTTCTCAAGACGTTTCAAAGCCACAAAATTTGTTAGGTGCATTGGTTCAAAGAAAACATACTTATCTAAACCATGAAGAACAATACATTTACAGGGAAATCTAAGAAAGAACTTTCCCCCCACTGAAATTACTCCTGGTTTTAATAACAAGAACTGCTTTCTCCGTTTTTGAGTCTCTTTGGTGACGTCTGGAAAGATCTGTATTTTTTGTCCCAGGAACTCTTTAGTTCTATTTTTAAAGAACATCTTCATAATCCAATTCTTATCTGGTGCTAGAGCAACAGTAGCTATCAATGTTGCTGGTGTGACCAAATCCTTTGTAGAAGATTCCAATAAAATGGAAATATCCAATTGTGATTCCTGCTGTTTTTGATTACCCAATTGCTGTTCTGTTTTTCTAAGAGGCAGATAATATACTTGGGAGAAAGGCAGAATAAGTTCCTCAGAGACTGAGAAGACTTTCATAAAGTATTTCTTTAACATTTCCCTGGGTGTAATAGATAAAACCCTGGGAAAATTTAGAAATCTTAAATTATTGGCTCGCTGGCCATTTTCAATCATTTCTAGCTTCCGCCTTATATTCACACAATCTTTAACCACTATTTCTTGTACCTGTTTAACCTCAGTTATTTCAAGTTCATTTTTTCCCAACTTTGTTTTAATTGAGGTCATATCCACTTGTATTTCATTTAATTTTTGTTCTTGTTCGTATATCTTCTTTTCCATTTCTCTAATTTGTAGAGTCAAAGTGTTTCCCAATTTTATTACTAAATCCCAAAGAGACTCCATAGTAATTTCAGTGGGTTTTTCAACCACAAAGGACCCATTCTCACCTTCCAAAAGTGAAGTTTGTTCGTCTAGTTTTCCTCTCTCTTCTCCAATGTTCCCAGTGCTTCTGTATCTCTTCCAGGACTCAATAGGTCTTGGGGGATATCTATCTCCAGGCTCACTGATGAAAGAGCCTCCTGGATAGCAGACCCTATCTCTTCGGACAGGCCTGGTTCCCATGGTGAGCTGGTGCACTGTGGCTGAGAAGGAGTGTCTCTTGCATCAGGGCTGAGCGTGACCTCCAGCCCTGGGATCCCTCTAGCGACGTCACTCTGCGTCGCCGGTTCCAACGAGCGATTCCCTGATGCCGTTGACTCCCTCTGAAGCCGGTTCAACATTTGCTCGATTGTCATCATTGGGGGATTTTCAGGGCGCCGCGAGGCTCCTGCAGCACTTCTCCCCCTCCTTTTCGGCATGAAGAACAATCTTTCAGTCAAACTGAAGAAACTACCAAGGTAAATTCAATCTTCCCGAGCGTCTGAAGAGCGCTTCCGAGATTCAGCCACTCGCGGCCATCTTGGATTCAAAGATTAAATACACTGGTAATTCATTTGCAGACAACAATCATTGCATATACGAGGGTAAATAAAAACTAAAGGCAAATTTAACAGCTTAAATAGAAGTAACTGTGAGCAATTTTTATTATTTATTTATTCAATTTTCTATACCAGGAGCTCAGAACGGTTTATATTAATTTATTCAGGTACTCGAGCATTTTTCCCTGTCTGTCCCGGTGGGTTCACAATCTATTTAATGTGCCTGGGGTAAGGGGGGGGGGATTAAGTGACTTGCCCAGGGTCACAAGGAGCAGCATGGTTTTGAACCCACAACCCCAGGGTGCTGAGGCTGTAGTTTTAACCACATTCTCCCAATATTCCACTTTTCTATATAGTCCCCATGCAAGACGACACATTTGTTGTATTGTTCAACTAGCTTCTGCATTCCTGCAGAGAAGTTTTTCCGCTGCTCCTAAAGCCAGGTGAGCACCATTTTCTGTACTTCAGCATGCTTTGTCTTTTGCTTTCCGGGTCACAGTGATGCACCCATGTCTCATTACTAGTGACAGTTATTTCCAGAATACTTGGATCTTCTTCATAACATCTCAGGAACTGGGTTGCAACCTCCATACACTGTTGCTTGTGCAGATCAATAAGCTGTTTGGGAACCCATTGTGCGTAGACTTTCCTATATCCCAAGTCATCGTGCATTATGGCAAATTCAGATCCATAGCTGATATCCAAATCTGCAGTCAACTGAGGCACCGTTATCCCTTGGTCTTCTTTAATCAAGGCATCCGCCCTGTCAGTGTGCTCTTGTGTTGCGATGTTGATGGGCAACCAGACTGACCTTCGTCGGTTACACCTGTTCTTCCTGCTTTAAACCTTTTTTACCCACTCATAAACCTTATGTTGATTCATGGTGCTATGTCTATACTAAGTCAATATCTGATGGTGAATTTCCATAGGTTTCACTCCCTCTGCCGAAAGAAAGTGTACCACTGCACGTTGTTCTTCGATGGTGCAATCTTGCAATTGAGCATCCATGTTTCTGACCTTGTGGCCGAGCGCTGGACAAGATGGCGTCCTGAGCAGTAGCAGGGTTGAGAGCTTCTGTTCTAACGGCAATTGTTTCTTTGAACTATTACTCTGGTAAATAATTCCTTCGAACCTAAAAGAAGGGGGAAACAGAGGGGTTTTCCTCCACCTACCTCTGGCTCTTCAACACTGCGACAGACTGTAATAACAGCTTTTACAGTCCAAACCTACTCATCGGGCGCATCTGCAGCTGTGACTGGGGCAGAACATAGCTTGGACGGCAAGTTTTCGCTGAGCCTGTGACGACTGCACATGCCCCCAAAGCCTGGGGAAACGTCAGCTGAGCAGATGATGCAGGAGGGCATGCCGAATACAACTAGCATGGCACGTACTGCTGCCAAAACGGACCCAGAAGTGATTTCATCGATGCTGACTCTGGGACAGGAGCCGTTGCCCTTTGGGAGCTCGGAACCTGTGGGAGCCAGCGGTGGGGAGGGTGAGGGAGCCCGGAGTTTGTTTTCTGGGGAGCTAGCCCAAAGAAATCAGGCAACTATCTACCCCCTCAAGCCGCTTGAGAAACCACAGTAAGTGACTCTTGACTCTATCTGGTCAGCGATAGAAAACCTGCACTCGGTTTGTACAAACTTTATTTCTATTACTTTAAACTCTTCATCCAGGATAACTCTTTTGGAGACTTCAGTTCAACAGCAGGTTGAACTTTCTAAGTTAAAGTAATTAACAACTGAAAATAAAAATCTGGTGACTAAACAAATGACTGATAAAATGATGTTTCTGAGGAAGATAGAAAACCTAGAAAATCAACAAAAAATTTGAATTTAAGGATTCTTAATTTTCCGATAGCTAGGTTTATGTCTCCACAGGAACTCTTTATGAACTTTATGTTAACAATCTTAAAAGTTCCGGAACTGAATCTTCCCCCGACGCAGAGAATCTACTCTCTAAAGAATGTGCAAAAAGAAAAAGATTTAGAAGCTGAAACTATGCAATTGGATGAATCTGCTGTATTGCAATCTTCTGATATTGAATCACTGGGTCGGGCGACATAAGAACATAAGAACATAAGCAGTGCCTCCGCCGGGTCAGACCATAGGTTCATCCTGCCCGGCAGGCCGCTCCCGCGGCGGCCCAAACAGGTCACGACCTGTCTGAATCACCAGAAGGGGCTCCCTTGCCACCTTGGTTTCTCATTTAAGTCCTATCTTCCCATCGAAGTCCTACCCCTCCGGTCTTGCACATGCACGACCTGGTTGGGTTTCTATACTTATTACCTGGTTAGCTTTCTATACTTGTGTTACATCCCAGCTCCTCCCTCAGTATCCCACGATCCCTTTATCCCTCAGGAATCCGTCCAATCCCTGTTTGAATCCCTGTACCCTACTCTGCCTGATCACTTCCTCCGGTAGCGCATTCCAAGTGTCCACGACCCTTTGGGTGAAAAAAAAAACTTCCTTGCATTTGTTTTGAACCTATCTCCCTTCAGTTTCTCCGAATGCCCCCTCGTACTTGTTGTCCCCTTCAGTCTGAAGAATTTGTCCCTATCCACCCTCTCTATGCCCCTCATGATCTTGAAGGTCTCTATCATATCTCCCCTGAGCCTCCTTTTTTCCAGAGAGAAGAGCCCCAGCCTATCCAACCTCTCGGCATATGGGCAGTGTTCCTGTTGCATTTTTGCAGGATAAAGAAATGCTGTTGAAATTATACTTTAACTTAAAGCAAGACACCTTTTTAGGTGAAAGGGTATACATATTTCCTGATGTCTCGAAATGGACAAAATCCAGGAGGAAAGAATTCAAGATGGCGTCGGGAGCGGACGCCTGAGCGAGCTCTCCGCTCGTTCGTATCTGAATCTGAGTTGTTGTCTCTTCTCTGGCGGTGACATGGGGAAGAGAAAAGAAGTTTCCCACGTTGTCCCTCCGGCGGCTGAACCCCTTCAACGGTTGATTCAGACTTCGATAACGAGCGCTTTTGCTCGCATGGGTGAGGCGACCCCAGCTACTTCGGGAGGGAACCCGGATTTTTCGGCGGACCTCAGCGCAGAGAGTCGGACTACTCTAAGTCCGGACCAGAGGCTGGTTCCTCCCCAACCCGGAAGTGCACAAGTGCAGGGACTGCCTGGAAACCGACAGCCCCGAGAGGGAGAGAGTGATTCTAGCATCGGAGGGACATCCCTATCAAGCCTTTCACTGGAAGGAGGAGACGGAAACCACCAAGAATCCCCCTGCATTTTAGAAGAAGAGGTGAGAGGTGCCTCGGGAGGGAATACTATCTGTTTTGGGGAGATGAAGAAACCAGATAAGATAGACATGGAGGCGCTATGGCAGGCCATATCAGTCATGGATTCCAATCTCAAATTGACTTTATCTACAATTAAAACAGATTATGGAACTGTTTTCTCCAAGGTGGAACAACAAGGGGTGCTTCTCACTAATGTTACTGAAAGGTTGGAGAAACAGGAAAACAATTTGAGTGAAGTAAAAAAGATTCAAGTAGAATTGGTTAAGGAAAGATCTTATGTTTCCCGCAAGATGGAAAATTTCGAAAACCAACTGAGGAAAAATAATTTAAGATTTTTGAATTTTCCTAAATGTCCTATTATTTCACCAGTTGAGATGGCTAGGAAATATTTCCGAGAGACTTTAGCCATCCCATCAGAAAATTTACCTCCAATTGTTAGAGCTTACTATTTGAATTTAAGGACAACACAAGGGGAATCCACACCTACAGAAACCCCAGTGGATAAAGCTGAGGACTTAAATTTGTCTTTATTTCTGGAAAATTCCCTTGAGGTTGTCACTCAAAGAACTACCATGTTGTTGACTTTAACCTTGGAGAGTGACAGGGAATTTATTCTTCGTATGTATTTTCGACATATAAATGATAAGTTTTTGGGTTCTAATGTACGAGTTTTTCCAGATTTAGCTCAGAGGACCCAGAGACGTAGGAAGGAGTTCTTGTCCTTGAGGTCAAGGACCCTGGCTCTGGGGGCTACTTTTCTTGTTAAATTTCCTGCAAAGTGTTATGTATCTCTACAAGATAAAAATTTTCTTTTTTTTGAGCCCAAACAACTTTTGGAATTTATTGAATCAAAGGAGAAAATGGTAACCATGCCTAGTAATGTATGACCTGCCAGCTGGCTGTAATTGGGGAAGCTAATGCCGTGACCTTGATTAGTTGATTTGTGATTATATTTAGATGTTTATTTCCTTTCTTGACCTTTTAATTGTGGTTTCAAATTGTGGACTAAATAAGATATTATATTTTCTTTATAAATTTAGTTGAATACTGTTATTGGATCTTTTGCATTGTATAAAGTAATGCTTGTATTAAAATGGAAAATCTCATAAATAAAAAATAAAAAAAAAAAAGGAGGAAAGAATTTTTGCAACTTCGTTCTAAAGTGATTTCTTTGGGGGGCAGTTTTTCAGTTAAGGTTTCCTTTCAAATGTTTTATTTCTTATCAAGGGAATAAATATATATTTTTTGAACCTGCCCAATTAGGTTTTTTCTTAGAGAGTAAAAGGATCTCAACGCAGCCAGAATGAATCAAGTTGTTTAGTCAAATAGTAGGTTAACATCTAAATACTGCTCTTTTAATTTTTTTTTTTTTTTTAATTGTACTTATATACCCTCTCCCCAGGGGTTTTTCTCATTTGTGTCTTGCTTCCCTCCCTTAATAGAGGACTATATAAGTTATATATTGCTTTGTACACTTTTTGTTTAGTCAATATTGACTAAGTTATATATATTCAGTATTTCTTGTACCATTTATATTGGTTGTATGGAAATGATAAATAAAAAAAAAAAAAAGGCTGAGCGCTGAACTATGCATGGATGAATTATCCAACAGGCAATGTACAAATTCTTATATTACATTTCGCTAACTCTGTTCTGGTTATCGCATAATTTAACAATTGCTTTTAATTTTTTTTTTCACCCTCATATTTATGTAAAGTATGTTGCATTAGAATGTGATTTTTTTAAAGGACATTACTGTGGCATTTCTTGTCATTTTATTTATGTTGTGTGGAATTTATTCTCTCCATATACATAGCACTATAAAGTACATACAGTTTATTTATAGTTTGTTTATTTAATTATTTAAATATATAATATATATACCACTTATATCCTAAGTGATTTGCATTCAGGTACTTTATCGTATTTCCCTATCTGTCCCAGTGGGCTCAAACTCTATCTAGTGTACCCTGGGCAATAAGGTCCCAGGGTCACAAGGAGCAGCGAGGGATTTGAACCCACAGCCCCTGACCCAGATCAACCCTCGGAGATCAATGCACATTTGGTTTTCCCCATGCTATGTACAGACTCGTAACCTTGCCTCTGGTAGAGAAACTCCTTCCATCTTGTATCTGTTCAGTTTAAAAAAATATATATATTCTAACTCACTGTATATTGGATTTTCCTATACACCCTCAAACACCTATATCTAATTCAGTCAATAGCTATTAAACTTCTCCACTGTGCACACTGCTTTGATAGAGTCACTCTGCTCCTCCAGGCAGAACATTGGCTTCCAATCTCAGCCTGTATAAAATTTAAAATCTTGACGCTGGCCTACAAGGATCATCTGTCCAATGCTCCAGACTACATGAATACACTTCTGTTACCATAAATCCCCATTTGATTTCTCTGCTCTGCTTAAGGACCCTGACTGTATTGTTAAATATGTTTTTATTGAGCACAACAAAGAGCCAAAAACAGAGGTACAAAACACAGCAAGATCAGCTCAGGAATTCACCCATAAGCAAGCCACCTCCCCCCCAATTCCACCCTTCCCTCCAACCCCCCCGATCCCCCTCACACTTATACCGCAAGAGGTACTCCATACAAAGAAAACAAAATAAGCATGGACAAAAAGACACGAAACAAAGCAGTGTTACATAATGAACTAGGCTAACAATTCAAAAGGTGGCTACGTGCCAGTGGTGTCATAGTTGACCAAAAGGGTTCCCAAGTGCGCTGAAAGGCCCGTCCAGGTAAAGAAGAAATATCTTGCACACCTCTGCGCTCCCAGGAGAAGAGCGTAATCAGGCGACATCGCCAAAGTGAATAGTCCGGTGCCTCCACCTCCATCCACTTAAGCAAGATACACTTTATTGCTGCCAAAACAGTCCAACGAAGGAATGCTGCTGCCCCAGGTCGACGCGGATGGAAGTGTGAGGATGCACCAAACTGCATCAAAGTGGAGCGCTGTACAGTAATGTTCCGGATGCGGTCCACAAAGAGAAAAATAGAGTCCCAAAAGGCTTGCACTGCAGGACAAGTTCAAAACATGTGGCCTAGACCAGCTTCAGGGACGTTACAGCGCTGGCAAGCTGCAGTGGGGCAAAGCCCCGCCAAATGAGCTCGCCAGGGAGATATATACAATCTGAGAACTGATTTGTAATGTTGTTCCCAAAATACAGTATATTTACCATAAATCAGTAACTTTTTTATAGCATTCAAAAGTACATCCTCAGACAATTCTACATTTAAATCACGAGCTCAAGCATCCCGTAGTCTAATATAGTCAAGCAAAGGGGACTCGTCTTTCAAATTTCTATGGTGAAATTTTAAGGGAACCGGCTGTTGGAAGCCAAATGTGAATGCCGTAGACAATAACTCCCTATTGGAAGTCGAAAGATGATTACAAGGCAGAGAGGAGATATAATGATGGACCCTGACTCTATAAAAGACACCTAAAATTAGGTGCCTAGATCAGCATACTTAGCTGATCTAGGCACCTAACTTAATTTATTTCATAAGCCTTAATCAGCGCCATTAATTGAAAATTACAATATCTATGTTACCTGTATTAGTGTAATATATGTAGTACCTATTGTTCTTTCATTTGTATGACACTGTTTTTGATTAAAAGTCAATAAAGAATTAAAAAAGAAAATTACAGTTAAAAAACAAATTGCAATTAATTAGCTAGTAGGTATCTAACTTGGTAGGCACCTACCACTTGAAGTAGGTGTCTACTCCAAGGCGCTTACTAGGGGTTAGGGGTAGAGAGTTGCGCGGGGACAGAAATCCCACCCGTCCCCGCCAAAGTCCCACCCGTCCCCACCCGTCCCCGTGAGGAATCACACCCGTCCCCGTGAGGAATCCCTCCATCCCCACCCGTTCCCACGAGGAATCCCCTCCGTCCCCGCCCGTCCCCGTGAGGAATCCCCTCCGTCCCCGCCCGTCCCTATAAACTTCAGAAATAGTTATTTCATTTAATTATGCTACTGAATTAAAGGCTCTGGTAGAAACCCATTTACAAATAAGCAAAAAGACTTTTTTAATTTGGAAATATTAATTGGGAAGAATACATACTTTGTAAACGGGTTTCTACCAGAGCCTCTAATGTTTATAAATTTTTATCAACACAACTAATATACTATTTTATCCTGAAGCAAAAAAAAAAAAAAAGAAATAGAATTCTTTTCCTACCTTTGTTGCCTGGTTTCTGCTTTCCTCATGTTCTCATTCAATTCCTTCCATCCACTGTCTCTCTTCCTTTTGCGTCTTCCATTTGCTCTGTTACTGTGCCTTTCCCTTTCTCCCCCCTTCCAATTTGGTCTGGCACCCATCTTTTCCCTCCGCTCCCCCCATAGTCTGGCATCTCTGTCTTCTTCCCTGCAGCGTCTTCTCCCCACTCTCTCTTCCCCATTTCTTTTCAGCGTCCTTCTCCCCTCCCATCTTCCCCATGTCCTGTCAGCGTCCTTCTCCCCCCTCTGTCTTCCACATGTGCTTTCAGTGTCCTTCTCCCCCCCCCGTCTTCCCCATGTCCTGTCAGCGTCCTTCTCCCCCCTCTGTCTTCCACAAGTGCTTTCAGTGTCCTTCCCCCCCCTCCTTCTCTCTCGCCCTGGGTGCAGCACAGCCAGCCAGGTCCCCTTACTTTTTTGGCGCTTCCCCGACCGACCGACCGACAACAGCCCCGGTCCAACAAACCTCCCTGCCCTTAACCGCGAACCTAAATTACCTTATTACAGCTGCTGCTGTAAGAAGGTAATTTAGATTCACGGTTAAGGGCAGGGAGGTTTGTCGGACCGGGGCTGTTGTTGGTCGGGGAAGCGCCACAAAAGAAAGGGACCTGGCCAGCTGTGCTGCACCCGGGGCGGACCGCCCCACTCCCTTGGTAGCCACTCGAGCCGCGAGGCTATTCTCCTTCTCCTTACCTGCCGTGCCTGCAGCACAGAGCCGAACGGAAGTCTTCCCGACGTCAGCGCTGACGTCGGAGGGGAGGGAGGGCTTAAAAGCCGTCCCTCCCTCCGACGTCAACACTGACGTCGGGAAGACTTCCGTTCGGCTCTGTGCTGCAAGCAGAGCAGGTAGGGAGAAGAAGAGCTGCGCGACTGAGTACATCCAGCCCCGCAGGAACCCCGCGACCCTCGGAGGCGTCCCCACGGGATCCCCGCAACCCTAAGGGGCGTCCCCACGGGATCCCCGCGACCCTAGGGGGTGTCCCCACGGGATCCCCGTGACCCGAAGGGGGAACCCGCGGGTTGCCCGTGGGTCCGCGGGATTCCCGTCGTCCCCGTTCCCGTGCAGCTCTCTAGTTAGGGGTGGATTTTGGGTATAGTTTAACTTAGGCGCTGATAGGCCCCTAACTTAGGCACAGTCATTTCGGTCAAGAAATCCCTGGCAAAAATGGAGTGCATCCAAGGTTTTAATACCTACTGGTGCTTAAGACTGCTTTAATTTTACAAATGGCGCCTAACTTGTGATTGACACTTGTGCTCATCGGTGCCTACATGTTAGGCGCCGTTTATAGAACCAGGGCCAAAGTGGCTTAATATGCCTCCCTCCTTCATCTGCCCGGCTCCTCAACATCTCCAGGACCACAGCTATATAGGCTTGAATCTCTGGAACCCTTTCGCCAGCCATTCACCTAGCAACATGTTATACTGAGTTTAAGATTTTCGTAAAAACTCATCATTTCCAATAAACTTTTGGCTCACTGTCCTAATTCCCCTCTTTCTCCCTTATCCACCCTTCTAGTTATTTTACTTTATAAACTGCATAGATGTCATCCATTGGCCCTTTGTGGTTTATCAAAGATTTCTAATTCAACAAACAAATTAGAACTAGCTGCCATAGGGTGAAGCCAGAACTGGATCAGCCTATCAAGGTAGACTTGGATTAGAAGGCAATCCTAAAGGATTCTTTATTATCCAGTCCTTTTACTAAGGTGTGGTAAATGCACAAAAGCTGAAAGGCATTAAATGGGCTTTGGTGTATTTGCAATGGGGGAACTACTACCGTGGATCGGTAAAATGGGCCCTAAGCTTATACCTGAGGCAGTGGAGGGTTATTTTTTTATTTATTGAGATTTATTAACTGCCTTTTCATGAAGAGATTCACCCAAAGCAGTTTACAATACAACAACAATTTATTATTTCTATAGCACTTCCAGGCACACAAAGTGCTCTACATTTGACATGCAAGAGATGGTCCCTGCTCAAAAGAGCATACAATCTAGTTATGACAGGGCAAAAGGGGAGTCAGAACATAGTGCTTGGGTAGGGATTAGAGGGAGCTGAAGAGGTTGTAGGAGAATACAGAGGGATAGCAGCTCTAACCACTAGGCCACTTCCCGCCCAAGATCACCAGGAGCTGCAGTGGGATTTGAGCCAATCTTCCCTGGTTCCCAGCTTCCTACTTTAATCATTAGGCCATTCATTTCCCACTGCAGCTCTTTGTGACTCTGGGAAGTCATTTAAACCTCTATTGCCCCAGGTACAAAATAAGTGTCTGTATAAAATATGTAAACCGCTTTGATTGTAACCACAGGAAGGTGATATATCAAGTCTCATTCCCTTTCCCTTTTCTCCACTACATGCACATTATCTCTTGAATTCTGGCCCTTTTGGATCTCCAAGAAACAAGTAGGCAAATGATCTGCTAGATTTTCCCCCTCCTGCTTTCCCAAAGTGGCTCTGAACCCTCCTCCCATCCCTCACAGTGGCTTGAATCCACCACCTCAAATGGCTCCAATCATTCTCCCATACCCCAAAGTAGCACTGAACCCCCTTCCCACCCTGTAAAGCCCCCTCCCAACCCCCAAAGTGATTCCATTTCACCTCTCCCACTACCCAAAGTGGCTCCAATCCACCTTCCCCCCCTCCCAAAGCCCAGGACCTCTGATAGCCCCTTCCATATCCCAGGACCATCCCAGGTCCCATTACACCCCGAACATCTGAAGGAACCCTCGAGCCTACTTACAGTTCCTGATGGTCTAGTGGTCCTAGTGGCAGAAGTGAACACACTCACTCCTTCCCCTATCAGTTCCTCTGTGAAAATGGCTGCCACAACCTTGAATGATAGTCTTTAAAATTGGAGGTGTAGTGAAGATTCACATCAGTTTGAGTGTACGTACTGTATGTCTCCAGATGATGGTACAGGAAGGGGAGCGAAAGGGAGTTGGCAGTATTTTAAATAGCTTCCAAATGCTGCACAGTCTTAATTCCTATGTTTCAGTATAGTAATATGGTAAGAGAGTAGATGATAGCAGATGAGACCAATTGACCCTTCCAGTCTTCACAGTTAAAACTGTGGTTTGCACTGATAAGGTTATATCTTATCCACCAGCTGTAAAGCCTTCACAGCTTGTAAGGATGTTATTTGTTTTTCTTAATATTATCTTAATTGTCCCCATGTAGGCAAACACGCCACTCATTTGTATAGCACAGTTGCCTTTTGTTTTGTCTGATGTGGAATATATTTTTTAAACAGACAATCCATTATAATGAGATAGGGGCGGGGAGGCGAAACAGATGATGAAGCTTAGATCTTATTAAGGTGGGAGTTGCGTATATACCAACAGCAAATGTTTGAGGGATATTTAATAACCCTGTGATTAGCTGTGCATATCCTTTGAGTCTCATGGGTAGGGAGAAAAGCAGCATTTAACTGGAAAGGATTTGGCGTGCGAATGAACAGCAGCAGTAATCTGCTGAAAACTCTCCCGTCTTTCTGGTTGGGTTCTATAGACGTGACCCTGACTTAGAATGGCGAGTTCCCCTATTTTGCGGAGGAGGGGGAGGCATATTTTGGACTAAAATGATAATAAAATAGATTTCCAGACTTTGTTTTTTTCATCATATAGTATAGTTACATAAAACAACATTCTCTTTGTGTAATTTCAGAGGTCAGAGCCCAGCAGTTGCTGAATTTAATTTACTTCTAAAAGCACATTCTTTGGAAACCTATGGGGTTGACCCTCACCCTTGCAAGGTAACACCAGAGTTCTTTTTATTTTGGGGGTACAAAAGATTTCTGAATCATATGTTTTGCCTGTACTCTTGATTTTGGTCACTACCTCTGTTTCCTGCCCTCAGCTCTCTCAGTAGCCACACACATCTGGCATGGCAGCTGGAATAGGTTGTCTCTTGCGAGTTCAAGGCAAAATCAGGGGGCACAGTTCTATTAGTGTTTTTTAATTCAGGGATCACTGGTTTTCATGATTAAAAAAACATACATGCACTGTTTCTTTGAGGGAAGAGGTGGGTTTTGTAATTGCACGTATAACAAATCATAAGGGTGATGCAAAGTAGGGAGGGGAGCAGCTTGTGGGAGATTTAAATGTAAATTTGAGACTACCTGCTCTAGTGTTAGCAATGAGTGGAAAAGTTTTGGATGCCTTGCACAGAGCATTCCTTAGCCATTAGCTGAAAAGCTGACTCAAAGGAAAGCTGGGTTAGATAAAGGGGGAAGTGTTACTGACCTCATAATAGGGGAAAGCTTAGAGTCCAATGATGACAGACCTTGACTGAACTATATTTAGAGTCCCTAGGAGTACATAAGAATATAAGAATTGCCGCTGCTGGCACTGATAGGACAGGGCTGATGAAGTTCCCTGATGTCCAGGACCAGACAGAACTGCTATTGTGGAAAATCTATTGGTACCAGCTCCTAAGCACTCAGTAAAAAAAATTGTAAAATAAATATCTGTTGATAGTGGTTCTTCAAGGCAGTACAAGTACAACAGGATCTAAAAACTGTGCCATACAGCAGGGACATTTTAAGAAATTTAGGGATATTTGGGAGCCTTTAACAAAATATTGTACAGAATGAATATTATTTTCTCCCTTTGTTCATACATGTCCTGGGTGGGTAGGGGGGGGTATATTTTATGATTTATTATGCTTAAGTTCAATTGTTGGGTATAAGGGGGGGAGGGATATTTGATGTGAGTTAAACTTTGATGGTATATTAAGTGATGTTAAATTATAGAATGATTGTATCTTATGTTACACTTGTTGAAAGTTTAAAAAAAAAATGAATAAAGATTTAATAAAAACTGCGCAGTCCTATTGCTTGTGTTACCTAACTTTTCATATTGTTTCTCATTCAAGGACTCAACAGGAACCACTACCTTTCTGGGCTTCACTGCGGCAGGTTTTATTGTTTTCCAGGGAAATAAACGAATTCATCTGCTAAAATGGTAAGTTCTAGTCAGCTTCTTTTTCTTTTCTTCTCCCCGGTCCAGTTTTTGAATAGGAAAAGTATGTATTATATTTATTTAATTTTTTAGCCTTTCCTCCCATAAGAGCTCAGAACTGGTTACAAATCAGGTACTCAAGCGTTTTCCCTCTCTGTCCCAGCAAGCTCACAATCTATCTAATGTACCAGGGGCAGTGGAAGATTAAGTGACTTGCCCAGGGTCACAAGGAGCAACACAAGGTTTGAACCCACAACCTCAGAGGCTATAGGTCTAGCCACTACATCACACTCGCCTCTGAAATTAGCTACATTATTCCACACTTTTTGCAGGGCTGTATTTAAGGAGAACTATGCTCTTCACCACTCAAACTGATGGGAGATATGAAATAGTAAGTGGAGTAGAATGGGTAGATGTGAATCACTTTTTTGCTCTTTCCAAAAATACAAAGACCAGGGGGGGGGGGGCATGCAATGAAAATACTACAGTAGGTAGTAAATTTAAAACAAATCTGAGAAAATATTCTTTCATTCATTGTGCAATTAGATTCTGGAATTTGTTGCCAGAGAATTTGGTTAAAGCGGTTAGCTTATCAGGGTTTTAAAATGGTTTGGACAAGTTCCTACAAGAAAAGTCCATAAGCCATTATTAAAATGGACTTGGGAAAAATCCACTGCTTATTCCTTGGATAAGCAGTATAAAACCTGTTTTTGTTCCTTTGGGATCTTGCCATGGATTTTTTACCTGGATTGGCCACTGTCGGAAACAAGATTCTGGGCTTGATGGACCTTCAGTCAGACCCAGTATGGCAATTCTTATGTTTCAAAATCACACCTCAAGATATTTGTGTTCTCTATTTTTAATTTTGTTTCACTATTTTTATGTTTTCAATTTTCTCCCCTTCAGTACCCCTAAACCTTTAGAAATGGTTTTGGAAGAGTGTTACAAGTTATCTCATCTATAATGGATCTGATTTGTACCTGACATGTTTGTCTGTGTGTGTAATAGCAGATCAAATGAGTGTCAAGTAATTTATGAAACATTTGGAGACTAGCAGATTATAAAGACAGAGTGCAATTGCAGGGAATCAGATTAAGGCAAGTAGCATTTTTATGTGACATGGAGTGCACATTAAATATTACCTGTTTCTGTTCATTCTTAAATATTATTCTGTTACATCCCTTCTGGATTCATTACACTAGGTTACGGTTCCAATTTCAGGCATCCTCAGGTTCCTGTGCAGTGGTGCTGATTTCACCAGGGGTTGGGCATGGCTTCCTCACTCAAAGGTTGTTTTCTCAGTTTTGTCAGGAGTGGACTCGACTTTCATCAAACACTTGTTAGTCCTCCATTGCCTGCCTCCGGCTTGGTTTCTGGACCCAGCAAGTCAACTGCAACAGAGTTCAGGGTCTGCGATACTCTGCAACGTCTCTTAGTCATCAGGATGCTGGAACCTGTTCCAGACCATGAATGGGGGCTTAGGCAGATACTCCATATACTTCCTCATGCCAGAAAGGCTCGGAGGATTGGAAACCCATTCTGGATCTACAGTCAGTCACCCACTTCTCGCAAATTCCTTTTTTCCGAATAGACAACGGAGTATATCACAGGTTTCTGTGTTTCCATGTTCTACAACAGCATTTCCAGTTCGCAGCTCTGTTCCTTGAGCCTCACGATGGCTCCTGCACTTTTGTCTCAGTGTTGGTATTTGAGGCGGTATTCCACAAGCAACCCTTCCTGGGACAGTGGGTGATCCGGGTTTCATCTTGTTGGTTGAACGAAGGTGTGGTGGGGATGGTAGTGTTTCTACTGCAGGTGTTGGCATGTTCAGGAAGAGAAGCTTGGCATCCTCCCAGTTCCTGGAGTTTCTGGGGCTTCTCTTCATTCTCCAGAAAGGGTTGTGTGTTTTTTCTCAAAGCAAGTAGACAGAACCTTTGTCAACAGATCAGAATTATCTTCTACAGGTTCTGGGGTCTTGAGCAGCCTCCTTGGAGGTGGTCCTTTGGGTCAGAGCACCCATGCACCATTGTTAGGAGTCCCTCCTATCTTGGTGATCTCTGCTGAGTTTTCCCCTTCAGATGCCGCTCCCCTGAACAGAGCCAGCTAGTAGCATTTTGATCTGGTGGCTTCAGGGGGTGGCTCTCGGCCAGTACTGGCTTCTTCAGATTTCCGAGTGGATGACTGTTAGAATAGATGCCAGCCTGTTGGGTTGTGGGCTTACTGCAGGGCCGGCTCCATTCAGGGGCAGTGAACTCCTGGTCCGCAATGTTGGATGACCTATCATCTGGCGCTTCGGGAAATTTGGGCGCTACCCGTTCTCCAGCCCCTTCAGAATGAAACCAGCAGTGCAAGTTTCTTCGACGCTAAGGCAGTGGCATATGTATGTCTCGAGGAAACTCTTGTGCTCTTTCTGTCTCTCTTGGGCCAGAAAAATTGGCAGGATTCCACTGGGCGGAGGTGCATCTTCTGCCTTTCTCAGCGGCCCATGGGTCGACAATGTTCCAGCAGTCTTCCTCGGCCAACAGTACCTGGTCTCAGGAGCATGGCCCCTCTTGCAGGAGGCATTCCATCTGATCTTACAAGAGCTGGGGTTTGCCCCAGAGGGTCTTGTTGCATCAGCAAAGAACTCGAAGGCCAGGTGCTTTTTCGGTCGACGAACAGTGAGAAATCTAAGGCCGAATGCTTTTGTTTGACCCTGACTAGCTCACGAGTTCCTGTAGGATGTTCCCTCTGTGGCTTCAGGTTGGTCGGGTCATCTGCCGGACAGTGACGCATCTCGGTCTGGTGTCTCTAGTGGCTCTGGATTGGCCTCGCCACCCATGGTATGCATATCTTTTATGTCTTCAGGGATGAGACGCTCCAGCTACCTCTTCATCGATATCTTCTCCATCAGGTACTGGTGGCCATGGAGAACCCATAGCGTTTTGGTCTTACGGCTCATGAGTGTTCAGCCTTGATGAAGTGCGGTTATTTGGTGGTTGTTATTTCGACCATTTTGCGCTCAAAGATATTCTCTACTGTGGCTTCTTCTGCCAAAACCTGGAAGGCTTTCCCACAGTGGGGTTCTAGGAATCAGGTGGAACCAGAGAAGGCTCCCAGTTGGGTAGTCCTGACTTTCCTTCTTGAGGGTTTAGACAGAAGTCTGGCAGTGGCCTTCCTGAAAGTTCAGGTTGCAGGCCTTTTGTCTTTTCTAGTGCACAGCAACACTAGTTAGCTTACTGCTCTTCCAGAAGGGACCAGGTGTATGAGGGGGGCGCTTCGCCTGTGTCCTGCCTTGTGTCTTCATGGAATCTTGGCATCATTTTGCCGGGCCTTGGTGAGACCCCTTTTGAACCACTAAAGGATGAATTTCTTCTGGACCTAACAATCAAGATGTTTGTTTTTTTTCTGGTTTCCATTGTTTCAGCACAGTGTATTTTGGAGCTTTATGCTTTTTCATGCAGTGACCCCTTTCTCTGTGTTATGGAGCCGAAAATCTGAAGTTATACTGCCATTATACAGATCCATGGTGAGACCTCACCTGGAGTACTGTGTTCAGTTTTGGAGGCCACGTTATCAAAAGGATGTGAAGAGAATGGAGTCGATTCAGTAGATGGCCACCAGGATGGTCTCAGGATTTAAAGATCTCCCATATGAGGAACGTCTGAGCAGACTGCGCTTATATTCTCTCGAGGAGCGCAGAGAAAGGGGGGACATGATAGAAACATTCAAATACATCACAGGTCGCATTGAGGGGGAGGAAGAAATCTTTTTTCTTACCGGTCCGACGGCGACAAGAGGGCATCCGCTAAAGCTCAGAGGGGGAAGATTTCATGGGAACACCAGGAAATACTTCTTCACCGAAAGGGTAACTGATCGATGGAATGGTCTTCCACGACAGGTAGTCGAGGCCAGTAACACGCTCGACTTCAAGGGATGATGGGACAGACAGGTGGGGTCACTCAAGAGGAATGCTTAATAGATGGATTCTCAAGGGAGGGAGGGATGCTTAATAGATGGATTCTCGAGGGAGGGAGGGTTCTTGAGTGACAGACTTGGGCCGCTGGCCCTTTTCTGCCGTCATGCTCTATGTTTCTATCAGTGTTCCTCCGTACTGTACCTTCCTTCTTGCCGAAGGTAGTCTTGGCTTTCCATGTCAATCAGGAGCTTAGGTTGCCTGTATTTCATCCAACAGGTTCAGAGCGCAAAGATCAGATCTTGTGCAAATTAGATGTCCAGAGAGTCTTGCTCCTTTATTTGGAAAGGACTATATTGAGTTCAGGCTGTCTGCTCACTTGTTTTTATTCTCACTGCTGCGCCTCACTGTGGTAGGCTGGTTTTTAAGTCCTCGATCACTCAATGGATTAGAATGGCTCTTTCTGCATCTTCTGTCACCCACAGCAAGCAGCTGCCGATCTTGCTTAGCATATTTGATGAGAAGTGTGGCTGCATTGTGGGGGGAATCTCGCGTGATTCATTCTGGCTTCTTGGTCCTCTCTTCTTTCTTTTGTCTGGTTTTACCAAGTTGTTGCGGCAGAGCGTTCTGATGCCGTTTGAGGGCAGGCTCTTCTGTCCCTCCCTAGCTACCATGGCTTCGGTACATCATCTAGTGTCTGATGAAAGTTGAGTCCACGCCTGACAAAACAGCCTTCGAGTGAGGAAGCCACGCCTGACCCCTGACGACATTGGTGCCACTGCACAGGAACCTGAGGATGCTTGAAACTGGAACCGTAACCTAGCGTATGGAATCCTCCAGGGACTAACAGAAAGAAGAATATTGAAGGTATAAACCTAATCTTCTGTTGGGTCATTATTCAGCCACCATGGTCAGTGCTGGCCACAATAGTCAAAAACATCTGGGTATTCAGCTGCACTATCTGGATAGTGGCCAGTGGTGAATATCTAGTTAACGAGGTCAGCACTGGAACCTATCTGGATAGCAGTGTTATTTAGTCTGCTATCTGGATGCGTATCTACATAACTTATGGTGGACTTTTTGCTGTCTGAAGTTACTGGATACTGGACTGAATATCTTCACTATGCAGATAAGTTTCAGGATAGCGCTTGCTCCATCTGTACATTGCCGCAGCACTATCCAGATAGAGCCAAGATGGTCTGTAAGGATATTCCAAAGTACTATTTGGATACTGCCTCTGCATATCCTAGTTAGTGGCATTTAACCAGATAGCAGGTGCTTGAATACTGACCCATCTGTATAAAGTCAGATAATCTGATGAGAGCTTTAGAGGCCAGCCAGTGCCACTAGAATATGATTGTGGCCCTCCTCATTTACAATAACTGTAATGTTAGATTGCAGTCTGACTCAATGAATTTGTGTAAAAGTTTGAAAAGAAGAGAGAACACCTTAACCAAAGTAGAAACAAAGTAAGAGGAGGGGAGGAAAGGAGGAGCTATAATCTTGGCAGAGGGCTTCAATGTAAACACATTTGTATCTAAGGTGTAGGCCACAAGACTTGTGAAGGGTGAAGATTGTCAACTCTCTCACACAATTACTGCATTCTGTTTGTTTCATGTTTATTTTTTTGTAGGCCTGATGTATGTAAACTGAGGTTTGAAGGGAAGACATTTTATGTGACTGGAATTCAAAAAGAGGTGAGGCAGCTTTCCAAATATGCACCATTTTTTCTTTATGGACTTTGAGGATTCTTCTTTGCAACACAAGAGTTTTGATTCCTTGAGGACACTCTAGTCTGTGAGGGACAGCTGAAAAGTTCTCAGCCCAACCAAGAAGAGAATGATGTGGAGTTATGAAACTTACTAGTTATTCCATACTTTTCTTGACACTTTTAGTTTCATTTCATATCATTGAAATGAAAAGTGTCAAGAAAAACATCATTCTCTTCTTGGTTGGGCTGAGAACATTTCAGTAGCCCCTTGTAGTGCCTACACCTACTCACATGGCTCCCTATTCCTTTGATTGTGGGCAGAAGTTATGGAGAAAATCTGCAGGCAGATTGAAATTTCACAGTATGGCTTAACCTTAGTTTAGTTTGCTCTACCACTTTACTGAAAGGATCACAGTGATGTACAACAAAATATACATATGGCTGAGGAAACATAGAATTCCCAAGTGCCCAGAAAGTTACCCAGTATTTCCTGTTACGTCTACAACAAAGCCTCACTGTCACTATATTGCCATCCAACATCACTTTGGATCTAACTCTGTGATAACATCCTCTCTATTGTGTTGGTTTGGGCTAGTGGGGCACACAGTGACATTGGCCTTTACTCTTGGAATTTAATATCTATCTACACTTCCCCCTCCCCATTCGTGGTTTCAGTAATCGCGATTTCACATATTCGCGATTTTTTTGGGGAGGGGGAAAAAAGAAAAAAAAAAACATCCTTAAGTTTTCCCCCCGGCATCCCGGCCTTACCTGGTGGTCTAGCGGGCTTTCGGGGCAGGAGCGATCTTCCTACGCTCCTGCCCCGTGCAGATCGCCATTAGGAAATAGCTGTAGGGAGTTCCCGTCGTAGTCTCGAGAGACTACGGGAACTCACAGCAGCCATTTCCTAATGGTGATCTGCACGGGACAGGAGTATAGGAAGATCGTTCCTGCCCCGAAAGCCCGCTAGACCACCAGGTAAGGCCGGGAAGGCGGGAGGGAGGCAGGGGTGGGTCAGAGCCGGATATTCACGATTTTTCGCCATTTGCGGTCCGGCTCTGACCCTATCCCCCGCGAATCCGGAGGGAGAAGTGTATAATATTGTAGCTAAGCTAAAATAATTATGTTGAACTCAGAATAAATTATCTCATCTACCTGACCTTCAACCAGCTAGTTGATTGTAATTGTTACACCCTTTTAAACTAACAATTAGTGTCTGCTAAATACATCATTTCTACTGTTAACCCTTGTTGCTGGCAGGTGGGCACATATTTCACTTTAGAGTTCTCTCTTATCTATTGACTTTATTGACTATACCAAGGCCTAAAGCACGGACTCATTAGCTTCCCTGCATGAAAAACGGTGCAGGAGTCCAGCAGCCTCTGTTTTAAGGAGTAATTTAGGTGAGCTATTCAATGGAATTGTAACACCTTAATTGCACAGTGCATGCTTGTATAATGTAGAGCTTTCAAAATAAGTCTTATTCTTTTAAAACCAACTATTCTCCACATAATAATAATAAGCATGGTGTAAGGATTGTTAGTGGCCCCCACAATATATGGTTGGTGGGGTCACTTGAGAGGCGCCCTTACACACGCCAGGTCCCAGGTTCAGTTCCCTCACTGAAGATTCACCAGGAAGTAGAATCAAAAAGGCACAGCCAGAGGTGATTGCATAAAGAATATATTATAGAAATAGGCTTACAGAAAAGCAATATTTATAAGCATTACAATTAAGCATTACAATTAATGAGAGAGCAACGCAGTTTCCCTGCCTTACAGAGTTCAGAGGAAAAGAGAGACATTGAAGCCTGAAGTTCCAGGGAAAGGCAGAGAGAGAAAAAAGGGGGATAGGGTGATGGTCCAAGCTTCGTGTTCCATAGATAAAGAGAAGGATAGACAGAGAAAGAGAGAGCTCCATGTGTGTTGCAAAGAGGAGGCTTTTATAGCTTGGAATCTTATTCTGAATATATAAACTATTGAGCTTCAATAGAAGTTAAATCTCCCCCTCCTTAGTAAACTTGTGCTAGACAGCCGAAGAATAGGCTATGGTCAAATGTAATTTCCAGTATGTTTCTGACAATAGTTTCTGATTAACTTTAGTTATCTGTGCACCTGGTCCCATTGTCCTAAGCACCCTCTTAACAGACATTAACACATTAACACCTTTTAGCTAATCATGATTCAATCAGGGCTATTTAACACCGTCTTCAATCAGGGCTATTTAACACCGTCTTTTCGGGCCATATGAAACAGTCTACCTACACTCAGGGTCTATCTACATTCACATGCCAAAGTCAGATTGATATAATTTCCCATAGGCCTTTGCTGACATTAGTTATGCCAACTGAAAATGCTGATTGCTAGCAATAGCTATGCTGACACATGGCATTGGTTTTCTTTTACTGGATATTTATTTTTCTTCTTCCTCATTCTTTTGCAAACCATCAGAGAAAGGTTGTACTAGTATACCATACCTCTACACCAGCTGCCTGTAAGCATCTTTGGAAATGCGGGGTGGAGAACCAGGCCTTTTATAAGTAAGTAGTTCATATTTATTGCAAGGGAGGAAGACAAATCTATGTTTTCCTGAATGACTGCTTATAGCGTGCTCTTCACCAGCAGGAGGGATGCCCAGTCCCTTCTGCCGGACACCCCCCCTCCTGCTGGACCACCCAGCCCATTCCCCCTGCTGGACCGCCTAGCCCATCCCCCAGTTTTGAGTTTATTACATTGCTTTCCTATAGAGGTATCTGGTACTATAGATAATGACAGTGCAATGGCGTTCCAGAAGTGCTGGTGGTACAGGCCTTTATCCAGAATTCAGTATTCAATAATCATCATGGTGTTGGATGCAAGTCTGTTAGTCAATGTAATTTTTACTTCTATTTATCTGAACTCACCAAGAGAAACAGTAATTTGCTGATAATGCTGGAAATGTTAGAAGAGACTGAACATTTTGAAACCTCCCTTCATTTGATCAGTGGGGGATTGGTCAGTTATTTACGTACATCAGAGAATGAAAGTGTAGGAGTCTAAGACTTCTGCAGCTTATTATTAGGGCCTCTGAAAAAAAAACAGATGTAAGAAAAATTAAGTGGATCTTTTATGAAAGATTAGCTCATGTTATCTACAACAGGGCCCATTTTATTTCTATGGACTAATCTTTAGTAAAATATGGTTCATAGACAAAACCGCGTAAGACAAAGGCACGTGCCGACAACTGAGCGCAAGATGAAGGCGCGCACCAAAGAAAATGACAGTTTTTAGGGGCTCCGACAGGGGGGTTTGTTGGGGAGCCCCCCACTTTACTTAATACAGATCACGGTGGCGTTGTGGGTGGTTTGGGGGGTTGTAACCCTCCTCATTATACTGTAAACTTAACTTTTTCCCTGTTTTTAGGGAAAAAGTGAAGTTTTCAGTAAAATGTGGAGGGTTACAACCCCCAAACCCCCCACAACGCGGCGCGATCTGTATAAAGTAAAGTGGGGGGTTCCCTCCCCACACACACCCCCTTCGGAGCCCCTAAAAACAGTTATTTTCTTTGGCGCGCGCCTCCGCGCTGCGCTCAGTTGTCGGTGCGCGCCTTTGTCTTCCACGGTTTTGACCTGACACCGTAAAATATCCTCTAAAATTAGATATATAGGCCCATATTCTACAAATGGCGTCTTAAGTTAGGCACTGGCAAGCTCTTAACTTAAGTGCAAAACGCTGTTTTAAAAAAAAAAAAAAAAAAATAGCGTTTAAGGAAAAATGTAGGCATCTGCCAGTGCCTAGAAAACTGGCGCCTGCATTGTGACTACAGAGGCGCTTTATGACGCCTAACACCACTATAGGCGTGGCTAATGCCGGAAGTGGCATTAGGTATTGTAAAGCGCCTCTGTAGCCATGATTCTTAAGAAAGGTAGGTACCGGAAATGTAGGACTTGAAAACCCTGACCTACATTGCAAATAATGGGCAAATGTGTGTAGAATGCCCAGCTGGTAAAGTGTTTAAAAAATATTGGGATTTGAAGCAGTGGTAATAAGAAAGGTGACTAGTATACAGTATGGATTAAAAAGTTAAAGATGATGAAATTTGTTTGGAATGTAGCAGCGATTGTTCAACTTAAGTTGATGTGACCTGCTCCGTAAACACAGTGAAACCTACTCAGGCAATGGCAGTCAGGATTTCTTTAAACAGTGACCACTGAAAGCTAAATTAGACCCCAGTATTCAGTGTCAGACCCTGACTAGGCACTGACACTGACTATCTGGGTCTTGATTTTCACCCGAAAGCTATTCAAAGCAATATAACCAGGCAAGAGAAGCTCCTGTCTAGTTAAACAATTTGTAGCTAGTACTGGTTGTCTGACAACATGAATACGCATGTTCATTTCTTCTATTGCGTACTGCTCTTCATTGTTTTACTGTGTAATCTCAGAAATTACTGATCACCGCTGCTTTCTTCCCCTGGCAAAAGGTATTCAAAATCCAGTCAGATCAAGACGATGTCAAGCAGCAATCTGTTTTTTAAAGGCAGTCGATTTCGATATAGGTAAGTGTAGTTACAAGTAAGGAAATCTGGAAAATAAAATGTTCATTTTGATAATTACCTTCCAAAATAGTCTGGAGAATAGATACCTTTTCAAAACGTTTTGACACGGGCACTGGCAGTAATATTTTCAGGCACAATTTTTTAAAAAAGTGACGCTTCACTGGTTTACCAAGAAGAGAGAAAAAAAGTAACGAAGGAGTTTTGCGGATGCAGTGAAAACCAAATGTGTGTTCCCCCTGTTGGGTAGTGCTCAACCATTGCACAGAGCAGTAGCTCTGACCAGTACAGCCAAGGTATGACTGCTTTGTGTTTTCATGAAGATAATAGCAGTAGTATAGCATTGGTTCCCCATAAAGGCTGGGGTGGCCAGCATGGAGAGACATTTGGGTTAGCATCCAAACCTTAGGACCTGATGTAATAAGCCATATGCTAGAATGGCGCACAGAGCTTCAGTGTTCAGTATTCACATGCTAAAACTAGTATTTTATTCCTTATAGGGCTGTAACGTACTAAGCATTTTTGTCTCCCTTTCTGTCAGTATATAGATGGGACTTGGCTCATATACTGACTGGAAAGGACACAAAAAAACCTCAATAAAAAAATCCCTGGGGCCAAATGGGCCCTCAAATCCTTGACCCCCCCAGCCTGAAAATATTCACTGGTGAGCCAGGGACTTCCTGACCATCACCCTCACTCTGCACATTGGGAGGCTTTATTTTTTCCAACAGCTTCGTTAACCTTGGTGGCTATGATTATTATTATCAAACTTGTCAATAATATATAAAAGAGGGCTTGGCTATGACTTAACGGCCTCCTGGTGAAGGTGGTAGAGACATAGACTATCTCAATTCAAAAAAGCATGGAACAAGCACATATGACCTGTAAGGGAGAGAGGAAGGGATAACACGATAGATGGTATGAATGGGCAGACTGGATAGACCATAAGCCTTTAACGCGATCCGATTCACATTAGAAAGGGGGACACCCACAGTAAAGAGGACCGCAACAACTGCGCTCAACTTCAGGAAAGGGAACTATGTTGCTATGAGGGAAATGGTGGGGAGGAAGCTCAAAAACGTCCTTAGGATGGAGACTGTAGGAAGCGCCTGGACCCTATTCAGGGACACCCTGCAGGAAGCACAAAGAATGTACATCCAAAGTTTCAGGAAAGGCGGCAAGAACAAGCGGTCAAAGGACCCGGTTTGGATCTCAACAGAAGTAAAGAGGGCAATAAACGACAAGAAAGTGTCCTTCCAGAGATGGAAAAAGGACCCAACGGAGGAAAATCACCAGGCGCACAGGAAATGCCAAAAGGAATGCCACCGAGAGGTTAGAAAAGCAAAAGGGAAATATGAAGAGGGGCTGGCCAGGGAGGCGAAAAACTTCAAGGCATTCTTCAGTTACGTAAAGGGGAAGCGACCAGCAAGAGAGGAGGTGGGGCCGTTGGACGATGGGGATAGGAAGGGAGTGATCAAGGAGGATAAAGAGGTAGCTGAGAGGTTGAACACGTTCTTCTCGTCGGTTTTCACGAGAGAAGACACATCTAATATACCGGACTCAGAGGAGCTCATGAGTGGGGAACAGGCTGAAAAATTAGAACACATAGAGGTAAGTAAGGAGGATGTCCTCAAGCAGATAGACAGGTTAAAATGCGGCAAATCGCCGGGCCCGGACGGGATCCACCCAAGGGTTCTGAAAGAACTAAGACAAGAAATAGCGGGCACAATCCAGCATGTTTGCAACCTATCCTTGAAAACTGGAGAGGTACCAGAGGACTGGAAATTGGCGAATGTCACACCTATCTTCAAGAAGGGATCGAGGGGTGACCCCGGAAACTACAGGCCGGTGAGCCTGACTTCAATTATAGGGAAGATGGTGGAAGCTATGATCAAGGATGGTATTTGCGAGCATATCGAGAGATATGGCCTACTGAGAACAAGCCAGCATGGATTCTGTAAGGGAAGGTCATGCTTAACGAACCTTCTGTACTTCTTTGAGGGAATAAGCAGTCGGGTGGACAATGGGGAACCTATAGACATCATTTACCTTGATTTTCAAAAGGCTTTCGACAAGGTGCCACATGAAAGGCTGCTTAGGAAATTGTGGAACCACGGGGTGGGAGGGGATGTGCACAGATGGATCGAGCACTGGTTGTCGGGTAGACTGCAGAGGGTCGGAGTAAAGGGACAATACTCTGACTGGCGGGGAGTCACGAGCGGTGTGCCACAGGGATCGGTGCTGGGGCCTTTACTCTTCAACATATTTATCAATGACCTGGAAAAAGAGGCAAAGTGCGAGGTTATAAAATTTGCAGACGACACCAAACTGTGCGGCAGAGTTAGGTCTAGGGAGGAGTGTGAGGACCTGCAAAGGGACCTGGACAAGCTGGAAGACTGGGCAAACAAATGGCAAATGCGCTTTAACGTGGAAAAATGCAAGGTCATGCATATTGGGAAAAAGAACCCGTTGTTCAAATACAAATTGGGGGGGGCACTATTGGGAGACAGCAGTCTTGAGAGAGACTTGGGTGTGCTGGTGGACGCATCACTGAAGCCATCTGCACAGTGCGCAGCAGCCTCGAAAAAAGCCAACAGGATGCTGGGCATCATAAAGAGGGGCATAACAACCAGGACGCAGGAAGTCATCATGCCATTGTACCGAGCTATGGTGCGTCCACATCTGGAATACTGCGTTCAATATTGGTCGCCGTACCTCAAGAAGGACATGGCAGTGCTTGAGAGAGTCCAAAGGAGAGCAACGAAACTGGTAAGAGGGCTGGAACACTGCCCATACGCCGAGAGGTTGGATAGGCTGGGGCTCTTCTCTCTGGAAAAAAGGAGGCTCAGGGGAGATATGATAGAGACCTTCAGGATCATGAGGGGCATAGAGAGGGTGGATAGGGACAGATTCTTCAGGCTGAAGGGGTCAACAGGCACGAGGGGGCATTCGGAGAAACTGAAGGGAGATAGGTTCAGAACAAATGCAAGGAAGTTTTTCTTCACCCAGAGGGTCGTGGACACTTGGAATGCGCTACCGGAGGAAGTGATCAGGCAGAGTACGGTACAGGGATTCAAACAGGGATTGGACGGATTCCTGAGGGATAGGGGGATCGTGGGATACTGAGAGAGGTGCTGGGATGTAACACAGGTATAGAAAGCAAACCAAGTAATAAGTATAGAAATCCAACCAGGTCGTGCATGTGCAAGACCAGAGGGTTAAGACTTCGATGGGAAGATAAGACTCAATGGGAAACCAAGGTGGCAAGGAGGCCCCTTCTGGTGACTCAGACAGGCCGTGACCTGTTCGGGCCGCCGCGGGAGCGGACTGCTGGGCAAGATGGACCTGTGGTCTGACCCAGCGGAGGCACTGCTTATGTTCTTATGTTCTTATCTGCCATCATTTTTTATATTCCTAGATTTAAGTTTCAGGTTTATTTAAAATTTGATATACCGCCATATCAAAATTCAAAGCGGTTTTACATAACATATAAAAACAGGGTATAATAAAAGCGTACATTAAAAATAAATAGCAAAACAATGCTTCAAATGATCAGTCACGCTGACAAACATTGACTTACCGATACAGGATGGAAATGGGCAGAAATACTATATATATATATATATATATATATATATATATATATATATATAAAGAAAGAGAGGGGAAGAGGAAAAAAAAAGAAGGGGATCAAAATATAAATAGTCTAGAATAATGTAAAATTGGCAAGGAACAGATTTCCAATGCCGTCCTTAAAGGTCTTGTAAGAAACAAAGATGAAGATAAGATTTGAATTGACTTACTAGAAGAGATGGTAGAAGCCATCATTGCAACAGATTGTGGTCATGCTTGATGCAGGTTTGGAAAAAAGGTTAGGGATTGGGAAGGAATGAAAAGGAGAGACAGTAGAAGGTAAGGGAGAATAGTTTCATAGTTTATTTAAAATTTGATTACACGCCTATCAAAATTACCGGCGAAAGTGCAATATTGATAAAATAGGTGTACAATAGTTTAACACACAAATATCTTCAAACTAAAGACAAACCATACAGATTATACATGGAAAGAAGGAAGGAACTACAATAAAGTTAAGAAAAGAAACATATAAGGAACAAACAAAAAGGGAGGGGAAGGCACATTTTGTGCTGCTAAGATTCTGTTAAAAGAAAGAAAAGAAACAGGATAAGGCGAGTAGGAGATACGTAAAGGGTACTTGGCATCACTAGATATCTTTAAGCGGAAAGAGTATGTAGAGTTCAAAGGCATGGGGGGGAGGGGGTGAAGGAGAGACCACCAGGTTATTTACCTGGCAAGAAATCACCACTGGATCAGTCTTTGTAGATTTTTCTGCTACCAGCTTGATCAGTTTTAACAACCAAAACTAAATATGGAAGAGAAATATTAACCTTTGGTCTCAGCAATTTACTTTTGTTTTGTTCTAGTGGGAAAGTTGCAAGAGAGGTGGTTGAAGCAAGTTCCAAAATTGAGAGGGATCCACCTGAAGTACATAGGTATGTAAGTGGCAGTATTTAGGATTTATCTTATTATTTCTTGGATATTTTTTGGCCACATACCCAAATGATGCTCATGGAAGTTTACAACATCATTAGAATTCAGATACATATTGTAAGACTCTTTCCAAAAGAACTTACAGGCAAATCCTGAGTCCTGAACCCGCATAGATATCTCTAAGCAATACACTCCTTCTTTTCTCTTAAGTGGATTCCCTGAATCCAGGGAGACTCTTCTTTGGTAACCTCCCCAAAACCTGCCCTCCTGGCTACTGCCAGAGCTCCTCTGGTATGTGACAAGCACTTGCTGGATACCTTCACCCTAGTACACTCCACCACTGGTCATAATCAGCTATCAAAAATCTCATAAGCTGTACAAGTACATCTTTTCCCCAGTTCAGTCCCCACCTGGTCATGGGTTTCCAGAACTCCTCAATTTCCTTCTAGTCAAGGAAGGCAAAGACCAGTACTCTTCTCTTTTTGTCCTTTAACCCAAGATCAATTTGGTATTTAAGGCCTAACGGGAAAGGCTTGAGACCTTTACTGCTGAGCTCTCAGCCTGCTTCTGAGAGGATGAAAGGCAGCAAATTTCTCTCTGAAATACTTATATTTATAAATTCTGTGACATCATTTAGCTGCTCCCTTAACCATGTTTCATGGAAACAGCTCAAAAATCAGTCTCATATATACTTTAACATAGATGCCTGGGCAAGTAGGTTAAATTATCAAAACAGGTTATCAGTGCTAGGATTAACACTATGAGACACCTGCATTTAGTTACTAGGGCATTTTACACTCTCCCATGTCCCAAAAATATGGAAAGCAGTCCTTTGATAAATATTTTCAGTTTTCAAAGCATACACAATTTCACTGACATAGGAAATTAGCTTCTAAAATATTTAAATCCTGGACCCTTTGGGTATAGAGGCAAAAACAAACAAAAGATCCAACTCGGCTGCAGTCAAATATCAAGACGAAGAACCAAACAACAGGAACTGCAGTGATGATGTACAGGACGCCAAGACTTTATTAAGCCATCATAAAAAACATAAAAGGACTGATAAGACCTGACCCAACACGGTCCATGTTTCAAAGAAACATTCCTTCCTCAGGGGTCCTAGCACATATTAGAACAAAGTGACCTGATGGATACCAACTGAATAAGGACTGGAAACAACGGTGAATAAACCGTTAGTGGCCCTGCATCGCGCAATTATTCACCGCAGTTATTCACCGTTGTTTCCAGTCCTTATTCAGTTGGTATCCATCAGGTCACTTTGTTCTAATATGTGTTAGGACCCCTGAGGAAGGAGTGTTTCTTCAAAACACAGACTGTGTTGGATCTGGTCTTATCAGTCCTTTGGAAACAAACTGTTTTATGTTTTTTATGATGGCTTAATAAAGTCTTGGCGTCCATCACTGCACTTCCTATTGTTTGGTTCTTCCCTTTGGGTATAGAGACACAGGGGGGTTGGGTGGGGGATTGTATAAAAGGCTTCTAAAGTTAGGCGCCCAAGGATAATGCTTAACTTATCTAGTAAATTGGCTTCGATAATGAGCTTTAATAATTGAAAAATAAAATAAAATTGAATTGGGAGATAGGCACCTATAGGCGCCATTCTACAAAATATAGATGCCTAAAATCAAAGTAGGTTTGTTTAGGGGTGGAGAAAGACTAGGCATGATTCTCTAAAGGACTTTAAAACCCTGGCCTACATTACAGGCACCTAAGTTTTAAGTTAGACACCAATTATAGAATCTGGCTCACAGTGTATAAGTCAGAAAAGATATTCACACAGAAAGTTTCACCTATTTGTGTAAAGGCTGCACACATTAAACTTTATCAAACATTAAAAAAAAAAAAAGAAAAAAGTAACTTTTTCAAAATAAACATTGAGGTAAACAATTGTACACAGTTAAGTTTACTGCTTACTGTATTGGGAGAATAGTGCCATCTAGTGATCAAATGTTAAACATGTGTCTAAACATCCCTGTGGTTACACAAAAGCACATTTGTTTTTATTCCTGTCTCCCCTGTGCACGTGCAATAAGCTGCCGATGGCTTATGGGAGTTGCCACAAGCATGATGGTTTCCATAGCAGGCTGTGAGGTGAGGCTGTCAGTGCCATCCCTAGGCAATGGAGGATTAAGTGGTTTGCCCAAGGCCACAGGGAACTGCTATGGGATTTGAATCTGGGCCTTCTGGTTTCCAGCCTGCTGCACTTACTATTAGGCTACGCCTCTTCCCGTTTTTATTTTTACAAAACACAAAATAAAAGTAGGTTCTCTGCTAACCAACACATTCTGGAAATTGCTTTTTTTTTTCATGTCCTCAATAGAACATCTGGATTAACTACTCCAAAGAATAGTCGGGAGTACATAAATCATGACGCATGTTTTGTACAATGTTACTTTCTTCACTTTCATGGTGTCCATTCACTATGCACACAACACATCATAAAAGCAAAATTCTTTCTATTTAACATAAAAACATGGGGTTTGATTTGACAATCTAATATAATAAAATGATAGGCCGCGCATGCGCACTAAAAAAACGTGTTCCCTGATCCGTCGCAAAAACACGAGTGCGCATGCGCGGGTTTTACGTCACAGCCACCTCACAATACGGAAGTTTCTTCACACTTTGACGATTGCCTCCACAAGCCTTCTCCAAGCCACCCGACGATCGCCTCCACAAGCCGGGACTGGGGTACAAAGACCGCCTCCTCCCCCCCCCTGGGATGAACCGAAAAACTGACCCCCACCGCCCGGGACCCAAGTCCTTTGCCACCCCACCCTTCCCGTCCTTTGCCACCCCACCCTTCCCTTCCCGCGGACCCCAGGTGGAGTCGGTTTCCGTGTGTCGTCGCCACCATCCCCCCCTGCGCACACGAATCCCTTCACGCGGTCTGACCGCTATCCTTACTCCCTTGCCGCCCCCCCTTCACGCGGTCCCCACAAACCTCTCGCAGCGGCCGCAGCATTCTACACACGCTGCTTCGCTGCTTTCAACTGCCCTGATTGCTCCACCGCGTCCCTGATGACATCATCAGAGATGCGGCAAATCAAATCAGGGCAGTTGAAGGCCGTGAAGCAGCGTGTGTAGAGTGCTGCGGCCGCTGCTACAGGCGAGAAATTTGTGAAGAGTTGCTGCTGACCAGGGGAGCAGAGAAGAGAGACCGGGGGAGCAGGGAAGATGTGCTGCTGAGCGGGGGATCAGGGAAGAGGGACCAGGGAAGAGGTGCTGCTGACCAGGGGAGCATGGAAGAGGTGCTGCTGACCGGGGGAGCAGGGAAGAGGGACCGGGGGAGCAGGGAAGATGTGCTGCTGACCGGGGGATCAGGGAAGAGGGACCGGGGGAGCAGGGAAGAGGTCCTGCTGACCGGGGGAGCAGGGAAGAAGAACCGGGGGAGCAGGAAAGAGGTGCTGCTGACCAGGGGAGCAGGGAAGAGGTGCTGCTGACCGGGGGAGCAGGGAAGAGATGCTGTTGGACCGTGGTGGGAGGGGCGTAAAAATGGGTTTGGAGCTGGGGCAGAAAATAGGGCACATGTGAGGGAAGGAGGCTCTACTAGCACCCGTTAATGTAACGGGCTTAAACACTAGTTATGTTATAAATGCCAAACCACAAAGACAGCTACAATGTCTATTATTTATTTTTGGCCAGTTGGCAAAACTCAGGAAACTGCTGCCTCAGGGGAGGGGAGGAGAGGAAAGGAAAATGCTGAACCAGAATGCATAAATGCCTGGAGTGGACAATCCCAAAAAGTGGCATTGCTGTACCTGTCAAAATACTGGGCTCAAGACTGTGGGGAAAATTGTGGAGACTAAGGAGGGCTTGATTCCTTGGGACATGCCTGCTCTTACTGTGGAAAGCTTAATGCAAGAGAAACAGACATTGTAGTGAAGGAGAAATGCACAATAACAGCACAGCTGATAGATGGGTCGGTGCAAAATAGGAGAGGGAGAGGATTGTCAGATGCCAACGGATGAGAGGGAGAGAGGGAAGTATACTAAGGGGATTGGTTGATTTCTAGCACCATATTTTATGATTACAATTGTCATGTACTGAAAAGTCCCGGTACATCATGTTTAGCTTTAGAAATTTTATGCTGTATTTGAAATGTTAATACATGAAATATTTATATTTGGCTATAAGCTAATAAAAAGAAAGAAAGAAATCAAGGGAGTGTAACAAAGAGATGCAGAATTATTTCAGTGTGTTGGGTGACAACAGCTTGATTAGAAGGAATTCCAAGGAGACTCTTTTGAGAACAGTGTAAGTATGAGATGAGCATTAGCAATGAATCTGAGAGACTGAGAGCATCTCCAAAATATCCTCAAGAAGGAGAGAAGTTTATTTCTGTCATACTGTGCATAAAATCAAGCCAGTTTGGGTGGCATTTTCCCCCGAGAAAGACTAGTGACCACTGAAAATCTAGAAAATATAATGAGCTCAAGAGTTTGACAAGGCTTAGCATCATATGATCTCTGTCTAGCAGAGGACCAGAGAGCATTGAATTAAATAGAATAAATGTCCCTCCAGTTCTGAGGCTCGCTCATCAAAAATGACGGGCTTCCCCTCCCCGGTGCACCATGTGATACACGGGGAGGAGTCTAAGGCCCTGATTGACTCAGATGTCAGACCTTAGAGGGGAAGGCCTGTCATTTTTGATGGGCAGGCCTCGGAGCTGGAGGGACCGTGTTTCCCTCTGGCTTCTAACATCTACCAAAGGTATGGGGGTGGGGGGTGTTTCAGGGATCTTCCGTTGGCAGGAGGGAGTGGGCATCCCTCCTGCCAATTTTCACTCGTGGGGTGGGTGTGGGGACGGCAAGCCAGGAGGGAATCGTTGCGGAGGGCCGTCATTGGCAGTGGTAGACTTTTTTTTTTTTAATGGGACAGATATTTTGTGTGTGTAATACACGCAAAATATCTGTGCCATTGAAAAAAAAACAAACAATCCAGGCAGACCTGTTGGTAACACAGTTACCGACAGATTTTTCCGATAGCTATAATCCCTGATTTTTTGTTTTTGCATAGCCAAGCGATGTTAGTGCATCTTAGTGCTACTTACTGCTACTTTGCATGGGGTTTTAACTAATTTGCATGGCCAGATTAGAAAATAGGTGACTGAGGAGAAAAACACACGGTGAGCCATCTTCTGAATTGGTTTGGTAAAAGCGATCGTCGCTAAAGCTGTCAAAACAGGTTTAGTGATGATCGCTCACTTTAGTGCATCTAGCAGAATGTTCCTTCTCTAACCCCCTCGTAACTACAAGCCTGGAGATACAAAAAGGCTTCTCCACCATGTAAAACCTACTCCCCTTAAGCTCCACAAAAGATAACATCCCATCCTCCACCATCTACTTGATGCCCCTTTCTTCCTCAACTCAAAAAGCCTCTACTTTGTAATCCTGGTAGAAAGTTCTTGTTTCTCTGCATTTGTAAATACACTGAAACATTTTTTGAATGCTGTAAGGCTCTGATTCTATAAAGTCTGTCTAATGTTAAGTGCTAATATAACACTGATGCTATAAAACTTAGGTGCCCATTATAGAATCATGCTTAGTGCTGCATAAGTGTCCTACGAGACATCCTCAATTTATGCCAGGGGTTTCTTTGCCTAAAGTTAGGTGCCATGATTGCAGCCTAATGGCACCTAGTTCACAAAGAGGAGCCTAACTCGAAAAAAGCTCCTGTGAGTCCTCCCTAGCCATGCCAACTTTTAGTGTAGGCATTTTGGCCTAGGTGTCTATTTTTTATAGAATCAAGTTTTTTGAGTTAGGTACCCAACTTTCAGTTATGACCAATTGAAGCTGATTGTAAGGTGTTTGAGTGCCAATATCAGCAGCAATTAAGCCTATTGATCAATTAAGTTAGGTGCCAATATCGGCGCCTAACTTTAGATGGACTTTATAGAATATAAATCTGTTTCTACAATACCTAGAGTAAACCTCAGCACTTCAGTTTCATCGTGTTCTATTTAGTACACAAAATAAATTTTAAAGACAGAAGAGTTACTAAAGCATATATAGTCTGCTGTATCAAATAGCCAGTCCTTGAGAAAAAAACAAGGAACATAAAAGAATCTAATTTTCCAGATTCAGAAACCTTTAGGGGAATGCACACCCTCTTTTCTTTCTATAAAAAAGCATTCTCAACACATAGGAGCCAACTTTTCAAAATGATCTGGGAGAGTTCAGCACAATGAAAATTACCCTTCCCTGGACACAGTCAAGGAGCTTCCTCAGTATTGGGGGTGCTCAAGCACTGGCACTTATGATTTACAATCAAATCACTTGCCTTCAGATGTCTTTTCAGCAAATGAATTGGCAAAAGTTGGAGCATAGAGAGCCATATGGGGAACAGAATCATCTTAAAAACAATTGTGCTCCCTCCTAATGAAAGGAGAAATTCCCTCCATCTCTGCAACTGATATTCCAACTCTGTTAGCAGAAGCTGGAAACTGGGATAACCATGAATAAAATGGCTAAACAAAGGCTGAAAAAAAAAGAAAGAATTGTATTTTTAAATTCGTGAACAGAATATGATCATTAGCTATACAACATGGAAATTATAAACTTAACCAAACTAAACTAAACCTTGGGTTTGTATACCGCACCATCTTCATAGTTGTGGAGCTCGGCACGGTTTACAGGAATTGTGATGAGAAAGGAACTCTAAGGAAGGGCTAGATGATGATCAGAGGAGAGGAGAATGTTAGAGGACTAGGATGTCAGAAGAGGGGGGAGTGTTAGGTTTTAGAGAAAAGCCAGGTTTTTAGCTGTTTACGGAAGGGTTGGAGAGCACTCAGGTTTCGAAGGGGGGAGATAAGGTTGTTCCAAAGCTCGATGAGTCTGAAGGAGAGGGAAGTCCCTAGTTTTCCTGGGTGGGAAATGCCTTTTAATGAGGGGAAAGATAATTTCGATTTTTGGGTAGGTCTAGTGGTATTAAGATTTGAGGAATTCCAAGAAAGTGGGATTAATGGAGGAAGGATGTCGTGGAGGATCTTGAAGGTTAGGCAGATGCATTTGAAATGAACTCTGGAAGTTATCGGGAGCCAATGAAGCTTGGAAAGGAGCGGTGAGACGTGATCGAATTTACTTTTTGCAAAGATAAGCTTGGCTGCGGCGTTTTGGATCTGTTGGAGTCTGAGGAAGTTTTTCTTTGTTAGGCTTATGAAGATAGAATTGCAGTAGTCCAGTCTGGAGAGGATGATGGATTGGACGAGAACGGCGAAATGTTTTTGATGGAAACAGGATCTTACTTTCCTCAGCATGTGTAGGCTGAAGTAGCATTTTTTTGCCAGGGAGTTGAGGTGATCATTGAAGGACAGTGTAGAGTCAATGATGACGCCCAGGTCCTTGCTGGAGAATTCGAGCTGCAGAGTGGAGCCAGAGAACAGTGGGATTGAGGTGAGTAGCTGAGCTAAATTTGGGCCAAGCCAGAGTAGTTTTGTTTTGGATTCATTCAATTTCATTTGGACGGTATGGGCCCAGGATTGGAGGTTCGAGATACAAGAGGATATGTTCTCTGAGAGATTAGTGAGGTTCGAGTCGGTCTCGAGAAGGACGAGGATGTCATCAGCATAGGTGTAGATTGTTTCAAGGGGGGATAGATGGAGGAGTTTTAGAGAGGTCATATAAATGTTGAAGAGGATAGAGGATAAAGGTGAGCCTTGTGGGACTCCGCAGATTGGTATCCAGGGGGAGGATGAGGTGCCATTCCTATTGACAGTGTAGGATCGGGAGCGGAGGAATTTTGAGAACCATTCAAGGACTATAGAGGTGATGCCGATCTCGGAGAGTTGGTAGATTAGAATATCCTGATGAACAACGTCGAAAGCGGCAGAAAGATCAAATTGCAGGAGGACGGCGAACTTGTTGCGGGAGTGAAGTTGTTGAACCTTGGAGATTAGGGAGGTCAGTAGGGATTCAGTGCTGAAATTGGGGCGAAAGCCATATTGGTAAGGTAGGAGAATGGAGAATTTCTCTAAATAGGATGAGAGTTGGGTCGATATGATGGTCTCGAGCAACTTGGTTAGGAGAGGGATATTTGCTATTGGGCGATAGCTGGATGGTGTGGAAGGGTCGAGGTCGGGTTTTTTCAATAGAGGGGTTAAGGCGATATGGCCCATTTCTAGGGAGAAGAGGCCCGAATGTAGGGCGGAGTTTAGGAGTTTGGTAATGGAAGAGGTGGCCTGAGTGGGTATTTCCTCGTAGAGGTAGGAGGGGAAAGGGTCTAAAGAACAATTGCAAGATTTCAGTTTGAGACAGAGTTTAAGGATATGGGATTCGGATACGTGCTCAAAGGCAGCCCAGAATCTGTCGGCTGGGATAGTGCTGGGGGCCATTAGAGTAGGGTTGGGGTCAGTGAGCACCAGGGAGTTGTAGGAGATTGCAGGAGGGAAGGAACAACGTAAGGTAGTGACCTTTTCATTGAAGAATTTTGCTAGAACTTCGGCTGAGGGAGAGGAGGGGAGAGAGATGGAGTCTTTTTTGGAGGTTAGAGAGCGCCAGATTTTGAAAAGTGTACTGCTCTGGTTGTTGGATCTGGAGATTTCCTCACCGTAGAAGAAATTATAAGAAATTTATTAAAATTTGGGAGCCATTAACATCCTTTTGTAATGATTAAACGCCATTTTTCTTTTGAAGTATACACCAGTTATAGGGAGAGGGGAGGATATTTTATTGTTCAGTTTAGAAAATATTAATGGGTTTGATGGGTGGGGTGAGGGTTAAATATTTGTATTATAAGATATAATAGTAAAAATATCAAGTGATGTATACAATGTTGCTGATTTGATATTTGTACACTTGATGAAAGTTTGAAAATGAATAAAGATTTTAAAAAATTAAAAAAAATTCATGAACAGAAAATGCAGTTTTACTGTAAATTTGCACTGCTTTCTTTTTATATTCTCTGGTGTTGAATTGCATATCTACCAATCTTGAGGTTTAAGTTTGATTTTTGTCTACATTTATTTAAGTTTGTGGTTGCTTGTAGTTGCATTTTCCTATGTAGGGGCTTTGTTGTGATGTATGCATCACATATATTTGTATTATGTTTAGTGACTTATGAGATAGCTGATGGGGAGGGAGAGTGAACAGTCTTTATAGATAACCTAAATTTCTAACCTCAGTTTATATTCGAGTCAGCCTTTTTCCCCCCTTTTGGGAGGGAAAAAAAGGATACCTCGGTTTATAAAGTATATAAAGTACCTAATTATTTTAATATTTTTGAGCAAAAATTAAAATCTGTGTCTGGATTCAAATTAGATTGGAGAAGATTCATCTATTCATATTTTTTAATTAATGTCATTCATAGTTTTTCATCATTATTTGTAGATCCCTCATATCCCGGGGTCGCAGTTCGTGTTCTTTGAACAAACAACTCATAATCAATATGGAGCCTTTACAACCAATTCTACCATCTCCCAATGAACAGGAAGAGGATCCTCAAGATGAAGGTAAGTCAGAAATTGATGCCATGTTTACATTCACTATCTGGTTAAAAAGTATTTTGGGGAGGTGGTGGGAGGGCTATGAAATTCCATATGAAGAGCAATTCTGTAACAGAACATCCACATTTACACACCACTTGAGCACATCAATGTAGAAAAAACTGTTATGTGTATAAGTGTACTTTTATCTGCAAAAATGATAGCAGGGAAACCAAGTGCTGACATATAAGTGACATCGTGTGTAAATGTAAGGGGCCAAAAATGGGCGAAGCATAGGCAGGGCACCCACTTATGCACATAACTTATAGACTACTACAAATTATGCATGTCTCTGCTGCATTTATGTGATCGCAGTTATACCAGGTCTAAGGCTAGTGCAACTATGGTGCAAGAACATGTAACACATCAATGCTAGGTTACGCTAGTATTCTGTAACAGAATCTGTGCATCTTGATGCTGTTATAGCTGTTATAAATGTTATAAATGGAGGCAATCACTTATAGAGTTGCTGCTAAAATTAGAAATTACATGTATAAGTGCACTAAAGGCTATTCTAGAAGAGAGCGTGCAAATGCTATAGCATGTAACTGTAGGGGGCATATAGAAGTGGATGGAGCATGGATATGCCATGGACAGGGGCTTCCATTTATACATGTAACTTACAGAATACAATAAGTTATGCAGACCCTTGCCTTATAAAGAAACACGACTCCTAGCAGTAATCATGCCATTTTGATAAAAGTGCTTGGCATTGCTCTAAGCAATGATCTAACTGGTACTCTAGGGCCTTTTGGATGGGGCTTGAGATAGGAAGAGGGACTGGAGCAGAGGGATGGAGCCTTTTAGGAGGGGCTTATGTCAGGGGGGTGAAGGGTCTGAGCCAGAGGGAGTTGCTCTGCTGGCCTGGAAACATCAGGCCACGGCGCAGTGGATCAGATCACCAACTCCTCATATCTGAAGTCAGGGTCAGACAATGCAAGATCAAGCATCCAGAAATGCAGAGGAAGTTTGATGTCAGCGAAATTCCTGTGCAGTATGCAATCAAAGTAACAGGTTCAACCTGCTCAGGCAGGAAGGAGGGGGCCCAGACATATTGTGGGCAGAGATCAAAGGAATCATCACTGAAACTGCTCAAAAGCAAGTGCCATACAAGAAGCCAATATGCGGTAGGAACTGGTTAACTGCAACAACCCTTCAAATCGCTAATAAGAGGAGAGATGCAAAGGCCTTATAAGGGCAGTTGAATGAGGTGAGGCGATGCAATGCTGATTTCCTAAGAGCAGCCAGGAAAGACAAGAACAACTTCCTGAATGCTCGATGCATGAACCTCAAAGAAGCCTATACCAGGGAATTATTTGTTATGGTGAAACAAGTGGAAAAACCTCTCTCAGCATGCCAATCAACCATCAAAGACTGTGATGGGAATGAAATTAGCAACCAGCAGGACATCAAGCAGAGATAGAAAGAATACACAGAGGAATTATACATCAGCACCAGCAGAACCAGACCTATTGGAAAGTGAAGTGGATTGGGCGCTGAGGCAGCTGACAAACAACAAAACACCTGGCATTGATGGAATCCCTGCAGAACTGCTCTATGCCAGAAGATCTGGAGGACCTGCACATGGCCAAAGGATTGGAAAAGATCAATTTTTCTCCCACCACTGAAGAAAGGCGATGCCAGGGACTGTACCGACTATAGAACAATCACCCTGATCCCCCATGTCAGTAAGGTGTTTCGAAAGATCATCCAGAGGCGCTTGAACAATATCCTTGATCAAGAACTTCCTGATGCCCAAGCTGGATTCCCTAAGGGCAGAGGGACCCATGATCACATTGCAAACTTGAGGTGGATCATAGAAAAGGCAAAGAGTACCAGAAGAAGCTTTACCTGTGATTCATTGATTATACCAAGGCTTTTGACTGTGTTAAGCATGACAAGCTTTGGAAAGCATTGTGTTGAGCATGACAAGCTTTGGATAGCACTGAGTGAGGTAGTGCATCAGATCACTCTACTATGATCAAGAAGCTACAGTGCGAACCACGTATGGAGATACAGATGCTTCAAGATCAAAAAGGGTACAAGACAAGGATGCATCCTCTCTCCTTTTCTTTTCAACCTCTATGCAAGCAATCATGAGGAAGCTGGACTTAGATGATTCAAATGTTGGGGTGAAAATAGGCAGAAGAACCATCAGCAATCTAAGATATGGCAGAGAGTGAGAAGGACCTCAAGAAGTTGATTTTAAAGCTGAAAGAAGAAAGTGAAAAGATGATACTTTACCTGAACATCAAGAAGACCAAAATCATGACTACCGTCAACAAGAAAGTCCACATAAAGATTCTTGGGTTTCTCATTATTGGCAGTTCAAGAGCAGAGATCAAGCATCAATTAGCACTGGGGCATGCAGCCATGGTGAGCATGGACCAAATATGGAAGTACAAGAATGTCTCAGTCACCATCAAAGACTAATCACTGTTATTGTGTTTCCAATTGCGACATATGACTGCAAGACATGGACACTCACGAAAGCAGATAGAAGAAAAAATGATGCCTTTAAGCTGTGGTGCTGGAGAACTCTTCTGTGAATCCCATGGATAGCTAGGATCACTAACAAAGATGTTCTTGCTCATATAAACCCAAAGTTGTCCCTGGAAGGCAAGATTACCAGGCAGAAACTGACCTATTTTGGACATGTGATGAGGGCAAAATCACTAGAAAAGGAGGTGCTAATTGGAATGGTCAGTGGTAAAAAGAAGCAGGGGAGAACAAAGGCCTGTTGTTGGATACCATCAAGAATGACACAGGAATGAACATCAAGCAATTGAAAGAAGCCATGGAAAACAGGAAAGCATGGCAAGGACTGGCCTACAGAGTATCCAAGGGTCGGATATGACTGAATGGATAGCAGTAGTAGTATGGCAAGATGTATATCTGGCACCCTTTATAAGAAGTTCACAGAAGTGACCTCTAAGGTGTCCCACAGCTTTGTGTGGTCAGTCTATTACAATGCTGGCCTCTCCCATGTCCAAAGGGTCTGAATTTGGACATTTTGAACTTGGATGTTTTTGTGGTTGAAAATAGCTAAAAAAAAGTTGTGTCCTAAAGTTGGACGCTCTGACAGCCAAGACATCTAAGTAAATGATTTTTTTTTTAAATTAGAACGTCCAGCGGTTTTGAAAATGGACACTTCCCTGGCCTAACTTTTGAATGTCTTGCTGGAAACGTCCAAAGTCGGATTTGGATGTACTATTGAAAATGGCCTTGTGTCTAAATTTTTTTCTTTTTTCAAAAATTCTGTCTTAATGATTGAATGAAACTGTCTTTGAGTTATAGAGCTGGTATAAAATAAAGTAGTTAGCTGTTAATTATATTTGGATAATATTTGGGGATTTTAAAATCGATATTGCTATAATTTCTTATTTCCTCCCCCATCATTAGGTGGACCATAGAAATTTTGAGTATATCTGTTTCTTGAAAGTAATTTTCTTTCATGTATTTTTGTAATTTAATGTAACCTCTGGCATCCTGTGGTACCCTGTGGCTGGCTGTGTTCACAGAAGGCAGGCAGGAAGACACTATCAGATAAAAAGAGAGTGAATAGGAAAAATTTAAATTTCCCCTGTCCCTGTATTTTCAGGGTTCTGGGACACTGATCTACCAGAGCTAGTCTACTGTATATGGATAGATTAACCGGCTGCTCAAAGAATTCCTCTGCTAACTTCACACAAAACAAAATACTGTAACTTAAAAAGCAGGCTGGTAATTCACTCTAATAATTTTAACATACATAACATATAGTTTCTATACCACATAACTGGTGAGCAAAGTTAAAAAACATATAATCATTAAGAATAATGATTATTTAGGAAACAAATATGTCTTCAATTGTTTTCAAAAATGGTGGTAGGACTCTGAACTCTTTAATAGAGACGTCAAGTCCCAAAGTGCTGCCTGAAAAGAGAGAAGAAGTTGATGACACTTTTTATAATGACAACCTTTTATTGGAGGAAATTTAAAGAGACCATGAGATTTTCGCATACGAGTTGAATGAGCAATGGCAAATGAATCAACTAAATAGTTAGTAGACCAAATAAGACTTTATAACAAAGGCAGCCAAACTTAAATTTAACATGGACCTTGACAGGCAACCAATGAAGTTCCCGATAATAAGGGAACACATGATTGAATTTCTTCAATCCGAAGAAGAGACGAACTGTGGCATTTTATTATAAATCATGAGGGGGGTTAAAGTACAGTTACTTACCTGTAACAGGTGTTATTCAGGGACAGCAGGCACATATTCTTACAGATGGGTAATGTCATCCACGGAACTCGATACGGACAATGCTAAAATGTATTGTCACTTTAACTTCTTTAGTAGTCTCAAGACTGCCTATACCGTGCATGAGCACGGTATACAAGTCAGCTCGTAGGACCATCAGTTTCCAACTAGGAGAGGTGGGAGTGTTGTAAGAATAACTGCCTGCTGTCCCTGGATAATACCTGTTACTGGTAAGCAACTATGCTTTATTCCAGGACAAGCAGGCAGCATATTCTCAAAGATGGGACTCCCTAGCTCACAGTAAAGGGATGGAGGGAAGTTGGAATCTAAACAGAAAATAAATTTTGCAGAACTGCTTTGCCAAACCAACTGTCCCATCTGGAGTAATGGGATGTGAAAGTATGTATTGAGGACCAGGTGGCAGCTTTACTGATTTCTTCAATAGGACTGTAATGGAGAAAAGCTATGGAAGCTGCCATTGCTCTAACTTTATGTGCAGTGACACAACCTTCCAATGGTAACCCAGCCCGAGCATAGCAGAAGGAAATACATTCTGCTAGCCATGTAGAAAGTGTTCTCTTGGTTACAGGAGCTCCCAGTCTATTAGGATCAAATGAGATGAATAATTGAGCTGAGGTTCTATGAGGCTTTGTCCGATGTAAATAATAAGCTAAAGCATGTTTACAGTCCAGTGTCTGGAGAGCAGTTTCACCGGGATGGGAATGTGGTTGTGGGAAGAAGACAGGCAGAACTATAGACTGGTTGAGATGAAATTCTGAAATTACTTTTGGTAGGAATTTGGGATGAGTATGAAGGAAAACTCTGTCATTGTAGAATGTTGTATAAGGTGGATCTGAAACTAGTGCTTGGAGCTCACTGACTCATTGGGCTGAAGTGATGCAGATTAAGAAGACCACTTTCCATGTTAGATATTTGAATGATGAAGATGCCAGTGACTCATATGGTGGCTTCATTAAAGTTGAAAGGATAATGTTGAGGTCCCAAGCAACTAGAGAAGGCTTGATTGGGGGTTTTGCAAGTAACAGTCTTTTCATAAATCTGCAAACCAGCGGGTGTGTAGCCAGAGGTTTATCACTGAGAGGAATGTGAAAGGCACTAATGGCACCCTCATCAAAGTAATCTTTAGACCAGAGTTGGAGAGATGTAAGAGGTAGTCCAATACTGATGACAGAGGACACTTATCTGGAAGCAAAGTGTGCTGGTTACACCATAGGGTGAAACGGGTCCACTTGAGTTGGTAGCAGCATTGTATGGATGGTTTCCTGGCAGCATCTATAATAGCTGATATTGGAGTGGAGAAATTGAATTTATTTACTTGCTGGGAGAGAGGTACCAAGCTATGAGAGCTAGTGAACATAGATTGGGGTGGAGAAGGGATCCCCTTGTTCTAAGTCAGAAGAGTTGGGAAAATCTGTAGAGGTATGGGTTCCCTAACAGTTAGGCTCTCTTTTACTAAGGTGCGCTAACCAATTAGCGTGCGCTAATCGATTTAGCGTGTGCTAAATGCTAACACATGCATGTTAGTTTATGGATGCATTAGCATTTAACGCACACTAATTTGATTAGCGTGCGCTAATCGGTTAGCACACCTTAGTAAAAAAGGGGGTGAGTTGAAGAAGAAGATTGAACCAGGGTTGTCTTGGCCACCTCAGAGCCATGAGAATCATAATAGCTTGCTCCTGTATGAGTTTGAATAGAAGTTTTCCTATTAAAGGTTTTAGAGCAAATGCATAGAGAAATGTGTTTGTCTAGTCTAGTAGGAATGCATCAGACTCCAGGCAATGAGGCGAGTGAAGTCTGGAGCAAAACTGTGGAAGTTTGTGATTGATGGGAGAGGCAAACAGATCTATCTGAGGGGTTCCCCATGTTGAGAAAATGTGATGTACTGTTTTGAAATTCAGGGACCACTCACGATATTGAAGGTATCTGCTCAACTTGTCCGCTAGTGTGTTCTGTTTGCTTGCTAGGTACACAGCTTTGAGAAAGATGTTTCATGGGATGGCCCAATGCCAGATTTGAATTGTTTCTTGGCAAAGGAGGTGAGAACCTTAGAGATGGAGACCGTCAAGATCAGTGATGTATAGAGGAATGACATTGTGAAGAAGATTGGTGGTGTCGAGAGGTATTCCTATCGGTACCACGGTGCCAATCCGATGTAGATCGAGAAGAAATGCTTCAACATCGAGGTGACCAAGATTTAGTAGAATGATGCTGCTGAGCTGAGCAGGATCCAGTACCTGAGTCACTTGTGGAGCAATGCTCGGGTTGGGTCGGTACCGATGGATCTGAGGGAGGAATTTGGACTGGTTGTGCCATAAATAGCAAACTCCCTTTGAAGAAGCTCCTTTATTTGGTCTTGCAAGGTCAACACCAGTACTGAAAGTGTTGTCATTACAGTCGGTGCTGCAGGGTGTCGAGGCATTGGGGACCTAAATGAAGAGGCACACCTCCAAGGAGACACCAACTGCAAATATGAAGACCTTGACTTTTTATGCCAGCGTTTGGCATGCATTGACTCGATGCTTGAGCAGATGCCGATATATGCCAAAAAGGTGAGGCATGGGAACGCTTCTAAGCATTTTTAGGTGGTGATGTAACTGGTGGTACCTCTGCGTCCGACACTGAACGGGCCGCCGATTCGATGCATCTGGAGAGTGGCAGTTGTTCGCTGCAGGTAGAGTAGACATGGATGAGTTGGATGTTCTGAAGAGCTTATCCTGCTGCAAGATCCGAGCCTTTAAAGAAGCTGATAGCAACAGGCACAAGAGTCCACCCAATGCTCAGAACCAAGACACTGGCGACACCAGTTATGAGGGTTGGTGACCAAGATGGTCCTGTTGCACTGAGTATTCTTCTTGAAGCCACTTGAAGGCTTGGACATCAATAGATAAACAGCTACAGCGAATTTGATGGACTCAATCATAATGGATGTTGAGTGATTGTAAGACCGAAAAAGGCTTGATATCACTGGCCTGCTAAGAGGTGGAAAAGGGCCCAAAGGCCGATGAAAATTGAAAAAAAATTAAAAATTTGAAAGGAATGATACCATTTTTCTTTCTCACTACTCTCATCCCTCCTATAACAATTTTCCTTCTCTCCTCTCCAGTACCACTTACAATTAACATGCTTTCACCACATGCACCATTTATCCCTCTCCTCCACTCCATGTTCATTTCTTCCTCTCTCATCACTCACCCCCTCCTGCAACAATTTTCCTTCCTTCCTTCCCTGCCCCCAACCCCACTCAAAACTAATATGCTCTCTCCATATGCATCATCTCACCCTCTCCTCCATTCCATGCCCATTTTTCCCTCTCTCGCCACTCTCATCCTTCCTGCAACATTTTTCCTTCCCTCCCTCCCTACATGTTAGTGGCACCGATTCCTATACGCTGCCTGCCACTAACTTGGAAGCCTCTCCTCTGTCATATCATGCCCGGGCAGAAACAGGAAGTTCTGACAGAGGGTGGGACCCAACAGAGGAGAAACTTCTGGGTTATCAGCAGGCATAGTGCAGCACCTCTCCCTTCCCTCCTCTTCTCCTTTAAGTCCAGCAGCACCTTTCCATTCCCTCCTGCCAGGTTCAGCAGCACCTCTTCTCCCTTCCCTTTCCCTCCTCCCTTGTTCAGCAGCACCTTTCCCTCTCCCTTTTCCTTATCCAGCAGTACCTCTCCTTCCCCTGCAGCATTTTACTGTGTGCTTTTAACTTCCCCACACAGCTGCCACTAGCATTAGTTTAGCGATTCCATCAGGCAGCCTCAGGGCTTTTGGTAGGCAGGCCCGCTTCCAGTGATGCAACTTCCTCTTTCCATAACATCTGAAGCTGTCCTGCAGGTTGGTAAGCATTATTTCATTCACATATTGAGAGTGGCATCAGTGACCGCTGGGAGTGTAAGGGGGGACCATGCCTTCATCTGGTCAGTTTGGTTACCTTTTTGGCACATATTCATTATTGAAAAAGGTCTAGCCTCAAGCGTTCAAGTTTTGCACTGGACGTTTTTTGAAATGTTCCATTATTGCAGGAAAATGTCCAAAAAATAAGTCTGCCCTAATCCTACCTAAAACAACTCTCTAATGTGTCCCCTGTGAGATTTAGACACACTGAAGATAAACAGCACAGAAAACTGTCCATAAATTAGTTTTGAAAATGGCAATTTGGATGTTTTCAGCAAACAAAATGTCCAAATGCCACCTTATGCAATTGTTTGGATGCTTTTCTCTGTGAAAAACACATTTTGTGAAATAGTTTCACTGTCAAAATTTGTTGTACCTGACTTTTGTGAATATATTCGTAAAGGTGGCTTATAAATTTTAAATCATACATGAAAAACTACACGTTTCTATTTGTGTAGTTAATCTTTAATCACATCTTAGCTTTATAGTAGTAAACACAGATTTCTGATCTCATATTCTTTTTTTGGGTTGTTAGATGTCCTGTTTCTCAAGCAGAAGGAAGACAGTTCCTCTCCAGTAACTAGTGACTCCCCTTGTAGAGATTCAGGAGAAACATTAGACTTCAGGAGTGAAGAGGAAGAAACAATCCAGGAGGAACCTTTAACCATTTCAGAACTGATCTACAACCCAAGTGTGAGTTTGCTCCCAACCCCACTGGAAGAAGTTGACATGCTTTTTGAAAGCACCTTAAGACCAGAAGTTGACAGAGATGATACAGATTCCTTTGAGGAGCTGGATGCAGATGAAAACGCCTTTCTGATTGCAGAGGAAGAGGAGATGAAAGAAGCCGGAAGAGCTCTGACATGGAGCTGTGACATTCTGATGGGCAATATGCAACTGAACGCTTTTGTGAAGAGTTTTTCAAGACTTCTTTTTGTGGGGCTTGGACTGCTGTTCGTGGTGTTTCCACTTTTACTGGTGCTTTTGGAATCAGATGTTGACATCTCTTTTCTTCATGAAATACGTCAAACACCAGAATTTGAGCAGTTTCATAATGAATATTACTGTCCTCTGAGGCACTGGGTAGCTTGTAAAATAAATTTCTTTTTCAACTTAGTGGGCAGCTCTTGAAGTGAATATGCTGTGCAGCTGAGGGCTTTATTTAAAACAAATGTTTAAAAGTTCAGGCTGTACCCTCACCATGCTCTGAGTCTAAAGGCAACAAGCTGTTAGTAAGGATCATTTTATTTCATACACACTATATATGCTCTGACCATTTTCTAAGGCATTTAAGCAGAATTGTTTTACTCATTAGTTCAAAAATGGTAAAGATATATATATATATATATATATATATATATACTCATGTATGTGTATACATATATATATATATATATATATATACACATACAGTATACACACACATTTATATTTATTTACACACACACACACATACAGGTAGTCATCGACTTACGACCTATCCAAGTTATGACTGTTCGACCTTACGACGTGACTTCCATTCTCAGAAGAAAGAAAATATTAACAGATTGCTTTAAAATTATTGAAATATCATTACCCAGTCTAATATTCTTGCCTTAATTTAACATAGGCCGACTTATGTCATGATCCACTTACGACCTAGCAGTTGGAACCAATTGTGGTCGTAGGTCGACAACTACCTGTATATATAATATTTATATTTAAAATTATTTCCTTAAATATCTACTGCTTTCCTGCTATGCAAGGTGGGGCAGTACTGACAGTTTTTATTTTTAAAATCTTTTTGTGTTACATTTCAGAATCAGCATGACTATGACAGATTTAAAAAGCCGGATGGGGGGCATGTTTGTCCAGCTAGTATCATTTGAATATGATCCTTAGTGCAACAGTCTCTTAACCAATGCCTTTAAAAACAATGTTTATGCTGTTTTTATTTTGTACATTTATATGTTGAATATTTTGGTAACTTTTTAGCGAAAACCAAGTCTTCTTAAATTATTTGAGTGTACAGATTGGTACAATTAATGCACAAGGGCACATAATACAATTTTTAATGTTCTTTAAAGATCTGTTTTCTTAAGTGTTTTAGTTAAATAATGTGAACACACACACAGTTAAAACACTGAGTTAAGGGGGCTGGGAAGTGAATTGATGGGGGATGTTGGTAGATTTTACAGTAGTGTAGTATGCAAGAACAAGAATCTGATGCAGGTCTTTGACTGGATGTGTTGGGATCCTTTGCCTCTTTTTTTGTCTTGCATTATTACATCAAAGTCATCAGAAAGTCTTTCAAGAGAAGGAAAGCAGTATTGTAAAGTGGTAGACAGATTGTTGGCCTAAGTGTATACGAGAAGGGAAGGAATAAAAGAAAGATGAAGACATAGGAAGTGGTAGATAAAGCGTCCATGTGAATCAGCTTGTACTCAATTGCTCTTGTACTCTGTTCTAACAATTTGAATGAGGGACAGGATCAAACTGTTGGGAAAATGATGTATTCCCATTGATTTATCAACAAACACCAAGTGATAAAGGATTCAAACTTTCATTCTAATTTGTCTCATTCTCTTTAATAGTAAATGTGGTTGTAGCTGCAATTGGAGAGAAAACAGCGCTGTTATCTGGCAGCATGAAATATCCTCTCTCTGTATACTTGTGTGTGTGTATATATACACACACACGGGGGCGGGGGGGGGGGGGGAGAGAGAGAACAAATTAAAAGGGGTTAAATACAACATTAACATGCATGTTTATTTAGGGCCCTTCTAGTAAACCACGGTAAGCACTTAGGCGTGTCAGCAACTACTAGCACAGAGCCATTTTAAGGTACTTTGCAATATTTCATAGTTAGAGTGTGTTAACCCATGCATTAAGTTGGATTTTGTCTGCGGCATGGCATGGAAGGAGTTTAGCAGTTAATACACTGCGCTTACTGCATGATAACTGCCTAACCTGAACTTAATGCAGGATCATCTTCTAAATAGGATGTGCTAAGTGCTTCTGCGTTGACTAGGAGCGTGTACTGCACAACCTGAATGTTAATGCTCAATCTGCAATAGAAAAGAGTGGGGAAGATCCCAATAGACTGCGCATTAAAAGAGGTAACTGCTGCGTGATAAAATCCCACTTTAAGACATGGTAGTTAAAAATGTCACTTCAGTTTAGTAAAAGAGCTTCTTAGTTACCTAGGTCCAGATTTATAGGAAAAAAAAGTCTTACTAATTACGCCCACAGTTTCATTCAAGGAAAATGTTAATCCATCAGGTTTAATCTTCTTTGGATTTATCTCATGGTTGGAAATTTGTAGATTGCACTAATATATTAGAAGGGGGAAATATAAAAGATTAAAAACAGTCTATTGCACACTTATAAACTCTTTCCTGTCTCCTAAGCATTAGTAATGCTAGTTTTGTTATCAAAAACTCAACTGAGTACTTATGCAATAAAAAAGCTTCCTTGAAACCCTCTAGGTTGTTTTGTAGAGTTGATTTGCATCAGAACCCTTCCAGTTTACAGTGTAAACTGCTAAAATTATCATGTGGCAACTGCAAACCCTCTATGTTAACTGTTGGAGCACTGCCAACACTTTCCATACAGTTAACCAGAGGAAATATTTTTACTGCATATTAACTGGATTGCAGATAACACTGCAGTTAGCTACACCTCATTAGGTGATATTAACTGCACTGTATTTAACTACCTCTGCATTAACCGTAAGGTACACTCCTTGCTCATTCTTCACCCATTTTCACTCTATTTCATGTTAGCTGTTAGAGGGTAATTCCATTAAAGTGCACCTATATTTAGATGCCAAGATGCATGTAAATGACCAGATTGCTAACATTTTGATTATACTGTATACTATTCTGCAAATTGGCACTAAAATGCCCTGGCGTGTAGTTTGAAGGTGAGCATCCACATGGGCATTCTGGGTGGGGCATGCAGTTACATGTGTAAATTATAGACTAGTACAATTTAAACTAATTTTTTGGCAATCTAGGTATGAACATTTACACTAGCTCTATTTCTATTTGGCTCACAGTAGGTTCCCCTTCTTGGTACCTGAATATAACAAAATGTTACGGGGTTAATGCAGAAATGACTACATATGAACATACTTGTTCAAACCAAAGGTCTAACTAACTCAGTATGCTGTTTCTAAAAACAGCCACTCCAGATCACAAGTACTTGCCAGGATCCACCAAAGTTGACAGATTTCATGTTGCTTACCCTCAGTAATAAGAGTGGCTTTCTCCAGGCCTACCTTAATAGAGGTTTCTGAATTTTCCCTCCAGGAACTTGTCCAGTCCTTTTGTAAACCCAGCTACACTAACTGCTTTCACCACATCGTTCTCCAACAAAGTCCAGAGCTCAATTATGCAGTGCATGAAAGACATGTTCTCTAGAGACAAGCAGGGGATATGCAGGCATACTTGTTGGTGAAGTCCTCTGACTGAGCCTGAGTGCCAGTGCTCTCCCCTAACTAGGTAAGCTTTTGAGCTTACTGGGCATGTGCAGTGCACCTACACCTACACCTACAGCCCCTTCCTTCAGCTTGTCAGTTTTTTCTTCAACCGCTCCTGACAGTTTACAGCTCTCCCCTCTTTTCCTAAAAAAATAAAATAAAAAAAAATAGTAATAATTATTTAATAGGAGATGATACCTTAAATTCATCTTTTAAATCCTTCTAGTTAGGAAAAAAAAACCCTGAAGAAACTATATATATATATATTTTTTTTAAAAGACAGTATTTATTTATTTACTTACTTCTAGAGCATTTTCTACCATCGAACATTGCCTCTGAAGCAGCGCCGATATTTTTAGGTAGGCACTAGGTCCCTGAGTTTTCTCTCTTCTCACTTCAACCACAATGAATGGCGATTTCCAGTCAGTGCTTCATGCTGGAACATCAAAGAAGGCAGCAAAGCCACACATATCACTGCTCGCTCCCTCTCTCCCCCCCAGGGCATTGTCTTGATACCGCAAGGGGAGGGAAGCCAACAGCTGCCGATGCCGTCTGACACAAAAAAACTGGCAGAATTGGCAGGCCATAAGAAAAAGAAGCTCCTGACGATGGAAAGAGGCTCAATTCTTTCACCTCCGGCAGTGGCATCTTTAATATGAAGCTCTAGCTTTAGCTGAGGTGCCAGTGAAGGCTCCTGAGGGCTCAGTCTCGGCCTTGCGGTCCTTTTCTGATCTAATTCAACAGATCTCAGTGGCTACAGGTAACCCTTCAAGGTCTGTTAAGGGAAAATCTAAACAGGGGACCTCTCCTCCTTCCCCTCTTCAAGAACATGTTCCTGCGTCCTCTTCCTTCTGCCCTACCAGAACTCCCTTCTCAGGGCTCAGGCTCCATGCAGGTTGCTTCAAATTTTTTCCTGCTACTTCAACATTTTCTACATGATAGTGCTAGTTTGTGTCAGGCTTCTTCTCAGACTCTTCCAGTCCTGAAGGCCCAACACTGCTCAGCCTGTATCCTGCAATTTTCCCCAGAAGTTTCAAGTTTATTTAAAATTTGATTGCTCGCCCTATCATATATTCAGGGCAATTCTAAAAAATAGTTTATAACAATACATAGGGGAACAAAAAGTTCATATAACAAATACACGACTTTCAAAACAGACGGGACTAGTAGGGTAAGTAGGATAGAAATACAATAATTGGAGGCAAATGAGACAATCAAGGAGAATTACAAGAGGAGGGGTTTTTGTTCTGTTTAAAAAAGGATGGAATTATGTTTTGGTTTGGTTGTTTTTATGATGTCTAGCAGTCAAATGCATCTTTAAAAAGAAAGCATTTTAACTGACTCTTAAATTTGTCAATGTTTCTTTCCTCCCTTAAGTAGATTGGCAAGGAATCCCACAATTGAGGGTCCATGACGGAAAAAATGTATTGTCTTCGTGTATTAATGGTTTTAAGTGATGGAACGTTTAGCAAATGTTGGTCATTAGGCCGAAGAATTCTAGTGGAGGCATAGAGAATTAGAATCCTGTTGATGAAGGCTGGAGACTTATAGAGTTGGGCCTTAAATGATAACAGACATATTTTGTAAATTATTCTATGCAATATTGGGAGCCAGTGAGATTTAAAAAGCGGTGAGACATGGTAACTTTGTACCCTCATTTGTTCATCTCCAACACAAGGTCCTCTCTCTTCTCCAACTTGGTCGGGAACTGATGTACTTCCTGTCTCAGATCCTGAGCAGCCTCCTCAACCACTCGTCTATGCAGCAAGTTCTAATGGAGGAATACTCTTATACAAAATTTTTACAAAAGGTATCTTGTCTGCTTAACTTTAGCCAAGCAGCAATACCTACAGGAAGCAAAGATTTTCAAGCCATCCTCCAATCCTGTAAAACTCCAATAAAGGAACTTGTTGCTCTTCCAATACATCAAGTTCTGCAGGTCCTCCAGTTAGTTAATTAGCAAAAACCACTATCAGTATCCACAGCCTCCAAGTGCTTGGAATTAAAATATAAGGTCCAAAAGGCTCCTTCCTGGTCATGACCTTCAACAACTTCCTCACCACTCAATAGTATCTGAATCAGCTATTAAAAAGCCTAAGATGTCCAAATCACCATTAAGCGTGCCCCCCCTAGAAAGGATCTTCATCTCCTTGACTCCATAGGTCGCAAGGAATATCTGGGATCTATGCTCTTATCCAAGATCATTGCGCACCAGCTACAAATTCTGCATTTTCAACATTCTATCCTGCAGCACCTAGTAGCCGCTTCCCCAGAAGCTATACCAAATCTTCTCGTTGCCCTTCAAGAATCCACTTACCATCTTATTAAGACCAACTATGATGCCTATGACATGACGTCTCACACCGCAGTTGTAGCCATAGCTGCCAGTCATTTGGCATGGCTTAGGGCATCTGATCTTAGAAAAGACTTACATGATAGACTTACGGATGCTCCCTGCCTGGGAGACAGTTTTTTGCAGAAAAAGTAGAAGCTACAGTCTCACAGCTTAAGGAAGATTCCTCGACCAGTAGAGAACTCTCAGCATACTCTTCAGAGCAATCTCAACAATTTTGATGCCCTTCCTCTTCATTTTCATACCAAAGAGTTTACCATCAACATTATTTTTCAGCAGTATTATCTATGACACAGATTTGCTCCTTATAATCATCCTACCCTACAGAGATCACAGTCTTCTCCTTTCAACCCAAAACAACGTACTAGTGACAGGAAGCAAACATCTACATCTCAACTTCTTGCTCTTAAACCTACCCCTAGATTTTGACCATCTGCCAGTGGGGGGCCGGCTAACACAATTCCTTTCGGCTTGGCAGGCCATCACGATGGATCAATGAGTCCTTTTCATAGTTTCCCAAGGATACTTCCTCAATTTCCTTCCCGACTTCATACCCTCCCAATCTCCACCTCTGTCCATGGTCCTACATCATCACATTCTGCAACTTGCAGCAGAGATCTCCCTTCTACTCCACAGCAATGCCATCAAGGAGTGCCACTTACTCAGCCAAACCAGGGATTCTACTCCAAGTTCTTCCTCAACTCCAAAATGATGCAGGGTCTTCGTCCCACTCTCGACCTCAGACCACTCAATGCCTGCCTCAAGAAAGAAAAGTTCAGGATGATTTCTCTTCCAGCAATTCTTCCTTTGCTGAAGCAATATGATTGATTAGCTGCCCTGGACCTCAAGGATGCATACACTCACATTCCAATACATCCCTCCCACTGGCATTTAGCACAGTTACTTACCGTAACAGGTGTTATCCAGGGACAGCAGGCAGATATTCTTGACTGATGGGTGACGGCACCGACGGAGCCCCGGTACGGACAATTTTAGAGTGATTGCACTCTAAGAACTTGGAAAGTTCTAGCAGGCTGCACCGCGCACGCGCGAGTGCCTTCCCGCCCGATGGAGGCGCGCGGTCCCCAGTTAGGATAAGCCAGCTAAGAAGCCAACCCGGGGAGGTGGGTGGGATGCAAGAATATCTGCCTGCTGTCCCTGGATAACACCTGTTACGGTAAGTAACTGTGCTTTATCCCAGGACAAGCAGGCAGCATATTCTTGACTGATGGGTGACCTCCAAGCTAACAAAAAGAGGGATGGTGGGAAGGTTGGCCATTAGGAAAACAAATTTTGTAAAACAGATTGGCCGAAGTGTCCATCCCGTCTGGAGAATGCATCCAGACAATAATGAGATGTAAAAGTATGAACTGAGGACCAAGTAGCAGCCTTGCAGATTTCCTCAATAGGCGTGGAGCGGAGGAAAGCTACAGATGCTGCCATAGCTCGAACTCTATGGGCCGTGACAGAACCTTCCAGTGTCAGTCCGGTCTGAGCATAACAGAAAGAAATGCACGCTGCCAGCCAATTAGACAACGTACGTTTAGAAACAGGACGTCCCAATTTATTCGGATCAAAGGACAGAAAGAGTTGGGGAGCTGATCTGTGGGGCTTAGTACGCTCTAAATAGTAAGCGAGAGCCCTCTTACAGTCCAAAGTATGTAGAGCCTGTTCTCCAGAATGAGAGTGAGGTTTCGGAAAGAAGACAGGCAGCACAATGGATTGGTTGAGATGGAATTCAGAGACAACCTTAGAGAGAAACTTTGGATGTGTACGCAGAAGCATCTTGTCATGATGAAAGACCGTAAAAGGTGGGTCTGCAACTAGTGCATGTAGCTCACTGACCCTCCTGGCAGAGGTGAGAGCAATCAGGAAGAGAACCTTCCAAGTGAGAAATTTGAAAGAAGTCGTGGCCAAAGGTTCAAACGGAGGCTTCATTAAGGCTGAGAGAACCACATTAAGATCCCAGATCACAGAAGGTGCTTTAAGAGGTGGTTTCACATTGAAAAGACCTCGCATGAATCTGGAGACCAAGGGATGAGCTGAAAGGAGTTTCCCATGGACTGGCTCATGAAAAGCAGCAATAGCACTGAGGTGGACTCTGATGGAAGAAGACTTGAGACCAGAGTCAGACAAAGAAAGAAGGTAATCCAACAAGGTCTCCACAGCAAGGGACGTAGGATTATGATGATGAAGAAGACACCAGGAAGAAAACTGTGTCCACTTCTGATGGTAACATTGCAGAGTGGCAGGTTTCCTGGAGGCATCCAGAACAGAACGAAAGGACTGAGACAAAAGAGTATCATTCGAAGTCAGCCCGAGAGATACCAGGCTGTCAGGTGCAGAGACTGGAGGTTGGGATGTAGAAGGGTCTCCTGATGCTGTGTAAACAGAGAAGGAAATTGTGGAAGTAGAATAGGTTCCCTGGAACTGAATTGAAGTAGAAGGGAGAACCAATATTGCCTGGGCCACCGTGGCGCAATCAGAATCATGGTGGCCTGTTCCCTCTTGAGCTTGAACAAGGTCCGGAGCATGAGAGGCAGAGGAGGGAAAGCATACAGGAAGAGATTGGACCAATCCAGGAGAAATGCATCCGCTGCCAGATGGTGAGGAGAGTAGAGTCTGGAGCAGAAGTGGGGCAGCTGATGATTGTGAGGAGCTGCAAAGAGGTCTATCTGAGGAGTGCCCCACTGAGCGAAGATGGATTGTAGAGTGAAAGGATCGAGTGTCCACTCATGAGGTTGGAGAATTCTGCTGAGCTTGTCCGCTAAGGAATTCTGTTCTCCCTGAATGTAGATAGCTTTCAGGAATAGATGGTGATTTGTGGCCCAAGCCCGAATCTTCTAGGCTTCCTGGCACAAGAGGCGAGAGCCTGTCCCACCCTGCTTGTTGATGTAGTACATCGCAACTTGATTGTCTGTGCACAGCAGGAGGACCTGAGGAAAGAGATGTTGGAAGGCCTTGAGGGCATAAAACATCGCTCTGAGTTCTAGGAAGTTGATGTGATGTTTCATTTCCTGGGCTGTCCAAAGTCCTTGAGTTTGGAATTCGTTCAAATGAGCCCCCCAGGCATAAGGGGAGGCGTCGGTGGTGATGACAAGTTGATGAGGAGGTAGATGGAACAAAAGACCTCTGGAGAGATTTGAGGATATCAACCACCATTGTAGAGACTGATGAAGAGATGATGTCACAGATATGTGTCGTGAGCAAGGATCCGTCGCTTGGGACCATTGGGTCGCTAGGGTCCACTGAGGAGTGCGCAGGTGGAGACGTGCGAAGGGTGTGACATGAACTGTGGAGGCCATGTGACCCAAGAGTATCATCATTTGCTTGGCAGAGATGGAGCGTTGATGAAGCACCTGCTGACACAGAGATTGGAGAGTGTGAAGACGGTTGGACGGCAGAAATGCTCTCATGAGGACTGTGTCCAGCACCGCTCCAATGAATTGAAGACTCTGAGTGGGGATGAGATGAGATTTGGGTAGATTGATCTCGAACCCCAGAAGTTGTAGAAACAGGATGGTCTGGTTGGTGGCCTGGAGTACTGTCTGAGAAGAATTGGCCTTTATCAACCAATCGTCCAGGTAAGGAAACACCTGAAGGTGGTGGGAACGTAGAAAGGTAGCCACCACAATCAGACATTTGGTGAACACTCTTGGAGAGGAGGCAAGACCGAAGGGTAGCACCTTGTATTGGTAATGACAATGATTGATCATGAAGCGGAGGTACTGTCTGGAGGCCAGATTGACCGGTATGTGAGTGTATGCTTCTTTGAGATCTAGGGAACATAGCCAGTCGCCTTGATTGAGAAGAGGATAAAGAGTAGCCAGAGAAACCATCTTGAATTTCTCTTTTACCAAGCATTTGTTGAGATCGCGAAGATCTAAAATGGGTCTGAGATCTCCTGTTTTTTTGGGAACTAGAAAGTAACAGGAGTAGAATCCCTGCCCCTTTTGATCTAGAGGAACTTCCTCTATGGCGTTCAGAAGAAGGAGGGTTTGAACCTCTTGAAGAAGGAGGGAAGACTGAGGAGTGTTCAAAGCAGACTCTCTTGGCAGACTTTGGGCAGGAGGAGTCTGGAAATTGAGAGAGTAGCCGTGGAGGATGATGTTGAGGACCCACTGATCTGAGGTGATGATTTCCCAACGGCTTATGAAATGAGTAAGGCGTCCTCCTATGGGCTGCGGAAGATGGGCAGGAGGAAGACTGGCTATGTCCTGGAGAACCAAGTCAAAAGGGCTGAGTTGATTTCTGTGAAGGGGGAGGCTTCACCTGCTGTTGCTGCTGTGCTGGTCTAGCAGCTTGCCTCTGTTGTTGCCTCTGACGCCTGGGTTGTTGCTGGGCCTGAGGTAAAGGACGAGCCACAAATCTACGTTGATAGGCCGATTGCTGGCGAAAAGGCCTGGTAGGTGGGGTCTTCTTCTTTGTCTTAAGGAGAGTGTCCCATCGAGTCTCATGAGCTGAAAGTTTCTGAGTAGTGGAGTCCATGGATTCTCCAAACAGCTCATCCCCCAAACAAGGTGCATTAGCCAGTCGATCTTGATGATTGACATCGAGTTCCGAAACTCTGAGCCAGGCCAGTCGCCGCATAGCCACCGACATAGCCGTGGCCCTAGAGGTCAGCTCAAAGGTGTCATAGATTGATCTGACCATGAACTTGCGCAGTTGTAAGAGCGATGAAGAAGTTTGGCGAAAGGCGGATCTTTTACGATCAGGAAGGTATTTCTCAAAAGATGACAAAGTCTGAATGAGATGCTTAAGGTAAAAAGAAAAATGGAAAGCATAGTTCCCTGATCTATTTGCTAGCATCGCATTTTGATACAACCTCTTGCCAAACTTATCCATGGCCTTACCTTCTCTGCCAGGAGGGACAGAAGCGTATACACTAGCCCCCGTGGATTTCTTTAAAGTAGATTCCACCAGTAAAGACTCATGGGGGAGTTGCGGCTTGTCAAAGCCTGGAATAGGTATGACCTTATATAAGGAGTCCAGTTTGCGGAGAGCTCCTGGGATGGTCAAGGGTGTCTCTAGATTTTTGTAAAATGTCTCTCTTAATATGTCATGGAGAGGCAGTTTGAGAAATTCCCTTGGAGGCTGGTCAAAGTCCAGAGCATCTAAAAATGCCTTGGATTTTTTGGATTCAGCCTCCAAGGGAATAGAGAGAGAGTCACACATCTCTTTGAGAAAAGAGGTAAAAGAGGTTGAATCAGGTTTAGAGGAGGGATCTAAACCAGAAGGATCCTCTTCCCCTGATGAACACTCTCCCTCCGAGAGGAGAGGGTCCTCCGAATCACCCCACAGATCAGGGTCCCTCACCTGAAAACTGCGGTCCCGGGAGTCCGGTGTGGAGGGTTCTAGGTGTCGAGTTTTATGCATCGACTTACCAGACCTCTGTGAAACGGTACCGGGAGATGTAATAGGCTGTGTCGGCGCCGAGGTTTGAACAGCCTGGTGTAAGGATCTCGGTTCCGGCGCTAAGACCGGCATTGATACCGAGGAAGTGGTATGCATCGGTACCGACAAGGTGGATGCCGATAAAGGAGGCTGCTCCACTGCCGGTACCGGCGGCTCAGACCGGACCGGGACCAGAAGGCTCGGTGTCAAAAGAGCAGGGAGCAGCTGTTGAAGTTGTTCTTTGAGCTGGACCTGCAGGACGGCGGCAATGCGCTTATCCAGTGAAGGCACCGGTACCGCTTTTTTCTTCTGCGGTACCTTGGGTGCTGCTCTACACTCCGAAGAGGAACCCGATGTCGAGAGGCTAACCTCAATCGGAGCGGAGCGCTTCCGTGGGCGCCTCGAGGTCGGCAGGATTGGGCTCGCTGCCACTGAGACCGGAGGGCGCTCCAGCGGGGAAGGCTTCTTAGCCGGCTTACCTGAGGGATGCGACGCCGGCGCGGTATCGCACGGTGTCGATGAAGTAGGTGCCGACTGCGTCGGGGCCGAAGCCGGAACCGGTGCCGCTGAATCCGACATCTCGGTACCAAATAATAATCGCTGTTAGATTTGGCGATTTTTTTAATTTCTCTTTTTAAGAGTGGCACAGCGGGTGCAGGTGGACGCTCGATGGTCAGGACCAAGACACTGTAGACACCAGTTGTGCGAGTCTGTGAGTGAAATTGGTCGAGCGCACCGCTGGCACTTCTTAAACCTGGGTTGAGGGGGCATGAAGGTAAAAACGGCTTCAGCCAAATTGAAGGCCGAGGCCTCGATGGTGGCAACAGGCCCCGCTGGGGTGAAACCGAAAAAATGAAAGAAAAAGAAATTAAGTTTTTTGGTTTTTTTTTAACAAAGAAAATAAAATAAAATGAGGGAAACAATATTTCCCAACGAGTTTACGCGAGCGGGAAGGCGAAAGAGAAAAAAGTTTTCAACAGCCGTTGAAAAGTGCGTCTTCTTAGCTCCGCGGAAACTAAGAAACTGGGGACCGCGCGCCTCCATCGGGCGGGAAGGCACTCGCGCGTGCGCGGTGCGGCCTGCTAGAACTTTCCAAGTTCTTAGAGTGCAATCACTCTAAAATTGTCCGTACCGGGGCTCCGTCGGTGCCGTCACCCATCAGTCAAGAATATGCTGCCTGCTTGTCCTGGGATAACCTTCGTTACACATTCCTAAGTCAACATTTATAATACAAAGTTCTGCCTTTTGGCCTTTCATTAGCACCGAGAGTTTTCACTGTGGTAGCAGTGCATCTGCTAAAACACCACCAATGGTATTTCCTTACCTAGACAATTGGCTCCTAGTAAGGACCAGTTACTACTCACCATTCAAACCATGGATCTGACCCTACAGTCTCTGGGATTCATCATCAACTTCCAGAAGTCCAAGCTTACTCTTAACTCACTCTCTTACTTTCATTGGAGCTCTTCTGGACACAGATGCAGCAAAAGCCTATCTTCCTCTGGACAGATATCACTCTGGCAGATCACTTCAGGCGATCTTCAGCCTTACCAGCCCGCAGCATTCTATGCCTTTTGGGCAGCCTCAATATCTTTAGTGCCGAATGCAAGACTCCACATGAGACCTTTATAGTGGCACCTAAAGTTGCACTGGAATCAACATCATTCTCTCGCCAGGATGATTCCACTTCATGCAAAGATTCAGGCTTCCCTCCTTTGGTGGATTCACTCTCCATCTCTACAGGAGGGCTTCTCCTTCCAACCACAGCCTCCGTGTCTCACTATAACAACGGATGCTTCCAATGAAGGCTGGGGAGCTCACCTCGAACAATTGTGGAATCAGGGGCAAAGATCAACAATCTGTTCTCCGTAGTTGGTCCCCAATGGTGGAACTCATTGCCCCAATACATAAAAATTGAAAAAGACATATCCTCCTTTAAAAAATCCCTTAAAACATTTCTTTTTAAAGATGCTTTTAATATCTAAATTTTTTCTTTATTTTACGAATTTCGCTTTTAAGAACCTCCATGTTCCTTGATGTTTTTCCCTTAACTGTTTTTCTTAATATAACAGATGTAACTTTTACCCTTCTTCCCTTCCAATTGTTGTCTGTCTCGTCTGATTTCTAATGTTTACGTATATTGTATGTATTTTAAATTTATTTTATCATTATGTACATCGCTTTGTATAAAGATATAGCGATTCATCAAATATTTAATAAACCTTGAACGATCCCTGCACATCAACCACCTGGAACTGCGTGCAGTGTATTATGCTCTTCAGGCTTTCTGCCCTTGTATTTGTGACAAACACATTCTCATTCAAACAATCAAGTAATGATGTTCTACATCAACAAACAGGGAGGTTCAGGATCTCTTCCTCTCTGCAGAGAAGCATATTGCCTGTGGACCTATGCTCTGACAGCGGTATATATTCCAGAAGAACACAATATCCTCGCAGACTCTCCAGCAGGAAACTCAATCCTCACGAGTGGACTCTCCATCCTGCCTTATAGCAGCAAATATTCCATCACTGGGGAACTCTGAACAGTGAATCTCTTCGCTTCCCATGAAAATGCCAAATGCAGCAAGTTTTGCTCACTTCGTCCAGCACCTCAAGCCATAGCAAGGGATGCTTTCTCCATTCATTTTTGGGGCACAACCTACTCTATGCCTTCCTGCCATTTCCTCTCATTTCCAAGGTACTTCGGAAAGTTGCCATGGCCAATGCTCACATCATACTCATTGCTCCCCGTTGGCCCAGGCAAATCTGGTATCCACTCCTGCTGGACCTTCTAGATCAGTGATTCCCAACCCTGTCCTGGAGGAACACCAGGCCAATCGGGTTTTCAGGCTAGCCCTAATGAATATGCATGAGAGAGATTTGCATATGATGGAAGTGATAGGCATGCAAATTTGCTTCATGCATATTCATTAGGGCTAGCCTGAAAACCCAATTGGCCTGGTGTTCCTCCAGGACAGGGTTGGGAACCACTGTTCTAGATGCTCCCCCAATTCCGCTGGGAGACCATCTCTTTCTTCTATCTCAGCAGAACGGACAGTTATTTTACCCTAATCTCCACAGTCTCAGTTTGACAGCCTGGAAATTGAAAATTCAAACCTAACACATTTGTCATTTTCTCAACCTTCTAGTGGCAAGGCAACTTTCTACTAGGAAATCCTATCAATCTAAATGGAAACTTTTTCCATCTGGTCACACAAACACCAGCAAAATCCTCTTCTTTGTCCAATTGACTACATTTTATCATATCTTCTACATTTGTCAAATTCTGGTCTCAAATTAAACTCAGTCTGATTTCATCTGGCACATATCTCAGCCTTCCATACTTTTGTGGACAGTAAGCCAGTTTCACATCATCCACTCATTTCTCGATTTATCAGAGGTTTTAATAAACTTAGGCCTTCAATAAGAGACCCTCCTCCAGCATGGAACCTGAATTTGGTTTTAGATATCTTAATGTAAAACCCGGTTGTGCCATTGGGATCTGCTTCACTTTCTTTCCTTACTTGGAAAACAGTTTTACTCACAGCTTTAACTTCAGCCAGAAGAGTTAATGAACTTCAAAATACTGAAGGGAATAGACTTAGTAGATAAAGACAGACTGTTCACACTCTCCAAGGTAGGGAGAACGAGAGGGCACTCTCTAAAGTTGAAAGGGGATAGATTCCATACAAACGTAAGGAAGTTCTTCTTCACCCACAGAGTGGTGGAAAGCTGGAATGCTCTTCCGGAGTCTGTTGTAGGGGAAAACACCCTCCAAGGTTTCAAGACTAAGCTGGACAAGTTCCTGCTAAACTGGGATGTACGCAGGTGAGGCTGGACTCATTTAGAGCACTGGTCTTTGACTTTGGGGCCTCCGTGTGAGCGGACTGCTGGGCAGGATGGACCACTGGTGATGACCCAGCAGCAGCAATTCTTATGTTCATGCACTAGTCACATATTATCCTTATCTCCAATTTTTTTCTAATAGAGTACAACTACGAACACATCACAAATTCCTTCCCAAGGTTGTCACAGACTTTTTCACCTCAACCAATCTTTGCAATTGTTTTTTCCTCCTCCGCATTCCTGTCCAGCAGAGCAAAATCTCCATACTTTGGACTGTAGAAGAGCATTGCTTTTCTACCTCAAGGCAACTGTTACTTTACGTCAGACAAACCAGCTCTTCATTTCCTATAATCCAGCTACCCAAGGAAAACCGGCATCAAAAGAGCTCTCTCCTCTTGGATAGCACATTGCATTAAATTTTGCTACACAAGAACACAAATTCAACTACCTGGTACAATTGGAGCTCATAAAGTATGAGCTACAGCTTCTTCAGTAGCAAATTTAAAATCCATTCCCACTCAAGATATTTGCAAGGCTACAACTTGGTCTTTGTACATACTTTTACAAAGCACTATTGCCTGGATCAGAGCTTAGCACAAGATATTCGATTTGGTCAATCAGTCTTACGGAACCTGTTTGCACTGCGACTATTTTTTATACCACCCATCTCTTTCTTTAAGCTTGGGACTCACCAACAAGTGAGTGTATTATGCATATCCCTGCATATCCTCTGCTTGTCTCCAGAGAATGCAAAGTTGCTTTCCTGTAACAGGTGTTCTCCATAGACAGTAGGGGTATGCAGCCACACTTATCCACCCTCCATCCCCTCGTCTCATTCCTATTCACTGTTATAGACAAAACTGAAAAGCTGAGGGGAGGGGCTGTAGGTGTAGGGACTCCTGCACATGTACAGTAAGCTCAAAAGCTTATCTAGCTAGGGAAGAGCACCGGCACTCAGGGTCAGTCAGAGGACTTCACCAACAAGTGTGGCTGCATTCTTCTGCTGTCTATGGAGAACATCTGTTACAGGTAAGCAACTTTGCTTTCTCTAATTTGTGTTACATGTACTGCTTAATAATGTATTTCGTTCTCCCTAGTCTTTGAATTTTATGAAATAGTAAACAACCAATTGTGTTCATTATTTTGTAGACCTTTATCATATTTTCCATAAGCCCTATTTTCTCCAATTTGAAAAGCCCTAAAACTTTTTTTTGCCTTTTGTCACTGGGGAGTCACTCCTTCTCCTTTATCTTTTAAGTCACCCTTCTTTGTATCTTTGTAACTTTTTTTATTTTTTTTTAATTCTTCTATATCATTTTTGAGATGTGGTCACCAGAATTGCTTACACTATTCAAGGTGCAGTTGAACCAAAGAGTGAAACAGAGGCATTATGATATTGTCTTATTCTGCATTCCTTTTCTAATAATTCCTAGAATTCTATTTGCTTTCTTAATCAGCCCTACACAGTGAGCAGAGATTGCAATCTTTATGCACCCTAGTATCCTAGCTTTTGTCGTCACCTATTCAACCTGTTTGACCACTTTAAGTTTATCACATACTTTTATCATACCCAAATCCCGCTCCTCTGTTGTACACAAAAGTTCTTCACCCCCTAAACTGTACAGTGTTCCCTTGAGTCTTTGCAGCTCAAATGCATGACCTTGCATTTATTAGCATTAAATGTTAGCTGGCAAATTTAAAATCATTATTCAAGCTTCACTAGGTCCTTCCTCATGTTATTCACATTATTAGGAATGTCTACTCTATTGCAGATTTTGGTATCATCCACAAAGAGGCAAATCTATTTATCCTCCTCCATTGAAAAAAAATGGCAATTAAACCCTGCCCTTTGTTTTCTATCTAATAACCAACTCACAGCAGAACACTGCCTCCTATCCTATTACTTTTTAATACATTTTAAAGCTCCTTCAAACAGGACCTTGTGTGATTCTGAGTAAGAAATGGCAGGTTAGAAACAATGCTTGCCAACTCCTCCTGCACAATGCAAATGGAGTGCGGGGGGAGGTGAGAACAAACTATGGGCAAAGATGGTTCTGGTCCTCCCCCAACCCAACCTTCTGTCTGCCAGTTGCTGATTTAACAGGGTAATAATCTGCATTAGAAGTCATTGAATCACATCTGGGAGGGCCCCTCCTAAATATTTGGGCCCTAGGCACCTGCCTAGATGTGCCTATGCCTTATTAATATACAGCTGCACTGGGACATAATCAATTGAATCCTGCATGCTACATCAAGCACATCCAGCCCTAAGAGGTGTACACTCCTAGGGCACCTCACCTACATCGAGTTCCACCAGACCTGGACACAATCCACATAGAGCTCAGCCTCCTAGCAGAGCAGAGTTAGTATCTATATATTACCTTGCATGTTCATCAGGGGGAATGTGCCACACCCCATACATATTTTGCTAACGCACATAGAAACAGTGATGATAGAAAAAGACCATATGGCCTATCTAGTCTACCCATTAGTACCCTGCAGGTGGCAGTCACAGTTAACTATATATTGTCTCTTTCTACCTACAATAACATAATTAAACTTTCCAAAGCATTTACATTTTAGGGTTTTAACTATTAGTCATGGTGAAGTTTTGGTAACCTACTACCTGGCACAATTTTTATATATTGATGGCTCTTTGGATGTATATAGGTATTTCTGGCTCTTTGTGTGCGTTTTATTGCTCTCACATTCAGTCTGCATTTAAATATACACTGACAACAAGGCCCACAGTTGAAAAATATTGATTCCTGAGGGATGGATGAAAGATCCAAAAGAATATTGTAATGTAAAAAAAACCAAAGGGGTATCCTTTTTTTTCCTATTAGAGGCACAAGTGTGAGCATCTATCTTCTTCATAAAACAGATACAATAATAGTCTCATAAATCCTTATGTTAATAATTGGTTGTTCTAGGGACTCCTGTCATCATTTAAGGTATTTTATTTGTCTTTTGATCATGTAACAAAGCCAACATTTCATATAAAGATATGTATGTTCAATGCAGCATACTAAAGAAGCAGGGTTCTCTGTAATGCTAAATATAGTTTGATTACAGAGCTTCTATGGGACCAGCGTTGTGTATGTGTGTCTGTGCTTGGACTATATTGTAGGATGTCATGTGCTTGCAATTTATTTTGTGGTTTGTCTAATCTTTATGAACACAGCCTTGGAAGGAACTTAAAAAAACCTATTTAATTGAAGTACAAGAGAACTGGAGGAAAATGTACCTGTCATTCAAGCCTTATGATCTTTGTACAGTGATTTTCAAGTTTCTATGTATACATTCAGATTGTTTTATATGTTAACAGAAAGGCAAAAATCTCTAATAAAAACATAGATATTAAAACATATTCTTTTGCTTTGATGTTTTCCTTCACTGGGAGGCAGCACAGTTTCTTAATGAGGATGAATGTCTAGTTCTGTTGTGGACACTCTTAAGTGGAGTAACAAGCAGCAAGATAAATTGCTGTAAAACTCTTCAAGCAGTTTTGCAGACCAGCCCATGTGTGGTCTGTGAGTGAAATGCAGCCCACTGAAAGTTAAGATTTTAAAAGTTTTACAGAGTTCTTTTGTGGACATGAAGTTAGGGTTATATTTGTCGATGGAAAAACCCGGATGCATGGCCACGCTCCCAGCCCTGCCCCCCCAAAAGCACATCTCTTTTTTCCTGACCTCCAGGCCATGTCTGGACGGCTTCCAGCATGCGTGGATGCATGTGATGTCATCCGTGCATGCTTGTTGAAGATCCTCCAGATGAAGCCGGATTTTGGAAAGTGTCTAGGAACCTGGATAGTCCTCTAAAAAGAAGATATGTCCGGGTTTTCATGGACATCTGGTAAACCTACATGAAGTTAGTTTCAGGAGAGATTATGGTATATGTAATAGGCAAAAATATTTATTCAGCCTGCATACATGGATTTCTGATTATTATCTAGAACAGTGGTTCTTAAACCTGTCCTGAAGGACCCCCAGTCAAGTTTTTAAGATATCCCTAATGAATATGCATGAGCAATATTTGCCCATAAAGTAGGTATGAAGGAGGCATGCATATTTCTCTCAATCATATTCATTAGGGATATCTTGAAAACCTGACTGACTGGGGATCCCCCAGGACAGGTTTAAGAACCACTGATCTAGACCACTATAAAAATATACGTATGGATCATGCATGCGTGGAGGGGCATAATCAAAACAAATGTCTAAGTCCGTTTTGGGCCTAGGGCACTAGTCGTCCAAAGTTGGCAGTGTCCAAAGTCCATTCTCAAAAAAATCCATCCAAAAAATTATTTTTTCTAAATTGTCTACTTCTATGTCCAGCCGTTTGATTGTCCAGACCGCTAATTCAAGTTTCAAGTTTATTAGGATTTTATATACCGCCTATCAAGGTTATCTAAGCGGTTTTACAATCAGGTACTCAAGCATTTTCCCTATCTGTCCCGGTGGGCTCACAATCTAGCTAACGAACCTGGGGCTATGGAGGACTGAGTGACTTGCCCAGGGTCACAAGGAGCAGCGCGGGGTTTGAATCCACAACCCCAGGGTGCTGAGGCTGTAGATCCAACCACTGCGCCACACACTCCTCCACAATACATCTTATCTTTATACTACATCCAAAAAAATCATCCAAGTCTAAAATGCCTAGAACAAGACCTTTTGGATGTGGGAAGGGCCAGCAAAATGATGGACTGGCTATCCAGACATGGCAATAGAGTAGTGGGGCACCTTACAGGGCACTGCTGTGAACTTCACAAAAAGGGTGCCACATAAACATCTCACAACTCCTTTGTAGGTCATGGTGAGCCCACCTCCCCAAAACATACTATACCCACCTGTCTACAACACCAATAACCCTTATGGCTGCAGGTGCCACCTATATGGCAGAATTCTGGGGTTTTTTGGTGGGCTCACATTTTTCACTATAAATGTAGTGGTTAGAGTGGTTTATGGGCCTGGGTCCTTCTCTTTATGGTTCACTAGCCCACCCCCCAGATTACTTAAGCCACTTCTGTGCAGCTATACTAAGCTTTCCTATGCCAGGTGCTGATGTTCTGGAGGCAGGTATGTACGTTTATATTTTGATTTTTATGGCAGTGTGTGTGTGTGTGGGGGGGCTGTCAGTGATTACTGGGGGAGTATGTGGGGGGTCTGTACTTTGTGTCTGCAGTGATTATCTGGTCACTTTGGATACCTTCTGGGCACTTAGACCTGTTTTTAGATCACTTAAGTCACAACGTTTAGGTTCCATCCAGGCAGCCTCGTCAAACTTTTGATTATCCCTGCAGTACAACTAAGTCTAGGTCGGCCAAAGTCCTGCCCAAATCCCGCCCTCACCACTCCTTCAAAAAATGCCCCTTTCAGCTCTGGGCGCACAGTGGGATTCAGAGGCCTAAAACGTCTCTGGATATGTCTAAAAACCTGTTTCAATTTATCGACACTTGGATGACCTGTCTTTTAGGTCATCCAAGTGCAGATTAAGGTAAGTTTTTAGATTTATTTTGATTATGAGCCCCATAGATTTCTAATTCTGTGGCTCACTGTTGAAAAAAATCACTTAGACCACCCTTGTTCTGGATAAAGTTGTAATATGAAACAATGTTTCCTATAGTGATGCAAAAAGCATAAGTTATCATGAATTGGCTAGATAATAAAATCTGATCTGTTTTTCATGGCTGTTTAAAAAAAATATTTTTAGTACCATCATATAAATCCCATAATCCATCTGTTTTAGAGAAGTAGCCTGGTGTTTTAGAGCAGTGGACTGGGAAGCCTGGTTCATATCCCACTGTTGCTCCTTGTAATGTTATACCTATGAGCTTTTTAGAATTTAGCATGTCCTAAGCTTTAGTAAAATGGCCCCTTAGATTGTAAATCCTCCACAGACAGGCAGAAAAGTGTGTTCTCTCAAAATCCTATTGTGTAAATGAGAATAGTCGGTTGCTCAGAGCATTTTCAGAAAAGATCAAGACATATTTGGAAAGTGCAGGAGGCAAAGTCTAACCATATTGTTCATTGCCTATAAATTATTTATATACCTAGATATGGGGCTTTTAATCATCTTCACAGGGAATTACAGCTGGCTTCCTCTATGCTTACTTTATTCCCTTTGCTTTCTATGAGAAGAAAAATATTTTGTATTTCTCCCTCCCATGAAAAGTCACGTGAGCCCACCCATGCCATCTTCTTTCCTTCTACTCTAATTTAATTGAAATGGAAACAAAAAGGGGCTCCAAGAAAAGTTTTTGTGAATTCCCATTTACAATTGTTTCCTACTTCTGATGAAACAATGCTATGGTGATTGTAGCATATTGCAACATTTTATCTTTTGAAATAAATTCAAAATGCCACTGTTTTATCCTGCAATTGGTACAAAGGACATCATTAATCTTTTACTTGTCTGTGAAGGCACAGCAACTAAAGGCCTTTCATGGCAGTATCTCCATATCTATCATGATAATAAAGAATCTCACACCTAAGCGAGAGTACACTTGGTTAAAACTCAAAAACTTTAATGCCGTCGCTAAACTGATTTCTGACAGTTTAACCTGCACGCATTTTAGGAGCAGATTATCAAAATGGCTTCTCTGTTTTTAGCGAGGTTTCTAGCAGTCTCCGACACTGACATGCAAATGGGCTCTTCAACATTAAAATGAGCACTCCAGTTGATTCTTAAACTTGCCAAGCCATTCTCCAAGACTGGTGTTGGCTTCTGGTGACACAAAATCAGCGACTAGTCCGGGAGTGTCAGTACAGCACAACACCCCCCCTCCTCCAACCCCTCTCCCCCATACCTTTAATTAGAGGGCTGACCGGAGGAATGCCTACTACCTCCGATCAGGTGGCCTCTTCCAAAATGGGCCTTCCCCTCCCCGCCCCATAGGAGATGCATTATACAACCTGGGCCAATCAGAGCCTCAGGCCCCTAACTGGATATCCTGGAAGGGACCTAAGGCTCCGATTGGCCCCCGATGCCTAAGGTCCCTCCTATGGGGCATCTGGGGAGGGGAAGGCCCATTTTGGAAGAGGCGGGCCAGCTGGCCAGAGGGAGTAGGCATCCCAACGGTCAGCCCTCTAATTAAAGGTATTGGGGAGAGGGGTCGGAGGCAGGTTGTGGTGTTGTGATGCAGTGAGAGAGAATGGGTCTCTCTCCCATTGCTATGGGGGGGGGGTCGCTTGGCAGCAGGAGAGAGTGGGCATCTCTCCCAACGAAAAGCAGTCCTTTGGCAGCAGGAGAGAGTGGCCCAAGAACAGAACCTTGGCCGACCTTGACCCCTCCATTCCATCAAATTACCGTCCTATAGCAAATATCCCTCTCCTAACCAAGTTATTAGAATCCATCATATCCACCCAACTCTCATCCTACCTAGAAAGATTCTCTATTCTCCTACCCCATCAATTCGGCTTCAGACCCAACTTCAGTACTGAATCCCTCTTGGCTTCACTAATCTCTAAGGTGCAACAACTCCATTCTCGCAACAAATTTGCTGTTCTCCTACAATTCGACCTCTCCACAGCCTTCGATGTCGTCCACCACGACATCCTAATCTTCCAACTCTCCGAAATAGGCATAAGCTCCTCAGTCCTAGATTGGTTCTCAAAATTCCTATGCTTCCGCTCCTACACCGTTAACACAAACGGTACCTCATCCCCCCCCTGGAAGCCGAAATGTGGAGTCCCGCAAGGCTCACCCCTGTCCCCTATCCTTTTTAACATCTACATGTCCTCTCTGAAACTCCTTCATCTATCCCCCCTAGAAACTCTCTACTCCTACGCTGATGACATCCTCATCCTCCTCGAGACCGAATCGAACCTCTCTAACCTTGCTGAGAACATATCCACATGTATAACGAATCTCCAATCCTGGGCCCAATCTGTACAAATGAAACTGAATGAGTCCAAAACAAAACTACTTTGGCTCGGCCCAATTTTAGATCATTTACCCACCTCCATCCCACTACCGTCCAGCCCCACTCTTCAGCTTGAGTTTTCAAGCAAAGTCCTAGGCATCGTCATAGACTCCTCTCTCTCCTTCAATGATCACCTCAACTCCTTGGTAAAAAAATGCTTCTTTAGCCTTCATATGTTGAGGAAAGTGAGATCCTGCTTTCATCATTCTCACTTCGCCGTCCTCGTTCAATCCACCATCCTCTCTAGACTGGACTACTGCAACTCCATCTATATAAGCCTAACTAAGAAAAACCTCCATAGACTTCAGCTAATTCAAAACGCCGCGGCCAAGCTTATTTTCGCAAATGTCAAGTTCGATCACGTCTCCCCACTCCTCTCCAAGCTTCACTGGCTCCCAGTATACTCCAGAGTCCTCTATAATTGTGCCTGCTTAGCCTTCAAGATCCTACATGGCGTCCTTCCTCCCGTTATCCCGCTCTTTTGGAATTCCTCAAACCCACACTCCACTAGACCCTCCCAAAAACTGAAACTATCCTTCCCCTCTATAAAAGGTATATCCCGCGCAGGAAAACTTGGAACATCCCTCCCCTTTAGAACCACAGAACTCTGGAACAACCTCTCATCCCCGCTCAGAAATTCAAGCTCCTTCCAATCCTTCCGCAAACACTTGAAAACTTGGCTCTTCTCAAAAATCTAATCACCTCCCGTTCTCTAGCACCCGGTCCCTCTCTATCTTCTTAGTCCCTCTCCTATATCCCTTCATTGTAGTTCCTTTCCTCTTAACTTCTGTAAACCGTGCTGAGCTCTGCGCTTGCGGAGATGGCGCGGTATACAAACCTAAGGTTTAGTTTAGTTAGTTTAATTTAGTTTAGAACCTTGAGGCACACCACTTGTAACATCCCTTTCCTCAGAGCGACCTCCATTGACCACTACCCTCAGTTGCCTTCCACTTATCTTTAAAGCAGTGCTTCACCCCTCCTAACATATATCCACCTTTCATTCCTTCTTCAGGGTTGAGGTAATTTCCTCTGCATATACAAAAGAAGCAAACATTCACTCTTTCATAATTTGCTTCACACTGTGAATCACCCTGCACTTTGTGGTAAGGAAACTCAAACTCCTGATAAAAACTCCTTCTTACTAGAGAAATCATAACCAACAAGTTAAACATTGCCATTGAAAAAAATCAAAACAGCAAAACAGTCATGCCAGACAGAAACATTTATGGAGCTCAAGTATTACTCCAATGTGTTATAGCAATAGATTATTCTTTATACCAGTGTCCTGCAATCTTTTTCAAGCAGTGTATCACAAAATGTGTGCCTCCTGATATGTCAGGTTTGCTGCGAGATGCTGAGGAGGAGAGTCACTGGTGCCAGCTGACTGCCTACAGGACTTGCCTCGAGGCACATCTTGTAGGCAATCAGCCGGCGCCTCTCCTCTCCATGCATCTTCCCTGCCGTTTCCCCCCCCCCCCCCCATGGTGGTCCAGAGCCCATCTGGAGGGTCTTCATGCACACGGGATGTCGACGTCCATGCACTTCTGGATGCCTCGAGCCACAGCTACTACGTTTAGTGTGCTGTGGCTTGAAAAGATTGCGGGACACCAGTATAAAGAATACCAGTAATCTATTGCTATAACACATTGGAGTAATACTTTTGATGGAGTGAAAAATGATACACTTGTACTCGTTCTACTCTACTCAGGATTTTGTAGACTTCAATCATATCTTCCCTCAGCCGTCTCTATTCCAAGTTGAAGAGCCCTAACCTTTTTAGTCTTTCTTCATACGAGAGGAGTTCCATCCCCTTTATCATCTTGGTCGCTCTTCTTTGAACCTTTTCTAGTGCCACTATATCTTTCTTGAGATAAGGAGACCAGAACTGAACGCAATACTCAAAGTGAGGTTGTACCATGGAGTGATACAGAGGCACTGTAACATTCTTAGTCTTGTTAACCATCCCTTTTTTAATAATTCCTAGCATCTTGTTTGCTTTTTTGGCTGCTGCCACACATCGGAAGGTTTCATCATATTTTCTACAACAGTGGTTCCCAAACCCTGTTCCGGGGGACCCCCAGCCAGTCGGGTTTTCAAGATATCCCTAATGAATATGCATGAGCGAGATTTGCATATAATGGAAGTGACAGGTATGCAAATCTCTCTCATGCATATTCATTAGGGATATCTTAAAAACCCGACTGGCTGGGGGTCCCCCAGGACAGGGTTTGGGAACCACTGATCTACAATGATACCCAAATCTTTTTCTTGGGTGCTAACCCCCAAGGTTACTGGTAACCTTCCCAGTCAAACTGGTTTAGCGACCATCGGTACACAATCAGAGAGTTTTGCATCTCTATCCACCTGTTCTCGCTCATGTAACCCCCTAGGTTTTACCCAGTATCTTTCCTCTCACCTGGCTTCAGTTGCAGAACAAACAATGAGCTTCCAGCCTCCCAACTGTGACTCAGCTCCCTGCAAGTCTGAGCTGCATGGTGCTGGAAGTTGTCCAAGCCAGGCTGGAAGAATTGAACAGCGGGGCCAAAAGAATTGCTAGAATGGATTCTCTCTCCCACATGACTGGGCTAGAGACTCCGTTCTGTGAATTCAAATAACAGACATGAGGAAAAGCTATGTAATAATCAAATAAGTTTATTAATGCTTTGCATGCCTGGGGAGAGCCAATACAGGCCATCACAATTTCAGTGCTCTCCAAAGGGAGAAAGCAAGGACAAACAGATTTATACCCTATGTGACTTCAATTGTAGTAATTATCATGCTTTAGAATACAATGGCAGAGTTGATCACATGATTTCCTTTCTAAGAATGTCTTACCTTAATGTTATATTTAAATCCTTCATTTTAATGTTGACCATTCTAATGTTAAGTTTTTAAATCCAGCAGGTGGCAGTGTTTCACTTTTTCCTTCTAAATCACTTTTGATCTCTGACCTTTTCAGACACCAATCATGTCAGTAAAAGGCCTGCAATCTGCAGAAACATCCTAACTTCTGTATGAACTCCCCGTTAGCATTGTATGTTCTAATCTATAAGGAACAGATTCTCTCAGTAAAAACCCCAAGTTTCCTGCTCCTTTGAGAACCTTATGAACAATGGTATATAACTTTGCCTATGTCTTAAGAGTCACAAAATCAAACTTCTGAACTTCCTTAGCTTAGCTAGAGTGCAGATCCATCAATTTAAACATCAATCTTTAATTACAAGATCGCAGGCTTTTTCACTCGATCTCATTTTAATTCCCTAAACTTTAATATGTTCACTTAATTTTGATTAATTCACAATCTCAGTTTTCATATCATCTGTGACACCTATCACACCTGTAAAACAAAGTCCATGTTGGTATCATGGTTTCAAATCTCACTAGACTTGAAACCATGAGACCAATCTAAAGACAACCACTCCTTGACTAAAACTTAAAGAGATATGAGTCATGGTGAGGAAGAGGGAATCTTATAAGCACATGAATTACCAAGCTTCTGAGGGCCACAAAAAAGCACATGGAGAGCCGAGCTCTGGACCCAGGGCCATAGGTTGCACAAGCCCGTTTTAAATTCTAGGAACATTAAAAAAAAAAAAAGCTGCTTCTGATGTTTTACTACAGTGTCAAGTATGAACTTATTCTAAGGAAAATAAATTACCAGTCTAGAACATTTTATGCTTTTTTGCAACTCCAGAGAAAAATACCTTGTTTGTAAGAATATTTTGTTGGAAATTAACAGCTGTCATTCTTTAGAGCAATTTACCATTCCAGGAAAAATAAATGACAGGACTTGTATCCAGTACGAGAAAAACAACCATTCTTTGATCACAAGGAACTTAAGGGTAAATGAAAGAGAGAATAATAGTGCTTTTAATGTTAATATTGTTGAAATCTATTAACATGATAAACATTTTTCCAGAGCAGTGAATGCTTATTACTGCTTAGGTTTTTCACCTCACCCCAGGTCAACTTAACATGCTGAAAACATCCCGATTTTGCCCCTCTGCATGCACAGATTTCTAGTTCCTGGTTATTTAATATATTTATGGTCTATTACAACTAGATTTCTGTCCTTTTCTGATTCCAATTTAAAAAATATGAAATACAATCTACACTCAATATACTGCTAACCAATAGGCGACTTGAAAATGGCAACACCCAACAATGAAAAACAACAGAGTAATCAGAGAACAAATACTGAGCCAGAATTACTCATTATGAGTTCCTACTAAATGGCTGTTTGGGTTTAACATTTTTATTATTGTTGCAAAACAACAAAGCAAATGCAAGTATTGTAGCTCTGACTAAATGCTCGATTAAAAAAGTAGGACTTTGTTTTATGTCTTTTTTGGGAGGGAAAGGGATAAGAATCAATCTGCTTAAGCTGTAGAGATAACTATTCTATACAGGCAGTCCACAGGTTAAGAACATCCAACTTACGTCGGACTTGTATTTATGAACTGAGATGAACTGAGGTCTGCTTTTCCCTTCCTGTCTCAACAAGCCCCTCTTCCTTCCTTCTGTGTCCCGACACGCCCCTTGTCGTTCTTCCCTCCCTCTGTGTTGTGTCCCAAATTTGTAGCTCCCTCCCTTCCACGGGTGTTTGCCTCTTCTGGCCGGCTCCCTCCTCCCATATGCACTTGTCTTCACAAAGTGCAAGCAGCGGCACCTGCATGCATTCCATGGATGACCTGGAAGCCTTCCCTCTAATATCAGACAGAAAACAGAGGGTAGGTTTAAATGGTCAATATTCTCAATGGAAAAGGGGACCACTGTTTTTTAAACATATTTAGCAATGATCTAGAGATGGGAATAACTAGTGAGATAATTAAATTTGCTGATTACATAAAGTTGTTCAATCACAAGAGGACTGTGAAAAATTACAAGAGGACTTTGTGAGATTGGGAGACTTGGCATCAAAATGGCAGATGATGTTTAATATGAGCAAGTGCAAAGTGATGCATGTGGGAAAGAGGAATCCAAACTATAGCTACATGATACAGGGTTCCATGTTAGGAGTCACTGCCCAGGAAAAGGATCTAGGTGTCATCACTGACGATACATTGAAACCCTCAGCTCAGTGTGCACCACTGGCTAAGAAAGCAAATAGAACATTAGGAATGATCAGGAAAGGAATGGAAAACAAAGATGAAAATGTTATAATGCCCTTGTATCTCTCTATGGTACAGCCACACCTTGAACATCATGTGCAATTCTGGTCTCCGTATCTCAAAAAAAATATAGTGGAATTAGAAAAGGTACAGAGAAGGGCGATGAAAAACAAACTGGAGAAAATATTTCTTCACACAACGTGTAACTAAACTCTGAAATTTGACAGAAAATGTAGTGAATTTACTAAATTAAATTATACATTTTGGTGGAATTCAGTCTGTCACATATATAAGATGGAAAAGATGTTAGCGTTACAACAAGGGAATCTTCATAATTTTAAAAAAATATGGGAACCATTGACTAATTACTCTAATGATCAGATATCTTAGCACATGGGTAGTAGACAGGTGGGGATGGGGAGGGAAATGTATATCATATGGAATAGGAATATTGATAAAAAGGGGGGGTATTTATTTTATATTACAAGAATATTTGATTGTAAATACAAGTGATATAAGAAAATTGTTTGTATTATGTTTAATTCACTTGTTGTAAGAATTCAAAAATGAATAAATAAAATGTAAAAAAAAAAAAAAAAAAGAAAATGTAGTGAATCAGTTTAGACAAGGTTTGGATAATTTCCTAGAATAGAAGTCCACTTGCCATTATTGAGATGGTTTGGGGAAATCCATTGCTTATGCCTAGGATAAGCAGCAATAAAATCTGATTACTACTTGGGATCTAGCTAGGTACTTTGATCCTGGGTTGGCCACCGATGGAAAAAGGATACTGGGCTTGATGAACCTTTGGTCTGTCCCAGAATGCAATTCTTATGTTCTCTTCTAGGCTGCCTACAAAGGAAGAGAATGGCACATCACAGGGAGCTGGACCCAGCCAAGAAAGACCAAAGCCATAAACAAGGGTACTACCTGCAAATGGATAGCAGTGGCAGCAATCAACAAAAGATGAGGACTCTGTGGGATCCTGGAAAATCCTGGACATCTGGGTACAAACGCCAGATTTCAATACTGTTAAATGGGAACTGTGAAATCCTGGTTTTACCTTGTTCCCTTGGTAAGTCACTCCGGATCTCACCCTCTTTCTTCAGCCCAGGGCCACCTTTCTTTCCTCATTCAGCTGAAACAATCTACTGCTTGCTCTGATAGCGAATCCAGACTCTTAAACCACATACCAGACATTTGGGAAAACCTAGACATGTCCACTTTTTCAAGGACTGTCCTGGTAACCGGATGTTTGTTTTTTGTTGGTTTTTTTAAATGGGGGAGTCTGTCTGGGTTTAGCTGGCTCTCAAGACTTCCTCACCTACCTCCTCCCCGGGCCCAGCCACTGTAATTTAATCTTAGGCAGTTGGCAGCAGCGAGGTAAGCCTGCTACCAGTGTGCCCTGGAAGCCACCTCTCTGCAGCAACTTCCTGTTCTCATGTAAGCGAAACTTGCAGGTCGGTGGTAGCAGGCTTACCTCATTGCTGCTGCAGGCTTTCCAAAGATTAAATTGCAGTGACTGGGCCTGGGGAGGAGGTAAGTGAGGGAGTTGGAAGCTAGAGGTTGTGAGGGGAAGCAGCATCAGAGGGAGGGAGCTCAAGAAATTGCATGAAGGGAGGGAGGTTGCAGAAGCATTATGGAGTGCTGGAGAAAAGAGCATGGAGTAGGGTAGTGCTGGATAAGAGGGGAGAGACAGAAACAGCAGGAGAGGAGGTTTGAAGGAGAGGGGCATGGGGGGTGAGGGGTTGTAAGGAGAAAGAAAGCAAGCATCTATAGGAGAGGGGGATTGGAAGGCGAGAGAGAGAAGCACTCATAGGGGAGAAGGGCTGAAGGAAGAAAGAAAAAAGGACCAAAAGGGTAGATGGAAAGGGTGACCAAGGAAATGGGTGGAGTGTGGGTAGAGTCATGTATCTTCTTTTTTTTTTTTATTTTCTTCACAAATATGGTAACCCTAACCCAGTGTCTCTCAAACTTTTTTTTAGCTCCAGCACACTAAATGAAGCAAATGTTTTTCATAAGAACATAAGAATAGCCTTACTGGGTCAGACCAATGGTCCATCAAGCCCAGTAGCCCGTTCTCACGATGGCCTATCCAGGTCACTAGTACCTGGCCAAAACTCAAGGTGCAGCAATATTCCATGCTACCAATACAGGGAAAACAGTGGCTTCCCCCATGTATTTCTCAATAACAGACTATGGACTTTTCCTCTAGGAACATGTCCAAACATTTCTTAAAACCAGCTATGCTATCTGCTCTTACCACATCCTCTAGCAACGCATTCCAGAGCTTAACTATTCTCTGAGTGAAAACAAAATTTCCTCCTATTGGTTTTAAAAGTATTTCCGTGTAACTTCATCGAGTGTCCCCTAGTCTTTGTAATTTTTGAGGGAGCGAAAAATCAATCCACTTGTACTCGTTCTACTCCACTCAGGATTTTGTAGACTTCAGTCATATCTCCCCTCAGCCGTTTCTTTTCCAAGCTGAAGAACTCTAACCATTTTAGTCTTTCCTCATACGAGAGGAATTCCATCCCCTTTACCATCTTGGTCGCTCTTCTTTGAACCTTTTCTAGTGCCATTATATCGTTCTTGAGATAAGGAGACCAGAATTGAACGCAATATTCCAAATGAGGTCGCACCACAGGGGCATTATGGCATTCTTGGCCTTGTCAACAATCCCTTTTTTAATAATTCCCAGCATCCTGTTTACTTTTTTGGCCGCCGCCACACATTGGGCGGAAAGTTTCCTCAGTGTCCACAGTGATACCCATATCCATTTCTTGGGTGCTAACCTCCAAGGTGGACCCTAGCATCCGGTAACTGTGATTCAGGTTATTCTTCCCAATGTGCATTACATTGCATTTGTTCACATTAATTTCATCTGCCACTTGGACGCCCAGTCTTCCAATTTCCTAAGGTCCGCCTGCAATTTTTCAATCTGCATGCATTTCAACAACTTTGAACAGTTTAGTGTCATGCAAATTTAATCACCTCACTTGTCATTCCAATTTCCAGATCATTTATAAATAAGTTAAATAGCACAGGTCCCAGTACAGACCCCTGTGGCACTCCACTGTTTACTCTCCTCCATTGAGAAAAATGACCATTTAACCCTACCCTCTGTTTTCTATCCGATAACCAATTCCTTATCCATATCTGAACTTTGCCACATATCCCATGACTCTTTAATTTTCGCAGGAGCCTCTCATGAGGAACTTTATCAAAAGCTTTCTGAAAATCTAGATACACTATATCAACCGGCTCACCTTTATCCACATTTATTCACACCTTCAAAGAAGTCAAGCAAATTTGTGAGACAAAATCTCCCTCAGCTGAACCCATGTTGACTCCTTCTCATTAAATCATGTTTGTCTATGTGTTCCACAATTTTATTTTTTATAATCATTTCTACCATTTTGCCCAGTACAGAAGTGAGGCTTACCAGTCAGTAATTTCCCAGATCTCCCCTGGAGCCCTTTAAAAAAAAATAGGCGTATCATTGGCTACCCTCCAATCTTCAGGTACTACAGACGATTTTAGCGACAGGTTACAGATCACTAACAGCAGGTCAGCAATTTCATGTTTGAGTTCTTTTAGTACTCTGGGATGTATAGCATCCGGTCCTGGTGATTTATCACCTTTTAACTTGTTGATTTGGCTCAGTACATCTTCCAGATTCACTGAGATTTTTTTCAGTTCCTCCGCATCATCTCCCTTCGAAACTATTTCCGGTTCAGGTAGATCTCTTACATCTTCTTCTGTAAAGACCGAAGCAAAGAATTCATTCAGTCTTTCCGCTATGGCCTTATCCTCCCTGAGCATCACTTTTGCTCCATAAGACGCACCTGACCATTAGACGCACTCTAGATTTAGAGTAGGAAAACAAGAAAAAAACACATTCTGAACCAAATTGTGTATTTTAACATATACCAGGCTCTGCACCCAGCCTCCCTCACTCCCTCCCTCTCTACACCCAACCCCAGACTCCTTGCCAGGCTCTGCACCCTGCCCCCCTCCCCTACTAATTGTAATGCAAATTTTTTTTCATTTTTCATATATACACAACAGATATAAATTCTCAAAACTGACATTTCGATCACTAGATTGAAAATAAAATAATTTTTCCTACCTTTGTTGTCTGGTGATTTAATTAATTTCTGGTTGGACTTCCTTCTGACTGTGCATCCAACATTTCTTTCACAATCCATCCCCATCGGGTCCAGGTCTCTATCTCTTTTTCCTCTGCTTATCCTCCCCAGATCCAGTTTAGTTCTCCTTTGTACCTACCACCACCTTTGTTCAAGGTCTCCCTCTCTCTCCGTCCTCTGTTATGATCTTCCATCTCTCTGTTGTTCCTCAGGGTCTCTCCCCCTCTGTCTCTTCTGTCTGCACCTCCCATAGTCCAGCATCTGCCTCCTGTGTCTTTCCCCTTTTCCCCTCTCTCTCTGTCTTTCTTCTGCTTACAACCCCCCAATCCCATCCCCATTTCCAGCATTTGTTCTCCTTTCTTCCAAATAATTCTCTGCTTCTCTCTCTCTCTCCTTCCTTCCTCCCTCCCTGGTCCAGAATCTTTCCACCTCTCTGCAGTCTCTCTCTTTTCCTTCTATACACCTGCAAGTCCAACATCTACTCCCCTCTCTTCTGCCTCCCATTTGTTTCAGGTTTCTCCCTCTCTCTATCTTCCTTCTGCTAACATTTTGAGTAGGTTTCCCCTCTCTACCCCCTCTAGTCCAGCATCTACCTTGACTTCAAGTCTGTTTTCCTGCCCCTCCTCAAGGTCCTTTTCTGTCTCTCTCTCCCCCCATGGTGTCCAGATCCAGCGCCCTGGCCGGGGCCCTCGCAATGGGCGGGGCCTTACCTCCAAGATGCTTCCCACACCCAGCCCATTGCGAGGGCCCCGGCCAGGGCGCTGGATCTGGACACCATGGGGGGAGAGAGAGACAGAAAAGGACCTTGAGGAGGGGCAGGAAAACAGACTTGAAGTCAAGGTAGATGCTGGACTAGAGGGGGTAGAGAGGGGAAGCCTACTCAAAATGTTAGCAGAAGGAAGATAGAGAGAGGGAGAAACCTGAAACAAATGGGAGGCAGAAGAGAGGGGAGTAGATGTTGGACTTGCAGGTGTATAGAAGGAAAAGAGAGAGACTGCAGAGAGGTGGAAAGATTCTGGACCAGGGAGGGAGGAAGGAAGGAGAGAGAGAGAGAAGCAGAGAATTATTTGGAAGAAAGGAGAACAAATGCTGGAAATGGGGATGGGATTGGGGGGGTTGTAAGCAGAAGAAAGACAGAGAGAGAGGGGAAAAGGGGAAAGACACAGGAGGCAGATGCTGGACTTCTTCTGTGTTGTGACTGCCACTGAGCAATTACAGCAGCCTGCAGAGTGAACCTAGCATGCTGCCTTTGGCCTCTGAAGCACGTTCCCTCTGCCCCAGTCCTGCCCCTCTTCTGATGTCAGGGGTGGGACCACAGCAGTGGGAACGTGCTTAGGAGACTGATGGCAGCCTGCTAGGTTCACTCTGCAGGCTGCCGTAATTAGCTCAGCAGCAGTCACAGCGCGGAAGACAACCTATCTCGCTGGGTGCAGGAAGCAGCTTGGAGGCAAGGACGCTGGATCTAGACAGCTGTAATTAGCTTTAAAGGGGGCAATCTGGAAGACGCTGAGGGGGAAGCCGAGGAAGACAGCCGGGCACTCGCCGATGCTAGGGAGAGCCGTATTGGGCGCGGGCATTTAAAAAGGTACAATGGGGTGGGGGAGGGTGTTTTTTTTTAAAAAAAAGTATCTTCACTGCATAAGATGCACCATTTCCACTCTCTTTTGGGTGGAAAAAAGTGCATCTTATGCAGCGAAAAATACGGTAATTGAAATTACTGTATAAAATTGCAAAACCATCAAAAAATTAAATTTCAGAGTTATTTATGTAAAGTTCTTTAAGCTATGTATGGGTAATTGTAACAATGGTGAAACTAAAGTAGATAGAATTGCTGATCCATGCGAATGATGTGCTTGTTTTTGAGTGCAAATTATCTCAAAATGCAGCTCGATGGTCGACAAGCAAGCAAGCATGCATTTCATCATCCAATATCTGCAGTTGTTCTCTTTTATTCAATTTAATTCCTGTTAGAGCTGAAAATCTAAGTTCGCAAAGATAAGAAGATCCAAATGGTAACAAAGACTTGATTACTGTATGAAAAATAAAACTGCATGAGAAATAAAAATAAAATTGCTTGCTGTTAGTTTTCAAGCTGTTAGTTTTCAAGGACCAATCACATCAAAGAATGATGCTTGTCTGGGGGTTGTATCCTTACGCACACAGATGCTCATAACTGACAAACTCTTGCATATGTGATGTACAGGTATACGTCATCTATTCTAGTGTACTGTATACTTATGAAGGGAATTTCTAAAAATAAAGTAAAATTCTGGAATCTTTTTGGGGCACACAATTGTGCAATGGCACACAGTTTGAGAGACACTGTTCTAACCCCGCAGGCTGTCAGCACTTCCAGGAGGAACCTCCCTCACTACTAGAGCTCTGGTAGATCAGGATGACCAAAAGCTTCAACGGCTCTTCACCTCCCTTTTTACAGTATCCCCCTCCCACGCAGGCAAAGGATCCTCCAACTCCTCCCACTAATTTCTCCTGCACATACACACACTCTGTGGTCCCCCTAAGAATCTTGTGCCTCCTGCTCTGAGCAGAGGCAGTCTGTGGGGGTGGGGACTCTTCAGATCAGTGTGATATGCCTAGTCCTTAAATTCTACTACCTCTTGAAATTAGTGTTGCATGTCTTACAATGCTTAATATCTCCATTCTCGCATCTCCTGGAGTACAAAAGCGGTATTAAAAAAAAAATAAAAACAGGTAACTTGGCAGTTCTTTAAATATAGTTAAGTTCAGCTCGTTTTCTTAATTAGTATTTTGCGGTTACTTTATCTTTACAAGTCACATTGTATTACCTACGTGCATATACCAACAAATCTTAAGCGGATAACATTGTCCTATATAACGGACGCGTCTCCAACTCTGCCCCAACAACGTCCGTCGCAGTGGTTTTTGTTTTTTTTTTAAATTATTTATACCTCGGAGCCTCCTGTTTCGCAGCTTCCTGTCCCACCCGCCCGCGTTCAGACCTCGTCGGTTGCCGGGGTAACCGTTTGATTACGGATGCTACGTTCCAGGAGCTGGCGAAGGAGAGGCGCACGGCGAACCTACTGGAAACTTCACCACTTCCCTGCAGGTAACGGCTCCTCTTGCACCGCGCGCCACCGAACTCCCGCGTGAGGGACGCCCTTCCCTTGCCCTCTAGCCGGGATCCAAGCTCCCTAGGGTTGCCATTACAATACTCCGGCTCAGTGTCTCTCTAACATATTTGTCAAGGCATCTGCATTACGCTGATCCGATTGTGTTCACCAGATTTTATTGAATAGTTTGTGGATACACAAGCATTGAGTTGGAATTTTGACTCATTCAGGCCATTAGATGGGGGTCGCATTAATAGAGGAAATGCTTGACATAATATCATTCAACTCTATATTTCCTCGAGCAGCAAACTAGAAGAGCTGAACGGCTCTGGCAGAAACGTCAATATTCTGTCACCCGCTATGAACTTAAGGAGCAGCCAAGTTAATCTCGCAAAGAAATCTTACTATTCAGGCCACATGGGTGTTAAAATGTTCGAACTACTTCTTGTATCTTGGGAGAAGTACCTACTCTTTTTGATGCCATGAGGCAGGCTGAGCAGTGAAAGGGAAGTAAATTCCCACCCCTCCACAGAGCCTCTCCCCCTACTCTTATGACATCATCCTGCTGTGACCTGGTGATGTCATCCAAGTGTGTCTGCCTGGATTCATTTTCAGGATTTTTTTGGTTATATTACGAGGGTCATTTCATAAATAATGCACACTATTTTTAAAAATTTACATGTTTTTTTCCCCAAGTATTTCTTTACAGTCCTTCAATAAAATCTCCCTGCTTTGCAATGACTGAGTCCCAATGTCCAGGAAGCTTCATTATTCCATCCAAGACACTGGTTTTGTTCAGTTGCCGAATGGCTTGGGTAATGGCAGAAGAAAGCTCTTCCAGAAATGCAAAACAATGTCCATGCATAGGTTGTTTCAACTTTGGAAAAAGGTCGATGTCTGGTGGACTCATTTCTGTACTGTAGGGAGCATGAGGCAACACCTCCCAGCCGTATTCACGTAGTTTTTCAATGACGACATTCCCTATGTGCGGTCGAGCGTTGTCATGAAGAATGAGTGACCCAGCCAAGAGCAACTGAGATCAGGTTTTATGCATTTTTTGCGAAAAATCATGATAATACAATACCGTGACACTTCTTCCACATGGAACTTTGTCTGTGATGATGCCTTCATGATCATAAGCAAAAATCATCATTTGTTTGGCTTTTAATTGAGCTCGTCAAAATTTGTTTGGTTGTGGGGAAGATGGAGCTTTCCACCCGTTGGACTGTGATTTCAGCTCTGGCTCAAAGTCTCTGACCCATGTTTCATCAATAGCAACAATGTGATTCAAGAATGCCTGACCTTCGATGTCGAATTTTTGTTTCAGCACAGTTGCATTGTCCAGGCGTCTCTGCTGCTGTTCAGCAGTCAAGAAGTGGGGGACCTATCGCGCAGAAATTTTTCTCTTTTTTAAATCATATGTCAGAATTCGATATACTGATGTTGGTAGAATCCCTGTCCTTTCAGAAAGTTCCTCGCATGTCGCACAACAATCTTGTTCAAGAGCATCAGCCACGAGTTTCACACATCATTCATCGGTTGTTGATTTCAGCCTTCCTGGTCTTGCATCATCTATGCTCACATGACCACTTTGAAAACGAGTTGCCCACTGAGAAACCGTACTACAGTCCACTGTTAACTCACCACAAACTTCACGTAACGCACTGTGGATTTGCCGGGTTTTTGCCACGTAGAGTTTCAATCTTAATGTAAGACCTTGGATCGTCAACGGATACAGTACCTGAGACACCAGCAGCCTCCATTTCCCACACTTGTCACAGCCATACTATGTATACTACATAGCTCCTAAGCACATGTCCTGCTGCTTCAAGCACTGAAGTGAAAGTGAAATAAGGTTTACTGCAATTGCATCATCCACTCCCCAGTGTTGCCAACCTGTGCATTATTTATGAAATGACCCTCGTATAACCAGAAACCCTAAATTTCCTATCAGGTTTTTCAGCTATTACCTAAAATCAGAAGCTCCACTCATAATTGTTTAAAAAAGTACATTGTTTTTAGGAAGTACACATTTTAAAGTCAAGTTATATCAGTTACAAGTGCCTGATCATTTTAAGTATCAAGTTATGACGGTGAGTCAAGTGTTCCTGAGATTACTCCCTCACTGGAATTGTAGTTAAGCCAGGAGTGTCAAAGTCCCTCCTTGAGGGCCGCAATCCAGTCGGGTTTTCAGGATTTTCCCAATGAATATGCATGCGATCTATTAGCATACAATAAAAGCAGTGCATGCAAATAGATCTCATGCATATTCATTGGGGAAATCCTGAAAACCCGACTGGATTGCGGCCCTCGAGGAGGGACTTTGACACCCCTGAGTTAAGCCATCTTACGGCAGATGGCATTAGCCTAGGGCAGGGGTAGGCAATTCTGGTCCTCGAGAACCAGAGCTAGGTCAGGTTTTCAGGATCTCCACCATGAATATGCATGAGATAGATTTGCATCTCAAGGAGGCAGTGCATGCAAATCCATCTCATACATATTCATGGTGGAGATCTGAAAACCTGACCTAGCTTCTGGCTCTCAAAGCTAGGTCTACCCCTGGCCTAGGGTTACCAGATTTCTTGGAGCACAAAAGTAAACATGGCCCTGCCCCCAATTCTCCCTGTTCCATGCCAGCCCTGCCCCATTCCACCTCAGCCCCACCCCCACTCAAACATCTCTCTTTCTTCAAGCTCTGGGTTGCATCTGGAGAGCCAACAAGCAGGCGTGGATGTGACTTGATGACACATGATCAAATACATTCCAGACGCAGCCCCGAGCTTGGCATTCTTTGAAAACCCAGACAAACAGTTGTTTTAAAAAAACTGTTCATCCGGTCACCCAGACAGTCTTCTAAAAGAGGACATGTCCAGGTTTTCCCGGACATCTGGTAACCCTACACTAGCCCACTGAACCAGAGACTGTCAGAAGGGCTGGGCTCTGGCAGGGTAGTGATTAAATGCCCTGAGGCAAGAGGTCTCCAGTAACAAGACATTTAAGCCCAAAGGATACAGAGGTCTTCTGGAGGAAGATCGTGAGAGAAGACTTCCTCTCTAGGAGTTGTCTGGGCTATTGTACCTGTGGGAGGTTCAGAGAAGCAGAGTGGTCCTCACGCTTATATCTCCAGAGTCTATGTTCCCAAGACAAAGAAGGAAGTTTCTGTACTTCCCTTGAAGATTCATATTTTGTGTGTCAAGGCTGAAGGCAAACCTGTGTTGAAACTGTGTTTGTTTGGAACACTAACATTATGTTTGGGATGTGGTCAGAAGCTAGCCTGAGTAAGACTGTTTCCTTAGGGTTTGACAAGAACAGATAGTACTCAACAGGCTTTTTTTTATAGTAGAATACAGTAATGAAGAATTTTTTTGTTTATTCTTTCTCCTTGTGGGTATTCGCTGTCTATCCATAGAGTCATGTTACCACATAAGTCTTTGGATTGTTTAATATTTGAATATCCTGGGTTTTTTCTTCCTCCAAGAATCTTCATCAGTATCCTGTTGCTAACCGTGACCAATCCAGATAGAAATATGAAGAAAAAAGCCCATGTATCACGAGGAAGGAACGCTGAACAAATAAGTACTGAGGAGAGCTTACAAAACACAACCTCTGCTTCGCAGAAAAAGAAAGACTGCTGGTCCCATGTGCTCATGCTGAGCAGGAAGGTACTCATGCATGCATAGTGGGATGCTGTTAAAGGCTTCTTAAAACTAGAATCCGCACCGGGCTCTGTCAGATGGCATCACCCATATGTGAGAAACAATGTCCTGCTTGTTCTCAGAGAATGCCTTTATACCGCTCTATGAGACTGCATTTGAGTATTGCATGCAATTCTGGTTACCAAATATCATAAAAGATATAGCAGAAATGGAAAAGGTACAGAGAAAAATGATCAACATGGTAAAAGGGATGGAAGAAATCTCATTTGAGGAAAGACTAAAGAGGTTAGGGCTCTTCATTTTGGTGATGAGGGGAGACATGATAAAACTAGATGGAGCTAATCAGTTGTTTACTCTTTCAAAAAGCACAAAGACTGGAGGAGATGCCATGAAATTTAAAAGTAGTATCTTTAAAACAAATAGATCATATTTTTTCAGTTGTCACATAATAAAGCTCTGAAACTCATTGCTAGAAGGTGTGGTAAATGCAGTTAATATTGCAATGTTAAAAAAAATGTTTGGACACATTTCCAGGCGGGAGTCAGAGTAGACCCACAACTTAGGCATAGGAACATTCCTCCAGCCTGCCCTTCCCAGCAGTCCTAGGGGGCCCACTCTAGACCTTGGCAGCAGAAGGCCCAAACAGCACCCCAGTCCAAGCAAGAGATGAGCTTTTGACTGGTTCCAGGAGAGCTGAAAAATTAACATAACATAAGAATAGCCTTACTGGGTCAGACCAATGGTTCATCAAGCCCAGTAGCCTGTTCTCTAGGTTGCCAATCCAGGTCACTAGTACCTGGCCAAAACCCAAGGAGTTGCAATATTCCATGCTGCCGATCCAGGGCAAACAGTGGCTTCCCCCATGCCTTTCTCCAGGAAATTGGTCCAAACCTTTCTTAAAACCAGCTACGCTACCCACTCTTACCACAATCTCTGGCAATGCATTCCAGAGCTTAACTATTCTCTGAGTGAAAATTTTTTTCCTCCTATTGATTTTAAAATTATTTCCCTGTAACTTCATCGAGTGTCCCCCTAGTCTTTGTAATTTTTGATAGAGTGAAAGATCGATTTACTTGTACCCGTTCTACTCCACTCAGGATTTTGTAGACTTCAATCTTATCTCCCCTCAGCTGTTTCTTTTCCAAGCTAAAGAGCGTTAACCATTTTAGTCTTTCCTCATATGAGAGGAGTTCCAACCCTTTATCATCTTGGTTGCTCTTCTTTGAACCTTTTCTAGTGCCACTATATCTTTCTTGAGATAAGGAGACCGGAGTTGAATGCAGTACTCCAGATGAGGTTGCACCATGGAGCGATACAGAGGCATTATAACATTCTTAGTCTTGTTAACCATCCCTTTTAAAATCATTCCTAGCATCCTGTTTGCTTTTTTGGCCACCGCCATACATTGGACGGAAGGTTTCATCGTATTGTGTGTGATGACACCCAGATCCATTTCTTGGGCGCTAACCCCCAAGATGGGCCCTAGCATCCGGTAACTGGATTTGGCTTATTCTTCCCAATATGTATCACTTTGCATTTGTCCATATTAAATTTCATCTGCCACTTTGACGCCCAGTTTTCCAATTTCCTAAGGTCTGCATGCAATTTTTCACAATCTACATGCGTTTTAACAACTTTGAACAGTTTATTGTCATCTGCAAATTTAATCCTTCACTCGTTCCAATTTCTAGATCATTTATGAATAAGTTAAACAGCACAGGTCTCAGTACAGACCCCTGTGGCACTCCACTGTTTACTCTCCTCCATTAAGAAAAATGACAATTTAACCCTACCCTCTTTTTTCTATCCGATAACCAATTCCTAATCCACAACTGAGCTTTGCCACCTATCCCATGGCTCTTTAATTTTCTCAGGAGTCTCTCATGAGGAACTTTATCAAAAGCTTTCTTAATCTAGATACACTATATCAACCGGCTCACCTTTATCCACATATTTATTCACACCTTCAAAGAAGTCAAGCAAATTGGTGAGGCAAGTTCTCCCTCGGCTGAACCCATGTTGACTCAGTCTCATTAAATCATGTTTGTCTACATGTTCCACAATTTTATTTTTTATAATTGTTTCCACCATTTTGCCCAGCACTGAAGTGAGGCTTACTGGTCTGTAATTTCCCAGATCTCCCCTGGAGCCCTTTTGAAAAAAAAAATCAGTGGTGTAACATTGGCCACCCTCCAATCTTCAGGTACTACACACAATTTTAGCAACAGGTTACAGATCATTAACTGAACTCAGATGACTATCTCAGGTGACCTACTGGTTGGGGGAGAGGCTGCATTTTTTCCATCAAAGGTTTCCTCTTAATCAACCAGTGGGCTCTCAAAAATAGTCCAGAGTGCTTATATCCTCAGTTGGCATTAGTGTCCTCCAAATTGTCCACTGAGAGCATCAAGTTTCAGCTCTTTACAGTGCTTGCAGAGGAGCTCTCCTCCCTTCTACAAGCCCATATGGTTGAACCTGTACCACGAAAAGAAGGGATTCTATTCGGAGTACTTCCTTGTGCCAAAAAAAAATAGGGGGATTATATTCCCTCCTAGACCTAAGGGCTCTGAACAGATGATATTTGTTCAAGGAAAAGTTCAGTATTTCTCTGGGCACCCTTCTCCTCATGATTCAGGCAAATGATTGCCTATGCTTTCTGGGCTTAAAGGATGCTGACTAGAGAATAATACAAGGATGGGTTACTGTGGACATCCGTGGAAAATCTAGAATAAAAAATTGGGGTTTTAAAGCAGATGTGGGAGCAAAACGTTTTACTGCCCTGCGAGAATGATAAAGAGCTTTGTTCCCACAGGAACCTTCCCCTCCAAATAACACTCCCGCAGGTCTTCCTTCCCCCCTCCTGTGGGACAAATAGGGTTATTTATGAATGTTCAGGAGTGCCCAGAGATGTTCCTGACTCTTACTAGAGAACAGTAGAAGAGGAACAAACTATGTTAATAGATTTAGAATTAGCACTCTGGATTATTATGTGTATATTTATTTATGTTCCCCTATAATTGGATCCAAGCTCTAAACTTCTGATGAGCTGACAAGCAATAAAATAGACCAAATATTATAATAATAAAATGTAATTTATTTAAACATGTACCAGCAACAAGTGGTCATAGAAGTATATTGAGAATATGAGACTTATTCACTGAGCAATTAGGATGCCCAAGAAGAATACAATAAACCCTTCTGCACTAATGCATACACTTTACTTCAAAGTAAACACACAGTTATTCTGTAGGCCATAACATGTGCCTCTTAATTTCCCTCTAAGTGTGAAAGAGCTATATATAAGCTGTCAGTGCAGAAGAGTATTTCATAGGAGTTGCAACTCTGAAGTAATGCAGTTCAAAGCAGAGTAGTCAGTTTGAGAGAGAGCCAGGCAGTGGTATGAGCTTCAGGAGCAAGAACTGGAACACTGGACTATTCACAGCTCATATCAGACCTCTAGGGTTCAGACAGAGACCAGCCACTATGCTCACTGGAGATACTTCATTTATACCCTTTGAGGAGAGGGCCTACCTGAAGATAAAATGTTCTCTTCACCTCTTGTCTGAAGTGGAAAGACCCCATTAAATCATCTAAGTTTGCACTCTCACAACCTCTTGTTTCTTTTCCAAGGAACTTGAAGGTTACCTGGCTCATTAGTGGCTGGAGGAACCCGGAAACCATCTGAATCGTTAGTGATTAGAGATCACGTGGCCCTCCTAGGCAAGAAGTTTATGACACAACAGTCTGGTGCTTGCAAAGTTTCCAAGTTTCCAAGTTTATTAAATGTCTTGATTTATCACCTATTCACATTTCTAGGCGATGCAAAGTCAGGCTAAGTTCTTTCTGCTTAAGGCCCTGTCTGATGAATCAAGGCCCTGTCTGCTGTAAGCTCTCAATGAAGCTATATGCAGGGGTTTTGCCCCTACACACCCTCCTGGCCGCTAACTGGAGCTAACTGATCACCACATACACCTGCATGTTACATGTGGCCTTCCTTCTTCCAGGTTCCTCCTTATGATGCAGCTTCCTCTTTTTGCAAAGAAGGAAGGCCATAAAACCCAGTTTTGAACTCTGAAAAAGGATTGTAGTGTATATATCTAGAGCAGGGATGGGCAAACTTTTTGACTCGTGGGCCACAATGGGTTCTTAAATTTGCCAGAGGGGCGGGGTGGAGGGGATCTGATGCACCACAGAATGATGGTAAGAGAAAGGGCTAAGGCAGAAAGAAAGAAAGAACCCCCCCCAAAAGGGCAGACTGTTGTCTCTGGTTTCTGCTTTCATCTTCTTTTCACTCTTTTCCAGTGTCTGCCCTCTGTCTCTTCCATCCAACATCTGCCCCTTCCATCCACTGTCTGCCCTCTCCTCCTTCCATATGGTATCTGCCTTCTTTCTATGCCCCTCTCCCCTTTCCATCCAACCTCTGCCCCCTCTCTCCTTTTTACATGATTCATTCCAGCTTCACTGTTCTCTTCATTTTTATCTCTCCTACACCAGATCTAGCATCTTTGTCCCTCTCTCCTTTTCTTTGCTGACCCCCTACCCAATATCAATCTCTCTCTCATTCCTCTTTCTCTCCCCTTTCCATCATCTGATCTCTCCATTCCACCCTGACCCCTTCCCTTCCTCTAATCTCCCTGCCAGCTGTTTCCTTCCTTTTTCTTCCTCCCCTGTCCAGGTGTACCCCTTCTCCCTTCCCTCCTCCCCCTATCCAACAGTAATGGGGGAGGGTCTGATGCTGTAGGAGGAAACAGCACTCCAGCTGAGTTGCGCGCATTTGCCACAAAACGAAGCAACAACCAATAAAGTGCTCAACTCTTGCCCCCAGCGCTCTGGGACCCATCGCAAAGGTGGCCGGGAGCAGATGGCCTGGGCCTGCATGGCAACACGTCTTCCTGGCGCCGCACACTGGTTCTAGCCTCCACATTTGCACACACGCCACTGCCTGCAGCATGGACCAACTCCAGTGCATGGCACGCCCGGGCCGTCTTTCTCCGAGATGCACCACAGGCAAGCACGCACCCCATCAGTTTGGTCGAACAGCACACTTCCACCAGAACTGGGAAGCCCAGGGCTGCCAGAGAACCACACTGGCAACCCGACGGCACCCCTTTCCTCGAATTTGCAAGAGCGCCACCAACCGCGCACGCACCCCCAGAAGAGGCCATGCCCTGTATCAGAATGTGCCGGCATTCGACCCGGAGGCAACAGAAGGCCACAGGCCAGACCCTCCAACAGGCCGGATTCAAAAGCTAAACGGGCCGGATATGGCCCACGGGCTGTAGTTTGCTCATGTCTGAACTAGAGGTTTCATCTGTGACAGTTTGAGAATGTATGTTCTGGGAAAAATATGTAGTGTCCCTTATGTTTTCTGGCTTTTACTGTAGTCTCTCTATAAACTAAGAGTGAGCCAGGTCATGGGAATGAATGGCCAAACTGCTGAAGCTGTTGGATAATTTAAGTGTAATCCATGTCTAATGGGCATAGATATGGCTATTCTACTATTCTTAAAGGCTTATAATTTGTTCAGAATTAGCAATTAGAAAAATATTTGTGAGGGGGAGGGGGAGACAGGTTTTGTTGATTCTTGTTCTGTATTTGTGATATATAAAACAATTGTACAGAATATTGTTTCTTTTTATATATCTTAATAAAATTTAAATATAAAATCATAACTGTTTTGAGGCTTCTGCGGATGGGATCAGACAGCTCAAGAGGATGGGGTTGGGACAGGAACAGAGCTTGCAAGGGATGGGCAAAATCTTTGCCCCCATGTCATTCTCTGAGTCCTACTTCAGATACTTCCAAGTCACAGGAAGTATTTCCTATTTTGAATGATAAAACACCTCTTTAGTATTGTGTAAGCTTCGCCTGCTACAGCATGCTGTGTAGACTGGGAATCCATGCGTTTTCTTACCAGGATAATTGGCTGATCAAGAGCACATCAAAGAAAGGTCCTTAAGTATCAATGCAGAGAACTATTCAGTTGTTGGAGCTACTAAGATTAATCATCAACTAACCCAAGTCTCATCTACATTTAATGCAACAGTTATAATCCCTTGGAGCCATACAAGATGTGATCAGGCTTGGTCCAACTTGCCTCAGATACAGGTGGATATTCTCATCTGTATTGCCTCTCAGTATTGACACAGCCAGCGGGTCACAGGTCGGCAGATGTTGAGATTGTTAGGTCACATAGCTTCCACAGTGCATGTTATTATGCCCACAGCTCGCCGCCATTTGAGGTATGCCCAATGGACTTTTAATTCCCAATGGTGTCACACCATAAAGAACCTTGTGGATGCCATCTCAATCACTTTGCTGGTAGGCAGTTTGGTCCTATTTGATTCTGGATCTCCCATTCCAAATTTCTCCACCCCAGTGGATGCATCCAATCTGGGCAGGGGGGGGGGGTGATTTGCAGGTGTTTCATACCTAGAGGCACTGGCCTACTCAGGAGACCAAGCTTCACATCAATCTCCTAGAGCTTCGTGCCATATGGAACACTCTAAATGCTTTCAGAGATCGGCTAATGAACCAAATTGTTCTCATCCAAATAATCAGATTGCCTTGTATTATGTCAACAAGCGGGGGTATGTGATCTACCCCTTGTGTCAGGAAGCAGTTGGGATGTGATTAAGGGTCTTTTTACTAAGATGTACTAATGCATGCTAACAATTATCCCATTAGTGCACCTTTAATAAAAAGATTCCTACATTTCTAACAACCAAATTTTCTACATGCTCCTCTGTCTTCTCTGTTTTCTTAGTTCTCATAAATCTTTCATCTATATTCCTTTCTGGATACCATCTTTCCAAAATCCTCGCTTTACGATCCATTGCATGAGTCTGTTTTGTGGATTTTAGTATATAAAAGATGTCTTTTATTGGCGACTTGCAAAGCAGAAAGTAATTTAGAACTCCCAGAATACCTAGCCCCATTTAACGACACCATTGGAAACATAGAAACATATTGACAGATAAAGGCCAAATAGCCCATCTAGTCTGCCCATCCACAGTAACCATTATCTCTTTCTCTCCCCAAGAGATCCCATGTGCCTATCCCAGGACCTTTTGAATTCAGACACAGTCTCTGTCTCCACCTCCTCTTCTGGGAGACTGTTCCATGCATCAACCACTCTTTCTGTAAAAAGAGTATTTCCTTAGATTTCTCCTGAGCCTATCACCTCTTAATGTCATCCTTTGCCCTCTCATTAGAAACATAGAAACATAGAAACTGACGGCAGAAAAGGGCCATAGCCCATCGAGTCTGCCCATACCAATGACCCACTCCCTGATTCTTACTCTCCTAGAGATCCCACATGAATATCCCATTTTCTCTTGAAATCTAACACGCTGCTGGCCTCAATCACCCGCTGAGGCAGCTCGTTCCAATGATCTACCACCCTTTCAGTGAAGAAGTACTTCCTAGCATCACCCTGAAATTTCCCTCCCCTGATTTTCAGCGAGTGTCCTCTGGTTACCGAGGGCCCTGTAAGACTGAAGATATCATCTTTCACCTCTATACGCTCAGTAATATACTTAAAGGTCTCAATCATGTCCCCTCTCTCTCTTCGCTCCTCCAGTGAGTACATCCGCAGTTTCCTCAACCTTTCTTCATTGAGCATGGGCATTGGACGCCTGCGCACTCATAAAGCTGCAGTTGCCATTTAAGCTGGTAGCTTTCACTCAAGGTGTGAAAAATAACAAAAAACATGGAAAATGACGCTAACGCAAGGTTTTACCAAAATATAATTATTTATTTATTTATTGTTTTTATTTTTTCATTATGAAACTCAAAAGAATAGTTGCGTTAACAGTTGCGTTTAGTGGGAGGTTGTTATAGTTGCCAAAATGCTGGCCTTCTGATAACAAACTCAGCTCAATACTTCGCAGCTCCCCGTTATATACCTTTAGCCCGTGGGCCAACCAAAAACAGAGGTGGTCTTTAAAGTTAGACAAAGAAAATTTCTCTACATGTTTAAAAGTTTAAAAGTTTCAGAAATTACATTTGTTTGTTTACATTCATTTCTGAATATACATTTTATAACATATCCAATATTCTTTTTGTCATTCTTAAAACTTATTTCAAACAATTTGTCTATGTGTCAGGCAAAATGCTGAAATGTTCTCAGCCTGCTTTGAACAACTAAGTTTCATGTTACACCTAAAAAAGTGTTGAAAACTGGTCAGCCTTGGAGGAAAAGGAGGGGCTGTTCCCCCCTCTCCCTGAAACCTAACAGCTTCAAATCTAACTTAACCATTTCCAGATGTGCTCAGGCTTCCTTTGAATTTCTTTAGGTTGCAAATATATATATAATATGTTTTTCAAAACCCATTCTTTTGTTCAATACACATCCATACACATAATCACTCACTTTCAGGTTCAGGGGCCCCTCCATTCATAATTCCATTCATACTCAAAGCAAGTTATATCTCAGTTTGGGATACGTAATCTAATATGCTCTTCCTAGCCAGTCTAAGGCACATCTGGTATCAATTAGAACCACGAGGCTAGGAGCGGGAAACTCTGAACAAAAGGACACAGGCTAAACACAAAATGGAGTAATCAAACAGAAGAATAGAGAACCCAAAATGGAGTCACTACCTCAAAATGGAGGTCAGGTATATCTTGATTTCCTTTATAATCTAGCTTAATAGCAAAGTACATAAAAAGTATATTATTATGCTTTCCCTTAATATTAATCTGTAGTGTGTTTTTCTGGCCTTGGCTACATCCATATTCAGATTTTTATTCACCAATTTTTCGTACGCTTCTATTTGGTGTGGCCTTAACTAACACATATGCTTATATCTAACTAGAGTTACCCAGAATCATACGAAAAACAGGCTCTTTTGTAGAAAAATTCCACAAAAATACTGCACTATCATGTCCTGACGTCCATTTCATTACCGTCCCATAGATATCACCTCCTACTGGCCATGAGCCACTACTGCTCACTCATTCCAGAGCTTCTTTTCAAATGAATAAGTTGGGTTCTGTTGCACTACTGGTGAGCTTAAATTTAGATGTCTTGTAGATGATTTTATTGTGTATTAAAAGCATTTAGCGGTATAGAATGTTCTTCATTTTTATTCAGTACTTTTCAGTCAGTTGGAGACTGTTTGGAAGTGGATAGAATTCTGACTTCCACTGGGGAGTCATTTTGCTGCTTTTAAAGCATTAAAAATAACTTTCAAATAGCTTTTTTACAAGTATATCCTAAATATCTTCTATATCTTGTATTAAAGTTATCTTCTCATTGTTGCTTAGATATTTGTTCTATCAAGGTGGGAATGTGTGCTTTTGGATACCCCCATTCTTGGTATATTATGCATCTTGTTCTACTTGCTCTCTGTGTGACACTATGGGCTCCTTTTATCAAGCCGCACTAGCAGTTTAATGCGCGTAATAGTGCACATTAAACCGCTGGCCGCGCTAGCTGCTAACGCCTGCCTTGAGCAGGCAGGAGTTTTTGGGCCAGCACGGGAGTTAGCACGCGATTAAAAGTATCGCACGCTAACCCCGCTTGATAAAAGGAGCCGTATGTGTGAATTTGGCACAAATATATTTGTTTAAGGAACACAATGCTTTTCACAACGTGTGGCTACTACTCTTGCATGCTTTTTAACGATATGCTTCTTTATCTCCAATAAAGAAGCATATAATTACTTCTGGATCCCATACACTTTGTATGTTGTTTTGTTTATAATTTAGCCTAATTGTATATTTTGATTCTGATATTGTTTTAGTCATATTCCTGAAGCAGTCCTGATAGGGCAAAACATGGACCATTTTGGGTTTTTTGTTTCAGTAAGGAATTTCTTGCTGCTATAATCTGTTTGGATCTGCTGTTGATTTGAAGAGCCTCTCTAATTTTTGGAATGTGCCTTTGAATTATAGGCCATTCTTCTCGCCCTTCCACTGCTCCTCCCACTCTACATGGTTCCCAAATAGTTAGTGGAATCCACTAACTATTTAGGAGTGTTCCTAAATTCACAATTGTCCTTCAATCTATAAGTATCTTCAGTCGTCAGATCTTGTTTCCTTTCTCTGTACTATATTCGGTCCATCCATTTTTATTTAGATGACAGCGCCTGTGCTACACTTCTTTCTTCTCTCTTGTGATGCTCATGTTGGACTATTGTAATAGGCTACCTGGTCTACCTGCTATTCTCCTTAAAAATAACTGCAGACTGTCAAAAATATCTCTATGATTACTTTTTCATGCCTGCTGGCACAATCACTTTACTCCCTTTCTAATACATCACCACTGGCTCCTGATTACTTATTGAATCCAACACTAGATTCTAACATTTGCCTACAAAGCCCTCTATTTAGAGATTTCCTCCTATCTCACCGTTTTACTCCTCCTGATCCCTACGTTCCTCTAATGAATACATTCTTGCCATTCCTTCTGTTGATTGATCTATTTTTTTTTTATCTGAACGCCTTTCCTCCAGATATCCAGGCTGAGCATTCATATTTCTGATCTCGGTTCTCTTTGAAGGCTCATTTTTTTCATTTTAGCCTTCTATGATGGGTTGTAGATATGGTCTGGCTGATTGTTTGTGAAGAGCTCTTTTTCCTTCTGTCTTTGAACTTCCTTCCTTGTCACTGTCCTGTCATTAAATCTGTTCTTTCCCACATATTTTTAGTTTGTAAAATGCTATGATAGAAACCAAGAAACATGGCAGATAATGGCCAAATGGCCCATCCACTCTGCCCATTAACAGCATCCACTATCTCTTTCTCTTCCTAAGAGATCCCATGTGTCTGTCCTACGCTTTTTAGAATTCAAACAGTCTTTGTCTTCCCCACCTCTACTGGAAGACTATTCCACACATCTGCCACCCTTTCTGTAAAAAAATATTTCCTTAGATTACTCCTGAGCCTATCACCTTTTAACATCATCCCATGCCCTCTCACTCTGGAGTTCTCTTTCTGTTGAAAGAGACTTGCCTCATGAATATTTATGCCACATAGATGTCTCTATCATATCTCCCTTCTTCCGCCTTTCCTACAAAGTATACATATTGAGATATGTGAGTCTGTCCCTGTATGCCTTATGATGTAGACCACTGACCATTTTAGTAGCCTTCCTCTGGACCAACTCCATCCTGTTTATATCTTTTTGGAGCTATGGACTCCAGAATCGTACACAATATTCTATTGTTTTAAATTCTTTATTCATTTTTTCATCTTACAACAAATGAGGTCTCACCAGAGTCTTTTACAGGGGCATCAATAAATCCATTTTCCTACTAGCCATTCCTCTTCCTATGCATCCATGCATCTTTCTAGCTTTTGTGGTCACCTTTTCAATCTGTTTGACCATTTTACGATCATCACATACTATCACACCCAAGTCCCACTTCACTTTTGTGCACAAAAGACCTTCACTCCCTAAATTGGTACTGTACCTTTGGGATTTTGCAGCCCAAATGCATGATCTTGCATTTCTTAGCATTAAATCTTACCTGCCAAATTTCAGACCATTCCTCAAGCTTCACTAGATCCTTACTCATTTATCCACATCACCAGGGATGTCTACTCTAATGCAGATTTTGGTATTATCCGCAAAGAGGCAAATCTTTACAAACAACCCTTCAGCAATACTGCTTACATAAATGTTAAAAAGAACAGGCCCAAGAACCGAACCTTGAGGCACACCACGGGTAACTTTCCTCAGAGCGAACTCCATTGACATTACCCTTTGTTGCCTTCCCCTCAAAACCAGTTCCTGACCTACTCCATCACTTTGGGGCCCATCCTGAGGGCACTCAGTTTATTTATTAGATGCCTGTGTGGAACACTGTCAAAGGCTTCACTAAAATCTAAACACATCACATTTATTGCACTCCCTCTATCCAATTCTCTGGTCATCCAGTCAAAGAAATTGATCAGATTTGTCTGACTAGATCTGCCTCTACTGTATCCATATTGCCTTGGGTCTTGTAACCCACTGGATTCCAGAAACTTCACTATTTTCTGTTTTAAAATAATTTCTATTTACTTACCACAGAAGTCAGACTTACCAACCTGTAGTTCCCTACTTCCACATCTGCCCTTCTCCATTCCTCCAGTACCACTCCTGACTTTAGAGAAGCATTAATAGGTCAGCCAGTGGATCCACAAGAACTTCTTTAAGTTCCTTCAGTATCCTTGGATGTACACCATCTGGCCCCATCGCTTTGTCCACCTTTAGTTTAACTAGCTCATCACGAACACAGCCCTTTGAAAATCGATCAGGGTCTACAGTACCTCCAGCTATTCTTAAAGGCAGTATATCAAGAACTCAGTAAACATAAACAGAGTATTTCATGGAATATCAAGTGAATATAAATTAGATTGAAATTGCATGAAAAGGAAGATTCTGTTTATAAGCAGTCTTGGCAATGCCCGATATGCTTTCTAAATTCCCTGTATAATATTCCCATGTGTCTAGAGATTCTTTGATTTTTCAAGGAAATCCCTAATAATTCATCTTCTCTCTGCTCTATTTCACCAGTAATTATTCTATTCTTAATATGTCTACTTCTTGGTCTCCTTTTTCCTCTACTCTGTCTTTTTTTGTCATATTGTAGTCCTGGCTTCCATTATACCAAGCTATATCCAACTTTACGTCTGCTAAGGCAGCGGGTTTTTCATTTTGTTAACACTGAGCAGTTGCACACATGACTGTGTAAGGACAATAACTTACACTCACTTGTTGTGTCTAGTACAAGGCTGAATATTTGTTTTAACTTTTGTAGTAAATCAGATTCAAATATGCATTATCATTTGAAAATATATTTTGGTAAAACTTTTACACTGAAATATTAATGTATCTTGACTTTTTTATATATAGATGGAGGAAGAAGTAACTGGAAATTCATCTGGATACCCTAATTCTGATATCATTAATGCAACTGATACACCACGCACAAGAGATCTCAAATTTATACGAGCGAAACGCTTAGCTTACTTCACTAGAGGAGCAAATAAGAACAGCCCTAGAATCAATATGAATGCAACCTCAGCAACTTGTAAAAGTCCAGCATTGAGTTCTGAAGTTAATACCAAAGGACAAAACCATATTTTTAAGTTAAATGATTTTCAACAAACAAATGATGAAAAAAGTATGGTCAAACTTTCAGCTCAGGAATCATCTGAGCCAAAGTTTTGTGGAATGAATCGGGAAACAGTAAGCACAGACCAAGAAGCATTTAGAAAAGTGCAAAGTAGTTCTAATTTAGAACTGGATTATAGCTTTCTTGAAAATGTAGCTGTGCCAGAAATACAGAAGCTCAAGTATGTAATGAATTGGGCACAAGGGTTTCTCGAGAACAATCGTGAAGACCATGTACAGAAAAATTCTACCTTTCCAGAATTTGTATCTAAATCTGATGGAAATAGAAGAGAACCAGATTGTAAAAGAGAAAAATCTAAACACTTATGTACTCCTTTGACAGCATGGACACATAATTATGATCTCAGTGCAGACGCTAATGCTAAGTGTAGTATATATCCGAAAGATACGGAAAAATGCATTTCAGGAGACACCACGTTCTTTTTAAATGAGCATCAGCACAAATTGCAGAATGAAGATACAAAAGAAAAGGCATTCATTTACCAAACTGGTGGTTCTAATGACAATTATTTGATTGATTCCATAAGTGCAACACAGGGTAACAATTACTTTTGGGTTCCAGTTGATGATAGCTCAGAAGATGAGCATTTGGGCAGGGAAGTGAAAACAGATAAACCAATTACATTTGGCACAGAAAACAAAGTCTTTACTGAATCTGAATATAATATTTTAGAAGGAAAAAGTTCATCCAGTTTGTATTCTTCTATTTTTGAAAGCAGTGTTCTCTCAAGGAGGAATATGGTTAGTACACCTGAAGAGTGCACCAGCGAAGAAAAGTACAAATTAACAAATAGTGGAGATATGCATAGGGATTTTAAATATGCTTCAAGGTTTAACAGTTCTACTTTTATGCATTTTGTTCCAGACATTATTGAGAAACAGCATAAAGACAGTTCTATAGCCTACTCTTTAAAGAATGATGCATTGGAGGATATAAGTTTAGATTTTGGCATAGAGAAAAGACATAAATCAGCATTTATTTGTGATGAAAAGACTTATAGGTCCAATGTAATGAAAAGTCTGACTGAAAAAGATAGAAATCGGAGTGATGTCAATGAATCGGGATTTAATGAGTGTAATGCCAATGACAACAGCAAAGATCAAAGCCAAATAAACTCTGATAAAAATTCTGCCTTTCATGATAACATGTCTGTACCAATAATGCCTTTGAAAGATATGCTACTTAAGGTTTGTCCTAAATGTTCAAGTGAGAACAGTTTAGATGTGAACTGGTGCACTGAGTGTGGTTGTGTTTTGATTGGCATTTTACCACAACCTACTAAGATGGAACATACATCAAAGATGATTCAAAATTGTTTAACAGATGATTATATTGTTTCAAAGGCTGTCACTGAATCCTCAAAAAAGTCAATGAATATTTCAAATGAAATCCCAAAATTAGAGACAAAAGCAAGTGACCACAAGACGAAACATTGGAAGGAGAATCCGGAAGTAAATTCAGGCAATTATACTAGTGCTCTGGAAAGATATTTTGATTTGAATCAACTAAATGTGACTCTGGACAAAAATAAAGCATCGGATAATCAGTCCTCACATTACAATGAATTAGTTAGTTTCTCCAAAGAAGACATATTTTCTACAAAGCCTGATAAGCTGTTCTCTCATGGCAGGATATGTGAGCAAAATGTGACTCAAGAAAGTAATATATGTGATTATAGTGCTGATGTAATAGAACTGCCTGGCAGCAAAAACACTGATGTACAGCAAGAAATCGCTCACCTTAATAGTCAAGGAGTAGTCGAAGAAAGATTACTTGCAAAGGCTGATTTTCTGAAGCTGATTTTGGATGACCCGACGAAAAGTAGTGAAACAAAGATCACAAGAAAAAAGCCTCCTTTAGGTAAATAAATAATTGAAATTTAGTTTGGACAGCAGGTTTTTTTGTTACATATAGAACTAGTAATTCTTTCTATGAACTATGTCTTAATAAGTAATATCTTTGTTGCATGGATTTCAAGTGCCATATATCCTGGTGCCATAAATGGTTATGCTGTAATTATTATTACACCTATATACTGTGACCAGGGGTGGCCAAGCTGGGCTCAGCAAGTGGCCTTACCCAGTGCACACAAAACCTCAGCCGAGCGGTTACGTGAGGTTCTATTGGTAGCTTGGTATTGGAATAATAATAATAAAAACAACAGGTCCACTGACAGAGGTGCACTTTACTGGTGTAATTTATTGATCAAAATCAAAACAAACTTTCAAATAAGGCTTCTTCAGGTTTGTATCACCTGGTATATCATTGCAGCATTCAAAACACAAACAATTGTCAGTTACAAGCCCATTATCTCCAAAAGGAAAAAGAAACTTGTCCCAACTGTAATGTTTTCTTCAAACAAAAAGTCTCAGCCTTCTCTTAATCTAGTACACGGTCCAAATTTTACCCCAGCTCTCTTTAACAGGAAAATATTAGCTTATTTCCATTCCTTCTATACTGGGCAACTCTGTTTCTCCTATCTCCATATTATAAGCAAGGTCCTCATCAGCCATCTCAGGGTCTTGCCCAAACACAGATTCACCATTCTCTGTGGCTTCTATCTCACCAACCTCTGCCTGGGCTGATAGCCAGGAGATAGACTGTGGTTCCTGATTCTCTGGGCTTGCAATCTGTGGCTTGCAACCTGCTGACTGGCTCTGGCTTGCTGGGTCGGAAGCAGGTGTGTACTCTGAGGCTGGCTCTCCAACTGCTTCTGGAGCTGGCTCCCCTGCTTTGAGAAAACTACTCCCTTTTCTTTCACTGCAGGAACTTGATTAGTCCTCTCTGCAGGTGTGTTGGAGTAACCTGCTCTTGGAGCCCTTCTCACCTGGCCTAAATCAATTTGAGCCTGATTGGGAGTAGCTTGTATTCCAGCCCTGCTCTTTCCTTTCCCTGGCTCTATGCTTGATGGAGGATGTAGTCTTTCCACTTGTTTTCTTACAACTGGCTTAGGTAAAGCTAAACCAGATCTGCCTGCTTTAGGCAGGTTTTTAGGAGGTTTCATTGCTGGAAGGCTTGGCTTGTAAGTATTCCTAGGAGCTGCTTTAGGAATCTCCTTAGCAGGTTTAGGAATACTTTAAAGGGTTTTAACCCTATTTCCCTTTTCTGGCAAGGCTTCCTCACTAGGCATGGGGGCAGCCCTGTGACAATACTCTTTATATGTAAATGAAGCATATGATTTATACCTTTAATCTCAAAAACAATTTCCAAACATACATTACTGGAAATAGCATACAGCTGTTCATCTCAGTGGAGATTTATAAACAGTGCGCTTATTTTGTAAAACAGTCTCCCACTCATTTTCACATTTAAATCTGCTCTGAACAAGAGCATATGAAGACATTTAAACCGCTGTTTGTGCATGTGTATTTTACAAACTATTCTTGTGCATTGCAGCTCTAGCCCTAGGAATGCCCATGTAGGCATCTTTTATTGGCAAGCAGGATTGAGTCAGGCACACAATGGGTTATGTCATTGCCTGTTGCCAACATAGAACAGCTTTTCCAGAGCTCAGAGTTTAGTCCCTTTTTTATAAAAATACACAGCATCGGTTGTAGCACTGGCAACTGTGGTAACTGCTCCGACGCTCATAGGAATTCTATGAGCGTCGGAGCAGTTACCGCCGCTGCCGGTGCTAAAACCAGTGCTATGCATTCGTAAAAGAGGGGATTAGAGTAAAGATCTGAATGTGCATGGCCCTTCTGATGCATATTAGTCTCAGTTCCTCAGTTTTGTTGTTTCTGCTCAGCTGAATGGATGCTAAACAAAGCTCCCAATAATTTTTCTTCAAATATATTTCATCTGGGACATTGTTTTTCATCAAATTGTCCTCTTTGCTTCACTTTTGACTGTCTGTCTATCATCACACCCTGCATGAAGTATGTGTATTGTGCTCGCATGTTTCTGAATCACTTTCATGACCCCATAAATTGCAAAAAGACCATTTGAGGTTCAGAAGGACTAGAAGAGGGTGTCCTCTGTACTGAAGTCATTAGCTCTTCAAATACAGGTCAAAAATCCTTCCAGAAAGCCACCCTCAACCTCCTGGTATAGTGACTTTAAAAGTCCAGTCACACAAGATACTGCCAGACAGCATGTATACTGGTTTGTGTAGCCTTGGAGATCTCCAGGCCCATAGCACAGCCACCTCCTGAATGCTTACCTGTGCTTAAAGGGAAAATATCCTTGCCCCTTCCAGAGTGCTTTAGAAACAAAAACATATCCAACTTGCTTCCAAGGGCCAACAACTAGGCAATTCTTTTATACAACCCTGCCAGTGCAAGTCCACCATAGGCTTGTTCGTCATCCCAGACATCGCAAGGTCTTTTCAGCACACATAACACTGTCCCAAGTTACACATTGTCTGTTCCTTAGTATGCCTTTGTGCAACAGCCTTTTTTTTTTTTTTTTTTAAACAACAATCCTGGTACTAGTAACCAATAGTAGTCAAATATTTGCCATCTGTTTCATTGCCTCTTCTGGAGTAACCACATTTGTTCATGCAAAAGATGTACAATAAATTAGTAAAAGAGTACTGCAAGAACCTGGCAAATGTATAGTCCTAGCAATGCCATTAGTTACTACCCTGGTGCAAAGAGGCAAATTTTCATCTCAATACTCTATAATATCCTTACTATTCAAGAAAGTAACAGGCCGCAAACTCAAGCGTATGTACACAAGCGCAAAGAGCCTAAAAAAATAAGATGGGTGAATTAGAAACTATGGCACAAAAAGATAACCTTGACATCATCGGCATCACGGAAACATGGTGGAATGAGGAAAATGTCTGGGATACTGTGCTACCGGGATACAAGCTATACCACAGACAGAGTGGGACAAAAAAGTGAAGGCATTGCCCTATTCGTCAAATAGGGAATCGAGTCTACCGGAGAGAACACAAAGAATAAGGCAGAGTCTCTATGGATCAAAATTATGGGAACAAATGGAACGGAAATGAAGATCGGCATCTACGACCGACCCCCAGGGCAGTCAGGAGAAACGATGGATGAGATTAAACAGAACTGCAAGGGAGGCAATGCAGTTATCATGGGTGACTTCAATTATCCGGGGATAGACTGGAACCTAGGCACCTCTGGCTGCGATAGGGAGACCAAGTTCCTGGATGCTGTAGGCCAGGGGTGTCAAAGTCTCTCCTCGAGGGCTGCAATCCAGTCGGGTTTTCAGGATTTCCCCAGTGAATATGCATGAGTTCTATTTGCATGAACTGCTTTCATTGTATGCTAATAGATCTCATGCATATTCATTGGGGAAATCCTGAAAACCCGACTGGATTGCGGCCCTCGAGAAGGGACTTTGACACCCCTGCTGTAGGCGATTGCTTCCTGGAACAACTCGTCAAGGAAAATAGAGGAAACGCAATTCTGGACTTGATTTTAAATGGACTACGAGGACCGGTGCAAGGTGTAGAAGTAGAGGGGACACAGGGAACCAGTGATCACAATATGATCCGCTTTGACCTGAACACAAAGGCGAAACATCGATCCAGAACGATGGCCACGGTGCTGAACTTCCGAAAAGGGAATTACGAAGGGATGAGACTCATAGTGGGGAAGAAGATTAAGAAGAGGATAAACACTGTAAAGACGCTAGAGCAAGCATGGTCCCTTTTTAAGGACACTGTCACCAAGGCGCAAAATCTGTATATACCGCATATTAACAAAGGATCCAAGAGGAAAAAGAACAAGGAACTGGCGTGGGTCACTGTAGCGATGAAGAATCGATCAGAGACAAGAAGACTTCATTTAAGGAATGGAAAAGGTCAAAAACAGACGAAAACTGGAAAAAGTACAAACAGCATCAAAGCAGGTGCCATAAGGTGTTAAGAGGGGCTTAAAAAGAGACTACGAGGAAAAAATAGCCAAGGAGGCAAAAAACTTCAAGCCGTTCTTTCGATATATTAAGAGGAAACGACCCGCGAAGGAAGCGGTGGAGCCGTTGGATGATCATGGAATGAAGGGAGTGCTAAAGGAGGACAAAGCTATCGCTGACAAACTGAACACATTTTATGCATCTATATTTACCGAAGAGGATATATACAATATACCGGAAGCCAACAGGCTGTACACGGGAAACGAAGATGGGAAACTGACAGGGCTGACGGTCAGTCTAGAAGAGGTATGCAGGCAGATTGATAGGCTTAAAAATGATAAATCCCCTGGACCGGATGGCATCCATCCGAGGATAATCAAGGACCTGAAAGGGACTATAGCTGAACTGTTTCAACTAATAGCCAATCTGTCGATCAAATTGGGGATCTTTTGGGGATCTGTCGATCAAATTGGAAGATTGGAAGGTTGCGAATGTTACGCCAATCTTCAAGAAAGGTTCGAACGGTGATTCGGGAAACTACAGACCGGTGAGTCTGACCTCGGAACCAGGAAAGATGGTAGAGGTGCTGATAAAGGATTGCATCATTGAGCACCTTGACGGATACAATCTGATGAGGACCAGCCAGCATGGCTTCAGCAAAGGAAGATCTTGCTTGACGAACTTGCAACTCTTCTTCGAGGGAGTAAGCAGGCGGATAGACAAGGGTGACCCGGTCAACATTGTATATCTGGATTTTCAGAAGGCGTTTGACAAGGTTCCACATGAACGCCTACTTCAAAAAATTGCGAGGCATTGAATCAAGGGTGAAGTACTCACGTGGATTAAAAACTGGCTGGCGGATAGGAAACAGAGAGTGGGGGTAAATGGACAATATTCAGACTGGAAAAGCGTCACCAATGGAGTGCCGCAGGGTTCGGTGCTTGGACCCATGCTCTTCAACATATTTATAAATGATCTGGAAATTGGTACGACGAGTGAGGTGATTAAATTTGTGGATACAAAGTTATCCAGAGTAGTAAAGATGCAGGAGGACTGCGAAGATCTGGAACGTGACATAAACACGCTCGAGAAATGGGCTGCGACATGGCAAATGAGGTTCAATGTGGATAAGTGTAAGGTGATGCATGTCAGTAGCAAAAATCGTATACACGAATACAGGATGTCCGGGCGGTACTTGGAGAGATCCCCCAGGAGAGAGACTTGGGAGTACTGGTTGACAAGTCGATGAAGCCGACCACACAATGCACAGTGGCAGCGAAAAGGGCAAACAGAATGCTAGGAATGATTAAGAAGGGGATCACAAACAGATCGGAGAAGGTTATCATGCCGCTGTACCAGGCCATGGTACACCCTCACCTGGAATACTGCATCCAGCAATGGTCGCTGTATATGAAGAAGGACACGGCACTACTTGAAAGGGTCCAGAGAAGAGTGGCTAAAATGGTAAAGGGGCTAGAGGAATTGCCGTTCAGCGAGAGATTAGAGAAACTGGGTCTCTTCTCCCTTGAAAAGAGGTGACAGAGGGGACATGATAGGAATAGAAACATATAAGATACTGAAGAGAATAGACTTAGTAGATAGAGACAGGATGTTCACCCTCTCCAAGGTAGGGAGAACGAGATGGCACTCTCTAAAGTTAAAAGGGGATAGATTCCGTACAAATGTAAGGAAGTTCTTCTTCACCCAGAGAGTGGTGGAAAACTGGAATGCTCTTCTGGAGGCTCTCCAGGAATTCAAGACAAAGTTAGACAAGTTCCTGCTGAACCGGAGCGTAGGGTAGGGATGGTCTCAGTTAGGGCACTGGTCTTTGACCTGGGGACCGCCGTGGGAATGGACTGCTGGGCGCGATGGACCACTGGTCTGACCCAGCAGCGGCAATTCTTACGTTCTTATGTTCTATCTATTTAAAAGTCAAAGCCAGAGCCAACACATTCATTGCAGTCTTCCTCAGGATCTGACCTATTCTGGACTGTCCTAGAGGAGTTCTGAGATCCACATTTTATTCAAGCCAAGAACCCTCTAAGCCTAACAAATACCAACCGAGTACCCCTGCCCAAGCTCTACCCCTGACCCCACACCCATAATAATATTACTAATTGTAATGCAATGTCTTCCATCCATTTTTCATATATGCACAATATAATCTTATTAATACATAATGGTAACCACAAAATAACCCCCCCCCCCCACAAAGAACACTGTACACAGAGAAAATGTTAATTATCATTTATATTCGGGGGTTTTTTTCAAAGAGGTCAATGCAGATGACTTTAAGGGCTCCTTTTACGAAGGCGCGTTAGCGGGTTTAACGCGCGTGACTTTTCATCATGGGCTAACCCCTGCGCTAGCTGGAAAATTACCGCCTGCTCAAAAGGAGGCGGTAGCGGCTAGAGCGGCCGGTGGTTTAGCACACATTATTATGCGTGTTAAACTGCTAATGCGCCTTTGTAAAAGGAGCCCTCAATTATACATTCAGTAACAACTATAGAAAAATAGACAAATATAGAGCAAAATATATACAACAGATATGGCAATGTTTATATCCTTATGTCGTAAAGAGCCAAGAGTTTGAAGACTCACTGGTGCTCCTAGGAAAGAGAGGCAAAGGCTTTTGAGTTTTTGGGGAGAATTTGTTCCAGAATGTTATGCTTGTATCCCACATTACATTTTACCAGCTCTTCATGGGCATGTACTTGTGGAACATACTATGTGGAGTGGAGTGGAGTGGAGTTTGCTGACAACCCCCCTCTACGATCCCCCTTTAGAAGAAGGGGTGATGAGCTTTGTGAGCTAGTAGCCAAGGAAAAAAGAGTGTGGAAAATATATGCTCCTTGCAACCTATGCTAGTTTTGATATGGGGACCGATACCTGCAGACTCACTTGGATTCAGACATGCAGGAGAAGCTTACTGACATGCTAAAGAGAGAATCTCTTTAGAGACAAGGTGAGGGAGGCTACTACTCTTATCAAGCAGACTCAGAAACTCTTAAAGCTCTGTCTAGTCCACTTGTTGCCTTATTTCCTCTTTAGGAGGTTTTATAGGGAGGATAATGAAGATCCTACTACTCTCAAAGGCATAGGAATCCTTCACTCTCCTGTTCCTCCCAATCAAGACAGGCAGCTGAGGGCCCAAAAATCTGTGAGCTCTAATTCAAAACCAGTGATGGGATTCTAACTCTGTCTAGCAGTGCATTATTTCCATCTCTATAACTGCCTTGGATAATCTAGAAGAGAGGCTAAAAGTTTTCACAGAAATTATGTCCTCAGACTGGTGAGTTTTCAAAATAGTTAAGTTTTTTACTTGTGACATGTGCTCAGACTTGTGTAGCCCAGCCAAAGATCACAGATCCATATAGCTGGACCCACTATCTGATCATTGCTTATGTGACAAAGCAAAACCTAAACGTAGTGAAAAGTTTTTTAAACTGGTGTGATTCCAATAGTTTAATATATTAAAGGTGAGTTTACTTAGCTGAAGGTCTTTGAGGGTCCCGACGTGGACCACGTTTTGAAATTCTTTTTCAAGGACCCCAACACTTATCATTGGAGAATTGTTTAGAATGCAGGTCGTAATGGTGAGTGTTATTCAGGACACCATCGTAGAAACTAAAAATAAAGCAGTATAAAAATATATTCATCATGAAGGAAACCTTTGATATTCCATTATAGAAGTCCCCTCATTTAAAGGAGGGGGGTGACAGGGCTCATCTCCTTTGGACCCATGAACAGAACTGGATTTATAGACTAAACACTTTATCCCTGGGTGGTCTAAACCAGTGTTCTTCAACCACCAGTCCGTGGACTGGTGCCGGTCCACAGAAATTTCCTACCGGTCCACAGGGCCAGCACATGCATCAGGCCCATAATAGTGTTCTTCAACCGCCGGTCCACGGTGCGATCAATGTGACGTTATTTTCGAGACGGCTCCCTCTTCCTCATTGATTCAGTGCACAAAGCCACGGGCAGTGGCTCCTATGCGCGTCCTGTGACTGAACCGGAAGCCTTCTCTCTGACGTTGCAACGTCAGAGGGAAGGCTTCCAGATGAGGCACGGGACACACAAGGAGCCACTGCCTGCAGCTTTGTGCACTGCATCATTGAGGAAGAGGGAGCCAGCCTGAAGATAACACCGGGGGCTGCATAAAATGGCCAGGCGGGAGCAGGCCAGAAGGTAAGGCATAGCATGGAGGGAAGGAGACAACAAAGGTAGTGATTGAATTATGCCAATTTTGAGAATTTACATCTGCTGTCAGTGTGCTTTGTGTAGTTTAATTTTGTGGTTAACCATTATGTGTTGTTAATAAGATTATATTGTGTATCTGTGAAATAGAATGGAAAAAATAGTGTTACAATTAGTACTATTTTGAGGGCAGGGTCTGAGGTGGAGATTGGGTAGAGATTGGCGGGCTCTGGCCCACAACTTAGCCCAGTGTTCTTTAACTGCCGGTCCACAAAATAATTCTTTTATTTCTGCTGGTCCAAAAAGGATGTAAAAAGGATGAAGAACACTGGTCTAAACAACGAAATAGAATGGCAAGCCTTCCTGTGACTTGAATTCCCCCGCTTCTCTCAGCTGTTTTTTAGCCTTCTGTTCAGAGCTAATCTCTGGTTGCGCAGCTTTCTCTGAAACATAGCACGTAATTCATATTTAAACTGATGAGCGTTTGCTTTGTCAGTTGAGCAACTTAGCAAGTTCTATTCAGATGCATATTGACAGGTACCGTCCCCATGAGTCACAAAGCAGGTATGAATTTTCATTTGTTTTAACGGGCTACTGAATTAATTTTTCTACTGCTTTATTTTTAGTTTCTACAATGGTGTCTTGAATAACACTCACCATTTCAACCTGCATTCTAAACAATTCTCCAATGATAAGTGTTGGGGGTCCTTGAAAAAGAATTTCAAAACGTGATCCGCATTGGGACCCTCAAGGACTCCAGCTAAGTGAACTCACCTTTCATATAAGAAACTATTGGAATCACACCAGTTAAAAAACTTTTCACTAAGTTTAGGTTTTGCTTTGTCAAATATGCAATGATCGTATGGTGGGTCCAGCTATATGGATCTGTGATCTTTGGCTAGGCTACACAATTCTGAGCACATCACAAGTAAAAAACTTAATTAGTTATTTTCATATCAGCGAGATCATTTATATATATTTATCACAGTCTCTTTGTGATCTCCAGTCTATTAGCTTATTCCCCTTACACTTGGTGATTGAGTTTTCAAAATAGTACAGGAGGGTTATCATCTGAAATTACAAATAATTCCTTCAAATTATCCTCTGGTAGCATTGAAATTTACTCTCAGCATCAGGAATGCTTACAAAGGACTTCTCTTCCCTCTTGTAAGTCAAGACAGTTCAGCAAAAGGACAGGGATTTTATTCCAGATACTTCCTGATCACAAAGAAGATAGGGGAATTTCATCCCATTCTAGACCCAAGGATCCTGAATATATACATGTCCAAGCAAAAGGTCATGATGGTTTCCATGGGCATGCTCAATCCCATTCTTCAAAAAGCAGATTGGTTATGCTTGTTGAACTTAAAGGATGCTTATACCCACAAAAGTACATTCAACTTATAGAAAGTATTTGAGATTCTTTGTAGGAAACTACCACTACCAGTTTTGTGTACAGCCATTTGTCCTCATATGAGCACTGAGAGTATTCACAGAGGGCCGGATTCTACATACAACGCAGGTATCGGTGGCTGCCTATAAAACTTCTGACATGTGTAAGTCATGCACAGCGCTGTTTGTAGAATTGCACCTACCTTTCCTGGTTTACGGCGCCTAATGCCACTTCTGGCGTCGGCCACACCTACAGTAGTGTTAGGTATCGTAAAGCGCTTCCGTAGCCATGATGCAGGTGTTCGTTTTGGGTTTGTTTTTTTTAAGAACCTTGTTGACCCAGTGGATGCAGGCTATGGGTTGTCTTCAGGATATCATATCAGTCATGCTTCCTGTTTGGGACTCTGTCTCCTGGTGGATGTTTCAATTTGGCAAAATGTATTGACTTCCAAATTCCCAAATTAAAAAATCCTCATGAGAAATACGTCCAGCTTGGGCAGAGGAGCTCATATATGAAGGGAGGTTTGAAAAGTTTGGCAAAAAAGCAAGTTAAATATTTCTAAAAATTTGACAAAAACATTTTTCCGACAGGATAGAAAAACTGGAAACTTGCTGGACTAAGGTATAACCATTGATGGAGACTATGTTGGAAATATAACAGATTAAAAAATATATATATTTAACTTGTTTTTTTTACCAGACTTTTCAAACCACCCTCATCGATGGGCTACACACTCAGGGTCTTTGGCCTACTCAGGAGAAATTTATTTGAGAGGTTTGGCTCAAGGAATACTGGATTTCATTATTTTTTGTTGAAAGCAGTCTGTAGCTAGGGTGTCTCACAATGTGATGATGAATGTATCCTGCTTGCTCTCAGAGAAAACAATATGACCTACCTGTAGCAGATGTTCTTTGAAAACAGCAGGAGTTGAATTCTAAAAGCTAAGAAGCATGCACATGAGTGACCCAACACTCTCTAAAGTTTTTTAAAGCTGGAGAGCTGCTCCCATGCTTGGTATCCATTAGATGGATGATGTCACTGAAATGTATGATATGTATCTCGCTTTCATTGAAGAATACCTACTTATAAAAAGTAACTTTGTATTTTGTGTAGAGAAGGAGAATTGATCAGACACACAATCCCTCTTACCTCTCCAATATTTACAGTCTGTTCTCGTTATTCGCAATAGTACAATTTCTGAAAATGACCGTGAACCACGAAATTGCGAATAACGAAACGGGTCTATGGGAAAAAGTAATTAGGTTTCGGCAGTAGATGTTGTACCTCAAAATGCCAGAAAGTGAATAATGGATCCTATTGGGAAAATAGGGTTAGGTTCCTGAATGGGACAGCACTTCAAGTTATATTACCTAGTAATGTACAGTCATCTTACTATCCAATTGCAAGTTCTTTCAGAATTTATCTAGCTTTCTCACCTCTTTTGTAACAAAAAAAAAAAAAATAATATTGTATCTTCATTGGAAATGTCCAGTCAGCTCTTTTGTAATCCGCCTTGAACTGCAAGGTATAGGCGGAATAGAAGTCACTAATGTAATGTAATGTATCTGTAATTCACTCTCTGGACGCTTAGGGGCCAGATCTGGCAGCAAAGCCTGACCATGAGGTGAAAGTGAGAGCAAAAAAAGCTGTTTTTTAAAGCACTGGTCCTTACTCCTTGAATACGTGAACACAACAGCGCAAATGGGGAATATTGGTTGCAATTGATGCAGATAGGCAAAATCGCGCATCATGAACATGTGAATAATGAGAATGGACTGTACATTAATTATTGAGCTATGAAACTGAGGGTCAGTGAAGACTGCTGCGTGCATACTCAGAACTTTATGTAGAGTTCTGAGCTCCGGAAGAGCCGATACATCCAGGTAACATGCAAAGGCATCACTGACTTGTGTCTGATCAGTCTTTCTGTCTATGGATAATACTTGTTATAAGTGAGCAACAGTGATTTGTCATATGATGTGCCTATATTTTATGTTAACATGCAGTTTTATAAAAGCCCTTTTACACATGTAAACATGCTTTATACACAGAAAAGGTTTGACAAATACCCTCAATATATATTGAATTTATAAGGGAAATATTTTTAGATTAAATGCTAGATTTTGAAATGTTACAAAATAAACAGATTCTATATTTGTTTCCTTATATGTTTAATATATGTTTTACGGTAAATGACAATTATACTCATTATTAGCTTGTTTTTGGGTACTGAATTATTTGCATATGAGTATCATAATGTGTTTAAGCAAGAGTAAAATATTGTAAATAAGCAGATATGTATCTACAAGCATAGGGCCTAAATTTATGTGGCAATGATTACTAGATAATATAAAGTTCAAGCACACCACAGTTTAAGGGCTCCTTTTACTAAGCTGCGATAGCATTTTTAGCGCACACAGCATTTAAGTGCGCACTAAACCTGCGCTACATGGCTAGAACTAATACCAGCTCAATGCTGGCCTGAGCGTCTAGCACGCACAGCAATTAAGCGAGCGCTATTCTGTGCGTTAATGCCCTAACGCGGCTTAGTAAAAGGAGCCCTAAATAACACCACAGAATATATATATACTGTATGTAAATAGTAACTGTGTTGCCACTTTTTTGCCTGCTTTATACTGACCTAATTTATGCTCAGAAGTTATGTGCAGAGCAGCTGAATTTTACCATATCACATATACCTTTCAATATGCATAAAAATTTAGGGGGCAATTCTATAAGTGTGCACGTCCTTTTAAATACCCTGATGTCCACAAATGATATCGTTTGTGGACTCAATAATAATAATTGTTTTTCTTTTGGGTGGGATTTTCCCATGCTTTAGATTTTTTTCTTATTGGAAATTGCAAATCTGTGTTCAAGTGTGTTGATTATGCTTGTATGAATAATTAAAAATGTTAAATAAAAAAATAAAATAAAAATACCCTGATGTAATGAAGTGAGAGCCTATTCTGTAATGACATCTGGGCACCCAAATTTTGTTATAGAATACTAGCGTAATCTGGTTTGCCTAAAATTTAGGTGACTGCAGTTAGCCTTAGACCTGGCATAAATTTAGGTACCTAAATGCAGCAAGGGTGTGCATAACTTACAATGTTCTATATGTTGTATAAGTAAGGACAACACTGCCCATGCCTCTCCCATACTCCACTCCTTAGCATCTACATGCTATGACATTTATGGGTACCCTTATAGAATGTCACGTAATTGCTTTGCTGCTACTTATATGTAAGTGTACACTTACCCACTAAAGTGATGTTATTTTCTACATTTATGTGTTCAAGTGGTGGATAAATATGGGTGCCCAGTTGTAGAATTGCACTTTTTAGGTTTATAGAAGGGTGGCACAGTCTATGTGTAAAATTATGCTTACCATCAGGGCAAATATATATATTTAAAAAAAAGACATATGGTCAACATCTGTGCCAAATGCATAAGACTTAAAAAAAAAAAAAGTCATGACTCCTAACTCCTAAAACTAGATTAAAATGATATAACCTACCTTATATTAAATGCAAATTTTCTATAATATAGCTTTTACATATTTTTAGATAGAAATTCCACAAAGACAAAACACATTAAGCCCAAAGTGACTACTTTTAAGAGGCATTGGGAGATGTCCAGTCTTGCATGGTCATCCTACACACAAGAAGTGAAGCCAAGGTTTGGTTACCATTTTATTTGCCATGCAGTCTCTTTTGCAAACTAATATGTGTTTTATTGTTAATATATCCAAAAGTTGTTGAATGCTGGATCCTAAATGATTTATAAATGTGCCAGTATGAAAAGCAGCACTAGGAACATGTCTTATAGACCATAAATATAACCACCTTTTTGTTTATCATGATGGTGTGGCCATAGCAATTATTGTGGAATTTGCCTCTTGCAAATGGATTGCAAAAATTTCCTTTCCTGTCCTCATTCTAGTGCTTTCTCTGTTGCAGATGCTACTTAGGGCAGCTTAGTGAAGTTCTCTTTCTTGCTTCTCTACTTCCACTTCTTAGGGTGATTGGTGAGGTCTTTGTCTCCCTCCTATATACCTGCTTCAGAGGCAAGGCCCATCAAGGCTTCTCTCCTTTCTTCCACTGCTGCTGACATGACTCTGAGAAAAGCCACTGCAGTCTAGAACAGTGTTTCTGAACATGCGGTACCAGGACACTTGGGGGTACTTGGCCTGGCTGCCATGGAGGATATTCACTGCTTGTCAGTAGAAGCCACTGCCGCCACCCCCCTCACCGCTGAAGCCTCTGCTGGGGATCCCTCCCTTCCTGCCTGCTTGCCCGCACCCCCCGAAACCAACCCAGTTACTTGTTGGAGCCACACTCATTCCCTCCGCTTCCAGTGAACTCCATGCAGGGACATGACTCGCACGCTGCACGTAAGTAGCTAACCCGGAAATCTCTCCAATGTCAGTGAATTGCTGCTCGCACCATTCCTGCATGAAGTTTGCGCGGCTCCAACAAGTAACTAGGTCAGCTTCAGGGGGAGTGCAGGCGGGCATGTAGAGAGGGATCCCCGGCAGCTGTTTCAGTGGGGGCTTGTGAGCAGGCATGGATATCCGGCGTACAACTTAATTTTGGGACAAAGGCGGGAAGGGGGACATGAACTTGACATAGGAGGAAGGAAGCACTAACAGGAGAATTGTTGGGCATGAGTGTGTGAGTGAGAGGGAAAGAGATGGTGCACATGGGGAAAAGAAGAAAGGAAAATTGGGCATAGAGAGACAAGAGTGAGGTAGAGATGCATGGGGAATAGAAGAATGAGAGAGAGAAATGTTGGATATGGTGGTAGAGAGGTAACAGAGGGACAGATTGAAGGGGATGCAAGGGGAAGGAATGTTGGACATAGTGATGGAGGGGGAGATGTGGCATGGTGCTAGAGAGGGATGATAGAAGGAGAAATGAGCATGGGGCTGGTGGGCAGTGAACAGCGCACTGCGCCAACCTCGCTCTTAGGTGTTCAGGAATAATAACAATTGCACATATATTACCAGTCCAATATTGTTTATTAATATTAACAGCAAATTCTCGTATCGAAAGGCATATGTGCAATGGAGACCCATCAGACGTGAAAATTGCACCTCTCCTGAAGCAATACATGGTCTCAGGGAAACCCCTGCCACCAGGTTCACTTATATACTTTCGCAGTGCCTAGTATGACATAACAGCTGTCAACCAATCGGCCAACAGAGGCCGTCCTTAGGTATGAACAAAGAAAATTCCTTTTAACATAGTTACCAGGCTTAAGAAAAGTTTCGCAAATTATATATTTTTTCACAGAACCTTTTAAATAAATAAATAAATAAATAAATATATATATATATATATATATATATATATATATATATATACAGTGGTACCTCGGTTTATGAGTGCACCGGTTTACGAATGTTTTGCAAGACGAGCAAAACATTTGCAAAATCAGTGCCTCAGAAACCGAGCATGGCTCGATTTACGAGCACCCCCCCGCAATCCGGCACCCTCCCTGCGATCCGGCACCCCCCGCCACGATCTGACCCCCCTGCCACGATTGGGCACCCCCCCGCCACGATCAGACCCCCCCAACATGATTGAGCACCCCCCCGACACGATCCGACATCCCCCCGACACAATTGGGCACCCCCCCGCCGCTTCTTACCCTCATCTGGGCTCTTGAAGATCGGCCTACTCGTCTGCTGGGCCTTGAGCATCTGAGCATGCTCAAGGCCTGCGAGTTCACGTTCTGAATGTGAACGTGAACTCGCAGGCCTTGAGCATGCTCAGATGCTCAAGGCCCAGCAGACGAATAAGCCGATCTTCAAGAGTGCCCAGATGAGGGTAAGAAGCGGTGGGGGGTGCCCAATTGTGTCGGGGGGATGACGGATCGTGTCGGAGGGGTGCCCAATCGTGTCGGGGGGGTTGGATTGTGGCAGGGAGGTGCCCAATCGTGTCGGGGGGGGTCGGATCGGCGGGGGGTGCCAGATCGCAGGGGGTGTGCCTGATCGCAGGGGGGGCCTTCGAGGGGAGCCATGCCGGTTCTCAGGGGGGGGGAACACATCAAAGCGAGTTTCCATTATTTCCTATGGGGAAACTCGCTTTGATAAACGAGCATTTTGGATTACGTGCATGCTGGAACGGATTATGCTCGTAATCCAAGGTACCACTGTATGTATATATATATATATATATATATATATATATATATATATATATATATATATATATATATATATCCCATTTAAATATACCCAGAGCAAACTTTGCATCAACCCAACTTTCTGTGTCAGGAACTCAAAGGCTGTACAGAAAACAACAGCCTCTGTGTGTGAGCCCTCCCCCTAATGTCACAGAGTTGCCTAGCTTAAAGGTCAGAGAGGTAAAATTGCAGATATTATTTCTCAGGATTTCTCCAGGTTTAAAATATATAAAAATACAATTTTCAAAACCAATTCTCATGTTTAAACATACATTCACACACATTCGGGGCCCCAAATACTCCACACCCATCTCTATCACATATTCGATACTTTAGAACATATTCACTTTCTTCTATACCCAGCATTGGATATAAAATCAGATATGCTCCAAGCTAACTAGCTCAAGAACATCTGTTATCAATTAGGCCATGAAGATCTTTTGGCACAAACAAACAAAGAAGGACAGAAAACCAAAATGGAGGCAGATTAATACAAAATGGAGTTCTTAATACCTCTATAAGTGTGTTATGTATATCCTCCATGATCCTGCTTAATCCAGCAAATTACATATACTTTTTCCCTCCTGGTAACCCCTAGCATTTTTCTGTTATTCTCTAATGTTATTTTTCTGGCCTTTACCGCAATCCATATTCAGATTTTTATTTTTGTATTTATGCACCAACTTTTCATAAGTTTCTATTGAGCGTGGCCTTAACTATCACATATGCATCTAACTAGATTTACCCAGAACCATTTGAAAGGCAGGTGTCATATGTAGAAAAAATCTACAACATTTTTCTTACACACTATCCATTCCAATCCAGCATATCATAGCACCCCCTATCTAAAATGCCATTACTCAGAAATGGTGAAAAATACTGCACATGATCCAGGCGATGAGAGAGGGAGAAATGTTAGATGTGACAATAGAGGGGAGTGGGAGAGATGCCTGGATCTCTCAAGACAGATGGACGGTGAGTGAGTGAGACAGACTTGTTGCCAATAGGAATGGAGGACAGAGGAAGAAAGTTGGACTCATGGAGAGACAGAGAGAAATGTTGGTTGGGAGAGGGAATGAGGACTGGAGGAGAGGAAGCATGCAGGAGGCAGAGAGAAAGAGATGTTGGACTGGTGGAAAGGAGGAAGAAATGTTGGATGTGGCAATAGAGGGAGTGGGAGAGATGCACCCTGGATCTTTCTCTCTTTCCCCACTCCCTTTGCAGCAGGGGAGGAAATGAGAAAGAGAGGGAGACATGTTGCAGGACGGAGGAGAGAGGAAGAAAGTTAGACTCATGGAGGGACAGATGGATGTTGGTTGGGGATTGGAATGAGGTCTAGAGGAGAGGAAGCAAGCATGCAGGAGGCAAAAAGAAAGAAATATTGGATGCAGAGCTAGAAGGAAGTGCAACCAGAGACTCATGAAAATACCAGACAGCAAAGGTAGGAAAAATTATTTTAATTTTCAATTTAGTGATCAAAATGTGTCAGTTTTGAGAATTTATGGGGTCCTTTTATCAAGCTGCGGTAGGGGTTTAACGCGCGTAATACCACGCGTTAAACCGCCTGCCACGCTAGCCGCCAACACCTGCATTGAGCAAGCGTTAGTTTTTTAGCCGGCTGCGGGGGGTTAGCGCATGACGAAATGTCAGACGCGCTAACCCCGCTAGCGCGGCTTGATAAAAGGACCTCTATATCTGCTGTCTATTTTTTGCACTATATTTGTGTATTTTTCTATAGTTGTTACTGAGGTGACTGCATATTTTAAAGTCATCTGCCTTGACTTCTTTGAAATCCCCTCCAAATATAATGATAATTAACATTTTCACTGCGTATAGTGTGCTTTGTGTTTTTTTAATGTTGTTACCATTATGTATTAATAAGATTATATTGTGTGTATATGAAAAATGGATGGAAAAAATTGCATTACAATTAGTACTATTATTATTTTAATTTAATTTAATTCTTATATACCGCTAATAACCGTGAGGTTTCTAAGCGGTTTACAAAAATGAATGCATTAAAAGATACAATAAATAAAAATAAATAGGTACTTGGAAATTCCCTAACTGTCCCAAAGGCTCACAATCTAACTAAAGTACCTGAAGAGACAATTTATGAAAAATAAAGATAAAATATAAAGACAAAGATAGATATAGAGATAGAAAAGAATATTCCACCAAGTAATGAATAAATAAATTATGGGGTGGAGTCTGGGGCAGAGCTTGGGCAGGGGGTACTCGGTTGGTATTTGTTAGGCTTGGGGGTATTTGGCTTAAGAACATAAGAAGTTGCCTCCACTGGGTCAGACCAGAGGTCCATCCCGCCCAGTGGTCCGCTCCCGCGGTGGCCCACCAGGTCCTTTGACCTGTGAAGTGATTTAACCATTTTTATATCCTACCTCTGCTTCTATCTGTACCCCTCAATCCCTTTATCCTTTAGGAACCTATCCAAACCTTCCTTGAACCCCTGTACTGTGGTCTGGCCTATCACAACCTCTGGAAGAGCGTTCCATGCGTCTACCACCCTCTGGGTAAAAAAGAACTTCCTAGCATTTGTTCTGAACCTGTCCCCTTTCAATTTCTCCGAGTGACCCCTAGTGCTTGTGGTTCCCCACCGTTTGAAGAATCTGTCCTTGTCCACTTTCTCTATGCCCTTCAGGATTTTGAAGGTTTCTATCATGTCCCCTCTAAGTCTCCTCTTCTCCAGGGAGAACAGCCCCAGCATTTTTAACCTGTCAGCGTATGAAAAATTTTCCATACCTCTTATCAGTTTTGTCGCTCTTCTCTGGACTCCCTCGAGTACTGCCATGTCTTTCTTGAGGTACGGCGACCAGTACTGGACACAGTATTCCAGGTGCGGGCGCACCATTGCACGATACAGTGGCATGATGACTTCTTTCGTCCTGGTTGTGATACCCTTTTTGATGATGCCCAGCATTCTGTTTGCTTTCTTTGAGGCTGTCGCACACTGCGCCGATGGCTTCAATGTTGCGTCCACCATCACCCCCAGGTCTTTTTCAAGGTCGCTCACCCCTAGCAATATTCCCCCCATTTTATAGCTGAACATCGGGTTCTTTTTCCCTACATGCATGACCTTGCATTTGTCCACATTGAAACTCATTTGCCATTTTTTTGCCCACTCCTCTAGTCTCGTCAGGTCCCTCTGCAGGTCTTCATAATCCTCCTTGGTTTTGACCCTGCTACAGAGTTTGGTGTCATCAGCAAATTTAATGACCTCACATTTCGTCCCCGTCTCCAGGTCGTTGATAAATATATTGAACAGGAGTGGTCCCAACACCGATCCCTGAGGGACTCCGCTCGTGACCCATTGCCAGTCTGAGTAATGCCCTTTTACTCCAACCCTCTGTTTTCTGCCCGCCAGTCAGTGTCTGATCCATCTGTGTATATCCCCTTGCACCCCTTGATTCCACAGCTTCTTAAGCAGCCTTTCGTGAGGTACCTTGTCGAAGGCTTTTTGGAAGTCGAGGTAGATGATGTCTATGGCTTCCCCCTTGTCTATCTGGCTGTTTATTCCCTCAAAGAAGTACAGTAAGTTCGTGAGGCACGACCTACCCTTGCAGAAGCCGTGCTGGCTCACCTTCAGTTGTCCATTTTTTTCTATGTGCTCGCAGATTGTGTCCTTGACCAGTGCTTCCATCATCTTTCCCGGGACCGAGGTCAAGCTCACCGGCCTATAGTTTCCCGGATCTCCTCTTGATCCCTTCTTAAAGATGGGCGTGACATTTGCTATTTTCCAGTCCTCTGGGATCTCCCCAGTTTTCAAGGATAGATTACATATTTGGCAAAGTGTTTCCGCTATCTCGTTTCTCAGTTCCTTTATTACCCTTGGGTGGATGCCGTCCGGGCCCGGTGATTTGTCGCTCTTCAGTCTGTCTATCTGTCGGAGGACATCCTCTCGGCTCGCCTCTAATTGGACCAGCTTTTCATCGTGGTCTCCATTTATGATCTCCTCAGGTTCTGGGATATTGGATATGTCCTCTCTCGTGAAGACTGATGAGAAGAACTTGTTTAATCTGTCAGCTATCTCTTTTTCCTCTGTTACCACTCCTTTCCTTTCTCCGTCGTCCAATGGTCCCACTTCCTCCCTGGCTGGTTGCTTCCCCTTCACATACCTGAAGAATGGTTTGAAGTTTCTTGCTTTCCCCGCCAGTCTTTCCTCATACTCTCTTTTTGCTTTCCTAACCTCTCGGTGACATTCTTTCTGGTGCCTTTTGTGCTCCTTCTGGTTGTCCCTTGTTGGGTCCTTTTTCCATTTTCTGAAAGATGATTTCTTGTCACTTATCGCCTTTTTTACTGCATTGTTTATCCACGCCGGGTTTTGAGCTCGATTCTTTTTGCACCCTTTCCTAAATCTTGGGATGTACAGGTCTTGTGCCTCGTGCACCGTGCCCTTGAGTAGGGCCCAGGCTTCCTCTACGGTCTCCATCTTCATTGAGCTGTTGCTGAGCTTTTTTCCCACCATTTTCCTCATGGCCTCGTAATTTCCTTTTCTGTAGTTGAGTGCTGTCGTTGTGGTTCTTTTCACCTTTTGTGTTCCTATGTTTAGTTTGTACTGTTTGAAGAAGTTGAGTAACACTGGTCTAAAATAGGGGTAGGCGATTCCGGTCCTCGAGAGCCGGAGCCAGGTCAGGTTTTCAGGATATCCACAATGAATATGTATGAGATGGATTTGCAGGCACTGCCTCCTTGAGATGCAAATCTATCTCATGCATATTTATTGTGGATATCCTGAAAACCTGACCTGTCTCCGGCTCTTGAGGACCGGAATTGCCTACCCCTTGTCTAGAACAACCTTTTTCTACCAGAACACATTCAGCAGGATATTTTGGTACATGGAAGAAAAGGTTTTAGTAGAGGGAAATGGGATGACCAAGCTGCTTTTGGCCAAATAATAAATGTTTTCCCCAAAAAAGAAATCAATTTAGAACTCAGGGTCTGTTGTCAATAAAATTGTTTTAATCTTTACCTTTTCTTTGGTAAATGAAAAATTAAAAGTAAATACAAATTTTATGTAGCTATACTTCACAAAGTTAAATGTAGTACAAAATAATACAAAAAAGTTTATCTTAAAAAAAAATTAACACAATGACTCCAAGGGCTCCTTTTACGAAGCCGCGTTAGCGGCTTTATCGCATGCACATTTTTAGCACGCGCTAATCCCCACGCTAGCCGAAAAACTACCGCCTGCTCAAGAGGAGGTTGTAGCGGCTAGCGTGGCCCATAAATTAGCGCGCACTATTACGTGCGTTAAACCGCTAACATGGCTTTGTAAAAGGAGCCCTAAATTGGGCTGGGAGGAAGACAGCATGGACTTCAAACCAGTCTTCCAAGCCTTTCCTCCCAGACCAAAGGCTGGATTTCATCTCTATATTACAAACTACTACTATTAATCATTTCTCTCCCATCTGCATTTTGTCAGTCAGTTTATTACCTTGGTCCAATTGTAGCCAAGTTAAATTCTTTTTTCTTCCTACCTCTGGTCCCAATGTGAAAATATCTGCTGACACCCAAAGGGATTTTATGACCCCCTTACTTGTGGGAACCTAAACATCTCCATCTCCTTTCTCATCTTTGGCTTATCTTCAAAAACACGTGTTTGGCTCATTAAACTTCCTGAGACCAAAGCAAAGGATGAGAACTATGGAGTTGATGATCTTGATACAAATGTTTATTAGAAAGTGATGCAGGTCAAACTTCATAATTAAAAGTGATGCTGGTCAAAAAGTAAATCCATATAATACACAAATAAAACAGGTTACAAAATACTATACCAGGTGATAAGGCAATGTTTCTTAAGATGAGTCATTGCCCAAAAATATGTCAAATCACAGAACGTGGTGAAAAGAAGCACGTTCTATGATTTGACATTATATTTCTGGGCATTGACTCATTTTAAGAAACATTGTCTTATCACCTGTATAGTATTTTGTAACCTATGTTATTTTATTTAATTATTATTTTGTTGCTTTCATTATGTATTTATTATTATTTTTTATATATTGTTATGTATGTTTTAGGGCTCCTGATGCAGGCATAATTGCCAAAACATGTCCCGTGTTGAGTCCAATGCATGTTTAGATGACTTCTTATATATTATATTGGTTGCCAATAAAGTGTGGTTCATTTGAAGATCTGGCTTACTCTGTCTGCTTCTTCTTTTGGACTCATTGGTAGTTTTGCAGAGTAGACTTTCTCTGTTGTTTGGTATACTATTCTGAGGAACAGAGCCCACACCCCGGGGTTATCCCATCAGAATACACCAGAGGGAGTGACGCTGCAGGATCTCCCCAGAAGGAAAGCACTCGCACACAGCCAGTAGTTGTTCCCCTGACTACCAGAGAGGGAGACATAGAACTCAAATGATACTACCTCCACCTGGAAATTTGGGGCGTGGTACACAACTTTTAAACACCAAGGCAAGCTGGTTAGAAAGGAGGAGAAGAGATTGGGAAGAGAAGCAGGAACCCACAGCGCTGAGTGGTACGCAAGCTGACCTGCCTAAGTCCATGGAGGTTGAGGACTACAGTGAGGACAGCCAGAGTTTTGAGAGCCAACCAGCACAGCCCATTGAGGTGGAAATGAGCTCTGAAATGCTTGGCATGACTCCTGAATGCATGGAGATTAGCTAAGGATTAAAAGGCAAGTGGTGTTCCAGCACTGACTACCTGGCAAGTTAATGGATGGGTTTTTTAAAATGGAATTTTTGAAGCCCTGAGATTTGAAATCTTTTTTTTCCCATAGGACAGAGACATGTGCAACAGCTAAGGGTTGTTGGGAGAGTTTGAGATGTTCGGGTGGGTTTGCGGGTTCAATTGTTTGGAATACATGGGAGCATTCTGACAAACTGAAAGTTCGGTCTAATCTGTTTGCCAATAAAGTTTGGATGAAATGAAAGTCCTGAAGAGGGTGTATATTAAAGCTGTCTTAAGAAACTTTGGAGGGTTACCAGTCACCCCTTCTCTTTGGAGGGGGGGGGGGTGATTTACGGAGTTCTTGCCACTAACCACACTCGGCACTCTGTGCAGGAGCGAGGTTGGTGACAATGTTAAAAGCGGTATATGAAGACTAATAAACCATAATAGTTATTAGTTTATTAGGCTTCGTATACTGCTTTTAACAAATAGCAGCAAAGCGGTTTACAAAACAATAAATAAAAAACCAGAAAATAACTACCATTTATATATAGGAAAGTCATAAGATAAAAGGAAGCAAAGATCAAAAATAAGGTTTAGCTGATGATCAGGTTTTCAAAGTAATTTTCTATTTCAGGACAGGAGTTTTTCCTCCCTCCCTACTTATGTTGTCCTTTACTTTCTGTTGCTCCCCACTTGCAAGCCTCAAATAACTCCAACATCATAAACTACAATAGGTTGGAGGTAAAGGCAGTGGGAGTTGGCTGGAGGAAGCTATAGGGAGAAATAGATAAAATGCTGGGTGGGAAATCCTGGAAGGGGAGATGAGAGAGAGGAGAGAATTGGGGGGGGGGGGAAAGATGAGTAAATTCTAAGTGAGCTGAGAGAGAAGATGGGAGAAGACATCAAACAACAGAAAAGGATGAAAAAAGAGACAGGAAAATACTGGTAAAGGCTAAAAGAGGGCAAATTGGAAAGTTTTGTCTGAATAGCTTTTTTTTATTTCATTCATCAAAGGAATTATGGAGCTACATTAGTCCCAGCAGTCAAACAAAATTATGCATGTAAGTTATGTGCAAGGCACTTCTATAAAGCAATGTCTCTCAAACTTTCTCAAGCCGGGGCACACTAAGGGTAGTGGCCACGGCTTGAGGCACCCAGTAGGGCGCGGATGTCGCCGTGATGACATCACGCATGTGTGTGACATCACATTGATGTCTGCACATGTGCAGAGGCCCTCCAGATAGGCCATGAGACGCCAATAGGGGGTGCCAGCAGGGAAGAGGGCTGGAGAGTAGGAGAGGCACAGGCGCCAGCTGATTGCCTACAGCAGTGTTTCTCAACTACTTCAAGCTAAGTACCCCCTAAGTCTAACAAATATCAACTGAGTACCCCAACCACAGACTTCCCTAGGCCCACCCAAGCTCTGCCCCAGATCCCATCTCCTTTACTAATTGTAATGCAATTTTTTTTCCATTCATTTTTCATATACACACAGCAGATATAAATTCTCAAAACTGACATTTATTGCGAAGGGTTAGAAGGAAAAGTTTGCCTTTTTGTAGATGATACCAAGATTTGTAACAGAGTAGACACAGGAGGGAGTGGAAAGCATGAAAAAGGATCTGCAAAAGTTAGAGGAATGGTCTAATATCTGGCAACTAAAATTCAATGCAAAGAAATGCAGAGTAATGCATTTGAGGGATTAGAAATCAGAAGGAGCTGTATGTGCTGGGGGGTTAGAGGTTGATATGCACAGATGGGGAGAGGGACCTAGGGGTGATAGTGCCTGAAGATCTAAAGGTGAAGAAACAGTGTGACAAGGCGGTGGCTATTGCCAGAAGGATGCTAGGCTGTATAAAGAGAGGTGTGACCAGTAGAAGAAAGAAGGTGTTGATGCCCCTGTACAGGTTGATGGTGAGGTGCCAGTTGGAGTATTGTGTTCAGTTTTGGAGACCGTATCTGGTGAAGGACATAAAAAGACTTGAAGCAGTCCAGAAGAAGGCAACAAAAATGGTAGTAGCTTTGTGCCAGAAGATGTATGAGGAGAGACTAGAAGCCCTGAATATGTATACCCTCCCACAAACTTTGTCAAGCCGCGTCACACTACTAAACATAGCGGCCACTACTTGAGGCATCCTAGAAGTGCATGATATCAACATGATGATGGCACACCGTTTGTGATACACTGTCCTAGAGGAAAGGAGGGACAGGGGAGATATGATTCAGACTTTCAAATACTTGAAAGGTATTAATGTAGAACAAAATCTATTCCAGAGAAAGGAAAATGGTAAAACCAGAGGGCATAATTTGAGGTTGAGGAATGGTAGGTTCAAGAGTAATGTTAGGAAATTCTTCTTTACGGAGAGAGTGTTTTATGGAGTGGAATGAGCTCCTGAAGGAGGTGGTGGAGAAGAAAACGATGATAGAGTTCAAACAAGTGTGGGATGAACACAGAGAATTTCTAATCAGAAAATAATGGGTATACATTGAAGGAACTAAGTACTGGGCAGGCTTGCACGACCTGTGTCCCGTATATGGACGTTCAGTTGAGGACAGGCTGGGGAAGGGCTTCGATGGCTGGGATGGTTAAGATGGGCTGGAATGAGCTTTGATGGAGACTCCAGTAGATAGAACCTAAGCACACTACCAGGCAGGGCTATGGGTTTCTGGTCCAGAAATATCTAAGAAAAAGGACCATTTAAACTAAATAATTAATTTATGGAGCATGTATGGCTGGGCAGACTGGATGGACCACTCGGATCTTTATCAGCCATCATTTACTATGTTACTATATTGAAAATAAAATCATTTTACCTACCGGCGATCCTCTGCAGGCTGCTGTAATTAGCTTTAAAGGTGAGACTGGGAGGCTAGGGGGGAAGCTGGAGGACACTAGAGAGAAGGGGGAAACATGCAGGCCTTTGGCGAATCGGGCAGCGCTGGCGCCATACTGCATAGGGAAATCAGCTGGCAGGCACCTCTCTTCCTCCTTAGTGTGCAGCGGCACACTTGGAATCTCAGGAGGCACATTAGTGTGCCCTGGCACAGTTTGAGATACACTGCTATAAAGAGACACCTACTGTATATTTAAGCAACTATAGCATGCCTAGCTGGAGCTTATTCTCTAAAGCAAAATAGATATCTAGTTTCCTTTGTAGAATATTAGTATAACAGGTAAAATACATGCATATAATTCAGGTGCAGTCAGTGGCGTAGTAAGGGGAGGGTGAGGGGGGTGGTCTGCCCTGGGCGCCATGTTGGTGGGAGCGCCGGCACCTCTCCTCCTCTTCCCATTTCTCCTTTCCACGCATGTGCCGCCCTTCCCTTCCCCATACCTCTAGCTTGTTGTTTGCGGTGGTCAACAACGTGCTCTTTGCGACCCCATTGGTGCTTCTGCTGACATCACTTTTGGGCACTGCGCATAGCAAGTGATGTGAGAGGGAGAGCCAATGGGGTCACGAGGAGCATGTTGTTGACTGCCGTGAGCAACAACTTCAACTAGAGGTACAAGGGAAGGGATGGGGGAAGGAGGGGGGGGGCAGTGATGAGGGGGGAGGGGCGTCACCACCCCAGGTGCTTCTTACCCTTGCTACGCCACTGGGTGCAATTACATCAGCCATTAAATTGGTATAAATGCTCACACCCTAGAATGTTAAAAAAGTGTCTATCATGGACACATAACCAAAACAAAACTGCAGGGAAATGTACAGGAATTTATTAAATAAAACCGGAAAAAGCAACAAAAATCATAAAAACATATCTCATAAAATAAGTATATAAATTGCAATATTAATATCCAAAAGCTGATCCTAATATTTGTGTGGACCGGACCCGACATGGTCCGTGTTTCGAAGAAACACTTCTTCCTCAGGGGTCCCAAATGTTGGTACGTAGAGTATCAGAGAACCAGATAGGATAAATAATCAAAATCAAAGTAGAACAGATGTGAAAAATCTCCTGTTTGAGGTGCTGCACTATGTAACACCTCAGACAGGAGATTTTTCACATCTGTTCTACTTTGATTTTGGTTATTTATTTTGGTTCTCTGATACTCTACGTGCCAACATTCGGGACCCCTGAGGAAGAAGTGTTTCTTTGAAACACGGACCGTGTCGGGTCCTGTCCACACGAATATTAGAACCAGCTTTTGGATATTAATATTGTAGTTTATGTACTCATTTTATATATGTGATATGTTTTTATGATTTTTGTTCTTTTACCGGTTTTATTTAATAAATTCCTGTACATTTCCCTGCAGTTTTGTTTTGGTTTTGTGCTTTGCATTTTTACTGCAGTTCCTGTTGGTTATTTTTGTTTTATTATTGACACATGTGTAATGTGTGTCCCAGCCATGCTTTAGAGAGGTGCCTTTAGGTGCCTAGAAAATGAAGTCTCTTCTATAAAGAAGAGTAGGCACGTACATTCCTTTATAAAGTACAGTATCCTAAATACTAAAATCAATAGCAACCTGGATGAAAGATCACAAACTGAAATTGAACCCAGATAAAACTAAATTCATCCTCCTAGAAAACAACAAAATACCAACTATAACCAACACTGAAATCAACGCAATCAACTACCCCATACAAACCACTCTAAAACTGCTAGGAATAACTATCGACAGATGCTGCACCATGCAACCACAAATCAATAAAACAATACAAAAGTCATTCTTAGTCATGAGAAACTTAAGACAAGTTTGGAAATTCTTTGAGAAAACACAATTCCAGCTCATAGTTCAGTCCTTAATACTAGGCTTACTTGACTACTACCTCCCATGCCCTACAACCATAACAAAACAACTACAAACTATCCAAAACACAGCACTAAGACTCATCTACTCATTAAAGAAACATGACCACATTACAGAAGCATACCTCCAATCGCATTGGCTTCCGATCCCAGCAAGAATACAATTTAAATTCTACTGTCTACTATTTAAGACTTTATATGGAGACAGTCCAAACTACCTGAATAACCGCCTCATCCACAACACCGCAACCAGACATAGGAAAACTCACACCCCATTCTCATACCCTCCAATTAAGGAGGTCAAACGGAAGAAACTATATGATGGCCTCCTGGCCACTCAAGCAGCCAAACTAGACAACCAAATCGCCAATCTACTGACGGCATCCCTCGACTACAAGACTTTTAGAAAAAAAATAAAGACCATACTCTTCAAGAAAACTCTGGAAAAAGAAATAATACCGCAAGTTTCAAACTCCACCTCTCACTAAAGCCAACTACCCCAAACAATTAACCTTACCCATTTCTTACTCTCTTTGAAAATGACCAATTTTTTTTTTTTTTTTTTAAGTTCTTGTTGTAATACATCTTGGATAATTCTTTTGTAATCTGCCTTGAACTGCAAGGTAATGGCGGAATAGAAATTCCTAATGTAATGTAATGTAATGTATCCTTATTATCTGATGTGGTTTTAATGAGTTAGCAGCTTGTCCTACATGTTAACATTGTGACTGACTTCCTGAAAATGCTCCCCAAACACTATTGTGGATGATTCACATTTATTGTAAATTCAAAATTTGCTGTTAAAGCATGTCAAGTGTAAAATCTTATTCTGCTTTAATAAATCAGCTCCATAGTTTTTTAAATGCAAAATTACATTTATTGGATCTAACATTGCCTAGAGCCTGCCTTTTTCCAATGGATAAAAGTAGATGTGTATATTTTACCCAGGAAATGATTTGGGCAGTTTTCAGATAGTGATCACTCAGTATTGTATGAAGATGAAAGTGAGGTATATTCCACCTTGACAAATCAAAAACTTCACCTCACTCTATAAGAAAAGGAAATCATAAACTTTTCTTCGGTTAAATCTCAAAACTGAGAAAAGCCATGACATCCACATCTGATATGTTGTATGCCTATAACACTTGCTGTGATCCGTCATCTTCTAATCATTTCAGAAGTAAGACAAACCAGTGGCTTGGCGTCCTCACATTTCAGGAGCTAGACTCTCGGCAGATCTAGCTCCTGAAATGTGAGGACTCCAAAGAAAGAGTGCCTACTGTGAACCCTTGAGAAAGCCCTGTATGGGCGAAACGGGTCCCGTCGGGGTATACTAGTAACTCTGCACTATTAAAGAAAAATAAATGAATGGATTACCGGATGCCACTGGTTTGTCTTACTTCTGAAAGGATTAGAAGATGACGGAGCACAGCAAGTGTTAAAGGCATACAACATATCAGATGTGGATGCCATGGCTTTTCTCAGTTTTGAGATTTAGCCGAAAAAAAAGTTTATGATTTCCTTTTCTTATAGAATGAGGTGAAGTTTTTGATTTGTCAAGGCAGTTTACAGATAGCCCATATACTCAGGGATGTTTGCTTGGATAAATGGCTTTTAAAAACTGCCCTCCCAAGAGATAATCTATTAATTAATATTATTTAATAGAATATACACATACCGTTACATATATCTGTAGACTTTGATTTTCATTCCACATTAAAGAAATCATAGTACTGATATGTGGAAAAAACTTTGCTGACCTTCTTTTCTGTTTACTCAATAAAGATCACAGTTTCTGCAAAGACCATGTTCAGCTGAAATGGAAAGAAAGACTGCAGAAGAGATCTGCCAGCATGGTAACACTGCAGGTATGCAACTAAGGCAAAGATTAGTCTCTTTCCCCCCCCCCAAGTTGGCACAGTTGTTTTATTACAGAAGTTATTTAAGCATTTACATCAAGGGTGTCGAACATGCAATCTCTGTCCAAAATTATTTTTAACCTCTCCTCCTTGCACACCCCTATGATACTACCACTATATCCTGCCAGGCCTACAGAAGCAGTAAAATAGACACTGATACTGGCTGCAGAGCCTTTGTGTCACAGCCACCGCTGTGTTCCACCCTCAACAGAAAGTATGAGGCAGAGGGGCAAGATTACAGTAGTAACCTGAGTACAGAGGATCCAGTGCTCTGTGGCATTTGTTTTACTGCTGCTACTGCTATGGACTTGAGGGGGTATGGACACAGTAGCAGCAGGACGTGTAGGGGACGACAGGGAGAGAGATATGCTGGACAATGAGGGGGCGGTGGACAGGAAAGAGGAGAAATGCTAGACTGCAAGGGGAGATAGGGAAATGATAGTTGGGGGGAAGAAGAGAGAAGGAAGATGTAGAAGCATGGGGAAGGAATAGGGAGACAAAAGAGAGGAAACTTCCTCTTTCGTCAGAGGCGGGCTGGCCTAGCAAAGATCACACAGTGAGCTGCTGCTGCTATTAGGGGAGGGAGGCTGAGGAGAGACGACGAGGAAGGCGAGAGCTGTGCGACAGCAGAAGGAAGGCAGACATACAGCACTGGCACTGTGTATACACAATGGCAGAAGGAAGGGAAACATACAGCGCTGGTGCTGCATAGACGCAATGGAAGAAGGAAGTTGTGCGACATACAGTGCCAGCGCCGCATACCCCCTACAAGCGGCTCACGTACCCCTACTGTGTGTTAAGAAACACTTGCCAAGAGTAGGGTTTACCAATCTGTGGGTTGCAACTCCGAATGGAGTCCTGCATGCCATGTTTGGGGTTATTATCCTGACCATCATTCTGATGCATCTCAGTGGGGTTGCCAGGAATATTGTGGCCGCAACCATAGGGGTCACAGCTGAAAAAAAGATTGGTAAACTCTGACCTAGAGCCTGTTCTGAACTCCAAACAGGAATACATGTTTATGTGGTGGTTTGAGCTGTGGGAGCATCCAGTTTATGCCTCTAAATGTTGGAAATATCAATGGGAGATGAATGGGCACTTGTGTGAGAGTGCTGATACTTATACTCATAGGTTATAAAGTATCAACTTACACATGTATTAGCACATACACATGTATGTCATCTACTTTGCAGAACTATATGTGTAAATAATTCTTTCATACGGAATTAAATGGGCCAATAAACATAGAAGATTACAGAAGAATACCACTGGCTAATACGAGTCATATATACACTTTTGAATTACATGTACAGTATACACGAACGTGGAAGTATAAATTCGTTTGGACATTGTCCCACATATTAGTAGTCCCTTTATGAAATAGTGAATATCACGCAAGTGTAGATTTTGATCCTGCTGAAAACACACCCCATTGGAATTTTTATATTTACTATGTAAACTGCTTAGATTTATGGACAAGTAGAGTAGTATCAAATTTTGAACTATAAACAACTTAAACATTTTGCAGGAATACTAAATACTGGCTTTTGAAAATCAGGTTTTATATAGGTATAGAGTATACATCTGTAAGTCATGAATAGGGCAACTAAAATTAGGGCCAAAGTTTCTTGTGGGACTCACACTATTGACCATGACTGTTCCGGACAAGCTGATGGTGTCTGCCTTTAGAATAGCAGGAATGTGGGGCATCTGAGTGGTTGGATCTGAAATTTTGATACTGGCTTTGAAAGGACATGGTAGTGGTGGTAACTGGATATTTAAGACTTCAATGCAAAATTTCTCAATCATTTACTAGTGATAGACACAGATTTCTCCTGAAGGCTTTCTTCTTGCCAAATTACAGGAAGCACAAATACAAAAAAGACCAAAGAAAGTCCTAGCCAAAGACCTCAAAGTGTTGTGTGCTGTGAGGAAGCTCAGCTGAAATCATCCAGTGATCAAGATACATCAGTGATTTATATGAAGACCTCAAATGCATGTAGGTAACCATTTTGTGTATTTTGTTGACTTTACACTATTTGCAATACAGTCAATAATATTGGTTTTGTAGTGCTATAATGAGGCTTAGGAGTCAGTGTAGTAACGTTTTTTTTTCTGATTTTCAACTTGAATCTTCAGTGCTGGGTAAACATTTTTAATAGTCACAATTCTTTTTCTGGATGTAGAAAAACAATTGCTTGTTTAATTGAAACTACAAGCCAGGAAAATATTCAGGAGCATCTGAGTTCTGTTTTCCTCTTGACCTCTTTGTGTGACCCTAGATGACTGTTACTATTATCACTCGTAATTTGCAGAGTACATGCCAAGAGTGCACAATGTTGTAGAGGGACACACAGTGGAAAATTTTCAGTGGCATAGTAGCCCTGTTCCTTTGAAGGAATAATTGATCCATACAAAGAAATACATATATTGAATATCTTGTTATTTAGCTACTGCCATTTCACTATGTTATTTATATTGAGAGTAGCTGGTGATCTAGGGGGTCCTTGGACAGAAGCAATGCCTAGTTGCTGCTGCCCTTGCTGGCACCTTCTCCCCAAGTAACACCCCTAGTGGTAGTTTCATGTTAGTGTTGCTAAGAGAGATGACGCAGAAAAAAGAAGTGAACAAGCAAGCACCGAAGGTAGACAATAAACTAGTGCTAGTCCAATCCAGAGGCAGAGCAGATAACCCCTGCTTTCTGGGGTGACCCCAGCAGGGCCAATCAGTGACAGAGACAAATAGAACATGAAGCACTCATCCAATGAAGATAACAGGAGGGATGAGAAAATGCTTCCTTATGGGGTTAAGGAGGCTTCTGCCCAGCATGACATCAATCTCCTCCAACTTTATGCCAGCCCTGACAATAAGTGAACTCATCCTCAAAATGTTATGCCTTGATTATTCTATAAGGTGCACCACTCTTTTTGGTTTTATATAACTCCAAATTGTTGCTAATGCTTATTTTGATCACCTCACTCTTCAGCTGTTATCATTTACATTTTGTCAAAAGAGATATCCTACAGTAAATTGAAATACCTATGAATTCTAAAATGGAAAAAGGATTTTTTGCTTTTTGTCTGAGCACAGCCAGGATAGCAATTCCTTGCAGCGTGGGTAATATCACTGGTGGAGCCTATGCAGGAAAAGTTCTCCAACTAAATATATACTAGAATCTTTTGAGTCACTTCACTGCACATGTGTAACACTAGCCATTTGCTGTGGAGGACCACATGAGTCTTCATCTTTCCATGAAGCCGGTCAGAGGAACTTCACTGGAGCTTGCCTCAAGACTTCTTTTCTCGATCTAACTTAGTTGTGTTATTTTTCTTATATCCTGTTGCTGTCATGAGGTACTTTTTCTCTGTTCTTAGCTAAGTTTTCGACTGTTTTCAAGTTTTCATTCATTTTTCTTATAACTTAGTGTAGGCTTTGGTGAGGCTCTCAGGATTCCCCTGGTCAGAGAACTTCTATTCAAAATTGAGTCATTCCTTATCATTTTTCCAGACCAATCCAGATGAGTGCGTTATGTCCCCTTAACAGCATGTTAAGAGCGTGAACTCCTCCCCCTGCAGTCCATTGGAGAGATCAATCTGCCTGCTTTTAAATATCAGCAGCAGTGGAGATCAACTGCTTTTACACCTAAGCAGCAATGAGACCAGCCACAACCACCGAGAGCACTCAGACCCGATCCTACCAAGAGTGTGAACTCTTCCCCCCCTGCAATCCGCTAAGAAGATCGACTGTCGGCTCCGGGCGGCTTTCCCGCAGAGAATCCTGCATTCACCGTGGACCTCATCTGGGGCAGCCTCCTTGGAGCGGCTGGGGCAAGGGCAGTGTGTCTGGGAGGGAATGCATGGATGGGAGAACATCGCAGGGGAGGAGACATAGGCATCCTGGGACTGTCGGCCAGAAGAAGCCCTTTCTGGATATGTCAATCGCTCCTCCTAAACTTACTTGCTCCACTTCATCACTGACGCTGACCCATTCTGCTTCTATTCCTTTCTCTCCTCTCTTCTACCTTCCAAAGTATTTAGATCAATGCTGTCTTTTTAAAATGTTTATTTTATTTTTATTTTTCCTCTAACTCTACTTTTCACTTCACTATTACCCTCCAGGTACTTTAGTTAGATTGTGAGCCTTCGGGACAGTAAGGGAATTTTCCAAGTACCTTTCTTATTTCTAATCTTAATGTATATTTTCTGTAAACCGCTTAGAACCTAACGGATGTAGCGGTATATAAGAAATAAATTACATTACATTACATTACATGTGGAGACAGAAAGCACTGACAATTCAATGACATCATTACTAGTATAAGATGCAGTGCAGCCCAGATCTTGCCACTATTTCTCTGGTGCAGATAGACTGGTGCAGCAAGCACTGTTCCCTCTAAGCTGAGTAGAAGTTCTCCACCAGTGGGGGGGGGGGGTTGCCATTTCACTATCATTTTCAATAGTGAGCAACAGGCAAGCTACTCAGAACTACCTGTCCCTAGCAATTGAAAACACAATATTGACGTTCTGCTCTCTACTGGCAGCAATGCGGTTGGAGGATTCCCACTCAGCTTTGACGGAAATGTGGCAGCAAGATGTGTCAGAGTAGGCTTGACTTCCTGGGATGCAGGCCTACTCTAAGAATTCTAAGAATGTATTAGTTGATTCTTTGTAAGTCAGTTTACATGATGTTTTGCTGGGGAAGGAGGGAGGGGGGTTTAGGTAGGATAGGTTTTAGAATACCTCGCAGCAGCTGGGTTATCATAAGAGTCCAGGTGCCTCAGCAGTTTGCTTGTGGTTGATTGTGTTACATGGGAGATATAGAGGGGGATGGGGGTGGGGGGAGGGAAGGGGGAGGGAAATAGAGACATTATGAATGTGAAGTTCGATAGTACGTTAATGTGTTAGGATGAATGTAGAATGTTTATCTCTTGTATTCTTGAAATATTAATAAAAAGAGTTAAATCTAAATATACTGTCCCTTTTATCCCACACATAATACCTTAGCCGACAACCACAGAATGAATGAAAATAATAAGTTTATGTTTGCAAAAGCTTTCAACACTGATTCCACAGATCCATACAGTAGCAACGTGACCATCTGTTGTCATGTTATCACAATAGTGTGAAATCTGATGTGCAAAACAAAGAACAACAGCGGATACATATTACTAGCATTGTATAGTGTCTCTGCTGGACAATACCAATAATACTCATCATATCTTGTTTTGCAGTCTGTGTTTAAGCAATCTATAAACATTTTTGGCTGAGATATTTAAAAAAGTGTTTTAATTTTGTCAGGGACTACATCCAAACAACTCTGCAGAACTACATACCAAGATTCCAAAGCTACTTTAAATGAGGTATAAACTGTAATAGCTTAGTAATTACCAGCATGCACCTGTATTTGTGTAATGGACCAGAGTATAGCTAAGGCTAACTATTGAAGGGTCACAAAAAATCAGGTCAGTTTATTTATATAGGGGTCGATATTTAAAGGAATTAAAGCAAGCAGGAGCCTCTCCTACCTGCTTAAATCACTTCTCGCCACCTAAATGGGGATATTCTGCGGTACTTAACTTGCTTATATTGTATGATGAGCCCTCCAAAACTTATTGTACCCACCTGCACATCACAGTAGCCCTTATGCCTGCAGGTGTCATCTTTATGTAGGTACAGTACCATACAATGTAAGCAAATTATAGTGACTGACATTTGTACCTGGGACTTTTAATTTGACATTCACTGCAGTAATTCTTAGAGTGCCCCTCTGCTCTGCTGTGCCGATCTGTCATACAGGCTAGACCAGTGTTTTTGAAACTTTTTACACCTATGGACCAGCAGAAATAAAAGAATTATTCTGTGGACCGGCATCGGTCCGTGGACCGGCGATTGAAGAACACTGGGCTAAGTCATGGGCCAGACCCCACCCATCTCTACCCAATCTCCACCTCAGACCCCTTCCCCATAATAGTACTAATTGCACCTTGCACGTCCCTTGCCTCATCTGGAAGCCTTCCCTCTGACGTTGCAATGCCAGAGAGAAGGCTTCCGGTTCAGGCGCAGGATGCCCGTAGGAGCCATTGCCCGTGGCTTTGTGCACTGAATCAGTTAGGAAGAGGGAGCTGTCTCGAAGATAACGCCGCATCGATCGTACGGTGGACCGGCTGTTGAAGAACACTGGGCTAGACAGTACTGGCTTTTTTTCACATCTTTGAGTGGTGGGAGGGGGTCAGAGACCACTGGGGGAGTAAGGGAGGGTCATGCCTTAATCCCTCCAGTGGTTATCTGGTCAGTTTGGACACCTTTTTAGTATTTAGACACTTTTGAAAACAGGTCTAGCTCTAAACGTCTAAAAAAAAAACCTGGACAGTTTTTTAAAGGTTTGATTATCCCTGCCGAGGTTTCAAGTCCTAAGCGTACCTTAAGCCTGTCCAATACACACCTCTAAAATGCTCCTTTAAGATTTAGATGCACTGGAAACAAAATGACCAGAAAAACATCTAGAAAGTCTGTTTTGAGAATGCCAACTTGGATGTTTTGACTAGTAGGACGTCCAAGTGCTGTCTTTTGGATGATTTCCTGAAGGAGAAGGGGATTGAAGGGTATAGATAGAGGGTTACTATACAGAATAGTAAATGATTAGGGAATAAAAGGTTTTTAGATAAAGGATCACTTACAGGTCATGGACCTGGGGGGTCGCCGTGGGAACGGACTGCTGGACATGATGGACCCCTGGTCTGACCCGGCAGAGGCAATGCTTATGTTCTTATGTTATCTTTTTTGAAAATGAGCCCCCAAACCAAAACTGGGAAACTGAAAACTAAATTGCCATAATCCACGATTCAGATATAAATCAGAATAAAAGAAAACCAGGAGAATTGGAAAAGATTCTACCATTTCAAAAACTAAGTTAGTGCTATTTTTGACTAACAGCAAAACTAAAAAGGTAAAATATTCAGGGGCATTTTTACTAATGTAGAGCAAGATTTTGCACTTGCTGCACCTTAACTACAAAAGTTAAGATGCAGTAAATGCAAAGCCTTGCAGTCAATGTAGAGGGTATGCCAAACATCTGTCTACGTTTTGTGCATGGAGTAGACACTTACTACAAGAATATCATGCAGTGGAGTACCTAGCATATGTGACACCCGGGGCCCATCATTTTTTGACACCCCCCCATCTATATGAAAAATATGATTTTTAGTAACAATCTACATATCGCACAACAAGAGTGTACCTAGGAAAAGGCAGCATCTTAAACACTGCAGTGAGCACTAGAACACCAACACATACATTGTAAAACTAAACAAACCAGATCCTGCACAGTCAATTGATCCAGTACAATCGATGCTATCAGAAAGCCATGTCCCTTTCATACACACAGACAGATACACCTTTGCCCAATATGGAATAATCACAAACTAAAAATAGAACTATGTAGACAAAAGTTAAACTGAACTGCCAAGAAACCAGACTCTGCATACAATGCAACACCATAACACCACAAAAACAGTAATACATGTCCTCTAATACTGTGCAAAATATAAAGACAGTAGATGTAAATTTGAAAAGCTGATTTTATTATTATTATAACAAACCCTTTCACAAAAAATACAGTAGGATGTCACAAAAAGTCAGTACTGCTGAAGTTTCAATAAAGGGAGTTTCAGATAACTGGAGGAAAAAGCCTCAGATTGGAACCCTTCCACCACCACAATGGTGGTCCAAGGTGGTTGGGCGAGCACCTCACTGGCAAAAAACCTCCAGACCGACTCCCAATAAATAATAAACTTAAAGCAGGACTGTGGTACAAAAGATAGAGGATAAATTTCTACTTATCTAATTTAGTCGATCGGTACACCGACGATGGCCAGCGTTTCACATCTCTGCTGCCTCAGGGTGTAGAGCAATCCGATCACACTTTAAACTGAATGCAAACCGCATCTCAGGATCTAAAAGATCGGTGTACCGATCGACTAAATTAGATAAGTGGAAATTTATCCTCTATCTTTTGCACCACAGTCCTGCTTTAAGTTTATTATTTATTGGGAGTCGGTCTGGAGGTTTTTTGCCAGTGAGGTGCTCGCCCAACCACCTTGGACCACCATTATGGTGGTGGAAGGGTTCCAATCTGAGGCTTTTTCCTCCAGTTATCTGAAACTCCCTTTATTGAAACTTCAGCAGCACTGACTTTTTGTGACATCCTACTGTATTTTTTGTGAAAGGGTTTGTTATAACATTATTGATTTTTCACATTTCCGGGTTATTTTTGCTATATAATTTGAAAAGCTGATACATAACAATCACCACTTTACAAATTAATAAATAAAAATAAAACAAATAATGAGAAATATGAAAATACCATTTTATTGGACTAATCCCCGTAAGCTTGTTCCTCATCCCCACAAACCACCTGATTCCATCCACACAAGCCTTGAATTGTTTTATATTAAACTTATTATATTAAAGTATAAAAAGAAACAATATTCTGTACAATTGTCAATTTATAAATCAGCGTCTTCTCCCCACTCTCTCTTCCCCATTTCCCTTCAGCGTCCTCAGCCCACTCTCTCTCCACTTTCCTTCAGCGCATGCACATAAAAATAAGCAAGTAATTTTATATCATTTTCATTCTATTCATTCATAGAAATTAAAGTCTAAGTAATGCCAGTCACATAACAAAACATGATTTTACAAAAATAATTCCCTGCAGTCAAGCCTAAAAGGATTACTAGATGTCTTTCAGCAGCTCCCCTACCTCCCTCCCCGTTACCTTCGTGGCCAAGTCAAAATGATCTACCAACAATAAAATTTTAAAAACACAAAGCACATTGTACGCAGAGAAAATGTTAATTATCATTTATATTCCGCGGGTTTTCAAAGAGGTCAAGGCAGATGACTTTATGCAATGTCACTCAATAACAACTATACAAAAATAGACAAATATACCCCCTCCCTTTTTATTAAACCGCGATAGCGTTTTTTAGCGCAGGGAGCTGTGCTGAATGCCCCACGCTGCTCTCGACGCTCCCTGCGCTAAAAACTGCTATTGCAGTTTAGTAAAAGGGGCCCATAGTGCAAAATATAGACAGCATATATAAATTCTCAAAACGGACACATTTTGATCACTAAATTGAAAATAAAATCATTTTTCTACCTTTGTTTGGTAATTTCATCAGTCTCTGGTTGCACTTTATTCTTCTGACTGTGCATCCAATATTTCTTCCCTTCTTTCAGCCTCCTGTATGCTTCCTCTCCTCCAGACTTCATTCCCTCCCCCAACATTTTCTTTGTTTCATCCTGTCCCCTTCTTTCTTTCTCTCTCCATGCCACCTTTCTTTCTGTGTCTGTCTTTCTCTCTCTCTCCGTGCCCCTTTTCTTTCTTTCACCCTGCCCCCTTCTTTCTTTCTCTCTCCATGCCCCCTTTCTTTCTCTATGTCTGTCTTTCTCTCTCTTTCCCCATGCCCCATTATTTTCTTTCTTTCACCCTGCCCCCTTTCTTTCTTTCTGGTTCCCTGTCCCCCCCCTTTCTTTCTGGCTCCCTGGCTCCCCCCCCTTTCTTTCTTTCTCCCTTCCCTCCCCCATGCCACCGCCACTACCACCACCATGCTGCCACCACCGCCGGGGAAAGGCTGCCACTGGCCATCGGAAACAGGCCGGCGCCGAATTCGCCCTCCTTCTTTTCCTGCGGGCCAACCGACTCTGGCTGCCCGACGTCAATTCTAACGTCGGAGAGGATGTTCCGAGCCAGCCAGGCAGTGATTGGCTGGCCCAGAACGTCCTCTTCGACGTCAGAATTGACGTCGGACGGCTAGAGTTGCTCGTCTCGGGGAAGAGAAAGAAGGGAGGGAGAATTCGGCGCCGGCTTCTTTCTGATGACGGCAATGGCAGCCTTTTCCCAGCGGCAGCCTATTCCCCGGTAAGTGGCCAGCTGTACACCCCCTCGGGCCTTGCACCCGGGGCGGACTGCCCCCTCCGCACCCCCTTGGTATGCCACCGATACCATGTTACATGCATTGGTTGACAGTGTGGGAATACCCATGCTTTTTGCCAAAACATGTAAAGTGATGCTCGTACCACCCCCCTCTCCTCACAATGCAATCCCTCTCTGCCACAGCACATAACTCTCCTTCCATACACCCTTCCATCCAATCCCATCCTCAAGGCACATAGATTCCCCCCATCCGATGCCTGGCAAGGCACATATCCCTCAGTCTGAAACTTGCCTAAGGCACATAACCCCACTGTCTGTACTTTGGCAATGCATGTTTGATCTGTTTTATTAAATAATTTGGAAGTTTAAGTTGGAGTAGCACTGTAGGAGAGAGGGAGGAAATTTAGGGATTATACTTGTTATGTTGGTCAGAGAAGTGGGTTCAAATTTTAAGGGGTTTAGGAGATGGATTTGATTAAAGAAAACATAGTTTTGTCACTTTCTCTTGTGCTTTTGTAATTATGTTTACATTATACTTATTGATTTTGTGATACAAGATATTATTGTAGTGTTGAGTGACCGAATAAAGATAATTAACCCTAAAATAGGCAACCTGTTATAACATTATCCTCTCAAAGTTTATTTTCATATTTGGTTTTAGGATATCCAAGAAGATTCTGACAAGCTGTCAATGTGGCTTTTTCTTCCTGAAGAATTATGGATAAACATCTTTTCCTTTTTATCCCATAAAGAACTGTCTCAAGTTGCACAGGTCTGCCACCATTTTCAACAGCTTGCAAGTGATGAAATCTTATGTAAGTTTTCATTTTTGTAAACGTATTGATGAAGAAATGGAAAACAAGGAATATCTCACCACCTCTTGCCTGCATTACTGCAATGTGCTTCTCACAAGTCTTCTGCTAAGCCAGCTCTTTCCCGTTCAATCTGTTCAGAAATCTGCTGCATGCTTCATATTCCACCATTGTCGTTATGCTGTCATTACCCCTCTCCTCAAAACGCTTCACTGTCCATCTCCGCATACAGTTCAAACTCATTTTACTGACCGATAAGTGTATTCATTTTGCAGCTTCTCAAATCTCTCCTCTCTTGTCTCTCCCTATACACCACCCCAGAAGCTCTATTTGTCAGGTGAGTCTCTCTTGTTATTGCCCTGCTGCCGACGTCCGACTCCATCCCTTCTGCCTTGCTGTGCCTTATGCCTGGAACATTTTGCCTGACTTAGTACGTCAGCCCCATCTCTCATTCAAATTGAAGCTAAAAATCCACTTTTTTGAAACTGTATGTATGCCCTACCTCCCATTTTGTAAAGCACCCATATCTATTGCCATTCCCTCTTTACTCCCCTACCTCTACTCCAATGGTCTCAAATGCGTGGCCCGGGAGCCATATGCAGCCCACCAGGTACTATTTTGAGGCCCTCGGTATGTTTATCATAATCACAAAAGTAAAATAAATCAGTTTCTTGATCATATGTCTCTTTAGCTATAAATTCCAATATTATTATTAAGACATAGCCAAAAGGAAAGATTTATAAACTATAAAGAGTTTTACCTCATGCAAAATTGTCGTTTCTTTAATAAGACATTAACTATTTTTTCTGAGGCCCTCCAAGTACCTACAGATCCAAAATGTGGCCCTGCAAAGGGTTTGAGTTCGAGACCACTGCTCTAGTCCCTTATATTTCCTCACCTAAGTAGCATATTTAAGCCTTTGTCCTATGTCCATCTTAATTAGATTGTAAACTCTTTTAAGCAGGGACCATCTCTTGCATGTTTGTTATTCATCACTATGTGCATCTGGTTGCGCTTTATAAATAATAAATAGCAGGAGTAGTAGTTATACGTTTACATTATATACAGAGAGGAGAATTTTCATAGGGATCTAGCTAGCTAAATAGATATTTACCTAAGTACATTTCCCTAGTAAAAATTGTCTTCCCTCAGTGTGGCTGAAAGTAAACACATAGAGGGGCATAATCAAAAAAAACGTCTAAGTCCCTTTTTGGCCTAAGTCCTTAAATGTTCAAAGCAGAAGCAGGGAAAGTGTCCATAACCAAAACAAACGTCCTTGTTTTGATTATGGCCTGCCTCTACTAAACGCCCAGATCACCACTACGTCTACAAGTACACCCCCACGATGTCTACACTTTTTGGTCATAATGAACCAAAAAAACGCCTAAGCCCCAAACGTCCAACAGAAGGGCTTTTAGGCGAAGGAGGAGCCAGTCCTTCGCCTAAAAGCTGGATTCTGTAACCAGTGTCTGTCAAAAACAACACCGGTTACAGAATCCCCCCCCACAATGATCCAGGCAGGAGGGAGCTCAAGCCCTCTTGCACCGTCGAACCGCGACCCCCCCCGATGACATCGGGGCAAGAGGGAGCTCAAGCCCTCTTGCCCCGTCGAGCTGCGGCACCCCCGACGGCATTGGGGCAAGAGGGAGCTCAAGCCCTCTTGCCCCAGCTATCGTGCCCCCCCCACCGAGTATGAGCAGGCCAGGATGGAGCCCAAGCCCTCCTGGCCCCGGCGACCCCCTACCCCCCACTACAATACAGGCAGAAGGAATCCCAGGCCCTCCTGTCCTCGACACAACCCCGCTCTCCCCAACGACCGCCCCCCAGAACCCCGGGCGTATTCTGATTGGTTCAGGCGCCTCAGGCCCCACCTGTGGGTGTGGTTTCTGCCGCCTGGGCCAATCCAGCCCCATTCTGGATCCGGCTGGCCTGCCGGACGGGCGGGCTTGGCACCCGTCCGTCTGGCCAACATAAAAGGTATGGGGAAGGGGGGTGGGGGAGTCGCAGGTCGGCGGGGGGGGCGATCGGGGGTTCTGGGAGGGCGGTCGTTGGGAGGAGGGGGGTTGTGTCGAGGGCAGGAGGGCCTGGGATCCCTCTTGCCCATATTGTAGTGGGGGGGGGGGGGGAGGGGGTCGCCGGGGCCAGGAGGGCTTGGGCTCCCTCTTGCCCTGATGTTGTGTGTGTGTGTGGGGGGGGGGGTGATGCATCACGGCAGGAGAGATACCTCATCTCCCCTACCACGATGCAATCACTCCTCTACCCGAACTGCCACGACCCGCGGCAGGAGAGATAGGGCATCTCTCCTGCCGCGGGTCACGGCAGTTCGGGTAGAGGAGTGATGGCATCGTGATAGGGGAGAAGAGGTATCTCTCCTGCCGCGATGCTTGCGGTGGAGGGGTACGCAGGTTGCTGGGGCCGCTGAGCTGATTGCAGCAGCCATAATCAGCTCAGCAGCCCCTTTTTCGGCACTTAGACCTGGTTTGACTTCGTCTAAGTCAAAATGGTCTAAGTGCCGACTAGGCAACCTGCCTACAGTTTTGATTATACCTGTTGTACGCCTAGGTTTAGGTCGGCCCACCTCCCACCCACCGCCCGCCCTTTCCCCTCCTCTAAACACGCCTCTTTTCTTTCTGTGTGTTTAGAGGCAGGGGAAAGGCCTAAGCTGTTTTTAGATACATCTAAAAACCAGCTTTGGTTATGGGTACTTGGACGATCAGGCTTTTTGATCGTCCAAGTAGCCATTTAGGATACTTTTTAGACTTTTTTTTTTATTATTATGAACCCCATACTTTCAAATTGTGCACAATTTAGGTGGCCTGAAAGAAGTATTTACAGGATAGTTTTAGGTCAGTGTAAACAGTATGCACCTTGAATGCTGTGTGCAGTTCTGGTCATTACATCTCAAAAAAGATGTAGGGGAATTAGAAAAGTACAGAGAAGGGCGGCAAAAATGATAAATGCGATAGGATAGCTACTCTATGAGGAAAGGCTATAGTAGCTAGGGCTCTTCAGCATGGAGAAGAGAAAGCTCAAGGAAGAATATATAGAGGTGTACAAAATACTGAGTGGAATGGATTGCGTAGACTATGAATCATTTGTTTACTCTTTCCAGAAATACCAGAACTAGGGGGGCATGCAATGAAGTTACTAAATTTAGTAAATTTAAAACAAACCAGAGAAAATATTTCTTCACTCAACATGTAATTAAAGTCTAGAATTTGTTGCCAGAGAATATGGTGAAAGCGGTTAGCTAACAGGGTTTAAAAAAGGTTTGGATAATTTCCTAAATGAAAAATCTATAAACCATTATTAAAATGTAGTTAGGGAAATCCACTGCTTATTTCTAGTGAAATAGGTGTGTCATTCTGGACGGACGGGTAATATCCCTGTGCTCGATTTTCAGAAGAGGGGTCTACAATTTCATAAATGCACATTAAAAAAATGGCACCTAACGGGATAAGTGTAGGCATAGTCTTAATATAAGTTTACATTTGCAGAATAACATGGCTCTCAGCGTTCTTAAGCATTCTAAGATGTCTGTGTTTTCGCCTAAAATATAGGCATTGTAAAACCAAGTCTACTTTTGAGCTTTCCTTATTAGGTGTGCTTTAGGCATGCTGGAGGCGTCCAGATATATGTTTAGTTGTGTTTTGGGGGGGTAAAAAGTACTCCTTTTTCATAATAATGGAAAACAATGTTTAATAATGCATTACTGAAGCAAAGCGCATGAAAAAAATATATTGCATATTAAACCTCATTCCCAAAGGTTAAGAAAATAAAAAGAGAAACCATACTCACAGTGGCTGTGGCTCAAAGCAAGTGGACATGTCATTGTAACATCATCAATAGCACCTAGATGGCAGATTGTCACTAAAAAAATAGGAATATGTGCTGGGGTACCTAATCATCCTGGGGATTTGAACCCACTACTTTAGGAAGATGGAAGAAGTACCTTTAACCACTGAGCCATATCATCTACTTTTCAGGCAAGAAGTTCCTGCACACTGAACTCATGAGGTGTGTATGGGATAAAAGTATCTGATGTAATGTAATCAGGGCTGGCGTTTGGGGAGGGGGACAAACAAGACAGTGGGGACCATGCCTCATGATGGGGGAAAGGGAAAAAGAATGGGATAGGAATATTGGGAGAGAGACAGGTGATGATGAATGTAAGGAGGAGGAAAAACAGACAGGGTAATGCTGGGGGATGAGAGACAAAAGTGCTGTTAGATTGGGAAGAAATAGAGAAGATGTTGGATTGTGGGGGCATAAGAGAGAGATAGAGGAAATCCTCGATGGCTATAGCAGAGAAGAGAGAGGAGATTCTGAATAGAAGAGGGGAAAAGGGAATCAGGATGGAAAGGGGTGACACTGAATGGAAGAGGAGAGAGAGAAAGAGAGAGAGAGGTGAAACAGTGGATGGAAGGGGAAAGAGAAGGGGAGACACTGGTTGGAATGGAGAGAGAGAGGGAGGAGACACTGGATGGAATAGGAGGAGAGAGAAAGGATAGAAGGAGGAGAGGCTGGGGTAGTAAAAGTCTGAGAAATATGAGGAAGGGGAATGTGAGGACCAAGGTGAGGGAAAGACATGGAGACATTTAGCTACATGTCGTAAAAAGAGGGAAATTGAAGACTGGGTAATAATAATGAAATATGGGCAGAGAGGCAGAAAAATAAATGGAAGAAACTGAAAGGTAAAGATCAATGCTGGAGATAGATTTAATGGAGGAAGTGAAGAAAACAGGAAAAGAGAAAAAAATGACAAATGTTCAGGAAACCCTGGTAAGACAGTTAAAAGAAGACAGAGGAAGACAGAAAACAGAAACTGTAATCAATACGATTTGGAAAATTAAATGACTAAACCACATAGGTAGATAAAAATATTTTAAATTTAGGATAAAGTAGTGTCATGGGCTAGATTTTTTTTAAAAATGTGTAAAAACCCGACAGGCCTTCCCCTCCCTAGTGCATCCTGGGATGCATCCGGGGAGGGGCCTGAGGCTCTGATTGGCCTAGGTTGTTTAAGGCCTCTCCTAAGGGTGGGACCTTAAACAACCTGGGCCAATCAGCCTCAGTCCCTCCCCGGTGCATTCCAGAATGCATTGGATAGGGGAAGACCTGCCATTTTGAAGAGGCAGGCCAGCTGACCGGAGGAATTAGGCATCCCTCCAGTCAGCCATCTGAAAATAAGGTAAGGAGGAGATTGCGGGGATCATCGGAGGCATGGGGGGGGAGGGGTTGGTTGGCAGTGGGAGAGATTGACCATGGCCAACATCCTCTTGGAGAATGGCTTGGCGATTTTTAAGAATCCACCGGAGTGCTTATCTACTTGAAGTGTCGTATCAATAGTATATTTTATCTTTCTAGTTCTCTTTTAAGTTTATATGTCATTAAATATCCTGATCTAAATTACCTGTAAACTGAGTCGAGCTCCTTCGGGAGATGACCCAGTATATAAATCGAAGATTAGATTAGATTATTGAAGAGCCCATTTGAATGGCAGTGTTGGAGACTGCTAGAAAGCTCGCTAAAGACCGAGATAAGCCATTTTGATAATCCACTGCTAAAATGCATGCAGGCTAAACTATCTGGAAACTAGTTTAACGATCACGTTAAAGTTTTGAGAATCTGGGCCATAGCTGTGTTATTCCATTCTAAAGGTTAATAGATAGAAATACAACATATGTAGACGAGAATTAAACGGAACACTAAAGAAGCCAGACACTACACACAGCGCAACATCACAGAAAGAGAAACAATAACTTGTATCCTGTACTGTGAAAAATATAAAAACAGCAGCTGTAAATGTTAAAACCTGACCTATTACAAAAAGTACATTATAAATTAAATATAAATAAAAAATGGAAAAAAGGTGCTAGCTTTCAATTGGAGTAAGTTGCTACATTTTTCAGAGATACAGTAGAAGGCTCCTGCTGTACCTTTAATATAGGTATTGCCTCCCCCTCCCCCCAAGAAACTAAAATTGTATTATGTGTGGTAGTAATGGTGGGAAGATCACTGAGGGAGGACAAGGAGGAGAGGGGATTGGGGGACTCCCTTCTTAATTCTGCCCTAGGCCCCATAATGTCTAAAACCATCCTTGAATGTAATATAATTGAGAGATATCATACAAAAAATGGTAACAATATATCTCTGGGCTTGGTAATGGGCATATTTTTGCTCGTTTCTGTGTACTGTGTTACTTAACTGTGGATTATGTTACTTAACTTTGATTTCTTTATACAACAGCAGCATTGTGCATTTCTTATCATGAAAAATAAGGAAACTGTAAAGTCAAAGCAATACTAAGTAAGAAAATATTTGTTCAAAATGCCAGTTGCCCTTCTATCACTCACAGAATTTTTCAACTTTAGACCCCCTTTTATGAAGCTGCGCTAGGCTTTTTTATCGCCAGCCACAGCGGTATTAGGAATTCCATAAGCATTGGAGCTTATACCGGCGCAGCTGGCGATAAAAAAAACCTAACACGGCTTCATAAAAGGAGGGGGTTAGTGTGCACAATGTACATTTATTTTTGTTTTCTTTGTCTATAGAAAGACCGTATAAAGTCTTCAAGGTGGTAGAAAGAATATGCCATTTAAGATAAGATTTTTTATTTTTTTTTTATTTCCCCCTAAATTGTACTATGTACACCACTTAGAAATTATTATAAGTGTTTGTATCAAATTTTAAATAAACTTGAAACTTGAAATATCTACTGTAGAAACTGAAGCTAAAATATCACATGCAAATGCCTTGGAGATGTATTCCAGGGAATTTTCTTCCATATCAACACACTTCTGAGAAGAGAGAAAAACTGAAATTCCACAAGTACAATTGGAATGCACCAAAAATAGTCTATGTTAAGGCAGTGTCTAAAAAAGAGCAAGTTCAAGGCTGTTACTGAAAGAAAATAAAGAATAACTAGAAGTCACCTGCTATTATTAGTTGTCCTGCCTTAGCTGCTGTGTCATTCTCACGGTGGATTCCAGAACAAACAATTAACACCTTGAACAAATAAAGGTGGTGATCAGAAGAAGTGGAAGATTGCATCAGACAGGCAGACCAAATGTTAAGAACAAGTGTGTGTTTCTTTTAAAGAAACAATAGTGGTGTTTGTGAAGGACCTGAGCTCTACAGTTTAGTAAGGTTGCATAGATATAAACTGGGGGACAGATGAATATAGCCGTGCCATCTAGTTTAATTAAAGTAAATAGTAACATATTTTTAAAGAAAAGCTTTTCAAATATGCTGTCATTCCTACAGTGACGTAACTAGCATATGTTAGGTAGGATAAACACTTTCAAAAGGAGTGTGGTAAAGTCCAATAAAGTAAATCAAACAGACACAGCATAGATCAAATCACTTCAATATGAAGGAAAAAGCCTCAGAAAAGGCCCTCCCACCTCACCAAAACGGCTTAAAGAGGCGGTCGAGCGGTCACCTCACTGGCAAAAAACCTTCAATTTATGTTCATGTCTTATGCTGTGCTGTATAATGCCAATGAACATTAAAGATAGAGGAATAAAATCCACTTATCCTGCTGATCGGTACCTAGCATATGTGACACCCGGGGCCCATCATTTTTGACACCCCACCCACATCTGTATGAAAAACATGATTTTTAGTAACAAGCCACACGTCACACATGAGTAGCTAGGAAAAGGCAGCATCTTACATACTGCAGTGAGCAGTACAACATCAATACACCCATTGTAAAACTAAACAAGCCAGACTAGTACAGATCAATCTTACACCGTCAATCCTAACAGAAAACCATGTGTTTTGAACACACAGAAAACACCTTCGCCTAGTATGGAATATGTCATCACAAATTAACCCCTCCCCCTTTTAAAAACTGTAGTGTGGATTTTAGCCACGGTGGTAACAGCTCTGACGCTCATAGAATTTTGAGCATCAGAGCTGCTACCACCATGGCTTGTGCTAAAAAACGCTCCACAGTTTTGTAAAAGGGGGGATAAAATAGAAATAGACAAAGTTTAAATTGAACCAGCAAGAAGCTGGACTCTGCATACAATACAACACCACAGAAACAGTGACACATGTCTCCTAAAGCAATAAATAAATAGAAAATTTTTGTTCTACCTTTGTCTTCTCTGGTTTCTGCTTTCCTCATCTTCGTGTTACTCTCTTCCTTCCATCCACTGTCTGCCGTCTCTCTGCCCCTATATGGCATCTTCTCTCCTTCTATGCCCCTTCCAGAAACTGTATGCCTCCCCCTTCCATCTCTTCTTTTATCCCCATTGGTCTGGCATCTTTCTCCTCTCCTTCCCTCTCCCACACCTCTCTTCTGCAATCCCTTTTTTCCCTCATTTTCCTTTTCAGTTTATTTTTTGCATCCATCTAGATTACGTTCTTACTACCCTCTCATCAATTTCCTTTTTTACTGTCTACCTACAGCTCGCCACCTCTTTCTCTCACCCCCTCCATGTATACAATTTAAACATCAGAAAAAACTATATGAAAATACATTATTATCATCAAAATTATTACATTCATCAAATTTTAATCCTCTCCTTTTATTTATCGCCTCCTTCCATCATGTGCCCTCTTTCTCTACCCCTTCCATCTAGCTAAAGAAGCACTGCCTGGGCTTTGCAGTCCCCAGTTATGTCTCTAGCAGGATATATATATCAAAACTGATATATTCTAATGACAAAATAGAAATAAAATTATTTTTTTCTATCTTTTGTTGTCTCTGGTTTCTGCTTTTATCTTCTTTACACTCTTTTCCTTCCAGCGTGTGATCTGTCTCTTAAATCCAGCATCTGCCCATTCCATCCACTGTCTGCCCCTTCCAGAAACTATCTGTCTCCCCCTGCCATCTCTCCTCTAGACCCCCCCCCTTTGGTCTGGCATCCATCATCTTCCCTCTGTTCCCTCATGGTCTGGCATCTTTCTCTTTTCATCTCTTTTTCCCTCCCCCCTGTGGTTTTTAGCATCTCTCTCTTCTCATTTCCTTCACTCAGATCTGATATCTCTGTCTCCTTCCCCGTTTTCTGGCATCTCTCTCTCTACTCTCTCTCTTCACTTTACTTCTCTGGTCTTCCTTCTTTAATTTCTGCCTCCGTCTAAATTAAATTCTTTCTTACTATACAGTCCTCAGTTTCCCTCTTTTCATTGTGTCTACCCACAGCATGCTATCCCTTTACTTCACCCCTCCACTATCTCACTAACTCTATCTTCTTCCCCCATCCAGCATATGTCCTTTTTCTTTATCCCTCCTTCCATCCAGTATGTGTTCTCTTTCTCCACTTCCATTCAGCATTTGCTCTCCCTTCTCCCCACTTCCATCATCTGCCCCTTCTCCCCACTTCCATCATCTGCCCTCTTCTCTCTCCCCAGTTCCATCATCTACCCTCTTCTCTCTCCCCCTTCTCTCCACTTCCATCATCTGCCCTCTTCTCTCTCCCCCTTCTCTCCACTTCCATCATTTGCCCTTTTCTCTCTCCCCCTTCTCCCAACTTCCATCATCTGCCCTCTTCTCTCTCCCCCTTCTCCCCACTTCCATCATCTGCACCTTCTCTCAATCTCTCCATCCACCACAGGCCCATCTCTCTCCCTTCCTCACCTTTCCAATTTTGGCAACAAGATCGGCAACGCCCCCCCCCCTGCGATGACACTTAAGATCGGCAATGGGCCTCCTTCTATCCCCGGCATCAACAGAACTTCAGATCGGCAACGTGGTGCTCAGTCCAAAGCTTCCCTCTGGCTCAGCTTCCTGTTTCCACCCAGGCAGTTCAATGAGAGGGAAACTTTTGACTGAGCACCGCGTTGCCGATCTGAAGTTCTGTTGATGCTGGGGGTAGAAGGAGGACCGTTGCTGATTTTAAGTGTCATCGCGGGGGGGGGGGGGGGAGGTGGGCGCCGATGCCACTCATCGCCGTTGCAGCCCAGATGCTGCCGATGGCCCCAAAGCACGGACCGGCACCAGACGACCCGGACCTGGCCCCCCGCGGACCACCCCCCCGCCCCCCTTGGTACACGACTGCTTTCCTAGTGCTTGAATAACAATAGTACTAAATACATGTGCACTCCTCCAGGTATTTTAGGCTGACCTCTAGTGATAGTATCTTGAGACTTCTTGAAAAGTTTGTGGCAGCTATTTTAGCATATGGAGCCACTATGGGCAGGAGCGAATGAGGATCACTCCTGCCAAGATACGCCTGCTGGTCCACCAAGGATGTCGGCAGGGGGTATTCAGAGGGATCTGAATTGGTTGAGAGGGAGGGGGGAATAAAGACACTGACAGAGGCAATTATGTAGGTCACAGCCAATACTCAGCTGCTGCAAAATCTTTTTACTGGGTTTTTTTTTTATTTGTTTTTTTTCAAAATCTATCACTGCTGCTGCCAGAAATCTCTGTCATTTATTATTACAATAAATCTTACTCAGAAAAGGTCATTGTTTCTTTGTTATGCCTCCAGTCATTGACAGAGAGAAAACGAATAAAAAGGGTCAATATGACTAGAGTGCATAGTAGCATAGTCAGCATAGCAGCTCCACCTGCAAGTAAAACATTACAGAAAAAACAAAGCCAAAAGAACATGGAGCCATTGGTCATTACAAATAAAAAAGAGCACTTCACTAAAAAAACCTCTGTGAACTGAAACGAGAGAATGTGGTTTTTGATATATATGATACACAAGAACTTTATTGCCATCTCAAGTTTGGAAGGTTAATACAGAATAATAAAAAGAAAGAAGCATAGTGTAATCCAGTAGTTGTTTTGCATTCAATTTATGTGAGTTCTGCATCATCAACATCATAGTTTTATCATCAAAACTCTCTTACCAGTCAATATTACTGTTGCTGGAAGCTTAGCAAAAATATATTTTATTGAATGAACATTATAATCTTTTTGAAAATCATGGAATAAAATAAAAAGAACATGACTTCTATCTCCAAATCTTCACTCATTGAGACCAGGTTGTGAATTTACTTTGTACATGGAATGGCCTGGTTTACTGGAGGTGTTAGCAAGGTTTTAGAAGCCTTTCCTGCCACTAAAAAGAAAAAAAAAATAGATATATTAACAGCTTCATTAAGGTACTGAAAATGAAGGTAAATAGAAAGCATTGCAGTGGCCTTCTCTGGTGGATCTTGCACTCAACTGAACCTACTGAACAGTATTAATAATAAGGTAATAGGGATATACTATATAGTGAACTATGCTTCAATGCTTCTGCTTTTCTCACTGCACTCTTCAATGGCACAATGAAATGCAGTGCCAAACATGTTATTTTTTTATATAGAATGTTGCTATGGTAAATATTAAGAGAAACCAAAGAAACACTGTGGAGAAACGATGTTCTTGATATGTACTTTATTAGAAAATCAACATAGCAATCCACATAAAAACCTTAAGGACCTAGTCTGCTGAGAGCGTTGGACCCAACAAGGGTCGTGTTTTGACAGGAATGTCTTCCTCAAGGGTCCCTGCTAGTCCTAGGGTAGAGAATATGTGGAAAAGCTAAACAATCCAAAAGTACTGATGCGTACATGCGCTGCATAAAGCAAGTCTGTAAGATCGGATTGGATTGTTTAGCTTTTCCACATATCTTCTACCCTAGGACTAGCAGGGATCCTTGAGGAAGACTTTTGTGTTGAAATACGGGTCATGGTTTTTTATGTGCATTGCTATGTTGATTTTCTAATAAAGTCCATATCAGGAACATTGTCTCTCCACAGTGTTTCTTTGGTTTTTCTTGGAGTTTTTTCTATGTGGATTCTCCAGGGTCAATTTCTTTGCTATGGAAAATATGCCAATATATTTGCATTAATTAAAAACGAACTCCCCTACCTCCTTTTGCAAAGCCGTGTGGCAATGGCAACAAAGCCCATTAATTCCCAGGAGGTTTGGGTGCGATTATCACAAGCGTAGTAAAAGGAGGCCTGAATTATGAATATATTGACCCTTGTTTTAAAAGCTCTATTTGTGTTTTGGATATCTGAAACCCAGTGTTTAGGCATCCAAATCTCAATTTTATAAAGTCAGAATATGGATGCCTAAAACTGCAGTATATCCTTATAGCAAGGTCTCCTGGAGTATAGAGATTCTGTATTGTCTAGTGGTGAAGTTCTAATATACACTATTACGGTATTATATGCCCCTGACATAGCCCATGAAAGCAAAACATAGTCATATCAGGTATGGTTATAACTCATTGGTTTAACAGTAACTTATGCTACTGTTTCTCATTAGGTCTGCTCTTTCAGTTCTTACCATATTAGATATTGTAGATCACCTGCCTTCTTGCTTTTTTGGGACTAAAATATGGACTTCCAACTCTGATGTCAGAAGGGGAATGGACATCTAAATATTAAAAAAAACCCGGACATTGTTATTTAGATTTGATACTTGGTACATCCAAGTTACTGAAAGGTGTTTCAGCAGCAGCCGCTTGGAGGGGATTAAGGCAAGTTACTTCCTGATAGGGATCAGTGAACTCAAATGGACAGGACAGGGCCATTTTCAATCAAACACGCTTTGGATCTGCTACTCTGGTCATGAAACACACAAGAAAAATGGCATGGCCTTCATCCTCAACAATAAGCTTTCAAAGATGATTCTAAAATACAATGTAATCAGTGATAGAGTCATGTCAATCTGTCTACAGGGAAAGCCAATCAATGCCACCTTGATTCAGTATATACTCCAATAATGTATCAAGTATATGCTCCAATAATGTATATTGCCATATTTACATCTTGGATCTTTTATCCAGAAGCTTGAGCTGAATTAAGCCAATACTTTGGTTGTAGTGTCAAAAAATAATTTTTTTCCATTTGAAAAAAGTTTCTTTTGGCTTAAATTGCTTTCTGTATGAGTTATATGCTTGATATATAGTGTGAAAAAAAAAAAAAAAGAAAAGAAGTATATGCTCCAACGACAGATGTGGAAGATGAGAATGTAGGGTTGTTCTATGAACAACTTCAAAATGAAATAGATCAAATGCCAAAACAAGATCTACTTATCATTATGGGGAACTTCAATGAAAAAGTAGGAAGTACATTTGAAGATGCATTGATTGGAAAGCATGGCATAGGAGAAAGAAATGAAGCTGGTGATAACAGTATAGTTTTGCAAAATGAACTATCAATCATGAATACACATTTCCAACACCATAAAATGTTGCCAGTACACATGGATCTCTCCATGTATCAAAATAAAATTGACTACATCTGCATAGGACAGAAATGGAAATCTGCAGTTTTGACTGCAAGGACTTAACCAGGAACTGATTGTGGAAGCGACAACAAGCTTTTGACATGCAAGATCAAAGTAAAACTTTGCAAGAAGATCATTAGAGACCTCCCAAAATATGACATTGAAAATATTCCATTAGACTATTGGATAAAACTAGACAACAGATTTACCTGTCTTGATACAGGAGATCCCGAAGAGTTATGGAATGACATCATAATCGTAATTAGTGATGAAGCTAGAAAAACACACCAGAAGAAAAAGAAAGCCAAAAAATCGCCTTGGATCTCAGAAGAAATCAGAAAAGTAGCAGAACACTGAAGCCAAGTAAAACTTTCCAGTGATAAAAAGTATCACAAATGAACCAAGTGTTTCAACATCAAGTTTAGCAAAACAAAGAACAATATCTAAAGGATATTTGTCAGAAAATTGAATTGGAACATATAAATGGAAAAACCAGATTAGCGTATCAGGAGGTTATGAGATTGCGGCAGAAATTCCAGCCTCAGTTGGGGATGCTTAAAGATGCCAATGGAATGATAATGGATGATCCAGAAAGCATTAAAGAGAGATGGAAAGAATTTATAGAAAATCCATACAAAAAAGGCAATGAGGATAACATTTGGGAAACTGAACTGGAAACTAATGCTGAAGAAGAACCAGATATTTTAAAAGAAGATGTCATAGCAGCAATTAAAGCTTTATTGGAAAACAAGTCATCTGGTATCGATGGTATACCAATTGAACAGCAGCTAATCAGAAGATGCTATCATGGCCCTCCCTTGACTGTGTCAATAGATTTGGAAGGAAAAAACATGGCCAACCGATTGGAGAAGATCACTGTTCATACCTATACCAAAGAAAGGTGACACCAAGGACTGTGACAACTTCAGAATAATTGCATTAATTCCACACACCAGTAAAATATTGCTGAAAATAATACAACAAAGGCTACAATCATATGTTGAGCAAGAACTATCCAAAGTTCAGGCTGGTTTTAGAAAAGGTCGAGTTACAAGAGACATTATTGTCAGTGTTAGATAGATATTGGAGAAGAACAAAGAATACCAAAAGTCCCTATAGTTTTGCTTCATCGACTACAGTAAAGCTTTTGATTGTGTGGATCACGATTAACTATGGAGAACTCTAGAACAAATGGGAATACCTAAACAAGTTTCCAAGTTTATTCCATACATGATATACCATCTATCAACTTGTACCTAGATGATTTACAATACTAAACAATTTAAATTTAAAAGAGGGGGAAAAATATATACAGTATATTCAACAAATATAACATAAACCTACTGAACCAAGAGGATCGAGAGATAGGTAAGAGTAAAAATACATCGAGATAAAATAAAATAAAAAAGGATGGAAAGAGGGTAAGGAAAAAAAACCAGAGGAGGATGGGAAGTTGCTTCTTAAAAGCGGTTGGTATTCATTACTGTGTGCGGAGAGTGAAGGATGGATGAATCGCCTATTCTCATGTTAAGAATGTGTTCCTAAATAAAAAAATTTTTAGTTTGGTCTTAAATCTAATGATTCTTCCAGTCTGATATCTGATGGAAGAGAGGGCTCTGACAGAGAATTTAGTATTGTGTGTGGTATTGTAAAATAGTTCCCTAATAGATGGGATAATTAATAAATTCTGGCTGTTAGATCGAAGTGCTCAAGAGGAGGAGTAAGGGATAATATATTTGTCTAGAAATGCTGGTGAGTTGGTAAGTGTGATTTTAAAGGCAAGTAGAAGTATTTTATAAGTTGTCCGGTGCAATATGGGGAGCCAGTGGGCTTCGCAGAGTAAAGGGGTAACATGATCATATTTCCTTGCCTTATATAAAAGTTTAATAGCTGTGTTTTGGATGAGTTGTAATGTGCGAGTTTTTTTTGTGGTAGACAAAGAGTTACAGTAGTCGATGTGAGGAATAATGAGTGAATGAATAAGAATCCAGATAGAGGAGGGGTTAAAGAGGGAAGTTATTGAGCATATTAATCTCAATTTGTAGAAACAAAGTTGGGTTACTGCACTTATTTGGTCATGGTAGTTAAGGTCTTTGTCGAGTATGACCTCCAAGAGTTTAATCTTGGTTTCAATCGTATGGGGCAGAAATTTATACATATTGTACCATTTAGGTTTTCTTTATCAGAAGCCAGGAAGCGCATACTTTTTCATTTTGCAATGTTCAATGCAAGTGCTGATCTTGTCCAATTTGGCATTTATTTCCTGGATTTCACAGGCTTGGGTTGGGTTGATGGGATGCAGAAGCTGGACATCATCAGCATAGGCATAAATGGTGAAACCAATAGATTGTGCCAGGGTTAGTAACAGGGCTAGGAAGATGTTGAAGAGTAGTGGGGATAGTATAGAACACTGAGGAACTCCAAATTTTTGTGAAATTGGAACAGAGTTGAATTATTGAAATTTACTTTATAGTTTTGATCAGTGAGGTAGGAAAAGAACTAGTTTAGTCCTGAGCCAGAGATTCCACTGTTTTGAAGGCGGTTAAGGAGAATAGTATGATCAATTATGTCAAAAACTGCTGTTAAGTCAAGGGATATCAGAAGAACTGATTTGCGATGATCGCTGTAGTACAGTATGTTTGTAGTAAGGCCAATTAAAGAGAGTTCAGTGGAGTGATTGGTAAGAAAACCAGTTTGGTTCAGGTGAAAAGCATTGGTTTTATCTAGAAAATCTGAAAGTTGGTTAAAAACAATTTTTTTCTATGAGTTTGGCGGTAAAAGGGAGGCTAGCTATTGGATGGTAATTGGGACATTTTGTGTTTTTTTAGTTTGGGAAAGGCTAAAGTGGATTTCCAAATTTTGGGGATGGTGCTTGAAGAAAGGCTTTTGTTTGTCATTTCAAGAAGGAATGGGTCAAATGTAGGAAGACATTTCTTAAGAGTAGAGGGGGTATCGTCTCAAGGGGGTTATTTGAGGTATTCATTGGCTTTATGATTTTATGTATATCGTCAAGTATGGGCACTCAAAATTCAGAAAAAGAGCTCAAGGAGAGAAGATTTTCTGAGACTGGAGGTGTGGATGGTGTGGTGTTACCTAAGTTGGTGCAGACTGTTATTTTTTATTGAAATATTCTGCAAGATCTGAAGCTGATGGTTTGGTTGAAGAAGATATAGTCCTTTTGGAGTATGGTGAGAGAGGGCAGATAATGGCATAAAGAGCTGAGGAATTGCAGGCATTGGTAATGTACTTTGACTAATAATTTTTCTTAGCTGTTTGGATCGCAAGTTTGTAATGAGTGGCTAGTTCTTTGTATTGAAGAAGTGAGGAAGAGGAACGATGCTGTCACCATGTCCGTTCGTAGGATCAAAGTTGGTGTCATAAGAGAGCTAAGTTTGAGGAATACCATAGTTTCTTTTTTGACTGTAATGAAGAAGTCTGTTTGAAGGGGAGCTAAAGTGTCTATGAGTGTACGTGTGGTATGGTCCCATAAATTTGTCTGCTCTTCCACATCGAGATTTGCAAAGTCTTTGATGCCAAGGGATAAAGAATGTTCAATTGCAGATGCAGAGATTTTACTGTAGTCCCGACAGTTATATGTAAGTATGTATGAGAGGCGGTGTAGAATTGGCAGGTAGTTGAAGTTGGAAGGTGATTAATGAGTGGTCCATCCATAAGTTGGCTGATAAAGAGTCTGTACGAAATTCAAGAAGCTGCAGTGAGAACAGAATATGGCAACACTGATTTATTTCCAATAAAACGTGGTGTCAGGCAAAGATGCATCAACCTTTACGGCGATGCCATCTTTAGAAAAGCAAATTTGGAAGAAGAGAATGTTGGTTTCAAAGTTGGTGTCTGATATATAAACAACCTGCGCTATGCAGATGATACAATGTTCATCACCAGCAGCAAGGAAGACATGCTGTATCTACTGAGAAAAGTCGGGAGCAGCGCAGAGCATTCAGCACGCTGGCCTGCACTAAAATCTGCTATTGCGGTTTTGTAAAAGGGGGGATGGTGACTGCACTAGCTGAATATTTATCCCAATGTGAATTTTAAATAGATCATCTAGTTGAAAACCCCCTGCTTTTTTCAACTTCTAAGGAAAAGAGCAAAATATGTAACATTGAACAGATGGTGCTTCCTCTTTAAAAGCAAAATATGAGCTTGTAATTTTCATTATTATTGTATGTGCTCAAGAAAGCAATATATAGTATGTTATCAATATTGAATGTTTCCTCTTCTCATTTGTTATATATTAATTTATCTCCCCAAATAACCTTTTCTTTCTTTTAGGGCGGAAAATTTGGATTGCCAATTGTCATTCCCTTAACGATGAATGGCTGATCAGTATAGGATTCCGCCACCCCCATTCTTTTACTCTTTATCGATGCCATGATGGGGCCAAACATATTACTGATGAAGGGCTCACACAGTTTTTTCGCCATTGCAAGGACTCTCTTAAGGTAACTCCAGCAATTATTTTTACAGTGGAATGGTATATTTTGAACATTCACTAAAATTACATACAAACTGAATGGAAAAAATCTAACCAGCTACTAAATGTCAGTTGTACCTACCCAGACGCAGTGAGACCTGAAAAACTGTAACAATCTTGAAACTGTTTGTCTTCTCATTGCAATGTAATTGTGTTATTTCTGGGTTTTATTCTTTTGCTACCAGTAAGTTTTTTAACATTTTCCTTTGGTTTATAAAGGTTAAAATTGTTATGTATTTTGTCATGGTTTGAATGCAAGCATATTTCTTATATTTGTTATAATTTTCACAGAATTCACAATGGGCAGAGTAAAACAGGGCTTTATATTGAAACTGAGTTATGTATTTTCTGATGGATAGCAAATTCATAACTCAGTTATGCAGATATTATTAAAAATTATCCAGATACAATCAGTTTGCTTAAATTGCTAAATAGCCACATTTCATTCAGATAATAAGGGGCCAGGTTTGGATAAGGTTGCCAACTGGATCCAGATTTACCCGAAAGGGTTGATCCAGTCCTGGGTTTACATGCATGCGGATATTTGTAGTCTTGATTTTCTTAAAGAATGCAGTGGAGAACTCAGAACTACAAGTTCCTACATGCAGTAATCTACATGCAATCTACTCCTAACTGATATCCCTCAGTGTCGCCTCTCCCCCTTGCAATCTGTGCAAAACTCTGCTGTGTGACTCATCTTCTACCAACCTTGCTACACTCATGTCACCCCTCTCCTTAAGCTACTCCGATTCTGGTTGGCCCAGGCGCCTCAGGCTCCACCTGTGGGTGGGGTTTGAGTCGCCTGGGCCAATCAGGCCCTAAGGCCAGCCATTCATGGGATGGCTGGCCTGCCGGACGGACGGGCTTAGCACCCGTCTGTCTGGACATCGTTTACAAGTACGGGGAGGGGGATTGGGAGTGGGGGGGTCTTGCGGGTCGATGGGGGGGTGATTGGGGTTTTGGGGGGTGATCATGGGAGGGGGTGCATCGAGGGGGCAGGGGGGGTAGTCTGGCCAGGAGGGCTTGGGGTCCCTCCTGGTCCGATCCTCATCAGCGGCGAGGTCACGGCTCATGGGGCAAGAGGGCTTGGGCTCCCTCTTGCCCCGATGTTGGGAGGGGGGGTGTCGCCGGGCAGCAGGGCTTGGGCTCTCAAGTTGTGGGGGAGGGCTGATCGCTGAAGGAGAGATGGCTCATCTCTCCTGTCGCAATGGTGATCGCCCACCCCTTCCGAACCGCAGCACTTCAGTGTGAGGATTGCTGGCAGGGGAGATGCCCAACACCCGCCCTTTCCCCTCCTCTAAAAACACCTCTTTACGCTCTATGCATTCAGAAGCAGGGGAAAGGCCTAAGCTGGTTTTAGATACGTCTAAAACCAGCTTTGATTATGGGTACTTGGACGATCAGGCTTTTTGATCATCCAAGTACCCATTTAGGCCACTTTTTAGACATTTTTTATTATTATGAGTCCCTTAGAGTCTACAACCATGGCCCTGCAAGGTTTAAAATTCTCTTTGCCTGCAGCAGTTCACAATGTGTAGTAAGCCCCCCCCCTGGCTCTACTGTGTTAGAACCAGCAGCTACATTTGATTCTTGGCTGCACCACAAAGGTGCTTCAGTTTATAGGCAGCTATCAACCATTTAGGTCAAACATATGATTCTCCTATATGTGTCCTCTTAGTTAAGGCAATAACTCCATATTCATGAAACTGAGGGCATTTTTAGTGCTGGGTTCTATGTTCTCTCCAGATGCTCCTATTTACATTTTAATTAACATATCAAGGCCTTTAGGTAGTAATATAGCTATAGGCCTTGACTTATGAGTTTTACTTTTTTTTAACTTTTTTTGTTTACCATTATTTTCCCAAACATTAATATAATTGGACATTAAATATTTGTAGTATTGGTGATCTTTTAAGGTACTTAATTATTATGGGGGCTACATGGATACAAGGAGCTGTAGCTTAAATATCAATCCATTCTGCTTGATGGCTCTGTAATGCCTTCCCCTTCCCATCTTTCCTCTTCCATTTTCAACATTTCAGATTATTTCACAATTGCAAAGTGATATTATTAGATTGATTTATTTAATAACCTTTAAATTAGAGAAGAAAAGTTCTGTCATGGCAAGCTGTAAAAATTCACTGACAGCACAGTTTTCACTGAGTGGTTATTGTAAGTCATGAAAAGAGACATTAGATGCTGTTATTATTCCCTGTATTTGCCCAGGCTCACATAAAGTAATTATGTAGAGTCATTACTTCCACCCAGTATATATTATTTTCCAGTAGTAACAGGACTATGAGATATAATCTCATCTCAATGCTAAAGGCAAGCTGAATTTTGCCTGGCTCTTATAAGATAAGACCCTCAATAAGTGCTGATCTCAATTAAATTATTTTGTTCTGGGAGACGAGATGGTGTCAGGAAGGTCAAATGCTAACTGAGCTCCAAGTTTTTGTGAAGTTGGGCAAGAAAAGGAAGAGTCAAGTTTAGGCGGCCACCTACTCACCCAGGTCCAGCACTAACCCAGCCATAGTTCAATAAGAACATAAGAATAGCCTTACTGGGTCAGACCAATGGTCCATCAATGGTCGTTCTCATGGTAGCCAATCCAGGTCACTAGTACCTTGCCAAAACCCAAGGTGTAGCAATATTCCTTGCTACCAATACAGGGCAAGCAGTGGCTTCCCCCATGTCTTTCTCAATAACAGACTATGGACTTTTCCTCCAGGAACTTGTCCAAACTTTTCTTAAAACCAACTACGCTATCCACTCTTATCACATCCTCTGGAAATGTGTTCCAGAGCTTAACTATTCTCTGAGTGAAAATTTTTTTCCTCCTATTGGTTTTAAAAGTATTTCCCTATAACTTAATCGAGTGTCCCCTAGTCTTTGTAATTTGTCCCATATCTCTTTTCCAAGCTGAAGAGCCCTAACCGTTTTAGCTTTTCCTCATATGAGAGGAGTTCCATCCACTTTACCATCTTGGTCGCTCTTCTTTGAACCTTTTCTAGCGCCACTATATCTTTCTTGAGATAAGGAAACTAAAATTGAACGCAATACTCCAGATGAGGTCGCACCATGGAGCGATACAGGGGCATTATGATATTCTTAGTCTTGTTAACCATTCCTTTTTTAATAATTCCCAGCATCCTGTTTGTTTTTTGGGCCGCCACCGCACATTGGGCAGAAGGTTTCATCATATTGTCTACAATGATACCCAGATCCTTTTCTTGGGCGCTAACCCCCAAGGTGAGCCCTAGCATCCGATAACTATGATTCACGTTATTCCCAATGTGCATCACTTTGCATTTGGTTGCATTAAATTTCATCTGCCATTTGGACGCCCAGTCTTCCAATTTCCTAAGGTCTGCCTGCAATTTTTCACAATCCGCAATGTGTTTTAACAACTTTGAACAGTTTAGTGTCATCTGCAAATTTAATCATTCACTCGACATTCCAATTTCTAGAGTTCTTTTAGTACCCTGGGATGTGTACCATCCGGTCCTGGCGATTAATCACTTTTTAACTTGTCGATTTGGCTCAGAACATCTTCCAGATTCACTGAGATTTCTTCAGTTCCTCTGCATCATCACCCTTAAAAAACCATTTCTGGTTCAGGTAGATCTCTTACATCTTCTTCTGTAAAGACCGAAGCAAAGAATTCATTCAGTCTTTCCGCTATGGCCTTATACTACCTGAGCACCCCTTTCGCTCCTTGATCATCCAACGGTCCCACAGATTCCCTCACAGGTTTTTTGCTTCTGATGTACCTAAAAATTGCTATGAGTTTTTGCCTCTTTTGCAAGTTTCTCTTCATATTCTTTCTTAGCTGTCTTTATCAATGCTTTGCATCTAACTTGCCAGTGCATTTGTTTCTTCTTATTTTCTTCATTCGGATCCTTTTTCCATTCTTTACAGGATGTTTTTTTGGCTCTAGTTGCCTCATTCACTTCACTTTTTAACCACGCCGGCTCTCGTTTCATCTTCTTTCCACCTTTGCTGATACATGGAATACATCTGCTCTGGGCTTCCACAATGGCATTTTTAAATAACATCCACGCCTGGTTTACAGCCCTAACCTTTGCAACCAATCCTTTTAGCTTCTTTTTAACCATTTTCCTCATTTTATCATAGTCACCTTTTTGAAAATTAAACGCCCCTACAGTAGATTTCTTTTGCGACATTACTCTTGGTATCATCTCAGATTTGATCATGTTATATGATCACTATTTCCCAGTGGACCCAACACAGTTAACTCCTGTACTATGTCTTGAATTCCACTAAGGACAAAATCTAAAATAGCACCCTCTTTTCTATCCGTAGCTTTGCATCATCTGTGGCTGGTGAAAGGTTTCCTGAGGGCTCTTGGACAGCATTTGGAGAGAACATCCTGGCAGTATTGGAAGCTTTTCTGAGTCCCGAACACACAAGACTCCTCTGAGACCAGATTTCCTGGTCGCATTAAAGGGCTTGCCATCAGCTTCTGATGCAGAAGGTGCTGAAACAGCTCTTGGCCACTCTGGAAGAGTTTTACCATTTCCCCTCATTTCTCCCTCCCTTCAAATCCCTACCTCCTGCTGTAATAAATTTTAAAAAAGATATGTATCTGGCCTGCTATACAGCCTTGAGGTCAGTGACAGGCTACAGTACTGAACAGTTCTGGAGGAACAAGGAAGCCAGGCACTTGAAAGGTGCGAACCTGAATGGTACAGTCAGCACATGAGTGTGTCATGCCAATAGAGGATTCAGTGCCTTGAGTGAATCCTCTAAAGCCTTTTTGTTTTGTTTTAATTTGATTGGTTGGGCAGGCTCGGAAGTTCTGCCAGCCAAACCAATCACATTAAATTGAAAGAAAACAAAAAAAAGCCTTTAGGGAATTCACGCAAGGCACTGAATACCCCAACAGCATAATGCTTTCCTATGCTACGAGGATGTCAGAATGCTAAGGAGGAGGAGCCCGAATGCTGGTTTGGCCTGGGATTGGTTAGCCTTCAACCATCAGGGGAATCAGTGTCTAGTGTAGTTAACGTATAACCCGTTCTGAGCTCATTGGGGAGGATAGAATAGAAAATGAACTAAATAAATAAATAAAGTGCAACAGCAAATAGAATTTTGGAACCTTTTTCTGAGGAAAGAAACAATGTTGGTAAATCTAATGAGTCTAAAAACATTGACATGAAATGTAATGTTAAATCTAATGCTCAGTTTTATGTTTGGTCATATGTTCTTTCCAAATCTAGGAACTGAATGTAACAAATTGTAGTGGCCCCAGGCTCAAAGGAGATACAATTCTACTCCATGCAAGCACCTTCTGTATTTATCTAACATCTGTAGACATTAGCTGGACTGGTGCAACAGATGATGGAGTCATTGCTCTTTGTAAAGCTTCTTTAAGGTATAGTTTTCTGTTTTGCTATCCAGAAACTGAGAAACAACAAAATTAATATTTCAAAGATTTGTCCATCTATCTTTAAGAGATAGCTTGGCAAATCTTCAGTGTTTAAATTACCCCTTTCCCACACCCATTGGGAAGATTTCAACAGGATAGAGCAAAGCCTGCATAAAATTTACATTCACACAAACTAAGCACTGATAAAGTTAGGCAAATCTGGTTTTGAAGTTATCTGGATACTTTTATCTATTAACTTTCCCGCATGATGGCTTAATGAATATTGGATTTAATATGACCTATTTTTAGCAGAGAACATTTCATCTCCATATGATACAGAAAAGCAAGTCAGTTGTATAGTTGTTATATTTTTCTAAACCCATACCCTTTTATTTATTTCTACCAGTGGTGTAACTACAGTAGCTTAATTGCCACCCAGAGCAGATCACCTAAGCCGGCAGCTGTGCATATGGAGACTGCGGACTCTTTCTGCCTGAGAGATAGTTGGATACAGTCAGATGGATGGAGAGAGTTGTATGTATGTATATATATATATATATATATATATATATATATATATATATATATAATTATATATGTATACATGCAGTCATTTATATACAGTACATATATATATACATACTAGTGTTTAAGCCCGTTACATTAACGTGTGCTAGAGTAGATGGCTGTCTGTCTGGGTTTTTTTTTTCTTTGTCTCTTTCTATGGACGCTGTCAGTCTGTCATTCTTTCTGTCTGTGTCTCTCCCTGGCCCCCTGTCTCTGTCTTTCTTTCTGTCTCTATCTCCCTGGCCCCCTGCCTGCCTGTATTTCTCTGTTGCGCCATGCCTGCCTGTCTCTCCGTGGCCCCCTTCCTATGTCCTTAATGCCCTCAATGCCTCTTTCCTATGTCCTTAGTGTCCCCAGTGCCTCCTTCCCATGTCCTTAGTACCACTTCCTACGTCCTTAGTGCCCCCAGTGTCTCCTTCTCATGTCCTAAGTGCCCCCGGTGCCTCCTTCCTGTGTCCTTAGTGCCCCCAGTGCCTCTGTCCTGTGTCCTTAGTGCCTTCAGTGCCTCCTATGTCCTTAGTGCCCTCAGTTTCCCTTCCTATGTCCTTAGTGCCCCCAGTGCCTCCTTTCTATGTCCCCCTCACTGCCTTCCAGACTTTGTCCCACCCCCGCCCCCAAAACTAGCCTGCCTCCCTCCCTCCCATCCCTCTGTGCAGTAGAACCCTTGAGCAGCATCTTTCCATTTCTACCCCCATCCCCCCGTACAGTAGAACCCGGCATTTTTCTATTCCTCCCTCCCTCCCATCCCACTGTGCAGTAGAATCGTTGAGCAGCATGTTTCCATCTCCCCCCTCCCCCCGCCACTATCGCCGCCGTGCAGCAGACCCCACTGGCCCTCCCATTCGACCCTCCCACCACGAGACGACCTACAAACCTCCTGGCTCCAGCAGCGTCTGCAGCACTCTAAACACGCTGCTTCGCGGCCCTCTGCTGCTCATGATTTCCTCTGCCGCGTCTCTGTCTCGATGTCAACAGAGACGCGGCAGAGGAAATTAGGGCAGTAGAAGGCCACGAAGCAGCGTGTTTAGAGTACTGCAGACGCTTCTGGAGTTAGGAGATTTGTGGTCGTCTCGTGGTGGGAGGGTCGGATGGGAGGGTCAACAGGGGTAAGGGTGCGCCAAGGAGGGGTGCGCCGGGGGGAGGGAAATCGACGATGAACTGCCTTATAGTGAGTGCTGCCTTACAGTGAGTGAGGGGGGAGTCGAAGCACGCATGCGTACTCCTGCCGGCCATGGACCTATGGATCACTGATCACACAGGTAGGAATGTGCATGCGTGCTTAGCGTTTTATTATTATAGATACTGTAATAAAACATACACATGCATATTGTTGAATAGAATCAACCAAGTAGTTGACCCATAGAGTCCACAGAAGAATTGAAAATCCAAAACAAAAGACTGTAGAAACCGCATGTTACTAGAACATGCATGTTACTGATGTCAACTTTATTTATATAAAAGAGTCAATAAATATGAAAAACCTATGCCCAAGCATGGGTGAATGCTTTTCCTCTGGCATAGGTTTTCATATCCACATATCCTTGAAGAGACCCCATTGGGACCCCTATTGTTGAATAGAAACATGCATATAATTACACTTCTCTGAGGTCAAGCAGGCAGTATATTCTCACATGTGGGTGATATTATCCATAGAAAGCATAAACATTCTTCACCTTCAAGGTTTGGCATAGTGTCCTTCCAGATGTCCACTTCCTCGACACATATTAAGCGTTGAGGCACCAGGGGCTACTCTCCATCGCTGCAAATCATGTCTTCTCCCAGGTGTGCCTTGAGTGCTTCCAAAGCAGTCTATTCTGGTGCAGAAAGCAACTCTCCATGAGGAGATCTGGGCCATGCTCAAACAAGAGTTTTCGGGATACTGCAGATGCAGTCTTCACAGGCTTTAAAGACATCCATGACTGCCTCGGCCCAGCCTGAGGATACATTGAAGTATTGATCAAGGCCAAGGTCACACACCTCTTTCAACATCAAGCATTAGGGTCAGCAAGGATCCATTCGACACGTGCATCGTTGGCAGAGGAATTATCTCTTGGGTCAGAGCATCAACCCCTGTCTTGATGTTCTTTGATGCATACTCAACACTCCTCTCGACACACACTCCCTCATTCACTAGGGGAGAGTATTTTGAAGAGTCTGACTCAGATAAATCCATCTACTCAGATGAAGATCTACCATACTTGTCAGCAGAGGAATCTTATGGTATTCTTTCTTTTCTGTCTCAGAGACGAAAGTATCTACCAGAGAGCTTATCTTTTAATGGCTATGTCAAATGGATCAAGCCACCTATTAAAATGGAGATAGAGAAAGAACCTCGCTTTGAACTGTGAGCAGATCTAAAAGAAGACATACGGGATGGTGATTAATGGAAAATAGGTATGAGGGGAAGCCTTGATAAAGCATCAGGCGAAACATGTTGGCTACATATACCCCTGACGTATGAAACCACAAAGGTAACAATTAGAAAATAAGATGGAATAATAAATATAAAGTATGAAGTATTTTGAATTAGCAAGTTAAAACGATGAGGACAAATTTGTCATTTAGAGCAGAACCAATGAAGAGTGGACATGTGAAGCTTGAACGAATGAAAGACTTGAGCTTTGAATGACGTCACTGAGGTTCTCTAGAGCTGGAAAATAAAACTGACAGTAGGAATAAATATCAAATATGAGGTGTGAATGTGCATCAATTATCCAACTTAGGCTATATAGTTTACTCGGGATATCTCAATATTGATATCATTGTGACATTATCAACATCCATCTAGATGGCAGATTGTCACTAAAAGAAATCAGAATATGTGCTGGGGTACCTTATCATCAGTTTCTTGTGGATTTGAATCCACAAACTTAGGAAGATGGAAGAAGTGCCTTTAACCACTGAACCATATCAGCTACCTTGCAGGCCAGGGGTTCCTGCCATGTGAGATGATTCCTTAGAAGACCAAACAGCACTTATCTGTGAGTCTCCTAAGAACATGATCCAGGGACCAGGCAGCACATGTCTTTGATGCTACATCCCCCCAACCCAAATCACAACAAAAACTGTTGGGACACTTTATTTCTCTACTATGGAAAAGACAGTAGATGCCCACTCCGCGTGCCCTTTTTGGACATTTTAATATTACATCTCCAAAACCCAGAGGCATGTCCGCCTTTGTGGCCCATTCAGTGCTGCTTGGAAAGGAAGCTATCTAGACTGCTTGGCTTACTGCAAATCCACCCACTTATTATTATTGGTGTTCGCTTATGATTGTTCATGCTTTCTTGGAGTGCTGGAATTTTGTGGATGTTGAATCTGTACAAGGTCGTCATTTTACTCAAATCTGGGAACCTTTCTGGAGGGAGCTCACATCTTATGCTCGAAGCAAAATATTGAACATATGATTTGTATCTGTATAGATTCTAACTGTTTAGGGTAATTGACATGCCCATCATGGGGGAGGGAAGGGACGGGGTTTAACTTGTGTTTGTTGTTTGAAGTTGTAATGATTATTTTGCAATGTGTTTTTGTTTACTCCTGAAAATTAATAAAAATATTTAACCATAAAATGAGAAAAAAGGGGACATAATGAGATATCCAAGATTTACTTCCATTGAAAGCACTGGGATGGATACAGACATTTGGTTTTACCTCCATTGAAAGCAATGGAGGTAAAACCCAGGTGTCTTAATCTGTCCTCTGTTTTCTGGAGTTATATGGTAACCCAAAGCTTGCTGAACTCTCTGGCCAGGGTTACAAGTGTAACAGTGCTAGTTGGACCCCCAAACGCCATGTCTTATCTATATTTTGCACACAGTAGTGGATGGTGAGCTGAATGGGGAAATGTCCTGGCTGTACTCTATACAAGTGTGTTGAGGATTCTAGAATGTGCTCTCATGTTGGTCCACAGCTACTGCAATTTGCACTGCAACCGTCATTGAAGATGTTGCCATGATTCAAAGCCATGCAGGGTGTTAACCAAACTCAGTAGATATGCAGTCATACATAAAATTGTGCAGTATGGTCAAACAGCAAAAACATACAGCAGAGACATCAGTCCATCAGTGGCAGAAAAGATTTGTGAGGAAGGCCAAATCTTCAGTGCACAATGTTTCCTTTAACATTTGGCTTCCTCAAACAGCCTTTCTGTGATTTGTGGAGTGACACTTGTCTTACCTATTTCTTTTTATCTTTTGTTTTTTTTTACTTTGTTGGAAGAAATGTGCTTGCTTCTTGGTGTTGCTTTGTTTGAGATGCAGTAGGGTCATTAATTTTGGAGCCTGGTTTACACCAGTGATAGCTACACATTCTTCAGCAGCACATCCTGACCCCTATCTCTCTTCTATTCTGTCAACTAAACTGAAGTTATCACATTTGGGCAGCCAGAGAAAACCACACAGGACACTTATACATTAATTCAAACCATTTAAAAAATTTTTAAATTCTTAACTTAAAAAAATCTTTATAATAAAATAAAATATTTTAAAATAAAATTGCAACTTTTTTCAAAATTAGGAGGGCGAGGATGCCCCCAAGAGCTGCCTCATGAGGGGGTTGACTAAAAGCATTGGGAGGGGTCAAACCCTTGGGATGCAGCATGCCCTTGGTCACCAGAACGGTTCCCTTGGGCATGTTCCACCCTGTCCACATGCCCTTCTAATGCCTGTAGTTGGCCTAAAATGTCCTCCATAGCCCACATCCTCTCCAATACATCAAGGATTCCAGGGACAGGGAAGAAAGAGAATGTGTTTGTGTATATGTATGGGATTTTTTTGGAAGGAGTGACAATTCAGACCCTACCCTGGCCCTGCCCTTTTTAGCCACTCTACAGTTCCATTTTCTTTTTTTCTTTTTTTTTTTTACAAATTAGGCCCAGCATTTCCATAAATAAGTTACAAAATTCATGTTTTGCTCCTATTTTATAAAATATATAATTGATGAAGATTAACCCCTGCCCCCTTTTATAAAACTTTGCAAGAGATTTTTTACTGTAGGCTGGCCGATGTTCATAGGAGCTAAAAACCTCTTGCATGGTTATGTAAAATGTGTGTGGGGGGAGAGGGGGATTAATCATTTATAAATATTTAAAAATAATTCTTATGTTTTCAGTCTACAGAGCCTTTCCATGAATGGGTGCAAGATTACAGATGGGGCCATAAATGTTCTGGTTAAAAAACATGGGAAAAGGTAATTTATGTTTATGTATGTGAGCTAGAGCATGGTAATTCTATGATTGTACTGAGGTTTTTACAGCATATGTAGGCCTATGGGAGATATAGGAGACATTTTCAATATGACATTTAAATCCAATTTTGGATGCTTTTGTCAATTGATATTCCATCAGTAAAAGACATTTCATCATCAGACATCCCTATTTGCAATATCTCTGATGTCATTCTAATACCAACTGAGGCTGATGCATTACATAAGAGTCTTTCTTTTGTCCCGACTGCACGTTACAACTCCTTTCAAACAAGGATTGATCTTTTTAAATTCACTCAAAAATTATGCATCATTCAATCCTTTGCGAATACAACACAAAATCATTTTGATGTTTCTATTGTAAAGAAACCTTCCCGCTGGATAGTACCTGGTCCCATAGATCCATTGATACATTCTTTTTCATCATGTGTAGAACAAGCTGTTGGGAGTGTGTGGCGCAGGGGTTAGAGCTATAGCCTAAGCACCCTGAGGCTGCGGGTTCAAATCCCTCACTGCTTCTTGTGACCCTGGGCAAGTCACTTAGGGCTCCTTCTACTAAGGTGTGCTAGCGGTTTTAGCGTGCGCTAAACGTTAACGCCTCCATAGAGCTTGCGTTAGTATTTTTCGTTTAGTGCAAGGTTAGCGCACGCTAAAAACACTAGCGCACCTTAGTAAAAGGAGCCCTTAATCCCCTTATTGCCCCAGGTACACTAGATAGAGTTTGAGCCCACCGGACAGATAGGGGAATATGATAAAGTACCTGAATGTAAACCACTTAGGATATAAATGATATATAAATAATAAAATAAATTGACAAATTGGAACAGAAAAAGAAATATTTTTACAATGTGACAAAGGCCAAAGGAGGGAGCATCTCTCCTGCTGCAATCGTTGCGGGGGGGGAGGGGGAGGGGAGGTTGCCGGGGCTGCTGAGCTGATTGCGGCAGCCAAAATATCATGCAAACAGAATACTGCAGTCACACATGACAGGAATAGTGTTAGGCTTTGCAGTCCCCAGTTATGTCTCTAGCAGGATATATATTTCAAATCTGATATATTGTAATGACAAAATAGAAATAAAATGATTTTTTTCTACCTTTTGTGGTCTCTGCTTTCATCTTCTTTTCACTCTTTTCCTACCAGCGTCTGCCCATTCCATCCACTGTCTGCCCTCTCCCCTTTCCATCCAGCCTGTGCCTCCTCTCTTCTTTTTACATCATTCATTCCAGCTTCACTGCTTTCTTCATTTTTATCTCTCCTACACCAGATCTAGCATCTTTATCCCTCTCTCATTTCTCTGCTGACCCCCTTTCCAGCATCAATCTCTCTCTTCTTTCTCATTCCTGTCTCTCCCCTTTCCCTCATCTGATCTCTCCATTCCACCCTGACCCCTTTCCCTCCTCTAATCTCCCTGCCAGCTGTTTCCTTCCTTTTTTCCTTCTCCCTTCCCTCCTCCCCCCTATCCAACAGTAGCTCTCTTCCCATCCCTTTCCCTCTTCCCCTCCCAGCAGCATCTCTCCTTCTACCTCCCTCCAGGTGCAGTAGCAGTTCTCCCTTTATCCAGCAGCTTCCTAGCCTCCAACAGTGGCTTCCTCTCCTTCCAGCAGCTCTCAGTACTTACCTGCAGCAGTGATTTCCTTAGGCAGCCTTGGGTCCGTTGCTGCCTCTGAGGAAAGGGGAAGTTGCTGAAGTGAATCACTGCCCTGGTAAGTACAGAGCTGCTAGGAGAGGAGACAGCCACTGTTGAAGGCTCCCCATGATCTTACTCCTGCTGTGCCCTGCACATTCGCGACCCCCCCCCCCCCAGCCGGCAAAAACAGCTTTGCACCACAGGCCCTGCTGCCCAAGATGAGCCAGAGGCCCCTACCCGTCGCATCCTGCACTTGGGCAGACTCTCAGCACAGACGCTGCTGATGGCCCCAATCCACACGCTGACTCCCCCCCACGCATGCTGACCATCTCCTTTCTACTTGCACCTTCCTCGCGGCCCTCTTCGGCGACTTGGCAGGGGCAGCGATCAAGACAGGCTGCCAACGTCGGGCATTCCCTCTCTGAGTCCTGCCTATTTTGTTTCAACTTCCTGTTTTCGCATAGGCGAGACTCACAGAGGGAATGCCTGACGTCGGCAGCCTGTCCTGATTGCCCGAGGCTGGGAGGAACATCACCGGGGCAGGAAATTTAACGGCGTCGATCTCGCCGGCCCTCTGCGGACCGGCAGGAATTTTCTGTGGACCGGCGGTTGAAGAACTGTGCTTTAATGTACAACGCTACATAGGTCTAGCAACTCTATAGAAATGATAAGTAGTAGTAAGTAGAAACATAATAATGCATGATTAGTGTGTAGGGAAATTAACGGTAATTTTACATAGGAATTTGTTGTGCAATGGTTTTAACTATTTTCCATATCTGTTTATTTCCAAGGCCTGGCATTTTTTTATATCTTTATAAATCCATTAAACAAAACAAGAAACCTGATTGTCTCAGGTGGATGAAAATAAATACAATTACTTAGACAATCTTAAGTAACATCTGAAAGGCTATTTGCAGAATACTGTTAATCTAAACACTTTCCATTCTGGTGCTTTTTATTTTCTGTTCCAGTCTCAATAAATTGGAAGTGTTTGGCTGTCATACTCTTACTGCAAAATGCCTGGGTTCCATGGCTACTGAGTGCGCACAATTGCAGATCCTCAACATTGGCAGAGTCCCCAAAGTAACAGATGTCTGCTTAGCAATGATAGCTTCGTGCTTGGATAAACTAACTGTGTTGAATGTAACAGGACTCAGTGTGGTAAGATTATGTGATTACTTACTAGTTATTTATAAGTAAGATGATACTAGGTAACGTGTTTCAATGTGAACATCACTGTTCCCTCTAAGCTGAGTGGGAGTCCTCTAACTGCATTCCTGCCAGTGGGGGGGCAGTACTTCAATATTGTGTTTTCAATCTCTAGCTACAGGCAGGTTACCTGGAGCCCTGCAGAGCTTGCTAATCCCTCACTATTGAAAATGTAATAGTGAAACAGCACCTCCCACTGACAGAACTGTAGATGGAGGACTCCCACTCAGCTTAGAGGGGACAGTAGTGACCGTCGCTGGGAAAAGGTGACTAAAGTAGCAGATCCAAAATGTTGAGACTGGCCAGTTTTTCATGTTGTGTGTCCATAAAGCAGAATGAAAAAGTTACTTATTTGAACTTCTGTATCTTTTTTATTTTTTCATGTAAAAGGATGGGGGTTTAGACTTTTGTATTACAAATTGTTCACTCTGAACAGAATTCATTAAAATTTAATATTTTTGTTTCTGGTGTGACCTTCTTAGATATGGTCACATATAACATAAAAGTTCTCTGGTTATCTAAATCACAACAAAAACATACCAGTGCATGCAAGACTGCAGATGGTACATACAGGCCCACAGATGGTATATACAGGCCCACATCTATCATTAATTACTCTCCAGATTATCCTCTGGTGTATTCATATCCTATCTAATAAAACGCTAGCCGCACATGCGCACTCAACTGCGTGCTTCCGTTTTCCCTGATATGTGAGATGTAGGTCCGTGGCCTTGCAGGAGTGCGCATGCGCAAGTCCCCAGCCTTACTTTCCAGCACCTACCACTCGCCGCCAGCGCTGGACTTCCTGCTCTCCATGTCGGCTCCTCTCACCAGCCGCACCAGCGTCTGAGAAGGCTTCCGATGCTGTCGGGATCGAGAGGAGCCGTGGTGACACCTCGCGGGGCAGGAAGGGAAGCCCAAAACACTCCAGCCGCGAAGGGATGCCACGGTCCCGACTCAAAACCAGCTGATTCCAGCAGCGTGTGCAGCACTCTATACACGCTGCTTCGGGGCCATTTACTGCCCTGATTTGCTCTGCCGCGTCTCTGATGATGTCATCAGGGACGTGCCAGAGTAAATCATCTTCAAATCTTTTAATGGAACTAATTTTACATACTGCCGCTAAATTTGTTCACCTGGTGATCATGGGAGATTTTAATTGTGCAGGTGGTCTAGGACAAGATAGTTATCAAAAATTATTTCTTGAGACTATGAAATTTAGTCAGTTGGTTTCAGTCCTCACGCATGTGTTGGGAAAACCCCTTGATTTGATATTTGTATCAAAATCTTTGTCTCAGTTTTGGCAAGTGAAAGATGTGGTTCCAGTAAGCTGGTCTGACCATTATATTATTTATTGTTTGTCTATTCAAATTAATAAGATAAAGTCTGAGAATAAGTTAACATCTATTAAAGTTTCTAAAGTAAGGAAAATATGACATTTGGCCTTTATCTGTTGTCATGTTTCTATCAAGAGGGCCTGGGATAGGCTCATGGGATCTCTCAGAGAGAGAAAGAGATAATGGTTACTGTGGATGGGCAGATTAGATGGGCCATTTGGCCTTTATCTGCTATTATGTTTCTATGACTGACATTTTAAATATTGTTCAGTTTGCAATTCCATCTTTTGATGGTTTTGACCTTTTGGCTAATCTTTAAGACTGGAGCAGGATAATGTCTGTAATAGCTGACAAAATTCTTGATTTTAAATCAATTATAGTTACTACTACCGTATTTTCGCGGATATAACGCGCACCCGTGTAAAACGCGCACACGGGTATAGCGCGCAGAAATCACGATGACATGTACAAAAACTTTTGTATACCGCGCTCACGGGTATACCGCGCATGATGCCCGACGCTCCTTTCGCCTGCCCTGACTTTCCGTGCGCTGTCCCGACTCTCCGTTCACCCCCCCTGACTTCCGTGCACTGCCCTGACTTTCCGTGCGCTGTCCCGACTCTCCGTTCACCCCCCCTGACTTTCCGTGCACTGTCCTCCCTTGAAGTCCTGTCCCCCCTTGAAGGTCTGTCCCCATCCTGAAAGCCTGATGCCCCCCCCCGACGTCCGATACATCCCCCCCCCGGCAGGACCACTCGCACCCTCACCCCGAAGGACCGCCGACTCCCCAACAATATCGGGCCAGGAGGGAGCCCAAACCCTCCTGGCCACGGCGACCCCCTAACCCCACCCCGCACTACATTACGGGCAGGAGGGATCCCAGGCCCTCCTGCCCTCGACGCAAACCCCCTCCCCCCAACGACCGCCCCCCCCAAGAACCTCCGCCCGTCCCCCAGCCGACCCGCGACCCCCCTGGCCGACCCCCACGACACCCCCACCCGCCTTCCCCGTACCTTTGTGTAGTTGGGCCAGAAGGGAGCCCAAACCCTCCTGGCCACGGCGACCCCCTAACCCCACCCCGCACTACATTACGGGCAGGAGGGATCCCAGGCCCTCCTGCCCTCGACGCAAACCCCCCTCCCCCCCAACGACCGCCCCCCCCCAAGAACCTCCGACCGCCCCCCCAGCCGACCCGCGACCCCCCTGGCCGACCCCCACGACCCCCCCACCCCCCTTCCCCGTACCTTTGGTAGTTGGCCGGACAGACGGGAGCCAAACCCGCCTGTCCGGCAGGCAGCCAACGAAGGAATGAGGCCAGTAAGCTCCGCCTACTGGTGGGGCCTAAGGCGCGTGGGCCAATCAGAATAGGCCCTGGAGCCTTAGGTCCCACCTGGGGGCGCGGCCTGAGACACATGGTCGGGTTGGGCCCATGTGCCTCAGGCCGCGCCCCCAGGTGGGACCTAAGGCTCCAGGGCCTATTCTGATTGGCCCACGCGCCTTAGGCCCCACCAGTAGGCGGAGCTTTAGGACGGATGGGCCAATCCGGCCTCATTCCTTCGTTGGCTGCCTGCTGGACAGGCGGGTTTGGCTCCCGTCTGTCCGGCCAACTACCAAAGGTACGGGGAAGGGGGGTGGGGGGGGTCGTGGGGGTCGGCCAGGGGGGTCGCGGGTCGGCTGGGGGGGCGGTCGGAGGTTCTTGGGGGGGGCGGTCGTTGGGGGGGGGAGGGGGGTTTGCGTCGAGGGCAGGAGGGCCTGGGATCCCTCCTGCCCGTAATGTAGTGCGGGGTGGGGTTAGGGGGTCGCCGTGGCCAGGAGGGTTTGGGCTCCCTTCTTGCCCGATATTGTCGGGAAGTCGGCGGTCCTTCGGGGTGGGGGTGCGAGTGGTCCTGCCGGGGGGGGGGGATGTATCGGACGTCGGGGAGTCGGCCGGGCAAGAGGGCTTGGGCTCCCTCTTGCTCCGATCGTGGATGCGGGTGCGGGTGGGAGCGCGTGCGAGCGGTCGTTCGGGGTGGGGGTGTGAGCGGTCCTGCTGGGGGGGTGAATCGGGCGTCGGGCGGGGTGGGAACTATGTTTAAAAACTTTTGTATACCGCGCTCAGGCATATAACGCGCGAGGGGTATGCGCGGTAGGTAAAAACGCGTATAACGCGCGCGTTATATCCACGAAAATACGGTACTACTGTTAATTATTTCTATAGCGGTACCAGATGTATGGAGCACTGTACAAAGTCACAACAAAGACAGTCCTTGCACAAATAGTTAGTGACACAGAGAAAAATAGTTGGTTCCACTAAGGTGTGTCCCTCTTTTGAAGGCAGTTGAGACATTTGGAAAGTAAATGACAGAAAAATCCCTCAGAATATCTGCGTATTAAGCGTAGATTATAGAGTAAACTTTATTATCAAAAAGATTTAAAGAGTAAGACAGAATTTGTAAACTAGAGACTAGAGGATATTGATTACAATCCTCACCATGTGTTTAAGATAATCTACATATGATTTAACAAGTGATTCTTAAAAAAAAAAAAAGAAAGAACATTGAGATTAATACGCTTATAGCAGACAGATTTTTGTGCTATTTCCACCTTATTTAATGAGATACCGAGGACAGCTGCTGAATTTAGTTTAATGGAGTCGAAAGATGAAGTTAATGATCAGGTACAAAAAGATGAGGTCCAATATCAGGTTCATAAATTGGAATTTAATCAATTCTGCGACAATTAGTTCTGTCACTATATCTCAGGTTGAGCAAATTGTGTCCTCGGTAAAGTTTTTGGCAGCTCAGACAGACGTTGTTCCATTCAGGACTTTTTCTTCTAGTAAGAAAATTTTGGCTCATTTTATAAGTCACAGTCAATCTGTTTTTGAACTTAGGAATTGTTCCAAATTGCTTAAAGAAATCAGTAATCACTCCAGTTAGTAAAAGGAATTCATTAGTTAGTGAAAACTATGTTGGGTTCAGACCCATCTCAAATTTATTGATCTTGGCTAAAATAATGGAAAAGATTGTTTTAAGCTATCTTAATGACATTTTGGAAGAAAATAAACTATTACATTTTATGCAATCTGGATATAGAAGACATCACAATACAGAATCATTATCGCTAAATCTGACCAGTGAAATTTTGTGTAAGGTTGACTCTGGTCTAGATGCTTTATGGATACAATTTGATCTGACTGCAGTGTTTGATACAGTTTCACATTTGAAGCTGTTGCAAAGGCTCAAAGGATTGAGTTTGCATTCTACAGTATTTCAATGGTTTATTTCCTATTTTTCAAATTGCTGATATTTGATGTCTTGGAAAAATGAAATGTCAGAGAAAGGGGTGGTTACATCAGGTATACCCCAGGGATCTTTGTTATCATCAGCCCTTTTCAATATATATTTAGTGTCTCTTGCAAAATTGTTAGAATCTTTAAACATGAAGTTCCATATCTTTGCAGATGACATTTAATTGCTAGTTTTTGTGGGGAACAATCAGGAGGCAGCAAATAAAAATCTTAATGTACAACTGGCAACAGTTTAATTGTAAATGCAGAGAAATCCACAGCCATGTGATTATTGCATAGAAATATGACATTGAAAGTTGTGCCAGAAATTGATGGAAAACCAATTCAACTTAAGTCTGCAATTACTACTTTATGAGTGCGCTGTGACTTTGGGTTAAGTTTTAAACACAAATAATGCATGTTGTCAAGATGTGTTTCTTCCATCTGAGATTGTTGAGTCAGCTGAAACCTGTTTTTAGAGTAGAAAATCTTACTAAATTGATTCATGCTTTCATCACTAATCGTTTAGACCAGTGTTTTTCAACCTTTTTACACCTATGGAATGGCAGAAATAAAAAAATGATTCTGTGGATCGGCATCGGTCTGTGGACCGGCGGTTGAAGAACACTGGGCTAAGTCATGGGCCAGACCCCGTCCATCTCTACCCAATCTCCACCCCAGACCCCGCCCCCATAATAGTACTAATTGCACCTTGCACGTCCCTTGCCTCATCTGGAAGCCTTCCCTCTGACGTTGCAACGTCAGAGAGAAGACTTCTGGTTCAGGCGCAGGATGCCCGTAGGAGCCACTGCCTGTGGCTTTGTGCACTGAATCAGTTAGGAAGAGGGAGCTGACTCAAAGATAACGCCGCATCAATCGCACTGTGGACCGGCGGTTGAAGAACAATGTTTTGGGCCTGATACATGTGTTGGCCTTGTGGACCGGCAGGAAATTTATGTGGACCGGCACTGGTCCATGGACCGGTGGTTGAAGAACACTGGTTTAGACCATTGTGTTGCAAACTTATTAAGCTGCGGCACACTAATCTTGGGGCTGCAGCTGGAGGGCACCCGGAAATGCGCAGACATCACATGTCATCACATTGACATCTGCGTATGTGTGGATGTTCTCCAGCTACCTGCATATGCATATGTCCTTCAGTCCTGAGCCTCCTATTATTACTGGGGGGAGGGGAGGAGAGGGATGCTGCAGATGAGAGCTAAGGAGAAGAAGCAGAATGCACCACAGGCACATCCTGTAAGCAGTCTTCTTTGCCGGCATCTCGTGGCACACCTGGAATGTGCCATTGCACACAGTTTGTGATACACTGGTTTAGACTATTGTAATACATTATTATTGGGGTCCAGTAAAGCTAATTTATTTCACATACAACTGATTCAAAATATAGCTGCTAAGCTGTTAACTGCATATACAGTTATAAGGATCTGGATGTAAATATGTTTGGGTATAAATCTACCTCACACTGTATCTTCAAGGACGCCTGAGCCCCACCACTCCACCGCTGTGTGATTTCTCAAAAAAATGCGGGAAGATTTACATGGTGCCTCATCATTGGCTGTCCCACTTGTTGTATATCAAGTGTTTTTCTCAAATAACATTTTCCCTGTTTCTCTTATTTTTAAATACTTTCGTTTTATAGTTATTTTAAATATGATAAATATAACAAACAGTATAAATATAAAGTGCAATTGTACTTAGCTTAATCACAGCCAAACCTGGGAGTCTGACCCGACATGTTTCGCACAAAGAAGTGCTGTATCAAGGGTCTCCCTATGGTAACAAAGAAAAGGAAGCTGTAACACAAACATTCTTATACAACTGCCTCCTCCACTTAAGCTTAGGCTTAAGCTGTTAACTGCAGCATGTAGAAATGATCATATTACACTAGTTTTGTATGAATTGCCTTGGCTACCTGTGTATGACAGAGGCTATGAAACCCTGCCCCTTCCTCAGGTTAGTTCAGCTTAGAGAATGACACGGTGGCTGTTACCCGTGGCTAGTCACAGGTAGCCGTGGGTAACCGGCCGAAATGGTGAGGGAGGAAAAAGTGCTCACAGCGAGTATGGGGACAAGGCCATCCACCGCCCCGTGGAGCGGTGAATGGCCTTGTCCCCACAGTTAGGGGAAGGAACGCGTGCGGTCACCAATTGCGCAGCCCCCTCACTCCTTCCTACCTACCCAAATCTATCTAACTCCCTCCCCCTTACCTTCACAACATGTTTTGAGTAACTTTCACAAAGTCATCAGAGCCTGCAAGTAGTAGGGTGCATGTGTGGATGGAAGTTTCTCCTTTGATGCAACTTCCGGTTGCGTCAGAAGAGAAGCTTCCGCCCACACACGCACGCTACTATTTGCAGGCTCCAATGGCTTTGTGAAAGTTACTCAAAACGTGCCATGAAGGTAAAGGGGAGGGAGGGGGGCCGCGCGAGAGGTGCCGAAGGACGGTGAGGTGGCGAGAGGGAAGGGTGGTGGAGGAAAGGAACAGACGCTGAAGGGGGGTGGAGAGGAACAGACGCTGAAAGGAAATGGGGAAGACAGAGTGGGGAGAAGACGCTGAAAGGACATGGGGAAGACAGAGTGGGGAGAAGACGCTGAAAAGACATGGGGAACATAAGAACATAAGAATTGCCGCTGCTGGGTCAGACCAGTGATCCATCATGCCCAGCAGTCCACTCACGAGGCAGCCCCCAGGTCAAAGACCAATGCTTTAAATGAGTCTAGCCTCACCTGCTTATGTTCCAGTTTAGCAGGAACTTATCCAACTTTGTCTTGAATCCCTGTAGGGTGTTTTCCCCTGTAACAACAGACTCCGGAAGAGCGTTCCAGTTTTCTACCACTCTATGGGTGAAGAAAAACTTCCTTACGTTTGTACGGAATCTATCCCCTTTCAACTTTAGAGAGTGCCCTCTCATTCTCCCTGCCTTGGAGAGGGTGAACAATCTGTCTTTATCTGCTAAGTCTATTCCCTTTAGTATTTTGAATGTTTCGATCATGTCCCCTCTCAATCTCCTCTTTTCAAGGGAGAAGAGGCCCAGTTTCTCCAATCACTCACTGTACGGCAACTCCTCCAGCCACTTAATCATTTTAATCGCTCTTCTCTGGTCTCTTTTGAGTAGTACTGTGTCCTTCTTCGTGTATGGCGACCAGTGCTGGATGCAGTACTCCAGGTGAGGGCGCACCATGGCCTGGTACAGCGGTATGATAACCTTTTCCGATCTGTTCATGATCACCTTCATAATCATTCCTAGCATTCTGTTTGCCCTTTTCGCCGCTGCCACATATTGCACGGTCGGCTTCATTGACTTGTTGATCAGAACTCCCAAGTCTCTTTCCTGGGAGGTTTCTCCAAATACCATCCCGGACATCCTGTGTTCGTGCATGAGATTTTTGTTACCGACATGCATCACTTTACACTTTGCCACATTGAACCTCATTTGCCATGTCGATGCCCATTTCTCAAGCTTGATTATGTCACGTTGCAGATCTTTGCAATCCCCCTGTGTCTTCACTATTCTGAATAACTTCGTATTGTCCGCAAATTTAATCACTTCACTCGTCATGCCAATGTCTAGATCATTTAATAAAGATGTTGAAGAGCACAGGTTCAAGCATCGAACCCTGCGGCACCCCACTGGTGATGCTATTCCAGTCCAAGTATTGTCCATTTACCCCCATTCTCTGTTTCCTCCAGCCAGTTTTTAATCCACGTGAGTATTTCACCCTCAATTCCATGGCTCACAATTTTCCAAAGTAGTCGTTCATGTGGAACCTTGTCGAACGCCTTCTGAAAATCCAGATATACAATGTCAACCAGGTTGCCCTTGTCTATCTGCCTGTTTACTCCCTCGAAGAAGTGCAGCAAATTTGTCAAACAAGATCTGCCTTTGCTGAAACCGTGCTGGCTGGTCCTTATCTAAGGTGACCATATGTTCCGTTTTCAACGGGACAGTCACATTTTCGGACCGACCGTCCCATTGTCCCGACCCACCGCTTCGGGACACCAAAATGTCCCGTTTTCAGGGACACATCCTGAAGCTGTGCGCAGGGACACCAGGACGGCCGATCACTTTCTCTCCCTGCTGCGCCGTTTGAAACCCTGGGCCGCCGATGCTGCTTCTTGGCTTCTTCCTGACGTCAATTTTGATGTCGGAGAGGAGGTTCGGGCCAGTCAAGCAGCAATTGGCTGGCCACGAACTTCCTCTCCGACGTCAAAATTGACGTTGGGAAGAAGCCAAGAAGCAGCGGCGACGGCCCAGGGTTTCATTCGGTGCAGTAGGGAGGCGGACTAGCAGGCAGCGGCGGTATACGGGCGGGCGGGGGGTTTGAATCCGCAGGGGGGGGGAGTGTGAATCGCTGGGGGTTGAAACAGGCACTGGAGGGAGGGAAGGAGGTAGGCAGTTAGGCTAGCTTCGGGGGAGGGACAAAGGCAAGGGAAGACATAGGAAGGAGGCACTGGGGGCACTAAGGACACAGGACAGAGGCACTGAGGACATTATGGACATGAGAAGGAGGCACTGGGGGCACTTTGGACATGGGAAAGAGGCATTGGGGGCACTATGGACATGGGAAGGAGGCACTGGGGGCACTATGGACTTGAGACGGAGGCACTGGGGGCACTAAGGACACAGGACAGGCACTGAGGGCACTAGGAACAGAGGCACTGGGGCACTAAGGACACAGGACAGAGGCACTGAGGGGCACTATGGACATAGGAAGGAAGGACGGAGGGAATAGAAAGGGACAATTGTTAGGCCTGAGAGCAGAAAAAAAGAAATGAAAGAAAGGATACACAGACAGAAGGAAACACAACCAGAGACTCATGAAATCACCAGACAACAAAAGTAGGAAAAATGATTTTATTTTCAATTTAGTGATCAAAACGTCAGTTTTGAGAATTTATATCTGCTGTCTATATTTTGCACTATATTTGTCTATTTTTCTATAGTTACTGAGGTGACATTGCATATTTTAAAGACATTTGCCTTGACATCTTTGAAAAACCCCCAAATATAAATGATAATTAACATTTTCTCTGCATATAGTGTGCTTTGTAGTTTTTTTTAATTTTAAGGTTACCATTATGAATTAATATGAAGATATTATGTGTACATGAAAAATGAATGGAAGAAATTGGGGGCGGGGCTAGGGCAGGGTTGGGGCGGGGCTAGGGCAGAATTAGGGGCGGGACTGCCAATTAATAGATGTCCCCTTTTGATGAAAAAAATAAATGGTAACGTTATCCTTATCAGACCGTGTCCGTCAAGGTGATCAATGATGCAGTCCTTTATCAGTGCCTCTACCATCTTTCCCGATACCGAGGTCAGACTCACCGGTTTGTAGTTTCCCGGATCTCCCCCTCAAACCATTTTTGAAGACAGAGTGGTGAGAAGACGCTGAAAGGAAATGGGGAAGAGAGATTGGGAGAAGGCGTTGAAGGGAAATGGGGAACAAAGATTGGGGAGAAGATGCTGAAGAGAAATGGGAATGACAGAGTGGGGAGAAGACGCTTAAGGGAATGGGGAAGAGAGAATGGGGAGAAGATGCTGGAAGGGAAGAAGACGAGGAAAGGCTGAAAAATTTGCGGCTGTACTCACTCGAGGAACATAGGGAGAGAGGAGACATGATCGAGACGTTTAAGTATATTACCGGCCGTATTGAGATGGAAGAAGAGATTCTCTTTCTCAAAGGACTCTCAGCCACAAGAGGGCATCCGCTCAAACTCAGGGGCGGGAAATTTCATGGCAACACCAGGAAATATTTCTTCACCGAGAGAGTGGTTGATCCTTGGAACAAGCTCCCGGTGCAGGTGATCGAGGCAAACAGCGTGCAAGAATTTAAGAGCAAATGGGATGCCCATGTGGGATCCCTTAGAAGGTTAAGCCAAGGGAACCTGTCACCAGGAGTGGTATCCCTAGGTTAGTAGACTTGGGGGTGGGTCAGTAGAGTGGGCAGACCTGATGGGCCATGGCCCTTATCTGCCGTCATCTCCTATGTTTCTATGTTTCTATGAGATGCCAGACTATGGGGGAGCGGAGAGAAGAAGATGGGTGCCAGACCAATTGGAGGGGGGGGGGGGGTGAAGGGAGAGGCACAGTAACAGAGCAAATGGAAGACGCAGAGAGAAGACAGACAGTGGATGGAAGGAATTGAATGAGAAAATGAGGAAGCAGAAACCAGACAACAAAGGTAGAAAAAAAAATTTATATTTATTTATTTTTTTTGCTTTAGGATAAAGTAGTATATTAGTTGTATTTATAAAAAATTATAAACAAAGCCCTGACAGCTGAGCATCTCTTTCTCTAGTTCAGCAGCCAGAGCTTTGATTTATAAGGAAGGAATAAGCTAAATATTGCAGTACTGAGGCTTGTATGGATGCTGCGGGGATGGGGACTGGGCAGAGACAGTGGTTGCGGGGACGGGGCGGGGACAGTGGTTGCAGGGACAGGGTGGGGACAGTGGTCGAGGTGACGGGGACAAATATTTCCCCCGTGTCATTCTCTAGTTCAACTCCTCAGACAGAAGATTTCCTGGAGGAACTTCCAGCACTCCCCCTGCTGGCCAGCTGGAAGAAAGGCAAGGAGGCTTAGAAAGGGAAACAGCTTCAGGAGAGGGGGAGGGGATGAAAGTGTCAAACCAGGAAGTAGAGGAGGAGAGTTTAAAGGGAAGAGCCAGGATCAGAACCAGAGGTCCCAGAGTGAAGGAAGGATGTGGAGGATCAGGAGAGAACTGTAACTTTTTCCCAACTGAGGTAGGAATCTGCTGAACTGAAGTTTGGTTTGTTTGTTTTTTGGCCTACATGGGAATAAGTAAAAAGGCAGCATTTTAAAACTTTCTCTCAGAGATGGTTGCATGAATTGTGCTCCTGGCTGGACACGAAGGACTGACAACCAGAACTCTGGACTGACTAAACTAAACTGAGAGGGACAGTGTATTTTGGGAAAGCAGTGGGTTTCTTTGAGGGGAGATATGTGAGGAAAACAGACCCCCAATTCTGTGTAAATAAAAGCTTATTCTCCTACCTCTCCAGACTGCTTGTTAGTGTTTGTGTGATTCTTGTTTGAGTAACTGGACTAAATAGATTGAATTTAAGGTGTTATGTCTAGTTTTCAAGGCTTGGCATCTCCTGTTTCCTGGGTATTTGAGTAAAAAATTGTCTAAATATCAGCCAGGAAGAGCTTTAAGATCCTCACATGGTGAGGATTAAGACAAATCCTCACTGGTATCTGGATTAGGACAAATTAAACTAGAAAATACAAGAAAAAGAGCTTTCTCCTATGCGCGTAATAGTGCGCGCTAATTTGCCGGCCGTGCTATCCGCTACCGCCTCCTCTTGAGCAGGCGGTAGTTTTCCGGCTAGAGCGGGGGTTAGCACGTGCTAAAAATGTGTGTGCGATAAAGCCGCTAACGTGGCTTCGTAAAAGGAGCCCCGTGTTATCTGAGTATTTTTGAGGGTCTGACATACTGTGCATTTTGATAACAATAAAAGTCAGGTTTATTTCAGCAACATTACGGATTTAAAATTTTATTGTAAATTTCTTGTTTTAGATTTTGAGTTTTATTGTTTATATCTTTATAAATATATTGTGATGTATTTTTGAAGTTTGTAGCTTTGTAAACCACAAGCATTGGTACAAGCATTATAGCAAGTAAATAAATCCAATCCAGTCCAACAGTAGCAGGAAATCTTGTGGAAACAGGACAAAGAAGCACTGAGATGGTTCAGTCAGGGTGAGAGTTTTTTGGGGGGTAAATAAGCCTATGTGAGAGATGCATTGGGTATCAGACTGTGTCTGTAGACAAATTTGTCCAGAAGAATTTGAGAGTAAAAACATTCTGCCACACTGGCAGAAAGAACAAATGAAAAAGCAAAGAGCCCCTTCTTTGAAAGAAAGATTTAAATGCAACTAAGCATTCATCTGTATTGTATACTGTTTCACAGGCAGTCACAAAGGAGCTGCCATAGATAAGCCTCAAACACAGCTTCTGCAACTAAAGGACTGTAACTTCTGAGATCAATAAATGAACAGTGAGAAGATTACAAGATACCATGAGAGGGAAAGAACAAAATCAACATTGCAGGAAGACTGACTCCCCCCATCCAGCAAAGAGTACCAAAATTTTGGGTATTGATTTTGAGTGGGTGTGGGGGGAGAGCAGGGCCGGATTAAAGGATAGGCCTAAGAGGCACGTGCCTAGGGCCCGACATTGTAAGGGGGGGCCCCAGGGCCAGTGTTATAGAGAGCAAACAGAGCAGCTGCTCTAGGCCCCACAGATCCAGGAGGGCCCACGGTCATAGCTGCTTTATTAAAAAGCTAAATTGTCCTTTTCAGAGGGGCCCCAACATGGCAGCCATTCTCACAAGCTGCCAGCGGCTGCCCTGAAGATTTTCCTCTGCAGCGATCTGCCTGTCGGAAACAGGAAGTTGCGGCAGAGGGAAAACTTTGGGGCAGCCGCTGGCAGCTTGTGAGAACGGCTGCCATGTTGGGGCCCTTCTGAAAAGGAAAATTTTGGATACCGGGGAGGAGGGGGGGGGGAGCAGGGGAGAAGCGGTCTGCCCTGGGTGCTCCAAGACCTGGGATGTTGCAGTCGGCGTGAGCTCGGCCACCATCTTAGAACAGCCACTCTCGCTTGTCGAGGAGCAGGGGCAGCTGTTGCACGCGAGATGCGCTCGTCCGGAGGGAAGAGAACAGAGCGGATCAGTTTGGAGGTCCTTCACGGCCTGTGTCTGAGGATGTAAGGAAACATGGCTACTGAACACGTGAATGGGACTGAAGAGGTCATGAATACTTCTGCTCCAGTTACACATTCTGAGTATTTACAGACATTGCTTGATGCTGGCTGAAAAACTAGATGAAATTTACATATGCTGGGTTAGTTGCACATAGTGACCTGGATGAAAGAGCTATTGAAGTTTTAAAAGAATTTAATGAAGATGGTGCTTTAGCAGTGCTGCAACATTTTAAGGACAGCGATCTCTCGCATGTTCAGAACAAAAGTGCCTTTTTATGTGGAGTTATGAAAACATACAGGCAAAGAGAGAAACAGGGGACCAAAGTGGCAGATTCCAGCAAAGGGCCAGATGAGTCAAAAATAAAGGCTCTCTTAGAAAGGACAGGGTACACACTAGATGTGACCACTGGACAAAGAAAGTATGGTGGTCCGCCTCCAGATATTGTACTTTCAGGACATCAGCCTTCAGTTGGTACTGAGATTCCAAAATATCTTTTTGAAGATGAACTTGTTCCATTATTTGAGAAAGCTGGATCTATTTGGGATCTATGTTTAATGATGGATCCCCTGACTGACCTAAACAGGGAGGGAAAGGAAGGAATGAAAGGAGATGCCAGGGCATGGAGGTAAGAGAGGGAGGAAGGTATGTCAGACCAAGGGAAAAGTAAGGGGGGAAAGGAAGGAGGAGAGGTCAGAGCATGGAGGGAGAGGGAGAGATGGAAGGAAAGGAGAGAGATGCCAGGAAATCAGGGAAGGGAAAGAGACAGAGATGCCAGACCATGGGGTAAGAAGGAAAGAAAGGAGAAGAGAAAGATGCCAGAGCATAGGGAAGGGAGTGGTGACAGAGAGAGAGAAAAATGGAGAGGTGGCAGAGCTGAAATGAATCATGTACAAAGAAGAGAAGAGGCATAGGATAGACAGTTTATAGAAGGAGCATAGAAAGAAGGAAGATGCCATATGGAACAGGGAGAGGGCGGACAGTGGATGGAAGGGGACAGAGAGAGAGGGTAGACAGTGGATGGAAGGGAGAGAGAGGACAGATGCTAGCTAGAAAGAAGAGAGTGAAGACAAGATAATTAAAGCATAAACGACAAAAGGTAGAAAAAAGGTTTTTTGTTGCTTTAGAATAAAAAAGTATTGTAGTTGTATTGATAAAACTTTTATAAACAGAAAATAAGGCAATCTTTTTATTAATACCTTTTTTTTTTTTAACTAACTTTTAGACACCAAAACCCCCTTTCTCAGGTCAGGCAGGACAGTATAATGTCACAGCAGTATACTATATTGACCTGAAGAAGGAGACTATAGCCTCTGAAAGTTAATTGAAAATGGATTAGTCCAATAAAATGGTATATTCTTTTTTTCAATTTTTGTTTCATTTCTATTTGTTAATTTGTAAAGTGGTGATTGTTTGTCAGTTTCTTCAAATTTACATCTGCTATATTTATATTTTGCAGAGTATTAGGGGGCTATGTGTCATTGTTTCTGTGGTGTTTCACTGTATGCAATTTGGCTTCTTGGCGGTTCAGTTTGATCTTTATTGACATATTTCTATTTTTAGGGCTCCTTTTATTAAGCTGCGCTAGCGGGGTTAACGCACGTGACTTTTCATCACGCGCTAACCCCCGCACTGGCCTAAAAACTGTCGCCTGCACAAGAGGAGGCGGTATCGGCTAGTGTGGCCAGCGGTTTAGCGTGCGTTAAACTGCTAGCGTACCTTTGTAAAAGGAGCCCTTAGTTTGTGATTACTTATTCCATACTGGGTGAGGGTGTATCTGTGTTCTGTGTATATGAAAGACATGGTTTTTTGTTAGCTTTGACTAGCCTTATTTGGCAAAATGCATTGGGCATGGTTCTTGGGAGCACCTTGAATAAACCTGATTTAAATCTCTTTATTTTCTGCTTATCTTCTTTTGTTTCATGTTGGATTCTTTGGTGGACTGCTTGCCTTGTTGTTTCATTACAAGTTAACATACATGGAGTGGAATGTACTAGAGGAGTTACAGTTTTGGTTGTTTATACATACATATGGGTTATGGTTGGTCGACATAGAATGAGGCAGTTGAGAGGCGTTGTAAACTTGATTATTAATATAGACTTATATTTTGAATAGTATTACTGCTTTACAATATATTTGAACACTTTTATATATGTACTAGTCATTAAGCCCGTTACATAAACGGGTGCTAGAATATATGTATGTCTGTCTTTCTGTCTCTCTCCCTCCCACTGTCTCTCTCTCTCCCTGGCCCCCTTTCTCTGTCTTTCTGTCCCTCTCCCGGTGTCTTTCCTCCAGGTATTTCCCTTCCCCTCCAAGTCCCTGTGCAGCAGTATCAGCATTTTCCCCCATCCCCCTTCCCTACTCTTAGCACGATGTGGCCTACTCCTTTTGGCCCCTTCCGCTTCCCTCCCGCGGTGTAGCCTGCTCCAAGGGCCCCCCCTTCCCTTATCGTGTTTCCCGCAGGCAGGCCCAGCTTTTCCCTGCACGTACCGTTTGTTTTTTTTCTGTTTCCCTCCCTCGCGTGGCTGCCTGCCTGGTTCCACTGAGCGGTGGAAGGGAAGGAAGGGGGATTTGTTCGGAGAAGTTTGGGGGTTGAATAGAAGAAAAACGGTGCACTGGTATGCTAATCTTTCTTTGTTTTGAATAATTTAAAAAAAAAAAGAAATAAAAGTGGAAATAAGTAAATATGAAAACAGATAAATGGGGATGGGGCAGGGCCAGGGGGGCCCAGTGTACTTGTGTGCCTAGGGGCCCTCGAAGAATTAATCCTGCCCTGGGCGAGAGAGATCTCCCAAAGATTAGAGTTAAGTAGGCAGGCCATAATTAGAAATTCCATCAAAATATAAGGTTTCCTGAGGTAACTGAGCACACAAATTTGTTAGCCTAGGAGGAAATGTTATCTGGGGGGGGGGGGGGGGGGGGAGTGGCGCAGCACTTGGATCCTAAAACATAAACTTATAAGACTGCCATTTAATTGCACACAAACATGGAAATCATAACACAAAAGTGGCACCTCAAGAGGTAAATATAATGTAGGTGAAAGTGGGGTTTAAATAAATAAATAACAAGTGCACCACTTTATTTCAACTGAAAAGTCACTTCTAACGGAAGAAACAGGATGCTGGAGAGATTAACCACGCAACAGTCTAAATTGTGTAATGACAATATGAAAGTCCGAGAGCCCTGAAGAAATGGCTGATACCCGTGAAACGTTGGCTGCACATGAGACATCATAAAAGTCTGATAGCACAAAATCTAAAACTGTTGTTTAAAATCCCAGTCCCTACTGAAAAATTTAAAAGGCATTTAGTCGTTCTAATCGGAAGTTTTATGAGCCGATGATGTGGGCGGAGGTGGTTTGAGGTTATGACTTGAGGCTACCAAAGACTTGAGGCTTTTTCTTCCGTTAGAAGTGACTTTTCAGTTGAAATAAAGTGGTTTACTTGTTATTTATTTATTTATCTCAAGAGGTCTGTGTTAATGTGTTCTCGTTTTATTTCTGTTAATATCTTTGTTCAAATTTCAAGAAAAATAATTGTAAAATACTTATTGCAAATATGGTCATTTTCTCCCTTATTATTTGGTTCATGACTATAGGTCAGAGATCGAGTGGTTCATAACATTGTGAAGCGATGTCCCATGCTGGAGTCGCTGTCATTGAGCTGTTGCTTGCAAGTGACAGATGTAAGCCTGGTGGAAATTAGCACTTACCTTAAAACAATTCGGTGAGTTGAAAGACAATATAAAGTAATAGTTTCAGTATGATACTTCAGTATATGTATCTGCTTCCAAATGAATAAAAATAACAAATTCTTTACATATATAGCAAGAACAACTTGGACACTTTGGACATCTTGGCTCTGATTCTATAAATGGAGGAACACAGTGCATAGCGCATGCCAGTCTTAAGTTAGGTGCCGTTTATAGAATCGTACCTAGTGGCGCCTAAAGTGGACTTAAATGCATGCTATTTATGCCATGGTTTTCTTGGCCTAAATACCGGTGCCTAAATTAGGCACTTACCAACACCTAAGTCCAAAACAGGCACCTACACACAAAATATGCCCATGAAGTGCCCCCCCTAATCACGCCTACTTTCTAGCCTTGGGCTAGATTCACTAAACTCTTTTTTGGGGTGATCTGTGTCCGAGTCTTGCCAGGTGACCGATTCACTAAAGAGTCCCCATGCAAATGATCTGATCAGACACACACCCACAAGCGATCCCATGGTTCGCTGCAGAGCGATCCAGATGCATGCGCAGACCATTCTCTTTGCCTGGAGATGCAATCCGTGCATGCACTTGCTCTCTGCATGAGCTCCGCACAAGCTGCACTCGCTGGACCCATGAGAATCATTTCAAGGGAACAGAACACGCTTTGCAGCCTGAGCTGGTGCTGTCTGGCCAGGGGTGCTAAGGTATGGCAGGCCGTACTGGAATGGATAGTGTGCAAGGTATTTTTGTTGAATATGTTGTAGATTTTCTAAATGCAAGACACCTACTTTTCATATGATTCTGGGTAAATCTAGTTAGAAATGCACTTGTGGTAGATAGGCCAACACCCAATTAAGAGCCTGTGAAAATTTAGGTGCAAAGATATAAAAATTTGAAAATGAATTGCAGCCAAGGTCAGAAAAACACTAGGGATTAATAGTAAGAATGGTCATAATAATATTCAGTATTTATGTAAATTGTTGGTTAAACTGGACTTAGGGAAAATAAATGTATGAATATTTATAGAGGTGAAGGTAAAAACTGTAAGGGTTTTTTCTTTCTTTCTTTGTCTAAGTTTTCGCACCTAAAAGCCTCATGGCCTTAATTAATGCTAGACCTCTCAGTCTGGCTAGTGGTAATGGTAAGGCAGAGCGATAGGATAGTACATTCCAGAACAAAACAGTTTATATCTAAAGATATGTACTTCATGATCATATATTTAATTTAATTTAATTCTTATATACCGCTAATAAATGTGAGGTTTCTAAGCGGTTTACAAAAATGATGCATTAAAGATACAATAAATAAAAACTAAATAAATAAGATAGGTACTTGGAAATTCCCTAACTGTCCCAAAGGCTCACAATCTAACTAAAGTACCTGAAGAAACAGTATGAAAAATAAAATAAAAAGACAGAGGTAGAGATAGAAATGAAATATTCCAGCAAGTAATGAATAAATAATTTAATATATGTGATAGAAATGAGTGTGGCGTGTGATTGAAGTGTTCCCTGGATCCAGGTATGAATGAAATATGTATGATTATGTGTGTGAATTTTGGGTGTATCTTTATATATGAAATGTGCATATAAAACTAATATGATAAAACTTAAGGTTTTGGAAATTCCAGATGCAACACTGCCTATTAAGTTAAGGCTGAAGGAATGGGTACCATGAGAACCCTCTAGAGGCCCATAAAAAGGTCAGCTAGTTTGACCTCTAGTATTAGGAATTTTCATTAAGGGGGGGTGGACTACTTCTGTAACTTGAAATTGTCAGCTTCTCCAGAGCATGAGTTCCTAAAGACACAGAACGGTTTTGATTCAAATTCTTAAGGATATTGGGAAAGGGAGTTTTCTTTTGGTATATTATAATGTTTTATGCATATTCAGAAATTGCTATGAACAAATATATAATTCGATATAACTTTTCTTTAAGCCTGGTATCTATGTTCAAATAAGTCCGGTCCTTCTACAATGATGTGCTGGCTGACCATTGGTAGATTAGAGTGATGTAATATTGGTCATTGTGAGTATTCATAAGCAAGCATCAGCTTTTGTTTGGGGGGAGATTTCTCTCTCTCCTGGGCTACAGGCTTAGGAGAGACAGGCCCCCCTCAAACACAGAATGTCTTTCAGAATTGACAATATAATCTTAATTCTAATTTGAACCTCAAGTTAATTGAATATAAATTAAATAAAATATTATTTTGATTAAATTACATGTCTGTGTATGAGTCACTAACATGAAATACCCTGTAAATTGAGTCGCGATGCGCACCCCGCATCCTTAAGCCAGAGTGGAACAACTAAGCAGAACACGCCATAGTGCAGTCCCACTTTATACCCAAGGGTTAAAACTGCGGGTTAAAAACATTGGTTTGCAGAGAGGCAGGGTGGCAGAGAGCAGGGCGCTTTTTGCACAAGGGGGATGTTTTTTTATTTTGATGGTTCAGGGCTGCAGGGCTGGGATTTCAGGGCGGCAGAGAGCAGGACAGTCGGCAAGGACGTAAGTAACTGGTCCTCAGCAGTCGCTTCTATTTGGATCAGCAAGCCTAGTCAGTGTTCCTTCTTCTGTTTTAGTGAATCACTGCCCTCCTACTTATGCATGCATTTTCCCTCATTTGCATGTGTGGATCGGATCGGGTTGGGTGTGGATAGGATCGGCCAAAAGGTTAGTGAATCAGGTTGGGGAATGATCACAAACTGGTCGGAACACAATCAGGACACAATTGGTGCGTTTAGTGAATCTGGCCCTAGGTGTCTTGCACTCAATTTTAATTTAAGCTAATTATGAGGTGCTAATTGATTGTTATTTGTACCAATTAAGCTTTTTAAATAGGTTAGGCACCTAGATTGGCTAGGTGCGCCTATCTAGGTGCCTAACTTTAGGCTTCTTTTATAGAATCTGGGCCCTTGTTAATAGATTTTCATGATTTCTCTCTGTCTTGCCAAAGCCAGACAAAGCCAGACTCTTCAATATTCAACCTTCAGTGGTCAACATTTTTTTTTTAATGCTGGCTGTCGCAGGCATTTTATGGCCAGATATTCAGTATCAGGCCATACCCAGATACTGACGCTGAATATCAGGGTATAAAGTGGCTGCCAGCATTTATCTTTAGCTGGAGAATCAAACACTCAGTTCATAGTCCCTAATTGTTCACAAATTCAAGTCTTTAAATCTTCAAACACTTCAGCAGCTCCAGAAATTACACTGCTCCAGCAGAAGAATTCATAATCCCGACAAGGATCCTTGCTTCCTCAGATCATCTGGCTGCATCAGGGGAAGTCTTTCAAATCCTTATCGGGATTACGAATGAATTCTTTTGCTGGAACAGTGTAACTTCTGAAGCTGTTGGAGTGTTTGAAGATTTAGAGACTTGAAGATTTTGTGAACAATTGGGGAGTTTGAACTGATTATTTGATTCTCCAGCTAAAGATAAGTATTCTTCTAACTTTCCTGTGCACAGACAGTGGTTTGGACCTTTTTGAGATATGGAGCAAGTTCTCTGTGGTTTTTTTTTTAATGCCAGTGATATGATTGAACAAAATCAGTGTTATAGCTGAATGGTCTGGATTAAATGTTCTTAGTGATAATTATATGATGTTGAAAAGGACGCCTCAGCCCCACCACTCCACCGCAGAAAAAACACTCACATCGCGGGAAGCATAGTGTGGTGCTTCATCATTGGCTGCCACTTCCCATTTATTGTTAACTCTATACTTTTCCTTTATTTTATTTTAATTTAAATACTTATATCATAAATATATTATAATTATATTGCATTATTGTAATTGTATTGTATTTGTTGCTGATGCACTAGCTTAGTACTTATCTCAGCCAACCCTGGGGAGTCAGACCCGACATGTTTCGCACAAGAATTGTGCTTTCTCAAGGGCCTCCCTAGAAAAATATAAAAAATGGAGTCATAAATGTACAATTGCATATAGTCTCCATCTAAACACTGCTTATAATCCTAGAAACTCCATTAATCCAAAAATATCTCACCTAGGTCGCCGCCGTCATCCGACTCCAAAACGTTAAAGAGTATAAGATGGCGCCGGCGTCCTGGGGGTGTGCTTACCTTCTGACCCTGACAAAGATTTAAGCGCAGGCTGTATGCGCCCTGAGTAAGAGCTTACAGGGTATCAGGACGCAGGCTGCGTTTTCCCACCCCCGATCACGTAGAGAGTTTCAGGGTGGAGGTGGGGATAGAGGTTTTGGTTGGGGTCCATCCAATTGGCATTCTGAATATCCTGAAGATTAGACTGTTTGAAGAAAATTTGAGGCAGAAATTCCTTTCCCTTCACTTCAGATGCACAGAAAGAGCTGACAGGCAGGCACTTTGAAGAGTATGAGTACAGCCCCATTGCTTCCTATGGGAGAATGAGGGGGTGGGTCTCAAAATGGGGATTTTAGCACTTTTTGGGGAGTAGGGTTCAGGTCTCCTACCACCAAAACCCCTAAATCGCTAATTTTTTTTGTGTTTCTTTATTATCAACACAAGCCGTTTTGGGGGCAAATTTCCTGGTGGGAGCCATCTTGGATTTTTATCGATCTTTTTCTCAACTTCTTTTTTCTGTCTCATAACCCTTTGATTTTGTTAAAAATCATTAGAGATGGACTCCTCCACCTCATGTTCATGTGTGGGCTATGCCCGATTACCGGCAGAGGAGCATCCATGTACTGCATGCTGCAATACATGAGGGGAAGAGGCAGGAGCTTTGGGCCTTGCTGGGTCCTCTAGGGTTAGAGAGCCTATGCGGGTCTGGAAAATGGGCAAGAAATCCTGCTCATTGCCAGGTTATGGTGGCAAAGCAAAACGCAGGCATACTGAATCTGGGGATGACTTGCAGGCCTCGTTTTGGCCCCATAGGGAGCTGATGTCAGCCACAGTGTGTGGTTTCCCCAAGACTTTGTTCAGCTCATATGGAGAGCTTTCCTTATAGACCCAGTTCATGTGGCGCAGCCAATGAGCGTGCCACAGACCTCAATGTCAGTGTCTTCCTTTGCGGTGGTCACTGCTCAGGTCCCCAGCGCCACTGTCACTAAGGACTCAGACTGCTTTAACTAGCACAGTGACACTATGCTGGATGCTGTTTCCACCCTGGATGACACCAATACTCTTTAAGGCACAGTTAGCCAAGATGTCTCAGAGAGCCCTGATGTGGGTGATGACCCCTCCGTCTGCTGTCTGCCAGCTGTTTAAATCAGCCTTTATTCCTCATTTTAGAGCGGACACCATTAAAAAACTGAAGTTGGAGGCTCAGCCCTCCATGTCTCAATGTACTTTCATGAGCCATTCTAATGTTCTGACATTCTTTTTTCTGGCACATCCAGATCTCATGGCCTGGTTACTGAGCAGTGGGAGACTCCAGAAAGTTCCTTCAGATTACCTAAGACTATGGCTAACCTTTTTCCTATGACGCTGGAATTTCAGCAGTTATTTGAGCAGCTGAAGGTGGATTCAGTGGAAGTTCAGGTCGCCAAGTGCACTGCCCTTTCTAGTGAAGGAGGAGTGGTGATGAAGGATTCTCAGTACTGCAGGGTGGATATGGTCTTGAAGAAGCTTTTTGAAGTGGCTTCCTCAGGTATTAAGGCTGCAGCAGCTGCCTTGTTTGCGGCAAGTGCCTGTCACATGAGACTACACTGGGATTCTTTGGTGGAAGAAGATGAATGCCCCCAGCTGGTGCTTGAGGGGGTGGATTATGTGTCAGATGCAATATATGACCTTATCATGGTTCTAGGCAAATCTCAGCTTATGCTTTATCAGCTCACAGAACACTCTGGATTCACCACTGGACTGAAGATTTGGCTTCTAAGGCAACTCAAACAGACTCCCTTTTAGGGGACAAATGCTTTTTGGAAAGGGGCTGGATGACCTTATGCTAGTGTGGCGGACCGCCGCCCTAAGTCCCTCCTGGATACCAGGCCTCGATGTACCCCTGGGGGGAGTCAGTCATTTTAATCGCTCACGCAGGTTTCACCAGAATTCTGTGGGCTTGTCTGCTACAGACAATACTTTAGCAACCCCAGACGCCAGCAGGCTTCGGGTTCTCACACCAGCTCTGCCTCCAAAAAGTCCCAATGACGTCAATTCCTTAACTGTGCCTACTCGTATTGGAGGTTGGTTGTTGGACTTCCTCCAGGAATGGGATCTGATCTCCTAGGACCAATGGGTGCTGGACATCTTACAGGAGGAACACAAGATAGACTTATTTTGTCTCTCCCTGGATTTATTCTGGATTCTCAAGTAGGAAATACCCTTGTGCTAACTGAATACCCTGGTACCAAAAAATACATTTTACATTTTTTTGTGCATGGGTAGTGTGCACACTTGCAAAAACTACTACAAGATGCCTGAGCGTGCCCCTCGGTAGTGCTTTTTAAGCTGTGGTAAGCATGTGTTAGTACTTACTGTATCTACGTAAAAGGGCCCCTTTGTGATCTTGGGCAATTCATTTTATCTCCTGCTTAATCAGGTACCACTTAGTTGTAAGTTCTTTGTCATCTATCATTAATCCCAGGCTCAAATACCTAATTTTAACCAGACCTTAAGTATAGGTCACATCCTCCCCTATCCTCTTTTTAGGCTTAGCCATATTTTAAAAACATTCTTCATTACCCTCCTGATGTTGTTTTTCCTTAAATGTTCTTTTATTTTCCTTAAAGATTGTAGTTCACCCCTCTTCCCTTTTGTATCGCTAATTACTTGTGTACATACATTGTATGTTTATTTGTACAAATTGTTTTATTTTGTCTCCCAATTTTAAATTGTCATACACATTGAAGTATTTGATATTGCGTGTACAACAAACTTTTAATAAACTTGAAACTTGAACGTGAACAATTATTAACACTGTACAGTGCTGAATAAGTATTATTATTTAGTATAAAATAGCCTCTTGAACCAGCCCCAGCTACAAACAGATTGAAATGAACAAACATACACTTACTCCAGAGTTAATTTGAATGTGTTTACATGCTCATTGCATGAATCCATATAGATTATAATGTATGAATGGACATTGCAACTCTATTTCTGTCCAAGCTACACCATTAGGAAACCCTATACCCAATCTTGAAGCATAATGTAGCCCCACTGCAGACCTAGGCTGAGACTCAGCAGTGCTATCTGTGGCTACTAACAAAACGTGCACTGGCATGTGACCCGGACTATAAATCAAACCTGTAGAGTGGCAATATGAAAAAATTTACTGTTCAAAATAAAATCATAATGTTCCACAAATCAGAATGGCTCAAAGTTCAACAAACAGATAAATGTCCAAAACAAAAATGACCAGAGGAAAACTCTGGCAGCTCAGGATTTCTCACTTTCCCCAAAGTTTTCTTTTCACCTAAGTCTGCTTCCAAGCAGCACTCAGGTAAGTGCAGTTCACCACACTCCAAACAGTTCCTGTAAAATTAAGTTTTTCCAACTTTCAGTCTTGGTCTCAAACCATAAACCAAAAAGAAACCTCCAGCCTGACAAAATATCCAGGCTGAGTACAGAGAAGTGGTCTAAGTTTGCCTTTCCAAAAAGCGCACACATAGCTTTCAAAACTCCCTTCCGGGTGTCAGCAAACTTCTCCCCCCTAACTCTCTCTGAGTTTCACAAGCAAAAAAAAAAAACACAGTCTAGAAAGATGACTGGGAGCAGGTAAAAGAACCCAGTCACCAAAATTAGTAACAAAAAAACTCACAGTCTTTTTGTAGTCCAAGCTGTTTGTTACTCCAACCTCCATTGGTTCCAGGGCTTCACATACCCCTTCAATAGGAAGCTCCATTTGAATCTCCATGGGAGTCTCCTCATCAGCTGCTGTTACTGGAGAGGTTCCAGGATCATCAACCTCCAGGGTGTACAGCCATTACTCCTGCTTGAACCAGGCAGGTTTTCTTGAGAGGGACGCCTTAGCTTCCTTCCTGTTCTGCCTAATAGTTTGTGAAGGACTGCTAGCCTTTCTAGGTGGGGGACACGCCCTAATCTTACTGAGCCAGCCTGGCTCTGCTCCTCTCTTGGGCTCCCCTGGAGGTAACCTAGATACTGGTTTCTCTGAGGGCTCTCAGTTCTAGCTTTGCCCTCCTGGGTCCTAGTTCTACTGTGTTCCCGAGGTTTGTGGCAAGTTTTCCCAACTCCCAGCCCTGAATGACTAGCCAGCTCAGGGAACTCCAAATAGGGCTGCGACTTGGCTCTGTGCACTACTCTTTTGGGGTTCCTACCCCCTTTCCTACCAGCACTCACAGGGACCCTGGCAGGCGTGGAGTCTGCTTGGTCACAATAAATACTTACAGTACATGCGCATAAACAGCCATATAAAAGGCCTTTTCTGTCATAAAATTGATTTTACACGCAGAAAAACTTTTATAGAATTATCACTGGAATTTTTCTCATTCTTGGCTATCATATCAACAGTGGCTGATGTTATCTTGTTAATTTTGATATTAGCAGTTACATGAAAAAACTGTTTTTCTAATGCAGATATCTTGATGTGAGTGGATGTAAAAAGGTAACAGATAATGGAATCCATGCATTGTCAAGGAGCTGTTATCAGCTTTCCTATCTGGATCTGAGCTCTACAGAAACAGGCAGAAGGGGGTAAGAACATTGTCAACAACTCATGAACTCATTTTTTATTTCCATATTATTGCTTTGTTTTCTTTATAACTACTGTATATATTTGTGTATATGTTGAGGAATTTATATTGAAAATAAACATTTGACTTATATATGGATCATACAAAATTTTAAGCTGAAAATTTTCATGTGATTCTGAGAGTCACCAATCCTTTTTTACCCCCCTCCCCCACCATGTCCAGCATCTCCCTTCCCCTCTCTAACTTCTCATATCCAGCATCTCCCCTTCCCTATTCCTCTATGTCCTACATATCTGATTCTCTTCCTCCCCCCCTAGAAGTTAGCATTAATCACTTGCATAGCAGTACTTTCATCAGCGTTGCCATACTAGTTCTGATCCTCCCCCTTGATGAAGCTGAGTGGTATAAATGTGCTGAAGAGTCTCTTCTCTCTTCATTCCTTCCTGCTATGATCATTCATCTCCTACTGCAAGACTCTGCATTTCATGGAAGGAAGAGAATTTTCAGCATATTTGTTACTGCCCAGCTTCATCAAGGGGGAAGATCAGAGACAGTGCAGCAAAACTGCTGAAACTACTGGTAAGTTCAGTGTCTGCCATGCTGACTTCTTTGGAGAGGGGGAAAGGGAAATGCTTGATATTGAGAGGAGAGAAGGAAAGGAAAGATGCTGTGCATGGGAATAAGAGGAGATAATAATAATAATTTATTTTTTTGTATACTACTATACAAAAAGTTCAAAGCGGTTCACAACAAAGTAAAAAATACATACAATCAATATATATAAAATACATTAAAACAATTAAAAACACATCAATTGAAAGTTAAAAGCAGGAGAAGTAAACAGTGCCACAACTAAGATGTAAACATGTCAAACAGGCGTGTCTTTAGTGATTTTCTAAAGTCAGAAAAAGAAGTAGCCTCTAGAATAGGTTTTCCAAGCCATGTGTTCAATTTAGTGGCCTGAAATGGTAGCATTCTATCAAAAAACTTCTTATAGTGACATGATTTTAGAGAAGGGTAATTAAATAAATTTATTCTACGTGTGCTTTTATTAGAATAGTTCAAAGAAAATTGAGACACAATATAATCTGGTAGCATCCCAAAAACTGCTTTGTAACAAATGCAGGAAAACTTGAACAGAACTCTGGACTCTACTGGCAACCAATGAAGTTTTTGATAAAAAGGGGTAATGTGTTCCCATTTTTTTAGTCCAAAGATAAGGCGAACTGCAGTGTTCTGAATCAGTCTCAGCTTTTTGAGTATTTTTTTGTAAACCCCTAAATATATAATATTACAGTAATCTAGAATACTCAAAATGGATGCCTGCACCAGCAAACGAAACAAAGGTTCGTCAAAAAACTTCTTGATGGTGCGGAGCTCCCATAAAACCGAGATACATTTCTTAAACAGTAGGTCTATATGTTTTTCCAAATTCAGATGTTTGTCAAAAGTTACATCCAATATTTTTATAGATTGTTCAATGTTGTACTCTCACCCGCTCACATGGTAGGGCAGTGAAGGAAAGGGAGATGCTAGACACCAAACAGGATGAGTAGGGAATGAAGGGAAGAGTTGTTGATGGCCATGGGAGGTAGGGAGGTGAAATGAATCCTCAAATTTTTATCTAGAAATAAGCATGGGTTGATGCAGTTTTATGCTGAGACCTACATGCAAGAAAGCATTTCCTTCAGTACTCCGTAGTCTTTATCAGCTCAGGTGTTAAAATCAGTAGCATTGATATGTATCCTAGTATTTTTGCCACAATTAGATGAAGATGTTTCCTATCTACCTTAAGTTTGGAGGGTGAATGATAAGCTCTTTCAGTCTCAAGGGACTGATGCAACTTATGTTATAGGAAATCTAGTAAAACTAATTAAGCAGTTAATCATGTCTTGACCTTCTAGACCTTCTCAAGCCCAATATTCAAGTATTGTTGCATCTATTCCTTTTAGTTAAGTTCTCTATATCTTTCTCTACTTTCTTAAGAAGTTTCTAGAATTGTATTTGCATTAGAGAGACTCAATGAGAGATAGTATTTGACTGAGATTCCAGAGTTTCCAGGCTTGACTGAAATGTTTAGAAAGAGGTTTGAATTGAAGTACAGACATTTCAGTTTTTAACTCATGTTTTGACGTGTTTATCTGAGAGATCTCTCAGTGCCCTTAGTTTTTTTTCCATCATAGCTTTGGATGAGGATAGTAGGCCTTGTCTTCACAGGGTGGATCATTAGTGTGTCAACATTTTGCATGTGTAGGTTATAGAATGTTCACACAAAATGAGGGAACAAACTTCAATCTAACAATCACATAAAGCAACTAGTGTGTATTTTATTCTTTTCCTGCTGAGGGTGTGACATACTGTATATGTATAACAATATAGAAAAACAGTATCAAAGATTCAACAAGCTTAAAGAGCAGATAAACTGCCCAAATGAGCTATGCTTTTCTGGAGCACAGAAAACTATCATTGGCTGGTGTTGCCAGAAAAAAAGAGCACAACTAAAAACTTACTTTCTTGTAAGAAAAAACAGAGTACTCCAAAAAAACTGACAGCACTATTTAAGTAGTTTATCAAAAACAGTTACCCAAAGCCAGGAAAGCAAAATTATGCAAGAAAAGATTCTCTAAACTAAAAAAATTCAGAGATATCAAAAAACAAAACAACAACAAAAAACCCTAAATGAGAAGATTTGTCTTTATAGAAAAACCAAAACTAACCCCCCCTTTTACTAAACCGCAAAAACAGTTTTTAGCGCAGGGAGCAGCGTTAGGAGCACTGCACAGCATTCACTAAAATCCTCTATCGTGGTTTAGTAAAAAGGGGGGGAGGAGGTAAGCAAAAAAGTAGAACTTATCTTAAGTAAATGTAGGGAGTCTTGTGTTCCCGCTTCAGAGAGCATCTTCATGCCGAGCACTGAAACAAATTGTGCCATACTGAAATCCTTCCAAGCTACAACAGTTCACTCCCGGCTGAACTTACTTCCAATTACAGTCTCCAATTATGCAGTTTCCCATAGAGTTTTTCAAAAAACTGAATACAGAAGAAAAAAAAAAAAAGATAATAAACAGGAGACTGATCTTTAATTTAGGTAGGGAGTCTTTTTTACTGCTTTTGTGTGACTCTCCATGCCCAGCACAGTGGCCATTCCAGGGCACAAATACCAGGCAAAAATCCAAACAGTAATAACATTCCATGCAACTGAGCCAGGGCAAACAGTGGCTTCCTCCATGTCTGTCTCAATAGCAGACTATGGACTTTTCCTGCAGGAACTTGTCCAAACCTTTTTTTATACCCATCTACCTTAACCGCTTTTACTAAAATTGTGTGTGGTCTTCGTGATAAGGCGTATGGGGACAGACTTAAAGAAATCAATCTGTATACTTTGGAGGAAAGGCGGGAGAAGGGAAATATGATTGTCATTTAAATACCTACATAATATAAATGTGCAGAAGTCGGGTCTTTCATTTGAAAGGAAACTCTGCAATGAGAGGGCATAGGATGAAGTTAAGAGGTGATAGGCTCCAGAGGGCTTCAATGGCTGGGAGGGTGAAGATGGGCTGGAGTAGGTTTTGACGGAGATTTTGGCAGTTGGAACCCAAGCACAGTACCGGGTAGAGCTTTGGATTCTTGCCCAGAAATAACTAAGAAAAAAAATTTTAAAAACTTAAATTGAATCAGGTTGGGCAGACTGGATGGACCATTCAGGTCTTTTATCTGCTGTCATCTACTATGTTACTATGAGTAATCTGAGGAAATACTTTTTTATGGAAGGGGTGGTAGATGCGTGGAACAGTCTCCCGGAAGAGGTGGTGGAAGCAGAGACTGTGTCTGAATTCAAGAGGGCCTGGGATAGGCACGTGGGATCTCTCAGAGAGAGAAAGAGATAATAGTTACTGTGGATGGGCAGACTAGATGGGCCATTTGGCCTTTATCCGCTGTCATGTTTCTATGTGTAAATTAATAGCCAAATTAAGTAGTTGTCAGGTGCCATCGACTCATGTTAGAGTCTAGTGACTTGATGAATTACGGATCTAAAAAGAAATCAGTTTTGTGCTAGTTCAATAAAGTCCTCCAGTGTCATCCCCATGGTTGTTATCAGCTTCAGAACATCCTGACGGCTTTGATCTGTCGGCTTACTTCTTTTAAATGCAGTTCTCCATGTTTTTATACATCAATGCTACTTGATTTTTCATTTAACTTTTTATTCAGGCAATTCTAAATTGATTTGATAAATGGTATTTAATATTCATGACTTACTGTTGTAAGATTATAAAACCCTGTAATAGGGATTGAACTGAATTCAAGATTCTGTACTTTATGCTTTGTTTTATTCTTTGGATTATCACTGAAAAAACCTGCAGCAACACTACTGTTTGTTTGTTGATGAAGCTGCTACAGATGAAATAAACCAAGACTGATTTTTTAAATTAGGAAAATGATTTTCATTAGAAAAGAATAAAGAGACTTCTGATGGAGCTGATTTGCGTCAGAGGTTACAGAATTCCGTAATAAAAAAATAGTTGCCAGCAGGTTTAATGGGGGAGTTCTTCTTTCGTCAGAGTCCATCTTTTCAAAAGCTAAGAGTCTGCTAATTAAAATACACAGATGAGAATTGGCAAAGGACCTAAGAGCTTCATAGCCTATTTTCAATTTCCATTTTTGATTCATAGTGCATTAAGATTTCAGATTGTTTTTCCAAGTAACTATAGTAACGGCTTCCTTTTGTATTCTGTTATATCTCTTTAATATAATTCTATCATACAAGAAAGTCTGTTTAGATTCATCCCAGAAGTCAGTTTTCCTGTGACGTTGGTGTTTCATTTAAAACATGTAGATATTAACAGATTTTATAATGTAATTAAATATTAAATTTATTAAAGTAATTGTAGGATTCATTTTTCAGTAATCTTAGTAATTAGATAACCTGAATTTCATACTTTATTATAATTATGCGTAACTGTTGTCTGAGTTGGAAATTCAAGATCATGCAATACCAGCAGAAGACACAAGATATCAATATATAAAAATTAATTAGGGGCTGTAGTACCACCAGTGCCATCTTTAGGGGTGTTTCACTTTAGATGATATTATCTGTTTTCAAGAGTCGGTCTATGTGATTGCCCATCCATTCATATACATAATTAGATGCCAAAAAGAGCTGTGTCCGATGAGTCTACATATAAATACTAGCATTTCCACATGTCAGTACCGATTTTATAAACATGTATGCTTTTTGTAGAATGACTGGAAAATGAATTCTCTGCTTAGGATCCCCCCCTAATCAATCCCTTCCCCTTCCCCAAAAATAGGCAGGAGGGATGTCCACTCTCTCTTGCCATGCAGAACATCCCTGCGCCCCACATTGGTAGAGGAAGAGGTAATGTACCAACATGTACAATTTGAACAGCCTATGTCAGTTAATAAAGTTATGCCCACTTTTGCATTGCTTTCGGTATCTGCAAAAAATAGATGCCTTCCTGCTCAAGATGCCTGGGTGACCTTTAATGAAATTATCATTTTTCTAGATACAGATGCTTAAAAAAAAAATCTCACTTATAATTCTTAAATTTTTTAAGAGGGTGGAGGGGGGGGGGGTTAATGGGAATTTTTCCACAGCAGTAATCTGAATGGCAAAGTGCTATGGAAAGTGTTTCTGAAAAGTCAATTATTCTGAACTCTGATTTTTATATATTTTTCCTATCTCATGTTTAAATGACAAGTCTATATATAGTTATAATTCTGAGTAGCCAGTGTTATATAGGTAATTAATGAGGTTATTCCTTCTTTCTCTTCTCCGTTTTTCAGTATTTCCTTGTTGGCCAGTTATTGCTATAACACTTTGGAATGTTTGAAGCTCAGTTTCTGTAAGGAAGTCACAGCAAAAGTTATTGAAAAGCTTTGCAAGAATTGTAAACGGTAAGAGGGCATAAGAACTTAGAAACTGAAATTCAACTCTACATAATTTTTGCTAAAACCATGTTATTAAAGGAGAAAACATCAAGAAATTATTGTTTATAAAATAAAAAAAACATTTGTTTTTAATATAATGCTGTTGCAGGCACCCAAGTCTCTTTTTTATAAATTATAAAGAAATATGATGAAGAAACATCAAACAATTAAGGGCTCCTTTTACATGCATTAGGACCTTAACGCATGGAATAGCGTGTGCTAAATTGCTGCGCGTGCATTGAGCTGGCATTATTCTAGAAGCGTACCACGTGGTAATTTTGTACGTGTGCTAAAAATGCTAGTGCACCTTAGTAAAAGGAGCCCTAAAAGTTACATCACTTTTCAAAATCATAACTTAGCATACTATAATAACACTACATGACCAAAACGGAAATCTTCCAAAGATGGGGAAATTGTATGTTGATGACATCAAATTTGTCTAAAAATGTCAGAAAAATTACATCTTTGCGCTTCGCAATTTACAAATAATTAGGCCATGTCATGTTAAAGGCATTGCTACAGGATGATAGTTTGGATTTCAGTTATTGTTCTGTCAAATATCCCAGTATTGTTTAAGGTATTAGAGATAATAGTGACAATCTTTTTAACATTTTTATAAGTGATGTTGGTAAAGTTTGTGGATAATATCGAATTTGCAATGAAGTAGACACCACTGATGGTGTGCATACCATGACACAGGCCCTAGCAAAGATTGGTCCAGAATTTCTGCACTAAAGAGGAGTGATAATCTTAAGGTGGCCAAACAGGTAGAAAAGGTGATGGCAAAAGCTAGAAGGATGCTTGAGTAGAGAGAGGAATGGCCAGTAGGAAAAAAGATTTGATGATGCCCTTGTCTAAGGCTCTGGTGAAATTGTATCCATGACATCCTGTTTGTCTGTCTTGGCTGTTTAGATTGTAAGCTCTTTCGAGCAGGGACTGTTTTCTTACACTTTGTGCGTGTGTCTGGTAGCGCTATAGAAATAATTAATAGTAGTAGTATATTCTGGAGACTGCATCTTCAAAAGATATAAAAAGATTGAATCAGCCAGAGGGCAGCAGCTAAACTAATCAGTGGTCTGTGTTATAAAGCTTAAGAGGACAGACTTAAAATCTTAATATGTATACAGTCGGCCCTCTATATCTGCGGGGGATTGGGTCCATGACAACTGCGAATACCAAAATCTATGGATGCTCAAGTATTTTGATTCCCTCGCTCTTTCTCCTCCTCATCTCCCCCCTGCATGGTTTTGTACCTTACAGCTTACTATATCAGGTTCCCTACTCCCGGTGTACCTTTTCATCATGTCTTCAACCCTGACATTCACTGCAGTACTCCCTAGAGTGCCCCCCCTTTCTGCTGTACTGTGCTCAGCTGTCTGTGGCCAGTTTGCCTTAATTGGGAGCTAATGCAATCTATTCAGAAATGGGGTTAGTTCTTTTCTCTCCCAAAATCAATTTAGCTGCCACAGGACATATCACATCAAGTATTTCAGCTACCAAATAGCAAAAATGTGGAACTCACTTTCTATCGAAATTTGCACAACCCCCATATATATATATATATAAATTGATTTTGGGAGAGAAAAGAACTAACCCCATTTCTGAATAGATTGCATTAGCTCCCAATTAAGGCATGAATTATGTTTAAACTTATGGAGGGCAATTCTTACAAACTGATGCTTAGATAGGCGTCAATTGTGTATGTTAATTATAAAATAATGTTCAATCCGAAGTGAAAATGATTGATGTAATTTTTACTTAGAGTTTCTTAGAACTAACCCCATTTCTGAATAGATTGCATTAGCTCCCAATTAAGGCATGAATTATGTTTAAACTTATGGAGGGCAATTCTTACAAACTGATGCTTAGATAGGCGTCAATTGTGTATGTTAATTATAAAATAATGTTCAATCCGAAGTGAAAATGATTGATGTAATTTTTACTTAGAGTTTCCAATCTACAAACTCAATGAAATAACTCTAAGATACTTGTTCTTATTTCAACACTTCTTGCTTCATACACATGATATGTTATCTTTGCTGAAGACCTCAGAAACACCACTCCACCGTCCCATGTACACAGTCTTTCACGGGGAGAATTATGTGTTGAATTCTCACTGGTCACAGCTTCAAGATTAACATTAACATTTTTTATTCATTCTCAAAATCTATATTTAAATAGTTATTTATATAAATTAAATTAATATTGATGTTGTATTTAATATTTTTACTTATCTTGACAGTAGTCAACCTCAATTACATATTGGTGGACTTAGCGGTTGGACCCAACCTAAGGCCCAGATTTGCTCAGATGCCTAAAGGAGGGGGCTAAGGCACCTGGGCTAATCAGGGCTGAAAAGGCTTAGGTCCCAATTCCTGCCCCATACTTTCTCTGTCATTTGGAAGACAGGTGCACCCGGGGACATATTGTAGAGGCAAGAAATGATCTCCAAACATGTCCGCTTTATTGAATATTCTGTACCTCCTTTTATACATTTTACATGGGTAAGGGTTGTCAGCATATGACGTAAATGCAAACCATATGTGGACACAGATCACATGAAACTTTAAAGACATCAGCATTTTCCTCTATCTCTGGCTGGAGTCCAAAAGGTCAGAAAAAGCCTTAACCAGCAGAGCTTCTAATCTAAATCTATCTGTAAATACGGCTTAACAAAACAATTGAATTCACTTCACAACATCTCTGTTCAAACATACATGTCCTTGTAGTATTTTCAAAGAAGGAAAGACAAACAGGGCCTGGCTTTACAGCCTTAAACAACATATGCCTAAGGACTTGATACGTGTCCCTTCAATCCCCTCTTACGTCATGAAAATGACGTCATAAATACACAGCATGAGCTGGAAGGGAGTGATACTCTAGATATGTCTCTCGAGGAGGGGTTTTTTAGGAGCTGTAATACGAATAACACAGTACATGAGCAGTCAAGACAAGAGTGCAGATAATAATAGAGATTATAACAATAAAAAGGTCTTTTACCCAACCCTGCATTCAACTAAAGTGCTGATCCCAAGAATTAGATAAATCAGAGTTACATTTGAGCTCAGCAAAGAGGTCTGCTAATTTCTGAATGTCCATAGTAGGACCTATATTGTCAGAAAGAAAAGTACAACAGCATAAAATTCTGGGAAGAATTTTTCAGCTAGAATCATAGCTAGGGCCATATGATTTTGAAAACCATCTGAGAAGTGGAGCCTAATTGATAAGTAATACCTTGTAAGGCGTCCCTAGAGTAGTTCACAAAGCGTTGCTGATTATAATAATTTTAACTAATCCGATCAACATTCTTAGTAATAGTAATAAAGGGAATAAGGAACTCAAACCCAGCCTTAACCTGAGCTCGGGCCTTAAATTCATCTGGGACCCCTCTTGGGACCCCTATAGCATCTATGTATACATGTGATCAGATGTATATCGAGACAAATAAAAGGAAAAACCATGTGAATAGGAAGGATGCCGTTCAGAAAAATATGCAGGAGCATGGTAACGTTAGCTAAAGTGCACTGGCCTATCCACTGGCTGGGTAGCTTAACAGGGAGCCAAAAGTCTCCATAAAGCCAGTAAATATCAAATCTGATGCAGCAACAATGGGGCATACCTATGAGCCAAGACAGAACAATAACCTGGGGGTAAATTACCTACAAAACTACCCTGTGTCAGATTAGAAACATGACGTGTAATTGCCCTTATAGGTGGTAACGGCAATATCAAGCTTTTGCTGTCCTGGCAGCAAAAGGTATTTAGAACACTACAGTGCACAAAGGGGATAGGTAAAATTAGAGGAGATATTGGTAAATAACCCAAAAAAGCATGGTTGGATACCAGGAGGGAGGTCCAGAGGTACGGTTCCTAGATGGGGTCTAGCTTGAGCACATATGTAACAATTACTCTTATTATGTTGATCAGCAGTGAATTTCATCCATTCTAACCAAAGGTTACGTTCTGAAAACCCTACCTCAACAGCCACAATATCTTCAAAAGTGGGATTGGCAATAGCCATCATGTCAGTAAGTTTATTCAATGTAGGGGCCAGTGGGTTAGTATTTTTTGGGGCCCCCACAAAATGGCGGGAGAGGATGAGTGGAGGTAGATAGATCCCATAAGAAAACTGATGGGTCGGATAGCTAGACCCACCCTTAAACCACATGTCCATAATGTACATACCTTCATCAGTAGGTCTAGGGTTGACAATAGTAAGAGAAAGCTTAATAATTTGTGCAGGAACACTTTTCCTCCACCTTTTTCCAGAGTATTTTCTGGTTTATAAGCCCAGTCAATATCAATATTCCTCCCTACCGCTCCCCAGAATGCACACTTATCCCCCAACGTGAGTCAGTAACATATATATATATATGTCCTTAATTTTAGGAATCTCTGAGGACCAATGGCACAGCCTTGGGATATCAATTGATGAACAGTCCACAATGTCACAATACTCAAAGGAGAAGGTGGCAACTTGCACACTGCTGGAATTATACCATAAGGTAGTATACTGTCTGTCTTTCTGGATTCCAATTGAAGGACAACCTTTGCGAGGAAGTAGTCCAGCTTAACGTGTGTTCGCAAAGAGATGCCGGGGGTGCTGTTTACAGCAGAAGTGTCATTTACAGATGGGTATGGGCAGAAAGTGTTGTGGACCCAAAACACATCATCCCTGTAGACCCAGTTAGAAATGATCCATACAGGGAGAAAAACTCGCAGCAGCGTTGCCAGTAAGAGAATGATAAAGTTGGTAGAATGCTGCAAAGAGATCATCATGTTGTTCCACTGGAGGAGGTGAAATCTGCGCAGGGAAGACTTGCTTCTGGGGTTTTAGGTTAACCCTCTTCAAGCGACTTGCGTGGATCCAAACAGGAAACTCCTCAGTGAGTGCAGCGGGCCTGGTCACAGCGATCACAGTAGTGGGAAGGCCAAAGGGGAAATCCGTCTGCTTCCGATCCTTGGAAAGCTTCTGGACAATCACCAGGTTGGAAAAAATGGGTAGGAATCTGTGGAGAGAAAGGAGAAGTGAAAGACATGTTTCTTTGAACAAGCCCTAATATTTCAATGAGCTTTTGGACGTATTCCTCCTGTATCAAGGGAAAATCTACCCATGGAGCGGGGAAAGGTCATCCTGTGAGAACCTCAAAGGGAGAGCAGCCAGATGTCTGTGCATACAGAAAGAGATACTTGAAAAAAGATGCTTGAAAAGCATTCCAAATACCATTCAGCAGCTGTACTCCAATGTGATCCAAATAAGAGATAGAAAACAAGAGAAACCATGTTGCCTGTACTGAATGTGGCAACATGTAACAATACCAATTCATTTACTTAGCATAGCTATGACAAAAGAGAGACAATACTCAGTTACTTAAGGTTCTTAATTGAACAATCCAAAAGGATATGTTTTTATCGTGCTGCATATAACTTATTATGCACTTCAGAGAGACCATACTGATGTACTGAATGTATTCAGAAATGTATATTGAATGGATCATATGTAGGGAACACCACGAAATAAACGCTGTATAAAGTAAAACTTTTTCTTAAACATATAACCCCTAACTAAACCTCATTTAGAATATGAAAGCTATAAGTAAAAGAACATTGCGCAGTTAGGCTAGTAAGAAGTGGAAAAAGAGCTCTAGAAATGGCCAATATTATGTATCCTGGGGTACCCACTAAACTAAAACAAGTAGACATGACACAAACAAAACATAAAGTTTTAAGTGTGGAGCTATTACTCCATCTGTCAAGTGTGCAGGGCTGAATTTAACTCTGCAAATAAACACATTGATATAAAAAAAACCAAAACAACAAATAATGTATATCATAACCATCTCATATTTGGAAAAAGGCATAAAGCTAATGTCTCTTTGGAGCGTCTCTATCTCTGCAGTGATAAAGAGGACCCTTGGAAAACATTAGAAATATCTGTGCCAAAACTGATCTGGGATGGCTATGTATAAATCCGGACAAAACATTTTAAATTAACAACATCCTAATTTCAGCTAAAACAATAGAAAGGAATTGTATTTTCCAATTTATTTTCAATTCACAACCGTGCCAGCTGTAATTATCGAACTATTATCTCTGTATCAAGGAGCAAAAGGTCAAGAATGAAAATATCACTAGCAAGAAGTTAAAATGTCGAGCGAGCACTACGATAACCAATACCATGATATTGGGCAATGAATAAGGGAGAGCTAGCAGCTGGTATCCAGGGTTTCCCCTATTTGCACCAAAGTCCGTCCAAAAGGGCGGCTTTGGGCACCTGCCAAACGCCAGGCATCAAGTTCAGAAGGGGGTAACAAAGGACTGAAGCTGTGAAAAAAGAGAGGAAGAGAATCCTGTTCATCCGTGAGACCCAGGAGCCCATTTAAAAGAAGGGCTTGTACATCGTGAAAAGTGTGAAGGGTAGTGGGGTGACCAAGGATCAGAAGAGTAACCATCTCTTCCACCAAAGCACATGCAGCCAGGGAACTTGAACAGGAGTGACTATAAAAAAAAGGCAACAGAGCGTAACTTACCGCCATGTTCTCCCTTCATGGTGTTACAATGGTCCCAAACAAAGAGATAAAACATGTGGGCATAAGCAGGAAAACCCAGACTTGAGCTAGAAACCAAAGCACATCTTAAATGTCCAACATTTCATAAGTCCATCTGATAAGAGCAGTCATTTCAGAAACCAGGGTCTGTCTCAAAATCTGGTCATAGAAGGAACAAGCAGAGATCCATTGGCGGCAGTGACCAATCATAGCAAGAAAAGTAAGCATGTCTTTCTTGGTAGCTGGGCGGGGCAGACCCAGAACAGCAGCAGCGCGGAAAGTGCAGATTTTCCTCTCACCATGAGACAGGACAAAACCCAGGTATTTCACTTCAGATTTACAGACAACCATTATAAAAGGTGCAAACTATCAGCCTGACAGGTCTCCTGAATTATGGAACACAAAAAGATGTACAAAATAAGGAAAGGACCATGAGGGGCAGTGCATGACTGTAGAATAGCCCGAAGGACAATGAAGTCAACATAGCCCTGGGGCATTCCACCAGGTATACTGTTGCTTAAAGGTGAAGGCAAAAAAAAAGCTGAAAAGCCTCACCAACAGGGACAAAAATAAAACATTCTTTAAGACAATGACAGAAAAAAAAAAAACATTGGCTGCCGGTGGAATGGTGGAAGAAACATAAGAAAACAGCCCTAAAATCTAGGACGAAACGGGGAATGCCATCAGCTTTGACAACAAGAGCGATGGGCGTATTGTAAGAAGAGATGGTGGTTTTGATAATGCCGGAGAAAAGATAAGTGATAAGCAGTGGAATCACACCGTACTGCTTGATAAAAACAAGAATGAATAACTTCAAAGAAACACTATAGGGGGTCAGTGTAAGCCCAAACTGAGAAGTCTGGGGGAAGGGGCAAAAGCATTCATGCACAGACCCCGATAATGAAAGCAAAGAACAGATTAGCTTTGCTCTGCACAAGAAAGAAAGCCTCTAAAACGGAATTTTTTCTTTTTCTTGTTTCTTTTTTTTTATGATCCAGCATAGAACACAAAGGAAGCAGCCGTAGAAGAAACGCACAAAATTAGTCAGGATCAAAAGGAAGACAAGAAATAGTGCTTGTGTACAAACTACAAGGGAAAGATCTTAGACTGATTCAAACAGCGCTTTCAATTCATTCCACATAACAGCACGTCCTACCTCAGTATTAAACATTGGTGACACAGAAAGATGTGAGCTGAAGGAAAAAATGTCATACACACACAGCCGTACAAGTCTCATTTGTCTAGGAGTATCCTAAGTACCTTATGACTCATTACAAAACCAATATAACAATGCAAAAATATTCGCTTATCTTACCTTATAAGCGAGGTACAGTAATAAGGGACAATAAAATCTTATACTCTATAAAAGTTTTAACCTTACAAATGACAGAGTGGGCAGGGGGGTTCTATAAATAATTTCATTCTTCCCGAAAGAATGGCAGCTGCTTATATTCACGAGGGGCACTTACCGAAAGTACCCCGAGAGTTTTCCCAAAAAAACTCCATAATAGAACCCAAAGCTTGAACTTAAAATAAAGGGTGGGTACAGGTCACCACTACCTAGTGAGTATTAAAGAACAGAAAAAATTCAGAAATACTCACAAAATATTGGTGATATCATCTGCCCATCGCGGACGTGCCCCCAACTGAAAAGGCTTAGGTCCCAATTCCTGCCCCATACTTTCTCTGTCATTTGGAAGACAGGTGCACCCGGGGACATATTGTAGAGGCAAGAAATGATCTCCAAACATGTCCACTTTATTGAATATTCTGTACCTCCTTTTATACATTTTACATGGGTAAGGGTCGTCAGCATATGACGTAAATGCAAACCATATGTGGACACAGATCACATGAAACTTTAAAGACATCAGCATTTTCCTCTATCTCTGGCTGGAGTCCAAAAGGTCAGAAAAAGCCTTAACCAGCAGAGCTTCTAATCTAAATCTGTCTGTAAATACAGCTTAACAAAACAATTGAATTCACTTCACAACATCTCTGTTCAAACATACATGTCCTTGTAGTATTTTCAAAAAAGGAAAGACAAACAGGGCCTGGCTTTACAGCCTTAAACAACATATGCCTAAGGACTTGATACGTGTCCCTTCAAGGGCCTTAGGTGTCCTTCCCAGTGCAACCCAGGATGTACCAGGCAGGAGAAGGCCTGCCATTTTGAATAGGCAGGCCTGCTAGCTGGAGGGAGTAAACATCCCTCTGGCTGGCCTTTCTTCTAAAAGATATGAGGGGGGGGGTTGAAGTTAGAGGGGTGTCAGCATTTTGGGGATTTTGGGGGTTCAGGGTGGGGGGATGTCAGCAGTTCGGGGGGATGTTGGCAGGAGGGAGTGGGCATCCCTGCTGCCAGTCTTCAATGGGGGGATGTCGAGGGTTTGGGTGTGTGTGGCAGTAGGGAGTGGGCATCCCTCCTACCGGTTTCGGGGGGTGTTGGAAGGGGGGGACCTCTGCCGCAGCCGGCTCAGCTGATTGCAGCAGGGGTATTCCCCACCCCAATCAGCTGAGCTGGCAGGACTCTCCAAAGCCACGGCTTTGGGCAGTCCTGCCAGCTCAGCTGATTGGGAATTCCCTTGCTGCTATTAGCTCAGCCAGCCATGTCTAGTTTTAAAGGTTTTGCAGGCCTACATTTCAAGCACCTGTCGCAGCTCTAGGGAGACGCCGAGAGCTGCTTAAACTTGCCCAAGGCCTCTTCTGGGCGAAACCACACCCACGTCCAGCCTTGGACGAGCTTAAGTGTCCCTATGCATTTCCATAGACCCACGACAAATGCCTACAGTGTAGACATCCTCCCTCGTGGAGCTTTTTTCAAAAAAACATGTGTTCCAATTGGCTGCCAGATGGCAGTAGGACGCCTACTACTGCCTACAGTCGGGACACCCGTTTGTAGAATCAGCCCCTCAATGTCAGCACACAGCTCTAACGCAAGCTTACTCCATCAGCCCATGACCCATGTGTCTGCCAAGATCCAGGAAAGAAATCATGATTAGGCATTTTTAAAGAGGAACATCTTCAATTCAGATTTAAACTGATCTAAGGATGTCTGTAGTCGAAGTGACACCAAGATATGACCTGGGCATGCCCTAGGGCATTGCAGGCAAGTTGACTCCCTAGTCTCCACACTGAATAAAATGCAAACCTCAAATTTAAATTTTTGAAATGAGGAGCACCCTCAGCGTGGGCTTGAAAGCTTTAAAGAGCAACTCAATAAAGCAGCTCTAATGCTTAGAAAAGCAAATGCCAGCAAACACCGAGCAGATATTACTACTCCCGCTGGCCGCACACCATCATCTGGGTGCTCCTGTGTGCTTTAAAGTGCAAATTAAGTGCAAACAATGTGCAGTAAATAAATATATATAGGTGGAAGACAAAAAGTCCACTGTCCTGCAATGGCCCGAATGCCAAATCTACTGACCCAAAAATAGGGCAAAAAGACTCTCTAAATTACCGAGAGTTTGAGTGATTAAAAAAGTATCCTGAATGTAATGAAATAATCACTCATAAATATTCATAATAATATGGTTTCAATTATGTACAACTGTTAATGAATCTTATGCTCAGAGAAATGGAGGTGATAACAGGGGAAGACCCCAACACTACCACCTCACCGCCCAATCATCGCATATTCAAAAACTTGTAGTAAAATATGCAACCGTTTAAGATATTTGCGTTTGTGCTCTACGGCTACACTTTTCACTCTTATAAACTTGATATTATAACTCAGAACAGCAAACTTATCTTATAGCTTGCAGGTTCCGATGTGACACGTTTGAAATATTTTTAAAACTGTGGGCAAGATGGGCTCAAGGATTTAAACGCTTCTGGCATGTACAAACTTCCTCCTATTGTGTCCTCCTTTAAAACTAGACATGGCTGGCTGAGCTGATCGCAGCAAGGGAATTCCTTATCAGCTGAGCTGGCAGGACTGCATAATAGGAGGAAGTTTGTACATGCCAGAAGCGTTTAAATCCTTGAGCCCATCTCGTCCACAGTTTTAGAAATTTTTCAAACACTCCGTTGGTTCCCTGAGACAGGAACGAAACGTGTCACGTCGGAACCTGTAAGCTATAAGATAAGTTTGCTGTTCTGAGTTATAATATCAAGTTTATAAGAACAGCCGGAGGTGCCGAGGTTCCATTCTATCCCTGGATAGTTGAAGTCACCCATGATAATTGCGTTGCCTCCCTTGCAGTTGTGTTTAATCTCATCCGTTATTTCTCCATCAATTTCTATGGAAAAAGGAGGGATTTATTAATTATTAATCATTTTAGTTCTATTTTTACTAATTGTTGTTGTTAAGAAATATTTCTGCATCACCATCATTTTTAAAAATATAAATACCTGCACTGATGTAATGATTAATTCTATATTTAAGTAATGATTAATTTTGTAATGGAAAATTTTTAGCTGTATGTATTAAGTATGGTTCCTTGAGATTTGATTGTTTTATTATTAGAATTGTTACTGTTGAGATGTTTGCTATGATATTTTATGAAAAAAAATTTTTGTAAACTTTTGTTCTTAATCTTTTCTTTTCTATTTTTAATGGAATATGAACTATGCATTATAAACCACTTGGATCCATTTAGGCTATTATGCGGTATATAAAGTTCTTCATAATCATAAACATTTTCTTATTTATATATTCTGCTTTCTCTCCTTCCAGGCTGAAAGTACTCCATCTCTATGGTTGCCACATCATACTCAATCTGAAGTCCATAAAAGAAGCTAATAAAAACCTCAAAATATTTCATGATTTCTCCATCCCTACTAACATTCTAGGAGAATGAAAGAATTCTTTCATTTGCTGACATATATGCATGAAATCGTGTATCAGCTTTTAAGGATATAGTAATTCAATACGATGTCCTGTGTCTAGAAATATATTTTAAATAAACTGTTTTATATATAAATTTTAACACAAGAGCACAAAAATGCATATAGGGTAATTTTATAACAAGATACTCATATCAGTGTTTGGAATGAATACTTACCAGTATTTTAATTTTATAAAGGCAACATAGGCATCTACTGTATGTACTTTTACAAAAGAGACACCTAGAACTAACCTCAATTGCGCACAAATCTTCAAGCACAAGTTTGTCTCTGTTCCAAAGCACATGTAAATTTGTGCCTGTATTCTATGCACCTACTTGTATATTTTATAAAATACGTACATACATGGCAATTCTGCCCCTGGTCCACCCAAACTATCCCTTCTATCTTACACTTTTGTTATTGCTGCAAACTGAGCCATAGCAATAAAAAACAGTTTACTATGGAGCTAACAGAATGGAGGCACTGAGAGGTGGTGGAGGCAAAGTAGACAAACTACATTGCCACTGGCAAACTGGAAGAAAGGCATCTCAGAACCTGGCTTAGCCCATGGGTTCTAGTTTTCCACTTCTGCTCTAAATTCATCTACTACCACTGTGGAAACTGAATTGGACCTGACTGGCTCCTTCCTAAGGAAGACCCTGATTGGCCTGTGGTGTCTGAGCCAATCAGGGCCTTAGGCCCCTCTCCATGCATCACATGATAGGCCCCTCTCCAGTGTTAAGGCCCAGTGTCGTAGTCAGAGAGAGGAGGAGAAGTATGGGGCAGGGGGGCCTCCAGTGGCAGGAGGGAGTGGGCATCCCTCCTGCCTTTTTTTCAGGTGGGGGAGGGAGTTCCTTTGTGGCAGGAGGAAGTGGGCATCCCTCCTACCATTTTGTGGTGGGTTAGGGAGGTGGACAGTGGCTTAGGGTGCCGGCGCAGGGTGGGAGGGCATGGCGTGGGGTTTTTTTTTAAAAAAATGGGACAGGTTGTGTATAACACATGCACAACACCTGTGCCATAAAAAAACAACCGAAGCCCTAACAGCAGTGACAGGAGGCTGCTTTCCCTGTCACTGCTGTTAGGGCTTTGCGCATGTGTCAATCACTCACTGAGTGATTGAATTGGTCATGTTTGTGCATTGATTGCTGTTCGGACTTCTCATCACTATTAATGAGAATCATAAAAGAGTGACCACAGTAGTGGAGGCAGGAGCGCTACTTTGGAAGGAAGGCTTGCTGGGTGCTGAGGATCTTACACCGAGGAAGCAAGTGGCCAAGAAATTGAAGAAATTTTGTTGGAGAGTGGGACCATCGCACCCTCGGAACCAGGGGAAAGGGAACCATGGAGTTGAGCCTACAGCTGGCAGCAGGCGGAGTGGAGAGAGTGGAGGAATTTCTACATCTCATTGCTCTAGGTCCTAATTGAAGACTGCAGTAATATGGGACTTTATGTGTATGGCTGTGGATGAATGTGAGAGGGACAATGAGTTGGGGAGGGCAGTGAATGTGTGCAAATGATAATGAAGTTCTAGGGGAAGGGGGTGTTGGATGGGGAATTGGGGCTTGGGGGTCACACGAAGTCATGAATGGGGTCAGGAGATTGGGCGAGTGAGTCTGGAGGGGGATGGGATTGTGGGGGGGGGGGGGAAGGGGTGCGTGGGGGTACAGCAAGGATTTACATGGAAAGTTATGGAACAGAGCGTGTGTGTGTGTATGTGATTACAGTGGGTTTATTCCAGGGAGCCAAGGGGGATGATAGACTGAGGCTGGGAAGTTTCAATGTTAAAGGTCTTAATATGCTATGTAAACGTCAATATTATTAAAGGAGTTGAAGAGATTACGGCTTGATATTAGTTTTGTGCAAGAGACACATTTTTGAAACCCAGAGAGAAATTGATTCAATACAGGGAGTACCCACTTCGGGGGTGGGCTTCTAATAAGAGGGGTTGGGTGGGTTTCTAATAAGAAGGCTGGGGTGGGTATATTGTTTGTTAAACATTTAAAGATAGTACCGGAGCAGGAGTCCTCTAGAGGGATTGGGGGGGGGGGGGGCGATGGGTCATCTGGACGGGTAAGGTTAATGGAGAATTGGTGACACTGATGAATATATATGCCCCCAATACCAAGCAGGGACAATTCTTTGATGAGTTATTGGCCAAAGTACTGGTAGTGAAGAAAGGGTCATTGATAGTAGGAGGAGATTTTAATCTGGTCACTGATCCTAAGTGGGATTCTATGGGGTCAGGTGGGGATAGACTCAAATCAGACAGGAACCAGCAGGCATTTTGTAGAAGTCCTTAATATGGTAGATGGGTGGAGGTCGCAACATTGTCAAGGGAGGGATTACACTTATTACTCCCCTGTTCATGAGGTCTGTACTCGTAAAGATATGCTCTATATGGATGGGGGGGGGGAAGGCTTGATTCCAAAATTTAAGATATTGGGTGGTCCGACCATGTCTCTATCTGGCAGGAGGTGAGCTGGAGTACCCTGCGGGTGGATGACCACTATTGGAAATTGAATGATAGTTTACTGCGAGATCCTTTGATTGTTATGAAGGTGGAGCAGGTCATTCTGGACTTTTTGGACCATAATAATATTACTCAGTGTTCCCCAATTACCATATGGGAAAGTCTGAAGGCGGTGCTTAGGGGGGAGCTTATTTCACTGGCTTCTCATAAGAAAAAGAAGAGGCAGAGGGAAGGGAGGAACAACAACTGCGGGAGACTTTCAGAAAGCTAGTGGATCAACATAAACTGGGACAAGGGGGGAGCTCGAATTCAGCTATGGATTCAGGACACCTGTTCCACATTGGAGAAACTGGAAGATGAGATTAAATTTAAAGAAGTTTTGAGAATTCTATCAAGAGTTGTACACTCCTGAGCACCAGAGCACTGATGATAGCATTGCACAGTATTTATCTGATTTGGGTTTGACATCTTTATCGGGGCTGGATGCTCAGGGGTTGGATAGTGATATCACGGTTGAGGAGGTGCAAAAAGTGATTAGTCAGCTTAAACCAGGAAAATCACCAGGGCTGGACAGGTTCACGGGCTTATTTTATAAGAAGCTTTCCCATCTGGTAGCACCACTCTCTCGTTGCCCTCTTGCCCATCGCCCACAAGCGACTTGAATCCAGGCCGCAGAGCTCTAACACTGCGCGTGCCGGCTTTCCTTCTCATCCAAAACAGGAAGTTACATCATTCTTGTTTCGGAGAAGAGAAGCTGGCGTGCACAGTGTTAGGTCCTGCCCAACTGGGTTCAGTTCGCTCTAACACTGTGCGTGCTGGCTTCCCTTCTTGTTACATCATGAGGGGGAGGGAGAAGGGAAGCCTGTGCGTGCAGTGTTAGAGCGAACTGAACCCAGGCCGGAGGGGGGGGGGGCCCTAACTGCCCACGCCAGCTTCCCTTCTCTAAAACAGGAATGATGTAACTTCCTGTTTCGGACGAGAAGGGATGCTGGCGTGCACAGTGTTAGAGCCCCTTGGCCTGGATTCAGTTCGCTTGCGGGTGGTGGGCAAGAGGGCAGCGAGGGAATAGAAGGGAGGGAAGCTGACTTCACCAGGCAGTTGGGAACCCCCTGCCCTGTTTGCTCCCCTCTTAATGCCGGCCCTGGGGCCTCCCTGATATTTTCAGGCCTGAGGCACGTGCCTACCCTTTATACTGGCCCTGCAGACTGGGTCACCTGGCATTTACGGTGGCCAGGCTGTGTGTAGCCCACCATTGGAGAAGTCCTAATGCAGCCACATTGACCTTGATGAGGAAGAAATTGGGATGGGTATGTGAGAGGTATAGGCTTTCTGCTTTGTTGATGCGGAGATGGCAATAATATCTTGATATTTGGGGCTGATATCTGAAAGTGGAGGGAAAGGAAACAATTTGAATGCTTCTGGGAATGTATATTGCACTGCCTTATCTTGTTTATTTCTCATTTTTCTTGTTTATTGGGCTGTATAACGGTTATGTGATTTTTTTTATATGGGTTAAAGCTGTTGGAGGATATAACATTTTTGCTATTACTGGGGGGTATGGGATGGGGATGAATTTAAGAGTGCTTTTGAACTAATTTTTATTCATTACTATGTTGGAAGTTGGGGATGTTGGGGAGTGGGGGTGGCTACAGATTGGCTACAGTCTGTATTTTTTATGTATGATGAAGTGATGTTTATGTCATCTGCTCTTTATTATAAATATAAATATTATTTTTAAAAAAGAAATGAAATATTAAACTAGACTTTAAGGGGCTCATTTTCACAGCACTTAGACCCCTGATGTCACTGGGTCCATTTCCAACATCTTAAATTGACGCTGCTGCTGCAGTAAAGTTGGGAGCTTGATACCTCTGAGGGATACCGGAGGTGACTTTCCTGCAGCCCCCGTGCTTCCTGCAGCAGTGTCTGGCGTTTTCCTCTGCTGCTCACCGGGCAGGCACGGTAAGAGACGGACCCCTGACATCACTGGGTCCGTCTCCAACACTTTAAATTGACGTCACTGCTGCAATTGCGGCCACAGGGCATGGCTGAAGGGGTGTGCCCTAAGGGGCATGTCTTGCCCCTTGGAGCCACAAGGAGCTCTGAAGCTGAAATATAAGGTTGTATTACTTTTTCTATAATTTCTGATAGCTTGAACATGGGGAAAAATAAATTAAACCTAAAAGTTCAACACCGGCTGTATCTGGCCCTATGGACAGACATTTTACATAATCCTTCAGCTGTACCACTTAACATGAACTCTTCCATTTCGGGTGTTTCAATGAGTCCCCTCGAACGGACTCCTCTCTTTCATATAGTATCGAGTGATAGTAGGAATATAAATCCTACTACTTCTACCAAATATGTGGTATCCTCCACTCAGATAAATAAGTTAGTTTTTACCAAAATACCTAAGTCACTTGATTTTTCAAGTGTAGTGGAGGATCAACCATTAACAGAGGAAACACAAGACATTACCTTGAAAGACTTGTGGTTAGGTATTTCTAGAGCAGAAGGGTTTCTCAGGTCAACTGTGAAACAGTGGATTTTGCAGTCTGTTTCTCATAAGCTTGAAAATGTGGATTCCAATCTGGGTTGTTTGGATAAACGATTAAATGTGGTGGAAGCTCAATGTATTACACTTCAAGCTGTCTCAGAATCTGTTGTTAAGGAACTAATGGAAAATATGTATAGAGCGAGAAATCTCTGCTTGGTCAATTTCCCAGTTGGGGTTGCCCAATGTGGAGAATTTTCCTATTAATAAATACTACTATGTTCCTCATAAAAAAATAGAATCCGCCCAGGAGGTGGACCATCTGGTATCAACTGAAATTAATTTGACAGAGTGTTTGGAAGATAGTCAGGATGTGATCCAGAGTCTGTCCACTCTGCTGATAACATGCATGAGTGAGATAGACAAGATGTTAATAATGAAACTATACTTTAAAAATAGGTTAACAAAATTTTGTGGTGATCTGGTTAGAATTTTTCCAGATGTCTCTAGAGCTACTCAATTAAGGAGGAAAGAGTTTTTGAAATTAAAAGCTAGAGTTTTAGCTCTAGAGGCATCGTTTTACCTAAAATTTCTGTGTGAATGTCTTGTCAAGTTACAAGACATCAAATTTGTTTTTTGGGATCCCATATAACTGCAACAATTCCTAATTGCTCGAGAACAGGGGGAGAGTGTGGCGCAGTGGTTAAAGCTACAGCCTCAGCACCCTGAGGTTGTAAGTTCAAACCCACGCTGCTCCTTGTGACCCTGGGCAAGTCACTTAATCCCCCCCCTTGCTCCAGGTACGTTAGATAGATTGTGAGTCCGCCGGGACAGAGAGGGAAAACTGCTTGAGTACCTGAATAAATGCATGTAAAACCATTCTGAGCTCCCCTGGGACAACGATATAGAAAATTGAATAAATAAAACAGAAATGAGTTAGTACTTTTAAGGTCAAGTTTCACTACTGAGAAAAAAGAGGAGGGAAATTAATAATCCCTATAAGAGTAAGGAATGGTTTGGGATTCGCGAAATTGTATCGTATCTCCCCATTAATGTGGGCTTAGAAAGGAATTTTGTGTGGAATGATTATGTAATGTTAATGTTTAAGGAAGACCTTTTTTTCTTTTGTTTCATATGATATTGTAATCATTGAAATTTATAAATAAAAAAAAATCAAAAAGAGGTAGTCCCTCATTATACCAATATATTCATAGTATGAGGGTCATTTCATAAATAATGCACACTATTTTTTTTTTTTTCAAGTATTTCTTTACAATCCTTCAATATAGTCTCCCTGCTTTGCAATGACTAAGTCCCAACGTCCGGGAAGTTTCATTATTCCATCCAAGACACCATTTTTTTCAGTTGCCAAATGGCTTGTGTACCGGGGGAAATCGATATCTACGCATAGGTTGTTTCAACTTTGGAAAAAGGTCGAAGTCTAGTGAACTCATGTCTGGACTGTAGGGAGCATGAGGTAACACTTCCCAGTCGTATTCGCATAGTTTTTCAATGACGAGTGGAAAACTCCATCTTCCCCACGACCCAAAAAATTTTGATGAGCTCAATCAAAAGTCTTCTGATCATGAAGGCATCATCATCACAGACAAAGTTCCATGTGGAAGAAGTGTCACAGCAGTATATTATCATGATTTTTTGCAAAAAATACACAGAAAAATGCATAAAACCCGACCTCAGTTGCTCTTGGCTGGGCCACTCATTCTTCATCAGAAACAGTTATTTTATTAAATAGTGGAAGGTAAAATATCCTTGCCACTGGTAGTAGTGACTGAGAGGGACCTTGTAAATACTCTAACATGAACCTCTTAAACATAACGAAAGGTGATACATGAGATTGATCCAAGCTCTTGTTCAGATTATAGACTGGTGACTAATATCCCATTTCTGGCAAAAATGGTAAAGGGAATGGTGGGCCTACAACTACAGGACTATCTTAATTCCAGATATTAGACTTTAGACAGTCAGACTTTTGGCCAAACTACAGTACTAAAACTGTTCTACTGGCCTTGATGACAGACTTGAGAAACAACTTAGACAAAAATATACCTTGAGGTATCCTGTGTGCCTTATGTATTTTTACATTTTGATAGGATAGGATTGGTTAGTATGTTTTATGCAATCTGATTTTATATGTATGTACCGGTATGTAGTTGTTATAGTGTTAGTCTTGATATGTTTTGTATGATAAATGTTACGTTTTATTTTGTATGTTAACATATAACTCACCCTGGATAAGGGTGGGCGGTAAATAAATAAACAATTAGAGCTGTCAGCTACCTTTGATTTGGTCAGTCATGATATTTTGTTAGTCACTCCTTCAACCCTTGTAGTGACACTTGAATTGAAGCCTGACAGTTACTGGCTTTTGAGATTGTACTTCACATACAAAATTTAACTCTTCTCTCTATGAATGTAAGAATATTTCCTGATTTTGTAAAATCCACTTAAAACTGAAGAAAGTTTTTGCTACTTCATCCTACTGTAGAGTGGTGGATATAGGAGTGAGTTTTTTTAAAACTAAAATTTCCATGTAAATATACCATAAAATTCAAGCAAAAACATATGTAGAGTATCAGGGCAGGATTAATTTGTCGAGGGCCCCTAGGCACACAAGAACACTGGGCCCCCTGCCCCGCCCCACCCCACCATGCGCCCAGGCAGAAACAGGAAGCTGCGTCAGAGGGAAGCTTTGGGCAAGCAGTACCGCTTGCACAATTACAGTTCCCGTTGCCTTTCTTACCCGCATTGCTTGCTTGTCTTACTTTCTGTCGATGGGGTGAGGGCCCACGTTGCTGATCGATGCTGGAGGGGCTCATCACTGTTTGGAAAAAACAATGTTGATGTCCTTCTTCATCGGGCTCCCCTGACCATTTTGGGCCCTAGGCACGTGCCTGCTTGGCCTATTGGTTAATCCTGCCCTATACAGTATTTTTTAATGAACAATCCGAACCTGATTAGCTTTAGTACTAAGACTATGGAGGCAGGCAAGACAACACATCCAGTGACTAAGATATAGGGCTCATTTTACTAAACTGTGTTAGGGCATTAATGCGTGGAATAGCGTGTGCTAAAATGCAGTGAGAGCTAGATGCTAATGCCAGCATTGAGCATTGTTCTAGCCGCGTAGCTAGAAATGTCCAGTTTTCTTCTAATTTGTAATCCGCCTAGAACCGCAAGGCACAGGCGGAATAGAAATCTCTAATTAATGTAATGTAATGTAGCGCGAGTTTAGCACGCATTAAAATGCGTGCACTAAAAATCTATTGCAGCTTAGTACAAGGAACCTATAGTGTGAAAACAAAGGGCTCCTTTTACAAAAGTACGCTAGCGGTTTTAGCGCACGCACTGGTTTAGTGCATGCTAGGCAAAAAATTATCGCCTGCTCAAGAGGAGGCGGTAGTGGCTAGAATGCGTGGCATTTTAGCATCCGCTATTCCGCGCGTTAAGGCCCTAACGCATCTTTGTAAAAGGAGCCCCAAATTGTTAAGAAATGTGGTATATCAAATAAACTAATTCCTTACTTATTTCTCACTTGCAATAGAAAGATTTTGTATTTTCCTCCCTCGATTTTACTATTCCTTTTTTCCAGTTAATTGTATTTCTTAAACTGTTGGGTTTTTTCTTAAAAGCTCTTGGGGGGTCCCAATAATTATAGTCATAAGAGGATTATTTGTTGGCATATTTGTTCTCATAATGGTTTTCTTAAAGGAATTTGTTCCTGTTTTTGTTAACATGTAATAAAAAAAAAATAACTAAAAAAAAAAACCAACTAACAGAGACTTGAAGGCCACACTATTGTCTAAACCAATGGTTCTTAACCTTGTTGGAGGTACTGAACCCCACCAGTTTCATATGCGTGTTCACCGAACCCTTCTTTATTCCCTTAGTTTTGCCGGAGCTAGACTAGAATTACTCAACTTGGCATTGCAAATCATGCAATTAGGACGCTGACTCCCATCACGTTCCGTTATACATGTGAATCCATATTGTACATATTCGTCCGACCACTTTCGTATTTTGCTCGACATAGTTAATAAGGGATTAAAATATTAAGATAGGTATCACACGACATACCATCACAACAGTTACAATTAGACTATTGACTACTGTACGCATCAAATCCCCTGCAGCACAGATAGGCCAAGCGATGTTGCGTGATCACCTGCAGCCAATTATGGACAAGCGGGGCGTATCATCACGAATCATAAGCGCTTCGGTCACGTTCAATCATCTATCAGTTAAATCACAAATTTTGATCAGGAATTGATTGATGTATATAAGGCGTTAGTTACAGATTGATAGATCAAGAAACCGAGTACACGATCTGTCTTGATCAAAATCACTGAATAACTGATAGATGATTGAACGTGACCGAAGCGCTATATGAGTTGGAGGTGTGTTTTGACCTCCGCCGAACCCGCGAGACTGACTCACCGAACCCCTGGGGTTCGGTTGAACCCAGGTTAAGAACCACTGGTCTAAACTAACTTTGCTAAAAAACAGAGTAACATTTGAGAAAGACGTGTGTTTTCCTTTTCTTTTTTTTTGAGAGCTGTGATCCGGCCGTTGGGAAGGGCGGATAGGCTAAACTGGATTAGTGAGGGCCAGCACAGGCATATATAGGGCTACCTGCACATGCTCAGATGAGACTCCCAAAAGCCTCACCTGAGCTCTGGGAGTGCAATTCCAAATTGGGAACGTAGATGACGTCACTACCAAAAGCGTGGCTGACTTATACTGCTTGTCCATGGAGAAAATTACCTATTTAACCCCAAGTTTACCTTTTTCCAAGTTTGAATGCTATTTCCAGTAGGTAAGATACTCCCATAGAAACATGATGGCAGATAAAGGCCAAATGGTCCATCTAGTCTGCCCATCTGCACTAACCATTATCTTTTTCTCTCTCTGAGAGATCCCACCTGCCTATCCCAGGCCCTCTTGAATTCAGACACAATCTCTGTCTCCACCAATGAAGTTTTTTTTTTCCTCCAGCACTTCTTCAAGACTGGTTGACGGTAGATATTCAGCAAAAATATGCTAAATAGTTTGCTTTTCAAGTCAAAACTGTATGGAACTAAATTAACCCTGCAGTAGGAACTTCAAGCAATACAAATTAAAGGGGCCCTTTAACTAACAATTAGAGCAATGTCTCTCAAACTTTTTTAGTTCCAGCACTCTAAACTGAACAAATATTTTTTTGCATCACCTTATAATCGAAATGATAAAATTGCAAAACCAACAAAAAATTAAATTTGAGAGTTATTTATTTAAAGTTATTTAAGCTATGTATGGGTAATTGTAACAACGGTGAAACTAAAGTAGATAGAATTGCTAATTAATGCAATGGATGTGATTGTTTTTGAGTGCAAATTAATTCCAAATGTGGCATGATAGTCGACAAGCAAGCACACATTTTATTACCTCAATCTGCAGTCGTTTTCTTTTTTTTTACCAATTTAATTTTTGGCAGAGCTGAAAATCCAAGTCCGCAAAGATAAGAAAGTCCAAACAGTAATAAAGCCTTGATTGTTTTGTTGCTCAACTTAGGATAGCTACTGCTTAAAAAAGAAAAATAAAATTACGTGTCATTAGTTTTCAGGGACAAATCATGACAAAGAATGATTGTCTAGGCAATTGTACCCTTGCACACATAGACGCTCATAACATTGACAGACTCTTGCGTATGCAATGTACATGTCCTCTATTCTAGTGTATACTTTTTTTTTTTTTTATATTTTTATTATTTTCAACTTAAATTTCAAGTATTACACTTGTACAGAAAGCAAGAATAGAATAGATATCAAATACAATGGTAATATAATTCCTAAGTTAACAAATATACTATTTATGCTCAAGTCCACAAATTAAGATCCAAGAATTAAAGAAACTTGGCGAATAAAAAAAAAAGGAACAGTAATAATAACAGAAAACTGAGAGCTATAGCATTGAGATAGGGGTCACAATATCTAAATTATAGGGCTCAAAGATTGTTAACATTCAAACGAGACATAGCCACGAAGTTGGTCAGTTGTGATGGTTCAAAAAACACATATTTAAACGTACGATAATATACAATACACTTACACGGATGTCTCAAATAAAAAGTTGCCCCCAAAGATAAAACCCCAGGTTTCAAAAGAAGAAATTCACGGTGGCGCCTTTGCGTCTCCCGTGCCAGATCTGGGAACATTAAATTTATAACCAAGAAAGCTTTTTTGTCTATTTTTAAAGTAAAGTTTTAACAACCATGTTTTATCAATTGGCAAAGCTAAAGTGATAATCATAGTGGCTGGTGATGCTAAATCCTTCAAAGATGTTTCTAAAACCTGTGAAATATTTAAAGGTTCTTGATCTGAAGATTTTACTTTTGGTTGTTGATTTTGTTCTTTATCAGGCAAATAATAAACCCTTGAAAATGGTGGTAATGAATCCTCGGATATCTCTAAATTTTCCATTAGATATCTCTTAAGCATATCTCTAGGTGTTACTAACTCAAGTCTTGGAAAATTAATTAACCTTAAATTATTGCTACGTGAGTTATTCTCAAGCATTTCAATCTTCTTCCTTAGGTTAATATTGTCTTTAACTAAGATCTCTTGAGTTTGTTTCGATGATTCAATTTCTTTTTCTATTTTTTGAATTGAGGAATTAGAAGTATTTGTTTCTTCTCTTAAGTTCTTCAGTTCCTTATCATGTTCCTTAATTTTCTCTTCAATTTGTTGAAATGTAGGAGTAATATTTTTAACAAAGCCAGCCATTAAGTCCCAAATAGAGTCTAAAGTCACTACTGCAGGTTTAATCAGTACAATTGGAGTTTGTGTAAGTGTAAATTGCTCACCGTCCTGAAGTCCTTTGAGGGGAGTCTTCTGTCCTTCCCCCTCAGATTGAGCCCCAGACATCTCCATGGGGGCCCTGGAAAAATGGGCCCCAACCTCCAAGCTCTCCAGTAAATCCTTCCTTGCCTCAGGAGAGGAGAAAACCAGTGAATCCGGGGTTTCCTCGCCCCTGGGAGAGCTGGTCGTCTGGGGCTGCGGGGGCGGTGCCCTAACGTCAGGGCTCAGCGTGGTATCGGGCCCAGGAGTATCCACGACGGGTTCGCCTCCCTGTGTCCTCTGCGGGCCGCCATCCGACGTCGCTGTGGCCTCTTGCATGCGCCTCAGGAGTTCTTGTATGATTCCGAGACCCGGGGCTCCAGGACGCCGCGAGGCAGAAGCGGCACTCCGGCCCCGTCTCTTCGGCATCGCGGTAAGTGAAAACCGCTAGAAAAAATTCAAACGAATGCAATCCTGGGACACGCAGCTCAGCGCGTCCTGCTCTCAGATCGCCATCTTGGATCTATTCTAGTGTATACTTATGAAGGGAATTGACAAAGTAAAATTCTGGAATCTCTTGTGGCACACCTGGAATCTCTTTGGGACACACCACTGTGGCTTGGCACACAGTTTGAGAGCACTGCTTTAAGCAGTTTTTGAAGATAGCTTTAGATTCAGCATGCAAAACTGCATAATTTGGACACTAGTAGTTTGTAAAGTTTGCAAAAATATAAATATACCCCTAAAATTGACATACCCTAATATGCTAATGTCCAACAGCATATGCTAAGTTTTAGTAAGAGGACCCCAGTGTGACTTGCCAAAGATCACAAATGTCAGAAGCAAAAGCTGAGTTTTCACCCAGGGCTCCTGCTCCCAGTTCTTTATTCTAAGTACTACAACACCTTGTCTCTCTCCATGGATTTACACAAAACTTTTAATGCTCTCAGAAATAGAACTTCATAAGTGCCTTTATATTTTTGTGTGTTAATACTGTCCATTAGTGGTCATAATGAGAACTGCCATTAGAGTTTAAAATTGTCAGCATAGGAATGCTGCCTTGGTTAAATCCATAAAGCCCATGTTTAATAAATGAAAGTCCTTCATTACAGAAAGCAACTTTCAACAAACCTATAGCCCTGTGTTATCTCCTCACTAATGGTATATTGGAGAGAAATCAAGCCAGAGAAAACAACAGAAACAGAAAAACAGGGCCAGAATCTCAAAACTTTAACATGGTCGTTAAATTGGTTTCCAGTGGTTTGGCCTGCACACATTTTAGCGGTGGATTATCAAAACGGCTTATCTCTGTCTTTAGCAAGTTCTCTAGCAGTCGCCGATGCTGCAATGCAAATGGGCTCTTCAACATTGAAATGAGCACTCCGGTGGATTCTTTAAAACCACTGAGCCATTCTGTCGATTACAACTGATCCAAAACACCACCATCAAATTTATCTACAAAGCAAAAAAATATGACTATGTTACTCTGCTACTCTGTGAAGCTCATTGGTTACCAGTTTCCCACCGAACAACATATAAAATATTCCTTCTCATCTTCAAAATTAAACTCACTCCCCAGCTTTCTTAGACAAACATCTCATTCTTTATGCATCCACTAGGGCTCTGAGATCTGCCGATCAAATCTGCTGACTGTCCCCCCAATCAAAGAACTTTTCTATACTTGAAACATCTTTTCTGCCACAGCTCCACTTCTCTGGAATGCTCTACCATCACACCTCCGCCTTGAAATCTCCCTTGACAAATTCAAAATCAAACTTAAAATCTTCCTATTTCTGGATGCTTACCAAAATACAAATTAAGATCCCTTCTCCAATTACATCTAATGATGAATGAGAACCACCTTCAAGAAGTGATTGCCCTTTCCTTCTTATACTTCCCCCTCTCTTTACCTCCCTTTAATTTTTTTTTTTTTTTTACTTCAATATAATTTTGAATCTTTCCTTTTCCCCAGTACCTCTTGTATCAATTTTGTCTATGTCTTGTACAATAATTATGTTATTTTCATAATGCCCCTTTTTACTTTTAACTTAAATTTTAGCATTGTAAACTGACCAGATACTTGTTGATGGTCGGTATATCCAATTGTGAATAAACTTGAAAACTTGGATCTCTCCCGCTGTTGTTCTTTTCGTTTTGGTTTTTTTCTTTTTGTATGTTTTCTGCGCAAGTGCCCATTGCTATCACCAGTGATGGGCACATGCCAACCTCATTTGCATGAGAATTTTTTGGAGAATGATTCACTTTTTAAAAATTGCTACCAGAACGGCTGCGATAGCAGCCCGTCATTTTTTAATGCTTTTTTTTTTTTTAGAATCTAGGCCTCAGAAAGAAAACGAGAACTAAAAGAAAATGTGCAGGATGAGCATCACTATGGCCTAGATTTACTAAACTCACCGATCTGGACGATCTGAGGGCGAATCTTGCCGGCCAACTGATTCACTACGAGTCCTCATGCAAATTAATTTGATCGGACGCTTGCCCCACAGATCGCTGCAGAGCGATCCAGACTCATGCGCAGACCATCCTCTTTGCCTGTAGATGCGATCCGTGCATGCAAGGTCAAAACAAAGGGAGGGGTGGTGGTGACTGCAATTTAATGGAACAGAACACACTTTAGCCAGATTATGAAATGGAATACGCTGCGGCCAGATTATGGAACAGAACATGCTTTTAAACCATGGGCTCGCACTGCAAGGACAAATTTCGGGCGGCAGAGAGCAAGAGAGTCAGCAGGGACAGGGCGGCAGAGAGCAGGAGGGTCGGCAGAGTTTCTCTTCTTTTGGAGAGTTAAAAAAATACAAATATTAGCAAGCTAAAGAAAAGAGATTCAGTAATAATGTAGAAACAGTGGACAGGGTCTGAGGGCTAGATGTGCTAACAAGCATTATATAGGGCAGGTTCCATTTGATGTAATGTGGCAGGGACAGGGCAGCAGAGAGCAGGAGAGTTGGCAGGACAGTAAGCAACTGGTCCTCAGCAGTCGCTTCTTTTTGGATCGGCAAGCTCAATCGGTGTTCCTTCTTCTGTTTAGTGAATCGTTGCCTTCATACTTATGCAGGCAATTTCCCCTCATTTGCATGTGCGGATCAGATCGGAGATTGATTGCACAGCTGTTTAGTTAATCGGGTCGGGAAATGATCATAAAACCATCGGTACACGAACGGTCTAGGCCAGTGGTCTCAAACTCGTGGCCCAGGGGCCACATACGGCCCGCCAGGTACTATTTTGAGGCCCTCGGTATGTTTATCATAATCACAAAAGTAAAATAAAACAGTTTCTTGATCATATGTCTCTTTAGCTATAAATTACAATATTATTATTAAGACTTAGCCAAGAGGAAAGATTTATAAACTATAAAGAGTTTTACCTCATGCAAAATTGTCATTTTTTTAAATAAAACATTAACTATTTTTTCTGTGGCCCTCCAAGTACCTACAAATCCAAAATGTGGCCCTGCAAAGGGTTTGAGTTTGAGACCACTGGTCTAGGCCTATAACGCTACATAATTCTAGCATTCTCTTTCTGACTGTTGGCTCCGAATGAGAACATAAGAACATAAGAACATAAGAAGCGCCATCTCCGGATCAGACCTTCGGTCCATCAAGTCCGGCGATCCGCACACGCGGAGGCCCTGCCAGGTATACACCTGGCTTATTTTATAGCCAACCATATCTTTATATGCCTCTCTCAAGGAGATATGCATCTAGTTTGCTTTTGAAGCCTAGGACTGTCGATTCCGCAATAATCTCCCCTGGGAGAGTATTCCAGATGTCAACCACACTCTGTGTGAAGCAGAACTTCCTGATATTAGTCCTGAACTTGTCCCCCCTTAGCTTCATTTCATGTCCTCTTGTCCATGTCAAATTGGACCATGTAAATAATCTTCTCTGCTCTATTTTGTCGATTCCTTTCAGTATTTTGAAGGTCTCGATCATATCCCCACGCAGTCTCCTTTTCTCAAGGGAGAACAATCCCAGTGTTTTAAGTCGATCCTCATATTCCAGTTTCTCCATACCCTTCACTAGTTTAGTTGCTCGTCTCTGCACCCTCTCCAGCAGTTTTATATCTTTCTTTAGGTAGGGAGACCAATGTTGGACGCAGTATTCCAAGTGGGGTCTGACCATTGCCCTATAAAGCGGCATTATAACTTTCTCCGATCTACTCGAGATTCCTTTCTTTATCATGCCTAACATTCTATTCGCCTTATTTGCCGCTGCCGCGCATTGGGCCGACGGCTTCAGGGTCCTATCTATCAGTACACCCAGATCCCTTTCTAGTTCACTTTTTCCCAGAGTTGCACCTGACATTCTGTACTCATACTCCTTATTTTTACTGCCTAAATGCATTACCTTGCATTTCTCCACGTTGAACTTCATCTGCCATTTCTCCGCCCATTTTTCTAACCGACACAAATCGCTCTGGAGTTCCTCACTATCCTCCTGCGATCTGATTGCCCGGCAGAGTTTTGTGTCGTCTGCAAACTTGATGATCTCACTGGATGTTCCGCTTTCCAAGTCATTGATATAAATATTAAAAAGGATCGGCCCAAGTACCGAGCCCTGGGGTACACCACTAGTCACTTTCTCCCAGTTGGAGAACTTCCCATTAATGCCCACTCTCTGCTTCCTGTTATCCAGCCATTTGCCTATCCATCTTTGTATGTCTCCCTCTATGCCATGGCTTTGTAGTTTCCTGAGAAGTCTTTCGTGTGGAACTTTGTCAAATGCTTTCTGGAAGTCCAAGTATATTATGTCCACCGGCTTTCCACTATCAATTTGCTTGTTCACGGTCTCAAAGAATTGGAGTAAATTCGTCAAACACGATTTCCCTTTCCTGAATCCATGTTGACTGGGTTTCATCAAGTCGTGTGTGTCCAAGTGCTGAACTATGCTATCCTTGATCAGTGATTCAATCATCTTGCCGGGGACAGACGTAAGACTCACAGGTCTATAGTTGCCCGGTTCTCCTCTCGATCCTTTTTTGAAAATTGGCGTGACGTTCGCTTTCCTCCAGTCGTCTGGTATCTGACCAGTTCTGATTGACAGGTTTGCAAGTTTTTGCAATAACTCTCCGATTTCAACCTTCAATTCCTTCAAGACTCTCGGGTGAATTTCATCCGGTCCAGGGGATTTGTCACTTTTAAGTTTGTCGATCTGGTAGTATATCTGATCTAAGTTCACTTCAACTGTGGTGAGTCTGTCCTCTATTTCTCCTGTAAACAGTTTCTCCGCTTCAGGTATTGTTGAGGTGTCCTCCTTCGTAAAGACGGACGCAAAGAAGGAATTTAGTTTGTCTGCGATTTGTTTATCTTCCTTGATGTACCCTTTTCTTCCCTTGTCGTCCAGGGGTCCCACTGCCTCTTTTGCAGGTTTTTTCCCTTTCACGTATCTAAAGAAGGGCTTGAAGTTTTTGGCCTCCCGGGCTATTTTTTCCTCATAGTCCTGTTTTGCATCCCTCACCGCCTTGTGACATTTCTTCTGTTCATCTTTATGTTTGTTCCAGGCTTCGGTTGTCTTCGTGCATTTCCATTCTTTGAAAGAGTCCTTCTTTTCTTTTATGGCTTCCTTCACCTGTATGGTAAGCCATGCCGGTTCTCCTTTGCCTTTAGTTCTCCGATCTTTGGAAATCCTCGGAATGTAGAGATCTTGTGCTTCTGCAATAGTATTTTTCAATAGGCACCATGCCTGATCTACTGTTTCAAGTTTGTCCACCATCTTCTCGAGTCGTTTTGTTACCATGGCTCTCATGCAATCGTATTTACCCTTTTTAAAGTTTAAGGTGGTGGTTAAGGTTTTGGCATGTTTCCCTTTCCCGATGTCAAGTTTAAAGTTGATTAGTGTCTGCTGTGGTTCGTTCCTCTCTTTGAAGATTAATCAGATACAATAACAGTATTTAGCAGTTTTCATCTTCTTATTTCTTTCATACTCCCCAGGGGGTTCAAGCTTGTGTTGGAAGAGAACCCAGATCAATTAACTGTCAGGTGCTGACAATGCAGGCTAAAAATCTGGCACAATTTAGTACCTGAACACAACTTTAATATATGAATCCCTCTGAGTGTAAGCAAAACATCACAGACTCATATGTACATAGGGCCCGATTCTACAAAGTACACCTAAAAAATTGGCACCAACTAGTCCAGCACTAAGCATGATTCTGTAAAAGTTAGGTGCACTTTATAGAATCACACTTAGTGCTACCTAAGCGTGCATAGGTGTCATAACTTTAGGCGTATCCGGTACCAGTGAGTTTTGCATGGACTTAAATGTTAGTCGCTATTTGCCTGATATACAGTATGAGGCCAGAGCCCTTGAGATAGCTTAGAGTGAAACAGGCCCACTGTCGGGCTTGGCTGAAGCTTTATTGTTTTTCTTTTCCTCATGTTTGGTTGGGCTATTGCCTTTGAGAAGAGGGATTTGCGACAGAAGTTCTTGCACGCCAGTAATTAACCATCCTTGACAACTATGAGGATAAGCAACTGGCTGTATTTTGGTCAATACTGAATGTGTTTGAGAAATTTGGGGAAATACAAATGAAAAGTGGAGTTTTTTTGAGAGACCAATGACTGCTATGCCCTATTACAGAACTTGTGTGTACTGAAACAGAGAGTGGATTGGTTATCTGAGGTCTCTTTTTTCTCCACTATTTTTTGGATATCTAATGCTTTGAATGATATCTATTGATACAATGGTCTTTTGATCATAGTTGTCTTTTTCTACTATATTGTTGGTATTGCTGTTGTAATAGTAGAGGTTCGTTATATAATGTTGAAGTATCCTAACGTGTAACCCTGCATCACATAGCTATAGTTCAGTTTACCGTATATACTCAAATATAAACCAAGATTTTGGGGCTTCTCTCCTGCTATCGAACTTTGGGGGTTTCATGGGAGGGGGGTGTCGGCAGGAGAGATTGGGCATCTCTCCTGCCCGTGATTATTGTGGGGGAGTCACGTCAGTTATGGGCAAGAGGGACAGGGCATCCCTCCCGCCACGATTGTTACAGGGGAGTCGCATACTGGATGGTTTTTTTCGAGAATGGACATTTCCTTGCTGCTCATTTTGGGCGCCTAGCATCTTAGGTCAAAAAGAGACATAGATGCTTTTTTCTATTATGCCCCTTGTAGTTTATACATTCCCTCTGCCACGGTCACCACTGATGTCAGAGGGGCAGGACCACGGCAGAGGGAATGTGCTGCAGAGGCCAACAGCAGCCTGCTAGGTTCGCACTGCAGGCTGCCGTAATTAGCTTTAAACATTGGTCCTCAATAAGCGGCGGTCACAGCGCAGATGACCTCGCTGGGTGCGGGAAGCAGCGGAGGTCCCCGGTGGGGATTGCCAGAGAAGCTGGATCTGGACACCGGGGAGTGGGGACAAAAAAGGACCTTGAGGAGGGGTGGGAAAGCAGACTTGAACCAAAAGGGAGGGGGAAGACAGGGCAGATGCTGGACTAGAGGGGGTAGAGAGGAAACACCCTGAACTGAGGAGAGAGAGATGAGATGACAGGTCCTGGGGAGGGGGAAGACAAAGAGAGTGAGAGAGACAGAAAGACCTGGATGAAAGGTGGGAGGACTCAAATGTTAGCATAAGGAAGATAGAGAGGGAGAAACCAGAAACAAAGGAGAGGCAGAAGAGAGGGGGGCAGATGTTGGACTTGGGGGTGTATAGTGGGGAGAGAGCAAAAGAGACTGCAGAAAGGTGGAAAGATTCTGGACCAGGGAGGAAGGAAGGAGAGAGAGAGAAGCAGAGAAAGATCTGGAAGAAAGGAGAACAAATGCTGGGGATGGGAATAGGGATTTGGGGGTGGGATGGTTGTAAGCAGAAGAAAGACAGAGAGAGAGAGGCCTGGACCAAAGGGGAAAGACACGAGGCAGATGCTGGACTATGGGAGGTGCAGACAGAGGGGGAGAGACCCTAAGGAAGAACAGAGAGATGCAAGATCATAACAGAGGAGGGAGAGAGAGGGAGACCTGGAACAAAGGTGGTGGTAGGTACAAAGGAGAACTGACACTGGATCTGGGGAGGGTAAGCAGAGGGAAAAGAGATAGAGACCTGGACCCAAAGGAGATGGGGCTGGATTGTGAAAGAAATGTTGGATGCAAAGTCAGAAGGAAGTCCAACCAGAAACGAATTAAATCACCAGACAACAAAGGTAGGAAAAATTATTTTATTTTCAATTTAGTGATTGAAATGTGTCAGCTTTGAGAATTTATATCTGCTGTGTGTATGTGAAAAATGAAAGGAAAAAATTGCATTACAATTAGTAAATGGGGCAGGATCTATGGCAGAGCTTGGGTGGGTTTAGGGCGGAGCTTCGGAGGTCTGTGGTTGGGGGTACTTAGCTTGAAGTAGTTGAGAAATACTTCTGTAGGCAATCAGCCACAGCCAGTGCCTCTCCTTCTCTCTTGCCCTCTTCCCTGCTGGCACCCCCTACTGGCATCTCAGGGCCCATTTGGAAGGCCCTGCACATGTGCAGATGTCAATGTGATGATGTCACGCATGCATGCGATGTCATCACGGCAATGTCCGCGCACTTCCGGGTGCCTCAAGCTGTGGCCACTACCTGACTCCGTTTTCTGACTCTGTTTCGGCCCCAGATCATTTTTGAGTTGTGCAGGCCTGATTTACTAAATCTAGCTCAATTCATAGGAGCCTTTTACTAAGCAGCGTTAGGTGCTAATGTGCACCTAACATAGCCTAAAATTTCATACCTTGGGACATGCTCAGGAATCCTGCTGCAAGAACCAAATGTATGCGTGCTCAAAATTATTTGAATTTTTTTTAGGGTGCATATTTGTGGGGATGGAGAGTGGATGTTCCTGCCCTAATATGAGGGTTGATTCATATGTCATGGCAACTATTTATTTTTCTCTCAAAATGTGCCAACACTGGAAATCTAATATATACGTTTGAAAGTGTGTGGCATGTACCTCTTAATGTTGCCACCAGATGAGAGATGAGTGCAAAAGTCTCTGGTAGGGGAGATGCAAAAACACAACATTTGAAATCATTTTATTAACAAATAAATAATAAATGTTAGCTGTCTCACTAAACCAAGCACACAATCATAATAAGAGTATGTTTAACTGTTAACATCCTTCAAAGCATTGTCATGTAGGATTATGGCATTGTGCAACAGTTCTGGATGATTATCCTGTATTGCACAACTCAGGTGCTACTGCAGAAATGACTTCTAATACTGTGCATTCACAATGTGTCCCTCACGAACTGGATGACACATATGACAACCTGGAAGACTACTCTACTACTATGATTAATTATTTCTATAGCGCTAGCAGATGTACGCAGCGCTGTATAGAGTCACAAAGAAGAAGAAAACAGTCCTTGCCTGAAAGAGCTTACAATCTGAAGGATGTTAATAGTTAAACAGTTTGTATTTGTACTTTGTTCTCAAATGCCATTTTTTTTTTTGTATCTCTCTTACCAGAGACCACTGCACTCATCCCTCATCTGGTGGCAACATTAAGAGGTACATATCACACACTTTCAAATGTATACATTTAGATTTCCAGTGTTGGTGCAGCTACATTAGCATATACTTAAATGGCATGCTGGCTAATTGATTAGCGCAGGAATAGCGCTTGAGCCCTTACCACCTACAAAATGGGTGGTGATAAGTGTAGGGTTACCAGATTTCCTCTTTAAAAATAGAAGATACCTAGTCATGCCCTGTTCTGCCCCCCAGTCCCACCCCATTTTGCCCCCAACCCATCCCCTCCAAATCTTCAATCTTCTTCCCTGAGCTTAGGGCCACATCTAGAGCGTGTGTGCATATACGCTGACGTCAATGTGATAATGTCACAAGTTTTGGGTAGATGCTGGTTTCTGCTCTTGTCTTCCAACTTTGTGGTCACTGGGGTCAATAAGGTATTTCAATAAAAGGATGGGAAAAGGGGAGAAGGTTGTGAAAGCATATAATACCATGAACTGATAATCACATTTTAAAATTTCACTTTCTCTTAGCAGCTCTGATATTGAGGAGCTATAGTCAGAGATTGAACCAAAAAGTCTAGAGAGAAGCACTATTCCCATTCCTCACACAAAAAAGTTGGCTCCTATGATATTAGCTCCATATGGCAAGCTAAAGACAACTAGTTTCCATGAAAAAAAATCTCTGAAAAAGGTACATATACAATAAAGTCTTTAGTGGCTTTTGTAAAAATGCCTGAATCTTTTACAACTAACATTCCATAGCTTTGATTTACAGTCAATTCTCACCAGCATTGCCGTTTTCAGTATCAGAATAATGAAATTTCTTTAAAACTGTCATAGCTAAGGCATGAGGCAGATCGTTTACTTTGCTCTCAAACTCTAACCCTCTCTGGAGAGTTTCCAGCTAGTAAGTGTATTATGTTTCCACGTGTACAGGTAAACTTGTGAAATGCCTTATGCCAGGTGATCAGAGAATATATTGGATGGGCCGGGGATTAAGGTGAGGAATACCCCTTCACTCTTGCAGTGCTTCCTCTGGCGTAGGACCGGTTTCTTTTCATACACGTGAATGAACAAAGTGTCCAGAACCTATTGTTCTTTCTCCTTGAGTGAGCTCAAGTCGCACTCGTTCAGCAACTCGCCGGGAGAGTCACGCTGGCTTCTGGCACACCATAGGAAAGCAAACAGTCGAAAGCGGAAAGAGCGGCCAGGGCAAACTTTGGAAGACCTGCGTCACTGGGAATTCTACCAAACCTAAAGGAATCTAGGGCCAGCACCTGCCCGAAGCCCTGCGTGCAAAGACATCTCGGCAAGCGGACTGCAGCACCTGATCCCCGCTGCGCTACCCCTCCAGAGGAGGAGGAACTCAGATCCAAGGGACAGCACTCCTCCCACGATCTGCAGTTCTGGCTTCCTTTTCTTCCTCTTGGGCTTCAGGAGTTCGGTTTGCAGCGCGCGCCCTCGTTTCGCCCCCCCCCCTCCTCCTTTTGCGCGCCTATCAGTCTCCGCGAGAGCACCCCCTCTTCCCCCCCCCCCGGCGGATGGAGGTGGAGGAGGGCGAGCTGGACAGGTTGCGCGCTCTCTTCCTCTCGTGCGATGCCAACGGCTCGGGCCGCATCGAGCGCGAGGAGTTCTCGTCGCTGTGCGCCGAGCTGCGTGTGCTTCCGGCGGAGGCCGAGACGCTCTTCCAGCGTCTCGACGCCGACCGCGACGGCGCCATCACCTTCGAGGAGTTCGCGCGGGGCTTCCGCGGAGCCGAGGCGCCGGGCGCCTGGGAGGACTTCCAGCTGAGGCTCGGCGACGAGGCCAGCTACATCCCCAGGTGAGTGAGGCGGCCTAGGATGCTCTTGGTCTCTGGCAACTTTGCGCAAACACTGTCCCTCCCCCCTCTCCCCCCTAAAACCGCGCTTGAACGTAGCTTTCTGCGTGCGGGGCTTCTTCCTGTGATGCGTCGTTCGCAAGTTTACCGAGACCCTGATTTCTGCCCCTCCCCCTTCCTTGCTTTTTAATATAGGTTTGGACCAGAGGAAAGCCCTTTGTGTGTTTCTGATATTTTATTACACGAGTAATATGGTACTGTTTTACTAACTGATTCAAAATGCTAATTTGGTTTGAAGGGCTTCCATGGGATTCAGGAGAGAGACGAGGCCAGTCCTGGATTATGAACAAATATCCCGGGTACAGTCGGGGAAATACTAATATTACAGTGCTTTGGAATGTGAAAGTTTTATTTATTTATTTATTTTTAAATCTTTATTGATTTTCAAACTTTGACAGTGCAATACAATTAATTGAACATAAACACTGCATAAAACGCACTATTAAATACACAATTAATACATAAAACAATCATTTTCTCCCCCCTCCTCCCAATTATTAATACAAGAAGACATATTATGTTATTACAATATTATAATTAAGCAATTTTAATAATCAAAATACATTTCCCTCCCCCCCCCCCGGATATGTAAGGAAATCAGATAAAAATGTGAAAGTTTTATCTTGAACAGGTCACTGACGTTTTTCCTCCTGGAACTGGGTAACTTTGCAGCTCTATCAACAGTACTTTTATTAGTTTGTGTCCAGAAAACAGTGGTATCTAGATTACTTTCCAAAGCTGAAATACTAGGGTTTATTTGTTGTTGTGTGGGTTATTATTATTATTATTTTTTGTTTGTTTTTACATTAAGTTAAAATCAGAGCTCGGTTTTCAGGACATTTGTTGCTTAGCTCTTGTTCCCATACTTTCCTTTTAGACCGGCACAAAAATCTTTCACATAAGATAAAACCCACAACAGTTTTAGGTTTACAGGTATATAGAAAAAATTTCATTCTTTGTTCCAAACACCTTACTATTGTTCATGAATAGTTTCCATGATTTTCTTCTATTTTGTGGGCATTCAGTGATCAGTCTACTGTGCTACTACTCACTCACCAGGCACTGTAGTGCGGTGTGAGCCAGAGACAAAACCAATTGCACTATAGTTAGTAAATAAGCTTGCAACATTTCAGAAATCCCAATTTAATGATGTACACTTGCCAAGAAAATAAACCTTCAGGATGAGAGACTTTAGACAAGAAGAGGTTCAGAAAGATAACTCTTTGTATGTATGTGTGTGTGTGTTGGGGGTGGGTCATAGTCACCAACTTTTCAGAATGGTTGGAGATGTGAAATATAGCATTAGTGGTTTTTTTTGTTTGTTTTTTTTAATTCTGGAAGGTATTTACTCAATATTTTTTGTGAGGGGGGGACTGTTCAGAACCCACAGGGACAGACTGACAATGATCTGGGCCCCCAGGCAATAAGGGTCATCATGGACCCATAACTACCTATCAAAAGTGATTAAACTAAATGGAAGCTAGGGGAGAGTGAGCCCCCTACTGTTGTGCGTCCTGTTGTTCCAATGGTCACTCCATCCCTGGTGGTGGTGGGGACTCCATTCATCTGTTCAATACCAATGTTTGTTTCAGTCATTCCCATAATAAATAATTCCCTAATTTCTTACTTGTCCTGTTTCTGTCTTGAATAGATTTTATGCTTTATGTCTCTTAACATATTTGAATATACTTGTAGCGCTTCAAACTACTAGTGATGTAAGTAGTAGTAGTCTTTAGTAGTGCTGCCCAATTCAGGAAAAAAAATTTCGATTCAGCGTATTGAATCAATTTTTCAATTTGTTTTTCCTGCCCAATTGGGTGGGTTTTTTTTCAAACATCATGTTGGGTTTATTTTATACTCCCAATCACACTACTGGGTATAGAGTAATCAATAAAAGTGTCCAAAAAAGGAATGAATACCAAACACAACAAAAAACAGGACACTATAAAATGTTTTTAAAACCTTAAACTGACATAGGTGCTCAGAAACCAGTAAAGGTGGTAAGAAAATCACAAATGGGGACAAACCCCTAAATGCGCTTTCCAATGTCTAACATTGCACCAAATTTTGTTGTAAGGAGAAGGTGTGATAGATAGTATCAATAACATGTGAAATGTTCAATTATTAAAGATATAAATATAAATGTGCTTTCAATTCCAATGTGTGCAAAGCTTTAACTTAACTTAGATACAGCCAGAGTAGTTTCACTGTAGCATATACTGGTGGGTCCTGACGCGTTTCGCCATTGGCTTCTTCAGAGAACCCACTGTTGCACAATTTCATTTCCGGTTCGCTTATTTTATAGCCTCTTCACCTCTTTTATAACCTCTTCACCCTCTATGCCCTCTCTTACCCACACTGGTCCTGTGGTGTAAACAAAATAAACAAACAAAAAATATTTTTCCTCTCTGTTAAATCCTAGCTCACGTTCGTGGTGTAACACCAGCTCTGGAAGGATACACATTTCAAATCTGACATATTGTAATCACAAAACAGAAAATAAAATGATTTTTCCTACCTTTTGTTGTCTGGTCATTTTTCAAATCATGTTGGTCCCAGGCTCTGGTTGTCTTCTGATCAGGCTCTCCTTCTTTCTTCTTTCTCCATGCTAACCATCCATCTTCCATCTCTGTCCTCCCCTTCTGTTTCCCTTTCCTCCCCTGGAGGTCTGGCATCTTTCCTTTTTTTCATCTCCATCCCCCCCGCAGCTACAGCAATGAATCCCCTCCATCAACATCTCTCCTTTTCTCAACTACCCTTTCATCCAGCATCTTTCTTCTGTGTTCCTGTCTCTATTCTCCTCTCCAGTAGTGTCCCCCTTGTGTCCCTGTTCCTATGCTCCCTCCATGCCCAGCATCTTATCTCCATTTCATGTCTCCCCATATCTAGCTTCTTCTTTCTCTCTTCCTTACCGCTTGTATTCCATTCCCCAGGTACAGGCTTTCTCCTACTATCTCTCCTGCCATCCTGCACCCTGCCCACCTACTTTGGAGCAGTATCTGTCCCTCTTGTACCCTCCCCCTTATGGTCTTGCATTTCTCTCTCCCTCTCTCTCTCTCCATTGGTCCAGCACCTCTCCTCTGCTTTCCTCCCTTTCTTTTTGGTTTGGTCTCTCTCTTCCCTTCACCACCCCAGGTCTGGCATCGCCCCTCCCCTCTCTTACCACCCCTCCTCCTCCCTCTGCACAGGCCTGGCAGGCTTCAACATACAAGTATAGCATATGTGTTAAACTGCCCCCCCCGCCATGAAGGCCTGCCCCCCCTGCTGCAAAGGACTGCCCCCCTGCAAGCCTGCATGTTCCCCCAGCTTACCCGCTTTTACCTTAAGTTAATATGGCAACCTGTAGGATCGCTGGTATTATAGCGATCCCTGCAGCTGCCGTCATCCTCAGCGGCACGTTTCTTCTGCTGTGATCCTGACCCTGACGTCGGATGAGGTGCGGGACCGTAGCAGAGAGAACGTGCCGCTGAGGACGATGGGCAGCTGCAAGGATCACTACAGCATTGGCGATCTTGCAGGTTGCCGTATTAGCTTAAGGTAAAAGCGGGGAAGCTGGGGAAACATGCAGGCCTTTCCGACTGACCCTCCCCCTCAAGCAGGAGCGGCAGTGGATGGCCAGCAAGAGGCAGCGCTGCCGCTCCTGCTTTAGGAAGGCACGGGGGGGAGTGTCGGTCATCGAATCGGGAAGCCGATTTTTAAAAAAATTCAATCGATTCACCTGATTCGAATCAGGCAGCACTAGTCTTTAGCTATGGTATCTGCTTGTTGAAAAGTTATTACTTCCCTCTTCTGATAACCAGAATGAACCTTTCCACAGACTGATTAGATTGTAATACCAACCACCTTTTTTAATAGAAACCTGTCTGATTTTCCCTGAAATAGTGTACTACACTAATTTGATAGCTAGCTAACAAATTATTCTTTAAGTTTTTGACATATAAAAACAGAGGTTTTTTTTTTTCTTCTTGTTCTTGTTTTTGACACAAAGTGATGGATTGGTTTGTGCTCATTGGCTTTTAATGTCCAGCTTGGTCAATTTAGAGGGCTCTTAGATGGATTCCTGATGATCATTTGGTTGCAGGCAAATACTTATTTTGTTCTCCTTGCTATTTAGAGACCAGCTGAGTCACTGTTTTTATTCAGCATTTCACCAGGATTGTTTGAGTTCATGGTAGTTCTGTACATTTTCTCTTTAATCTAATCTAATCTAGTCTTCAATTTATATACCGGAATGAGCATAAAAGAAAGAAAGCTGGATTGTTGTCAGTTCTTTGATACTATAGCTAAGCCATTTAAATGTTGTGTGAACAGCAGAGTTTTCAGGGCTTTACAAAATTGTTATAGCTGGTTTATCAGTCTAATGGAGTCCTATATATGATTTTCCATATTAGAAGAGTTAAGATTTAAAAGGAGAAAACTGAATGTCTCTGGTCATTTGTGTTTGACTAGTTCATATTACCACAGTGTTTGCAAATGATAGTACCCCCCTAGTTTTCAGCATTTCAGTGTGTTCTGGTTCCTTTAGCAATAGATTGCTTGAGTTGGCTTGTGGTCTTCTTAACCTGAAAAATAGCAACCCGTATATTAAGGATATAGAAGAAAGAGGGCTAGGACCAATACTACAATCAATGTTCCCTCTAAGCCAAGATGTGCAAGTCATGATGTATTCTGAGCAGCAGTTGGTTTGGGCTGGGCTGGTGCGTGGCAGTACAAAGAAAAGCAATTTTTGAAAATTATGCCAAATTATATTAAAACATTGAGAAGTTAAATTTATTTCTATTGAACTGAAAAAAAAAATACAAAAAACTGTACATAAAATATGTCACACTGCACTGAATGACTTTTGATCTTTTTTTTAAAAAACCTGTAATATTAGATAAAGAGAACATGAGTAAACACATAGAGGGGCATAATAAAAAAACCCCATCTAAGTCCCTTTTTGGCCTAAGGCCTTAAACGTTGAAAGCAGAAGCAGGGAAAGTGTCCATAACCAAAACAAATGTCCTTGTTTTGATAATGACCTGCCTCTACATTCAGTTGTTTAAACGCCCAGACCACCACGTCTACACTTGTACCCAAACGACGTCTACACTTATACCCCATAATGAACCAAAAAAACGCCTAAGCCCCAAACGTCCAACACAAGGGCTTTTAGGCGAAGGAGGAGCCAGTCCTTCGCCTAAAAGCTGGAGTCTGTAACCGGTGTCTGTCAAAAAAAATCCACCCCAACCCCCCCCACGACATCGGGTCAGAAGGGAACCCAAGCCCCCCCTGCCCCGGGCACCCGTGGCACCCCCCGACAAGATTGGGGCAAGAGGGAGCCCAAGCCTTCTTGCCCCGTGGCAGCCGCGGCACCCCCAACGATATCGGGGCAAGAGGGAGCCCAAGCCCTTTTGCCTCGGCGATCGTGCCCCCCCCCCACCCCAAATACGATCGGGCCAGGAGGGAGCCCAAGCCCTCCTGGCCTCGGCGACCCCCCCCCGACTCGATCTGGCCAGGAGGGAGCCCAAGCCCTCCTGACCCCGGCGACCCCCTACCCCCCACTACAATACGGGCAAGAGGGATCCCAGACCCTCCTGCCCTCGACACAACCTCCCTCCCCCAATGACCGCCCCCCGAGCCCCCAATCGGCCGACCCGCGAACCCCCCACCCTTCCCCGTTCGTTCAACATTGGCCGGACAGACGGGTGCCAAGCCTGTCCGGCAGGCCAGCCGTCGCCGGAATGGGGCCGGATTGGCCCAGGCGTCTGAAACCCCGCCCAAAGGTGGGGCCTAAGGCGCCTGGGCCAATCAGTATAGGCCCGGGAGCCTTAGGCCCCTTCTGTGGGCGGGGCCTTAGGCACATGGGCCGGGTTGGGCTTCCTCCTGGCCAGATCGAGTCGGGGGGGTCATCGGGGCCAGGAGGGCTTGGGCTCCCTCCTGGCCCGATCGTACTCGGCGGGGCGGGGGGGGGCACGATCGCCGGGGCAAGAGGGCTTGGGCTCCCTCTTGCCCCGATATTGTCGGGGGGGGGGGGGGGTGATGTATCGCGGCAGGAGAGATTGGCCATCTCCCCTGCCGCGATGCAATCACTCCTCTACCCGAACTACCACAACCCGCGTCAGGAGAGATTGGGCATCTCTCCTGCTGCGGATCATGGTAGTTCGGGTAGAGGGGTGATAGCATCGCGGTAGGGGAGATGAGGCATCTCTCCTGCCGTGATGGTTGCGGTGGGTGGGTGGGTAGGTTGCCGGGCCATTGAACTGATCGCTCCAGTGGCCATCAGCTCAGCGGCCCCTTTTTCGGCACTTAGACCTGGTTTGACTTTGTCTAAGTCACAAAGGTATAAGTGCCGACTAGGCAACCTGCCTAAGGTTTTGGTTATACCTGCTGCACGCCTAGGTGTAGGTCGGCCCACCTCCCGCCCACCGCCCGCCCTTTCCCCTCCTCTAAACACGCCTATTTTCTCTCTGTGCGTTTAGAGGCAGGGGAAAGGCCTAAGCTGGTTTTAGATACGTCTAAAAACCAGCTTTGATTAAGGGTACTTGGACGATCAGGCTTTTTGATCGGCCAAGTAGCCATTTAGGACACTTTTTAGATGTTTTTTTTATTTTTATTATGAACCCCATAATTCATTTTTTTAAGGAAAACATTTTACAAACACCTATATCGCCTCCACGAATAAGTTACTGCTTTATTAAACTTAATTGGTTGTAACACTTTTTAGCAGCAATAAGTGCAATCAAATGTTCCTATAATTTGATATCAGTCTTTCACATTGCTGTTGAGGAGTCTTAGCTCTCTTCTTTGCTGAGTGGTTTAATTGAGACAGTTGTGGCTGGACGTGAAACAAGCAGTTGATGCACAAAAACCTAACATATCACTCTAATTACAGAATAAATGACCAAAAATTACAAATGGAAAAACTGAGAAGCCACAGTCTCTGAGAACAATGTAGGAGAAAAAAGTATAGGGCAAAATGAAAAGATGAAGACTTACACAACTGACACGATGACTGCTTTTCTTTCATTGTACATTCATCATAGTTAACCCTGTGAAATCATGGTCATATTGGGGATGACATGCTTTATCCCTCTCTGGATCTCCTTTAAGAAATTTCCTTGATATGCCAAAGCAGAGGGGAAAGTTCGTAGCACTTTCCTCCCAAAAGCTTTCTTCCCCCATGGATGGTCCAGTGGACTCCTTTGCGAGAAGGATTGGGACCCTGATGCAGTCAATGAGTAGCCTGCAAGAGATGCGGGAAGAGGAAGGTGTAACCCTGCTGTCTCCTAGGCTGGAAACCACCCTGAGCCCTGACCAGAGAGCCCCTCCTCTACAGCCATGGGGCAGCGGTTTGCCACTCGTGGTGGAGTTAGTGCTGCAAATGGGTCAAGCAGTAGTAACCTTTCCTCGGGGGTGGGGGGGGAATGTTAGCTGAGTGGTGATTCTGGAACCATAGGGATTTTGGGTCCCCTGAATGGAGTTAAACCTGCTGTAACTTCCATCATTGGGGAGGAACTAGCGGCTAGAATCGAGTCAAGAGAGGTTCCAACAAAGTTAGAGGTAACTGAAACATTATTGCCTTCCTTTTTATTAGAGAGGCCCACTGAAGTGACTCTGGAATCTGGCAACTGATAACTGGCAACTGGGTAAGAGTTTATATCCATAGATTAATATTTTGCAACAAAAAAACAGAGGATATGACATAAAAAGTTAATAAGAACACTTCTGACTTAAATAATTTGGTGACTGAGTTGCAGTGTTAGAAAAAGATGTTGAGAAGATCAAAACTGAACAATTTTCAGTTATGAAGGATTTGATATTTAAAGGGTAAATCAGAGATTTTTGAAAATCATACACAAAGGAATAACCTTTGCTTTCTTAATTTTCCCCGTATGATCTCTGTAATAACTAGAGATTTGTTGAAATGTTATTTGCTGGAAATTTTGAATATTTCTGAGGATAATTTACCACCTTTCTCACAAGCTATTTGCCATAAAAAAATTACTAAAATTTTGTGAGAAGATAAAAGGTTCCTTTTACAAAGGTGCGTTAAGGCCTTAACGCACGGAATAACACGCGCTAGCTGCTACCGCCTCCTCTTGAGCAGGTGGTAGTTTTTTGGGTAGCGCACGCTAATCCGGTGCGTGTGCGCTAGCGCACCTTTGTAAAAGGAGCCCAAAGAATCTGGGCCTAACATATCCAATTTAGATGTTTCTGCACTAATGGACTACTTCAAATACTGATTTAGTTACCTCAGCTACTTTATTGGTTACTGTTGTCTTTATTCCGGATAAAGATTGGTTGTTGAGATTGTTCTTCAGGAATAATGACTTTTTTGGAGCTTAAGATACAATACAATTATTTCCTAATGTTTCAAGGGAAACCCAACATTGTAGAAAGCAATTTCTCTTTATGAAACCTGGAGTTATTCAGATTGGAGCCACCTTCTTTTTAAGGTTTCCTTGTAAATTTGTTATTAGATATCAATCAAATATATAATTGTTGATCATTTGCACTTGACATATTTTCTGGCTTCTAGACGTGTTTTAGGGGAGCTTGGGTTGCTCCCTTTTGATGCTAGCTCTCGTTGAAATGTATAGAAACCTAATGCTGTTAGTTGTACTTTATTTTATTTATATTCTTAATTCTCCTCTTTTGTTACTCTTGGATCTTATAATGTGGACTTGTGCCATTTTCTTTTTCTTATTGATAGAAAAATGGAATTATTTCTTCTTTTTGTAAACACTTTGCTGTACGAGTAGTATTTTGCTTGGAATAATTTTTCAAAACTTATAAATAATAAAAAAAACACATGGTCATATTCATTTGTATTTTTCCTCAATAATATTGTCACATATTTTACTGCATGATCAAGGAACCCCCTCCCAACAATCTTTAGATTTAGATGAGAACAAAATCAAGACTGTTTTTAATTTAGACAAAACTGTGAACAACAGACTGTGGGAGGGGGAGAGGAAGATGGAGACAGAGACTCCAGAGAACAACAGACTGGGGGGCGTGGGAAGGAATAACAAACTGCGGGGGGGGGGGGGGGGAGAGAGACCCCAAAAACAAGCAGTAACATAACCAGTAGGATCCTGAATTATCTACCCAGAGCAGGCCTGAGTCATGGAGCTACCTCCAAGGAACTTACCAGCTGATGTGCGTGGCACAGATAATAAGGAGCAAGTTTGTCTTCCAGTGTCGGTTCTTTCTTACTGTGACCTATCCGCTGGGCTTCCTTTTCTTACAGGCTGTCCTGTTACTCTTTTTTTGTAATAATTTTTTTTTTCTTGTATACCGCCCTGTCATTAGTTCTAGGCGGTTCACAAGAGGAGATAAATACAATTGTATACACATTTCTATGGGCAGAATTATACATCGTGGTTAAAATTCAGCTTAATATGCTAGTATTAATATCTCAATTAAAATACAACCTAATTGTAAAGAAAAATTTACAAACACGGCATGATAAAATCATTAAAAAGCTTGAAGATCAACATTCTTGATTATCAAACAGATGAGTTTTTAATAATTTCCTAAATATAGGATAAGAATACGCCTGAGCAATCAGCGGGCTTAACCAGGAATCTGCTTTCCCCGCTTGATATTCTAAAGTCCTATCAAAGAATGTTTTATAGCGACAAACCCTAGGGGTGGGGAAAATAAACATGTCTGAATTCCTTGTATGCTTTTTTGAATTAAACAATTTCAGATATGATACCAAATAAGAGGGTATTAGTCCAAAAAGGGCTTTATAACAAACGCACCGGAATTTAAAAAATACTCTGGCCCCAAACGGCAGCCAGTGTAGTTTGGCATAAAAAGGACTTACATGATCATATTTTTTAAGACAAAAAATTAAACGAACAGCAGTATTTTGAACCAGTCGAAGTCTTAATACAAGCTTTTTTGGTAGTCCTAGATAAACAATATTGCAATAATCTAAAGTGGACAATACTGTGCTCTGAACTAGTAATCAAAAGGATTCCATGTCAAAATACTTAATAGTCCTTAATTTCCGCAATAGTGCATAACTTTTTTTGATGTAAAAAATCTGTATGTTTCTTAAAAGTCAGAATATGATCCAATGTTATACCCAAAATCTTCAAATTTGACACTATCTCAAAATTTTGACCGTTGATTTTGATTGTTGATTCCTGAATTTTATCGTGTGGGCTAGCTAAAAAGATCTTTGCTTTTCCAGCATTAAGTTTTAACCTAAACTACATCATCCATGATTCTACCTTTTCCAAAACATTGGATATCTGAGTAATTAGTTCATGTGAGATGGTCTTACAAGGTAACAGAATAGTAATATCATCAGCATATATAAGCTTTGAAGCAAATAGGCCAGAGACACTAAGGCCCAGATTCTCTAAAAGTGCGTCCCGATTTTAGGCAGCTGTAGACGTCCTACAGCTGTCTAATCAGCCAATCGGGATGCACGTTTTAAAAAAAAAAATGCTCCCCAGGCAGGCCGCCTATATTGAAGGCGAGGCCCGCAAGACACCTAGGCCCTGATTCTGTATAGGACGCCCGGGAGAGGCGTCCTATTCAGAATCGGCCTAAACTAAACCCCGATTCTGTAACCGGCGTCCATGTTACAGACGCGGGTTAGAGAATCGGGTTAGATTAGACACGGCCCGCTACACTTATCGCGGCAAGGGATCTCTCTGCCGCTATAAGTATAGCGGGCCGTGGCCCCTGACCGATCACTGGCAGGAGGGTGCCCAAACCCTCCTGCCCGAAGACGCACCCCCCTCCCCGACACTACCGACCGCCCCCCCCCCCCGACACTACCGACAGCCCCCCCCGACAATATCGGTTGCTGGCAAGAGGGTGCCCAATCCCTCCTGCCCGAAGACGTACCCTCCCCCGGCGCTAACAACCCCCACTCCACCAAACCTGTTCTTACAGATGGGTCTTGCACGTCGAGCAAGCAGGCACGCCTCGTCGAAATGAGGCAGGCCCGCCCCTTCCCAGCCCATCCTGCCGAAGCCTAAGGTCTGATTGGCCCAGGCTCTAGAAGCCTGGACCAATCAGGCCTTAGGAATAGCGGGTCCGCCCATCCCCACTTAATCTAAGGCCTGATTGGCCAATCAGACCTTAGACTTAGTAGGGATGGGCGGACCCGCTATTCCTAAGGCCTGATTGGTCCAGGCTTCTAGAGCCTGGGCCAATCAGGCCTTAGGCTTCGGCGGGATGGGCCGGGAAGGGGCGGACCCGCCTCATTTCGACGAGGCGTGCCTGCTTGCTCGACGTGCAAGACCCATCTGTAAGAACAGGTTTGGTGGAGTGGGGGTTGTTAGCGCCGGGGGGAGTGCGTCTTCGGGCAGGAGGGATTGGGCACCCTCCTGCCAGCGACCGATATTGTCGGGGGGGGGCGGTCGGTAGTGTCGGGGGGGGGGGGGCGGTCGGTAGTGTCAGGGAGGGGGGTGCGTCTTCGGGCAGGAGGGTTTGGGCACCCTCCTGCCAGTGATCGGTCAGGGGCCACGGCCCGCTATACTTATAGCGGCAGAGAGATCCCTTGCCGCGATAAGTATAGCGGCCGCGTTTACTTACAATGTAGACCAGCATTTTGCTGGCCTACATTTTTAAGCTTCTCATCTACTAGGGAGACGCGTAGGGCCGCCTATGTTCAGTCTAAGGCCCGCCTAAGGCCCTTAGACGAGCTTAGGCATCTTGCGGGTCTCCCTAGGCTCCCGGAGGCGCCTTCAGGCCTGCCTGGGGAGCATTTTTTTTAAAAAAACGTGCATCCCGATTGGCTGATTAGACAGCTGTAGGATGTCTACAGCTGCCTAAAATCGGGACGCACTTTTAGAGAATCTGGGCCTAAGTGCCTAAATCTGTTAGGCACCTTAGTAAAGGGGCTCCTTATTGTGTGGGCTCTTTAGTATCTGTGTAAAGATTCCCTGCAGGGTGGTTTCCAGCAGGGTGGCATAGCACAGTGCTTGTGATATAAAAAAAAAGAAATTATTTTTCTAGGGTGTTTGATTCTTCTGCCATTCAGGGACCGATGCAGTAAGTTTTGCAGTAGTGAACATAAGAATTGCCGCTGCTGGGTCAGACCAGTGGTCCATCGTGCCCAGCAGTCCACTCAAGCAGCGGCCTTTAGGTCAAAGGCCAGTGCTCTAAATGAGTCCAGCCTCACCTGCGTACGTTCCAGTTTAGCAGGAACTTGTCCAACTTTGTCTTGAATCCCTGGAGGGAAGAGCGTTCCAGTTTCCTACCACTCTCTGGGTGAAGAAGAACTTCCTTACATTTGTACGGAATCTATCCCCTTTCAACTTTAGAGAGTGCGTTCTTGTTCTCCCTACCTTGGAGAGGGTGAACAACCTGTCTTTATCTACTTTTTATACTTTATATATACTTTTTTGATGTTTCAATTTCATTAAAGGATTTTGACATCTCCGTTGCCTCTTTTCGTTGTCTGTTCTATTGTAGTTCGAGGCTTGGTTCCTTCTTTTCTTTTTCCCCATTATTAAAGAAATGACAATTTTGCATGAGGTCAAACTCTATATAGTTTATAAATCTTTCCTTTTGGCTAAGTCTTAATAATAATATTGTCATTTATAGCTAAAGAGACATATGATCAAGAAACTGTTTTATTTTACTTTGGTGATTATGATAAGTTTCAAATTTATTATAAATTTGATTAATCACTTATTCAAAATTCTAAGCAATGTACAAATCAATAAAATTACAAAATTTTAGGGGGAAACAAAACAAACACTTAGAACTAACATACCGAGAGCCTCAAAATAATACCTGGCGGGCCGCATGTGTTCTGATGTAACCCGTTCTGAGCTTTGTGGAGGACGGGCTAAAAATCAAAATAAATAAATAATTATGTGTAAGTTGTTTATTGTATGCTGTTATTTTAATAATCTGCTATGTTCTGTTTTATTATGTATGTAATGTTTTGTTTTAATTATGTATGTATCGTTATTATCTGCATAGATGGTTGATATGTGGACTACAAGTGTTTTAAATAAATACCGTATTTGCCGGCGTATAAGACGACTTTTCAGTACCTTAAAATCCTCCCCAAAGTCGGGGGTCGTCTTATACGCCGGGTACTGTTTACATGCCCTTACTTTACATTAGAGAGCTGCACGGGGACGCCCCTAGGGTCGCGGGGATCCCGTGGGGACGCCCCCTAGGGTCGCGGGGATCCCATGGGGACGCCTCCGAGGGTCGCGGGGCTCCTGCGGGGCTGGATGCTCAGTCTTCTGGATGTACGCGGCTCTTCTTCTCCCTACCTTCTCTGCTTGCAGCACAGAGCCGAACGGAAGTCTTCCCGACGTCAGCGCTGACGTCGGAGGGGAGGGAGGGCTTAAACAAAGCTTAAACAAAGCCCTCCCTCCCTCCGACGTCAGCGCTGACGTCGGGAAGACTTCCGTTCGGCTCTGTGCTGCAGGCAGGGCAGATAAGGAGAAGGAGAGTAGCCTCGCGGTTCGAGTGGCTACCAAGAGAGAGGGGCGGCTGCCCCGCCCCGGTTGCAGCACAGCCGGCCAGGTTCCCTTACTTTTGTGCCACTTCCCCGACCGACCGATAACAGCCCGGGTCCGACAATCCTCCCTGCCCTGTAGCCGCGAATCTAAATTACCTTCTTACAGCAGCTGTAAGAAGGTAATTTAGATTCGCGGTTAAGGGCAGGGAGGTTTGTCGGACCGGGGCTGTTGTTGGTCGGTCGGGGAAGTGCCACAAAAGTAAGGGGACCTGGCCGGCTGTGCTGCACCCGGGGCGGTAGAGAAGGTGTGCGGAAGAAGGGGTAGTCTTATACGGCGAGTATATAACAAAACTCTATATTTTAACTAAAAGTTGGGGGGTCGTCTTATACGCCCAGTCGTCTTATACGCCGGCAAATACGGTAAATGTAACATTGGATGGGAGGTAAATGGCAAAATTCTTGATGTGGATGTGTAGAGCAGTTGTCTAGAACCAGTAAAACTTCACAGTTCTCTTCCATTCCAGCTTCTTTACAATGAGCTCTTGCTGCTGGCACAAAGTGGTTATGGAATCAATCATTAAGGATCTGATTCTCATAGGAACACTGAAAGTTAGGCGACAACAGACATACTACTGCTGCTTAATTTAATTGGTATAATTGACAATAAATGATGCAGCAATTGACCACATCATGTAAAACCAATTAAAAAAATAAAATATAGGTGACTGCAGGCACCTACAGAACAGGCCACCAATGTCTCATCCACAAAGGTTCCTACCTGTGCCTACGGTCAAAGTGGGCATGGCTTGCGCCGGAAGTGATCATAGGCACTAGTAGGAGCCCCTATGACATGATTCTCTTGTAAAATAGGTGCCAGAAATGTAGGCCAGTAAAACCTTGGCTTTTTTTTCTGACGACTACTTTACACGTGGCTGCGATTCTGTAAACAGTGCCGGTACTTGATTGACATCCAACTGGTGCTGGTTTTGGAGGCACCAGCTGATACAAGTGCTAGTTGCAGAATCCGGCTCTAAATGTTTCTCTGGTTACCCATGCTTTCTTGTTAGCATAATAGTCCACAGGTAGATGACATACATCAAGCATGTCAAATTCAAAGGCTGACATGGGCCAAATAAACAAGTTTATGTGGGCTGCAAAAAAGCAAAAATGTAATTTTTCATATAAACTTAGGTTTATTTTGAAAAGTACAAGAAGTACTTTAAACGATAAAATTAATATTTTCTTCCTGACATTTGCCATCTTTGCTTCTGTTTTTCCTATTTTGGGGGAAATCTTGTCCACAGTGATTACTTTTAAAACTGACCCAAGTTGAATGTCAGTAATTCTGGATCTGATAGAAGACTTATTTCCTTTCATAAGTATAAATAACTGCTCGCACCGATAAGTATTTCCAAACATGGAAATAATTTCATATGCAAATTTTCGAGTATTTTCAAACCTGGCTGGCAAATGTTTGTAAAATTCAAGCAAGCCAACTTCACTGTGGGGTCCTTTAAGGCGCGCTAGCCGTTTTAGCGCACTAAAATTGCCCACCAACTTTTCTTGTCTCATTAATCCTTCGTAATTGTCATATTTTGATTTATGCTGTTCATAGTGCCGTTTAATGTTATATAATTTTGGCACACTAATAGCATTATTACATATCTAGCAAATTATTTTTTATTTCAGAGTAAGAATACTCCAATTTCCACTATTCTTGAAAATTTCAATGTTCATCAGCAATTTTTTGTTTAATTTTACTACCACTTGGGTTCAATAAAGACATACTGAATACAGAGCTGAAATAAATGAGTAGTTGTTAACACAAAAAAATAAAACATTTCAATAAAAATCAATATCTTTTCTTAACTTACCAGACACAGAATAATTGCACAAATTAATAAGTGTAACGTAAACAAACCTATACTTGTATTTTCATTGTACTCTGAAGGTGAAATATTTCCTGTTAGGCGCACCAAGCAAGTCAATACAACACTAATGATGTGGTAGGTATTATTGTCTGATTCACTGCTAGTATTAGTGGGGGGAAATGGTGCATTATGACTAGAGACACAAAATTGTCTCAGGTACCAAAGGCATCTGCATCGTAGTACTTAATAAGAATAAGCAACTGGCTATACTCGTACGTTGTTTCGTTGTTTTTGACTGGCTTAGATAGGCAACTGCTTGGCGCTGATGGATTGCGGGAGATATTTTGCGACTCTAGTTATGACTTATTGGATTACATTGGCTGGGCTGCAGAGATGTTTGTTGTGGGCTGCATGTGGCCCATGGGCTGCGAATTTGACATGCTTGACTTACACCTTTCAAATATTGGGGATGTTGGCTTTTTCCAATCACTGTCAACTTTGTGTGTACCCACAGCATTGGTACATGCAAGAACAGTTACCCTGTCCTTTGTGTCCTTAAAACCAGATGGTGCTCATTCATCAGTTATTGTCTGTGTTTCTAGGAACATAGTGCCAGTAAAGAGATGTTTCATCAGCATTGTAAATTTGTTCAGGACCAAGGTTTCTATCAGATATCGTCTTAGCAAATTCATCAATGTAACTTTCAGCTGCCTTGTAATAAGCAGAAGCTTTTTCACCATGGATGTTGAGATATTAACACCATGGCGCTTCTTAAATTTCTACAGCCAACCTTCTGAATATTCACACTCACCGTCAATGTTCAGTTCTTGATATTTTTTGACTTGCTTCATTACCGTCAAAACAGTCAGTGGCAAGCATTCATGCCTTCTTTGCCAAACCCACTCAATTGGCACACGATGTTAATCTTTGTTTTTTGCCCTATGCAATAGTTTTCTGGTTTTCATCACTTGCACTGTAAAACTTGAACAATTTATCTTTGTTTCTTTAAGTTGTATACAGTTGTTGTTCCCATACCATATTCTTCAGTCAGCTGTTGTACAGACACACTTTCATCAAGCTTCTTGAATACCTCAACTCCAGCCCTCCAACCTTTTCTGCTTCTCACTGCCACCCCGGAATCTGCAGCTCTCTACTTTCCATCCCTCCAACCTGAATTGTGCAGAGATCAGGAGAAAAGCACACACTTGTGTTGGTTTCAGTGTGTGTCACATTGGAGAAATTAACTACTTCTGGTTCATGTCGAATTTTGGTTTTCAGAGCTTTTTGGTTTTCAGAATTTTGGATAAAAGATCTTGTACCTGTACTGTACCAAGTCAAAAACCCATATGTAACAAAAAACACTACAGCACATTTTAAACTAAGAAAAACAATCTTCCCCACGCTAAACCTGATTTTTTAAAATGGCTATAAATAATAAATAATTTTAAACATTTGTAATAAAGCAAATTCTATTTTATTGAAAAATTTAAAGTTTCCATTGGACCACAATTTTCAGATCAATCTGATAATACAAAGATTACCAATAGAACTAACAATCAGACTCATAATCAAAACATTTAAATGTCCAAAAACCAGCCTAAGGCAGCACCAATAATCAAAACCAATTTTCTGGACATCCAGCAGGACTTTCAAGCTGCTGAACATCCAGAGCCTAAAGGGGTGTGTTGGGAGGTGTGTTATGGGCGGGCATCGGGTGGGCTTAAACATGGATGTCCTGAAACAATCAAATCTTTCCCAGGACATCCAGAGTAGAACATACTTATGCCTGTTTTACATGCGTCTAAGTGTTCCAAAAGTGACCAAACTGACAAGATGGCCCCTGGAAGGTTTAAGGCATGACCCTTCCCCTTTTCTCACCCAGTGGCGATGATCCCCTCCCATCACCTGTGGAGTGAAAAAAAAAACCTCTTAGTATGTCTGTCTATCTTTATATTTAGGAATATAAAAAAATTATCACAGGACAAGCAGGCAGCATATTCTCACATGTGGGTGACGTCATCCACGGAGCCTGGATGCGGACAGTCTTACACCCTTGCTTTTAAAACTTTAAGAAACTTTGCGACTTCTGCACTGTGCATGTGCGAGTGCCTTCGTGCCCAACGTAGGGCGCGTGTCTCCTCAGCTCTTAGTTTTTCACGGAGTCAAGAAGTCTTCTATTCGATGCTCTGCGCTAGACTCGGTTCTACTTCGTGCCTTCTCTCACCGTAGCTCGTGTATTTTTTTTCTTACAGGGTTGCTGTGCTTTTTGCACGTTTTCATTTCTTTAAAAAATTTTAAAAAAAATTTTGTTTCTTGTTTTTCATGTCATGGCGGCGCTTACCCCATGGCTCAGCCTACGGGCTTCGATTTCGCCATGGCTATTTTCCAGTCTATATCCCGGCCGGTCACAGGCTTTAATAAGTGTAGCTGTTGTCAGCAAGCGATATCCCTCACTGATCCACATAAATGGTGTGTTTAGGGCCTAACCATCATCCGGAGTCGGGTGCCCGCTGCGCTACTCTTCAACCTTGAGCCATTAAACATCGTCGAGTTAACGTAGAGAAGATATTCGGCGATATGGATAGACCTTTGCCTAAGGTCTTTACCCCGACTCCAACCCCGGTCTCGACCTTGACCCCAAATCCGGTCAAGTCTTATACAGGGTTTCCACCTTCTACCTCGACCTTAATCAAATCTTCCTCATTTGGGAAGTCCTGATCCTCGGGCAAATCTGCTAAATCTTCTCCTGAAGAGCCGCTATCCTCACTGTCTCCCTCAGGTAAGGTAGCTAAGCAAACTCCTCCGGGCATGCCATCCTTAGAATCGGTAGTTCTCCAAATCGAGGCGTCATTCTTCCTCATCTTACTTGGAGACTATACCCACACCAAAAGTACCAGATTCACTGGTCTTGGTGCTGGGTTTGCAGAATATGATCCAGACTATTCTGCATCAGGAGTTTGGTAATATGCTTGCCAAATTCACTCCTGCCTCAACTCTGTTTCTTGCAGTCCAGCCTGATCACTCAGTAGTATCACAAGGAGTTGAGTCCTTGGAAGTACCTCAAACTGAACCTACACACTCCATGCAAGGAGTCGAGTCCATGGGAGTACCTCGAACTGAATCCTTGCGAGTGTCTTGACCGGAGTCTACACTCTCTATACAAGGAGCTGAGTCCTTACAAGTGCCTCGAGATACCTCGACACAAGGAGCTGAATCCTTTTTGGTGTCTCGACGTCGATCTCCAACTTCCAGTCCTCCTTCCTCACATAAGGTATTGCCCTTTTCGAGGCATAGGGCGAGGACTCCTCGACTTTCATCTTCCAAGTTGGATCTGACTCAATCACAGAACCGTGATTTGAGACACAGTTCTCCACATCAGTTGTCGAGGTACCCATCGAGGTCCCGGTTGTCTTCTCGAGGCCGGACTCGATTATCAAGACATAAAGACTCTTCGAGGCCTTTAACTCCTCAATCGAGAAGACCTCCTGCAGAGCCTTACCATTCTCACCAATCCAGTTCTTCTACTGCAAAGTATTTTATCCATTCTCTCAGTGAGTCATCTTTACCTATGGATTCAGATCTCAGGTATCAGTACTCCAGAGAAGCTTAACCTTCATTCTCTGCTATGAGAGGAGCCTCGAGGTCATCCTTCAGATCAGGTATCCTTTTCCAAGTTTCTCTGTCAAATGAGTAAGGATATGAACATTACATTGGATTTTGACTCCAAATACTTCACGGAGTATTTGGAAGAAATGGGTATGCCTCATCTTCCTAGAGAATCCCTAAAATTACTCATGAATTGTCTTCTTTCTCAGACCTTCAAACTAAATCTTGAGACACCATATTCCATCCCTGCTGTGTCAGCGAAGTTGGAATCTCACTACAGGATGGTTCACTGTAAAAGCTTTGAAAAGTCTCAGTTATCTCATCAGTCCCTTCTCGTGGAGTCCTCTTTAAAATGAACCAAACCTGCCAAAGTTTATGCCACCGTTCCGCCTGGAAGAGAGGGCAGGATTATGGACAAGTTTGGCCGTCGCCTGTATCAAAATTTATTTTATGCGACCAGAGTTTTGAATTACAATTTTGTCTTCACTTCTTATATCAAGCATTTGGTCAACACCATGCCTGATTTTGTCAACTATATTTCACGACATCGACTTCCAGAGATCCAACACTGTGCAACACTCTGGCTCAACTTCACATGCATCTTGTTCAATCTCCATATGATGCATTTGAACTTTCCTTGAGGGTCACTGCATTCTCGGTGGCAGTGCGCTGGTTTGCCTGGCTTCGCATTGTAGACATGGACCCAAACCTTCAAGATCATCTCGCAAATATTCCTGATCAAGGACTGAGTTGTTCGATGACTCTATCGAGGCAGGTACCAAACGCTTGAACATGAGAAATCATTTGCTTCTATCATCAGGCCAAAGCCTAAGCCCTCTACCTCTAAGGGCTCCAGGCCTGTTCCATCCTACCAGAGGCATTTTCCTCAGAGGGCGGCTCCTTATTCAAGGGTGCTTTATAAGAAATAACAGCAGCAACAGCAAAGGCAGCAAAAACCTCAGACTCCTGCTACACCCAAGGCCTCTGTCTTTTTGACCATCTAATACAGAGCATAACCTCAATCGCTCTGCCTCTGTCCTCTCCTCTTCCCGTTGGAGGTCGTCTCCATCATTTTTACCAACGATGGCAGCTCATTACATCTGACCCCTGGGTTCTCTCAATCATCAGGGAAGGTTACTCGCTTCATTTCTTTCAGATTCCTCCAGATCTGCCTCCAAGAGAGTATCCTTCCAATCCATCGCAAACCACCCTTCTTCTTCAGGAAGCCCAGGCTCTGCTACATCTCCGTGCCATCGAAGAGGTTCCTCTGGAACAGCAGAGCAGGGGGTTTTACTCCCGCTACTTTCTCGTTCCGAAGAAGACAGGCAATCTGCAACCTATCTTGGACCTCAGAGCACTCAACAAATTTCTTGTCGGAGAGAAATTTCAAATGTAGTCTCTGGCATCTCTAAATCCCCTTCTAGATCAGAACAATTGGTTATTTTCTCTAGATCTCAAAGAGGCACATTCCCATTCATCCATCCTCTTGCAAGTTGCTCAGATTTCGGGTGGGAAATCTGCATTTTCAGTACAGAGTGCTACCCTTCGGTCTGGAATCATCTCCCAGAGTGTTCACCAAGTGCCTCGTTGTGGTAGCAGCAGCTCTGCGCAACCATGATCTTCAGGTGTTCCCGTACTTGGACGATTGGCTCATCAAAGAATCAACATCTCAGGGGGTTATTGTAGCGACCCAACGGATTATGTGGTTCCTCCAAAGTTTAAGCTTTGAAATCAACTTTCCCAAGTCCCAGCTACAGCCCTCTCAGTTCATTGGAGCTGTTTTGGACACTGAAACTCAGAGCATTCCTTCCTCAACAATGTCAGGATGCTCTCATTCAAGTCTGCCAACAAGTGTCTTCCCTATCTTCGATTTCAGCAAGACACATCATGGTTCTCCTAGGTCACATGGCTTATACTGTTCATGTGACTTTTTGCCAGACTTCACCTCAGAATTCCTCAGTGGACCCTGGCATCTCAGTGGGCGCAAGCTTTCGACCCACTCTCTCAGCACATTACAGTGACTCCTTTGTTGAGACAGTCTCTCCACTGGTGGATGCTCTCTTCCAATCTCTCCAGAGGTTTATTGTTTCAAATGCACCCTCATCAGGAGGTCCTCACTACAGATTCCTCGACCTACGCTTGGGGGGGGGGCTCATCTCGATGGACTCTGTACTCAAAGCCATTGGTCCAGCACGGATCGTCAGTGTCACATCAATCTGTTGGAACTCAGAACGATCTTCAATGCTCTTAAGGCTTTTCAACATCTACTACACAATCAAATAGTCCTCATTCGTACAGACAACCAAGTTGCCATGTACTACAGTCAACAAGCAGGGAGGAACAGGATCTCTCCCTCTTTGCCAGGAAGCTCAGAAGGTTTGGAATTGGGCAGTCCTTCACAACACCTTTCTGAAAGCGGTCTACATTCAAGGCGAGAAAAACTGTCTGGCGGACAAATTGAGTCTTCTTCTGCAACCTCACGAATGGACACTCAATTCCTCGCCTCTCCATCGCATTTTTTCTCAGTGGGGGACTCCGCATATAGATCTCTTTGCGTCTTCCCACAACAACAAACTGCCTCAGTTCTGCTCCAGGATTTACTCTCCTCACCGCCTTGAAGCAGATGCTTTTGTTCGGGAGTGGACAAATCAGTTTCTGGATGCATTTCCTCTCATTCTCAAGACACTCGTGAAAGTCAAACACAACCATGCCACCATGATTCTGATCGCTCCTCGGTGGCCCAGACAATCATGGTTCTCCCCTCTACTTCAACTCAGCAGCAGGGAGCCAGTACTTCTACCAGTTTTTCCGGCTCTGCTTACACAGAGTCAGGGATCTCTGCTTCATCCCAACCTGCAGTCTCTACACCTGACAGCTTGGTACCTCTCAACCTAACTGCCAATCTACAGTTTTCTCAATCTGTAAAGGACATTCTAGAAGCTTCCAGGAAGCCTATTACTAGACAATGTTACAACCAGAAATGGACTAAATTTTCTGCTTGGTGCACCATTCATCACAAGGAGCCTCAATCTACCTCATTGTCTTCAGTTTTGGATTACCTGTTGCATTTATCTCAATCAGGCCTCAAATCCACATCCATTTGAGTCCATCTTAGTGCAATTGCTGCTTTTCATCAGTCTATCGAAGGGAAACCCCTCTCTGCTCATCCTGTGATTTCCAGATTTATGAAAGGACTTTTCAATGTTAAACCACCTCAATTGATGAAGCCTCCTTTTGAACCAATGGCTTCGGCTCATCTCAAATATCTCACCTGGAAAGTGGTTTTTCTCATTGCTTTCACATCTGCTCGCAGAGTCAGTGAGCTTCAAGCTTTAATAGCGGATCCACCTTTTACAGTATTCTATCATGACAAGGTGGTCCTCCGTACTCATCCTAAATTCTTCCCTAAAGTGGTTTCAGAATTTCATCTCAATCAATCCATTGTACTTCCAGTGTTTTTTCCAAAGCCTCAATTTCATCCTGGAGAAACAGCTCTTCATACTCTGGACTGTAAGCGTGCTTTAGCTTTCTACTTCCAATGCACTAAGCCACACAAATCTCCTCCTGAACTTTTTGTCTCCTTTGATCCAAACAAGTTGGGATGTCCGATTTCCAAGCGCCCCATCTCCAACTGGTTAGCTGCTTGAATCTCTTTCTGCTATGCTCAGGCTGGACAGCATCTACAGAGTCGAGTCACAGCCCATAAAGTCAGAGCCATGGTGGCATCTGTAGCTTTCCTTAGATCTACTCCTATTGAGGTAATCTGCAAAGCTGCCACTTGGTCCTTGGTTTATACTCTCACCTTTTATTATTGTCTGGATTCTTTTTCCAGATAGGATGACCATTTTGGCCAGGCAGTTTTAGAAAATTTATTCTCCTAAATTGCCAACACTCCAACCATCCCATTCTGGTTAGCTTGGAGGTCACCCACATGTGAGAATATGCTGCCTGCTTGTCCTGGGATAAAGCACAGTTACTTACCGTAACAGATGTTATCCAGGGACGGCAGGCAGATATTCTCACAACCCACCCTCATCCCCTGGTTGGCTTCTTAGCTAGCTATCTGAACTGAGGAGACGCGCGCCCTATGTCGGATGGGAAGGCACTCGCGCATGCGCTGTGCGGCAATCGTGAACTTTCTTAAAGTTTTACAAGCAAGTCTGCTTGCGAGGCTGGCCACATCCGGGCTCCGTAGATGACGTCACCCACATGTGAGAATATCTGCTTGCTGTCCCTGGATAACACCTGTTAACTTTAAGTAACTGTGCTATGTCCAAAAACGGCTCAGCTGAAGGGGATTCTTTCTGTGATGGGGTAGAACAATTGGGTACTACATCTGAAGATCTTGCCTTTATGGGTTTTTCATGTGGATGTCTTTAGATTTGGGAATATTTAAAAAAAAAATGGACTTACTAAGAGTTAAAATGTCAGATAGTTTATTTAAAAAATAAAAAAAAAAGTTAGATGTTTGACAGTTTTGAGAAAGGACATTTTTACTACTGACTTTCTGGATATCTTTCTCAAAACATCCAAACTCTGACTTAGAGGTTTTATCAAAAATGCCCCTCCATACATTTAGATTATCCCACAAGAACCCCTATATCCCATCCTCCTCCCCCTACCCCTCTGCAAACTAGAGTACAGATTAACAGCCTAGGAAATTACAAATTACAAAACCAAATACTCCCGCACGTCAGAATCAAATTTAATTGTGTCTACAGTTCCTGCATAGGATCATATCTTCCATGGTGTTTTATCAGTTAACCATTCCAGCCTTGCCTGATCATTTACCCCCTCTTTTACAAAGGCGCTCTAAGCATTTTAGTGAGCTAATGATTTAGCACGCTCTAAATATTAGTGTGCGCTAAACATTAACGTGCCCTTTATAGTCTATGAACGTGTAAGCATTTAGTGCACTCTAAATCAATTAGCGCATGCTAAATCAGTTAGTGTGCACTAAATCGGCTACCGCACCTTAGTAAAAGGACCTACAAGTTTGTTAAACCAGCTTTGTAATGTGGGACCACCAACTTGTTTCCACTGGGCTGCCAAACACATCCTCTTAAGATGAACTTGCCATCTCCTGCCACCCTTATTGTGAAGTCTAAAAAGGCAAGCTTTAGGGTCCAAAGGAAAAGAGGAGCTTAGCCCCACTCCTATGGAATGGACAACATTAGATCAAAATGACTATTTTCACACATGACCACCAAATATGATAAAAGATTCCCTTTTCTTGTAAACATCTCCAACATACAACAGTAGTTGACATTTGTAATAAAGCAAATTTTATATTTAACTTAAGCTTAGGCTATTTTTATTTTATGTTACCTATTCCTTATCAAAGTGTTCTCACTTGGAAAATGATTGCTATTTTAATAAAGCAATAGCTGTATGCTCTCTTGAACTATGATTAATATTTGTGGGCTTATTTTCCTATATAAAATCAGTAACTCATGGGTAGATTTTCAAGTGTGACTGGAAAACAAAGTGACAATATATGTGAGAGAATTTCTCTCAGACTATACATTAAACCTTGTCATAATTATTACTATTAATCATTATTGAGTTTTGTTTGTTTTCTGTTTGTTTTTTTTTAATCGTAGGCAAGACCAAGTCAGTGTTTTGTATCAGAACATTACCATAATAGAGCCACGATTGATTCAACAGTATGAACGTGTTATTAAGAACTTCGTTCGTGAGGTCAAACTTCAAAGTGCTGAGATGGAAAATCTTGCTTTTGCAGTGAAAAGGTATAGTATAGACGTTTCTTTTCCCTGGAAGAAACTGAGGTCTTTTCTCCATTTATAAATACATATTTATCTCGTGTTTCACACCTCTGCGGTAGTGGGTACATTTTGGAATATTTTTTGTGGTAATCTAAAATAGTATAGACGTTGCCATCAACTGATCACTGATACTGCTGTTCTTCAGAATGTGGATAAAATTATCAAATGTTGCTAATGGAGGATGGTCTTTTTTTCATATTTCTTTAGTGAGAGTTGTGTAACCTTTTTTTTTTTTAATGAATATTTTGACACTTTGAAAAGGAGCTATAGAGGGAAATGTACTGTATTTGTGGACAATGGTGGTTCTAGGACAGGGGTGGGTAAACTTGGTTCTTGAAGACTACAGTGCAGTTGGATTTTCAGGATTTCCCCTATGAATATGCAGGAGATATATTTGCATGCCCTGCCTCCATTGTATGCAAATATATCTCATTTATATTTATTGATTCACAATTATACAACAGGACTTATCAATTAAATTAAAGAGCTTCAATTTGATCACTTCAATTTGATCAATACCTTATAATGTAATAAAGCTAGCAGTTCATATTTTGAAACATTTATTAAACAATAATATTTTCTCACATCATTTATCTCATTACAATATATAAAAGTTTTTATCAAAAATATTTCACTGACTGTGGTGCTATACATTTTGGAAGAACTACAGAGATCAATAGTTTATATGGAGTACAGAAAGGACAACAATGAAAACCTAAGGGCTCCTTTTACAAAGGTGCATTAAGGCCTTAACGCGTGGAATAGCGCGTACTAAAATGCCACGCAAGCTAGCCGCTACCACCTCCTTTTAAGCAGGCGGTAATTTTTCAGCTAGCGTGCGCTATAGCATGCTCTAATCTTGTGCGTGCGCTAAAAACGCTAGCGCACTTTAGTAAAAGGAGCCCTAAGTGAATGGTGCTATGCGATAGAAAAATAAATTAGAGAATTGCATGGACACATTTGTGTTTAATAATTAAGGCAGGGAAGGCTTTATATGTATTATAAGTGAAATATTTTTGATAAAAACTTTTATATATTGTAATGAGGTAAATGTTTAATAAATGTTTCAAAATATGTACTGCTAGCTTTTTTTATATCACAAGGGATTTATATTTATTATGGAAATTCTGAAAACCCAACTGGTTTGCAGCTCTTGAGGTCTGAAGTCAGTCTTTTGGATTCAGTTCTCATCTGAAAAACTGATGCTTTCCACTCCCCATGTTCTGAGTTCCTGACCTGAGTCTCAAAACATCTTTAGATGTTACATCAATAGAAAGTCCAGCGATCTTGGCTTTATTTGCGGCCACTAGAATGTTTTTGTTCCAAGTTGTCTAAAAGGACCAGTTTACCCCTAGATAAGACATCAAGCTGGAACATGTGATGATAACAAGTCTCGGCTACATTTCAGTTGCATAAAACATAGACCTAAAAGTGGGCCGAAGGCATGACCTACTTTGTGGGGTTCGTAATTAAAAAAAAAAGTCCAAAAAGTAGCCTAAATCGGTACTTGACCAATCAAAAAGAGAGATCGTCCAAGTACTGATAATCAAAGCTGGTTTTAGATCTATCTAAAACCAGCTTAGGCCTTTCCCCTGCCTCTGAACACTAGAGCAAAAAGAGGCGTTTTTGGAAGAGGTATAAGTTCCGAATAGGGGCTGCTGAGCTGATCGAGGCTGCCGCAATCAGCTCAGCAGCCCTGGCAACCTGCCCACCCCCAATGATCAGCGTTTTGCGTGATTATACATAACACACATGTAGGATGGTGCTTGGCTACGTGGATGTGGTGCAGATGGCACTTGGTGCGGAAGGCTGGCTGGCAGATGGAAGAGGCATCTCCTGGAAGTGGCGCTGCCTACAGATGTTTATCGGGGCGGTGCTCGGTTTGCGAGACAAAAGTTTGCTGAGTGTTTTGCTTGTCTTTCAAAACACTTGCAAACCGCGTTACTTGCAAAGTCCTAAAGCATAGGCAGCGGAATGCTTTTTTGTTGGAGGGGGGGCACTGAAAGCTCCACCCCAGACCCTGCCCAATCTCTGCCCCCATACCCCGCCCCTATAATGATACTAATTATAATACAGTTTTTTCCATTCATTTTTCATAAATACATAGAATAAAATCTTATTACCAACACATAATGGTTAACCACAAAATTAAACTACACAAAGTACATTGTATGCTTCTAAACATTCATTCCTACCAGAACACAGATAACCCCTAAGCAAATATTGGACCACAAACTAAAAGTACTAATATATAAAAATGAAACCCTAAGATGCAAGACTCTGCATATAATGCAGCACCACAGAAACAGTGACGCATGTCCCCTAATACTGTGCAAAATATGAAGACAGTAGGTGTGAATAGTAGTAGTAGTAAATTTGAAAAATCTGATACAAAACAATCACCTCTTTACAAATTAACAAATAGAAGTAAAACAAATAATGAGAAATAAGAAAATACCATTTTATTGGACTAATCCATTTTTCAATTAGCTTTCAGAGGCCAAATCTTTCTTCAGGACAGTACAGTATGCTGCTGTTATGGTATTCTGTCCTGACCTGAGGAAAGAGATATAGTCCCCCAAAAATTGCCTTAGTTCCATTCCTATTTATAAATTTTTATCAATACAGTTACAATACCACTTAATTCTACAAAAAGCAACAAAAAATTTCTTTATACCTTTTGTCGTTTCTGCTTTAATCATCTTCTTTTCGCTCTTCTTTCTATGCAGCGTTTGTCCTCTCTCCCTTCCATGTGACATCTGCCCTCTCTCTTTGCCCCTTCCACCCAGCCTCTGCCCTCTCTCTCTACCCCACCTACTGTCCACCCTCTCTTTGCCCCTTCCATCCAGTGTCCGCCCTCTCTGCCCTTTCCATCCAGTGTCTGCCCTCTCTCTCGTCCATACGGCATCTTCCTTCTTTCTATGTCCCTTCAATAAACTGTATATCTTGTGCCCCTTCTCTCCTTTGTACATGATTCATTTCAGCTTCGTCCCCTCTCCATTTTTCTGTCTCCACCCCCTCCCCTATTCTCTCCCAAGTTCATGCCTTGTGCCAAAAACGCACTCCCTCCCCCTTTTGTGTTCTGCCTCCCAGCGGTGGGGCCTTGAGGATCGTTCCTGTGGCAATTTCAGGGGGTGTTCAGTAGGGGGGGGGGGGTAGCTTGCTGCAGATATGCTAATGGCACTAGTGGGGCACGGCCTGGGAGGTGAGCCTCTGGTTATTTGAGGTAGTGGTACTGATACAGTGGAATTCTTTGAAACTGGCAATGATCTATTTTAATTACTTCTATTAAGGTTTAATCTCAAAAGGAAGTGTCAATGCATTCCCAACATCCAGAGTAGCTCTAATGTTGATGCCACCAAAATATTTGGGTTGGAGTTCAAAGAGCCTCTCCTTACACTATTGATGACCATATTTCTTAAAGCTGCTGTAGAACTTCTGATTCTGGGACAACAGAAGAAAAATTAGCTAATACAATTGTGCCTCCCAGCCCTCATCTGCAAGCAAAATGGAGCTCGAGCCACGAGGCTCGTCTTCTTTCCCCTACCTGCCCTGCCAGCACACAGCCGACTGGAAGTCTTCCCGATGTCAGCGCTGACGTTGGAGGGAGGGCTTTATTGGATAGTTTGTAGAAGGAATTCTTTATTTTCTTTATAGCTGAATTTTAATGCCAAGAAATGTAAAGTTATGCACCTTGGTAGCAGAAACCCATGCAGAAACTACACTCTGAATGGTGAGACCTTAACCAGAACTGTGGCAGAACGGGACCTGGGAGTAATCATTAGTGAAGATATGAAGGCAGCCAATCAAGTAGAGAAAGCCTCATCCAAGGCTAGACAAATGCTGGGTTGCATCCAGAGAAGCTTTGTCAGCCGAAAGCCTGAGGTGGTAATGCCGCTGTATAGGTCCATGGTGAGAACACATCTGGAATACTGTGTACAATTTTGGAGGCCACACTATCGGAAGGATGTGCTAAGAATGGAATCGGTTCAATGATTGGCCACCAAGATGGTCTCAGGGCTCAAGGATATCCCATATGAAGAACGTCTCGGTAAGTTGACCTTTATTCTCTTGAGGAATGCAGAGAGAGGGGTGACATGAAAGAGATGTTCAAATACATTACTGGCCGTATTGAGGTGGAAGAAGACATTTTCTTCCTTACAGGCCCTACGGCGACAAGAGGGCATCCACTAAAAATCAGGGGCGGGAAATTCCATAGTGACACTAGTAATCACCGAAAGGGTGGTCGATCCAAACAAGTTGGGACATCCAATCTCTAAGCGTACCATTTCCAACTGGATGGCTGCTTGTATCTCTTTCTGCTATGCCCAAGCTGGATTACAACTACAGAGTCGAGTCACAGCCCACGAAGTCAGAGCAATGGCAGCTTCAGTGGCTTTCCTCAGATCCACACCTATTGAGGAAATTTGCAAGCTGCTACCTGGTCCTCAGTTCGTACTTTCACTTCTCACTATTGTCTGGATGTTTTCTCCAGATGGGATGGCCATTTTGGCCAGAGCGTATTACAAAATTTATTCTCCTAAGTTGCCAAGGCTTCCACCATCCCATTCTGGCTAGCTTGGAGGTCACCCATATGTGAGAAATAGGCTGCCTGTTTGTCCTGGGATAAAGCACAGTTACTTACCGTAACAGTTGTTATCCAGGGACAGCAGGCAGCTATTCTCACAACCCACCCACCTCCCCTGGTTGGCTTCTCTGCTAGCTATCTGAACTGAGGAGACTCGCCCTGCGTTGGGCGGGAAGGCACTCACACATGCACGGTGCGGCTGACTCAAAACTTCTACGTTTCTGCAAGCAAGTCTGCTTGTGAGGCTGTCTACATTCGGGCTCCGTGGATGACGGCACCCATATGTGAGAATAGCTGCCTGCTGACCCTGGGTAACAACTGTTACGGTAAGTAACTGTTCTTTTCTGTTATGACATCAGCAGTACGTCCTCTTAATCAAGTTCTGTTGAGCATGCTCTTTCACTTTATTTGTCCCCCAAATCTCAGTTTATATTCAAGTATATACAGATATACGGTATCTGTTCAGCAGGGGAATATTTTCACCGGGGGTGGGTTTTTTTTTTTTGGGGGGGGGTTTGTGAGAATTATGAGTAGGCAGCGTGATGTGTTAGAATATTGGTTTCTATATGTGTATGTAATGCTCAAAACTCTTGCTTGCAGGATTCATTATGACCATATGTGTGTTTCCATGCATGGTGTGCTCAGTTCAGTTTAAGAAGACTTGAAGTTGGCTTTGCTTGGATTATACATTAGTTCTGTTAGGTGGTTTGTACTTTTTCATTTATAGGCATGAAAACCTACAATATTTACCACCTTATGTACTTGTGATTGCAGCTTTAACCTGGATCAATAGACTTGCTAAGCAGGTTTTGCAGGGACTAAGTACTGGTATGTAAACCAGTTGCCAAGTAGGGAAAGATGTTATTGCTTACACAAACATTGTAATGAAGAACTGTTTCTTTGTCTTTTCCCAAGTGATCTGTTGGTATCTTGATGATAATTCCCAATTAACTCTTCGCTACGCCCTAAGTAGTAAAACAGATTTTATGTTCCTTATTTTAGGAATAAGCACTGAATTTCCCCAAGTCATCTCAATAATGGCCTATGAACTTCTCTTTTAGGAAATTATCCAAATCTTTTTTAAATCCTTCTAAGCTAACTGATTTCACCATATTCTCCTACATTGAATTCCAGAGTTTAATTACACATTGTGTGAAGAAATATTTTCTTTGGTTTGTTTTAAAACTACTACACTTCACCCTCCGTATTCGCTATTTCTGCTCTTGTGATTTCGATTATTGAGTGCAGAAATTGCAATTAAACTGAAAAACCAGGAAGCAAAGTCCTCACTCCCATCCCCATGAACTACACCTCCCAGGGCTGCTTTGCAAGAGGACGTTCCTTCCCAAGCAGAGCGCCGTAACGTGCATGCTGCGACTCTCCGCCTGAGTGACTGGACTTGCAGCAGCTTTGGAGGCAGGAGCGTGAGGCTTCGGCTGCTCTGTCAGGATTCCCAGGAGTGGGAGAGGAAATCCGTGGTGGGCTTCCTCCCCTCTCCCGCTCTCTCCGTGCTCCTGTCCGGTTCCTGAGGCCATGTAGAGACCAGCCGAGGCCAGTCCGTCCCCATTGTGGGCAAGCTGCCGACAAGCTGAATATGTGGAAAGTGTGGGAGCTGGTGGATAAAGCATGAGTATGGCTTCCTCCAGCCAGGGAAGAAGTATCCCCTGGCTCCCCTGCCCACCATCCCCCCTCTCTCTCAGTTGCTGAGGAGGACCCGTCATGGCGGTGCCGGGTTCAATTTTAAGGAGGCCGCAGACAGGGCAAGGAAGGCTGAAACACCATATGATAAGTTATTTGCGGTTCTTACATATTCATGGTTTAGTCCAGCCCCAATCACCATGAATACAGAGGGAGAAGTGTACTTAGTAGCTTCATCGCATGACTCCTAGTCCTAGTATTTTTGGAAAAGCAAACAAGTGATTCACATTAGAGAATGCCACGGGGACAAATTTTTCCCTGTCCCCACTCAATTTCCCTGTCCATTTCCCGCATGGTTTGTCACTGTCCCTGTCCCATTCCTCTAAGCTCAGCCTTAACCACACAAACTTTGAACAATTACGATTTTAAAATGTTTGAAGCTTGTGCAGATGAGGACAGAGCTTGCAGGAATGGGACAGAGACAGGAAAAGAACTCGCTGGGACGGGAAAATGAGTTCCCGCGAGGATGGGAAAAATTTGTCCCAGTGTCATTCTCTAATTCACATCTACTCTTTCCACTTCACTCAGTATTTTATAGATCTATGTCATATCACCCCTGAGCCATCTCTTCTCCAAACTGAAGAGCCTTAGCCACTTTAACCTTTCCTCATAGGGAAGTCATCCCATCCCTTTTATTATTTTCATCACCCTTCTTCTGTACCTTTTCTAATTTCTCTATATCTTTTTGTGAGATACTGTGAGCAGAATTGCAAACAGTATTTGAGCTGCTGCCATACCATAGAGCAATACAAGGGCATTATAACATTTTAATCTTTGTTTTCCATTCCTTTCCTGATAATTCCTAACATTCCATTTGCTTTCTTAGCTGTCGTTGCATATTGAACTAAGGGTTTCAATGTATGCTCAATGATGACTCTAGCGAGATTTTATAATATCCAGTGACCCTTGGCGATACATATAATCCGTTTTTTTCTACTGTATTTTTCACTGCATTTTTTTGTGACATATGTTTCTTCCCTTTTCTACCATGGACCCCTGATGAAGGTTGTCCGAAACACGGACCGTGTTGGGTCCCCTGTTTGGTAAAAAGGTTTTTAGATATACTTTGGTTGTCACAATAAATTTTGCCTACATCGTTGTACATATCTGCAGTTTTGGTTTGTTTGTTCCTGCTCAATGATGACACCTTGCTAGTAGATAGGTGTGTCATTCTGGAACCCCCATCTTGTCAGTATTTACTCTGCTTATCTACTGTCTCAATCAGGAAGCTTGAGTCAAAATTGAGATTTTGATGACAGACTTTAAGTAATCTATCACTATAAGACATGGGGGGTGGATTTATGAGCTCCATAAATGTTTCTGATTGGTATAGTTATTTCATTGTTTTGATTGTTCATTTAAAATGTTTAACATGTTTGTTATACTTTCAAAGCAGAACAGATTTGTACTCGTAGTTCAGGGAGTTTCTCATACCCCTCCTTATGTGTTCCTATATAGGGCTATCGCCTGCTTTGGTACAAACAAAGGGGCAGCAGAGCCCTCTTGAGAAGGAGGAGGAGGAGCTGAAAACCTGGAACAGATTCTTTCTGCATGGCTCACAAGCATGGGGAGAATACCCTAATGTCAAGAATGACACACCTATCTACTAGAAAAGATATGAGTTAGCAAGATAAGAACCTAATCTCTTTTACATGTACAGTACGTGTAAATCACTTGGAAAATTGTTCGCCTAATGCTGTGTGTGCAGTTTGTATTTTTGCCCTTCATTGAAATAATGGTATAGTCAGTAAGGAATTTTTTAATCATCACAGTTATTACTTTTTAATTTTAGGGCTCAGGATAGAGCAGCTATGCAGCTGAGCGAGTTGGAAGAGGAGATGGACCAGAGGATACAGACTGCAGAGAACAGTATAAGAAAGGAGGTGAGTCTTTTAGGGTAAAAAAAAAAAACTGTAGGAAATATGAAAGATTCAAATTGGCGGGTTTAAGGTCATCTGGAAGCATTGGATGAAGGCAGGTATCCGTACTTTGGATGATGTCATATTAGATGGTAAGATGCTTGACTTTTTACGATTGCAACACAAATTTAGCCTTAATAAATCACAAAAGTATAGATGGTTGCAGTTGAAGCTGGCCATTCAGGAAGGGTTCCCTGAATGGAAAAATTTGAAGGTTCAAAACAGCTTGCCGGTCTTATGTTTTCAGGTGGACTTCCTGGGTCACCAGGCCGCTCAGTGGTATAAATTAATAACTGGATTTTTGAATAAGAAACCAAAAACTGGTCTGCGTGACATTTGGAGCATTGAGATAAAGCATCAAATTACTGCATCTCAATGGCCACAAATTTGGTTTTGGAGGATGAGATGTATAATGTCTGCATCTATGAGACAAACATGGTTTTTCTTATTACATAGAGTATTTTGGACCCCATTTCGTTTGCATAGAGTAGATAGTTCCAAGTCTAATAGATGCTGGCACTGTCATCTGGAAATTGGGACGTTGGATCATTTACTGTACTATTGTCCCTTGATACTAAAATTCTGGAGATCTATTTGGGATCAAGTTAATAATTTATTAGAAAATCCAGTGGCACTATCATATGATAACATTTTTATGCATATTAAATTCAAATATTTTTATATTTATGTATACATTTTTACTATGCATGAATTTTCTCTCTTCCTTTCTTTCTTTACCCATTTTTTCTTTCCACACATCTATAATTCTTTTTCCCAAACACCTATCTTAAATATCTTAAATATAAGTAGGATCATCAAAACATACAATATTCATCATATATAGCACTTTTATTATCTTAATTTTTATATGGTTGTTTTAATATTGTATTTGTACCTATTAGGACCCCTGATGAAGGTTGTCCGAAACACGGACCGTGTTGGGTCCCCTGTCTGGTAAAAGGTTTTTAGTTAAGATTTATTTGTCAAAATAAAATTTGCCTGCACCGTGTACAAGTCTGCAGTTTTGGTTTGTTTTCTCTGGAACATTTTATTTGGAACATCTATGAGGGCAAAAAGTCAAATTTCGGCAAAAAATAACAAACTTTTGTTTATAATGACGGAGGTTGCTATGCAGCTTATTTTAAAGAATTGGAAAAATAGGGATAGATAAAATTATTCATTTTGGTGGGAATCCCTATGTTATGTTTTTAAAATGGAAAAGTTTATGGCCATTCAGAAGGGATATTATAACAAATTTATGGAAGCTTGGGAACCATTAGCTAAATATTGTAAGGATTGTTTTATTTATATAAATGAAGAAAACATACACATCCGGGAAGGGGGAGGGAGGTATGTTTTGGCATTGGTTAAGAGGTATAGATAGGTTGTTTACAGGTATTTTTATGAGGTGTGAAAGATTTTGTAAAATTTACTTTAAAATCTAATAAAAATTAATGGAAAAAAAAAGGAAAATGGGTGAGGGAAAATAAGTCTTGTATTTATTCTATTAAGTTTATAGTGCTGTAATGTTAATATTTTATGTAAATGCATCATCTCTTGTGCACAATTGAAGTTTTAAAAATGATGACGTTTAAAATTTTTTCATTGAATGTTAATGACCTTAACCATCAGATCAAAAGGAAAAAAACACTTACTTATTTGAAACAACAGAATGCTGATATTTACTATATATAAGAGACTCATCTGTCTGCAGTAGAGTCAGGAAAATTGGAAGGGGGTTGGGTGAAACAATGTTTTCGCCCCAGCAATAGGGAAAAAAGCAGGGATAGCTATTCTTATAAATAAGAAGTGTACAGCTAATTTTCAATTACAGTGGTACCTCGGTTTACGAGTGCACCGGTTTGCGAGTGTTTTGCAAGACGAGCAAAACACTCCGCAAACTTTTGTCTCGTAAACCGAGCACTGCCCCGATAAACGAGCACTCAGCAATGGTGGCTCAGGGGTGAGTACCTGCCTGTGGGTGCTGCACAGTGATTCGAAATAGGTGCCTTCCTTGCCTCGGGGTCCCCATGTGGCTGCCCTCCTGCTTCGGCGATGCCTCTGCCATCCGTCAGCGCTCTCCCGGCTCCCATCTAAACCGGCCGCCATCCTGCGTGCTTGTATGTGGTGAGCGTGTTGTCGGGGCAGCGTCTGACTTAGGAGAGGAGAGAGGTGAAGTCATGCATGCTCATTCAGAATGGCGGCTGGTTTAGATGGGAGCCGGGAGAGCGCTGACGGACGGCAGAGGCATCGCCGAAGCAGGAGGGCAGCCGCATGGGGACCCCGAGGCAAGGAAGGCACCCTTTCGAATCGCTGTGAAGCACCCGCAGGCAGGTACTCACCCCTGGGCCACCATTGCAAACTTCGGTTGTGGAACGAATCTTCTGAGTTTGCATTAAAGCCTATGGGGAACTTTGCTTTGCAAAACGAGCATTTTGGATTACGAGCATGATCCTGGAACGGATTATGCTTGTAAACCAAGGTACCACTGTAGTTGGTTCAGATCCCCTAGGTAGATGGGTACATGTAAATATGAATATCCTGGCATTGTTCAATGTGTATGCCCCTAATTCAAATCAAAATGAATTTTTTAAAACATTACAGCAATTGATACTCCCACTGGCTACTTCTAAAGTAGTTGTAGCTGGACATTTTAACGCTGTTATGGATCCATTAATGGATAAAAAACCGAGTAAATGTTAGATAATTTGGTACATTCTTGTGATTTAAAAAATATATGGCGAATACTTCATTTCAATGATCAGGAATTTTCCTTTTGTTCACATGTTCATAAATCCTTTTCAAGAATTGATTATATTTTTGTCTCAACTCAAATAGTTCAGCAGGTGATAAAAGCATCCATAGATACAATTATTTTGTCTGATCACGGTGGTATATGGATTGAACTTCAATTAGATGAACAAGAGAATAGCAGATCTGTATGGAGATTTGATAATACATTGCTTGTGGATATAAAATTCCTTGAAGAATTTCAATTAAAAATGAATGAATTTTTTCAATTTAATATATCAGAAGAAGTCTCCATGGAAAATTTATGGGATGCCTTTAAGGCTACCATGAGAGGTAATATTATTTCATATTCTACTTATATTAGAAAACAATTTAAAAAGCAATTTTCTAATTTTGAAAAAGAAATTAAACTTTTAGAATCTAAATTGATTGATAAATGGGAGCATGGTACTCTACAGGCTCTATTAAAAGCAAAAGGTAAATATAATGAATTATCCTCAAAATTGGTAAGGAAGGATTTGTTTTCCCAACAAACTCTGTATTATGGAAATTCAAATAAGGTGGGAAGATTATTGGCAAATTATCTTAAAGCAAAGAAGAGAAGAACAAAATTATTGCAATTAAAGAAGACTAAGGGAATACACATACTCAAATTGGTAATATTTTAAATCAATTTCTAAATTTTTATAAAGACTTATATTCTTCCGAACCTTATGATAATAGAGAAAGGGATGGATTAGAATTTTTAAGATTAATTATTGGACCGAAGATTCCTGATCATATTAAAAGAAGCTTAGAAGAGCTTATATCATTAAAAGAATTAGAAACAGCATTGAAGTCTCTTAGAGTTGGATCCGCTCCAGGTGGTGATGGTTTCACAGTAGAGTTTTATAAAGCATTTCAAAATACCCTGTTTCCACATTTATTAAATTTATATCAGACTCAACTAACTAAAGGTTGCATAATGGGTACTATGGCAGAGTCATTAACTATAGTTTTGCCAAAGCCAAATAAAGATCCCACATTGGTTTCAAACTACAGGTCTATCTCATTAATTAATGTAGATGGAAAACTTTTAGCTAAAATATTAGCTTTACGCTTAGCCAAGGCTCTCTCTTTCATTATTGATATGCACCAAACTGGGTTTGTTGCTAAGAGATATTCATCTAATAACACCAGATTGGCTCTTCATATGTTGAACTTAACAAAAGCCATGAATGATCTGGCTTTTTCTGTGTTCTTGGATGCAGAAAAGGCCTTTGATCGGGTGTAATGGACATTCATGTATCAATCTATGGAATGGTTTGGAAAGGGGTCAGGATTTATATGAATGATTCAAACATTGTATAGCTCCTCTGCAGCTAGATTATATATAAATAATAAGTTTTCTGAACGTTTTAGTTTGCAGAGGGGAGTTAGACAAGGCTGTCCCCTGTCTTCTTTGTTGTTTGATATTGTATTAGAACCCTTGTTATTAACTATCCAACAAGTAAAGGATATACAGGGTATTCCTTATTCAGATCGTGAATATAAGGTCTCTGCATATGCAGATGATATATTGCTTCATTTGAGAAATCCTGAAAAGACCATTCCATGCTTACTTGAATTGATTGAAAAATTTGGAAAATTCTCAGGTTATAAAATAAATTGGAGTAAATCAGAAGTTCTTCCACTAAATGTGCATTGCACAAAAGGCTTGTTTGATTCATTTTCTTTTATATGGAAGGAAGATGGATTAAAATATTTAGGAATTTGGATTAAAAATACGCTGGAAGACACAATGAAAGAAAATGAAAAATCTTTGTTGCAGAAGGTAACAGAAATGTGCGAGCAATGGAACCCTTTACATCTTTCTTGGTGGGGGAGAGTTCAAACGATTAAGATGATGATATTGCCTGTGGTTTGTTATCAAATGAGTATGTTACCAGTTTTTTTAGAGGGTCCTTTTATAAAAAGTTAAACAGTATTCTTACCAAATTTGTTTGGCTAGGTAAAACTCCTAGAATCGCCCTAGTATCTTAACAAAAATCAATTAAAGAGGGTGGGGTAAATTTTCTAAATTTTTATAGGTATCATCAAGCCTATATTTTGCGCCAGGGTATGTATTGGGTCCTCCCAGAACTCATAGATAATACCCCAGACTGGTTATGGTTGGAATGGCGACTCATGTTTCCTCTACGATTATGTTATGTTCTTAGTATTAAAATGCCTAGATTGTATAAAGAAAACAGAATATTAATGGATACATGGAAAACATTACGATATATAATAATTTAACATCTGATCCAATACAAAAGTCAACAAATCAGACTATATGGCTAAACTCCAGGATTCAAATTGGCGGATTTAAGGTCATCTGGAAGCATTGGATGATAGCAGGGATACGTATTTTGGAAAATGTTATTTCAAATGGTAAACTGCTTGAATTTTCACAATTGCAATATAAATATGGCCTTAATAAATCGCAAAGTTTTAGATGGTTGCAATTGAAGCAGGCCATTCAGGCGGGGTTCCCTGAATGGAAAACCCTAAATAATCATTATAGTTTAGAGTTCTTATGCTTTCAGGTGGACTTTCTGGGTCACCAGGCCACACAGTGGCATAAATTGATAAGTGGATTAGTTAAAAAGAAGAAGCCTAAAATTGGTCTTAGAAATATTTGGAGCATTGAGATTAAGCATCAGATTATTGCGTCTCAATGGCCGCGAATTTGGTCTTGGAGAATGAGACCAACTTGGTTTTTTTCTCTTACATAGAGCTTTTTGGACCCCAGTTAGATTACAAAAGTTGAATAGCTCTAAGTCTAATAGATGCTAGCATTGTAATCTCAAAGTAGGGACTCTAGATCATTTATTATTTTATTGTCCCTTTATTTTAGCCTTTTGAAAATCTATTTGGGGTCAAATAAATTGTTTATTGGAAAACCATGTGGCATTATCTTATGATACAATTCTATTCGGAATATCAATGAGGGCACCGAGTCAAATTTCGTCTAACAATAATAAGCTTTTATTGATCATAAGAACATAAGAAACGCCCTCACCGGATCAGACCTAGGTCCATCTAGTCCAGCGATCCGCACACGCGGAGGCCCAGTTAGGTGCTCCCTGTTGGAGACCCGGATTTCCCGTATCACCGGATATGATTTGCAAGAAGGTGTGCATCCAACTTGCGCTTGAAACCCTGAACACTGGTCTCTGCGACAAGCTCCTCTGGGAGAGCATTCCAAGCGCTCACCACTCGCTGTGTGAAACAGAACTTCCTGACATTTGTCCTGAACCTGCTGCCACACAGTTTCAGGCTGTGACCTCTTGTCATGGCAGGAGTCGCCATACAACAAATCACATTTAATTGGAAGAACTGGAATAGACTCAATTATTGCTTCTGGTGGAATTCATTATGTCACATCTATAAAATGGAAAGAGCAATTGCTATACAAAGAATCTTGGGGCCATTGATAAGATATTGTAATGAATAAATACCATTTTTCCATTATAAATGCAATAAGAAGGAAGGGATGGGGGGAGGGATTTTATAATTTTATTAAATATTTAGATCAATAATAAAGAATATTGTATATGAGCTTTGTGAACACGTGGAGGGGCATAATCAAAAAACCCGTTTAAGTCCCTTTTTGGCCTAAGGCCTTAAACGTGGAAAGCAGAAGTAGGGAAAGTGTCCATAACCAAAACAAACGTTCTTGTTTTGATTATGGCCTGCCTCTACCTTCAGCTGTTTAAACGCCCAGCCAACCACTACGTCTACAAGTACACCCCCACGACGTCTACACTTATACCCCATAATGAACCAAAAAAAACGCATAAGCCCAAAACGTCCAACACAAGGGCTTTTAGGCGAAGGAGGAGCCAGTCCTTCGCCTAAAAGCTGGATTCTGTAACCGGTGTCTGTCAAAAACAACACCGGTTACAGAATCCTCCCCAACCCCCCCCACACACAACATTGAGGCAGGAGGGAACCCAAGCCTCCCTGCCCCGGGCACCCGCAGCACCCCCGACGATATCGGGGCAAGAGGGAGCCCAAGCCCTCTTGCCCTGGCGATTGTTCCCCCCCCCTGCCGAGTATGACCAGGCCAGGAGGGAGCCCTGGTGACCCCCCCCTCCCCCGCCGAGTACGAGCTGGCCAGGAGGGAGCACAAGCCCTCCTGGCCCTAGCGACCCCCTACCCCCCACCCCCCACTACAATACGGGCAGGAGGAATCCCAGGCCCTCCTACCCCGCAGCAGCCATGGCCCTCTTGCCCCGGCGTTCCTGCCCCCCCCCGCCGAGTACGAGCTGGCCAGGAGGGAGCCCAAGCCCTCCTGGCCCCGGCGACCCCCTACCCCCCACCCCCACTACAATACAGGCAGGAGGGATCCCAGGCCCTCCTGCCCTCGGCACAAACCCCCTCCCCCAACGACCCCCCCAAACCCCCGATCAGCCCTCCCCGCTGACTCGCGACCCCCACGGCCGACCCCACCCCCCTTCCCCGTACCTGAAATCATTGGCCAGGCAGACGGGTACCAAGCCCGCCCGTCCAGCAGGCTCCAGAATGGGGCCGGATTGGCCCAGGCGGCTGAAACCCCACCCACAGGTGGGGCCTGTAGCACCTGGGCCAATCAGAATAGGCCTGGGAGCCCATGTGCCCATGTGCCTAAGGCCCCGCCCACAGGAAGGGCCTAAGACTCCCGTGCCTATTCTGGTTGGCCCAGGTGCTTTAGGCCCCACCTGTGGGCGGGATTTCAGACGCCTGGGCCAATCCGGCCCCATTCTGCAGCCAGCTGGCCTGCCGGACGGGCAGGTTTGGCACCCGTTCATCCGGCCAACATTTTACAGGTATGGGGGGTGGGATTGTGGGTCGGGGGGTAGTCAGGGGGTTGCGGGTCGGCGGGGGGGGCGATCGGGGGTTCAGGGGAAGGTCGTTGGGGGGGGGTTGTGTCGAGGGCAGGAGGGCCTGGAATCCCTCCTGCCCATATTGTAGTGGGGGGTGGGGGGTAGGGAGTCTGCCTGGGCAGACGTGATGAAAGTACAAAAGGATCTTTATTCAGCATATGCGGGACTTCTGGGCAATAAAAGTTCTGCCTCAGATGTTCCAAATACAGGAAATACTACTGTCATTTATACCATTCTCATATACATGCCGGGATGCTATGGGGGGTGGGGTGGGGGGTGTCTATAGGTTAGTTTACAGACACTTTTACAACTCATCATTGGTCCTAATCTGGGTGTCCTTATGAGCCTATAATAAATACACAACTTATCTAAGTATTGCAGTTTTGATACATGTCCAGGAGGGCGCGGTACATTATCACTTTCTTACAGCAGAAAAAGAAATGTAACACGTGATTTCCCAGAAAAGGCACCAAACTAAGGAAATGAAAATTATCCTAAAATATTGAGCAAGGCCCATATTCCTTCAGGCAAAGTAATTCAGGTAAAATCATAATAGAGGTTGCTGATCCCTTCACCATGGCCTGGTACAGCCGCATGATAACCTTCTCTGATCTATTCATGATCCCCTTCTTAATCATTCCTAGCATTCTGTTTGCCCTTTTCGCCACAGCCGCCACACATTGCACGGACGGCTTCATTGACTTGTCGACCAGTACTCCCAAGTCTCTTTCCTGAGGGGGTCTCTCCAAGTACTACACCGGACATCCTGTATTCGTGTATAAGTTTCGTCTATCCGATCATCTGTTTGTGCTGGTCGGTACAGCCTGGAAGGGGAGACCGACTTTGAAAGCTACCATTTCCAGACGGATCTGTGTGGTCATTTCATTTGCCTATATCGAAGCAGCCTCCTCTTGGTCAAGGCTCACTTCACACGAGACATAGCTTCCTCGTGGGCAGAATCTGCAGCGGTTTTCTCAAAAGAGATTTGTAGAGCTGCCACTTGGTCCTCCTTGCATACCTTTACTAGATTTTATAGGATAGATGTGGCAGCTAAGCAGGATTCTGCTTTCAGTTCTTCATTTCTGGCAGCCGGCTCATCAGTCCCACCCTGACTTTGAGGGCTGCTCTGTTACGTCCCACTTGTCCAGGAATAGAGTGGGATTGTACCAGAACGAAAGATAAGGTTCTTACCTTTGCTAATCTTCTTTCTTGTAAATTCACATTCTATTCCTGGTCCCACCAGGGGAGTTGCTGATTGTCTGCTCCAATAAGTACTGATAAGTTGGACCCATAGCCCTATGAGTTCCTCTGCTGGCTTTATTGTTTTCTCTCCTCCATCACCCCCATGATATAACTCTGGGAAACCAGTGGTGGTGTGCTTTGGGCTTTGGCTGAGCACACAGCTTCATTTTTGTTGCAGCCAGATTGTGAAGGCAGCAGCATGAACCAGTGAATGAGGGGCAGGGAAGGAAAATGTGCTGTTCCTCCAGGTTGCTGTGGACTGGAGAATGTTGCAGCCGGAAGGAGAAGTTAATAGTGTAGGGTGCGAAGGTGCCATTTCTTTGAAAATATGTTTGGAGGAGTGACTGCTTCTACTTCCTCCTCTGGTGTTTTATATGATATTTACCAATTTGTTGTCTTTGTATTGGATAGCATTTATTCAATATTTCCTTTTCATTTTGTTTCAACTTGAAAAAAAAAATCAACTAAACCCCTAGGCATTGGAGCTACTATTCTTTAGCAGGTATGTTCTTTTCTGCAATCTAAAACTCACAAAGATTCCGCATGAACGACTACTTCAAAAAATTGCGAGCCATGGAATCAAGGGTGAAATACTCACATGGATTAAAAACTGGCTGGCGGATAGGAAACAGAGAGTGGGAGTAAATGAACAATACTCGGACTGGAAAAGCATCACCAGTGGAGTGCCGCAGGGTTCGGTGCTTGGACCCGTGCTCTTCAACATATTTATAAACGATCTGGAAATTGGTAAGACGAGTGAGGTGATTTAATTTGGAGACGATACTAAGTTATTTAGAGTAGTGAAGATGTAGGAGGATTGTGAAGATCTGCAACATGACATAAACACGCTTGAGAAATGGGCCACAACATGGCAAATGCGGTTCAACGTAGATAAGTGTAAGGTGATGCATGTCGGTAACAAAAATTTTATACACGAATACAGGATGTCTGAGGCGTTACTTGGAGAGACCCCCCCAGGAAAGAGACGGGAGTGCTGGTCGACAGGTCGATGAAGCCATCAGCGCAATGTGTGGTGGCGGCGAAAAGGGCAAATAAGATGATAGGAGCGATTAAGAAGGGGATCATGAACAGATTAGAGAAGATTAGCATGCCGCTGTACCGGGCCATGGAATGCCCTCACCTGGAATACTACGTCCAGCACTGGTCACCGTACATGAAGAAGGACGGTACTACTCGAAATGATCCAGAGAAGAGCAACTAAAATGGTTAAGGTTGATGGAGGAGTTGCCGTACAGCAAAAGATTAGAGAAATTGAGCCTCTTCGCCCATAAACACTATGAGATCTTCTATTTTTTCTGTGACTTCTCCTTCTCTCTGGAATAGTATCCCAGCTTATTTACCAATGAATCAACTTTTAATCAATTCAAGACAAAGCTAAAGACATTTCTTTTCATCGATGCCTTTGAGATTTAACTGTCCTTTTTTTTTTTTTTAAATTTAGAATGATTTTATTTACCCTCCTATTGTTTTTCCCTTAAATTGTTATATTTTATCTTTGAAATTGTAGTTCTTGCCTATTATCCTCTTGTTTCCACCTGTTATGATTTATGTCTCCAAAAGTCTTTGTCGCCCCCTGTCTTCTTAAATTTGTATTTTAGCTATTGTTTTCTTTTATGATTTTGTACACCGCCTAGAAGGCTGATTAGGCGGTATAAGAAATTTTAATTAAACTTGAAGCTTGACATGATCGAAACATTCAAGATACTGAAGGGAATAGACTTAGTAGATAAAGACAGGTTGTTCGCCCTCTCTAAGGTAGAGGGAACGAGAGGGCACTCTCTGAAGCTTAAAGGGGATAAATTCCGTACAAATGTAAGGAAGTTCTTCTTCACCCAAAGAGTGGTGGAAATCTGAAACGCTCTTCCGGAGGCTGTTATGGGGAAAACACCCTCCAGGGATTCAAGACAAATTTAGACAAGTTCCTGCTGAACCGGAATGTACGCAGGTAGGGCTGGTCTCAGTTAGGGCACTGGTCTTTGACCTAGGGGCCGCCGCGTGAGCAGACTGCTGGGCACGATGGACCACTGGTCTGATCCAGCAGCGGCATTCTTATGTTCTTATGGATTTTGTAGAAATAAAAAATATTATTTCCATTACAATAGAAAAGAATCAATTTTCCCTATTAGAGAAATGCCTTTCCTGCTGTTCTCCTAACCATTTATTGTGTTGCTGCTTCAGATTTCTTCATTTAGCAGTATAAATAAATGAGCAGGCTATATTTACGAGTGAACGGAATAGAACATGAGTAGCAGCTTATAGGTGGAGCATCAAGATACTCTTATCAGGGGGATTACTCTGGCATGCCTTACCACTCTGAATTTCATTGTTTTGTTTTAAAGATAGTCCTTTCTTTGACCTTTTAGGCTTTTCTTATTATACATAGGCCAACCCCCCCACCCACCCAGAAAGTAAATGGAGTATGCTGAAGGTATTGTTTGCTTTGTGGGCTTGTACTAAAAGGCAATTTCTGACTCTGGTAAATACACAAACATTGACCCACCTTTGCTATGAAACTTTCTTCCCCCTCCCCCCTCCTTTTAGAGGCACTCCACCCATTAGGCAAGTTAAATTAAAAAAATGTTTGTGTTGGAGTTAAGCAGAAGAATGTTCTTTAATTACTGTTATGCAGTTAGCAGATGAAAGCATGGAGCTAAGCGTAAGGGTTATTTTCTAAAAATATTTTGCTATGTTCTTAAGTTGAATCACAGTCTTTTAATTCATTTTAATATTTTTGTAAATATTTAACTCTGCTGTGCATTAGAAACTAAAGCACAGGTAGTGATGCCAGTGGCGTACCTAGCATTTAATAATAATAATAATAACTTTATTCTTTTATACCGCCATAACCAAAAGTTCTAGGCGGTTTACATTAAAAGGCATATCCCATCCAGGAAAACTAGGGACATCCCTCTCCTTCAGAATCACAGAGCGCTGGAATAACCTTTCTACCCCACTTCGGAATCTGGGCGCCCTCCAACTTTTCCGAAAACATCTGAAAACTTGGCTATTCTCAAAAATGTAATATGTCCTCCTTTTTGTTATACTAAGTCCCTCTAAACTTTCTCTATACTGTCCTGTAACCCTCATTGGAGTTCCTTCTCTACACCATTTTCTGTAAACCGTGCCGAGCTCTACGATTGTGGAGATGATGCTGTATACAAACTTAAGGTTTAGTTAGTTTAGTTTAGGCTTACACTAAAAAGAGCTGGACAATCATCAAAATAATACAGTAAAAAATACAAATATTTATAAAATAGAATTTTAATAATAAAACTCAGAAATACAGGTTTTTGAGGGTCCCTGCATGTACCCCTTTGTTCCCTCTCCTCAAAAATTCCAAAATCACTGTTTTTGCTCTTTGGTTAGTAAGTTTAAGTAGCAATTTTAGGCACAAAGTTCTTGACAGCAGCTTTTTTCGAGTTTTAGTGATTTTTTTCAAACATTTCCTGCACTTCCAAAACTTTAATTTTTGTCTCAAAACTGGTAGGGTTGGAGTCCTTGGGTTCTGCTATCCCAAATACATGCAAGGATTGTGCAAATTGTGCGCCTTAGAAGCATCCTTGTGCCACGTACATTGCTGACCGGATTGGCGGGAGCAGCCAGCCTAACCTCTCCCCTGCATGCTAAGGTGATAAAAAGAGCAACTAGCCTGTTGGGATGGCCACCTTTATTTTCGGGGCCTGGAAATAGTGGCTGTTCTGTGCATAAGGACGCAGATGCCCCACAGCCTAAGAAACACAATGTAGAGTCATCTCAGGGTGACTCAGCACTCCTTAGGATGCCTTCTCTGACTTTCTGAAATTTTTGTCGAAAGCCTTTCATGAGAGCCAGGCTTCTCCTCTGCAGTCTCCCTGTGCCTCAGTTTCATCCCCACGTGGCGGTGTCTCACAAGACACATCTTCCATCTAATCTGTCTCTGTCCAGAACTTGGGAGACCTTTGTCCCGTAGATACAGATGATGTTCATTTTGCTGATCCCTTATTTTTGAGGGATACTCCTCAAGCGGCAGGTGAACCGGGACTGTATGCAGGCTCATTAGATCATGCTTTGTCGCTTGAACCAGGGGACAATCCCATGGTTCTGCGTTTATTTAAATATGCAGCCTTGCCATATCTTCTCTTCAGAATCACAGGTATTTGGAATAACCTTACTACCCCGCTGCGGAACCTGGGCTCCCTCCAATTATTCCGCAAGCAACTGAAAACCTGGCTTTTCACTAAAATGTAATTCTATCCCCCTTACTCTTCTCTTCTATATATAAGTTCATGTAAACCTTTTTTTTTTCCTTCTCTTCCTATATTTTAAGTTCTTGTAAACCGTGCCGAGCTCCACATCCGTGGAGATGATGTGGTATATAAACTTAAGGTTTAGTTTAGTTTAGTTTATTTCAGAATCTCTGCAGGAATTGGATTTAGCCACTCAGCTGGCTCCTTCTATTTCCTCCTCTCTTATGTGTAGAGTGAGAGCGCAGTCTTCAGCATTTGCTTGGCATCCTGATATTAACCTCTTGATCTCGGAATAGTGGGACTCTCCGAAAGAAACTCTCAGGGTAGCAAGAGCTATGTCCCATATCCTATGGCACAAGAGTGTCAGCAGCTTTTTAGTCAACCTAAAGTGGATTCCCTGGTTCCACAGGTCACTAAGCACACCTCACTTCCCAGCGAAGGTGAAGTGGTGCTTAAGGACATGCAGGACCGCCAAGTGGATGTAGTTCTCGGGAGACTTTTTAAGGTAGTGGCTTTGGGAGTCAAAGCTGCCTCAGTGGAGTCCTTTGTCATATGCGTTTGTCTATCCAGAGTGCACACTTTGGAGAGTGAGGGTGATGAACCTCCTCCTCAACTTCTTTTATCTGGTGTGGATTATGTAGCTGATGCCCTGCATGACATTGTTTGTGTCCTGGGTAAGGCATCAGCTTATTCTATTTCTATATGCAGAATGCTCTGGATCAGACAATGGGCAAGTGACTCTACATCTAAAGCTACTCTTGCCAGACTCCCTTTTAAGGGGCAACTGTTATTTGGCAAGGGCCTGGATGATCTCATGAATTCTGTGGTGAACCGTTGGCCCAAGTCCCTGCCTGATAGTAGATCCAGAACCTCTAGAGGATCAGAGTGATCTAATTTTTGTGGCTCCAGGTGATTTCGTCAGTGTTCCAGTTCCATGTTGCAAAAATTCTCCCAGGGCTACAGGCAGAGGATTTCAGGTCACAGGTGCAACCAGGCCTCTGTTTCCTGAGCTGCTCCATCTACCAAGAAGTCTCAATGATGCCAGGCTGAGGGAGGTCCCTCTGCATATCGGAGGCAGGCTCTCGGAATTTCAGCAGGCTTAGAGTCAAATTTCGTCCAACTGCTGGGTTTTAGACATCATTTAGTCCGGCTACAAGCTGGAAGTTGCCCAGCCTCTGATGGATTGGTTTGTGGACTCTCCTGCAGGTCACCCGGAAAAGGCGGAAAAGGTTCAAGCCACTGTGAGAAGGTTGCTGGATGTTCAGGCTATATAGATGGTGCTGACTGAACATTTGTGCTCAGGCAGATACTCCATATACCTAATTGTGCCAAAGAAAGACTCTGGGAGAGTCATCACTCTAGCCTCTCTGGATCTGACAGAGATCTTCTTGCACATCCCTATTTTCCCAGGGCACAGGAAGTTTCACAGATTTCATATTTTGGAAAATCAATATCGGTTTTCAACTCTGCCCTTTGGGTTGGCAATAGTTCCTCACACCTTCACCAAAGTGATGGTTGTGGTGGCAGCTCACCTGTGCAAGATGGGGATGCAGATGCATCCCTTCCTGAACGACTGGTTGATCAGAGCCCCCTCAATGTCTGAGAGTTAGCACACGGTGGATCAAGTGATCCGTGTCATGGAGGATCTGGGCTGGATTGTGAATTACCAAAAGAGCAATTTGATGCCCACTCAATCCCTGGAGTATCTGAGAGTCTTCTTTCACACAGTGGCCAGCTGTGTCTTTCTATCAGAGACACGCAGACTGAAGCTATGCTCCCAAATTTCTGGTCTCTTTACCAAGTCTGCCCTGTCGGTGAGGGACTATCTTAAAGTCTTGGGGTCCGTGGATGTAGTGCCTTGGGCAAGACAAGAGCCCACATGCATCCTCTCCAGATGGTGTTGCTTTCCCATTGGTCTCCTCAGATGGATGCTTTATAGAAGACTCTACCATGGACTTTAGAGGCTCGTGCCAGCATGCACTGGTGGCTTCATCCTCAGTCCCTTTCCAAGGGTGTGCCTCTGTGGATCGATTCCTGGGTAGTTATAATGACATGCAAGTCTCCTGGGCTGGAGAGCCCATTGCATCCGACGACCACTTCAGGGACATTGGACGCCCTCTCAGAAAAGGTGGTCAATCAATAGGCTGAAACTGCATTCCATCCTGATGGCTCTGAAGAAATTGCAGAAGACTCTTGAGGGTCAAGCGGTCAGAATTTTCTGCGCCAATGATGGTACATGTCAATGAGCAGGGAGGCACCAAGCGTGCATCTCTGTGTCTGGAAGCCTACATGCTCTTTCACTGAGCGGAGCGACATCTTCAGACGCTGATGGCATCACATGTCGCGGGCATAGACAATGTTCAGGCTGACTTCCTCAGCAGACCTTGGATCCGGGCGAGTGAATGCTATTGCAGGCAGCAATTCAGGCCATTGTCCAGCGCTGGAGTCATCCCTAATTCGACCTCATGGTGACAGCATAAAACAAGAAGCCAGTCGGATTCTTCAGTCAAAAATTGAAGCTAGGTAGCGAGGGTCTAGACGCGCTAGTCCAGCCTGTTGCATCCTGTTGCATGTCTTTCCTTGCTGACCTATGATAGGCTGAATTGTTCAACGGATCACAGCTCAACAGGGAAGTGCCATTTTGGTGACTCCAGATTGGCTTTGCAGTCCATGTTAGACAGATCTCCTGCATCTTTGAATAGGCCATGCATGGCCTCCAGTTGCAGGTGCATCCAGACTTGCTTTCACAGGGTCCAGTTTGCATGGAGGATCTGAATCACTTTGCTCTTATGGCATGGCTATTGAAAGCAAAGTGTTAGAACGCAGAGGATATTCAGACATGGTCATTGCCACCCTTCTCAAGTCTAAGTGAACCACAGTTTCTGCCTATGCTAAGGCATTGAGGACTTTCCAGCATTGGTGTGCCCAAGAAAGTGTGGAGCTGTTTTCAACTCTAGTTTTGGTGGTGTTGGCTTTTCTCTAAGAAGGCCTTGCCAAGGGCCTCACTGTAGCTTTGCTTCAGGTCCGAGTCACTGGGCTCTCTTATTTCAGAGCTCGGGACTGTAGACCAAAGCTAGTGTCTTAATCCATACATCGACAGATATCTGAAGGGTGCTCTTTGCATTAGACCTCTGATCAAAGCACCATTCCCTTCGTGGGACCTTAATGTGATTCTCTAAAGGCCTCTTCAAAGCTCCGTTCGAGCCTCTGGAAGAAGCGTCCCTTTTGGACTTGATGCTAATGGTGTTTTTTCTGGTAAAAATCCAGGCTCTTGTAGAGATCCTTTCCTTAGAATTTCGCTGTTCCTTCTTTTCTGCCAAAGGTGGTTTTGGCATTTCAAGGTTAACCAGGAGGTTCATTTTCCTGTCTTCCAACCTACAGGTCCTAGGAAACAGGATCGCATTTTTAAAAAGTTAGATGTGGGAAGAGTGCTTCTTCACTATCTAGAGGTCACCAAAGAGTTAGGATCTCTGACCATCTGTTTGTGCTGACTCATTTGGTAAGCATGGTACACCCGCTTTGAAGGCCACGATCTCCAGATGGATCCGTAAGGCCATTTTGTCAGCCTACATTGTCTGTGGGGAAACAGTCTCTTGTTTTCGTGAAGGCGCTTTTGACTAGAAATTTAGCTTTGTCGTGGACAGAAGCTAAGGAGTCTCTTCAGGAGATTTGTAAAGCTGGAAATTGGTCCACTCCATATATGTGCAAAGTTTTACACAGTGGACATCGTGGCAAGAGTGGACTGCCTTTGATTCCTCTGTGTTGTGCGCCACCGAAAGAGGCTCAAGAAGAGAACCCCTGCTCGACACAATGGGTCTCCCTGGTGGCTTAGGATACTTTAGGATAAGGTACTTTAGGATAAGGCACATTTAAAAATTGAACCTCCTTTTTTGTTAAGTATTAGTGGAGGATAATTGGTTCTCTCTTATTCCTGTATACATTATTGGATAAATAGTGGGGTTCCCCAGGGGTTTGGGCTGGGGGCCGCTGCTTTATAACATATTTATCAATACTCTAGAGATGGGAATAACTAGTGAGATAATTACATTTGCTGATGACGCAAAATTGTTAAATTGTAAGAGGATTGTGAAAATTTGTAAGAGGACCTTGTGAGACTGGAAGAATGGGCATCAAAATGGCAGATGACATTTAATGTGAGGAAGTGCTGTAAACCGCTTTGAACTGTTGTGGTACTGCGGTATATAAAAATAAAGTTATTATTATCAGCAAACAAGTCTGAAACAGCATCCAAATCTGTATAGGCAATCAATATAAAGATTTTAAAAAAGAGAGATAGCTGGTTACCATTTTTGAGCTTTTTGAGACATTTTGCATTATTTTTAATTCCTTCTTGATCTTCTCAGAAATGCCTGTATACATTAGGCTACAATAATCTAAGAGCTTGCATAATTGCTCTGGAATGTTCCAAATAAAATGCATACAAACAGCGATATTACAAGAGGCATTCAGAAATATATCAGCGAGGGTATAAAATTAAACAAATTTGTCAAAAAGATAAGTTTTAACTGATCTTCTAAAAGTTTGATAAGAAAAAGCATTTAAAATAAGGCCTAGATTCACTAAACCTCCAAACTGTGTGCAGTCCGTTTCCGTTTGCATGCTGGCCAACAAATTCACTAAAGGCCTGCATGCAAATTGGAATGATCGTTAACATGCCCCCTACCCACGGCCAGGATCACTAGAGAGCGATTCCCGCTCATGCGCATACCCTGACAGTAGTGACAGGAGAAGCAGCCTCCTGTCACTGCTGTCAGGGCTCAGCCCCGATCTCTCCTGTCTGCCCTGCTCTGCCCCGATCTCTCTTGCCTGCTCGACGAACTCTCCTGCTCTCTGCCGCCGTTCCCTGCAGTGCAAGTTCGTGGTTTTAATGGCAGCAGAGAGCAGGAGAGTCCGGCGAGTAGGCAAGAGAGATCGGGGCAGAGCAGGCAGGCAGGAGAGCCTACACTAACCCCACCCACCGGCCCGACCCACTGGCCCTGCCCGACACCCCCCAGGCCCCGATTTCTCCTACCTGCCCTACTCTGGCCCGATCTCTCCCTCGCCCTCCCTCGGCACGGCATGGCCCTCGCCCCCATCCAGGCACGGCCCTCCCGGCATGGCCCTCGCTCCCCTCCCAGCACGGCCCACCTCCCACCAAAAAGTTGGGAGCAGGAAGGGTGCTAAGTCCCTCCTGCTCCTAGGCCTCCCACTCCCGGCCCACCCCTGGTCGGCCCAGGCGATCGGGCCCGGCCCACCCACCCTGGTACCTTTAAAATAGTTGGGAGCAGGAGGGGTGCCCGGTCCCTCCTGCTCCTTCTGACAAGGGGTGCCCGATCTCTCCCTGGGAGGAGCCCGAGGTGCCTCAGCCAATCAGTGCCTTAGGCCCCTCCCTGTGCATCAGATGATGCGCCGGGGCGGGGCATAAGGCCGCTATTGCGCAACAGCGGCCAGGGGAGCAGGAGCAGGAGGACTTTCCTCTTGCTCCCAAAGATTGCCGTAAGAACAGGAGGGTCTGGGTACCCTTCCTGCTCCCGACGATGAGAACCTTGTCGGAAGGAGCAGGAGAGACCGGGAACCCCTCCTGGGCCAACCAGGGGTGTCCAGGGGGTGGGAGGCCTAGGAGCAGGAGGGACTGAGCACCCCTCCTGCTCCCAACTATGTGGTGCCGGGGATGGGTGGGCGGGCCATGCCGGTCACGGGGAGGGAGGGTGAGGGCCTTGCTGGTCAGAGGTGAGGGGCGGCCATGCTTGGGATGCACGTTTTCTTCGGGGAGGGACGCATTTGTGTGTGTGTGGGGGTACATTTTTTTTGACAGGCCTGCCTGTCTTTTATTAAATTTTTTTTTATGGGGCAAATATTTTACTTGTGTAGCACACGCAAAATATCTGTGCCATGGAAAAAAATGAATAAAAAAGACAGGTATCTAAAAACCTGCAGACCTGACAGTAACTCAGTTACTGACAGGTCTGCAGCAATCGGGTTTGCTAATAGTAAAACCCGATTCAAAATAGCTAAGCAATTGTTAGTGAATCAATCGCTTGGCTATTTTGCATGGGGTTTTGCTAATTTGCATGGGACGATCACTACAGGCTTTAGTAAATGGGGTTGGAGGGAAATTTGGTTGCAAAAGGCTTGCAGACTGATCGGTACACGATCGGTTTGCTTAGTGAATTTGGGCCTAAATTCACTCAAGCATTCATTCCATTTACCAGCTTGAAATGATAAGGTCCTATTATTCATGGCATGACAGTATCCTATTACCTTTAGTTTATCCATCACTTTCTGCAAAGACAATCTACAATATAAACTTCTTAAGGGTGAAATTCATCAAAGGGCACTAAGTGTGTTAGCACACGCAATCACATTTGTACGTGCTAACCACTAAAGATGCCTATAGTAATATAATGGGCATCTTTAGTGGTTAGCATGTGCCAACATGCTTAGTGCCCTTTGATAAATTCCTCCCTAACTATTCTCTTTCCATTGGCTAAGAACATAAAATGTAAACAATTCTATTTTCTGCTTTTAAATCTCAGATTGAATCCAGATTGCTTAAATTTTAGGAAACAGCTATAAACTTGTTTGAAGAATGTTTTGAAAGTTTATTTTAATGTTTTATTCAAATTTCAGTTAAATGAAATGTCTGGTCTCTTTTTTTTATTGTAAGCTGCACTGAACTATGTGGTATTTTGTAGTATGTAAGCAATTGTATTGTATTGATATTATGTTTAGGCTGTCTCTTTTTTTAATACATTTTTTATCATTACATAGCATGTTTGTCATATCACTTACCATTGGAATCCTTGCTGGTTTGTTCACAAAGTTTGTGTGTAAATTTCCCTCTTAATACAACTGGAGGGAAAATTATTTTCTTGACTAAGATTTTGTCAGCACAGTTGTTATATAGAAAGATTTGCAAAGTATGCATTTTAAATTTATTTTCCAGTTATTTTCTTATGTTAAATTTTGTTTTGTAGTTATGAAAAAGAAATTGAAAATGACAGACACTTTTTTTTTTGTCTTCACTAGGAGAAGCGGAAAGCTGAGGAGGCCCTTCATGATCTTAAACACCACTATGAAGCTGAAGTTGCTGATCTCCAGGTGGCAATGAAGAAGTTGAGAAAGGTACGTATAATTGTGAAATATGTTGCAGAAGCAGTGGTGTATTGTAGCTGACTGCAGAGCTTTTTATCCCAGGACAAGCAGGCAGCATATTCTCACAGATGGGTGACATCATCCAAGGACAGTGCAAAAGTGTACTGTAACTTTAACTTTTTCAGAAGTCTTGAGACCGCACATGTGTGAATGTCTTCCCGACGTCGACCATCAGTTCTTAGTCTTCAATTATTTTGCCTTCCCATACTTTTTCTTCATCATTTTGTTTCCCTATTGTTTTGTTTTAATTTCATTGGTTTTTTATTTTTATTTTGAGGCCTTCAGGCTGTTTTCAACCTCTTCGAATACCATCTGAATCAATCGAATTTTGGGTTCTGATTCACTCGATCACCGCTATGATTGAGTCTTTGACCTTGCTGTGGCTATTTTTCCATCAATGCCCAAGCCTTCCAGCAGTTTTAAAAAGTGTTCTTGGTACAACAGGACCATCTCTATTACTGATCCACACAATTGGTGTCTTCAATGTCTTGGTCCTGAACACTGGGTTGATGCTTGTCTCTGCTGTACCACTCTAAAAAGTGTTCTTTAAAGGCTCAAATTATTCAGCAGGAGAAACTTTTCGGGTGTTCTGTACTCCATCAACGAAGTCTTCTCCTTTGTCATTGAAGTCTAAAGACAATTCTCCAGAGTCATCGAAATTGACACCAGTATCCTGCTCGGTGTTGGCATCAACAGTACCATCGACTTTTTCTAAGAATGCTAAGAAGCAAGCACATACTTCTCCCTTGGCTCATACATCGGCATCTTCTCAAACATCAAGTAAGTCGAAACATGCCAAAAGCCGATGCAAGAAGTCGAGGTCTCCTTCACTGCAGTTAGTTTCTCCTCAGAGGCAAGGATCTTCATCGAGATCACCAACGCCTCGATGCACTCACTACCGATGGCACTATCTGTACAGACAAAATCTTTACAGGAGCAACTCCAAGAGTTTCTTCAAAGAGAGTTAGTTGGCACTTAGGTTACAGTCACAATCAGCCCCTGTACCTCCCTTGACTCCATTAGTACTGTCCCAGTCTGAGCATCACTTCACCAAAGACTCCGGTACCAAGCCTAACATCTGTCATAGCCATCACAGTTCTTCATTGCGCTCCATATGGACTGGCACAGAGACAACGATTGGAGCTCTTCCTGGCACCACAATCATAGGTCTTCCTATCGACACTAATCCAAATCAAGAGACACTGCTTTGCCTCATAAAAGAACTGACTATGATTTAGATCTCTCTGATCCTACATATTCAGATCCAGAACTCTCTGCACCAGAATCCTATGATATTACTCCTGATTGTTCTCCTCCACCTCTTAGACTAAGGTCTCCATCGCAGAGTTTGTTGTTTACCAGATTCATATGTCAGTGTTCTCCCCAGGGCCTTTCAGCCGGGCGCTCCGCCCAGCTAATTTAGATGAACGCCCAGCTGTAATCTCGATCGCAATCCTGCTGCTGCTGCCGCCTTCTGCTCAACATTTTAAAAAAAACCCTTCTCACCGGCTTGGAGATTTACCGGGCTGACTCGGCACAGCCTGAATCGCAGGAGCCTGACTTTTTTTGTTTGTTTGTTTTTAACGCCAGCAAGCGACTTGAACCCATGCTCCGGTGATCTAACATGTGCATGCCACTTCTCTCCGAAACCGGAAGTCACGTCCTGAGGGAGGAAGAGAAGGTAAGTTGGCATGCACACGCCCCGGAGCATGGGTTCGCTATAGGAGACAGGTCAGCTTACAACTTGCTCTTGCTTGCTTTGGACTTTCTTCGCTGCCGGATCCTGCCTACTTTCTGTTTCCGAAAGTAGGCAGGACCCGGCAACGAGGAAGGCCCGAAGCAAGCAAGAGCAGCGAGTTGTAAGCTTCCTTCCATTGCTGACTTATGGAAGATAGGTCAGCGATGGAAGGAAGCTTACAACTTGCCTTAGTCCAGCCCTGCACAACATGCGGCCTAAAACGGATCTCACTGCCGATATGGCTCTCTCTCCGTTCTCCTTTGAAGATCAGCTCAGGAGGCAAGATTTAGCCCGAGATCAGACGAATATTAAAGGGCATTTGAAGGCATCTGAGCAGATTGAAGAGAACACGTCCTGTTTTTCCATGCCTAAAAATACCACCTTGTCTAATGTAATCTCTGATCAGATCCTTAAGAGTGATGCAACTATGTATGCTAGACAGTCTCCTCCAGTAAACAGAGCTTTAAAGCCTGCCACCATACAGAACCAGATGGTCAAAGGGCTCCGAAGTATAGTATTGCCAAGGGATCTGTCTCACAAGTTTCTGACGCTAGCAGATGTAAGCACAGCACAAGAAATAGAGACTTGTGGCATTCTGTGTAGAAAGCTGATGCATACTGAATTTACTGGACCAGACTACAGTACAGTGATATGGAGAATGTGGAAGAATTATTCAGTGTTCAAGATCAACATGATCTCCTCACAGAAGAAAGACGGAGAGAAAGAGAGAGGCCTAGACCAAAGGGGAAAGACAGGAGGCAGATACTGGAGAGGGGGGGGGAGAGAAGGGAAGGAGATAGAGATGTCAGACCATGGGGTGGAGTGGGAAGGAAGGAAGGAAGGAAAGGAGAAGAGAGAGATGCCAGAGCATAGGAGTGGAGACAAAAAATGGAGAGGGATTGAAGCGGAAATAAATCATGTACAAAGGAGAGAAAGGGCACAGGATATAGAGTTTATTGAAGGGACATAGAAAGAAGGAAGATACCATATGGAACAGAGAGAGGGCAGACACTGGATGGAAAAGGCAGAAAGGGTGGACAGTGAATGCCACTGTTCTACCATCCTATTTTCCTTATCCCATCGGGAGTCATCTGACTCATTATCAACATTGTTGGACCTTATCACCTTTGACAACTGGGTCTTGAGGGTCATAAAAGAAGGCTATGCTCTTCATCTACACAAATGCCTCTACATGGACATCCAAGAAAGTATTCTTTCAACTGTTAGCAGACCTCCATTCTTCAACAAGAACTCATCGACTTTCTCCAGCTGAATGCCATTGAGCCAGTACCTCCTCAGCAGAGGGGCAGGATTTTAATATGCATACCGCTTAGAAATTTTTATAAACGATAGTATCAAATTTTAAATAAACCTGAAACCTATTCCAAATATTTCCTCATTTCAAAGAAGACAGGAGGACTGTGCCTGATCCTTGACCTCCGAACCCTCAACAAATACTTAACAAAAAGAAGTTTTGCATGCTCTCCCTAAGCACTCTCTATTCTCTCTTAGAGAAGAATGACTGACTTTGCTCTCTGGATCTCAAAGAAACATACACGCCTATCCCCGTTCTTCCAGCCCACAGGAAATACCTCCGCTTCCAAATAGGAAAACATCATCTCCAATAGAGGCTGCTACCCAGAGTATTAACAAAGTGTTTGGTTGTGGTAGCTGCAACACTCCACTCTTACAGCTTTCATGTATTTCCTTATCTGGATGACTGGTTGATAAAAACATACCTCAAGTGGCTCAGATAGCAATGGACTCGACCATACATCTCTTAGAACTCCTGGGATTTGCAATCAACTACCAAAAATCCCATCGCCGACCAACCCAGCCACTTGAATTTATAGGAGTGTTAGCTCATGCCTACTTTCCTCAGCAGAGGCTCAACAATCTAATTCACCACTGCAACCAAGAAGTATCTGCTCAACAAACTATCTCAGAACATCACATGATGCTTCTCGTGGGGTACATGGCCTCCACAGTATATGTTACTCCATTTGCCCATCTTCATCTCAGGGATCTCCAATGGTCTCTGGCTTCTCAGTGGTCTCAGGCCACAGATCTGCTCTCCCACCAGTGGTGGCTTATCCCAACCAATCTCTTTAGGAGCTTACTTTTTCATGTTCCCTGCATCAGAACATCTTAACAATAGATGCTCACCTAGACGGCCTTCACACTCAAGGAACTTGGACTGTTCAAGAACAATCCTTTCACATCAATCTACTAGAACTAGGAGCGATCCACAGAGTGCTGAACACAATCAAGTAGTTCTGTTGTGCACAAACAAGTACTATGTAAACAAGCAAGGGGGCACGGATTCTCACTTTGCCAGGAAGCGACTCAAACCTAGAATTGAGCCATTCTGCGAAACATCTTTCTCAAAGCAGTGTATCTGGCAAGTAAAATGTTCTGGCAGACAAAGCTGAGCAGATACCAACAGCTCATGAGTGGTCCTTGAACATCTTCTCAAAATGGGGGACACATCAAATAGATATGTTTGCATCTCCCAGCAATCACAAACTTTCACAATTTTGCTCCAGACTACACTTGTTGCATTGTCTAGAATCCGATGCCTTTCTGATAGACTGGATAGACAGGTTTCTCTATGCTTTTCCTACAATACCCTTAATAGGGAAACTTCTATTCAAACTCAAACGGGAGCCAGCTACAATGATTCTCATTGCTCCGAGATGGCCAAGACAGCCATGATTCCCTCTTCAACTCATTGCCAGGGAGCCCATCCTTCTGCAAATTTACCCAACTCTTATTACACAGAACGAAGGGTCCGTGCTCCACCTCAGTCTGTTTGTTAGCTCTAACAGTCTGGTTCCTCTCTCCTAGCGAATAAATGATATCATCTCTCCACTCCAGTTTCAGATATCATTGATGCTGCCAGGAAACCTTCCACACATAAGAACATAAGAAGAGCCTTACTGGGTCAGACCAATGGTCCATCAAGCCCAGTAGCCTGTTCTCATGGTGGCCAATCCAGGTCAGTAGTACCTGGCCAAAACCCAAGGAGTAGCAATATTCCATGCTACCGATCCAGGGCAAGCAGTAGCTTCCCCCATGTCTTTCTCAATAACAGACTATGGACTTTTCCTCCAGGAAATTGTCCAAACCTTTCTTAAAACAAGCTACGCTATCCGCTCTTACCACAATGTTGCTATCACTTCTGAGTGGATTTACTTTACTTCCATATACATGTCCCCTGTCTTCAGTATTGGATTATCTTTTACAGCTCTCAGACTCAGGTCTAAAGACTACTTCAGTTAAAGTGCATTCTTCTTCACGATAAACTTCTGGCTACACGCCCATTGATTTCCAAATTTATGAAGGGACTGATGCACACAAAACCTCCAATCAAAGTCCCTACTGTTTCTTGGGATCTCAATGTGTTATTTTTCACTCTCATGAAGCCACCATTTGAACCATTGGCATCTTCATCCCTCAAACATCTCATGTGGAAAGTGCTCGATGCGCCAGTGAACTTCAAACACTGGTTTCAGATCCGCTTTATACAACCTTCTACCGTGACAGAGTGGTTCTACGTACTCATCCCAAATTCCTACCAAAAGTCCACTTCATACATTGGACTGTAAATGTGCTTTGACTTATTACCTAGTTTGAAGAAAGCCTCATAGAACCTCTACTCAGCTATTCCTCTCATTTGATCCTAACAGCCTGGGAACTCTGGTTACCAAGAGAACTATTTCTACATGGTTAGCAGATTGCATCTCTTTCTGCTATGCTCAGCCTCAGCTACCGTTGGAAGTTCTGTGTCACAGTACATAAGGTTAGACTAGAGCAATGGCAGCCTCGGTTGTTTTTCTCTGTTCTACTCCTATTAAGGACATTTGTTAGGCTGCCACCTGGTCTTCCATACATACTTTCACACCCCATTACTGTCTGGAGACTCATTCCAGACAGGACAGGTGGTTTGGTCAAGCAGTTCTAGAAAATTAATTCTCTACTTAAGTGCCAACTTCCCTCCATCCTTTCGAAGTAGCTAGGGAGTCCCATCTGTGAGAATATGCTGCCTGCTTGTCCTAGGATAAAGCACTGTTACTTACCTGTAACAGTTGTTATGCAGGGACAGCAGGCAGATATTCTCATATCCCTCCCTCCTCCCCTAGTTGGCTTCTTAGCTTTTTTTTTTTTAATTGAACTGATGGGTCCATGAGCCAACGTCGGGCAATAAGGCACTTGTGCATGAGCAGTATAGGCAGTCTCGAGACTTCTGAAGAAGTTAGTGACAGTACACTTTTGCACTGTCTGTATCGGGCTCTGTGGATAACATCACCCATTTGTGAGAATATCTGCCTGCTGTCCCTGGATAACACCTGCTACAGGTAAGTAACTGTGCTATTTAGTAATAGTCATCTAGCACCTTCCTTTCCAAATCTGAAGGATACATGATGGAACTGCAGGAACTCATGACTGATTTTCAGCTGTTGGGAGTGGTCATTGTGACATGCTTGGCTGATTAACTATGAGAATTAGATAATCAAAGGTGTGGCATACTTGCCCTGTTAAAATGGTTCAGTGCATAAACAAAGGGCTAGATTCATTAAGCAAACTGATCGTGTACCGATCAGTTTGCGAACTCTTTACAACCAGATTTCCCTCCTGCACTATTCACTAACGCCTGTAGCTATCCAATCCCAATCGTCCCATGCAAATTAATAAAACCCCATGCAAAATAGCCAAGCAATTGATTCACTAACAATTGCTTGGCTATTTTGAGTCGGATTTTACTATTGGCAAACCCGACTGCTGCAGACCTGTCGGTAACTGAGTTACCAAGAAAAATAGAAAGGGAGATGATACTTATTAACAAATCAATTCTGACTATACTTGTAAACTATGTCAGAGCCATCATAGCATCTAATGAATCGATGATTTCCAAAAAATTATATATGTATGAAAAATATTTGTTAACACTAAATCAAGATTCCTATTAGATATTTAGGACAAAAAATGTGGTGAACATATCATAAATCATCTATGTCCACCACTCCCTACCAAACAAATTTTTTTGATTTATTCAAATACTTAATTTTAAATTTTATTCCCTAATGTATTTATTTAACGTTTTATTCCCTAATAAAATTAGTATCACTAGATTTATTATAACATATTTAGATAATAAATTTATGAAAATTTAGAGAATTCTTTTAAAAATTCTTTTAAAATTCAATGAATTTATAACTTAAGAGAACTTTGTATAAAGTGCATGAAGTGCACGTAGGAAAAAACTTACAAATAAATAATATTATGTGCAAAACAGCTTATTAAATATGAAAAATATATATAATGTGCAAAACTACTAATGGTGGATAAAAAAGGAAAAAAAATAAAGAAATAGAAGGAGAACAGGCAACACTTAGCTTTATCGTGAGGTGGAGCCAGCACCATTAACGTTGGTGGACATAGATGATTATAACAATATACAAGACAGGAACCTGTAATGGTATACATCATAAGAGTTTCCTAAGACTGAAGTCTGTATAATTTAAGATATCCATGGCACAGATATTTTGCGTGTGTTTCACACGCAAAATATCTGCCCCATAAAAAATGAATAAAAAAGACAGGCAGGCCTGTCAAAAAAATGTACCTCCTCACAAAAACGCACCCCCCCCAAGCACGGCCAGCCTCCCACCCCCGACCGGCACAGCACTCGCCCTACCTCCTTCCCTCCCAGCGACTAGCACTGCACGGCCCTTGCCCCCCTCATGGCACGGCCCTCCCAGGACGTCCTCCCCCCCGACCAGCATGGCCCACCCCCAGCACCAAAAAGTTGGGAGCAGGAGGGGTGCTCAGTCTCTCCTGCTCCTAGACCTCCCATCCTCTGGCCTACCCCTGGTCGGCCCAGGCGTTCGGGCCCAGCCCACCTGCCCCGGTACCTTTTTAATAGTTGGGAGCAGAAGGGGTGCCCGGACCCTCCTCCTGCTCCTACGTCGCTCCAAAATCTTCGGGAGTAGGAGGAAAGTCCTCCTGCTCCTACTCTCCGGCTGCCCGTCGCCCAATAGCGGCTTTAGGCCCCGCCCCGGCACATCATCTGATGCACGGGGAGAGGCCTAAGGCCCTGATTGGCTGAGGGCCTCAGACACCTCCCTTTGGAGGGACCTGGGACACCTCAGCCAATCAGGGACTTCCTTAGGGAGGAGTCTAGAGAAGTCCCTGATTGGCCAAAACAATGGCCAATCAGGGACTTCCTTAGACTCCTCCCTAAGTTTGGGAACCATTAACTAAATATTGTAAGGATTGATTTATTTATATAAATGAGGAATATATACACATCTGGGGAGGGGGGAGGGGGTATGTTTTGGCATTGGTTAAGAGGTATAGATAAGTTGTTTACAGGTATTTTTATGAGGTGTTGGCTAATAAGAAATGTGTAGGGGAAAATAAGTCTTGTCTTTATTATATTAAGTTTATTGTGCTGAAATGTTAATATTATATGTAAATGCATCATCTCTTGTGCACAATTGAAGTTTTAAAAATGAATAAAGAATTTTTTTTTAAAAAAAGGAAATTTGTGGCTTTCTAATAACCAATTTGTTAAGATGAAAAATTAATGTGATCAAAGAACAGGATGGTGAAGAAAGAGTAACAATTTCAAAGACAAATTGCGCTTCACAATTACTTCAAATGCTGCTCATCACCCTTGAATTTGTTGTCAATATTGGACAACACAGATTGTGAATAGCTGTATTGCCTACCTGTTGAGGTTGTCATTGTTGGTGCTTCAGGAACCATAAAAATATGTTCCTCTGAAACCCACACAGTATCTTTTTTTAATGGGCGAATGAAAGGATCAAGCAAGATCTTGTGGATGCAAAAAGTTAAGGTATCATTGTGTTCTGAGGAGATTTCAGAGATATTTCTAGTCCACTAATAATTTGTATAAAGCACTAATATCATTTCTTTGTGTAATTCTATCTTTGCTTTCAATTGGCTGCAAAATGCTTCATAATGTAAATTCTGTGTTCATGTCATGTGCCATGACTGATGATACAGTTAGGCCTTGAATTGAAATACAGGTCAGGAGCAATGAGGAGTCATAGTATGCATTAAATTTCTTTTATAACATTTTTTGCCTACTTTGTTGGCTTATAAAAGTTGAGGTAAACTAATGTTACATTCCAAACTTTGCACATGAAGTTAGTGCCGGGGTTGTATTAATCCACAAAATTTCAATTCTCTTGGAGGCTACTTTGGGCTGTTGTAGCTGGACAAAGTCGTCATTTTGTGTTACACAGGCCACAGTACTCCGAGATTGATCTACATTCAACAGCCTTGTAGGTCTCAAACCATTAGAGATCCAGCTAAAAATTTTACATGGTTTCATTTGAGGCTATAGGGAACATCCAGACAAAATTTTATTCAATTAGATGGAGGTTGAGTGAGGATGGCTTTCAGTATTGGACAATACAACAAAAAGGCAAGGGAAGTGTCCTTTCAACCAAACAAAGTCTTTATTAATACAATGAAATAGTCCCAACAAGGACATGCATATATAAAATGAGCATATTGTAATGCCATGCATATATAAAAAATTACAATATGCTCATTTTATATATGCACTAGTGTTCAAGCTCGTTACATTAACGGGTGCTAGAATAGATGTGTAAACTTTTAGTAAAATGGGGCGCTGAGGCCATTCTTTCTTTGCTTCCTGCTCCCCCTGTCCAGCAGTAGCCCTTCTCCCTTCCTTTTACCTCCCCCCCTGTCCAGCAACACCCCTTCCCTGCTTCCCTGTCCAGCAGTAGCCCTACACCCTTCCTTTTACCTCTCCCCTGTCCAGCAGCACCCCTTCCCTGCTCCCCCTGTCTAGCAGTAGCCCTTCTCCCTTCCTTTTACCTCCCCCCTGTGCAACAGCAGCATTTTTCTTCCCAACTTCCTTGGTCTTCCTTCTCCCTCTTTTACTCTGTCTCCCCAAAAGGGTGCAGCAGCAGCAGCATTCCCCCCCCCTGCAGTCTCACACAGTCATTGGCAGCATTTCTGATTCTCTCTCCCCCCCCCTTCCCGGGTCTCACTCAACTGTCGTCAGCGCAGCATTCACAACTCACTGCTCCTGCTTGTTTCGGGCCTTTGTTGCTGCCGGGTCCCACCTACTTAATGTTTCCATGAAGGCAGGACCCGGCAGCGAGGAAGGGCCTAAGCAAACAGGAGCAGCGAGTTGCAGCCTCTCCTACCCTATCTTCCGCCAGTGCCTCCCTAGCCAGGAAATGACTTCGGCCATGCTCTGGGGGCTCTAACACTGTGCTTGCTCCCTCCACCCTCTCCGGTTTCAGAGGAACAGGGTTGAGAAACCGGCAAGCATAGCATAGTCAGAAGTCAGCCGGTGTTGGAGATCATGAAATCAGCTGAGGCAGGCACTGCGCATGCACGGGCACGGCACCACGGATCATGGACCCACCAAGTTTGAAGTGCACATGCGCGCTAAGGGTATTATTATAGCAGATGTTTTTGTGATATTTCACATATATGCATGTCACTTTGATTTTTTCATATGCAGATATTTATTTTTACACTTAGGGCTCCTTTTACTAAGGTGTGCTAGCATTTTTAGCGCAAGCAGGAAATTACCACGCACTACGCTTCTAGAACTAACGGCAGCTCAATGCTGGCATTAAGGTTTATCGCACGCGGGCAATGTAGTGCGTGCTATTCCGCGCGTTAAAGCCCTAACGCAGCTTAAAAGGAGCCCTTAATGTTTTTCAAATGTGCTCTATATGTTTTTATAGTGTCCCCTGAGTAAGGCGTTTGTATACGCTGAAACTAGGATCCTTGTTGGGACTATTTCCTTGTATTAATAAAGACTTTGATTGAAAGGACATCTCCTTTGCCTTTATGTTGTACTGTTTTACATTTCAAGGTGAGGTGCTCTTCTTTTGCCTGTTTGCCCTTCTTTCAATATTGGATTACATGACATGTAATGATCCTTATGAGAATAACAATGGATTATAAGTATTACTGCACACATTTCCTAAGTGTCTAAGAACTGTGTGGAGCAAAGAATTGGCAGTCTTTGCCCTATCTAAATCTGCTGCACTTTCTCTGCCTTATTGACGCCAATGTAACAATTAAGGTGAAAATCAGTATAAGCCAGTTTTCTCCATTAAAAAAAAAAAAAATCTAAGAATTAGAGTGAACATCAGGTTTAAATTGAAAATGAATATCCTTACAATTTGATGAAAATGGAGGACAGCTAACTCAGTTTTAGGACTGTCATTGAAGCTGGTTTGATATGCTATTGCTGTTTATGATGAAAAATATTTTGATAGAAGTCTGAACTTAGTAGCCAGATGTATTATGTTGAAAGATGAGCTCAAGTGCAGATTCTGCATTATGTATCATACCATTGATTGGAATTTAAAAAGAAAATCATTTGCAGTCTCAGCCCTAGTAATGACAAGCCACATAACACATTTCATGAAAAATACATGCTTCTGTAAAACTGCATCCAAAGATTTTAGTGACTGGGAAAATGTAATGAGATGCATACTTATCTTTATAGCTGGAAGACCAATCTAAATCTTTAAGCCTTAAGGAAGATGTTGCATCATTAAAGCAAAGAATACATGATCTTTCATTGGTAAGAATTGTTTACTTTTATTTATCTATTTTCAGATTAGATTCCCATATAGCATACAGATTCAGAATGTTAGACCAGGATGTCACAGTTTTCAGGATATCTACAGTGAATGTTTGGAGGTACATTTGGATGTACTGAGCTCAAGTGTATAAATATTTTTTCACTGTTCCCAGAATTTGTGGGATAGTTATGTCCATCAACCAACAGGTAGAGATAGAAAACACTGAACTGAGCCCCGCTATATTCTTTCAGCCTCCCAGCTCTGCTCCTCTGTATTTTCTGGTCATAGCTGGTCATAGCCTCAATTCTACTCAAAGATATACTCTCCTCACCGCCTTGAGGCAGATGCTTTTCTTCTGGAATGGACAAACAAGTTTCTGTATGCGTTCCCTCCATTCCCTCCAATTCTCAAGACTTGTCAAGCTCAAGAACGATCATGCCACCATGATTCTAATAGCTCCTCGGTGGCCCAGGCAACCCTGGTTCTTCCTTCTTCTTCAACTCAGCAGCAGGGAGCCATACCTTCTACCAGTTTTTCCATCTCTGCTTACACAGAGTCAAGGATCTCTTCTTCATCCTAACCTGCAGTCTCTACACCTGACAACTTGGTACCTCTCAACATAACTCCTCTTCAGTTTTCTCACCCTGTTCGGGACATTTTAGAGGCTTCCAGAAAACCTGCCACTAGCCAATGCTGCCACCAAAAATGGATTAAATTTTCTATGTGGTGCATCTCTCACAACAAGGAGCCTTAAGCTACATCCTTGTCTTCCGTCTTGGATTATCTTCTGCACTTATCTGCTTCTGGCCTCAAGTCTACATCCATTCGAGTCCATCTTAGTGCAATTGCTGCTTTCCATCAGCCTATAGAAGGGAAACCCCTTTCTGATCATCCTGTGGTTTCCAGATTTATGAAAGGTATTTTCAATGTAAAACTACCTCTCAAACCGCTTCCAGTGCTTTGGGGTCTCAATGTTGTTCTTGCTCAATTGATGAAGCCTCCTTCTGAACCAATGTCTACGGCTCATCTCAAATACCTCACTTGGAAAGTGGTGTTTCTTATTGCTCTCAAATCTGCTTGAAGAGTCAGTGAGCTGCAAGCTTTAGTTACTGATCTATCTTTCGCAGTTTTCCATCATGACAAGGTGGTCCTCCGTACTCATCCTAAATTCTTACCTAAAGTGGTTTCAGAATTTCATCTCAATCAATCCATTGTACTTCCAGTGTTTTTTCCAAGACCTCATTCTCATCCTGGAGAATCAGCTCTTCATACCCTGGACTGTAAATGTGCTTTGGCCTTCTACTTAGAATGCACTAAACCACATAGATCAGCTCCTCAGCTTTTTGTCTCATTCGATGAAACAAGTTGGGACATCCGATATCTAAATGAACCATTTCCAACTGGATGGCTGCTTGTATCTCTTTGTGCTATGCTCAGGCTGGACTTCATCTACAGAGTCGAGTCACAGCCCACAAAGTCAGAGTCAGGGCTTCAGTAGCTTTCCTCAGATCCACTCCTATTGAGGAAATATGGAAAGCTGCCACCTAGTCCTCGGTTCATAGTTTCATCTCTCATTATCTGGATATTTTCTCCAGAAGGGATGGCTATTTTGGCCAGGCAGTATTACAAAATTTATTCTCCTGAATTGCCAACTCTCCCACCATCCCATTCTGGTTTGCTTGGAGGTCACCCTCATGTGAGAATAGGCTGCCTGTTTGTCCTGGGATAAAGCACAGTTACTTACCGTAACAGGTGTTATCCAGGGACAGCAGGCAGCTATTCTCACAATCCACCCACCTCCCCTGGTTGGCTTCTGTGCTAGTTATCTGAACTGAGGAGACGTGCCCTGTGCTGGGCGGGAAAGCACTCGCGCATGTGCGATGTGGTAGACTCAAAACTTCTGAGTTTCTTCAAGCATGTCTGCTTGCGAGGCTATCCGCATCCAGGCTCCGTGAATGATGTCACCCATATGTGAGAATAACTGCCTGCTGTCCCTGGATAACACCTGTTATGGTAAGTAACTGTGCTATCCAGCTAATCAGTGTTAACAAAATTTGTCAATGGACCCCACGTTAATTTAAATAGCTTATTATTACACGTAATTTCTGAATTCATTTTCTTATATTTGAAACATAAACATAAAGAACCCCATCAAGTGGAAAAATTGTCTATCCCAATTTTTCCAAACTGTGAATTTTTCAATTGTAGATATCATAACTTTTTGTAAAAAAAACTTCAAAAAATCTCTTTATAACTTAGCTGCTTTTGGATTTAAGCGAACAACTGTTAAATGACATCATTTGTATCTTGTCTGCCTTTGATATGGCAACAAGTCTTGTCTGCTGATCAGGGTTCATAGACAACGGCACGAAAGACAAAAGCGCGCGCCGACAATTGAGTGCAGCGCGCGCCGCTGCGCCACTCTAAATTACAGTTTTTAGGGGCTCCGACGGGGGGTTTTGTTGGGGAACCCCCCCAGTTTACTTAATAGACATCGCGCCGGCGTTATGGGGGGGTGTGGGGGGTTGTAACCCTCCACATTTTACTGTAAACTGAACTTTTTCCCTAAAAACAGGGAAAAAGTGAAGTTTTCAGTAAAATGTGGGGGGTTACAACCCCCCACACCCCCCACAACGCAGCGCAATGTCTATTAAGTAAAGTGGGGGGGTTCCCCCCACACACCCCCGTCGGAGCACTAAAAACAGTAATTTAGAGTGGTGCGGCGGCGCGCACTGCGCTCAATTGTCTGGGCGCGCCTTTGTCCCGGTGCGCTTTTGACCTGACACCGCTGATCAGACTCCTACCATCTGTAACATCTTTCCATCATGTGCCCTGCTGTCAAAGCATTTTACTATTACTGCATCAGATTCATCTATTGTTGCTGACATCAAGGAACATTTACAACATTTAATAGATATTTATTTTCCTGTTAATCCACTATACAGTTTAAGTTCTCTTCTACACCATGTCTGAAAGACAACCCAAGTTCCTTCCCAGATGATGTAAAAAACATAGGTAACTGAATCGTTGGGAAGGTTGTACCAAAACCAGATCAAAATGGAAGACTATTTGTGATTTATAAACAACTAGTCTTATAGCCCGTTACATTAACGGGTGCTAGAATATATGTGTATGTGTCTCTCTTTATTTCTTTCTCTCTCTCTCTCTCCTTAGCCGCTTTCTTTCTTTCTGTCTTTCTTTTTCCTTGGCTGTCCATCACCACCCCTTGCCTGCTCCCCCTGTCCATTCCCCCTTCCTTTTACCTCCCCTGTGTCCACCACCACCCCTTCACAGCTCTCCTTATGCAGCAGCAGCCCTTCTCCCTTTGTTTTACCTCTCCCCTGTCCTCCGTTCCTTTTTCTTCACCCCCCTGTCCATCAGCACCTCTTTCCTTCTCCCCCTGTCCAGCAGTAGGCGTCCCTTCCTTTTTCTCCCCCCCTACTCCTTCTTATCCCTATGATACACTTACCTTGCTCTGCCCCTGATCAGAGGCTCCCGACAGCCGCCCAGTTCCCTCTGCGGCATCCCGCTCCCCTCCTGACGCGACTCCCGCTGTCTTTCTTTCTGTCTGTCTCTGTCCCTGGCCCCTTTTGTCTGTTTGTCTTTCTGTATATCTCCCTGCCCCTGTGTCTTTCTTCTTTTCTTTCTGTCTCCCTTCCTCCCTCTGTCTGTCTGTCCGAAGCAGCATTCCTTCCCCCTCGATTTCCCTCCCCCCACACCAGTTCCCTGTGCACCTGCCCCTGTGTCTTTTTTCTTGTCTTTCTGTCTCCCTTCCTCCCTCTGTCTGTCCAAAGCAGCATTCCCTCCCCCTCCATTTCCCTCCCCCCACACCAGTTCCCTGTGCACCTGCCCGTGTCTTTCTTCTTGTCTTTCTGTCTCCCTTCCTCCCTCTGTCTGTCTGTGTAAAGCAGCATTCCCTCCCCCTTCCATTTCCCTCCCCCCACACCAGTTCCCTGTGCAGCAGCATTAGCGTTTCCTCTACCCCCTTTCCCTTCCCACAGTCGCGACAACAAACGCGGGCCCGATTCCTTTGACGCCCCCCCTTCCCTTCCCGCGGGCCCGACTACACATGGCGATTCAAGCAGCGTGTGCAGCAGTCTTCACACGCTGCTTCGGGTCCTTCTAGTGCCCTGATTTACTCTGGCACGTCCAGAGCAAATCAGGGCAGTAGAAGGGCCCGAAGCAGTGTGTGAAGACTGCTGCACACGCTGCTTAAATCGCCAGTCAGGCCCGCGGTAAGGGAAGAGGGGGGGCGGCAAATGACTCAGGTCCCGGGCAGCGGAATGTTGCTGGGCTCCTCGGTGGGGGCGCTGAGTGGCCGTGATCCCTCTCCTCCCAGCCCCCCCCCCCCCGGAGTAACGGAGATCGGCGGCTATAGCCGATGGATTCTGCGTCTTCTATCCACTGCGGCCAACCCTAGCGGAAACAGGAAGTAGTCAGAGAGGGCGGGCCGCAGTAGACAGAAGACGGCAAAGCCAGCGTTAGCGGTACAGCGCTTTTCTTTTCATTTAAAAGCGGGTGAGCCGGCGAGAAGGAGGAGGTGGTGGTTTTGGCAGTGAGTGAGGGCGGGAGGGGGCAGTGAATGAGGGCGGGAAGGGGGGGGAGTCGCCAGCTGTGCTGTGCTTTCCCGATCTGTCCGCCGCATAAGCACTCTGGCCACAGACCTACGGATCACAGATCAGGGATTACAGATCACGCAGGTCTGAGTGCGCATGCGCGTCTAGCGTTTTATTATATAGGATTATACAGAATATTGTCCCTTTTTATACTTTAATAAAAAGATTTAAATATAAAATCATAAGTGTTCGAGGCCTGTGCAAATGAGGACCGAGTCTGTGGGGTTGGTGTATAGAGCTTGTAGAGATAGAGTAGGAACAGAGACAGAACCTGTGGAGATGTAACAGGGACAAATTTTGTCCCCATATCATTCTCTATTTCATATAACTTAATTTTCTCTATAAACCAATTAGTTTCCATATGCAAATTAGTTTTCATGGTTGTACTGTTTGGTTGCTCATTTTTGATTACCTCTGTTTCTGTTTAGGAAAATCAGAAACTTAAAAAGGACCTTCTTGAAGCCCAGACAAGTATAGCTTTTCTCCAAAGTGAATTAGATGCTTTGAAAAGCGATTATGCAGATCAGAGTTTGAACTCAGAGAGGTAAAGTACTTTTTTTTTTTTCAGTGATGCTACCAAAGTGTGATCAGCATATTTGATTTCAAATAGGTAAACAGTGAGCTTTGGAAATCATTTGTTTGGTTTTCAGCTGTATTTTTATTCTGCAGGGATCTGGAAATAATCAGAGAGTATACTGATGACCGAGAGAACCTGGCACAGCAGATTGAATTGTTGCAGTAAGTTTATTAGTCGTGTTGTGTTCCTCAGCTGTTCATCTGTGCTGGGTGCCAGTTATTACTAATGTGGATATTTGGTTGAATGCATGGGCAAATATTTCTACTAGTTTATCAATGGCTAAATACGAACAAACTGTCACTTAACATTAAAAAATCTAATATTATGTTATTCCCATGGAAAGAAAATTTTACTCTCATAGCTCCTATTACAATAAAAAATGTCCCTCTACAACCAGTTAACAATATAAAAATTTTAGGGGTGACTTTTGATAACAAACTTAACTTTCACGATCATATCAGTACTATCGTTAAAACAACCTTCTATAGATTACGTAAGATTCGAGCAATTTCAAAATTTCTATGTCCGAAGTCACTAAATATCCTCATTCACTCCTTGGTGATTTCCAAACTAGATTATTGCAACGCACTTTTTAAAGGAATATCATTGAATGAAATTAAACGCCTTCAAATCATTCAAAACGTTTCTATTAAGCTTATAACCAAATCCAGGAAATTTGATCATGTTACACCTCTTTTGAAAGACGCACATTGGCTTCCAAGCACTCATCAAATAACATATAAACTTTGCTTGCTCACTTTCAAAACTCTTCTCAATAAAACACCGGCATTTATATATAAACTACTAATCCCTTACTATCCGTGCAGAACCTTAAGATCCAACGAACAAAATTTACTGACTATTCCTTCACTCAAGATTATTAGTACAAGACGGCAGTTTATTTTTTCTGTAACCGCTCCACAGATTTGGAACGCTCTTCCAATTTACCTACGAAATGAGCATGATCTGGAAAAATTTAAAAGTAATCTAAAAACATTTCTTTTTAAAGATGCTTTTGATATTTAATCTATTAATTTAGTGACTATTGTTGTTGTTTTTTTTTTTTTATATTTCATTATTCATTTTCCTCATGTGTTTTCCCTTTTTTGTTCTGCTTTTCTATCATGAATTGTATTTCACTTCCCTTCATTACCTTTTGTTATGTGTATATTGGACTATTTTTAATTTAATGTTATTATTTAAAGTCTGTATTGTTTGTTTCCCTCTGAATGTATTTTAAATTGTACATCGCTTGGAATTACGATTAAGCGATTAATCAAATGAACTATTAAACTTGAAACTTGAATTCATGCCATACTGCTCTGCTACCACAAGATTTTTAAAGGAGGAACTTTCTTAAAACAGATGTTTTAGAAATGTACAACATTTTGGTAGACACTAATTTGAATTTCATTACCTTTCCAGACTTATGCTCTAAGTTCTCATAGCCCTTCTACCTTCCAGGGTACATCTGCAAGACTGGGGGCTCATTTGATATCAGGACTATGTTCCACATCCTTTTTACAATCCCTGGCATGGATTCTCTGATTGGCAGAAAGGATTCTTCCTCTAGGGCCCAGGGCACATACACAATCATGTGAAAAAATTAGGACACCCAATGAAATATTCAGTTCTTTCTTAAGAAATGTTCACATATAAATGTCAAATCTTTTTTTTTTTTTTAAATTTCTGGAAAAGAAAGTGATGTAATTGCAGGTAAACAACATCATTTTCCTTGATTTACTGATGAAACAAAAAATATCTAACTGAGGAATAAATTAGAACACCCCCACATATCCTCCCACTTAAAGTGGCTCAAATAACACACAGGAGTATCACATCAGGTGCACATGATTAGAATTTCATTACTCAAATTTTGAAGGAGGTTTGCACTACTTAAACCTCATACATTTACCCTCCTTTTTACTAAACCTCGATAGTGGTTATTAGAGCAGGGAGCCGCGCTGAATGCTCTGTGCTGCTCCCGAAGCTCATAGGAACTCTATGAGCGTCGGGAGCAGCGTGGAACATACAGCGCGGCTCCCTGCGCTAATAACTGCTATTGTGGTTTAGTAAAATGAAGACAAGTAAAAATAAGGAAAAGAAAAAGAAGGGCAACACAAAAGCAGATGAAAAGGGAGCAAGACAGGTATGTGTGTGTGTGGGGGGGAGGGTGACATAATATGGAAGAAAAGTTCCAGCGGAAAGGAGCACAATAATCCCCCCCAATCCAAATTATTGTAAAAACAGAAGTATAAGTTTGAATCAGATTACCCAGTAAGTAGCAGCAAAATTACAAGGAAATGATGCATGTTCCCCCAAAATGGAACGTTAAAGAGACCAACAGTGGTGAAGTGAAGTAGGGACACATATGGATGGTCCCAGACCAACCCAGCAGAGCTGTAAGACAAAGTCAAGCTGGCAAATTCCATGGGTGCAATAAAAGCCACGGGAGAAGGTGGCCACCCACATCCGTGATGGCACTCGGGAAAGCGGTAGAAACCAGGTTGACCATCGTGTCCAGCACCTCACGGGTGGTCAGGCAGCTGAGCATGAGCCTGCACCAGTTAGCACATCCATAGCTGTATTTCCTCAGCAATCAGGCACCTCCCGATTAGCCTCTGACAATGGAGGCAACTTTTGGATGAACAGCTCCAAGTCCCTTATAGAGTTGAAATAGAGGACCTTGTTGTTATGAAAGACTCTGGCCTGAGCAGGGTATAGCAGCGAGATCTGAACATGCCATTTGAAGAGTTCATTACATTATCCCAAGACAAGCAGGCAGCATATTCTTGACTGATGGGTGACGGCACCGACGGAGCCCCGGTACGGACAATTTTAGAGTGATTGCACTCTAAGAACTTGGAAAGTTCTAGTAGGCCGCACCGCGCACGCGCGAGTGCCTTCCCGCCCGACAGGCGCGCGGTCCCCAGTTTCTTAGTTTCTGCAGAGCTAAGAAGACGCAACTTTCAACGGCTGTTGAAAATTTTTTCTACAAACGCCTTCCCGCTCGCGTAAACCCTTTCGGAATTTTTTTCCCTTCCTTTTCTTTTTCTTTTTTAAAAAAAAAAAATAATAATTTTCTTTTCTTTTTTTCTTATTTTTTCGGGTTCGCCCCGGCGGGGCCTGCTGCCACCATCGAGGCCTCGGCCTTCGATTTGGCAGAAGCCGTTTTCACGTTCATGCCCCCCCAACCCGGTTTTAAGACGTGCCAGCGGTGCGCAAGGCCCATCTCCCTCACTGACCCGCACAACTGGTGCTTACAGTGCCTGGGTCCTGACCATCGGGCGTCCACCTGCACCCGCTGTGCCACTCTAAAAAAGAGAACTTTAAAAAATCGCCAGATCCAACAGCGACTTTTATTTGGTACCGAGATGTCGGATTCGGCGGCACCGGTCCCGACTTCGGCCCCGACGCAGTCGGCATCTACCTCATCGACGCCGCGCGACACCGTGCCGGCGTCGCATCCCTCAGGTAAGCCGGCTAAGAAGCCTTCCCCGCTGGAGCGTCCTCCGGTCTCAGTGGCAGCGAGCCCAATCCTGCCGACCTCGAGGCGCCCACGGAAGCGCTCCGCTCCGATTGAGGTGAGCCCCTCGACCTCGGGTTCCTCTTCGGAGTGTAGAGCGGCACCAAAGGTACCGCAGAAGAAAAAAGTGGTACCGGTGCCTTCGCTGGACGAGCGAATTGCCGCCGTCCTGCAAGTGCAGCTCAAGGAGCAATTACAACAGTTCCTTCCTGCTCTTTTGACTCCGAGTCTTCCAGTCCCGGTCCGGTCTGAGCCACCGGTACCGGCAGTGGAGCAACCTCTTTTATCGGTATCCACTTTGTCGGTACCGGTACATACGGCTTCATCAGCATCCATGCCGATCTTAGCGCCGGAACCGAGGTCCTTACGCCAGGCCGTACAGACTTTGGCACCGGCACACCCCATAACATCTCCCGGTACCGTTTCACAGAGATCTGGTAAGTCGACTCACAAGACTCGACACCTGGAACCCTCCACACCGGAGTCACGGGACCGGAGCTTTCAAGTGAGGGACCCTGATCTGTGGGGTGATTCAGATGAGCCTTTCCTCTCTGAGGGAGAGTGTTCGTCAGGGGACGAGGATCCTTCTGGTTTAGATCCATCCTCCAAACCTGATGCAACTTCTTTTACTTCGTTTCTCAAAGAGATGTGTGAATCTCTCTCTATTCCCTTGGAGGCTGAGTCTAAAAAATCCAAGGCATTCCTCGATGCACTGGACTTTGACCAAGGGAATTCCTAAAGTTATCTCTCCATGATATTTTGCGAGAAACTTTCTACAAAAATCTGGATACGCCCTTGACCGTTCCAGGAGCTCCTCGAAAACTGGACTCCCTATATAAGGTCATGCCTATTCCAGGTTTTGACAAACCGCAACTCCCTCATGAATCTTTATTAGTGGAGTCCACTTTAAAGAAATCTTCGGGGGCTAGTGTGTATGCCTCTGTCTCTCCTGGCAGAGAAGGTAAAGCCATGGATAAGTTTGGCAAGAGGTTATATCAGAATGCGATGCTTGCTAATAGATCAGGGAACTATGCTTTCCATTTTTCTTTTTACCTTAAGCATCTCATTCAAAATTTGTCATCTTTTGAGAAATACCTCCCTGACCGTAAAAGATCTGCCTTTCGCCAAACTTCTTCATCGCTCTTACAACTCCGTAAGTTCATGGTCAGATCGATCTATGACACTTTTGAGCTGACCTCTCGAGCCACGGCTATGTCGGTGGCCATGCGTCGACTGGCCTGGCTCAGGGTTTCAGAACTTGATGTCAATCATCAGGATCGACTGGCTAATGCACCTTGCCTGGGGGATGAGCTGTTTGGAGAATCCATGGACTCCACTACCTAAAAGCTTTCAGCTCATGAGACTAGGTGGGATACTCTCCTCAAAACTAAAAAGAAAACCCCACCTACCAGGCCCTTTCGTCAGCAATCGGCATATCAACGTCGATTTGTGGCTCGTCCTTTGCCACAGGCACCTCAACAACCCAGGCGTCAGAGGCAACAGCAGAGGCAAAACAATAGACCGACTCAGCAGCAGCAACAGGTGAAGCCTCCTCCTCCACAAAAATCCTCACAACCCTTTTTACTTGGTTCTCCAGGGCATAGCCGGTATCCCTCCATCTGTCCATCTTCCGCTGCCTATAGGAGGACGCCTTACTCATTTTATACGCCGTTGGGAAACCATCACCTCGGATCAGTGGGTCCTCAACATCATCCGCCACGGCTACTCTCAACTTTCAGACTCTTCCTACCCAAAGTCTACCAAAAGAGTCTGCTAAGAACACTCCTCAGTCTTCCCTCCTTCTTCAAGAGGTTCAATCCCTCCTCCTTCTGAACACCATAGAGGAAGTTCCTCTAGATCAAAAGGGGCAGGGATTCTACTTCCGTTATTTTCTAGTTCCCAAAAAAACAGGAGATCTCAGACCCATTTTAGATCTTCGCGATCTCAACAAATGCTTGGTCAAAGAAAAATTCAGAATGCTTTCTCTGGCCACTCTTTACCCTCTTCTCAATCAAGGCGACTGGCTATGTTCCCTCGATCTCAAAGAAGCATACACTCATATACCAGTCCATCTGGACTCCAGACAGTACCTACGCTTCATGATCAATCGTTGTCATTACCAGTACAAGGTTCTACCCTTCGGTCTTGCCTCCTCTCCAAGAGTGTTTACCAAATGTCTGATTGTGGTAGCTGCCTTTCTACGTTCCCACCACCTTCAGGTGTTTCCTTACCTGGACGATTGGTTGATAAAGACCAATTCATCTCAGACAGTACTCCTGGCCACCAACCAAACCATCCTGTTTCTACAACTTTTGGGGTTCGAGATCAATCTACCCAAGTCTCATCTCATCCCCTCTCAGAGACTTCAATTCATTGGAGCGGTGCTGGACACAGTCCTCATGAGAGCGTTCCTACCATCCAACCGTTTTCAAACGCTTCAATTTCTATGTCAGCAGGTGCTTCCACAACGTTCCATCTCAGCCAAGCAAATGATGATACTTTTGGGTCACATGGCCTCCACAGTTCATGTCACACCCTTCGCACGTCTTCACCTGCGCACTCCTCAATGGACCCTAGCTACCCAGTGGTCTCAAGCGATGGATCCTTGCTCACGTCACATATCTGTGACATCATCTCTTCGTCAGTCTCTACAATGGTGGTTGATATCCTCAAATTCTCTTCCATCTACCTCCTCATCAACTTATGATCACCACAGACGCCTCCCCTTACGCTTGGGGAGCTCACTTGAACGAGTTCCAAACTCAAGGACTTTGGACAGCTCAGGAAATGAAGCATCACATCAATTTCCTGGAACTCAGAGCGATGTTTTATGCCCTCAAGGCCTTCCAACATCTTCTCTTTCCTCAAGTCCTCCTGCTGTGCACAGACAATCAAGTTGCGATGTACTACATCAACAAGCAGGGTGGGACAGGCTCTCGCCTCTTGTGTCAGGAAGCCCAGAAGATCTGGACTTGGGCCATAGATCACCATCTATTCCTGAAAGCTATCTACATTCAAGGAGAGCAGAATTCTTTAGCGGACAAGCTCAGCAGAATTCTCCAGCCTCACGAGTGGGCAATCGATCCTTTCACTCTGCAGTCCATCTTCGCTCAATGGGGCACTCCTCAGATAGACCTCTTTGCAGCTCCTCACAATCACCAGCTGCCCCTATTCTGCTCCAGACTTTACTCTCCTCACCGTCTAGCAGCGGATGCATTTCTCCTCGATTGGTCCAATCTGTTCCTGTACGCTTTCCCTCCTCTGCCTCTCATGTTAAGAACCTTGTTCAAGCTCAAGAGGGAACGAGCCACCATGATTCTGATTGCTCCGAGGTGGCCCAGGCAACATTGGTTCTCCCTTCTACTTCAACTCAGTTCCAGGGAACCTTTTCTTCTTCCACTGTTTCCTTCTCTGCTTACACAGCATCAGGAGACCCTTTTACATCACAACCTCAAGTCTCTGCACCTGACAGCTTGGTATCTCTCGGGCTGACTTCAAATGATACTCTTTTGTCTCAACCCGTTCGTTCCATTCTAGATGCCTCCAGGAAACCAGCCACTCTGCAATGTTACCATCAAAAGTGGACACGATTTTCTTCCTGGTGTCTTCTTCATCATCTTGATCCCACTTCCCTGGCAGTGGAGACATTGTTGGATTATCTGCTTTCTTTGTCTGACTCGGGCCTTAAGTCTACTTCCATCAGATTCCACCTCAGTGCTATTGCTGCTTTTCATGAGCCGGTTCAGGGAAAACTTCTCTCAGCTCATCCCTTGGTGTCCAGGTTCATGCGGGGTCTTTTCAATGTGAAAACACCTCTTAAAGCCCCTCCTGTACTCTGGGATCTCAATGTGGTTCTTTCCGCCTTAATGAAGCCTCCATTTGAACCTTTGGCTACCACTCCTTTCAAGTTTCTCACTTGGAAAGTACTTTTCCTTATTGCTCTTACCTCTGCCAGGAGGGTCAGTGAGCTACATGCACTAGTTGCAGATCCACCTTTTACGGTCTTTCATCATGACAAGGTGGATCTGTGTACACATCCAAAGTTTCTCCCTAAGGTTGTCTCTGAATTCCATCTCAACCAATCCATTGTTCTGCCTGTCTTCTTTCTGAAACCTCACACTCATTCTGGAGAACAGGCTCTACATACTTTGGACTGTAAGAGGGCTCTAGCTTACTATTTAGAGCGTACTAAGCCCCACAGATCAGCTCCCCAACTCTTTCTATCCTTTGATCCGAATAAATTGGGACGTCCTGTTTCTAAACGTACGTTGTCTAATTGGCTGGCAGAGTGCATTTCATTCTGTTATGCTCAGACCGGACTGACACTGGAAGGTTCTGTCACAGCCCATAGAGTTCGAGCTATGGCAGCATCTGTAGCTTTCCTCCGCTCCACGCCTATTGAGGAAATCTGCAAGGCTGCTACTTGGTCCTCAGTTCATACTTTTACGTCTCACTATTGTCTGGATGCTTTCTCCAGACGGGATGGACACTTCGGCCAATCTGTTTTGCAAAATTTGTTTTCCTAATGGCCAACCTACCCTCCATCCCTCTTTTTGTTAGCTTGGAGGTCATCCATCAGTCAAGAATATGCTGCCTGCTTGTCCTGGGATAAAGCACAGTTACTTACCGTAACAGGTGTTATCCAGGGACAGCAGGCAGATATTCTTGCGTCCCACCCACCTCCCCGGGTTGGCTTCTTAGCTGGCTTATCTTAACGGGGGACCGCGCACCTCTGTCGGGCGGGAAGGCACTCGCGCGTGCGCGGTGCGGCCTACTAGAACTTTCCAAGTTCTTAGAGTGCAATCACTCTAAAATTGTCCGTACCGGGGCTCCGTCGGTGCCGTCACCCATCAGTCAAGAATATCTGCCTGCTGTCCCTGGATAACACCTGTTACGGTAAGTAACTGTGCTATATGGTGCCATGGCCCGGCAGCGATCAGAAACTTGTGGGGAGAAGTCCTGAAAGATAAGAATCTTTTTATCCTCATAGGTAAGTTCTTTCCCTTTGTGATATTGAGAGAGCACTTTTTTTGTAGCAAAATGTAGAAAGCGAGCGATGACCGGTCTCAGTTGCTGTTCCTCCTCCCGGTGAAGGCCCATCTAGTGAGCACGCTCAATAATTACTGGGGACGCGTGTGGTTGGAGATCCAACACACCAGCTAGCCAGCCCTCGAGCCACGGTCTGAGATCCACATCCCAAATGGAGTTAGGAATTCCAATAAATTGCAGGTTGTTTCTGCGTCCACGGTTTTCATGGTCTTCGAGTCTCTCCTGCAGGACTTTATTAGAGGATTCCACGGTCTATATGCGCTCTTCAAAATTGTCCGTATTTTCCTCCTGCTGGTCCAGAGAGCCCTCGGCCCGCTGTAAGCGATTTGCTTGAGTGTCCAGTCTCTCCCGAAATTCCTCCATAAACGATTGAATCTTTGTGAGCTTATCTTCCATAACCATCGTAAAGGACCAAATGAGCTCCTGAATCGCCGCATCCTGCAGGGTAAACATCGGGACCTCGTGCGACTCTGCCATCTTGTTTTCTGTAGGCTTTTGCTTATCCTTGACTCCCCGCTGAGGTTTGGAAGTCATTTTGATGTAATACCGCCTCAAAAAAAATACCCACTGGCCCACCTCACCTGGCGCTAGCAGCGAAGATGTTTATAAAACAGTTAGGGTCTGATTTGGGCTAAGAATAAGAGAATTGGAGGTCAGGTGCCCCGGAGCTGCAGAGAGTCACGTCCGATCAAGGCTTTACCATCACGTGACCCCTCCCTCCTGTTGGTTTTAAAAGTATTTCCGTGTAACTTCGAGTGTCCCCTAGTCCTTGTAATTTTTGATGGAGTGAAAAATCGATCCACTTGTACCCGTTCTACTCCACTCAGGATTTTGAGGAATTCAATCATATCTCCCCTCAGCCATCTCTTTTCCAAGCTGAAGAGCCCTAACCGTTTTAGTCTTTCCTCATATGAGAGGAGTTCCATCCCTTTTACCATCTTGGTCACTCTTCTTTGCACCTTTTCTAGTGCCACTATATCTTTCTTGAGATAAGGAGACCAGAATTGAACGCAATACTCCAAATGAGGTTGCATCATGGAGCGATACAGGGGCATTATGACATTCTTAGACTTGTTAACCATCCCTTTTTTAATAATTCCTAGCATTCTGTTTGCTTTTTTTTTGTCCGCCGCTGCACATTGGGCGGACGGTTTCATTGTATTGTCTACAATGATACCCAGATCCTTTTCTTGGGTGCTAACCCCCAAGGTGGAGCCTAGCTCCGGTAACTATGCTTCAGGTTATTCTTCCCAATGTGCATCACTTTGCATTTGTCCACATTAAATTTCATCTTCCACTTGGACACCCAGTCTTCCAATTTCCTAAGGTCTGCCTGCAATTTTTCACAATCCACATGCATTTTAACAACTTTGAACAGTTTAGGGCTCCTTTTACAAAGGTGCGCTAGCGGTTTTAGTGTGCACTACCGCCTCCTTTTAAGCAGACGGTAGTTTTTCGGTTAGTGCATGCTATAGCACGCGCTAATCTTGTACGTGTGCTAAAAATGCTAGTGCACCTTCATAAAAGGAGCCCCCTAGTGTCATCTGCAAATCTAATTACCTCACTTGTTCTAATTTCCAGATCATTTATAAATAAGTTGAATAGTCCCAGTACAGATCCCTGCAGCACTCCACTGTTTACTCTCCTCCATTGAGAAAAATGATCATTTAACCCTACCCTTTGTTTTCTATCCGATAACCAATTCCTAATCCACAACTGAACTTTGCCACCTATCCCATGACTCTTTAAACTAAACTAAACTAAACCTTAAGTTTATATACCGCATCCTCTCCATAGAGATGGAGCTCGGCACGGTTTACAGGATCTTTAATATAAGGAAGGAAAAACATAATAAGAGTTAGTGATTATAAAGATGGTAGCGAGATTTACATTTTTGAGACTAGCCAAGTTTTCAGATGGTGTAAACAAAATAAATATTGTAATCACAAAACAGAAAATAAAATTATTTTTTTTCTACCTTTTGTTGATCCCAGGCTCTGGTTGTCTTCTAATAACTCGCTTGCCAGGGTCTCCTGCCCATTTGTTATTTTCTTATTTCGCCGTGCTAACTATCCATCTTCCATCTCTGTCCTCCCCTTCCATTTCCCTTCCCACCTCTGGAGGTCTAGCATCTTTCCTTTTTTTCGTTTCCATATCCGCAGCTGCAGCGATGGACCCCACCATCTCCAGATCCACCATCTGTCCGTTTCTCAACTACGCTTTCATCCAGCATCTCTCCCTCCTTCCCCACCACTCCAGGGTCCACCATCTCTCCGTTTCTCTTCAACTACCCTCCTATCCAGTATCTCTATATCCCTCTCTCCCTCTCCTCTGTTTTATTTCTTCCCCACCCCACCCTCCACTCAGTATGGCATATGCACATCTGGACCCCTTCTTCTGTCCCGTCGGCTACTTCTACACCAGGGCCCGCCCCTGTCCCGAAGGCCTGTATGTTTTCCCCCTTCTTCTTCCCAGTTTCACCTTCAGATTTGGCCCGCCATTCCTACCCTCCCTCCATCCCGGTTTCCTGGTCTCCTCTGGCCCGCCGGCACGAACCGCTGCTGCTCTTCACTTGCGTCTGCCTTCGCCTGGCCTCCTCTTCAAAGCAGCCTGGTGAGGATCGCCGGCCGGCTGTAACGAATCTCGCAGTCCACTGTCCACCTCCGGTAGCACATTCCCTCTGACGCGATCCTGTACATCAGAGGAGGGTTAGGATCGCGTCAGAGGGAATGTGCTACTGAGGTGGACAGGTCCTGCGAAGTTCGCTACAGCCGGCCGGCGATCCTCACCAGGCTGCTTTGAAGAGGAGGCCAGGTGAAGGCAGACGTGAGTGACGAGCAGCAGCGGTTCGTGCCAGTGGGCCAGATTTACTATAAAATTTAAAATGTTTGGCGGGCCAAGTTTTAACACACCGTGGGCCAGATTTGCCCCACGGGCCAGAGTTTGACATGTCTGGTCTACGTGTTCCACAATTTTAATTTTTATAATCGTTTCTACCATTTTGCTCGGCACTGAAGTGAGGCTTACCAGTCTGTAATTTCCCGGATCTCCCCTGGAGCCCTTTTCTTCAGGTACTACAGACGATTTTAGTGACAGGTTACAGATCACTAACAGCAGGTCAGCAATTTCATGTTTGAGTTCTTTTAGTACCCTGGGATGTGTATCATCCAGTCCTGGCGATTTATCAGTTTTTAACTTGTCAGATTGTAAATCAGCAGCTGCCAGGTGTATCCTTCGGGGACCTGTTTCAGCAAGCTTGGTGAAGATTTGTGGATCTCAATGTCCATTCCCCTGGTGTTTGCTCACCCCTTTGACTTAGTTAGGGGCATGGAGCACAGGCTGTTCGGATACTAATAGTATTCCTTCAGGGCAGTCATGGTGCCGGCTATGTTTATCTTCACATCCTCTTTTTAGTTAGGTCGGGGGTGGGGGGTGGGGAGGGTTGAGGGTCAGTTCAGGGAGGTCTGACTGGCAGCTGGAAGATCTCAGCAAAGTGACTGAGTCATTGGAAGCAGAAGGCCTCCTTTAGAACAACTACACCTGAGAGGCACTTTTCCCCAGCACCTGGGAAAAATCAGGTGGGGTGGGGGGTTTCTTCAAAAGCTGTTTTTTATTGTTTGTATAACTAGGGCCTTGGTCCTATTCCCCTAAAATCCGTGTTTTTGTGTGTGTGTGTGTGTGGGGGGGGGGGGGGGTTACGTTTTTGGTCGGCTCTCAGGTGATTTTCAGCTGCTTTTAGCGCTAAAATTCACCCACTGTGGCCATCTTGGATTTTTCTGATTTTTTTTTTTTCTAAATTCTCAAAATCCTCTAAAACACCTTTTCTTGCTTCCAAAGTGCCAGGGATGGAGTCCTCGGACTCTAATACCCCTATATCATGCCTTGTTTGCAAAGGATGGGTGACTGAAGAGTGCCCTTGCGCCACTTGCCGTGCTGACAGAAACAGGGAGGCAGGAACTTCAAGTTTAGCTCCCATGTGGCCTCTGGGGCATGGCACATGGCTATTGAGCCTGTTTGGGTAGTAAAAATTCCTCCAGAAGCCCCGGAATAGCAGCACGGCATGCCAAATTGATACAGAAGCCCTGCAGTCCAAGAAAAGGCATTGCCTCCCTTCAAAAAGGGATGGGGAGTTAACATCTAAGGCATTTACCCAAGAGTTCATTAATTTGCTCTGGCAGGTGTATGCGTATAATGAAAATATGCCTTTCTGGTCCACTATCGTGCAACCTGTGCACTCCTCTTGGGATCCTCAGAGCACTTTCATAAGAGCAGAGCTCCTTCCTGCCTCAGATTGCCAATCAGATGGGAGATTCAGGGGACAAAAGTTCAGTTCTGATCCCCTTACTATCACAAAGTGAGGCCTTCCTGAAGGGAGATTCGACCTCTTATGTAGAGTATCAGGATGAGGTACCTGCCATGGATCAGGAAGAGGATCCCTCAATAAGGTAGCTGTTCAAGTCTTTGGTGCTAGTGGACATTATTACTGAGCAGCTTTTAAACTGAGATGTGGGGTAAAGCCAACAGTCGCCCGGGAGCGGATGGTTCAGTGTAAGGTATCCTTGGAGGATACTATTGAAACAGGATATTTAGGGAGTCACGGTAGCAAGGTTCCAATAATGGTAAAAGAAAGCCAGGAGGAAGGCAGAGTAAAAGACTCAAATTTTCCCTGTCTTCTCAGCAGCCTATAGTTGCAAGGAAAAAACACAATTTGAAGTGTCTGTATGCAAATGCTAGAAGCCTAAAAAATAAAATAGGAGAGTTAGAGTATATAGCACTGAATGATGAGATAGCTATAATAGGCATCTCGGAGACCTGGTGGAAGGAGGACAATCAATGGGACATTATGTTACCTGGGTACAAATTATATCGCAAGGATAGAGTAGATCAAATTGGAGGGGGGGGGGGTTGCGCTATATGTTAAAGAGGGAATTGAATCAAATCAAATAAACATTCTGCATGGCATAGATAGCAGTGTGGAATCCTTATGGATAGAAATTCCATGTGTGAAGGGTGTATTCTACCGGGTGTATTCTACCGGGACAAAATGAGCAGACAGATGAAGAAATCTTTTCAGAGATTAGGAAAGTTGAAGAAATGGGCACTATAATAATGGGTGATTTCAATTACTATATAATTCAATAGAGCATAATTCAATTATCAAAGAAAAAGCAAAAATTATGCTTGACACAGTAATGATCACTCCACTGACTGTAGTACAATATGTAGTACAATATAGGGTGAGAGAGAAACGCAGTATTTTGCACTAAGCTAAACACAGCATATAAATATGTGGAGAAAAAAGCCTCAGTTAATGCTTCATGGGCTCAAAAAAACTCCACAGCAGTGTTTACTGCAGTTCTATCACAATGTCCATATAGGGTCAGATTCACCGATCCGGGAGGGTCCGACAAATTCAGTAAAGACAAATATGCAGGTGGGGGCATTCCTCCGATTGCTGCACGGATCGCTGTTGTGCGATCCGGGCGCATGCGCACACCATCTGTAGATGGTCTGCGCATGCCTTTCTGAGCCGGGGCCATTTAAAAAAAAACAACAACTTTTACCTGAGAGGCCCCTTCACAATGCAGGATTTCTATTCATCACCTCGGAAACGTTTGCGTTTGAAGCTGGAGCAGCTGCCTGGCCGCGGAAGACCTTGTCTCCTTTTTCCCCTACTCTCCTGCTCTCTGCCGCCCTTCCCCGCAGTGCAGCCCTGATTTAAAACCATGGGCTTGCACTGCGGGGAAGGGCAGCAGAGAGCAGGAGAGTAGGGGCAAGAGGAGGCGAGGTCTTCCGTGGCCAGAGTGGAAAAAAGAAAAATAAACAACCGTTCAATATGCATTTCTTTCTTTTCCTGGAGCCTTCTTTGTTGGACACGTCCAGTCTGCTCCAAAGGATTTGAAAATCATTTTTGTGCTGCTGATGGTTTAGCACTCAGGCGGCAGAGACAAGAGTTGTAGCGGCAGAGACCAGAGTCGGGGCGGCAGAGAGCAGGGCAGAGAGCAGGGGGAACCTTGAGGAAGAGGGTTTTTTTAAAAGCTCCTTCATTTTCCATTTGCAGCAAATTCTACTGTCAGCTGCGCAAGTGTTGTATTGTAGAGGTTTCCTTTCATATCAGTTTGGATTTCAGGGCAGCATGTAGCAGAAGAGTCGGCAGGGACGTGAGTGACTGGTCCTCACCAGTCGCTTGGTTTTAGATCGGCCAGTCCAGTTGGTGTACCTGAAAAATGTTGGTGAATCCCTGCCTTGCTAGATTTGCATGCCATTTCCCTCATTTGCATGCGTGGATCAGATCGGGTGCAGCCAGAAGGTTAGTGAATTGGGTCGGGGTCGTAAAGGGGTCGCAGACCGATCGGTACGTGATCGGTTTGCTTAGTGAATCTAGCCCATAGTGTTTCATTCACAGGATCAGTCAGCATAAACATATGTTTAAAAAAAAAAAAAAAAAAAGCAAACGCTACAGTGTACTAACACCAAGCACTGTTGAAACTAAGCAGGAAAAACTTATCTGTGTTTTCATTCAGGCACAACGCTGCTGCTTGTTTCTTCCAATACCCTGACAGGGAGTCCCTGTTTCGCCGGTCAGGGCTGTGTCAGGGGATAACAACACTCCAGCTGCAACGCTCACACATAGTGGTCTATGAGGAAGGCGACAAAACTATGAGGGGCTTCATCTTGAGAAAACAATATAATGCGAAACATGTCGGTGAAATAGTGTCCCTGACCTATACCACAGAGAAAGCTAAGTACCGTGCCAGGACAAGCAGGCAGGTATTCTCACATATGGGTGACGTCATCCGACAGAGCCTCGATGCGGACGCCTCACAAGCAGATTTGCTTGAAGAAACTAGAAGTTTTGAGTCGCCTGCACCGCGCATGCGTGAGTGCCTTCCTGCCCAGCGCACAGGGCCGCGTCTCTTCAGTTCTTAGTTTTCCGCGGAGCCGAGAAGTCCGTCTTTTTGGCTCTCTCCGGTTACTTTGTCGTTCGTGCCTTCTCTCACAGCAGTTTGTGTTTTCTTTTTCTCACGAATCGCTGTGTTGTTATTTTTGTTTCTTTAAAAAAAAAAAAAAATTTTTACTTCCGTCCGTTCGTCCTGTACAGGCCGCTCAGCCGCGGCCTGCGGGCTTCGACTTTGCGTCGGCCGTATTTTTGTCTATGCCCCGGCCTCTTACCGGTTTCAAAAGGTGTAGCAAGTGCAAGCGCACGATCTCTCTTACGGATCCTCACGGACGCTGCCTCAAGTGCCTTGGGCCGACGCATCGTCCTACCTCGTGCCTGCCTTGCCAAACACTTAAGCCTCGTGCTTTTAAGCGTCGTTACATCCTGGTGGATAGCCTCTTCGAGATGGAGTCTACTAATTCCTCAACATCGAAGGTGTCTTCGGCATCGACTCCCGTCGAAACCTCTGCTTCTACTGCTTCCACCTCGAGCCTTATCAGACCTTCGTGGTTTGGAGCGGCTCTTGCTTCGACGTCCTCGGCTGTGATATCTTCTCCTGTCTCCTCAGGTCAGATAGCTCAGCACTCGGTTCCGCCAGTGGTAATTAAAATGTCGAAGCCTCTCAAGTCGAAACACTCTCACACCACTGTGCGGGACCCTTCAGCCAAGGCAGGTGGGCCGGTTTCAGACGCAGTACCCTCCTTGCCGGCCTCTTTGGAGGAGCAGATTATTAAGGTCCTCACTAACATGGGACCCACACTGCTTACCCTTCTTCAGCCTGGGTATGCAGAAGTCTCCCGCGAGGTCGAGCTGCCTGTGTCCCGGTCTGATCCTCCACACTCGATGCAGGGAGCAGAGTCTCTGCGAGTGTCTGGTTGGGCTTCCAAGCATGAAAAGCATAGAGTAGATTCTGTGTGAGTGCATCGACAGGATACCTCCCGTTCTACAAAGGGTGTCCAGTCTTCGAAAGTGCTTCAAGGCTCCTCCTCCATGCTTATAGATCTTCGATCTTCGGCTTCTGAGGCAACATCTGCTCGGTCCTCGAGATCCAATTCGAGACACAGTTCTCGACATCACTCGAGGCCTACTTCGAGGCATTCTTCTAGACATCATTCTTCAAAGCCTCGATCCTCTCCGGCCTCGACAAGACCACCAACTCATCGTTCCAAGTCTCCGATGCCGGCTCTCGAGGATATTCCAATGTCCAGTGCCTCGTCCAAGTCTCCAGGTTCCTTCGCACCATGGTTTCCTGCCGAGGCGTCTTCTTCTTCGACTCCAGCTGCCTCGACGTCCTCGAGTCCTTCTCGAGGCCGTGCAAATTCTGATCAGTTATCTTTCTCCTCTTTTTTGAGACAGATGGCTGTGGACTTGAGCGTTCCACTTGACACTGGCTCTAAATATTCTAAAGAATACCTCGAGGTCATGCACCTTCCTCAACCTCCGGCTGAATCTCTGAAGCTTCCACTACATAAGCTTCTCGATCAGACTTTTACTAGATGCATGGAGACTCCTTTTTCCATTCCAGCAGTTCCAGGAAAGTTGGATGCCAGATATAAAACGGTGCATCATAAAGGCTTTGACAACTCCCAGTTGTCTCACCAATTCTTGCTTGTGTAATCCTCTTTAAAGAGATCCCATCCTTCCAGAGTTTATGCCACAGTTCCTTTTGGCCGGGATGAAAAAGACCATGGATAAATTTGGACGTCACATTTACCAGAATGCTATGATGTCTTCGAGGGTCCTTAATTATAATTTTTATTTTATCACTTATTTTGAATTTCTTTTGTCTCTTTTGCCAAAATTTTTGAATTACTTGGATGATAGCATGCATTTTGAATTTCAAGAAGTCATTGCTTCTTTTTCTCAGTTACGTCTCCATCTTCTGCAATCATCTTATGATGCCTTTGAGCTCTCTGCCCGAGCAGCGGCTTGCTCTGTGGCCATACGTCGTCTAGCCTGGCTTCGCATCATAGACATGGACTCTAATCTTCAGGATCGCCTGGCGAACATCCCTTGTGAGGGCAATGACCTTTTTGATGAGTCCATCGAGGCAGCCACCAAAAAATTGTCTGACCATGCTAAATCCTTTGCCTCCATTGTCAGACCTAAACCTAAGCCAGCTCCTTCTAGGCCTACACGTCCTCCTGTTATCTACCAGAGGCATTTTCCTCCAAAACCGGCGCCTTACACTCGCCCTCCTTTGAAGAAACAGCCACCTCAGAAGCAACAGAAGCCTCAACCTTCTGCTCCACCTAAGGCTTCTCAGCCTTTTTGACTGTTTACACCAGAGCATAACCTCCACCGTTCTGTCTCTGACTCCTTTTCCCCCTATAGGAGGTCGTCTCCATCTTTTTTACAACAGATGGACGGTCATCACATCCGACCTCTTGGTACTTTCCATCATACGGGAAGGATACTCTCTTCATTTCAATCAGGTTCCATCAGAGCTTCCTCCAAGAGAGTATCCTTCCAGTCCATCCCAGATCGCCCTTCTTCTTCAGGAAGCTCAAGCTCTGCTTCGTCTCCATGCCATCGAACCAGTTCCTTTGGAACAGCAGAGCAGGGGTTTTTACTCCCGTTACTTCCTTGTTCCGAAGAAGACGAGCGATCTGCGACCCATTTTAGATCTCAGGGCTCTCAACAAATTTTTGGTCAAAGAAAAGTTTTGAATGTTGTCCCTCTATCCCCTTCTTGAGCAGAACGACTGGTTATGCTCTCTGGATCTCAAGGAGGCCTACACTCATATTCCCATCCATCCAGCCTCCCGTCATTATCTCAGATTTCGGGTGGGGAATCTGCATTTTCAATATAGAGTTCTACCCTTCGGCCTGGCCTCGTTTCCCAGAGTGTTCACCAAGTGCCTGGTAGTGGTAGCCGTAGCTCTAAGGAATCATGGTCTCCAGGTTTTTCCCTACCTAGATGACTGGCTCATCAAAGATTCCACATCTCAAGGAGTTATTGTAGCGATCCAACGGCCTACCTGGTTCCTATAAAGTTTGGGATTCGAAATCAACTTTCCCAAATCTCAACTTCAACCCTCTCAGAACTTACAATTCATTGGAGCTGTTCTGGACACTGTCCAGCTCAGAGCATTCCTTCCGCAACAACGCTTGGAAGCTCTCCTTCAACTCTGTCACACTGTGTCTTCCCGCTCTTCCATCTCAGCAAGACACATGATGGTACTTATGGGTCACATGGCCTCCACAGTACAAGTGACTCCTTTTGCCAGACTTCACCTCAGAATTCCTCATTGGAGTCTGGCTTCTCAGTGGATGCAGGTTTGCGATCCTCTTTCTCAACACATTGCAGTTACTCCTTCCTTGAAGAAGTCTCTCCATTGGTGGATGCTCTCTTCCAATCTTTCCAGAGGCTTGCTTTTTCAAACACCCCCTCATCAGAAGGTCCTTACGACAGACTCTTCCACCTATGCTTGGGGCGCTCATCTCGATGGTCTCCATACTCAAGGCCTCTGGACCAGTACGGATTGTCAGTGTCATATCAATCAATTGGAACTCAGAGCGATCCTCAAAGCTCTCCAGGCTTTTCAACATCTCCTTCACTACACAGTAGTCCTCGTCCGCACGGACAACCAAGTTGCCATGTATTATGCCAACAAACAGGAAGGGACAGGATCTGCCTCCCTCTGTCAAGAAGCTCTGGAGGTTTGGAACTGGGCTATCCGTCACAACACCATCCTCAAAGCTGTCTACATTCAAGGGGCTCAGAATTGCTTGGCAGACAACTTGAGCCGTATCCTACAACCTCACGAATGGACTCTCCATTCCTCGTCTCTTCATCACATTTTCTCACAGTGGGAGACCTCTTTGCAGCTCCCCACAACTTCAAACTGCCTCGGTTCTGCTCCTGGATATTCTTTCCTCACCGCCTCGAGGCAGATGCTTTTCTTCTGGAATGGATGAATCTGTTCCTCTACGCATTTCCTCCATTCCCTCTCATTCTCAAGACTCTAGTCAAATTGAAGAACGATCATGCCACCATGATTCTAATTGCTCCTCGGTGGCCGAGACAACCATGGTACTCCCTCTACTTCAACTCAGCAGCAGGGAGCCATACCTTCTACCAGTTTTTCCTTCTCTGCTTACACAGAGTCAAAGATCTCTGCTTCATCTCAACCTGCAGTCTCTACACCTGACAGCTTGGTACCTCTCAACATAACTCCTCTTCAGTTTTCTCAGTCTGTTAGAGATGTCTTAGAAGGTTTCAGGTTTATTTAAAAATTTGATATACCGCCTTATCAAAATTCAAAGCGGTTTTACATAATATATAAAAACAAAGAGTAGAAAGGCATAAATTAAAAACAAATTATAATTATTAAAACAGACAGTCAAACACATAGACGAACATTAACTTACCGAAACAAAATGAAAAAGGGTAGAAAAACATTTGTGTAATGAAAAAGAGAGGGAGAAGGATCAAAATAAAAGGAAGGGAACAAAAAATAAATAATCTAGCACTTTGTAGAAAAGATTAAAATGAATAAGAAAAGCAAGGAGCGAGGTTCCATTACAGTCCTTAAAAGGACTATTATACTCCAAATGCGTCTTTAAAAAGAAAGGCCTTCAAGCTACTTTTAAATTTATCAAGTGATGAACTTTCTTTTATATAATTTGGTGTTGAGTTCTAGATGGTAGGGGCTGTAACAGAAAAGATATTAGTACGCATGGTGCCAATGTGTCTTAAAGAGGGAATGGATAACAGGTTTTGATAAGAAGAACGTAATGTGCAATGGGGGGTGTGGGGGATTAATAACCTGTTGATGAAATCAGGTAAACCGGAAGCTATGGTTTTATGTATCAGTAACATTATTTTATAAGTAATTCGATAATCTATGGGAAGCCAATGGGCGTTAATCAAAAGTGGTGTGACATGATCGAATTTTCGAGCTTTTGAAATGATTTTAATGGCAGTATTTTAAATAATTTGGAGGCTTCTAGGAAGCCTACCACTAGACAATGCTATCACCAGAAATGGACTAGATTTTCTACATGGTGTTTTTCTCATCATAAGGAACCTCAGCATTCCTCCTTATCATCTGTTTTAGATTATCTTTTGCACCTCTGCAACTCTAGACTCAAGTCTACATTCATACGAGTCCATCTCAGTGCAATTGCAGCTTTTCATCAGCCTATTTAAGGGAAACCCCTCTCTGCTCATCCGGTGGTTTCCAGATCATGAAAGGACTTTTGAATGTCAAACCTCCTCTCAAACCACCTCCTGTGGTTTGGGAACTCAGTGTTGTCCTTTCTCAGCTCATGAAGCCTCCATTTGAACCAATTGATAAGGCTCATCTGAAGTATCTCACTTGGAAAGTGGTTTTTCTCATTGCTCTCACTTCTGCTAGACGAGTCAGTGAGTTGCAAGCTTTAGTTACTGACCCACCATTCACTGTGTTCCATCATGACAAGGTGGTTCTTCGAACTCATCCGAAATTCTTACCTAAAGTGGTTTCAGAATTTCATCTCAACCAATCCATCGTTCTTCCAGTGTTTTTTCCAAAGCCTCATTCTCACCCTGGAGAATCAGCTCTTCATACTCTGGACTGTAAACATGCTTTGGCCTTCTACTTGGAACGCACCAAACCACACAGATCTGCTCTTCAACTTTTTGTCTCTTTTGATCCAAATAAGTTGGGACGTCCAATTTCTAAATGCACCATCTCCAATTGGATGGCGGCTTGTATCTCTTTCTGCTATGCCCAGGCTGGATTACCTCTTCACAGTAAAGCCACAGCCCATAAAGTCAGAGCGATGGCAGCTTCTGTAGCTTTCCTCAGATCTACACCTATTTAGGAGATTTGCAAGGCTGCAACTTGGTCCTCGGTTCATACCTTCACTTCTCATTATTGTCTGGATACTTTCTCCAGACGGGATGGACAGTTTGGCCAAACAGTATTACAAAATTTAATCTCCTAAGTTGCCAACACTCCCACCATCCCATTCTGGTTAGCTTGGAGGTCAAACAAAACAAAAGACTGCAGACTTTGTACACGATGCAGGCAGACTTTATTTATAACATAGGGTTAAAAATCTTTTACCAGGCAAGGGTCCCTTGCCTGGTAAAAGGTTTTTAACCCTATGTTATAAATAAAGTCTGCCTGCATCATGTACAAAGTCTGCAGTCTTTTGTTTTGTTTGTTCTACATTGTTTTTTACTGCAGACGGTTGGACCTCTGTTTTTTCCTTTTGGTTGGGTTAGCTTGGAGGTCACCCATATGTGAGAATAACTGCCTGCTTGTCCTGGGATAAAGCACAGTTACTTACCGTAACAGGTGTTATCCAGGGACAGCAGGCAGCTATTCTCACAACCCACACACCTCACCTGGTTGGCTTCTCTGCTAGGTATCTGAACTGAGGAGACGCGCCCTGTGCGCTGGGCGGGAAGGCACTCACGCATGCACAGTGCGGGCGACTCGAAACTTTTAGTTTCTTCAAGCAAGTCTGCTTGTGCGGCGTCCGCATCAAGGCTCCGTCGGATGACGTCACCCATATGTGAGAATAGCTGCCTGATGTCCCTGGATAATACCTGTTATGGTAAGTTACTGTCCTTTTCGCTCTATAACACGCACCTGACCATAAGACGCACCCTAGATTTAGAGGAGGAAAACAAGAAAAAAAGCATTCTGAACCAAATTGTCCCTGCCAGGCTCTGTACCCAACCCCATATTCCTTGTCAGGCTCTGTATCCTGTCCCCCCCTCCCTGCCAGGCTCTGTACCCTGTCCCCCCTCTGGTGGTCTAGTGGTAGGCAGGGACAGGCACAGGGCGGGGAGGGACAGGGCACAGGGCAGGCAAGCCTAGTGGCAGGCAGGCCTAGTGCGCCGGAAGTGAAAGGGAGACGCGAGCTTTGAGCGCACCTGCCTGCTCCTGCGCCGCCGCTCGAATGGTGCCATTAGCTCCCACAAGTCTTGCGAGAACCAACAGCACCATTTGGGCGGCGGCACAGGACCAGGCAGGCGCGCTCGGGGCTCGCGTCTGCCTTTCACTTCTGGCGCAGATGGGGGAGCTTGCCGATGCAGCGCTGGACCGAGCTGATACCATTTGGGTGGCGGCACGAGACCAGGCAGGCATGCTCAGGGCTTGTGCCTCCCTGGCAGATGGGGACTCGGGCAGCCGTCCAGCAGGGGGGCCTGCGGATGGAGTGCTGGACTGCCAGGATTACATCAAGATACCAGGGGTGGGGGCGTGTGGTATTTGCTGCAAAAGACGCACCCTTATTTCCACCCCCTTTTTGGGGGTGGAAAAAGTGCGTATTATGGAGCGAAAAATACGGTACTAGCTAATACTTACTACAAATAATGAATTATACCTATTAAGTGTGAAAGAAATATTTATATTTAAAGATAAAAACCAGACATAAAATAATAATAAAAAATATGTATTAAAAATATTTATTAACAATCATTGATCCAATGACGATGTAACACATAAAGCTTTTGTGTAATGAAAATCTATTGAACACAAAGTGGTGTTTCTGAGGATCGCTAAAATTTTGAAGGGTGTTATATCTTATGGGATATTACAAGAGACTTAATTATTGGTAAATTCAGAATTAGGGCCTATTTTACAAAGCTGTGCTAGCGGCTGCTGCGCGGTAACGGCCCCGAAGCCTATAGAGATTTAAAGGGCTCCAGGGCTGAACATTGCCACTTGGCAGCCGCTAGCACGGCTTTGTAAAACAGGCCCTTAGACATCCTATCGAAAATGCTCCATGGGTTTAGATTCAGTTTGTAATTAGAATCTCAGGAGATGATTGAGCTCCACTAATATTCAGGCTGTTGTTTTTTATTTGATGTGTTTTACTATTCAATGGCAACGTTCCTTCATTAAATTACAGTTTCATTATTGATTATTACAACGTTTTATGAGCAGATCCTTGTGTTCCTCCTCCTCCTGTCCTTTATTCTGGAGCTTTCGCATGCTTTGGTATGAACTGAAGGGGGCAGCGGAGTCTGGGGAGAAGGAGGAGGTGTTCAAAAGCTCTGATTGACATCTTTTGCAAGGATAGATGGACATGCTCGCAAGGATAGATGGAGTACCCTATGGTTCAGCATACAGGGAAATACTTTTAAAACCAATAGGAGGACATTTTTTTTCCACTCAGAGAATAGTTAAGCTTTGGAATGCATTGCCTAAGGTTGTAGTAAGAGCGGATAGTTTAACTGGTTTTAAGAAAGGCTTGGGCATTTTCTTGTTATTGAGAAAGATATGCGGGAAGCCACTGCTACTCCTTGGGTTTTGGCCAGGTACAAGTGACTTGGATTGACCACCGTGAGAACGAGCTACTGGGCTTGACCCAGTAAGGCTATTCTTATGTTCTTATACCATCCCTTGCATGTTTTATCAGAACTATACACTGCCATTTAAAAATATGCAGTCTGAAGGAAATGAGGAAGCCAAGTATCCTGTATTCTAAATGATGAATGTTGCTTTGGTTGTCATGAATTGGCACATTTCAGACTGACCTACTTATTTGCAGCAAGGCTTTTGTTAAACTCTTTGCAATCTAAGTGTCAGTTTGATTCAAACTATTCCTTCATATGCTTTGTAAGATAGAAGTTTCGTGGCTCCTTCCCTTTTCCTTTTCAGTGGAACAAAAACTAGTTTTACAGTTTATGGCTTTCCTTGTACAGTAAAGTATGAAGGTGAGGAACCATCTGTAAAGGGACAGTAGAATTATAACCAGATTTTTTTTCTATTAATAATTACAGGTATAAAGGAGAAAGAGGTGCTTTTCAACCCTTGATTATTTTTTTGGAAATTAAATACAAATTAGAACTAATAAGAGAACCATTTAATTTAACTAGCAGATATTTTATCTCAACAAAATTGCAGATTATTGGCTGGAAAACAGCCAACAGTGGAGGTTTTTTTCTCTTGGTTTGTAACTGATTTTACTGTCTTTTGAATTCCAGAAAAGCAAACCGAAAGCTGCATGACAGTAATGATGGCTTAAGGAGTACTTTGGAAAACAGTTTGATCAAGTACAACAGATCTTTGGTATGTATTTTACTGCATGTGACACAATAGCACCTTGATCTGTGAAAGTTGTGACCACAAGGCTTATATTCCAGGAAGTCTAGCTGCCATAGTATGATAGCTAGAGCAGAGCAATAGAAAATTTGCTGATGCTGACCTGCTAAATCTAGTCACCAACTTTCATTTGATTGCTAGATTTAGCTACTCATAATGTGAGCCATGTTAGAAAAGTCAGGTGATTATCCCTGAACATGAGAGAGCTGTCTTGACTAGATGGTCTAGCTAGCTAGACATAGGTGAAAATTCAGTCATCCTAGCCAGCTGCTAAAAAATGCTTTTAAAGTGGGATTATTTGTCCCTCTGAGCAGAATGAAATTGTTTTTAAAACATGACAGTCATTATCCTAGGAAAAGCAAGCAGCATAATCTTACATGTGGGTGACCTCATCCACATAGCCAAGTATGGACAGTGGGAAAAGAGTATTGCCACTTTGTTTTTAGAAACTTTGCAACTGCCCACACTGTGCATGCACGAGTGCCTTCCTGCCTGACTACGGCTTGTGGTACCTCAGTTCTTCATTTTCTACGGAGCGAAGAAGTGGTTTTTTCTTGACTGTATCCGGTGTGAACGTTGACTTCCTGCCAACGTCTTCTTTTCTTGGCTTTTTGCTATCTTTCGGATATTATCTTTATTATTTTACTCTCTTCTTTGGTCTGGTTTTTTTTTTTAAAGTTATATTCTTTTACGTTTTAATAGTCAGGCTCTCGGCCCTCTTTTGTTCTACCTCTGCGGGCTTTTCTCTTTTCAGTCACCATTGAGTTTAACCTTGCTGCCGAGATTTTTCCATCCATGTTGAAACCATCGAGCAGTTTTAAAAAGTACTGCCGGTGTCAGCGCCCTATCTCAATCACTGACTTGCATAGATGGTATTTGTAGTGTTTGGGCCCTGAACATTGGGTAGATACCTGTACACATTGTTCCACCTTACAAAAACGCTCATTGAAAGCTCATTGCATATAGCAGGAGAAGCTGTTCCGCTCAACAATGGACTCTGGAGAGCAATCAAACCCTTCGGTACTGGTACCACTATCGACATCAGATGTCATTCCTGTGTTGGGGAAGCCTGCTGAGAAGCCATCCTCTTCCCAGCAAGTGTCGCAGACCTACAGCATCAATTCTCTCGATGCAGGCCAAACATCGACACCAATGCTCTCCTTCAGTCCAGGCTGTATCTCCTTCAGGACGTGAATCCTCTTCAAGGTCATCCACTCTTGACACCCTGTTGTACTGATGGTAGCAGTTGTTGAGCCAAGGGTACCTGTGCAGATCTTCAGGGAACAACTTGAGTTTTTCTGAAGGGAGATCAGTGACATCTTCAAATTGCACTCGACACTGGTGCTTACATTGTCTCCTCAGCACTAGCCCAGCCTAAGCATATCACTCCAAGGCCGCATGGTACCGATTCCTGATCTACTTCCTGTTGGCGCTCTTCCATTAGACCTCAATGCGCTCCATCAAAGCATTGACGTTCTTCATCAAAGCATCGTCGTTCTCACTCACATCGATCCTGTGCTTCCAGATATAAAAGATCTTTGCTTCATTCCTCTTCATCCTCATCGGATTGGTACCAATGACATCAGAGAAGTTCTTCTTGCAGGTCCCACTGGCCACCTGGGACTTATGGCTCTGAGCTCTCATGGCCACACATTCTGAATGTGAGCCAACTTTATCTGCTCCTGAATCATATGGTATTCCTTCAGAGCTGTCCATCCTCCTCCTAGATGATCTGTTCCTGAAGGACTTTCCTTTACTAGATATATTAGACAGTTGGGAAAGGCTATCCCTGTCATATTAGAGGCTTACACTGAGACTAGAGCAGAGCTCCTTGATTACTTGGATTTTGATGAACCTCCTAAGGAGCTTAAGTTGCCTTTACACGGTCTCCTCAAAGAGGCGCTTTTTAAAAATTGAGAGACTTCTCTTTGTCACTATAGCTCTACAGAATAATATCCTGTCCTGGCTTTGATAAGCCACAACTCCAACATCAATCGTTGCTTGTGGAATCAACCCTTTAAAAATCCTCCAGCTCCAGGGCTTCTGCTTCACCAGGTTGAGAGGGTCGCACTGTGGCTAAATTTGGTCGCTGTCTTTACTAAGCTCTCTGTTAGCTAATAGAGTTCTTAATTACAACTTCTACATATCTGTCAAAGAACTTCTACATATCTGTCAAAGAAGTTGACTGATTTTGAACAGCATATTCCCTCAGACCATCTTGCAGATTTTCAGCAGACTACTTAACAGTATCCTTCAAACCAGAAAATATTTGGCAAGAACGGCATTTGAACTAACATCAAGAGCATCTGCCATGTCTGCGGCTATGAGGCATCTTGCTTGGCTGCGAGTTTTCAATATAGATATTAATCTTCAAGATCGCTTAGCCAATATCCCATGTCTTGGTGAAGGACTCTTTGGCGACCGAATAGAGATGGCTACTCATAAGCTTACTCAGCCATGAGCAGAAATTGAGCTCTTAAAACAGATCTAAGACTAAGAGTCATCAATCTAAGCCTGCTTCAAAACTGCTTCTTATTCCAACAAGAGAAGGTATCCAGCCACATCGTCTTCTATAAAACCTCTACCACAGAAGAGGCAAAAACAACAGAGACCTCAGAAAACTCAATCTTTGGCCCCTCAAAAGCCAACTCAGTCTTTTTGATGTGCTTCTAGAGAGCATTGCCAAAATTCCTTCCTCTCAGCCTCTTCACCAACCCGTTGGAGGTTGACTGCAATTGTTTCATTGGCACTGGACTCATCACTATAGACTCTTGGGTCCTGAAAGTCATCAAGGAGGATTATTCTCTCCATTTTGTAACCATTCCCCCGAACCACCCTTCAAGAGAGTCTTCTTTCACATCCCAGAGATGTCCATTCTTCTTCAGGAAATCGAAGCTCTTCTTCAACTAAATGCCATTGAAGTGGTTCCCTCTTCTCGGAAATATCCAGATTTTCCTAATTCCAAAGAAGATGGGAGGTTTTTGTCCAATTCTCGACCTCTGAGCCTTAAACAAATATCTAGTCAAAGAGAAATTTTACATGCTATCTTTAGAGTCACTATACCCTCTTCTAAAATGAAACAATTGGCTATATGCTCTACTGTAGACCTCAAAGAGGCCTACATACACATATCCATGCATCCCGACCACAGAAAATTTCTGTCTTTTCAAATAGCTCATCAACACTTCCAGTACAAAGTTCTGCTATTCAGCCTGGCTTCTTCTCCAAGAGTATTCACCAAGTGTCTAGTGGTCATGGCAGCAACTCTCCGAACTCATGGGTTTCAAGTGTTTCCATATGTAGATGCCTGCCTAATAAAAGGGAAATAGAATGGCATGAAATTATATATCTTAGAGTATAATATTATAAAACGTGTCTAATAAAAGCTACATCTCCTCAAACAGTATGTTTGGCAACAATTGACGATAACTTTTCTTAAACTTCTAGTATTTGAAGTCAACTTCCCAAAGTTGCAACTTCAACTTTCTCAACTGCTACAATTCATAGGAGCCTTACTCGACACCATTCATCTAAGGATGTTTCTACCTCAACAAAGACAAGATACTTTACTTCCACTTTGCAATTGTGTCTCTACTCTACAAACCATCTCAGCAAGACAGCTCATGCGACTCATGGGTCACATGGCCTCATCAGTTCATGTTACCCCCTTCGCAAGGCTTCATCTCAGATCAGCTTAGTGGGCTCTAGCATTTCAATGGTCTCAAGCTCTCAATCTCTTATCTCAAAAGATCTGTCACTTCACCTCTTCATCAGTCTCTTCAGTGGATGAATACATCCAGTCTTTCCAGAGGTCTGTCTTTCATGTGAAAGTATTTACCATGGATGGGTCCATGTATGCTTGGGTGCATACCTGGACAGTCCCAGGATACAAGCCCGGTGGTCTGATCAAGAGAAGACATTCCACATCAACTTGTTAGAGCTACAAGCAATTCACAATGCTCTAAAAAAACAAAAACAAACCCAAAACCTTTCAAGAGAGTCTTTCCAACCAAGTACTCCTTGTTCGAACAGACAATCAAGTAGTGGTGTACTACATCAACAAACAAGGATGAACAGGCTCTCTCTCTCTCTGTCAAGAGACAATACATACGGAACTGAGCAATTTGCTTGCAACATACTTCTCAAAGCCATATATGTACAAGGCAAACTGAATACTCTAGCTGACAAACTCAACAGATTTCTACAACCATACGAGTGGACTCTCAACTCCAGAGTCTTGCACCACATGTTCTTGCTACATGGAACTTCTCAAATAGACCAGTTTGAGTCTCCCCACAATCACAAATTGCCTTAATTCTGTTCCAAAAGACACAGACCAAAAGGCAGAACAAGTCAAAAAGTTCTGAGAATGGTAATCTAATGATTAGCAAATCTGTGTGAGACAACACAAAAGCGTGAATTTCATTAAATTTGAAAATATTAGTGAAACGGGGTATTCTCAGCGTGAGAGGTTAGCGAAAAGGAGAAATTCTCCAGCGCTTTACATAACAAGGCAAAAGTGATCAAACCTCTGCCTGCACACCATCATAGGATACCTCACGTGTGCTTAACCAAAATAGTGAAAGTTCCACAGTGAAGTAACTAATAATCACACAGGTAAAGTCAATCAGAAGAACCACTCTGAGAACCCCCCAGCCAACTCCCACGTGACGATCCCATTTGACTTAAAATCAGGCACGCTGCTGGCCTCGACCACCTGCAGTGGAAGATCATTCCAGTGATCAACCTCCCTCTCGGTGAAGACGTATTTCTTGGTGTCACCGTGTAGTTTCCCGCCCCTGAATTTCCACGGATGCCCTCTTGTTGCCCTGGGGCCTTTGAAAAAGAAGATGTCCTCTTCCACCTCGATACGGCCCGTGAGATATTTGAACGTCTCGATCATGTCTCCCCTCTCTCTGCGTTCCTCGAGTGAGTATAGCTGCAATTTTTTCAGCCTTTCCTCATATGGGAGATCCTTGAGTCCCGAGACCATCCGGGTGGCCATTCGCTGGACCGACTCAAGTCTCAGCACATCTTTGCGATAATGCGGCCTCCAAAATTGTACACAGTACTCCAGATGGGGTCTCACCATGGATCTATACAATGGCATAATGACTTCGGGCTTCCGGCTGACGAAACACCTACGTATACAACCTATGATTTGTCTAGCCTTAGATGAAGCTTTCTCCACTTGCTTGGCAGTCTTCATGTCCTCACTGATGATCACCCCTTAGTCACGTTCTGCTACAGTCCTTTGTAGGATTTTACCATTAAAGGTGTAAGTCTTGCATGGATTTTGGCTGCCAAGGTGCATGACTTTACATTTTTCGGTATTGAAACTGAGTTGCCAGGTCCTCACTACTGTCTAGAATCCTATTCCAGACCAGATGGTCGTTTCGAGCAAGCAGTATTACAGAATTAATTTTCTTCTTAATGGACAACTCTCCCTTCATCCCATTATGTTCAGCTAGGGAGAATATGCTACCTGCTTGTCCTAGGATAAAGCACAGTACTTACCGTAACAGGTGTTATCCAGGAGCAGCAGGCAGATATTCTCGCATCTCACATCTCTCCTGGTTGGCTTCTTAGCTTGCTTACAGCAGTGGTTCCCAACCCTGTCCTGGAGGAACACCAGGCCAATTGGGTTTTCAGGCTAGCCCTAATGAATATGCATGAAGCAAATTTGCATGCCTATCACTTCCATCATATGCAAATCTCTCTCATGCATATTCATTAGGGCTAGCCTGAAAACCCGATTGGCCTGGTGTTCCTCCAGGACAGGGTTGGGAATCACTGGCTTACAGAACTGAAGTACCATGAGCCGGTATCGTGCAGGAAGGCATTTGTCCGTGTGCGGTGCAGGCAGTCTCAAAGTTTCTAAAAACTTAAAGTGGCAATTCACTTTTACCACTATCCGTACTGGGCTCTGAGGATGACGTCACCCACGCATGAGAATATCTTCCTGCTGTTACAGTAACTGCTTTTTCACAACTCTGTAGTCCTTAAGAATGGAGTTCATATATGCTGGCAGATTTCTTTGTGGATGCTTACATTGCCATTGTCCCCTGAAGTCTGGACTTATTTTCTCTTCCTGTTTCTTTTTAATTTTTGTGTATTCAGAACCAGTAAAAGGTAGCAAATATAGACCAATGGAAACTCAGCACTGCTTTTATCCACATTGGTTCAGATTTGCTGTACTTCTAATATTTTTCTCTCATCATAAGAAGCTAAAACTTTAAAAATTTAAATACATTACACAGAAATGAATGTTGTACATAGAAATGGAATACAGCTTTAGACATATGTTATATGTGTTCCAGCGGATAAACAATACATCACCAGGGAGCACAATTTCCATAAGCAGTTCCAAATTCAATGGACGTCACTCTCCTCACTTTTCATCTTATGACAGGTATGGTTTGTTTGGTTTTTTAAAAATATTCTCTATTGTGGTTAGAAACACGTGTGCTTGATTAAACTGTGCTAATTAATTACAGCATGGCAATAGTGCTTCCTACTCATGACAAAATCATTTCCTTCAAGAAAGATAGCCCTTGGAATTGTCAGGTTTACCTTTCTAGGATAATTCTGTTTGTGGATAATTATCTGGGAATGAGAATTAATAGTCTGATTTTAGGCTTCCTAATCCTATCCTAAGAAATCAGAACATTTTTTTCCTGTACATTTAGGCCCTCTTCTATCAAACTGCGATAGCAGTTTTTAGTGCGGGGAGCTGCACTGAATGGCCTGCGCTGCTCTTGACGCTCATAGGAACTCAATGAGTGTCGAGAGCAGCATGGGCCATTCAGCGCGGCTCTCCGTACTAAAAACTGCTATTGCAGTTTGATAGAAGATGGCCTTAGTTTAGGAGTTTAGGACTGTATATTGTAAGCAACAATTTGTAAAAGATTTTGTATGGACAAGAGCATGAATACTTATACACAAGTCAAGTGTAAGTGTGTGTGAGTTTTTTTGGGGTTTTTTTTTTGGGGGGCAGAGTGCAGGTGTAGTTGCAATTTACACATGTATTTTATGTCTACTTCTGAGTAATCATAAATGAGCAGCAGTTTCATTTTAGCTGAATTTTTACAGCTTTATTGGGAAAATGTTATAAAGACAAACAAGTGCTTATTTATCTCTTTAAATTAGGCACTTTCCTGCCCTCCCAACCTAGGCACTTTCCTGCCCTCCTACCCTTTTATTGTTTTACACTGAAGTAAAACCTTCAAATCCTTCAGTATGCTCCCTTTTTTTTCAAGTCCCCTAATAAATAATTAAATTGTTCTTTATGACCAGTAAATATCGAATTGATTCTCCTTATCTCAATAAGACAATATCTGATATGTTAATTACTATATTAACTTTCAGGCTATATCCAGTTACTGTTCTTTGCAATACTATTGAAATATTCTTTGGCGAATGGAACATGTATAGGATATACTAATATATGTTTTTCTTTTTTGGTCAGGTCTCCACGGTCTTCCTACATGGATGAAGATTATGATTCTCTTGCTTTGTGTGATCCTATGCAAAGAATAAATTGTGAAGTAGACAGCCTGCCGGAAAGCTGCATTGACAGTGGTTTGTCTACCTTAAGAGACTCGAATGAGTATGATTCAGAAGTGGAGTACAAGCATCAAAGTGTATTTAAAAGGTCACATCCGCAAGAGAGCTTTGGTGGCGATGCTTCTGACACAGATGTAAGCTCAGAAGCTTAATGGATTTTTAAATAAGGGCTTTCATTTGGAAACCATACTTACTTCCCAGCTGTGAAATTGATATCTTTAAAAAAGTTTAAAAAAAGATGGTGGATGGCCTGACATGGGTTTGGAGGAAGGGGGGTAATTCTAAATTAATTTGAATGGGTGATTCTCCAAGTACATACAGGCATCATATTCTCACATATGGGTGACGTCAATCACAGAACCTGGTACGGAGACTACCAAGTGCACCGTCACTTTAAATATTTAGTCAGTGCCCATACTGCGTGCTCATAATGGTACCTTCCCACCCAACATCATCTCAGGGGACTATCAGTTCTTTGTGCTCTGTAGAGCTGTGAAGCTTTGTCATTAATTTTATCTTCAGTGCATCAAAACATTTTTTTGTGCCTTCCCATCCTTTTTGATAGGTTTCATCATAATTCTTTGTTTTCATCATGCTCCTGTATTTAACACTACTTTGATTCATTTTTGTCAGATTTTCAATTTTTGACTTTCAGGCCACCTCTAGCCTCTTTACCTCCCAGGAGCAGCAATCATTTTTAGGATACTTTTCTTTTTTTTCCCAATTCTTTATTCATTTTATCATCTTACAACAAGTACACAATATTACATCATAAAAAATAAACACATCACTTGAATTTCTTACTAATGTCATCCTAAATATATAAATTAATCCCTCCCCACCCACCCTTCCCTTAAATATTTCAATCAAAAATATCTTATAAATATTATAAACTTATTTAATGATTAACCTTTAAAAATAAATTTATACCATCCCCCATCCCCCTATGTATAAATATACTATCAGTGTAAAAAAACCACGCTTAGATTTTAGGATACTTTTCAGTTGAACTCCCTGGACCATTGTGCCCTTTGATATAGTGTCAACCATTTTCCCCTCCATGTCAAAGATGGTACCAAGAGGATATAAGAAATGCTTTCGATGTAATCAGACCATCTCAGGCTCTGACCTGCATAATTGATATGTCCAATATCTGGGTCCTGAACATTGGGACATTAACTGTGCCGAAGATCCCACAATAGGGTATAAAGAGTGTTAGAATTAAGAGAAAAGAGATTGAGGATCTCAGAAACTGGCTTGGAAATAGGTAAATTAACCTTATACCAAGACTGACTGGTTCCAAGTTTCCATCATAGATCCTCTAAACCTCCTCCTCCTATTCTAAATTTCTCTTGCTGTATTTAAAAATTCTTTATTCATCTTTCTTCAATCTTAACTTAAAATTTTTATAATTTAGTGTTTAAACCAACAGAGAAACTTAATCATTGTTTATTTATTTTAAAATTTATATACCACCTAAAATCTGTAAGGACACAGCATTAAAGGCATTTTCCATTTGAATGTAGTACACACAAAAAGGAGTTGCTGTAAAATTGCACTTAGGTACAAATTGCACTTAGGTACAAAAGGTAAATTGTGCCAAACGAACCTGATTGAATTTTTTGATTGAGTGACCACAGAGCTGGATCAAGGACATATGCTAGATGTAATTTACTTGGATTTCAGCAAAGCCTTTGATACAGTTCCTCATAGGAGGCTGTTGAACAAACTTGAAGGGCTGAAGTTAGGACCCAAAGTGGTGAACTGGGTCAGAAACTGGCTGTCGGACAGACGCCAGAGGGTTGTGGTTAATGGAAGTCGCTCGAAGGAAGGAAAGGTGAGTAGTGGAGTCCCTCAGGGATCAGTGCTGGGGCCAATCCTGTTCAATATGTTTGTGAGTGACATTGCTGAAGGGATAGAAGGAAAAGTGTGCCTTTTTGCAGATGATACCAAGATTTGTAACAGAGTAGACACCGAAGAGGGAGTGGAAAATATGAAAAAAGATCTGCAAAAGTTAGAGGAATGGTCTAATGCCTGGCAACTAAAATTCAATGCAAAGAAATGCAGAGTAATGCATTTGGGGATTAATAATAGGAAGGAACTGTATATGCTGGGAGGAGAGAAGCTGATTGCACAGACGGGGAGAGGGACCTTGGGGTGATAGTGTCCGAAGATCTAAAGGTGAAAAAACAGTGTGACAAGGCAGTGGCTGCTGCCAGAAGGATGCTGGGCTGTATAAAGAGAGGCGTAGTCAGTAGAAGGAAGAAGGTGTTGATGCCCCTGTACAGGTCATTGGTAAGGCCCCACTTGGAGTATTGTGTTCAATTTTGGAGACCGTATCTGGCGAAGGACGTAAGAAGACTTGAGGCGGTCCAGAGGAGGGCGACAAAAATGATAGGAGGCTTGCGCCAGAAGACGTATGAGGAGAGACTGGAAGCCCTGAATATGTATACCCTAGAGGAAAGGAGAGACAGGGGAGATATGATTCAGACGTTCAAATACTTGAAGGGTATTAACGTAGAACAAAATCTTTTTCAGAGAAAGGAAAATGGTAAAACCAGAGGACATAATTTGAGGTTGAGGGGTGGTAGATTCAAAGGCAATGTTAGGAAATTCTACTTTACGGAGAGGGTGGTGGATGCCTAGAATGCGCTCCCGAGAGAGGTGGTGGAGAGTAAAACTGTGACTGAGTTCAAAGAAGCGTGGGATGAACACAAAGGATCTAGAATCAGAAAATAAGATTAAATACTGAATAGAGAATGACACGGTGGCAGTTTACCCGCGGCTACTGCGATAAGCCGCGGGTAACCCGCCAAAAACGGGGAATGAAAATTAGCAGCCTCTGCGGGGATGGGGACAAGGCTATCACCGCCCCGTGGAGCGGTGAATGGTCTTGTCACCGCAGTGAGGCATAAAGGATCGTACGGTCCCCGCAGCCCCCACCCGCCCGTCGGCTCGATCGTTTAACCAGCTTCCTCTCTCCACCTCACCTTAGTTTGCCGGCTTTCTTTTTCGGCGACCGGAACGCTTTCAAAAGAGCCGCGCATACGCGGCTGCTCAGTATTCAATCTTCTGCTCTGATCCAACCGGAAACAGGAAGTTGCAGCAGAGCAGAAGATTGAACTTTGAGCAGCCGCGCATGCGCGGCTCTTTGAAAGCGTGCCGGTCGCCGAAAAAGAAAACCGGCAAACTAAGGAGAGCTGGAGAGCAGTAGTGTACCAAGGGGGGGGGGGGCGGGAGGGGCGAAAAAGGGAATGGCGCCAGGCCTTGGAGCACCGAGGCAGACCGCTTCTCCCCCCTCCAAGCCGAACCCCCGCTGACCCTCCTATCTCTCCCCCCCAAGTGAACCTTTCCGACCCTCCCAGCGAAAGCAGAAAACCTCCCTCCAGTAGCGTCGGCTTTCTCCTCCCTCTGCCGCATCACTGATGACGTCATCAGTGACGCGGCAGAGGGAGGAGAAAGCCGTGAAGGAGGTTTGCTGCTCTCGCTGGGAGGGTCGGAAAGGTTCACGGGGGGGGAGATAGGGTCAGCGGGGGTTCGGCTGGGAGGGGGGAGAAGCGGTCTGCCTCGGTGCTCCATTACCTTCTTTGGGCAGCAGCAGCGTTTACAATTTGCTGCTGTTGCAGGCTTCAGGCCTTGTTCTCTGCCGGGTCCTGCTTACTTCCTGTTTTCATGAAGACAGGACCCGACAGAGGAAGGCCTGAAGCGGGCAACAGGAGTGAATTGTGAATGCTGCTGCTGCTGGATGAAGTTCAGGACATCGGGGAAGGAGCAGGGAGAAATCGGCTGCTGGCTTGGGGGTGAGGGTAGGGAAAGAATCGTGGAAGTGGAGAAATTGGCACGATGGCTTTGTGGGGGCTAGGGGGAGAGAGAAAGAAAGGAAAAAATAAAGAGGGGGGCCAGTGGGAGAGAGAAAGAAAGGCAGAAATAAAGAGGGGTCAGGGGGAGAGAGAAAGAAAGGCAGAAAGAAAGAGGGGGACCAAGGGGAGAGAGAAAGAAAGGCAGAAAGAAAGAGGGGGTCAAGAGGGGGAGAAAGAAAGGCAGAAAGAAAGAGGAGGGCCAGGGGGAGAGAGAAATAAAGAGGGAGGCCAAGGGAAGAGAGAAAGAAAGGCAGAAATAAAGAGGGGGGCCAGAGGGAGAGAGAAAGAAAGGCAGAAAGAAAGAGGAGGGCCAGGGGGAGAGAGAAATAAAGAGGGAGGCCAGGGGGAGAGAGAAAGAAAGGCAGAAATAAAGAGGGGAGCCAGGGGGAGAGAGAAAGAAAGAGGGGGGGGGCAGGAGAAGAAACAAGAAGGATCAGAAGAAGGACCAGAGACTCATGAAATCACCAGACAAAAAGGTAGGAAAAATGATTTTATCACTTAGTGATCAAAATGTGTCCGTTTTGAGAATTTATATATGCTGTCTATATTTTGCACTATGGCCCCCTTTTACTAAAACGCAATAGCGGTTTTTAGCGCAGGGACCTATGAGCATCGAGAGCAGCGTAGGGCATTCAGCGCAGCTCCCTGCGCTAAAAACCGCTATTGCAGTTTAGTAAAAAGGGAGGGGGAATATTTGTCTATTTTTGTATAGTTGTTACTGAGGTGACATTGCATAAAGTCATCTGCCTTGACCTCTTTGAAAACCCGCGGAATATAAATGATAATTAACATTTTCTCTGCGTACAGCGTGCTTTGTGTTTTTAAGATTTTATTGTTGGTAGATCATTTTGACTTGGCCACAAAGGTAAGGGGGAGGGAGGGAGGGGAGCTGCTGAAAGACATCTAGTAATCCTTGCAGGCTTGACTGTGCAGGGAATTATTTTTGTAAAATCATGTTTTGTTATGTGACTGGCATTATCTAGACTTTAATTTCTATGAATGAATAGAATGAAAATGATATAAAATTACTTGCTTGCGGGGACCGCGTGTTCCGGCTCACACAAGGAAGGAGGGGGTGAAAGGGAAAAAGTTTCTCTTCCTTGGAAATAGATTCTGAAGTGACCTCATCAAAGAAGACCAGCACCAAATGTACAAGAAATCCCTTAAACAATGTCAAAAGAGACCAAAATAGAAAACTGCTACTGCCTTGAGACTCCATTATTGAAGGAATCAATTTGAAATCACAGAAGAGACAGGAAAAGGTTAAATGCCTCATGGAATCCTCAGGTACAAAACACAAACCAAATTGTGAATGAAATCAGAGCAGACAGTAAGAATTATAAAATTGATGTCATTATCCATCTGGAAAAAAAGGCGTACTAAAAATAATGCCTCAGCAATACAATTTTCAGAAGTTCTATTTGCTCATGGTAAGGGAGAAGAGAGACTGCTAGTGATGGTGGGGGGACTGATAGAAGATATGAAGGAAGGGTGGTAGAAAGGAACAGATGGTAAAGGAGGGAGGGAAGGGTGGTGGTGGAAAGGAATAGAACAGACATTGAAAGAGGGTAGAGAGGAACAGACCCTGAAAGGAAATGTGGAAGGCAGAGTGGGGAGAAGATGCTGGAAGGGAAGAAGACAGATGCCAGACTATGGGGGAGCGGAGGGAAGAAGATGGGTGCTAGACGGGGATGGTGACGGGGCGGTGAATGGGATGGCAGTGGCGGTGACGGGGCGGTGAAAGGGATGGCGGTGACGGTGACGGGGCGGTGAAGGGAACGGCGGTGATAGGGCGGTGCAGAGGATGGTGGGCCGGGGACGGTGCAGTGACGGGGACAGATTTTTTCCCCGTGTCATTCTCTAATACTGAACTAAGGCCAGTACTGGGCAGACTTGCACTGTCTGTGTCTGTATATGGCCGTTTGGTGGAGGATGGGCTGGGGAGGACTTCAATGGCTGGGAGGGTGTAGATGGGCTAGAGTAAGTCTTAACAGAGATTTTGGCAGTTGGAACCCATGCACAGTACAGGGTAAAGCTTTGGATTCTTGCCCAGAAATAGCTAAGAAGAAAAAATTAAAAAATTTAAATTGAATCAGGTTGGGCAGACTGGATGGACCATTCGGGTCTTTATCTGCCGTCATCTACTATGTTACTATTTATGCACTTGGAAAAAGTAGGTACACTGAAAGATTGTACCTACTTTTATGTGGATCGTGTAAAGGAGTTGTAAGGTGGACAAACTTGAAACAGTAGACCAGGCATGGTGCCTATTGAAAAATACTATTGCAGAAGCACAAGATCTCTACATTCCGAGGATTTCCAAAGATCGGAGAACTAAAGGCAAAGGAGAACCGGCATGGCTTACCATACAGGTGAAGGAAGCCATAAAAGAAAAGAAGGACTCTTTCAAAAAATGGAAATGCACGAAGACAACCGAAGCCTGGAACAAACATAAAGATGAACAGAAGAAATGTCACAAGGCGGTGAGGGATGCAAAATAGGACTATGAGGAAAAAATAGCCCGGGAGGCCAAAAACTTCAAGCCCTTCTTTAGATACGTGAAAGGGAAAAAACCTGCAAAAGAGGCAGTGGGACCCCTGGACGACATGGGAAGAAAAGGGTACATCAAGGAAGATAAACAAATCGCAGACAAACTAAATTCCTTCTTTGCGTCTGTCTTTACGAAGGAGGACACCTCAACAATACCTGAAGTGGAGAAACTGTTTACAGGAGAAATAAAGGACAGCCTCACCACAGTTGAAGTGAACTTAGATCAGATATACTACCAGATCGACAAACTTAAAAGTGACAAATCCCCTGGACCGGATGAAATTCACCCGAGAGTCTTGAAGGAATTGAAGGTCGAAATCGGAGAGTTACTGCAAAAACTTGCAAACCTGTCAATCAGAACTGGTCAGATACCAGACGACTGGAGGAAAGCGAACGTCACGCCAATTTTCAAAAAAGAATCGAGAGGAGAACCGGGCAACTATAGACCTGTGAGTCTTACATCTGTCCCCGGCAAGATGATTGAATCACTGATCAAGGATAGCATAGTTCAGCACTTGGACACACACGACTTGATGAAACCCAGTCAACATGGATTCAGGAAAGGGAAATCGTGTTTGACGAATTTACTCCAATTCTTTGAGACCGTGAACAAGCAAATTGATAGTGGAAAGCCGGTGGACATAATATACTTGGACTTCCAGAAAGCATTTGACAAAGTTCCACACAAAAGACTTCTTAGGAAACTACAAAGCCATGGCATAGAGGGAGATATACAAAGATGGATAGGCAAATGGCTGGAAAACAGGAAGCAGAGAGTGGGCATAAATGGGAAGTTCTCCGACTGGGAGAAAGTGACTAGTGGTGTACCCCAGGGCTCGGTACTTGGGCCGATCCTTTTTAATATTTATATCAATGACCTGGAAAACGGAACATCCAGTGAGATCATCAAGTTTGCAGACGACACAAAACTCTGCCGAGCAATCAGATCGCAGGAGGACAGTGAGGAACTCCAGAGCGATTTGTGTCGGTTAGAAAAATGGGCGGAGAAATGGCAGATGAAGTTCAACGTGGAGAAATGCAAGGTAATGCATTTAGGCAGTAAAAATAAGGAATACGAGTACAGAATGTCAGGTGCAACTCTGGGAAAAAGTGAACAAGAAAGGGATCTGGGTGTACTGATAGATAGGACCCTGAAGCCGTCGGCACAATGCGCGGCAGCGGCAAATAAGGCAAATAGAATGTTGGGCATGATAAAGAAAGGAATCTCGAGTAGATCGGAGAAAGTTATAATGCCGCTTTATAGGGCAATGGTCAGACCCCACTTGGAATACTGCGTCCAACATTGGTCTCCCTACTTAAAGAAGGATATAAAACTGCTGGAGAGGGTGCAGAGACGAGCAACTAAACTAGTGAAGGGTATGGAGAAACTGGAATATGAGGATCGACTTAAAACACTGGGATTGTTCTCCCTTGAGAAAAGGAGACTGCGTGGGGATATGATCGAGACCTTCAAAATACTGAAAGGAATCGACAAAATAGAGCAGAAAAAACTATTTACATTGTCCAATTTGACACGGACAAGAGGACATGAAATGAAGCTAAGGGGGGGCAAGTTCAGGACTAATATCAGGAAGTTCTGCTTCACACAGAGAGTGGTTGACATCTGGAATACTCTCCCAGGGGAGATTATTGCGGAATCGACAGTCCTAGGCTTCAAAAGCAAACTAGATGCATATCTCCTTGAGAGAGGCATATGGTTGGCTATAAAATAAGCCAGGTGTATACCTAGCAGGGCCTCCGCGTGTGCGGATCGCCGGACTTGATGGACCGAAGGTCTGATCCGGAGATGGCGCTTCTTATGTTCTTATGTTCTTAAGAGTCATAGTTTGTATGGCATGGGGACAAAATTGGCAATGTCTGTCCATATTTTATAAAATATTAATTTTTGAGACCTCAGTACTGTCTTTCAGTTCAAAAAGATGTCCAAAGCAGTGTACAGTCAATCAAAATAAACACATGATTAAAAAGAAACAGCAATAACAAGTTAATCAACCCCACCAGTCTATAAAACTGAATGATTACTTGGCTTATTTCCTGAAATAACCAAGCCTTGATCTTTCTCCAAGAGATAAACAATTTTTTTCTCTCTGAATGGCTGTCAGAAGTTTATTCCATAGGGGAGGTGGTATAACTGAAAAGATTTGTAGATCCTATACCTGGCATTCCATGCCACCTGAATAGAAAGAAGCACCAAACACTCTGCTTAGAACTAAGAACTCGGCTTTGGCTCATAGTGAATTAATTTTTGCTTTGAATAATTAGGTCTGTTATTTTAAAGGGCATTAAATGCTAAAATCAGTATTTTAAATAGTGCATGCTACACTACTGGAATTGAAGGTTCAAAATTGGAAAGCCCTAAGAGCAGCATTCTGATTAACCTGTACATTCACACATTTGGAGCAGTCACTGTTCCATCTTTATAGAATAGTATATCCTTGTACCTTCGGAAAAACTCCTCTATTGCTAAATTTTATCTAACTTAAAAACATTTATATTCCAGGATGCATTTGAATGTTAATATTGTTTATGCCTCGACTGTCTGTCAGGATTTTTAATACCCTCCCTATTGTGTTTCCCTTTTGATATGTCTATTTCCTATTGTCTATTGTACTTCTCTCCCCTTTATCCCTACTTTTGTGTTAGCCTGTCTCGGTTATTGTGATTACCTTTTAATTTTAGTTCTGAAATCATGTACACCGCTTAGATATTTGATAAGCGGTATATCAAATTTTAATAAATTTGAAACTTGATATGCATTTCCACACAAAGATTTGTGAATTGCTATGACTAGCTCTGGGTGCCTATTTTACAAAGGCAAATAGGCACTTAGGTTGCCTTTGTATCTTTTTCCAGTTTTGGCTGTTATAAAATATTCCTCTCCACCATACACACACACATACACCTGTTTTAGCTTTTGCTGTGCCTACTGTTTCATGTGGTAGCAGGTTTGTACCTAACTGCTACATGTCATTCTTTGATAGCTTCTTTTGTACAGATTAAGTTAATAATATTGTTTGTGTCCAGGTTCCGGAAATCCGAGATGAAGAGTCATATGGGACAGACACCAGTAACACATTAGAGTGGAAACCTTCACGCCCAGTCAGCCGAAGCAGTTCTGGAGCCTCAGGGACCTCTCAGCGAAAATGCATCTCTGCCCTTTCACCCCAGGTATCCAGTGTGCTCCCTGTTGTGGTGTTTTCCTCTGATGCTAGATTGTGCTAAATTGTTTCTTAGATTCATTTTATTGAATATACCACTTTCCACACTTCAGGCTGATGCAACAGACAGGGAGCTCAAGTATCCCAACACAGGGAAGGCATACAAGATTGTCCTTGCTGGAGATGCTGCAGTTGGAAAGTCAAGTTTTCTAATGAGGCTTTGTAAGAACGAGTTTCGTGGAAACACCAGTGCTACACTGGGTATGTTGCCAATGCCATCTTTGTAAATGATAGAAATAGAAGCAACATTAATCATCAGGAATTTCTAATGTAAATGAAAAGTGAGGTACATGCTGACTTCATCAATGTTTTGCGCTGAGTTATTGAAATTTCTTCTGTTAAAGCTTTCTCTGATTATGGGAGCTAGAACTCTAGATATACGGTCTTATTGACCACAGATTTTTTTTTCAGGAGTCATAGAATGAGACAAAATGTACTGTATTGCTTGAGATCCTTAGAGCCTTGTAGCCATGGGTACTTTTCTTGTCTAGATCTTCTTTAACTCTGCTGTTGCATGTTTATACAGTTGTTTTTTTGTTTTCATTTCTGCTGCAGAGTCATTTGGAATCACTTGGCCTTTGGTATATGACTCATACCTCAAAACATACCCAAAACACACATTCCTAAATAACATTCATCAATTTTTGAGTCATTACACCTGGCACAAGAGTCTAGAGGTGTATAGTTATTGAAATGTTGTTTGAATAATAAGTCTTCAAGCCAACGAGGATATTAAATTAAAAGGAATTAAACTTGGTGGCTTCTAGATAATGGGCATTTCTTTTGTTTTTTTCTTCTCACTATATACCAATGTATACCAAATTTATTTTCTACATTATATCACTGGGTTTGCAGTCTTGCTGGAATAATATTTTGTCATTTAAATATATTTTATTGAGTTTCAAAATATTGAACAGTGCAATGTATAGATTAATAAACAGATAATAAAGCCTAAAAAACACATACATCATACAAATACCCATAAACAATCATTTTATCCCACCCACCCTTCCATAGGAGGGGCCTTAGGCGCCTGGGCCAATCAGGACCTAGAATCCTGTGGGTTGGGCAGGGGAGGGATGGGCCCGCCTCATTTTGATGGAGGCGGGCCTGCTGGCCGGATGATGCGATGACCCAACCGGCCAACTTGCGGGTAAGACTGAGGGGAGTTTCCAAGGTGGGGGGTTTTGTTGGGGGGGTCCGTGGAGGGGGATTGGGGCATTTTGATGGGGGGTCATTGGGGGGGGGATCCGACAGGAGAGGTTGGGTACCCTCCTGCCGGTGATCTTCGGGGGGTGGGGCCTAACGGCAGGAAGGGTTGAGCACCTTCCTGCTGGAGATTGTGGGTTCTGTGGGCAGGAGAGGTTGGGCACCCTGCCACGATCATCGAGAGTGGGGTGGATGGTCTACTGGCAGGAACGTCAGGAAGGGCGTCCTATACATTATCTGGGCCTTAGTGCGTAATTTCTTTACCACAATAAGTGATAATAAAATGCAAAACATGTTAATGTATGCAAAACTTTTAATTATTATACAAAACAAATAGCTTGTGTGAAACCTCCATAAGCTGCATTAATCATGGAGAGGTAATGCCATCTTTTCTCCCTGAGCTCCTGACACACAACCTGATTCTCCTGTGGAGCAAATTAAAGGGGCTAGTGTTTTTAAGTAAATTCAAAATCCCTTGTGGTATCTCTTTTCCAAAATGTATTCCCAACTTCCTCTTTTCCCTCCTCACTTGTAAGACTGTTCATATTTATTTATTGATTCAATTTTCTATACCATTCTCCCAGGGGAGCTCGGAATGATTTACATGAATTTATTCAGGTACTCAAACATTTTTCCCTGTCTGTCCTGGTGGACACCTACCAGAGGTCTCCCTTGTTGGTAGTGGGCAATGGGGAGGGGGCTCTCTTTGCTTCATCAACATTCCTCTAGATCAGTGTTTTTCAACCTTTTTTGGGCAAAGGCACACTTGTTTCATAGTAACATAGTAACATAGTAACATAGTAGATGACGGCAGATAAAGACCCGAATGGTCCATCCAGTCTGCCCAACCTGATTCAATTTAAATTTTTTTTTTTTTTTTTTTTTTTCCTTCTTAGCTATTTCTGGGCGAGAATCCAAAGCTCTACCCGGTACTGTGCCTGAGTTCCAACTGCCAAAATCTCCGTCAAGACCCACTCCAGCCCATCTACACCCTCCCAGCCATTGAAGCCCTCCCCAGCCCATCCTCCACCAAACGGCCATACACAGACACAGACCGTGCAAGTCTGTGAAAAAAATCATGAAAAAATCATGAAAAAAATCACGAGGCACACCACCATTAGAAAATGTTAAAAAATTTAACTCTGTGCCTATATTGACTATATATAAAGTAATTCACTTGAGTGCCACCGCCGCCATCGGGAACAGGCCGGCGCCAAGTTCTCCCTGCTTCTCTTCCCCGCGGGGCCGACCAACTCTCGCCATCCGTCGTCAATTCTAACGTCGGAGAGGACGTTCTAGGCCAGCCAGGCAGCGATTGGCTGGCCCAGAACGTCCTCTCCGACGTCAGAATTGACGCGAGTGGCGAGAGTTGGCCGGCCCCACAGGGAAAAGCAGGGAGAACTTGGCGCCGGCCTGTTCCCGATGGCGGCGGTGGCACTCAAGTGGCTAAAGAGCCGCAGTTTGCCGGCCTAGGGACAACACTGGAGGGTGGCCAGCTGTGCACCCCCTTGGGACGTAAACCCGGGGTGGGGCAGACCGCCCCCCCCACCCTGGTATGCCACTATCTGTACCTCACTCCCTCCCTATGACCAAAAATTCTCCTTTCTTCTATTCCCCGTGTACACAACCATCTCTTTCCCTCCCTTCCTCTCTCCAAAGTCCATGCCTTCTGTGTCCAAACACTCATTCCCTCCCCCACCTCAGCATCTCTTTCCCTCCCTTCCTCTCTCCCAAGTCCATTTCTTCTGTGTCCAAAAACGCATTCCCTCCCCCACCTCAGCATCTCTTTCCCTCCCTTCCTCTCTCCCAAGTCCATTTCTTCTGTGTCCAAAAACGCATTCCCTCCCCCACCTCAGCATCTCTTTCCCTCCCTTCCTCTCTCCCAAGTCCATGCCTTCTGTGTCCAAAAACCCATTCCCTCCCCCACCTCAGCATCTCTTTCCCTCCCTTCCTCTCTCCCAAGTTCATGCCTTGTGTCCATAACGCACTCCCTCCCCCCTTTTGTGTTCCGTGTTTGCCTCCCAGCCCATCTTTGCAACTTTCTCAGCAAAACGAAGCTCAAGCTGCGAGGCTTGTCTTCTGCTTCCTGCCTGCCCTGCCGCGCACAAATAGCCGAACGGAAGTATTCTCCGACGTCAGCGCTGACGTCGGAGGGCAGGCTTTGCTTAAGCCCTCCCTCCGACGTCAGCACTGACATCGGGGAACGCTTGCGATCGGCTATATGTTAGCTGCAGGGCAGGCAGGAACAGAAGACGAGCCTCGCGGCTCGAGATGTATTGAACTCCGCGGGTCCCCCGTCCAGCTCTCTCCTGTCCACGTGGGGCGGACCGCCCCTCTCCCTAGACTGTGGCCTAGGACCCTGGGGGAGCCCGGGCCCCCTGTCAGCTCCGGGCCCCTGAATGCAGGACTGGTGGTACTGCCCTGATGGCGGCCCTGACCGTACGGCACACCATGCAACATCTCGCAGCACACTAGTGTGCCGCGGAACAGCGATTGAAAAACACTGCTCTAGATCATCCTCCAAAAGAGTCTAATTTTCTCTCTTAGCAGCTGTCCCTTCTTCTTCGGGAGATAGAATCCTGTCTTCTCAATGCTATCAAAAGGGTTCCTCCTGCACAGAGGAACCAGGGTTTTTACTCTGCTATTTTCTCATTCCAAAGAAGATGGGAGGTCTGCGTCCAGTCTTGGACATCAGGGGCTCAATAAGTGTCTAGTGAAGGAAAAGTTTCGGATGTTATCCCTGGCAACTTTATATCGCCTCTTGGATTGCAATGACTTGCTTTGCTCTCTGGGTCTGAAAGAAGCCTACACTCACAAGGTGATTCACCATTATCAATACAAAGTACTACCCTTTGACCTTGCATCCTCTCCCAGAGTATTCACGAAGTGCCTGGTTGTATTGACAGCAGCACTATGGTCTTGGGGCCTTCAAGTCTTTCCCTACCTGGACGACTGGCTGATCAAGGACACTACCTCACAAGGGGTGACAGTAGCGACTTGCATGACAATGATATTTCTTCAACAGTTGGGTTTCTAAATCAATTTTCCCAAATCCCAACTTCAATCATCTCGAGCTCTGCTCGATACCATTCATCACAGGGTGTTTCTGCCGCAGCAAAGACAAGACAATTTGATTCAATTTTGCACTCAGACTTATCATCTGCTATCAATCTTAGCCAATCAAATGATGGTACTACTGTGTCACAGTGCATGTTACTCCATTTGCAAGACTGTGTCTCAGGATACCTCAATGGATTCTCACATCTCAGTGGTCTCAAGCACTCAACCCACTCTCTCTCTTCTTCGCTTCAACAGACACTGCAGTGCTGGATGAACTCTTCCAATCTGTCCAGAGGATTTTTGTTCCATACCCATCCTCATCAGAAAGTTCTGACCACGAACTCATCCACTTACGCTTATGGAGCTCATCTGGAGGGTCTTCACACACGAGGTCACTGGTCTCCCCAGGACCACCTTTGTCATATAAATCTGTTGAAACTCAGAGCAATCTTTTCAGCACATTGTCAGCAACACCATCCTCATTCGCATGGACAATCAGGTTGCGATGTATTCCATAAACAAGCAAGGAGGCACGGGGTCTCTCCGTCTTTTTCAGTAGGCCCAGAAGATTTGAACATGGGCCATTGCTTGCAATATATTCCTGAAAGCAATATATATTCAAGGGGGAACAGAAATTTATTGCAGACAGGCTCAGCAGGTTTCTTCACACGAGTGGTCCCTCAGTTCTGCATCACATCTTCTCTCAGAGGGGGACACCTCAGATAGACCTGTTTTTGTCCCCCAACAACCACAAACTGTCCCAGTTTTGCTCCCAGCAGTACTCTCCTCACCATCTGGAAGCGGATGCTTTCCTGCTTGCTTTCCTACTAGATTGGACTCACAAGTTTCTCTATGCTTTTCCTCCAATCTCCCTCATTCTCAAGATGCTTGTCAAAGAGTTCAAAGAAGCGTGGGATGAACACAGAAGATTTAGAATCAGAAAATAATATTAAAGATTGAACTAGGCCAGTTACTGGGCAGACTTGTACGGTCTGCGTCTATGTATGGCCGTTTGGAGGAGGATGGGCAGGGGAGGGCTTCAATGGCTGGGAGGGTGTAGATGGGCTGGAGTAAGTCTTAACAGAGATTTCGGCAGTTGGATCCCAAGCACAGTACCGGGTAAAGCTTTGGATTCTCGCCCAGAAATAGCTAAGAAGAAAAAAAAAAAAATTTAAATTGAATCAGGTTGGGCAGACTGGATGGACCATTCGGGTCTTTATCTGCCGTCATCTACTATGTTACTATGTATGTTACTATGTAAGCTTAAGCAGGAATCAGCTTATAGCTCCTCGATGGCCCAGACAACCTTGGTTTTCCTTACTACTTCAACTCAGTATGAAGGAATCAATACCTCTTCAAATTTCCCCATCTCTTTTCACACAGAATCACGGATCTCTTCTGCATCCCAATCTTCCAGCATTACATCTGATAGCTTGATATCTCTCGGTCTAACATCAACTGACTTTCATCTTTCTCACCCTGTCAGATTTTTTAAATTTAATTTTAAATTCTTTATTAATTTTCAAGACTTACCAAAAAGTGCAAACAAATAGGCATACAGATATAAACAATTAACAGCACTTGTACTTGCACAAATATTAAAACAAAATACCTTACACCCTGCCCCTTCCCTTACCCTCCCTCCCTATCTGGATGCGTGTGGAAAATTAAGAAATTCTGAGAATTAAGGATCTTACCCATTGATCAGTCCTCAATTTAACAAATGTTTCCCACGGACCCCATATTTCTTTAAACTTTTTATTGTTCCCCACCTATTCCGCATTCATTCTCTCATATCTGTAATATAAACACAATGTTTCCCACCAAAAGGAAAGGTTTAACCTGTCATAATTTTTCCAGTTCCTGGCTATCATTTGCATAGCAACCCCCATCATAATAAAAGAAGTCTGCTTTTATGTGTGTCGATTGGATTCTTAGGTCTCAATAACGTATGTCAATGACACAGAGACACCGAGAATCATATTAACTTTTCCCCATATTGATTTCCAGAAATTGAGTATCAAGGGACAATAAAACAACAAATGATCCAGTGTCCCTATATCAAGATAACAGTGCCAGCATCTATTTGACTTTGAACTATCCAACTTTAGTAAATGAACTGGTGTCCAGAAAATTCTATACAACAGAAAAAACCACAAGTTTGTCTCATAGATGCTGACGCTGTAGATCTCATCCTCCAAGTCCAAATCTATGGCCATTGTATAGCAGAAATATGCTGCTTTGTTTCAATATTCCAAATGTCTTTTAGGCTTGTTTTAGGTTTTTTGTCAGATATTCAGATATGAATTTGTACCACTTGGCAGCCTGATGCCCTTGCAAATAGTTCTCTCTCTTATGCTGCTGCTCCTCCTCCTCCTGGAAGAGAGGTCAGAGAATTAAATTATTTTGGAAAACACATATTCCAGTCTTCAGGGCTATTCGACAGAATTATGGACTACCAATTTCACATGTCCATTTATCTCAAATTATTGCTATAGCAATTATTTGACTTCAATCAATCCTTCAGATCACCTGAAACAATTCAAAACTCCAGAAGAGAGCAAAATTTATGTACTTACTGAATGCCAACTGAACCCTTTTTGGGTTTTGCCAGGCTTTTGTTTTTTATATATCCTTACTTCTTTAGAATCATGACCCTGACAGCTTGGAAGTCCCACATGTGAAAATATTATTCCTGCTTGTCCTCGGAGCAAGCAAAGATACTTACCTTGTAGCAGGTATATGTTCTCTCAACCCGCCCACCTCTCCTAGTTGAATCCTTATCTTTTTTTTTTTTATATTTATTACATTTCAATTATTTATATGTTCACAAATATCATTCCAAATAAGCAGTGTCTTAGATCTTTACAAAAAAGAAAAGAAGTTCCAAATAAACAGAATATTTTACATTGCTCAATTGTTAGTCCACAATATGTAGGGGAGATAGCTTTAAAAAGTCAGATAAATTATAATCATTATCAAATCTTCATAAGAAAACTGAATAGCATTCCTGATAACTAACCTAGTAATACATTTTTGAGCCTTCCTCCTGAGATTTAGCGGGGGTACTTGCAGAAATCACATCTTTACCCATTATAAACCTTGAAAGCTGTGATGACTCAAAAAAATATATATTTAACTCCTTGGAACTTAACACAACATTTACATGGAAACCTAAGTATGAAAGTACCCCCAAGTTTTAAGACCTGAGGCCTTAACAGGAGAAATTGCTTCCTCTTTTTTGGGTAACTCTGGAAACATCCAGATACATTCTAACTTTCTGATCTAGGAATAGTTTATCTTTATACTTAAAAAAGATTTTCAAAAGCCAATCTCTGTCCGAGTCCAGTGCGAACTGGACAAAAGTGTAGCAACTCTCACCTGCTCATAATCTGAGCTCTCCAAAATATTTGTTAAATTCAACATGTCCATTTCTGGGGCTTGTTGATCTTCAGGTGTTTTCTTCTTCCCTTCTAGGAGATAGTAAATTTTTGAAACTGGGGGATACGCATTTTGAGGAATCTTCAAGTTCTCTGTAAGATATCTCTTGAACATATCAAGAGCGGATGTAGTTTTTTGGAAAGTTAATTAGTCTCAAGTTCTTTCTTCTTGATGCGTTCTCCAACATTTCTAGTTTAAAGTTAATATTTCCATTGTCTTTCATCAATAATTGATTCTGTATCCCCATAGATTCCACTTTTTGTTTTTGTTCAGCTAAATTTATTTCAATTTTTTCAACTCTTTGCTGGGTATTCAATGATTCCGATAGTATTCCATAACAGTAAGTAGTCAAATTCTTCATCTTCCCAATGAGGATTGTAATTCAGAAATCGCTTCCCAAATAGAATTCAGGTCTACCACTGGGGGTTTCTTTAAAGGAGCTATCACAAAATTTACCACAGTCAATTTAGAGTTCACAGTACCTGCTGAGGAAACTTTTGAAAATAAGTTCTGCCATTCCTCCGCCAATTCCAGGAGTTCACGTGGTGAAAATTGTTCTTGGGAAACAGCTGATGCTCGTTGTGCAGCAAGAAGTTCTCCCTCTCTGCTGTCTGTCGACATCGCTGTCTCACTCCCCTCACTTGCTGTGCTGAACGACAACGGCCAGGGATGTGGCTGCACTGGCGTTCCTCGCTCCTCTGGAGAGAGGTTGACTGCCTCGAAGGAAGCCTGAGAGTCCTCCAACCAACTCTCACCTCGAGCCAAGGACATTTTCTCATCCAGTTCCACAGAATCCTTAGCTTTCTTACTGAACTGCAGGTCCCACGAGCTGATGTTGGGCGAGAAAGCACCAGCACAGGCAGGGTCCTATAACTGCCTTAAAATTTAAAGTGATAGTGTACCTGGTATGTGCCATAGTGGGTTCCAAGGATGACAAGTAAGAACATAAGAATTGCCGCTGCTGGGTCATGGTCCATCGTGCCCAGCAGTCTGCTCATGCGGCGGCCCTTAGGCCAAAGACCAGTGCCCTAATTGAGACTAGCCTTACCTGCGTATGTTCTGGTTCAGCAGGAACTTGTCTAAATTTGTCTTGAATCCCTGGAGGGTGTTTTCCCCTATAATAGCCTCCGGAAGAGCGTTCCAGTTTTCTACCACTCTCTGGGTGAAGAAGAACTTCCTTTTAACTTTAGAGAGTGCCCTCTCGTTCTCTCTACCTTGGAGAGGGTGAACAACCTGTCTCTATCTACTAAGGGCCTGTTTTACAAAGCTGTGCTAGCGGCTGCTGCGCGGTAACGGCACTGAAGCCCATAGAGATTTAAAGGGCTTCGGGGCTGTTGCCGCATGGCTTTGTAAAACAGGCTGTAAATCTACTGTCTATTCCCTTCATTATCTTGAATGTTTCGATCATGTCCCTGCTACAGGTAACTTTGGTTTCTCAGCTGTAGCAAATCAAACATTAATTTACTAAGGGATTCACTAAACTGTAATACTCAGGCTAGTGAGTTCCACAGTAAATTTATATGTGGTAAAATAGAGCAACAGTGTGCTGTTTTATACAGCTGTGTAACTATCCCTAAAAGTGGTTTCAATGTAAGCAGTGATTCATCTGACAAATTTTGAAAAATGGAAATTTTTTCTAGAGGCACAGATGTGCTTAGTACAGTAGAAATGAATGTAAGTCTCTAAGGTTAGAAACTGCTTGCCTTTTCTCTTATTAGTATTTAAATAGCATATCTGGCTTCATTGAAACACAACTTTGGCCATAAACAACAAAGATGGTTTGTTTGAAACAAACATGATTGTTCTGTCAAGTCTCAAAAATCTCTTGAAATTACAGATGCTTTCTTTTAATATTGGATTTTAGTTTGAGTTTTATAACAGAGCACAACTAGTTACTTCCATAGCATTGTTGCCTTATTAGTAAGTATCAAATCATAGAATTTAAGCATAAACAGGAGCTCCTCAATTTACCATATATACTCGAGTATAAGCCGACCTGAATATAAACCAAGGTAACCCCCCCCCCCAAAAAAGGAAAAAAGGCTGACTCTAATATATAAAATGTTGTGTGTGTGTTTAATATTCAGATACCCTGCTAGTCTCTACACCCAGTCCCCCTCCCTCCTTTCCTGCCCTGCCAGTCTCTGCACTCTGTACCACCTTCCTCCCTCCCTGCTGATGCATTGCAGGTCTCCCCTGAGTACCTTTGAAATCCCTGGTGGTTCAGCAATGGGCCAGGACAGGAGGGATCCCTCACGTCTCCTGTCCCAGGTAACTGTGATGACTTTTAACTCCCTTCTGCATCCCTCATGTACCTTTTGAAATCCCTGGTGGTCCAGCAGTAGGCTGTGACAGGAGGGATCCCTCCCACCTCCTGTCCCAGTCAACTGTGATGATTTTTAACTCCCTCCTGCCTTCTCTGCATACCTTTGAACTCCCTGGTGGTCCATTGGTGGGCTGGAATAGGAGTGGTTTTCCCACACTCCTGCCCCGTGATGAGTTGCTTGCAGCTCAGCACGGGGCAGGAGTGCAGGAAGACCACTCCTGCTCTGGCCCACCGCTAGACCGCCAGGGATTTCAAAGGTACACGGGGGAGGCGGGAGAGAGTTAAGTGGTCATAGTCAGCCAGAATAGGAAGCGGGAAGTACCCCTCCTGTCCCGGCCCACTGCTAGACCACCAGGGAGTTCAAAGGTACGCAGGGGAGGCAGAATGGAATTAAGTCATCTAAATCGGCTAGACAGGAGGCAGGAGGGATCCCTCCTGTCCCGGCTCATTGCTGGACCACCAGGTCTTATGTCAGGCCCAATGGGGGCCTGCAACAGGTCCGGGTTGGGGGTAGTTGGGCGCTGATCCGAATATAAACCGAGACCCCCCATTTATGGGCCATTATTTTGGCTTATAAATCTCAGCTTATATTCAAGTATACAGTCAAACCTCGGTTTGCGAGTGTTTTGCAAGACGAGCAAAACATTCTCGCAAAACTTGTCTCACAAACCGAGTGTTGACTCGATTTGCGAGCACCCCCCCCCGATAACTGGCATTGCTCCCCCTCGCTCGCAGAGGCCCCAATGCTCGAACTGGCATCCCCCCACGTGAACCGGTAGCCCCCACCCGAACAACTTGAACTCCCCCCCCCCCGTCTGGCACTGGCACGCAACCCACAGGACGTGCCGGTGCCGCTAGAAGATCTTCCTGCCTCTGCCGGGCCTTGAGCATGCATCTGCGCATGCTCAAGGCCTTCTAATTCTCCCTCTCGCCGAGATTCTTTGGGGGGGGGAGCAGTGCTGCTGGCCTCAGGGGGGGTGGGAACGTATCAAAGCGAGTTTCCATTATTTCAAATGGGGAAACTCGCTTTGATATTCGATTATTTTGGTTTACGAGCATGCTTCTGGAACGAATTATGCTCATAAACCAAGGTTCCACTGTATATGGTACTTCAGAGGCATGCCATAGACCGTGCTGATCTCAGATTTTCCTGATAGTTATTTAGATTAATTTTGTGTCATAGCAGTTACAGAATGGGTAAACTGTGGAAAAATATGTTGTATTCGTGTAGTTCAGTACTGCAAGATCAATGCATATCTACCGTGTTCCCCGAAAATAAGACAATTAATATATTAATTTTAGGCCCAAAAAACGCACTAGGTCTTATTTTTGGGGTATGCACATGATCATCTCTCCCTTCCTCTCCTTCACCCCAAATCTTCCTCGTTCCTTTCTCTCCCCCAAATGTGCAGCATCTTTACTCCCCTCCCTTTAATCCTTCGTGCAGCAGGACCCTTGCCCAGCTTCTATCCTTCCCTCCCTCCCATCCCTCGTGCAGCAGGATCCTTGTCCAGCTCCCCTTCCCTCCCTCCCATCCCTTGGTTAGCAGGACCCTTACCCAGCTTCTATCTTTCCCTCCCTCTCATCCCTCATGCAGCAGGACCCTTTCTTAGCTTCTATCCTTCCCTCCCTCTCATCCCTTGTGCAGCAGGACCCTTGCCCAGCTTCCCTTCCCTCCCTCCCTCCCATCCCTTGTGCAGCAGAACCTTTGAGCGAGCACCCCCCTCCCGAGCACCTGCCCCGCCGCCAAACTCCCATCCTTCCCTCCCTCCCATCCGAACCCCGCTGACTGTGAGCGAGCCCTACATACCTCCCTAAGCAGCATCGTGCCAGCAGCACTAAACAGGCTGCTTCAGCCTTGTCCGCCCATGAATTCACTCTGCCGTGTTCCTGATGATGTCATCAGTAACGCGGCAGGGTGAATTCATGGGCGGCCAAGACCGAAGCAGCCTGTTTGAGTGCTGCTGGGCCAACCCTGCTTAGGGAGGTATGTAGGGCTTGTTTGTGATTGGCAGGGTTCAGTTAGGAGGAAGGGAAGGATGGATGGGGGTAGTGCTACGCGGCGGGGGCGGGTGCTCGGGGGGAGGGGTGTGCTTGCTCAAGGGTTGTGCTGCACAAGGGATGGGAGGGAGGGAAAGGATACTACTGGCAAATCCCAGGACTAGGGCTTATTTTTGGGGTAGGGCTTATATTAAGACCTACCCTGAAAATCCTGTTAGGGCTTATTTTCGAGGAAACATGGTATATATGTTATAGTTCAACTGATCCTATTCAGTTATAGCCAGTGAAGCTATTAATAGCAAACCACTCAATACCATATAGCTTCAAACTAATACTTAACATAAGAAATCTATAAGTTTTTAAGAAGTGTATATGTTGCTGATCCAATCATATGTCAATATGGATCCTTCACATTTTCATTGGTCCAACTTTTATCATATATCAAAGTATATCAAAGTCTTCCATTCATCATTTATCTCTCAATAGTTCATACTTTTTTCTTTTTCAGTATTTCAGATTTTTAATTGTGTTTTGTAAGCCGTATTGATTTGTTGTAAATTATGATATATCAAAATTTTTAAAAAAAATTTATTTATTCAATTATGAATATACAAATTCCAATATATTTATAAAGAAAGAAGAGAGACTTACACACAAGTTAAATAGGAAGCAAAGAAAAGATAAAATAAAACTTAATATGAGATTATCAGTCTCTCTAATAAAGCCCACATTATGGGAGAAGCAATTAATATTCCATCATGAGATCTGATAGATATCAAAGGTAACATAAAAAATAATACCAGTAGTGCAGTGTTACATCTTCTACAAAATTTTAAGGACTACGTCCCTGTGGAGGAACTGGAAGGAATTACTTCATTTCCCTCTAAGAAAACCCATAACTGAGAAGGGTCAAAAAAATATACGAATGTTGATCCAAAAGGATCAAACATTTACAGGGATATCTAAGCTGAAATTTAGCTCCCAACGACAGTACGGAATGTCTCAATTGTAGGAACCCTTTCCTTCAGGTCTGAGTTAACTTTGAAACATCTGGGAACATGGAGATCTTTGAGTCCATAAAGGTCACTTCTTTAAGCCTAAAAAACAGCCTAAGAAGTGCCTCTTTGTCTTGCTGAAAGACAAAAGTCACCAGAAGTGTAGAGTATGAGATGGCTTTGTCCTCTGAGGTTTCTAATATTCTTGTTAAGTCCATTAGACTTGCTGGATCAGGTGAGATCTCAGGTTGAGAGACCTTCTTAGATACTGGAAGGTAATATATTCTGTGTAAAGGTGGAAGTCTAGACTCTGGGTATTTAAACGATTCCTTAAGAAATTTATAAAATAAATCTCAAATCTCTAGGAGACATTGCTAGTACTTTAGGAAAGTTAAGTATTCTCAAATTTAACATTTTAGTGTAATTTTCCATATTTTCAACTTTCCTCACTAACAATAATCTATCTTGCATTAAGGTAACTTGAGTCTTTTGTATCCCTTGAACCTGTTGGTCCAAATGATCCATTCTTATCCCCTGAGTCTTCATTCCATCCTGAAGAGACTCAATTCTTTTTTCCTGTTCTTTGACCAGAGGTAGAGTTCCTGCACACAGTTTGTATAACAAGTCTAATGCCTTCCAGATAGACTCCAAAGTGAACTCTGCTGGCCTTTCCAGCAGGGGAACTGCTGGAATCTGTCCTCCTATTGCTGGAGCCAGCTCTGCCCTCTTGACGATCATTTCTGCTGCCTGAGAATCCAGGGACGTTGGAAAGCTCTCCAGCTCAGCAAGGGAAACTGCATCCTGTCCCTTCTGAGCCGCCATAGTTTCCCTTTCTCGTGGCTGCTGGGGAGGGACTGGTCCTGCTGGACTAAGTGACATCTCGCTCCCAAACGCCGAAACCTCCCTTCGACTCGGCAAAGCCAGTTCGCCCCGGGGGAAGATGTAAGGAAGCTATCCATCGTCTCCTGTCTTCGCGGGGTAAGTTCAGGTTGCCGGGCTGTAGCAGCCACTCTTCCCCTTCTTTTAGGCATCAAGATAAAAATCTCGGTAAATGGAGATAGGAAACAATTCTGGCAGGAGAATGAATTGCTAGCACCCTCACTGCATGGCGGTCATCTTGCTTCCATGATATCAAAGGTATATATCAAATGTGAATAAACATTATCTTAATACATCTTCGAATCCATACTGATGAGATTCATCATAAAGAGCCCATGACATGACACTATGTTTTGCCCTTATAGCTGAATCAGGAAGTCAATTCTGTGATCCAAAATATTCCCGGTTAGGTCCATAAAATATATGATCATGATTTACTATCTCAAAAATAACTCACTCTCTTATCACTTCTCCGCTTACCGTACTCATGCTGCATCTCAAAATGACGATGGCATTTGACGTCAGCATATATATTCTCAAGCAACCAATCACCAATCTCAAATCAGCAACATCCAATCAAGTTCTTCATTCAACTCCCGTAGAGAAACTGTGTTTAATTCAAAAATGTAGTGCTGCTCTCTATAGTTTAATTTTTTCTTTTCATAGTTACCACCCTCACACCTACACTCTAAATCTATAATACACCATCTGATGTCAGAAATATCATGACCTTCTCCTTCCAATGCTGTACCAATGGTGCACAACATTTTGAGTATTGCTACATGATTTGTGTTCAGCATGATTTGTGTTCATTTAAGTGTATTTTAATTGGGCTTTTTGTCCAGCCAATATATATTAGTTGACAAGGACATATGATTGCATATATTACAAAAGAGAAGTTACAGTCAGTATTTCCATGTGTCTTTAGGGAATACTGTCCTTGAGGAATCACCAATTCAGCCCCCTCTGTGCACACCATTGGCACAAGCTACAGCTCTGTTGATGAAATTGTATTAAAGAGGGACAAACCCTGTTCTTAAATAAAGACATTAATTCATCAATCGTTTTATGACGTTTGTATGTGATTAGAAGAATTCCAAACTAACAGGTAATACACTCAAAATATGCCATTGGCATTTCAAAATATGTACAATCTCAGATCCAAGTTTAAAATAAGGTAAAACACAATTGATCTTGGAAGTCTTCAGAGTCTCTTCTATTATACTGAAGCAAAAACTCTCTTTGGGCAAATCTGGCACGAAGATATGCCTTCTTTACCATTTCCAGGGAGTACCCACCCTCCAGAAATCGGCTCTTCAGCATCAAAGATTGCATCTTAAATGATGGTAAATCAAAACAAATTCTTCTCAAATATAATAATTGCCTAATAGGTACGCTTTTTTTCAATTTACGAGGGTGGAAGCTATGAAATCTCAACCGGGTATTCTGATCAGAGGGCTTACAATGAAGTGTAGTTGCCAATTCAACATCGGTTTTACTTAGGTGAACATCCAAAAGATCGATTTTCTTAACATACAATGCAGAAAATTGCAAATTTGCATCTTGATAATTCAGCCATCTAAGGAAATCCAACAGGGATTCTTCAGTACTTGTCCAAATAAAAAATACATCATCCAGAAACCGCTTCCACACAGAAATAAGTGTGTGGCGTAGTGGTTGAAGCTACAGCCTCAGCACCCTGGGGTTGTGGGTTCAAACCCCGCGCTGTTCCTTGTGACCCTGGGCAAGTCACTTAATCCTTCATAGTCCCAGGTACGTTAGATAGATTGTGAGCCCACCGGGACAGATAGGGAAAATGCTTGAGTACCTGATTGTAAAAACCGCTTAGATAACCTTGATAGGCGGTATATAAAAAAAATCCGAATAAAACTTGAAACTTGAAAATACACTGATCGATATCAAACTCATTCTTCAACAAAGTAAACATATAAAGTAGCCACTGATGGAGAAAAGGAAGCCCCCATAATGACCATTTGGCGTTGTCAATAATATTTGCCATCAAAATAAAAATAGCTAAACGAGCCAACTCAATCAAAAAATCAGAGGGTATTCGTTAAGGAGAGGGTCTCTTATATATTATGTCACTAACAATTTTCAAAGCAACTTCATGTAGAGTCATTGTATACAGTGAAGTCATATCTAAAGTAACTAAATAATCTTCAGGTGAGATACTAACTATTTCATTCAAAGTATGCAAAAATTGAGAAGTATCTTGAAGGTACGAACGTACTCTTTTAGCTTCTAGTTTCAAGAATAACATCCAAAATCTTTGCTAGAAATTCCAGAACTGAACCCCTATTATTAACAATAGGGCGCCCAGGCAGTTTGTTTAAAGATTTGTGAATTTCAAGTAAGAAATATATAGTCATGTGAAAAAATAGGACACCCCATGAAATATTCAGTTCTTTCTTAAGAAATGTTTACATATCGATGTCAAATCATTTTTGATTTATCTCTGGAAAAGAAAGTGATGAAATTGCAGGTAAACAACAAAAGTTTCCTTGATTTACTCATGAAACAAAAGATATCCACAAAAATATGTACTCTGAGAAATAAATTAGGACACCCTACACCCTAATAGCTAGTGTTACCCCCTTTGGCTGAAATAACTGTAGTGAAATTCTTCTTGTAGTCATCTTCTAGTCTCTGACATCGGTCTGTGGAAAGTTTGGCCCACTCAATGCAGAATTCTTTCTGCTGTGAGATGTTTGAGGGGTTTCTTGTATGTACATCCTGTTTCAAATCACCCCACAGCATCTCAATGGGATTAAGATCAGGGCTTTGACTCGGCTACTCTAGGACTCTCCATTTCTTAGTTTCAGCCAGTCCTTGGTGGATTTACTGGTATGTTTTGGGTCATTGTCGTGTTGCAGGATCCAGTTCCGCTTCAGTTTTAATTTTCTTACAGATGGTCTCACATGTTCCTCAAGCACCCTCTGATACATGTTAGAATTCATGGTGGATTCTTTGATGGTGAGCTGGCCAGGTCCTAAGGCAGCAAAGCATCCCCAAGCAATGATGCTTCCACCTCCCTGCTTCACAGTTGGTATGAGGTACTTTTCCTGGAATGCTTTATTTGGTATATGCCAAACATGTCCTCTTTTCTGGTATCCATATAATTCAATTTTAGACTCATCTGTCCAGAAAAGTATTCCAGAAGTCCTGGTGTGTGTCTACATTCTCTCTGGCAAACTTTAGTCTGACCTTGATGTTTTTCTTAGAGAGCAAACGTTTCCTCCTTTGAGGTTTTTCTTACAGAGCAAAGGTTTCCTCCTTAGAGAGCAAAAGCACACCTCCCATGCATGTTTATTTATTTAATTAACAATTTATATACTTCATAAAACTATGCAGTTTACACATTGATTACATACATATTATCTTGGTCACCCTTTAATTGCTAAACATATGATAAAAAAAATAGACAAATTAGTTAAATTTGTGCAGTCTCTTTCTGATTGTAGAGGCATGCACTTTCACACAACAGTAGCAAGAAACTGCTGTAGGTCCCCTGATGACATTTTTTTTTTTTTTTTAGTTCAACATTTTAGGGGTTTTGGAAACTTCTTTTAGCATCTTGCGGTCTACTTGCTTGGATGGCCAGACCTGGGCATGTTGGCAGTTGTTTGGAAAGTCCTCCACTTGTACACTATTTTCCAGACCGTGGCATGGCTAATGTCAAATTCTTTGAGATCTTTTAAAATCACTTATCAAACTTATAAGCTGTTACAATCTTCTTTCTGAAGGCCTTAGACAGCCCTTTTGATCTCACCATGGTGTTCATGCTCACCACAGGAGTCATGAGCAAACCAAACTAAATGTCAGAGGTTTAAGTAGGGCAAACCTCCTTCAAAATTTTGAGTAACTGTGTTCTAATTATGTGCACCTGATGTGATAGACCTGTGTGTGATTTGAGCCACTTTAAGTGGGAGGATATGTGGGGGTATCCTAATTTATTCCTCAGTTAGAATTTTCCTTTTTGGTGGATATCTTTTGTTTCATGAGTAAATCAAGCAAAATTATTTTTTACCTGCAATTACATCACTTTCTTTTCCAGAGATAAATAAAAAAAGACTTGACATCAATATGTGAACATTTCTTAAGAAAGAACTGAATATTTCATGGGATGTCCTAATTTTTTCACATGACTGTATGTAAGGGGTCTTAGGATGTAATTCTTGTAAAAAAATTACGCCCCTTGGATGTTAAAAAAAATCTTTAGCTCTAAATTGTGCAAAGAGATCAGAAATTCTAGTTATCAACTCCATAGTTGGATCCACAGATAATATAACATAATTTTGTCAGTCATCCTGCTGTCTATAGACTTCTTCCAGATATTGTGAGGAGGATAATATTACAGTCGTTCAACTCTTGTCAGCTCGGGTAATCATCAGTCTCTTATAGCAACGCATTTATTTAAGCGCACTATATTTTCTGGTCATATTTAAAAACTGTATGCTTTCAGTTTATTTCTGTGTGGAAGCGTTTTCTGGATGATGTAATTTTTATTTGGACAAGCACTGAAAAATCCCTGTTGGATTTCCTTAGATGGCTGAATGATCAAGATGCAAATTTGCAATTTACTGCATTGTATGAAAAGAAAATCGATCTTTTGCATGTTCACAAACGTAAAACTGATTTTGAATTGGCAGCTACACTTCATCGTAAGCCCTCTGATCGGAATACATGGCTGAGATTTCATAGTTTCTATCCTTGTAAATTGAAAGAAGGCTTACCTGAAACGATCAGGTCCCAATTTGTATTAGCCTCGTTCTGCTGTCCTGACTACAGATGCATCCGGGGACACCTCTTTAGAAAGCAATCACACACACACACAAACGCACATGCAAATAGGCAAAAAGATGTCTCTCTCTTCTTTATTCAGAGTACTGCAGACACCTTTTATAGCATTTCACATGGGTCAGTTTTTTTAGCATATGATTGTAGGAAAGACCATTTATGGTAACAGGATACATAAAAGCAACTAGAAAAAGGTAGCAAACATAGGGGGGGGGAATAGTGGGAAGTTTCCATTATAGCATATAATACTATCTTGTCTAAGGTCTAGCAATGTTTCTTTTGTAATAAATGTTTCTTTTTTTAATTTTTTTTTAATTTATTGATTTTCATTTAAGTACATAAATGTGTTTAACAGGAAATTAACAGAAATTAATACATCCAATTCACTAATGGATTTAGAAATTAAATTAAGCCGAAATGGCTGTGGAATAATATACCGTAATACATAGTCCTCAAATTTTGGAAAAAGGAGGCAAGAAAGAAATTCTTCCAGGAAAGAAAAACACCTTATCAATATTATTATAGGAAATTAGAGCATTAACTTCGGCTTTAATTACAGACTTGAGTTACTTTATCATTCACTGGGGTGCAAAAGAAATCCCTTTCCGTTCTAAAAAGAAACGCAGCTGATCGGGATCATAAAATATATACTTATTATTCTGATACAATAGAAAACACTTGCATGGAAACCTTAACTGAAAAGAAGCACCCAATGAAATCACTTTATCACGATAACCTAAGAATTCTTTTCTTCTTAATTGTGTCCATTTGGAAACATCAGGATATACAAATATTCTTTCTCCTAGATAGGTAACTTGTTTTAAATTATAATAAAGCCTCAAAATTGAATCTTTATCCTGGTGAAAAACCAAAGAGACTATTAATGTAGCCCGTCCTGTTAATTCAATATCTGATGATTCCAATATTGATGAAATTTCTTTATCTGTAGTTACGTGTAACTCTCTTAGTATTCTTTTCAAAAAATAAATCTTCTTTAAAGAGGGCAGATGCCCGTCCGGTATTTTCAATGTTGAAGTTAGAAAATCATTAAAAATCTCCCTAGGTGTTTTGAATTTAGATATAGGAAAATTCAAAATCCTTAGGCCCCACCAGTAGGCGGAGCTTTGGGACGGATGGGCCAATCCGGCCTCATTCAGTCGTTGGCTGCCTGCCGGACAGGCGGGTTTGGCTCCCGTCTGTCCGGCCAACTACACAAAGGTACGGGGAAGGGGGGTTGAGGTGTCGTGGGGGTCGGCCAGGGGGGTCGCGGGTCGGCTGGGGGGGCGGTCGGAGGTTTTTTGGGGGGGCGGTTGTTGGGGGGAGGGGGGTTTGCGTCGAGGGCAGGAGGGCCTGGGATCCCTCCTGCCCGTAATGTAGTGCAGGGTGGGGGTAGGGGTCACCGTGGCTAGGAAGGTTTGGGCTCCCTCCTGGCCCGATATTGTCGGGGAGTTGGGGAGTCGGCGGGGCAAGAGGGCTTGGGCTCCCTTTTGCCCCGATTGTGTCGGGGGGGGGAAGAGGGCTTGAGCTCCCTCTTGCCCCGATCGTGTCAGGGGTGCCACGGTTGGCTGGGGCAAGAGAGCTTGAACACCCTCTTGCCCCGATCATGTCGGGGAGTCGGCAGGGCAAGAGGGCTTGACGATAGAGAAAGGGCGAACCACTGGAAGAGGAAGCAGCGCAGGCGCAGGGCTCATGGAAGGGCCGGGACCGCCAAGAGAAAGCAGCAAGACACCGGTAGGAGCTTCTACATGATGGGGGGGGGGGTCGGGAGGCTGTGGGGGTGCGAGCGGTCCTTCAGGGTGGGGGTGCGGGTGGGAGTGCGTGCAAGCGGTCCTTCGGGGTGGGGGTGCGAGTGGTCCTGCGGGGGGGGGTGAATCGGACGTCGCGGGGGGGCATCAGGCTTTCAGGGTGGGGACAGGACTTCAAGGGGGAGAGGAGAGTCGGGGCGGGCGAAAGGAGAGTCAGGGTGGCCAGAGGAGAGTCGGGCAGCATGCGCGGTATACGAGTGTGCGCGGTATATAAAAATTTCTGTACATAAATTTGTGTTTTCCGCGCGCTATACCCGTGTGCGCGTTTTACACTGGTGCGCGTTATCTACGTGAAAATACGGTATATCGACATATGATTGGATCAGAATTATATGCACTCTGAAGGTTCTGAGTGGTATTTATATCTGCTCTTATTATTTAAATGGAGCAGATATGTATTTTTGGTCATTGTGGCTTGGTAAATAGACCTGAAATTCATTTTCTCATTCTGACTCCTATTCAGAAGTAAGTATAATAATTCTGTATGTAAGCAGATTTAAGAGTAAGTCAGTTCTGAAAGGAAAAATTTTAATAGTCAATTAAGTTCTTAACGTTGAATTCACCTAAGCATTCAGGTTTATATTGATTACTGGAACTAATTACTATAGTTGTCTTTGTACAGAAATTAGTCAACCATTCATTCACTCAACTATATTCCTTGTTTTACTTTCATCATATATAGTTACATTACATGGAAAACAAATGTTAACAGTATTATTATTTATTACTTTAATAAAAGGTGTTGATTTTCAAATGAAGACATTGGTTGTTGATGGGGAGCCTACAGTGCTACAGCTATGGGATACAGCAGGACAAGAAAGGTGAAGATAAATCCATAAATATTAAACCTGACTCTACACTTGAATCATCTCAGGGTCATTGATAGGTACAGGGAGTATAAAAAAAATTACATGTCCTTCAGAAATTGACTGACATATCTTTGTACAGATATAAAGCTTTTGTTCAGAATTATCACTTTTATTTTAGTTTGTAATTCTAAGGGCCATTGCATCATTTCATATTATATTGCTTTGGAAGAGCCTGGTTTCCTTACATCAAATACTCAAACCACACTATTAATTGCCCACTTGAGTAACAGTGATATTCACTGATCAGAAACTTTTCAGAGAATCTTGTAGTAAGAATGATTATCCCAGGACAATCAGTCAGCATATTCTCACACATGGGTGACGTCACCGATGGAGCCCTGGTATGGACACTTGGAAAGTGGATCACAACTTTAAGATTCCAGAAAGTTCATGATTAGCCTGCACCGTGCATGCACAAGTGCCTTTCCGCACGGTCCCTCAGTTTCTTAGTTTCCGTGGAGTTAAGAAGATACTTTTCAACGGGCATTGAAAACTTTTTTGCCTTCCTGCTCTCACGTTTCTGATTTTTATTAGTATTTTTTGTGTATGTTTATTTAAACTTATCTATGTTGATTAAAAAAAAACCAAAACCAAAAACAGCTTCTTTTTTTCTCCCTCGCGGGTTTGGGCCTGGCAGGGCCTGTTTGTCCACCTTGGCCATCGATTTCAATTCCCATTGATGTCATGCCCGCTGATGGGATTCAAGAAGTGCGGTCGCTGTGCATGGCCCATCTCTGTGACTGACCCACATCACTGGTGTCTCCAGTGTTTAGGGCCAGAGCACTGTCCCAAGACCTGTACGCCTTGCTCCTCACTGCAAAAGAGAACTTTGAAAAACCGCCTTCTTCAACAACGAATGTTCGGTGTGGCCATGGAAGGGGAGCCAACATCAAGCCCAACACCGACAGCACCAAGCAAGATGACACTGTGCATTTCAACATTGGCAGAAGTACCTCGGGTGTCGCAACATCCACTAGGTAAGCCAGCTAAGAAGCCTTCCCCTACCCCATCTGGGACTTGGGTCAAATTGGCATTGAGTCAAGTCATGCCGACTTCAAATAAGTCCCTATTGCGCCTGGTCCTGATTTTGGTGAGTGCCTCAACATCAGCCACCTCATCACTGGACCGGAGCGCTGCACCAGTGGTACCGGCGAAAAAGCCAATGGTACCGATGCTCTCCCTTAAGCAAAAAATAGATAATTTGCTTCAGGAGGAGTTGGGTGAACATTTCCAAATGCTGGTGCCGACGCAGCTTATGTTCATGTTGACACCGACTCTCCCGGTGCGAGTCCAGTCCCAACAACTCACGACACTGACCGCACCTCAGACTGATGCTCCCTCGGTATGGAGGTTGACACAGGAGTCGATTGTTCAATCTCCAGGGCACCAGTCCTCGATACAAACATCTAGAGAGTTGACTCTGGTGCGGTCCCGGAAGGCCTCGTGCAAGACTAAACACATCGAGGTTTTGACACCAAGTATTCAACACCATCCCCATTCCATCCATGATTCGGATTTATTCGGAGACTCGGAGCAGGAACCACTCTCCACAGATGATGAAGATTCTTCTGCTATGGATTCACCTCAGCATTCTCCTCAAGGGCCCACTTCTTTTTCAGAGCGGCCATCTTTTTCAAGATTTCTACGTCAAATGTCAGAGGATCTTTAGATTATGACCAACCTCCTAAAGATCTGAAGCTTCCGCTACATGACATCTTGAGACAGACTTTCTATAAGAACCTTGAATCCCCTCTCTCCATTCCAGTGGCTCCTAAGATGTTGGACTCTTTGTATAGGGTAGTTCCTCTCCCAGGTTTTGCCAAACCTCAACTTCTCCATGAATCATTGGTGGTAGAATCCTCTTTAAAAAAAAGTCATTTGGAGCTAGTGTCTATGCGGTAGGGCAATGGCCAAATTTGGCAATTGCCTTTATCAGGATGCAATGTTGGCCTGCTTCCTCTTATCAGCGCAGATTTACTTCTAAACCTTCTCCTCCTCAACCTAGGAAGCAAAAGCAACAACCACGTCAGCAACCTAAACAACAGGCTGCTCAACAAAAGCCTGCACAGTCTTTTTCATGTGTTCTGCAGGAGCATAGCCACAGTTCCTATTCTCCAACCTTTGCCTCAGCCGATCGGAGGGCGGCTTCAATATTTCATCAACCGTTGGGAGCTCATTATTACAGAACTCTGGGTTCTAACATAACATAAGAACATAAGCAGTGCCTCTGTTGGGTCAGACCAGAGGTCCATCACGCCCAGCAGTCCGCTCATGCGGCGGCCCACCAAGTCCAGACCTAAATAGTAATCCTCTATCTGTACCCTTCAATCCCCTTTTCCTTCAGAAAATCATCCAATCCCTTCTTGAAACCCAGTAGCGTACTCTGTTGTATCACACCCTCTGGAAGCGCATTCCAGGTGTCCACCACCCTTTGGGTGAAGAAGAGCTTCCTAGCATTGGTTCTGAATCTGTCCCCTCTCAATTTTTCCGAATGCCCTCTCGTTCTTGTAGTTTTTGAAAGTTTGAAAAATCTGTCCCTCTCTACTTTCTCCATGCCCTTCATGATCTTGTAAGTCTCTATCATGTCCCCTCTAAGCCTCCGCTTCTCCAGGGAAAAGAGGCTCAGTTTCTCTAATCTTTCCACATATGAAAGGTTTTCCATACCCTTTATCAGTTGCATTGCTCTCCTCTGAACCCTCTCGAGTATCGCCATATCCTTTTTAAGGTACGGCGACCAATATTGGATGCAGTACTCCAGATGGGGGCGCACCATCGCCCGATACAATGGCAGGATAAATTCCTTCATTCTGGTTGTAATACCTTTCTTGATAATACCTAGCATTCTGTTTGCCTTCTTAGAGGCCGCTGTGCATTGTGCCGACGGCTTCATTGTTTTGTCCACCAGTACTCCTAAGTCCTTATCTAGGCTACTTTCACCCATCTAGACATCATTTGTCAGGGGTATGCTCTCCATTTTCATACTCTGCTGCCGAATCATCCTCCAAGAGAGTCTATTTCGGACCCTGCATAGCCCTCTCTTCTTCAGGAGATTCAATCCCTTCTTTGGAATGCCTTTGAAGAAGTTCCTCTATCTCAGCAACATCAGGGATTCTACTCCTTCTATTTCTTAATGCCAAAGAAGACGGGAGGACTATGGCCCATTCTGGATCTCAGAGATCTCAGCAAATTTCTAGTCAAGGAGTAGTTCCGGAAGCTCTCCCTTGCCCTCCTTTATCCTCTTCTGGATTGGAATGACTGGTTATGCTCTCTAGATCTCAGGGAAGCCTATACTCATATACCAATCCATCTGGCTTCCCGCAAATATCTTTGCTTTCAAGTGAATCAGCAACATTATCAGTACAAAGTGCTTCCTTTAGGCATGGCATCTTTTCCACAAATCTTTACGAAGCGCCTGATTGTAGTGGCTGCGTCTTTACGATCCCACTGTCTTCAGGTCTTTCCTTATCTGAACAACTGGTTGATCAAAGCTGTTTCATCTCAGGAAGTGGCTTTAGCAACATCTCAGACCATTTCCTTCCTTCAAGCTTTGGGATTCGAGTCAGTTTCCCCAAATCCCATTTCATTCTGGCACAACGTCTTCACTTCATTGGAGCTAATCTAGACACTACTTTCATGAGGGCGTTTCTTCCTCCAGATCATTTGAATGCTCTCCTCGTCCTCTGCCAGCAGCAGTTGACTGTTCAAACTATCTCTGCGAGACGCATGATGGTGCTCCTAGGCCACATGGCATCCACAGGTCATGTGGCACCTTTAGCAAGGCTGCATCTTTGCACTCCTCAGTGGACCCTTGCTTCTTAGTGGTTTCAACGACAGATTGTTTATCACAACATATCTCTGTGACATCATCTCTTCAGCAATTGCTTAAATGGTGGATGATATCCTCCAATCTATCCATGGGTTTTCTTTTTCACTTGCCTCCTCATCAACTGGTGCTAACGGATGCATCCCCTTATGCTTGGGGAGCGCACATGAATGATCTTCAAACCCAAGGATTTTGGTCAGCCAGGGATTGCAAATTTCACATCAATTTACTGGAATTCTGAGCGATATATTATGCTCTCAAAGCTTTCCAACATCTTTTGAGTCCTCAAATCCTCCTTCACACAGACAATCAAGTAGCAATGTACTATATAAACAAACAATGAGGCACAGGGTCTCTCCTGTTATGTCAGGAAGCCCAGAAAATTTGGTTATGGGCAACAGCTCGCAAACTTTTCTTAAAGGCTGTCTACATTCAAGGGAAGAATTCCCTAGCAGCCAACCTTAGCAGAATTCTTCAACTTCACAAATGGACTCTCAACTCTGCAGTTCTTCATCATATATTTGCTCAATGGAGCATTCCACAAGTGGACTTATTTGCAGCTCCCCATAATCACAAGTTACCCCAGATTTCCTCCAGACTTTACTCACCTCTCCATCTGGAAGCAGATACCTTCCTTCTGGATTGGACGAACATGTTTCTCTATGCATTTCCGCCCACTCCTTTCATATTGAAGGCTGTTCAAACTCAAACGAGAGTCAGCCACCATGATTCTCATTGTTCCTTGGTGGCCCAGACAGCATTGGTTCTCCCTTTTACTTCAACTCAGCTCCAAGGAGCGAATACCTCTCCAAATTTTTCCTACTCTGCTTACTCAGCATCAGGGATCTCTTCTACATCCCAACCTGCAATCATTATACCTGACAGCTTGGTTTCTCTCAGGCTGAATCTTTCTGAATTACATCTTTCTCAGCCTGTTTGACATATTATTGACGCCTCCAGGAAGTCAGCCACTCAACAGTGCTATCAACAAAAGTGGACTAGGTTTTCTTCCTAGTGTCTCCTTCATCTTCATGATCCAACTTCCTTGTCAGTGGAATTGGTGTTGGATTATCTATTCCATCTGTCTGACTCTTGTCTACATCTATTAGAGTCCATCTCGGTGCTATTACAGCTTTTCACCTGCCAGTAGAAGGAAAGCCTCCTTTGGTCTCCAGATTCATGAAAGGACTTTTCAATGTGAAACCACCTCTCAAACCTCCTCCAGTGGTCTGGGACCTTAATGTGGTTCTTTCCAGGATAATGAAGCCTTCATTTGAACCAATAGCCACAGTTCATCTCAAGTTTCTTACCTGGAAAGTTGTCTTTCTTATCTCGCTCACTTCTGCCAGGAGAGTCAGTGAGTTGCAAGTTTTGGTGGCAGATCCAGCCTTCACAGTTTGTCACCATGATAAAGTGGTTCTACACACACATCCAAAGTTTCTACTGAAAGTTGTGACGGAGTTTTATCTCAGTCAGTCAATTGTTCTCCCAGTTTTTTTCCCTAAGCCTCATTCTCATGCAGGAGAAACGGCTCTTCACACTCTGGACTGTAAGTGTGCTTTGGCCTATTACATTGACAGGACAAAGCCACACCACACATCCCCTCAACCCTTCGTCTCATTTGATCCTAACAAGTTGGGGCACCCTGTTTCTAAGAGAACGCTTTCCAACTGGGTAGCTGCCTGTATATCATTCTGCTATGCTCAGACTGGACTGCACCTGGAGAGTCGTGTCACAGCTCACAAAGTCCGAGCTATGGCAGCTTCTGTGGCATTCCTTAGATCTACTCCTATTGAGGAAATCTGTAAAGCTGCCACCTGGTCCTCAGTTCATACATTCACCTTGCATTATTGTCTGGAGTCTTTCTCCAGATGGGATGGGCACTTCGGCCAGTTAGTATAACAAAATTAATTTTCTTAAAGGCTAACACTCCCACCATCCCATTCTAGTTAGTTTGGAGGTCACCCATGTGGGAGAATATCCATGTGGGAGAATATGCTGCCTGCTTGTCCTGGGATAAAGTACGGTTACTTACCATTACAGGAGTTATCCAGGGACAGCAGGCAGATACTCTCACAACCCACCCACTTCCCCTGGTTGGCTTCTTAGCTGGCTTATCTGAGGGACTGCGCGCCTACGTCGGGTGGGAAGGCACTTGTGCAGTGCGGGCTAATTGCGAACGTTCTGGAATCTTAAAGTTGCAATCCACTTTCCAAGGCTCCGTCGGTGATGTCACCCATGTGTGAGAATATCTGCCTGTTGTCCCTGGATAACACCTGTTACGGTAAGTAACCGTGCTATTTCATTAAATTGATCTGAGACCGACTAGATTACCATACAGAAAACCTATTCCTATTTTTAAACTTGACTCCCAGAAAATATACCAGTATCCTCACTCCACCACCCTATGCTTGTCTTCGAGACTAAAGGGATGCTTTTGAATATTTTCAGAACATTACTAAGTTTGCATTCAACATGAAATAACTTCTAACTAACATTTGCAGTTTGTGTTTTTGCTCTGTAGGCAGATATATAAATTGTAAATATCCTGATGACTATCTCAAATGCAGATGAAAATGTTGAAAAATAAGATTAAATTGAATTTGATTGACAATAAGGGGCTCATAATTGAAAGAGAAAACCATCCAAAACCCGGCTTAAGTCGGCACTTGGACGATTATAAATGAAAGATGTCCAAGTGCCGATAATCCAAACAGGTTTTGGATGTGTTTACAAATGACCTAGGCCTTCATAGTGCCGTTGAATGACCATAGCTAAACGGGGCATGTCAGGAGGAGTGTCGAGGGCGGGAATTGGGCGTGACATGGACAGGCTTAAACTTAGTCATACTGCATGTATAACCAAAAGTTATACAGCACAGGATCGACGGAACTTGAACGTTGTGACTTAGACCATTTAAAACATGGTCTAAGTCACAAAAACCCACCTAAAGTAACCAGATAAGCACTGCAAACACATAATACAGACCCCCACACACTACCTCAGTGATCACCCACCCCACCCACCCTCATAAAAATATTAATCACAACTTGAAAATTGTGCCTCCAGAACATCATCACCTGGCAGCCTGGCATAGGAAAGCCTAGTCGTGCTGCACAGAGGAGTTTTAAGCCATTTTAGGGGTGGGTTAAGGACCCATGGAGAGGAGGACCCATGCCCATAAGCCCCTGTAATCACTGCATTGATATTGAAACATGTGCACTCCCCTATACACCCCCAAAACCCTTTTGTACTGGCATATAAGTGGCTCCTGCAGCCATAAGGGCTATTGGGGTGGTAGATAAGTGGGTCTAGGGGATTCTGGAGGTGGTTTGGGGGGCTCACCATGATCTATAAGGGAGTTGTAGTGAGATGAAGACATGGCACCCTTTTTGTGAAGTTACCCCACTATTTAGGTGCCATGTCTGGCTGTTCAGTCCATCACTTTGCAGACCCCTCCCACGTCCAACAGGGCTTGTTCTCTGCATTTTTGACTTGGACGAAAATGTGGTATAAAGATGGACGATTTAGCGACTTGGACAATCAGATCGGCAGGACATATACTTAGACGATTTTTGAAAGAGAAAAAAATTTGAACGTAGTTTTCAAAAATGTGTCCTAGGCTGTTTTTTACTTTGGACGACTTGCGACTTAGATGAAAACGGGCTTAGATGTTTTTTTCGATTATGCCCTTCACAAGATATAAGCAGATATACTTTGCATGCATCCTTGCTTAGTAAACTTGTTAATCCTAAACAAGGATTAATCATATCTATTATGTTTTCGGCAGTTATTAAAAGAGCGAGGGAAGGGGGGTGTCTTCACAGAGACAAACATACTTAAAACTGTACTGGCTGCCTAATCAAGAAATCTGAGCTGCAGCACTAACATCAATAAGGCATGAATATCATGGCACTTTAATATTGGCCACTTCTACCCTAAGCCTGAACAGCAAACACAATTGTCACACTTATAACTTGCTATAATTAGGCTTAATCAAATTTTTTTTTCCTTCCGTTCTCTCCCCTCCCCCCCAAGATTTCGAAGTATAGCAAAGTCATACTTTCGGAGAGCTGATGGTGTGTTGTTACTTTATGATATTTCATGTGAGAAGAGCTTCCTAAATATACGGGAATGGATAGATACGATTGAGGTAAGGACTTAAATTCTGGAAATAAAAACATAGATGGAACATGCTCTGTGATCCAGATATTTTTAAGGTTGACTCTAGAAACAAATAGGCTATTCAGTGGCACTTATCCAGTGAGAACTTCCTGGGTTAGAAGGGAGTTGTTTAGGCAGAGTTCATAGGCCCTAAATAGGAAGGAGGAGTCAGTCATCCTTAAGTGTAGCACCCGATTGCCAGATTTATAACTCGTGATACAGGATTCCAGCCTCAAGACTGTCACTGCAGTGAAAACTAGAAATAGTAGGCAGGTGTATTAAAATATAGGGGAAAATCCCCTGGTGGCTATAAATCAGTGGTCTCAAACTTGCGGCCCGCCAGGTACTATTTTAAGGCCCTCGGTATGTTTATCATAATCACAAAAGTAAAATAAAACAGTTTCTTGATCATATGTCTCTCTAGCTATAAATTACAATATTATTATTAAGACTTAGCCAAAAGGAAAGATTTATAAACTATAAAGATTTTTACCTCATGCAAAATTGTCATTTCTTTAATAAGACATTAACTATTTTTTTCTGAGACCCTCCAAGTACCTACAAATCCAAAATGTGGCCCTGCAAAGGGTTTGAGTTTGAGACCACTGCTACAAATGAAGGCTTCTGGGATTAGAATCCCAACAGTCAATCACATTCAGTAGGCTAAAAAATAACATAAGCCACATTTCCGATGTCCTTCCAGCTTTCTATCCTTCAAATTCTTAATTTCCAGGTTTAATTTCCCCCCCTTAAGAATTTTCAGTGTTTTTCTGTGCTTGTCTTATGCTTCCTTGAACTTTTGTATTTGCTATATTAAGAGGCTTTCCCGTGCAATCTCTGCATTTTACCCTGTTCTCTCATTATGACTCTTTTTCTATAGAATAATGTTTGCCTCTGCTCATCAGTTATACTTTTGAAGTATTTAAATGTTTCTATCATGTTTTTTTCTCATTTCCTACAGTGTATGCATATTGAGGTTGTTAAGCATGATTTTGTGGCGGTTATAGTAGCTCTGTTAAAAAAATCCATATGCTTTTTCAAAGCAATATTTGATATAATTTATAAAAGTTAAAAGTAAAGTAGGATTTGGTGTCTGTTTTAAAACAAGAGCATACTTTTAAAATGTTAACTTGTTTTAAAGTAGAAATTCAGCTGGGATAAACTTATCTGTCAGTGTGCAGTTTTCTCTTCAATCTCACAGAAGCCTTTATGAGGCTCCTCTGGATCAAACACATGTGCTGGCCCATGCTCCAAGTTGGTTGCAGCTAAAGCTGGCATTGAGGGAGAGGGGTGCAACCAGGGCAACTGTCTGGCCCCCATGTTACAGGGGGCCCCATCCTTTACCAAAAGAGAACATCTAGTGTATCAGGAATATGAATTTTAACCAATGGGTATTACCCTCCTTTACTGTGAAGTCTGTAGAGTGCTTAGTTTACATATTCTTCAGCTCCTCCTTCTCTCACTCTAGGCTTTGTTAAATTTCCTCAGTCTTACTCTCTACAGCAGGGGTGTCCAACCAACGGCCCACGGGCCACATGCGGCCCAGCAAGGAGTTTCGTGCGGCCCAAGAGTCTACAACGAAGTTGTGGGAGCTTCACTGTTCTGCTTGCATTTTCTTTATTTTTCAGGTTTTCTCCCATAAACGAGGCATTTGGTGCTACAGAGGCTCTCGATTCTCCGAGACATCTCTGGCTGCGAGAAGATACAGATTTTCAGGGCAGAGGTCCGTGGCTTGCAGTCATATGGTTTACATGATTCCTTTGTGACTGGCCTGCATTAACAGTCCGGAGACTCAGGGACTGTTCCCTTGGGAGTAGGCTCGCCCCAGGTTTTGTCATTAGTGGGCTTGAGTGCAGGCTGTGCGGCTTCCATGGCAATTTTATATCAAAATTGGGGCCAGTGGTATAGCGAGGGTGAGATGTGCCCGGAGCGGTGGCACCCCTCCCCCACCCTCTTCTCTGCCCCCTCCACATGCTTCTTCCCCGCCCCTGTACCTCTGTAACGTTCCAAGCGTGAGCAGCAACCCCCCAAGCTGCTGTTGCACCAGCGTTGGCTCTTCCTTTGACATCACTTGCTAAGCATGGGTTCAGGAAGTGACATCAGAGGAAGAGCCAATGCTGGCGCGACAGCAGGTTGGGGTTGCTGCTCACACCAGGAACGTTACAGGGGTATGGGGGAAGGGAAGTGGCGCACATGCGTGGCAGTGGGGGGGGGGTGGAGAGGAGGCTGGTGCCTGTGCCCTCACCAAGATGGTGCCCAGGGCGATCCACCCCTCTCCCCTCTTACTTACACCATTGATTGGGGCCGCTTCATTCCTTCCCTCACAATGTTGTGCGGGTTCCAGTTGGGGGCCTGAGGGTCCAGTCCCTCGGGGAGACTGGATAGTAGTCTAAAGAAACAAGCTGGTTTTCCTTTGTCAGACTTGTCTGAGGCAGAAATCTTCTCATACCTCTAACTAAAGGTTCTCTGTTAGCAGCTCCCAGCATCCAGTGGCACAGTGAGTAAGGCTATTACATCCTATGGGAAAATTGGGGTGGGGAGGGCAACGTTAATTTTCAAGTTTTCTGAGGCTAGGGACAGGGTCCCCCACCTCCAAAAAATACTCTTAATTTTTTGTGTTTCATTTTTGCCTTCATGGGCTGTTTTAAGCGCTAAAATGGTTATTTCAATGGCCATTTTGGATTTCCCAATTTGATTTTAAAAGCCTCCACCTGCCTCAAAACCACTTGTTTTTGATTTTAAAAGGGCATAGATCAGTGGTCTCAAACTCAAACCCCTTTCAGGGCCACATTTTGGATTTGTCGGTACTTGGAGGGCCTCAGAAAAAAATAGTTCATGTCTTATTAAAGAAATGACAATTTTGCATGAGGTAAAACTCTTTATAGATTATAAATCTTTCCTTTTGGCTAAGTCGTAATAATAATATTGTCATTTATAGCTAAAGAGACAGATGATCAAGAAACTGTTTTATTTTAGTTTTGTGATTATGATAAACATACCGAGGGCCTTAAAATAGTACCTGGCGGGCCGCATGTGGCCCCCGGGCCGCGTGTTTGAGACCACTGGCATAGATGGACTGCTCAGGTGCAGATCCTTTGGATTCATACCAGATTTGTGGCGGATGCTTGTTAGAGGGGGGTCATTTTTCCTTGTCTGCCATGGGAGGGGCGGGAGCTTTGGTCTTCACCCCTTTTCATGCCTTTGGGGGGGGATTGGAACCCCTATGTAATGTTTCCTGGGCCAGAAATTTCATCTGGAGCCAGAAAATGGAGAGTTTGTGTCCCCAATGAAGTGTAATACAATGAAGTGTAATGCAGCACACCAGTGGACAAACTCCAGCAGGCACCATGGAAGTCGTGCCAGGTACCTCCGGGCAACCTGGTCAGTACTTAGCTCCTGAATTCATACATATGTTGTAGAAGTTTTTTTTATGCTACAGAAGCTGGCCTGGTCCCTCAGTCTCGGTGAGAGTGGTGCCTGTGCTTCTTCCCACCAAGGGCGTGGGGTCCCCTAGTCTATGCCATGCTCAAGTGTCGGGGTCCCAGGCAGCAAAGGATTCAGTTGAAGATGGTTCAGAGTCTATACCTCTGCTTTCTCAATCAGGATCCTCTGTGCTTGGAGATTTAACATTTGAGCTTGGTGGGCCAGACCAGATAGCTGCCCAGGACCTTGGAGAGGCTGTTCAAGCCATCTACTCTATGGGGAATCATTACAGGATCTTTCCAGGAATTAAAGCTGGAGCAACCCCAGACCTCTGCTACTCAGTGCTAGCTCATAAGCAGCACACAAAGGCAACATGTTTTCGTTCGAATCCAAACTACCAGACATAACTGACCACCAGGGGGTCCTTGAGGGGCCCTTGAGTTTAGCCAAGTCTGTGACAAAGCTTTACCTGATGGATGCTGAGTTCCAGCAGCTGTTTACCGTAATACTCTAAAGGTGGATAACATAGTGGTGCAAGTTACTAAACTTACCTCCCCATTGAAGGGAATGGTTTTGAAGGACTTCGGGACTGCAGACTGAACTTTGTCATAAAGAGAGAATTTGAGGCCATGGTGCTAGGTCTAAAAGTGGCAGCATTGGCATCATTTGTTGCCTGAGCATGCCATTCAAAGCTCAGCTGATCTATAGTCCCAGATGACAGTAGTGACCTCCCAGTTCCTTCTGGTGGGGGTTGATTACTTAGCGGATGTGCCGTATGACTTTTTTAGGGCCTTGAGTAAAGTCTCTACATAACGTCATCTCTGCCCGCAGAATACTCTAGATCAGGCAATGGGCTGGAGTTTCAGCCTCTAGGCGACATTGAGCAAACTCCTCTTTAAAGGCTAGTTGCTGTTTGAAAAGGTTCTTGACAATCTGATGACCAGTGTGGTGGATCATAAGCTAAAGTCTTTACCGGACAGCAGACTGTAGGCCCTGCAAGGGTTCAGTCAGAAAAATTTTCGTGGCTTGACCTGGTTGTTAAAAACTATATCTTCAGTCTGTGAGGCTGAGTAGAAATGGGCCTGTTTGCTTCCAAAGACAACATGAAATATTTTGCTTTCTGCTCCTTATATCCAGCTCCTTGAAGAATTGTCTACAATGCCTTTCTGTCTCTTGGAATCATGGGCTGCTTTATGTGTTTCCTCTAATACCCAGAGTTCTCTCTTCCCCTTCTCCCCCCCCCCCCCAAAAAAAAAAAAGTTTGAGAGAAGGTTTGTGTATTCCTGGTAGCTGCAATGCTGGCCAAAATCCTGTGTAGAACGGGTAAAAGTGAATCAATTCTTTACTCTTTCAAAATTACGAAGTGCATTCTAAGTGCAGCTATGTAATTTTACATTAAAAATTATGGAATTGTATGGTTTAAGATGTAGTACAGTTCTGATTCTCTGTTCCTTGGGGACAATCAGACCTGATTGTGTCACACAGATGGTGTACTCAGGCCTTGGGAGGGAGAGAAGAACAGCTGCTGATATCATAATGAACCCTCATCAGCCAGTTAACAGTACTGAAGGTAGCCTGGGTTGGAGATGCTCCTCCATTCTTCAGGCAGATGAGGACTCCCTGGATAAGGGTATCTTATGAGGGGAAAGTGAAGATAGTGAGATTAGAGAATTTAAAATAGGTAAATATTTATTTATTTAAAACATTTTTAATCCACCTTTATCCAAGGTGGCTCACAGTATTACATACATTTTTCAGGATTTGCAGGACATAAAGATCCCATATATCAGCAAAAATCATAAGATTATACCATCTCAACCGCTCATTTACTACATTACTTCAATCAAGAAGCACAAATGATTTCTGAGCAAGGGGGTAAACGAATATGGGGTCCATTGACCAATTTTATTGAATCTAATTGAATACTGTTTCCCTTTACTTCTGGTTATAATTTTCACATCCAGGGAAGGGGGGTTGGTGGGAGGGAGAAGGATGGTATACAGGGACTGGTTTATTAATGATTTGTTAAGGTCATTGTATTGTATGATTATTCTGAGTGTATTGGAATCAGGGGGGCAGGGGTGAAAATTTTTCTTCTGCATTTTATTGATGGATGTAAGTGCTGTATTTTGTTTTAAATTACTTGTATAGATTCTTATATGCAGTGTTTTTAGACTGAAAATGAATAAAGATATTAAAAATAAGAAGCACAAATCTAATAACTGCAAAAAAAGATATTCAGAAAGTAAAATATTAACTCAAAAAGCAGAATAGGGGATTGAGGGGTATAGCTAGAGGGGTACTATAAAGGATAAAATGTCTTAAGTGAAAGAACACTACAGGTCATGGACCTGCGGGGCCGCCGCGAGTGCGGACTGCTGAGCACGATGGACCTATGGTCTGACTCGGCAGAGGCGATGCTTATGTTCTTATGTTCTTAAAAAAAGCTTGAACAAACAAATGGGCCTTAAGCAATTTTCTTTTTTTTTTTTTTAAATTCTTTATTCATTTTTAAAACTGAAAAAAGTGCCAAGTATACATACATATAATATCATAAAAACACAGCACTTATGTTTGTACATAAATATATTAGAAAATCACTTAGGGCTCCTTTTACAAAGGTGCGCTAGCGTTTCTAACGCACACACCGGATTAGCGCGTGCTAGCTGAAAATCTACCGCTGCTCAAAAGGAGGCGGTAGCAGCTAGCGCGCGGGGCAGTTTAGTGTGCGCTATTCCACGCGTTAAGGCCCTAGTGCGGCTTTGTAAAAGGAGCCCTTAATCCCTCCCATTTCCTACCCCCTCCCTGGATGTGTGAAGGAATCAGAAACCTTAAATAAAGATGCAATTTATTGTCTAACATAAACCTCTAATGGGCTCCAAATAGTTTTAAATCTTTTTCTAGTCCCCAATTGCTCTGATAACATCCTTTCATACCTGTAACTTTGACAAAGGGTTTCCCACCAAAACACAAGGTTTAGTCTGTCCCAGTTCTTCCAGTTTTTCAATATTAGCTGCATGGCCACTCCTGTCATGACAAGAAAAAGTCTATTTTTATTTATATTGATTGGACTTTTAGGTTTTAACAATGTCCCCAAAAGGGCCACGTCATATGATAATGGTATGGAAATGCCTAGTACCGTAGTAATTTCCCCCCATATAGATTTCCAAAAACTGAATATTAAGGGCCAATAGAACAACAGATGATCCAGTGTCCCTATTTCAAGATGACAGTGCCAGCATCTATTAGACTTGAACTATCTAACTTTTGCAAACGAACAGGGGGTCCAAAAAATTCTATACAACAGAAAAAAACAAGTTTGTCTCATAGATGCTGATGCTGTACATCTTATCCTCCAAGTCCAAATCCGTGGCCATTGAGAAGCAGAAATCTGTTGTTTTGTCTCAATGCTCCAAATGTCCCTTAGGCTTGTTTTTGGTTTCTTATTCAAATATTCTGATATTAATTTATACCACTTGGCGGCCTGATGCCCTAGGAAATCTGTCTGGAAACATAGGCCCGGTGAGCTATACTGATTTTCTAAATTGAAATAGATTTCTACAAAACCATAAGGTACTAGACCAGGGGTGTCAAAGTCCCTCCTCAAGGGCCGCAATTCAGTCGGGTTTTCAGGATTTCCCCAATGAATATGCATGAGATCCATGAACATACAATGAAAGCACTGCATGCAAATAGATCTCATGCATATTCATTGGGGAAATCCTAAAAACCCGACTGGATTGCGGCCTTTGAGGAGGGACTTTGACACCCCTGTACTAGACAATGCATTCCATATAAATGGTCCAGCTATAGAGAAACATGACTTTTTGGTCCATACATATCGTAAAATATTCCCCTTTGATGTGTCTAACAACCAACAATTCTGTGACCTCAGCATCCTTGGCGAAGTATATGGTGTTAGGCATTTTGCCAAATAATTTGGCAGGATGTCATAAATACCTTGTTGAACAATTTTCAAAACTTTGAATTGGATACAAAACAAAATTGGCAACCAGTGCAATCTTTTTAAAATAGGTGTAATCTGTTCGTATTGAGATACTCCAGCCAGTACACAGGAGTCCATATGTTAAGTGATCAGTCCCCAGTTGCAAACCTGCTTGCAGAAGTGTGACACTCACAGTTTTCCATACCTCCCTCATTCCCAGTAGAGTGGAGTGCCCCTTCAGTTTTTCCTTTTGCAAGGGGTGTTTCTGATCTGCTCTGTTTAGTTTTATTATTTTCAGTTGTAAGTTTTGTTGTTGAGGGTTTAGTACCCTGAGACCCATTATTTGGGGACTCTCTGCCTTGGAAAGGATGCAGGTTCCACAGCTTGCAGGGCAAACCCTTGGGTGAAACTGGAGCCAGCCTGCCATGTGCTACTTCAGGGCTCGGGGTCCGTTCCACTGGGAGCCAGCTCACCTTATGTATTTTTCAGAGGCTTGAGCATAGGTTGTAGGCTTTCTTTGTAACAACCCTCAAGATATTGGACTGCATATTTGGCCCCCCACCCTTGTCACGCTCTGAGGTTCAGTTGGGGTCGGCCCGAAGTATAGAAACCCAACCAGGTCGTGCATGTGCAAGACCGGAGGATTAGGACTTCGATGGGAAGATAGGACTTCAATGTGAAACCAAGGTGGCAAGGGAGCCCCTTCTGGTGATACAGACAGGTCGTGACCTGTTTGGGCCGCCGCGGGAGCGGACTGCCAGGCAGGATGGACCTATGGTCTGACCCGGCTGAGGCACTGCTTATGTTCTTATGTTCTTATTTCCTGGTTTGGTGCCTTTTCATTGAAGTTCTGAAGCAGAATTTTCTTTCCTTTCTCTCAGGCTGCAAGGAGAGCTGGCAGGCAGGCACCTTTACTGAGCAGTAAGTACAACCCCATTATTTCCTATGGGAAAATCATGGGAGGTCCAAATTTCGGAGGTCAGGGTTCAGGTCCCCCACCTCTAAAATCTCTATTTAGTGTTTTTTGGTTTTCTAAAAAGTCTCCATGGGCTGATTATGGCGTGATTTTTGTGGCAGTAGCCATCTTGGATTTTAAACAATCTTTTTTTCTGAAGCCTCTGTCTTCCTAAAAACCCCTCATTTTTTTACTAAAATCATCATGGATATACTCCTCAGGGTGTTTGGACACCATTTCATGTCAAGTTTTTTCTGGATGGCCAGCGACACACGCAAGGGAGGGGCGGGAGCCTCGGGCTTAGCCCCCTCCGTGTCCTCCAGGGCTGGGGAACTGCTTTGGGTATGGGTGATGGGGAAAAAAGTCCCACCTGGAGCCTGAATTTGGCGAAGGTGTGAAGCGAAGGCACTTGGAGTCTGTGGAATCCACGAAAGCCTAGTCAGAAGCCCTGTAGGGCTTCTTTATCTTGCCTGCACAAGGTTTTTCGACGGAATTTGTAAATCTTACATGGAGTTTTTAAGCATAGCCAGAAAACGCATCACCATTAGTCCTGGGAGTGTCTCCGCTTCCTGAGCCCTCTCCACCGAAGAACAAGCTGGCCTCAGTCCTAGTGACCACTCACAGCTGGACTGGCAGGATTAGATTGGACTCCATGTCTCTTTTGTCCCAGGGCTCGGAGGCTGTCCTGGAGAACTGCGGTTCTTGGTTAGGATCCAGCATCCAAGATGCATTTCTGGCACCCGACCAGGGTGACAACCCTTTGGTATGCAGCTGTTCAAATCTGTTCCTGTCCACCATTTTATAGCAGGAATTGAAGCTAGAGATGCAGCTTTCAACTTCTCAGTGCATGGTCATGAGTGGTTCCAATGCTCAGACCTCCTTTTTTCACTTGTTTCTGGACTTCACTGCCTTAGATACTGAGCAATGGGAGACACCAGAAGGCTCCCTCAGTGTGCAAAAGCTATTTCCAGGCTCTACCTAATGGCGCCGGAGTTCCAGCAGCTCTTTAATCAGCTTAAAGTGGATTCTGTGGTGGCTTATATCACCAAACACACAACTCTCCAAAGTGAGGAAGGCGTTATATTAAAGCAGGAGAGGAGAAGCATTTGCGGAGAGAGGCAAGCAGGGAGAGAGAAGCCAAAGGGGAGAAAGCGAGCAGAGGAGAGAACCAGAGACAGGAGACAGAGAGGGGAATCAGCGAGAGTTAGCTCCGCCCACCCCCTGATGTCGACCACCGAAGCTACTCTTCAAAAGGGGAGGGGCCAGCGGCGCTCAGCCGTTCAGTGCGTGTCGAAGGCAAGTTTTAAACGCTCCGAGCGCCTTTGCGAAGGGCCTTGAGAAGGGACAAGCCACCGCTAAAGGAGAGCAGAAGGAGACCATAGCAGATGCAGAGGGCACACAACCAGGCAGACACAGCAAGTACAGAGGACACACAACCATACACCACTAAAGGAGAGCAGAAGGAGACCACAGCATGCGCGGAGGACACATAGCCAGGCAGACACAGAGGACACAGCATGCGCGGAGGACACATAGCCAGGCAGACACAGAGGACACAGCAGGCGCAGAGGACAGCCAGGCAGACACAGAGGACAGACACAGAAGACATCCACAGCAGATCAGCAAGCAGGCAGCAATGGAAGCAGCAGACAGAAGCAAGATGTTGAGCTACCCAGTTTTCTGCACCATCTGCCTTATGTATGACTACCTCCCTTCTGGGAGGCAGTCTTACGTATGCGCTCGATGCCAGAGAACTGGAGAGCCTGAAGAAACAAGTCAGACTCCTGGAGGGTAGAATACTGGCACTGGAGGCACTTCAAGCAGTGGAAGAGGGAGACAGAGATACTTAGAACATCAAGACAGAGGACACCGTCGAGGAAGAAGTCTGAGAGCTGGAGAAGTTCATAGAGGAGGCATACAGGGAGGCTGTGGAAAATCACCATCAACAGTGGAACTGCCGAAATACACCTACGGAGAGTGTGGACCACCTGACGGACAACCACCACGAAGAAATGAGTGACACTACAGCAATGAAGGATATGGACCTGCGACTGGTGAGATGGACATACACCAGAGACACGGACCTGTGGCTGGAGAATCAAGAGAAGATAGAAAGGACAGCAATCGTTGCGGGGGACTCCTTCATCAGACAAATCGACAGCCACAGAGCGGGAGGAAGACTGGATCGACTGGTGACGCCTGCCGGGAGCCAAGATAGAAGACATAGTGAGCCGCATCGACAGGATCATCCACAGTGTGGAAGAAGAAGATATGGTGGTGGTGATCCATGTGGGGATGAACAATGTGAGCAAGAGGAACTACAACAGGGAAGTACTGAAGGACCAGTTCCAGATGCTAGGAAGGAAGCTGAAGACCAGAACCAGGATAGCATTCTCAGAGATCCTGCCGGTACCCAGGGCTGATGAGAAGAGGCAGATGGAGCTGCAAGCAGTAAACGAGTGGATGCGGCGCTGGTGTGAGGAAGAAGGATTACACTTCGTGCGCAACTGGACGGCGTTCTGGGGGAAGAGCAAGCTATACAGGAAGGACGGACTCCACCTCAGCAGAGACGGAATGAGGCTACTTGCAAGCAACATCAAGAGAGAAGTTGAGAAGTTTTTAAATTAGGAAGAAGAGGAAAGCCGACAGTGGATTGAGAGAGAGAGTCGATGGTTCGGGAACCGGTATACCTGGAGGATACTGTGCAAGAAGATAGAGGGAAAGACTCACCAGATCACAGGCAAGACAGATCGAAAAGGACACAAGAAGGAAGGAAATGCAAGAAAGGAACAGGTCACAAACTCAAGTGTATGTACACGAACGCAAGGAGCCTTAGGAATACGATGGGTGAATTAGAAGCTATGGCACAAAAAGATAACATTGAAGTCATAGGCATCACAGAAACATGGTGAACTGAGGAAAATGTCTGGACACTGTGCTACCGGGATACAAACTATACCGCAGAGATAGTGGCCCAAAAAGGTGGGGGCATTGCCATATACGTCAAAGATGGAATTGAATCTACCGGAGCGAACACACCACAACTGACGGATAAGTTAGAGTCTCTATGGGTCAAAATTCCAAGAACAAATGGCCTGGATATGAAGATTGGCATCTACTACCGACCCCAAGGGCAGTTCGAAGAAATTGACGGAGAAATGACAGACAAGATTAAATGCAACTGCAAGGGAAGCAACGCAGTTATCATGGATGACTTCAACTATCCGGGAACGGACTGAAACCTAGGCACCTCCGGCTGTGTTAGGGAGACCAAGTTCTTGGATGCTGTAGGCGATTGCTTCCTGGAACAACTTGTCAAGGAAAATACTAGAGGGAATGCAATTCTGGACTGAATTCTAAATGGCCTACGAGGACTGGCACAAGATGTACAAGTAGCTGGGAAACAGGAATCACAATATGATCTGCTTCGATCTGGATGCAGGGGAGAAACATCGGTCCAAAACGACAGCCACGGCACTGAACTTTCAAAAAGGGAATTACGAAGGGATGAGACTCATGGTAGGGAAGAAGATTAAGAAGAGGATAAGCACTGTAAAAACGCTAGGACACAGTCATCGAGGCGCAAAGTTGATATATATACCACGTATCAACAAGGGATCCAAGAGGAAAAAGAACAAAGAACATGGCTTACTGTAGAGGTGAAGGAAGCGATCAGAGACAAGAAAACATTGTTTAAGGAATGGAAAAGATCAAAAACGGACAAAAACTGGAACAAGCACAAACAACGCAGGTGCCATAAGGCAGTAAAAGGGGCCAAAAGGGACTACGAGGAAAAAAATAGCCAAGGAGGCGAAGAACTTCAAGCCGTTCTTTGGATATATTAAGGGGAAACGACATGTGAATGAAGCGGTGGGACCGTTGGATGACCATGGAATAAAGGGAGCGCTAAAGGAGGACAAAGCAATCGCTGACAAACTGAACACATTTTTTGCATCTATATTTACCAAAGAAGACTTACACAGCATACCGGAATCTATCAGGCTATATGCTGGAAACAAAGCCGGAAAGCTGACAGGATTGACGGTCAGTCTAGAGGAGGTGTGTAGACAGATTGATAGGCTTAAGAGCGATAAATCCCCGGGACCAGATGGCATCCATCCGAGGGTCATCAAGGAACTGTGAAAGGGGATATAGCTGAACTGCTTCAACTAATAGCCAATCTGTCAATTGAATTAGGAAAGATTCCAGAAGACTGGAAGATGGTGAATGTTACACCGATCTTCAAGAAAGGTTCGAGGGGAGATCCGGGAAATTATAGACCGGTGAGTCTGACTGCGGTACTGGGAAAGATGGTAGAGGCGCTGATAGAGGACCGCATCATTGATAACCTTGATGGACACGGGCTGATGAGGACCAGTCAGCACGGTTTTAGCAAAGGCAGATCGTGTTTTATGAACTTGCTGCACTTCTTTGAGGGAGTAAACAGACAGACAGACAAGGGCGACCCGGTATATATTGTGTATCAGGAATTTTAGAAGGCATTTGACAAGGTTCCTCATGAACGACTACTTCGGAAAATTGCGAGCCATGGAATCGAGGGTGAAATACTCACGTGGATTAAAATCTGGCTGGAGCATTGGAAACAGAGAGTGGGGTAAATGGACAATACTTGGACTGGAAGAGCATCACCAGTGGGGTGCCACAGGGCTCGGTGCTTGGACCCCTGCTCTTCAACATCTTTATAAACGATCTGGACATTGGTACAATGAGTGAGGTGATTAAATTTGCAGATGATACGAAGTTATTCAGAGTAGTGAAGACGCAGGGGGATTTCGAAGATCTGCAATGTGACATAATCAGGCTTGAGGATTGGGCATCAACATGGCAGATGAGGTTCAACGTGGATAAGTATACAGTGATGCATGTAGGTAACAAAAATCTCATGCACGAATACAGGATGTCCGTGGCGGTACTTGGAGAGACCTCCCAGGAAAGAGACTTTTGAGTTCTGATCGACAAGTCGATGAAGCCGTCCGTACAATGTGCGGCAGCGGCAAAAAGGGCGAACAGAATGCTAGGAATGATAAAGAAGGGGATCACGAACAGATCAGAGAGGGTTATCATGCCTCTGTACCGGGCCATGGTGCACACCAGTGCTCCCTCTAAGTGGGCGGGTGTTGTGAGCAAACTTTTTTCGCTGTGAGCTAAAAATATCGGGCGCCAGCAAGTTATGAGCCAACTCGCCCGATTCTCCTCTCGCCGCCCTGCCATCTGCCGTACGCCGTGCGCTGTGACGAGAACTTGTGCGCTGCGATGTAATATTTTGTGCGCCAGCACACGCCAGCGCACGCCAGCGCAGCTTAGCGGGAACACTGACTGCACACTCACCTGGAGTACTGCATCCAGCACTGGTCGCCATACATGAAGAAGGACACGGTACTACTCGAAATGGTCCAGAGAAGAGCGACTAAGATGGTTAAGGGGGCTGGAGGAGTTTCCCTACAGCAAAAGATTAGAGAAACTTGGCCTCTTCTCCCTCGAACAGAGGAGATTGAGAAGGAACATGATCGAAACATTCAAGGTACTGAAGGGAATAGACTTAGTAGATAAGGGCAGGTTGTTCACCCTCTCCAAGTTAGGGAGAACGAGAGGGCACCCTCTAAAATTGAAAGAGGATAGATTCCGTACGAACATAAGGAATTTCTTCTTCATCCAGAGAGTGGTAGAAAACTGGAATGCTCTGCCGGAGTCTGTCATAGGGAAAAGCACCCTCCAGGGATTCAAGACAAAGTTAGATAAGTTCCTGCTGAACCAGAACGCAGTTAGGGCTAGTCTCGGTTATGGCGCTGGTCTTTGACCTGAGGGCCACTGCGTGAGCGGACTGCTGAGCACGATGGACCCCGGGTCTGATCCAGCAGCGGCAATTCTTATGTTCTTAAAGGATGCTCAAGATCGCAAGGTGGACCTGGTTTTAAAGAGACAGTTTGAAATGCTAGCTTTGGGAATCGCAGCGGCATCATCAGTTGCAACATGGGCCTGTCACATCAGATTGAAACAGAACCTCTCTGATCCAAAGGATGTCTGCCCCCAGCTGGTGCTGGAAGGGGTAGATTACTTGGAGGACGCCCTATATAACAATATCAGGGTCCTGACTAAGGTGTCGGTGTATGTGGTCTCCGCCCGCAGAAAGCACTGGATGAGGCAATAGGCAGGTGAATCTGCCTCCCAAGCAACTTTAAGCAGACTGCCCTTCAAGGGCCGAATACTTTTCAGTAAAGGCCTAGACAACCTTATGTCCAGCGTGGCAGATCACGGCCCTAAGTCTCTGCCAGAGAGCAGACCTCGCTGCCCCCTGGAGGGAGGAGGTCATTTTTGTTCCTCTCGCCAGTATAACGCAGGTTCCTCCACTCTGAGATCTTTCCAAGGATACAGACAATTTGGCAATTCTAGATACCAGCAACCCAACCTCCCAAAAAGTCTCAATGATGCCAGGTTAGCTTCCCTACCTCTGTACATTGAGGGGAGGCTATTGGCAGTTTGGAGAGAGTTGGAACAGATTTCTTCAGACCGATGGGTATTAGACATCATCCGGGAGAGTCACAAGATTGAGTTTTATCATCCTCCTGCAGATTTGTTTCAAGATTCTCCAGCTGGAAGGTGGGACAAAGAGGCCAATGTTTGAGCAAAAGTTCAGAGCTTCTTGGGTATTCGAGCCATATAACCAGTAACTGAAGAAGAAGCGGGCTCCATATATGTCATTGTGGCCAAGAAAGAGACAGAAGACTGGAGTCCAATTTTGGATCTCAAGGCTGTAAATGCCTCTCTAAGGATCCTGTGTTTCCACATAGAAATGACCTGTTCGGTCATTGCAGCAGTGTCTTGCCTCTCTAGATCTGACAGAGGTGTACTTGCATATTCCCATTTTTCTGGGCACAGAAAATATTTGAGGTTTCATGTACTTCCGGAACATTTCCAGTTTGTAGCTCTCCTGTTTTGGTTGGTAACAGCTCCCTGCACTTTCACCAAGATAATGGTGGTGGTTGCGGCTCATCTCTTAAAAATGGGGGATCTGAGGGCACCCCTGTCTGGACAATTGGCTGATCAGAGCTCTGTCCAAGCCAGAATGTGAACAGGCAGTGCACTACAGTGGTTGGGCAAGATAGTCAACTTTAAGAAGAACCATCTAGAACCAACACAGAGTTTGGAATATCTGGGGATTCACTTCGACACCCCAAAGGGCTGCGTCTTTCTTCCTAGCCTTGCAAACAGAAACTCAGGAAACAAATCGTAGAGCTCTTAGTGATGCCAATTCCTACTGTCTCCAATAAAATGGCTGAAAAGTTTTTTAGACTTGTCTATAGAATTATGCCTTTACCAACATGAAATTAAGACAGTCCAGAATTTCTCACAGCTCCTACTATTATAACAATCATTAATTTAACCAGGAGCCGTCAGAAGCGGCACTCTATTAGGTGACAAGCACAGGTTTATAATAGAGTTTTGGAGCCGCTACGCTTCCTCATAGGTTCCAGTTAGTTTTTCTGTTCAATGTTTTATCCGTTTTTATGAAACATGTTTCATTTATAATAAATATAATTATAAACTTATCTTGTAACTCTGGTAAGGCATGTTGCCAAGAATTAAACCAGCTATTATTCTCTGCTCAAAAGAACACCATCGACGTGCATGTTTCATCTGCGTAAATATCCACAAACTGCTTCAGAGTGTATTAATTTTTTAATCACAAGTTTTACAGGGTAGACCAGCATATTCACCTAAGCGATTTCTCTAATTGGCTGGGCTCGATGGCAGCCTTCCTGGAGGTTGTTCCCTGGGCTAGGGCACATATGCGGCCTCTCCCGATGCTCTTCTATCTCGGTAGTACCCCCAGCATCATTCTCTTCAGATGCAGCTCCCCTGGATAGAGACCGCGAGGAACAGCTTTAAGCTGGTGGCCCAAGGAGACTCCTTGTCGAAGGGAATGCCTCTTTGAATCACATCATGAGTGACTCTTGCAACCAATGCCAGCCTGTTAAGCTGGGAAGCCCACTACATGGATTGCTCAGTTCAGGAGCAATGGACTCACCATTAGAAGGGGTGGTCTATAAGCTGTCTGGAGCTCCGAGCCATTCAGCTAACATTGAAAACTCTGGAAACAGTCCTGGAGAGAAAAGCAGTCAGTGTTTTCTGACAATGTCACAGCAGTAGCATATGTGAATAGACAGGGAAGCACCAGAAGTGCTCCTTTACGTCTGGAGGCTCAGATGCTGTTCTAGTGGGCGGAAACCCATCTACAAGCTCTTTCCACAGCCCACATAGCTGTGTTTAGGCTGATTTTCTCAGCCAGTAGTCTCTAGACCCAGGGGAATGGTCTATCTCCTAAAGGGTGTTCAAATTCATTGTTTATTGTTGGGGTAGACTGGTAATGGATTTAATAACTTCTGCCAAAAACTAAAAAATGTGGTACTTCTTCAGTTGAAGAGAGGAACTGCGAAGTTTAGGGTTGGATGCATTAGTTCAGCCCTGACCCAAAACGAGTCTCCTTTATGTCATCCTGCCATGGTGGGCTGGGTTATCTGCAAGATCATGACTCATCCAGGACTCGTGATTCTGCTTGCCTTGGACTGGCCTCACTGATCGTGGTATGCAGATCTAGTACATCTAAAAGAGGACAGGGGCCGCATGCTTCTGGGGGTTCTCAGTCAGGGACCAGTTCCTATGGAGAATCCAGAGCATTTTGGTTTTACGGCATGGTTCTTGAGCGCATAGCTCTAGTTTGCATGGACTATTCAGATGTAGTTATTGCTATACTACAAGCTAAAAAGCCTTCCACAATGGTGGCGTTTGCCAAGGCTTGGAAGGCTTTTCAACATTGGTGTGAAAGGGATTGGGTAGAATCTCTACAGGCTCCTATTCCAGTTATCCTTGCCTTTCTGCAGGTTGGTCTGGAAATAGGACTTGCAGTGGAATCCCTCATAGTTCAAGTGGCAGGCTTCTCATGCTTCCAGATGCAAGGAGGTAAAGTTTCACCGGCAGCTCATCCAGATGTAACCAGATTCTTAAGAGGTGCGTTCCAGTTGAGGCCTCTGCTATGTAAACCTTTTCCATCCTGGAATCTTAACATCATTCTAAAGGGTCTCACTAAATCTCTCCTGGATCTCACAGTGAAGATGGTTCCTTGTGGCACTAATCTCAGAGAGATGAATATCGGAATTCTAAGCTGTTTCCTGCAGAAAGCCCTTTCTCAGGATCATGGAGGCTGGAATAGTTCCCCGTGCTTTTCCTTCCTTTTCAAGGTTGTATCTGATTTCCATATTAATCAAGAGGTTTGTCTGCCTGCTTTTCAACCCACAGGCTCAGGTAAGCAGGATAGGATTTTACAGAAACTGGATGTATGAAGAGTTTTACTTTTTTTACCTGGAAAAAAACCAATGATTTTTGTCTTTCAGACCTTTTTTTGTGTTAACCAGCCAGTCCAGATGGAGCAGACCAGCATCTGAGGCTTCTATAGCCAGATGGATTTGCTTGGTCATTTTGTCGGCATATATCGCCTGTGGTAAGAAGCCGCTGGTTTCTCTTAAGGTACACACATTTTCATGGGTAGAGTCTCAAGCAGTTCCTCCCACAGAGTTTTGTAGAACAGCTATTTGGTCTACTCTTCATACTTTTATGAGGTTTTACAGAGTGGACATGGCAGCTTGAGAGGACGCTGCCTTTGGGTCCTTGGTCTTACGGGCAGGCTCTTCTTTCCCAACCTAGACAGCCATTGCTTTGGTACGTCACCAACAGAATAAAAGTTTAGGGTCTTACATGGATAATCTTTCTGTTAATCTTCACAGGAATCCATACAGCCCGCACTCAGTATTCCTGATTCACCTGCTTTGTGCCTCAGATATTTCTACAGTCTAGAAATGGAGTTCTCCTGTAAGTCAGATGGCTAAGCATAAAAAAATCCTGTATAAGTAAGTTTCTTGTTGAGCTCCTGGGTCATTTGATGTTTATGTCTGTTGCATAGAGCAGGTTACTATGTTATAAGTGCTTGTTAATAAATGTTCTTCTTTTTTATAAGTTGCAGAACAGAGAATGACATGTGAGAAAATTAATCACCATTCCCATCCCTGCAGATAACTGTGGGAAACCATCTCCATGTCCTCCTTTAAGGAGAGAGAGAAGAATCATAGTATGAATGGGCACAACCACTGACCCTCAAGCCTTGCATTGAAGAATGCTGGTGTAGAAGGACTGAGATAGAGATAGATACTAAAAAATGACACGGGATTGTTTCCCACGGTTATCCGTGGGGATAGGAACAGTGATGAATTTTGTCACCATGTCATTCTCTATTGAGCCCATACCCTTCCTTCTTTATATTCTATTCCAGTGGAGATTGACTGCTTTGGAACAAACTAAGGGGGCACTATACTCCATTGGAAATGAGGGAGTTATGGAAAGCTGTGGGTGACACACTTCTGCAAAGCTGGTTTGCAGCTGGGGATTGATCACCTAACGTATGGATTCCTGTGAAGAATAACAGAAAGTAAATTATCCAGGTAAGAACCAATCAAGATGACTTTTATTCAGTGCAATCATTGTGGTGCCTTCATTGCAAGGCACACCATCTGGAGACTTATCCATCTGGAGATGTAGTCTTGCTCCATCTCTTTTTAGCTTTCTAGTATTAAAGAGGAGTTCTGTAAACTTAAACAGGAATTGGATGCAATAAAAACAGCTTTCATCAGATTCCACAGAATCATATCAATTCACCACCACCACCACCACCTCAAAGAATAAAGCAATCCAGGAATAAATGGATCACAATAGAGTCAGGTTGACTGTGACATGTGATACAGAAACATCCACCCTCACAATTGCACCTACAGAATTATTTTGCTCCATTAGAGCATTGCAGTACTCAAGAAAGAATTGAGATGGAACCAGAACCAGTGAAGGTAACTCTTGAAGAAAAGCATCCCCAAAGGAAAATTAAGAAAAATCAAACCAGAAAAATATTGTAGTTAGGGGATTACATCATCAGAGGCATTAACCTTGGAACACAAGTCAAGGAGCCTAAAATAGTGAAGTGTCTCCCAGGATCATTGGCTACAAGGAGTACCAAGCAAATACTGTCATTAATTAGAGAGGAAACTAAGAATTCCAAAGCTGATGTTATCCAGTTAGGAACAAATGACCTAGCCAGCAATACCCCACTTGCGTAGAAAGCTTTTCGGGAGCTGGGGGAGGGATTAAACCTTTTGTAAAGACTAGCATTCTCAGAAGTACTGCCTACATATGGAAAAGGAGAGGAAAGTGTACTACATACTGAGATCTAGGTGGCTTAGAGCCTGTTATCAAGAAGGCTTTAGGTACATAGAAGGATGGGGAAATACATGGATAAACAAGAGTCTATGTTGTAATGATGGGCCGCATCTTACTATGGCAGGTAAAAGAATCCTTGTTGAGAAATTCAGGCAATATGTTTCTAGGCATTTAAACTAGAAGGTGGAGGTGGCATATGGATGCAGGCCTTTTCTGGTGGCCACCTCCAGCAAAAGACAAGATGTCACAGTAGTAAAGATAGCAATTTACTTCTTAGCAATGCAGTAGGAAGCGAAACTAGGCAAAAAAAACCTCTGCAAAAAATGTTAGTGCCACTGAAAGGTAGCTTGGAAGCAATGACAATAAACGCTCACAGTCTAAGCAAGAAAGTTCATTATCTGCAAGCCCTGATGTTAGAGGCAGACTTAGATGTTGTTGTTATCACAGATACATGGTTCAGTGATTCCCATGGATGGGATGCTAACGTATTGGGCTATAATCTTTTTAGGACGAACAGGGTTGGCTGAGAATGTGGAGGAGTAGCTCTCTATGTGAAGAACAATATCCAAGTGACTGAAATGCAAGGAAAGGAGGAAGCAATATGGATAGCTTTGAAAAGAGAAGATGAAACTTCTATCTACATGTGAGTTGTCTACAGACCTCTGACACAATCTGAACAACTTGATAAAGATCTGATTGCAGATATCCAGAAGTTGAGAAAGAAAGGGGAGGTGATTTCAACCTGCTGGATGTGGACTGGAAAGTTCTATCTGTGGAATCAGAAAGAAGCAGAGAGATCATGGATGCCTTTCAAAATGCTCTCCTGAGGCAAATGGTGACAGAACCCACGAGGGAAGAAGCAATGCTGGATCTAGTGTTCACAAATGGGAAAAGTGTATCTAGCATCCAAGTGGTGCCCACCTGGGCAGTAATGATCATCAAACAGTTTGGTTTAATATAATAGCTAAAGTGGGAGCGGCCACACAAAAAGAGTCCTGGATTTCAAATTTTCAGACTTTAGTAAAATGAGGAAGTACCTGAATAAAGAGCTGATAGGATAGGAGAATATAAGAGAAGTGGGAAACAGTGGTCCAAGCTGAAAGGTAACACATTGAGTTTGCGGGGAGGTAGACTTAGGAGTATTGTTAGGAAATTCTTTTTCACTGAGAGGGTAGTTGATACCTGGAATGCCCTCCCGAGGGAGGTGATAGAAAGGAAAATGGTGACGGAATGAAAAAAAGCATGGGATAAACACAGATCTCTAATTGGAAAATAAATGGTATAAACTAAAGAACTGAGGTCTGGTACTAGTTGGATTTATACTGTCTGTGTCCCGTATATGGCAATTCAGTGTAGGATGGGCTAGGGATGGCATCAGTGGGAACTCTGTTGCTGGGCAGGCTTTATGGTATGTATCTCACAAACAAAGAAATTCTTGTTTAAAAATTTTTTATCTTGAAATGCATCATCTTCTATTGTTAATTTTCTATTTGAATATTTGTGATTGAGTTAGCCGAGGTCGTTAGCTGAGGTCGTCAGCCGTAAGCCCGAGGTTCGTCAGCCGTAAACCCGAGGTTCGTCAGCCGTAAGCCTAAGGTCATAATGCCTTTGTACAGATCCATGGTGAAACCCCCATCTGGAATACTGTGTACAATTCTGGAGGCCGCATTATCAAAAAGATGTGCGGAGAGTTGAGTCGGTTCAGCGAATGGCCACCAGGATGGTCTCAGGTCTCAAGGATCTCCCATATGAGGAACGACTGGGTAAGTTGCTGCTGTACTCACTCGAGGAACGCAGAGAGAGGGGAGACATGATCGAGATGTTCAAATATGTCACAGGCTGTATCGAGGTGGAAGAAGATCTCTTTTTCCTTAAAGGACCCACAGCAACAAGAGGGCATCCGTTGAAAATCAGGGGTGGGAAATTTCATGGCGACACCAGAAAATATTTCTTCACCGAAAGGGTGGTTGATCGCTGGAATAATCTTCCACATCAGGTAATTGAGGCCAGCAGCGTGCCAGATTTTAAGAAAAGATGGGATTGGCATGTGGGATCTCTTCATGGAGGTAGTTAGGGGGTGGGCCATTAGTGTGGGCAGACTAGATGGGCCGTGGCCCTTTTCTGCCGTCATGTTCTATGTTTCTATTGTTATCCACCATGAACTTATAAGGGCTTTGGCGGAATATAAGTCAGAATGTAATGTAGTGGTTGTGTAGGTTAGAGTGAGCTTTGATGGGAACTCTAGTAGTTGGAACCTAAGGACAGTACCAAGTGGACTTTACAGTCTATGGCCCAGAAATATAAAAGAAAAAAGGACAATTTAATCATTAATTTATAAGGTGTGTATCTAATGGGCAGGCTGCATGGACCATTCAGGTCTTTATCTACTGTCATTTACTATGTTACTATAGCTGTGATGTCCTTCTAGACAGGAGATAGAGCTATTATTTACTAACTAATAAGTGTGTGCAAAAGGTTGTGTGATTAAGAACATAAGCATTACCATACTGGGATAGACCAAAGGTCCACCAAGCCCAGTATCCTGGTTTCAACAGTGGCCAACTCAGATCACAAGTACCTGACAAGATCCCAAGGAGAAAATCTGATTTTAAAATAATGCATATCTAATTTTATACTTGAATTATTTTTGTCAAATCTAGTGACATATTCATATTATATTGTATGATGGCACATATTTGAATATTTTACATTTTTATATATTTTCATAATAGGATGCAACACATGAAAATATTCCAGTTATGATGGTGGGAAACAAGGCAGATATTCGCCTGGTGGCTTCAGAGAAAGTGCAAAAATGTGTTCCAGTAAGCTATGGAGAGAAGCTGGCCATGGTAAATTGAGTGGTGGTTCAAAATAAAATATCAAATAATATTGCCACCATTTATAATATTGTTCAAATCAGAATATTCTAGTTTGCTTTGTAAAATGCTTTGCTTGTTTTCAGTGGAGAATGTATTCAACTGTTGATAAAATGAGAAAAAAAATAATAGAAATGCCTAACCCATTAAATCAAGCTATTATTGTGAAGTGGCTGAGGAAAATGCATTGTCTTCACTGCTCAGAGTATGTTATATCTGTGACAAGGTTCTAATATGTCATCCAGGGTCAGGCCTACTTTGATAACCAGACCTTGGGGGTCATTTTAGGACAGTTGTGTGACATTTGCATATACATTCTTATATACTGATTTTACAATGTCACTGTTTACATGAGTGTATGTTGTGGAATGTATAGATTTTAAGGAAGCATGTTCTGGGTATTGTTTGGGCTGACCATATAGATTTTTAAGACAGCTACCTTCTCATTTGGGCCTGGGTTCTCCACTAGTGACTGAGAAGTAGTTATGCACAATTCAGTGGCATTTAACACCAACCTTTAACAAAAGAAAAGTTTCAATGCAAAAGGAGCATGAGTCATGACCAGTGGGTTATTCACCTCTGCCCATGAGTTTTTGCAGAAGGAATCATCTACAGCAGTGGTCTTCATTGCAAGACCCGTGAACCAATGGCAGCCCTCCAAAACCACAGTGGCGGCCCGTGGAGCCTGTGAAGAATATCCAGCACTTGTTTCCAGTACTGCAGTCCTGCACTCTTCAAGCCATGGGCAGTGTGAATGAAGTAAACATGCTGCCTTCGGTAGCACTGGAAGTTCTTCCTCCACTACTGCTTCCTGTCTCCACGGTAGGAAACTGTAACACAGGGAAAGTTTCCAGGGCCACCGAAGGCAGCATATTTACTTCATTTATGCTGCCCGTGGCCCAAAGTGTGTAGGATGCAGTACTGGAAACAAAAAGTGCCAGATCCTCACAGGGTTGGGGGGAATAAGATGCCAGACCTCTGTGGGAAGAAAGATGGGGAGGAAAGGGGAAGGGCAGAGAGAGGGAGGAGATGGTGCATATGGATAGAGAGGAAAGGCAGAGAAAGGGAGGAGATGGTGCATATGGATGGGGAAGAGAGGAAAGGCAGAGAAAGGGAGGAGATGGTGCATGTGGATGGAGAAGAGAGGAAAGGGAGGATATGGTGCATGTGGATGGAGAGGAGGGAAAAACATGGAAATGTAGATAGATTGAGAAGGAAGTAGAAAAATGGAAGAAAGTTGAATGTTAAAAGTTAATGCCAAAGATGGATGTAGCAATATAAAGTTGCAACTGAGCTAAGATGGTAACAAACCTATGGAGAGTGATCAAACTAAAATTTCTAAAAATACTCAAGAGATGTTGAAACTCTATAAGGAAGGCTGGAAAACCTCCCTTGGGTGAAGAGTTCACCTTCCAGTCATTGTTATTTTATAAAAACTTTGATCACTGTCTCCAAAAAGGTTATGCTTAGTACAATTTCTAAGGTTTCAAATAATTTTTCTTGCTAATATACTGCAAAAAAAGTCACTGCATGATGTTATGTATGATGTAAATTTGCACTTAGCTTATCAGCTTGTCAGCAGGATTAAGGGGGTCCCAACGCGGCCCCGTTTCGTTCCCTGCCTCAGGGGACCCGAGTGATTGTATTCAAAACAGGTTCCTGGTTCAGAAAAGCTGGATAGATTTAAACTCGTGACTGGTGCTCGTGACTGATGAATAAGCAGTTCTGATAAAGACAAACAGAATACATCATGTCAGGTGTGAGTAAAACAAAGTAAAACACCCACACGAGAGCTTGCAAAATATATACTATCGCTGACAGCACTCGAGATGGGAAGCACAAAGATTCAAATAAGATTTGAAAGGCTCCGCGGAGCTTACATACCACTGCTGGAGGGTCGATATAATAAATTCTGTAGATTCAAAACTGCCAGACTGGGAACTGATTGCTAGCGTTCTTTTATCCAAAGACGTCAAAAAACGTCATGACGTCAAAAAATATGATGACGTCATGACGTTGAGACTAATAAGATCTTACAAGGAAAAACTGAAGAGGAGGTGAAAGATGTGAACCATATATACAGTTATCCTAAAACTTCTCTTTGTGTAAAATGAAATGATTAAATAATTAAAGAAAATACTTAAAGAAATGCAAGCCACTCGATTTCATTGTTGAGACCATGGGGGTGTAAAGTGTTCAAGATGTAAATCCACTTTTTTTCTTTTTTCCATAAAATTTGAGCTATATCTCCCCCTCTTGTAATCACAACTGTGTCCAGTATGGAAAACTGTAAATCCGACAAATTATGATTTAGATTGATCCAATGGGCCACCAAAGGGGCTTCCTTCACTCTGGATCTAATCCTGCTAATGTGCTCACCTATTCTTACTTTGATGCTCCAGGTAGTGCATCCCACATAGTGGAGATGACAGGGACATTGTATAATGTATACAACCTGCTCTGTGTTGCAGGAGGTAGCTGGACATTGTGATTTAAATTGTGTCTTAAATGTCATTTCTGTTAGACTTACACTATGTGTGCACATCCTACAATGCCCGCACGGGCTATGTTCCCCCACTACCATTGTGTCTGTATAGCTCAAAAATTGAGAATGAACCAAAAACTGTTTGAGATTTCGTTGTTTAGAAAAAGCGAACCTTGGGAGGTCCTGAAACTCTGGGTGATATCTCATGATGTTCCAATGCTGTTTGATAATGCTTTTAATATGAAATGCATGGATGGAGTATGGAAGAACACATATCAGTGAGGGTGAGTCTTCAGAGCGTGAAGAATTCAACAAAAGTTCTCGATTGGCATAAAGTGCCTGTTTGTATGCTTTGTGAATAACAGCAGTTGGATATCCTTTTTCCACAAAACGAGTTTTCAAGTCCATGGCTTGCTGAATATATTCTTGGGAAGAGGCGCAGCGAGGAGAGACGCTGGTGCCAGCTGACTGCCTACAGGATGTGCCTCTCGCCACAAAAGGGACGTCCTGTAGGCAGTTGGCCGTTGCCACTGCTTCACCTTCTCCCCAGCATCTCACAGTACACCTGGAATCACGGGTGGCACAGTTTGTGATATACTGTGCATTTGCATTTCATTCACATGTCTTCATGGAGGAAGCAGCCAGCACCCACTACATCCCTCTAGACTAACGCAGCCTGCACTTAAGCACCTGATAAATCAGGGACAAGATGAGCTCCCAGGGGAATGCACCTGAATCTATCCAAAGTGTTAGTGCAGGTCAGCTAAATAGGTGCCCTGTGAAAGAGTTGCCCAGCCCAACTACAGCCCTCTGAACCATAGGCTGTATCTTCTCCCGGCAGAGCTGTCCCAGAAATCCTGGGAACCTCTGGGGCACCATGAGGCCTCAGACTTCAGATTAACAACCTGAAAACAATTACTCAATTGCAGAGCAGAAGAAAAGACACCTTCTCAATTCACTTACAGAAGGAAAAACTGTTGTAAATATTTTTAATTATTTTACTTTAAATAATTAAATAAATAGAAATACTCATCTTCATCTATGCGGGTGGGGGTTGACATTCCAACATAGATCTATGTTTTGCCCCAAAAGGGCTTTATCAAGGAAATCCCCCTGCAATAGACAGTAGATATATAGACATCAGATTCAATCCTACACTATCAAACATAAATCGTTGAACTATCTAGATAGCTTTCACAGATCATACCTTAAATCAAGTGGCTCATGCTCCCCGCGTTCACAGATTTAACCGGGAAATATGGCCGCAGCGTTCTTACTTTAAATAGCCAAACCCTTTTAGAACGTGATGACATCAGACTTAGCGCTAGACACACCCCCCTCACATACTGAACCGGTCAAAGATATTCCCTTATATTAGCGTCATCCATTCAATTTCAGCATTTAAACCCATAGGTGTAACAGAATTCAGTATAAATATCCATCTTTGTTCCATAAAATTTAATTTCTCTTTAATATTAATATCAATGACGACCATGGGTGCCTGAATGCTGTATGATCCAAAAGTCTAGTGGCATACGGGTGGCACTACTGAGGTCTATAAGTCAAACAAAGCTGTACTTAGTCAATTTGGACTCTATATATGTTCTACTGTGTTATTGCCAAATAGAGTCTAGAGAACACTACTGAGCTAGTTGGTTTCATTATCCCAGGACAAGCAGGCAGCATATTCTCACATGTGGATGATGTCATCCATGGAACCCAGGTACAGACAACTTTAAAAGTGCATTGCCACTTTAAGTTTTTAGAAACTTTGCGACTGCCTGCACTGTGCATGCGTGAATGCATTCCCACCCAAAGTAGGCTCGCGGTACCTCAGTTCTTTGTTTTCCATGGAGCAAAGAAATCTAAATTTTTCTGACTCTGTGATTTGCTGTTTGCTTTTCCGTTCCGTTTTTCTTCTGCTTTTTTAAGCATTCCTTTTTGTTGGTTTTGGTTTTTTTTTCTCATTTTGCCATTGAGTTTAATCTAGCAGAACAGGTTTTCCCCATGTGAAAGCCTGCAACAGGGTATAAGAAGTTCTGCTGGTGTCAAAGACTTATTTCCATCGTGCACCCTCACACCAGGTGCTCTGTTCTTCAAAAGTGCTCTCCTAAAGCCCGTCGAATTCAGCAAGAAAAGCTGTTTGGTTCATCTATGGTCCAACCGTCTTCGGAGATGGTGCCAACAAGACCATCAATGTCTGCATCAACATTGGAGCATCTTCCAGCTTCGGGAAAGTCAGCTACATCTTTCCAGCATGCATCACTGGTCTTGACAGTATTGAGTCTCTCGATGCCATTGATCCATGGATTTGCAGGTTGTCTCTCCATCTAGGTGTGCATCTTCTTCGAGGTCACCCTCACTGAGGCAACCTGCGGCGCCGATAATACCGGCTGATATGTCTACAGTACTGATGCCTGCTGTTCATCACACGTCGCAGGCCTCAACAGCATTAATTCTCTCGATGCAAGCCACAAGACAACGTCACCGATCTGTAGACCTAAACTAAACTAAACTAAACCTTGGATTTATATACCGCACCATCTCCACGAATGCGGAGCTCGGCACGGTTTACAGAAAGAAAGATGAGAGAGGAACTACAGTGGAGAGATTAAAGAGTTAGGTGTAAAGGGGGAAGGTGAGAGGCCTAAGAGGGGGGAAGTGTTACAGTTTTGAGAATAGCCAGGTTTTTAGGTGTTTGCGGAAGAGTTGGAGGGAGCTTGAGGTTCGGAGAGGGGAGGTGAGGTTATTCCAGATCTCAGTGATTCTAAAGGGGAGGGATGACCCAAGTTTGCCTACATGGGAAATACCTTTTATGGAAGGGAAGGATAGTTTAAAAATTTCTCTCCCAAGTCGCCTGCATTGAGGCAGGCTGCGGCACTGTCGATACTGGCTGGGACATCATCGATACTGGTGCAATCCTATATGCCTACGGTGCCAGTGCCTGCTGTTCAACACACATTTCAGGCCTCAGTAGCATCGAGTCTTTGCAAGCCAATGTCCTCGATCTATAGACTTCCATCCCCAGTCGCCCACATCGAGGCAGCCTGCGACACCGTCGGTACTGGCCAGTACATCGTTGGTGGTACAATCCTTTTGAGGGAACCTTGATGAGTTCTTCTTCAGGGAGATTGCCAATGTGCTTAAGTCACACTTCATGCCTCTCCCTCAGTCAACTCTTTCGGTACCGGCTTAAATCAACACCTCTTTCGAGCCTCACGGTACCCCTGTGACTAATCCTTTCGAAGCATCAGGCTTCTACTATGGGATCACCTGCTAGAGCAGTGTTTCTCAACATGTGGTACGCGTACTGCTTCTGCTCTGCATACCACTGCCGGAGATCCCTCTCTGTCTGCCTGCCCCCTGCTGAAGCCATTGCCGGGGATCCCTTCCTGCCTGTCCGCTTGCTGCACCCCTTCCCCCCTAAGCTGACCCTATTACTTCATTGGAGCCGGACTGGCTCCCTCCTCCCCCAGCAGCATTCCGTGTAGGGATACAGACAGCGACTCACACTCTGCATAGCTGTCCCGGAACCTTCTCTCCGACGTCAGAGGGAAGGTTTGTGGGCCAGCCATGTGCAACGTGTAAATTGCTGTATGCACTGTCCCTGCATGGAGTTGCTGCTGGGGGAGGATGGAGTGAGTCCGGCTCCAACAAAGTAACAGGGGATGGAATGAGAGAGAGGGAGACATATTGCCAATAGGGGTGGAGGAGAAAGGAAGAAAAGTTGGACTCATGGAGGGACAGAGAGATATGTTGGTTGGGGAAGGGAATGGGGTCCAGAGGAGAGGAAGTGTACAGGAGGCAGGAATAAATAACTATTGGATGCACAGTCAGAAGGAAATGCAACCAGAGACTCATGAAATCACCAGACAGCAAAGATAGGAAAAATAATTTTATTTTCAATATAGTGATCAAAATGTGTCAGTTTTGAGAATTTATATCTGCTGTCTATATTTTGCTCTATATTTGTCTATTTTTCTATAATCATTCCTGATTACATATTTTAAAGTCATCTGCCTTGACCTCTTTGAAAAAAAGCATGAATATAAATGATGATTAACATTTTCTCTGCATACAGTGTGCTTTGTGCTTTTTTTATTTTGTAGGTACCATTATGTATTTTTTTTATTTTATATTTATCAAATTTTACATTTTATAAATCAAGTATCCACTTGTACAGAAAGTTGAAGAAAAGCAGGAAAATAATACTCATAGGTAAAATACATAATAATCAACTAAATAAAAATAAGTGTTTAGCTTAAATTCAGCTCAAGTCCTCTAAATTAGATCCAAGATGGATGAGGCGGACATATTAACAGATGCTAACAAATATCAATTCAAATATTAGGAAAACAAAGTCCCTTAGCTGAGGAAGGATATCATTTATTCAATTACACCTCGCTTGATTTCCCTTCATCCAGTCGAGTTCCTGCCAGAAAAGCTGTCAACTGGAATGGCTCAAAGAATACATATTTCTTCATATGGTACTGTATTACACATTTGCAAGGGTGTCGTAGGAAAAAAGTCGCTCCAAGAGATATAACACCTGGCTTCATTAAAAGAAATTCTCGCCTTCTTCTCTGGGTTTCCCGTGCCAAATCTGGGAACATTAATATTTTATGACCATTATGTATTAATAAGATTATATTGTGTGTATATGAAAAATGGATGGAAGAAATTGCATTACAATTAGTACTATTATTATAAGGGTGAGGTCTGGGGTGGAGCTTGGGCTGGGGTACTTGGTTGGTATGTGTTAGGCTTAGGGGTTACTTGGCTTGAAGAAGATGAGAAACACTGTACTAGAGGACATCGTATTACCTCTCCACATCGAGTTCATACTTCAAAAAAATTATCTTCTTCAGGAAGGCGCTCTGGGCTTCAGCATCGGAGTTCTTCATCACAACTATCTCCTCATCTGAAATGACAAACTGCTTCCCCTCCATACTCTTCACATTCACTGGATCGGTACCGGAAGCATCACAGGTTTTCTCATAGACATTCTTTTCCAGAAATGCTGTATGAATCAAGATCTGATGCAGGCTGCAGTGTCTCTTTATTCCAGGACAAGCAGGCAGCATATTCTCACTAATGGGTGACGTCACCGACGGAGCCCCGGTACGGACACTTGAAAAGTGAATCGCAACTTTAAACTTAGAAAGTTTGCGATTAGCCCACATCGCGCATGCGCGAGTGCCTTCCCACCCAACGTAGGCACGCAGTCCCTCAGTGATCTAGTTTCCACGGAGCTAGAAAGACGCGTATTTCAACACTGTTAAATTTTTTCTCTCACTTGCCTTCCCACTCTCGCGGATTATGACTTTTTTGTCACAGTTCTTTCGTTTTTTTGTTTTCTGTTCTGAGTTAAGTTTAAAAAAAAATAAATATTTTTTTCTTTTTACTTTGCCGTCGCGGACTTTGGCCCAGCGGGGCCTTATGGACTCTTTTTGCCATAAAGTTCGATTTGTCAATGGCTGTCTTCCCATCCATGTCCCAAGCGCCAACGGGTTTTAAGAAGTGTGGTCGCTGTGCTGGGGCCATTTCTGTTACCGACCCTCACTGCTGGTGCTTGCAGTGTCTGGGACCCGAGCACCGTGCCGACTCCTGCTCCTGCTGCTCATCCCTTCAGAAGCGCAATTTCAAAAATCAGTTGCTTTAGCAAAAACAACTGTTCATTGCTGCAATGGACATGAAGCCCAGTTCATCTCCGACACCGAAAGGGTGGTTGATCGCTGGAATAATCTTCCACAACAGGTAATTCCACAACAGGTAATTGAGGCAAGCAGCGTGCCAGATTTTAAGAAAAGATGGGATTGGCTTGTGGGATCTCTTCATGGAGGTAGTTAGGGGGTGGGCCATTAGTGTGGGCAGACTAGATGGGCCGTGGCCCTTTTCTGCCGTCATGTTCTATGTTTCTACCGCTTCCGGGACGGAGGTCGAAGCTGCAGTGAATCAAGTCCTGCCTACCTCACGTAAGTCCCGTACACGCACGGCTCTGATATCGGTGAGTGCCTCCTCTTCAGCCTCATCATCCCCGGACCATGTTGACCAGCCATCTATACCAGCCAAAAAGAAGCAAATGGTACTGGCACTTTCCCTTAAGCAGAAAATTGACAATCTGCTTTGGGAGGAGTTAGGAGAGCATTTTACCCTCTTGGCGCTGGCTCACTTTTTAGCAAGCATGGCACCAACCCTCCAGGAGCTGGTCCGGTCTGAGTTGCTCATGGCACCAACCACTCCTCTTAATGCTACTCCACCGGTACAGACATCCACTACATGGGACTCGAGCATTCCACTTTGGCACTGATCCTCTTCGGCCACATCTCGAGAGGCTACTCTGGCACGGTCAGGCAAAGTCTCCAGTAAATCTAAACATTTGGAGACCTCGACACCGAGCCGTCGATACCGATCCCATCATTTCAGAGATTCAGATTTATTGGGAGTCTGAAATGCCATCTTCTACCGATTTGGTCTCTTCTGCTTCTGGGTCACCTAGACATTCACCTACCAGAGCTTCTTCTCCTTCAGAGAAACTTTCTTTTTCTAGATTTTTGTGACAGATGGCACATGATCTGGATGTTTCATTGGAGGCTGATTCCAAATACAGCAAACAGTACTTGGACACACTTGATTATGATCTCCCTCCTAAGGAACTGTTAAAGTTTCCATTCCATGCCATTCTGAAGGAAACTTTCTATAAAAACCTGGAAACTCCTCTCTTTGTGCCAGTGGCTCCTAAACATTTGGAGTCTCTGTATAAGGTAGTACCCTTACCCAACTTTGATAAGCCTCAATTGCCCCATGAGTCTCTCGTGATTGAATCCACTTTGAATAAATCCTCTGGGGTAAGTGTGTATGCATCCATTCCTCCTGGTAGAGAGGATAGGACAATGGACAAATTTGGTAGACGTCTGTACCAAGGCTCAATGTTGGCAAACAGAGCATCCAATTATACTCGTTTCTTTTCCTGTTTCATGAAATATCTTCTAAAACAAATTTCATCGCTTCAGCAATATCTGCCTTCACGTAAAGGAAAAAAATTTCAGTCTCTGGTCTATCTCTCTGCAACTTCGAAAGTACATGGTGAGATCTGTTTATGATACTTTCGAACTCTCATCTCGAGCAGCAGCTATGTCGGTGGTGATGAGATGTCTGGCCTGGTTACGTGTTTCAGACCTTGACGTTAACCACCAAGACTGTCTACCTAATGCTCCATGCCTTGGTGATGAGCTCTTTGGAGCCTCCACTGACACTGTCACCCAAAAGCTGTCCGCTCATGAGACCAAATGAGATGTGTCAGTTAAGCCCAAAAAGAAGCCTCCACCTGCTCGACCTTTTAAGCCTGCTTCCTCTTACCAATTCAGATATATTGCCAAGCTTACATCTCAGGCACCTATCCAGCCTCGTAGACGACACCAGCCATGTCAACAACCTAAACAATCGGCTGCTCTTCAGAAACCTGCACAGCCTTTTTGATGTGCTCCTTCAGAGCATAGCCAGCATTCCTTTGCTACTTTCTCTGCCTCAACTCATAGGAGGACGTCTTCAGATCTACATCAATCACTGGGAGCTCATTACATCAGATCTTTGGGTTCTCAGCATCATTCGTCAAGGGTATATCCTTCATTTTCACACCCTTCCTCCGGACCATCCTCCAAATAGTCTGCTTTAAATCTGACGCAGTTCTCTCTACTTCTCCTGGAGGTTCAAGCTCTCCTTCTCAATGCCATCGAGGAAGTTCCTCCCTCTCAACACGACCAAGGCTTTCACTCCCGCTATTTCATGGCCCCCAAAAAGACAGGAGGTCTGCGACCTATCCTGGATTTCCGAGCTCTCAACAAATATCTTGTCAAACAGAAGTTTTGAATGCTATCACCATCCTTTATCCCCTATTGACTCAGAATGAATGGCTATGCTCTCCAGACCTCAAGGAAGCCTACACACATATACCAATTCATCCAGCTTCCAAGAAACATCTTCTCTATCAAATCAATCGTCATCACTACCAGTACAAAGTTATTCCGTTCGGCCTGGCATCTTCTCCCAGAGTCTTCACAAAGTGCTTTATTATACTGGCAGCATCTCTCCGATCCCAGGGTCTTCATGTGTTTCCTTATCTGGACAACTGGTTGATCAAGACTTTATTGTCTCAGGAGGTGACCCTGGCGACGACTCTCACCATTTCTTTCCTTCAAACCTTTGGCTTCGAAATCAATTTCCCAAAGTCCAACCTCCAACCAACTCAACGTCTTCAGTTCATCAGGGCTTTTCTGGGTACTACTCTCATGAGGGCATTTCTTCCTCCAGATTGCCTAGTTGCCTTGCTTCATCTCTGTCAACAGATGTTTCAGCTACAAACCATCTCTGCAAAATGCATGATGGTTTTCCTGGGCCACATGGCCTCCATGGTTCATGTCACACCACTAGCCAGATTGCATCTTCGCATTCCTCAGTGGGCCCTAGCTTCTCAGTGGTGCCAGGCGACTGAGCCGCTCTCACAGAATATCTCTGTAACCTCATCTCTTCTGCAGTCACTCCACTGGTGGATGATTTCTTCCAATCTATCCAGAGGTCTTCTTTTCCATTTTCCTCCGCATCACCAGGTACTCAAGATGGATGATTTTACCTACGCTTGGGGAGTGCGCATGAGTGGCTTTCAAACACAGGGTTATTGGACTTCCAACAAACGCAAATTTCACATCAATTTGCTGCAGCTCAGAGCAATATATTATGCTCTAAAAGCTTTCCAACATCTCCTCACTGACCAAGTTCTCCTTTGCATGGACAGCCAAGTAGCGATGTACTACATCAACAAGCAAGGAGGCACGGGCTCTCTTCCCCTTTGTCAAGAGGCTCAAAAGATTTGGCTTTGGGCGACCACCCACAATCTTTTTCTGCGAGCAGTCTTCCTTGGCAGACAACCTCAGCAGAATTTTCCAAACTCATGAATGGACACTCAGATTGACAACTCTTCAGTCCATCTTTACACAGTGGGACACTCTCAGGTAGACTTATTTGTAGCTCCCCACAACCACAAACTGTCCCGCTTCTGCTCCAGGCTTTATGCTCCTCACCGCCTGGAAGCAGATATGTTTCTTCTGGATTGGACGCAATTGTTCCTCTATGCATTCCCTCCCACGCTTCTCATCTTGAAAACTCTTTTCAAACTCAAACAGGAGTCAGCCACCATGATACTCATAGCTCCTTGGTGGCCCAGACAACATTGGTTCTCCCATCTATTTCAGCTCAGCACCAGGGAACCCATACTTCTTCCAATATTTCCTAATCTGCTCACACAGAATCAAGGAGCTCTTCTTCATCCCAACCTGCAATAGTTACACCTGACAGCTTGGTATTTCTCGGGCTGACATCATTGCATCTTTCTATTGCATCTGTCCACACTATTATTGATGCTTCCAGGAAACCAGCCACTCAACAGTGTTATCAACAAAAGTGGGCTTGGTTTTATTCCTGGTGTCTCCATCATCATCATCATGATCCAGCTTCCTTGTCATTGGAATTGGTGCTGGATTATCTCCTTTATCTCTCTGATTCTGGTCTTAAATCTACATCTATCAGAGTCCATCTCAGCGCTATTACAGCTTTTCACATGCCAGTCGAGGGAAAGCCTCTCACTGCTCATCCATTGGTCTCCAGATTCATGAAAGGGCTTTTCAATGTTAAACCACCTTTCAAGCCTCCACCTGTCATCTGGGACCTTAATGTAGTTCTTTCCAGGTTAATGAAACCACTATTTGAACCGATGGCAACAGCTCATCTCAAATTTCTCACCTGGAAAGTAGTTTTTCTCTTCTCCCTCACTTCTGCCAGGAGGGTCAGTGAGCTACAAGTGTTGGTCGCAGATCCACCTTTCAGTTTTTCACCATGATAAAGTGGTTCTACGCACGCATCCTAAGTTTCTACCGAAAATAGTTACAGATTTCAATCAGTCCATTGTTCTTCCAGTTTTTTTCCCTAAGCCTCATTCTCATCCAAGAGAAATGGCGCTGCACACTTTGGACTGTAAATGTGTTTTGGCCTACTACATCGATCAGACAAAGCCTCATAGAACATCTCCCCAACTCTTAATCTCATTTGATCCTAACAAGTTTGGTCATCCTGCCACCAAATGAACAATATCCAACTGGTAGGCTGCCTGTATCTCATTCTGCTATACTCAGACCAGACTGCCTCTAGAGCAGTGTTCTTCAACCTTTTTTACACCTATGGACCGGCGGAAATAAAATAATTATTTCGTGGACCGGCAAACTACTAAGACTGAAATTTTTTTTTAAAAACCATCGCCACCCCGTCCCCACGAGGTCTGTCCCACAAACCATCTGATCCCATCCGCACAAGCCTCAAATAGTTATGATTTTATATTGAACATATTTTATTAAAGTATAAAAAGAAACAATATTCTATACAATTGTCATTTTACAAATACAAATAATACAGGGCAAAGATCAACAAAACCCCTGTCTCCCCTCCCCTTCACATATATCCCCTCTACTATCAAGAAAACTGAATAAGCCAAATTATTACAGAATGCTACACAAATATCATGTAACAGAATACCACAGTCACACAAGACAGGAATGGTGTTAGGGGAATGGAACTAGGGCAACTGCCCCCTGGTCAGAGAGAGCCCTAAGCCAGCTAGAAGCTAAAGAAGCACTGCCTGGGCTTTGCACTCCCCAGTTATGTCTAGCAAGATACATATTTCAAATCTGATATATTTGAATCACAAGATAGAAATAAAATAATTTTTTTCTACCTTTTGTCGTCTCTGGTTTCTGCTTTCATTGCCTTTTCACTCTCTTCCAGCCCTAAGAACATAAGAATTGCCACTGCTGGGTCAGACCAGAGGACCATCATGACCAGCAGTCCGCTCACGTGGCGGGCCTCTGGTCTAAGACCAGCACCCTAACTGAGACTAGCCCTACCAGCGCACGTTCTTGTTCAGCAGGAACTTATCTAACTTTGTCTTGAATCCTTGGAGGGTGTTTTCCCCTATAACAGCCTCTGGAAGAGCGTTCCAGCTTTCTACCACAGAACTTCCTTACGTTTGTACGGAATCTATCCCCTTTCAACTTTAGAGAGTGCCCTCTCGTTTTCCCTGCCTTGCAGAGGGTGAACAACCTGTCCTTAGCTACTAAGTCTATTCCCTTCAGTACCTTGAATGTTTCTATCATGTCCCCTCTCAATCTCCTCTGCTCAAGGGAGAAGAGGCCCAGTTTCTCTAATCTTTCGCTGTACGGCAACTCCTCCAGCCCCTTAACCATTTTAGTCGCTCTTCTCTGGACCCTTTCGAGTAGTACCGTGTCCTTCTTTATGTACGTTGACCAGTGCTGGACGCAGTACTCCAGGTGAGGGCGTACCATGGCCCAGTACAGCGGCATGATAACCTTCTCTGTCTCTTCAGTCCAGCATCTGCCCCTTCCATTCACTGTCTGTCTTTCCCTGCCATCTCTCCTCCTGCCCCCCCCCCCCCCCCAATTTGGTCTGGCATCCATCATCTTCCTTCTGTTCCCCTCATGTTCTGGCATTTCTGTCCTTCCCTCCCCCCCTGTGGTTTTTAGCATCTCTCTCTTCTCATTTCCTCCACTCAGATCTGATATCATTCTCTGTTCTCTCTTCCCTTTTCTTCTCTGGTCTTCCTTCTCTATTTTCTGCCTCCATCTAAATTAAATTCTTTCTTACTATTTAGTCCCGTTTCCCTCTTTTCACTGTGTCTATCCACAGCTTGTCACTCCTTTCCCTCACCCCTCCATTATCTTACTATTTTCTTCCCCCTTTATTTATCTCCTCCTTCCATCCAGTATGTGTTCTTTCCCCACTTCCATTCAGCATCTGCTCTCCCCTCTCAACTGACATCCATCTGCCTTTTGCTCTCTCTCCCTTCTTCTCACTTCCATCATCTGTCCCCTTCTCTCTCTCATCTCCTCCATTCCATCATCTGCCCTTTCTCTCTCTCTCCCCCCCCAACTTCCATCATCTGCCCCCTTCCCCTCACCTTTGCGGGTCACTTTCTTTCCCCTAAGGGTGGCTCATGTCAGAGGGGAAGCTTTGGCTGAGCAGAACCGCTTGCAAGGAACAGTGGAACTTACTTGATTGATGTCGATGCTGGGGCCCGTTGCCGTTTGAAGGAAAAAAAGGGACCTGCAAAGGCGAGAGGAAGGGAGACCTCCAGGAAGCTGCTCTTTTCCTTCCTTCAGCGGCCCAAGAGTCCAGACCAACAGCGGCAGCTCTGTGTACTTTTAACTTCGGCACAGAGCTGCCACCTAAGCAGTAGTTTAGCGCGGTTTCATGAGGCAGCCTCGGGGCATTTGCTAGGCTGGCCCGCTTCAATGATGCGATGTGGGCCGGCCTAGCAAAGGCCCCGAGGCTGCCTCATGAAACCGCGCTAAACTATTGCTTAGGGGCAGCTCTGTGCCAAAGTTAGAAGCACACAGCTGCCGCTGCTGGTCTGGAGGTGCGGAGACAAGGCAGGAGGCAAATGCGGTGGAAGGCAGGAGTCCCGGCACAGCGACTGCAACAGGAAATTGCAAGTCAGCTGACACCGGTCTTTCGTTGCGGCGGGGACCGAATCCTTTGCGGACCGGCAAGATTTTTCCGTGGACCGGCGGTTGAAGAATTGTGCTCTAGAGAGTTATGTCACTACTCTCAAAGTCCGTGCTATGGCAGCTACTATAGCTTTCCTCAGATCTACTCCTATTGAGGAAATCTTCAAAGCTGCCACCTGGTCCTCAGTTCATACCTTCACTTCACATTACTGTCTGGAATTTTTTTCCAGACGGGATGGGCACTTCGGTCAGTCAGTTTTGCAAAATTTGTTTTCTTAAAGGCCAACTCTCCCTCCATCCCTTTCTAGTTAGCTTAGAGGTCACCCATTAGTGAGAATATGCTGCCTGCTTATCCTGGGATAAAGGACAATTAATAAGAACTTAAAAAGCAAAACAAAGCAGACACAGAGGGCACTTACATACGTAACAACAGCAGGTCATACGTAAACTGTTAACTTAAAGTAGGAACACCAGCCAACACAGAACACCTCACACATACTCACACAGGTACAACACAGGAACAACACTAGACAAAAGTGACACATTAGGAGTGTATACAGGGCAGAATGTAGGGACTAAGAATGTAGCTAGCAGCAGACACAGAAGAACACACTTACTCGCACAATTACAAAAGTACCAGTAAAGAAGAAAGGACTACAAAATTAAAAAAAGGCGAACGACAATGGAAGCAGAGGGAATCCAGAAGATGAGCTTTCCGGTGTTCTGCACAGACTGTCATATGTATGACTACCTCCCCTCGAGGAGACAGTCATATGTATGCAGTCGGTGTCAGGAGCTGAAAAGCTTGAAGAAGGAAGTCAAACGACTAGAGAACAAGATACAGGAGCTAGAAGGATTCTACACCAAGGAGGACCCAATCAAGACAGCTGAGGACTTCATGAGTGAGAGACACATTGAAGAGGAAGTCAGGGAACTCGAGAAATTCATTGAGGAAGCCTATAGTAGGAAGGTGGAAGAGGACGAACTTCAGGTGAAAGATGAAATTGCACCAACATCAACATGGAAAGGAGAACAAGAAACAGAAGACCCTGAAGAAGATGCCCACAGAGGAACACCGCAGGAGGGGGAGGAAATGGATAGTCAATGCCCAGAAGAAGCAGCGAAGCACACCAAGGACATTGACCTGAGACTGAAGCGAAAATTTTTTCCCCGTGCCATTCTCTAGTGTTCACGTCAAAAGCTTCCCTCTGACTCAGCTTTCTGTTTCCGCTTTTGACTGAGTAGCGCTTTGCCGATCTGAAGTTCTGTTGATGCCAGGGGTAGAAGGAGGTCCGTTGCCGATCTTAAATGTCATCGCGGGGAGTGGGGGAGGGATCTTGTTGCCCAAATCGGAAAGGTGAGGAAGGGAGAAAGATGGACCTGTGGTGGATGGAGAGATTGAGAGAAGGGGGCAGATGATGGAAGTGGGGATAAAGAGGAGAGAGAAGAGGGCAGATGATGGAAGTAGGGAAAGAGAAGAGGGCAGATGATGGGGGAAAAGGATTGAGTTAGGGAAATACTGAAGGGGGTGAGGGAAAGAGGTGGCGAGCTGTAGGTAGACAGTAAAAAAGGAAATTGATGAGAGGGTAGTTAGAACGAAATCTAGATGGATGCAGAAAATAAATTGAAAAGGAAAATGAGGGAAGAAAGGGATTGTAGAAGAGAGGTGTGAGAGAGGGAAGGAGAGGAAAGAGATGCCAGACCAATGAGGGTGAAAGGAGAGATGGAAGGGGGAGGCATACAGTTTCTAGAAGGGGCATAGAAGGAGAGAAGATGCCATATAGGGAGGGGCAGAGAGATGGCAGACAGTAGATGGAAGGAAGACAGTAACAAGAAGATGAGGAAAGCAGAAACCAGAGAAGACAAAGGTAGAACAAAAATTTTCTATTTATTTATTGCTTTAGGAGACATTGCTTTAGGAGACTGTTTCTGTGGTGTTGCATTTTATGCAGAGTCCAGCTTCTTGCTGGTTCAATCTAACCTTTGTCTATGTATTTCTATTTTATCCCCCCTTATACAAAACTGTGGAGCGTTTTTTAGCGCCAGCCGTGGTGGTAGCAGCTTTGATGCTCAGAATTCTATGAGCATCCGAGCTGTTACCGCCGTAGCTAAAATTCACACTACAGTTTTGTAAAAGGGGGAGGGGTTAGTTTGTGATGATACTAGGCGAAGGTGTTTTCTGTGTTCTGTGTGTTCGAAAGACATGGTTTTCTGTTAGGATTGACGGTGTAGGATTGATCTGTACTAGTCTGGCTTGTTTAGTTTTACAAAGGGTGTATTGATGTACTGCTCACTGCAATATGTAAGATGCTGCCTTTTCCTAGGTACTCATGTGTGACATATGACTTGTTACTAAAAATCATGTTTTTCGTACAGATGGGGAGGGGGGTGCCAAAAAATGATGGGCCCCGGGTGTCACATATGCTAGGTACGCCACTGGAGGGAAGGAGATAGAAGCTCTTAGGAACAGTAGGAACTAGCTGTTCGCTTGCACGTCTGGGAATAAACTACGCATTTTATTCACCCACTTGTAGCTTTATGAAATACAGTGGAACCTTGGTTTGCGAGCATAATTCGTTCCAGAAGCATGCTCATAAACCAAATTGCTCGTATATCAAAGCGAGTTTCCCAATAGAAAGTAAGGGAAACTCCCTTGATTTGTTCCCACCCTGCCCACCCCCACCCCCATGGCCAGCAGCACTGCTCTATCCCCCGAGAACCGGCATTGCTCCCCCCGCTCACGAAGGCCCCCCACACAATCTGGCATCCCCCCTGCCACGATCCTGCATCCCCCATGCACCCATCCACCCACCCACCCAAACACATCGCTTACCCTCCATCTGGCACCCGGCACTGTCATGTCCTGTGCGTTGGTGCCGGTGCCGGGTACCAGATGGAGGGTAAGCGATGTGTTCGGATGGGTGCGTGGGGGATGCCGGATTGCGGCGGGGGGAGGGGGGGTGCTGAATCGTGGGGGGAGGTGCTCATACATCGAGGCAAGCTCGGTGTCCGAGGCACCAATTTTGTGAATGTTTTGCTCGTCTTGCAAAACACTTGCAAATCGGTGCACTCGTAAACCGAGGTACCACTGTATCTGCTTCTTCTGAGAATGGAGAGGCAAAGATGTGCAATTCTACATGCTCTCATATGTGTTTTACAAGAGGCAGAATTATGCATGTCCTATCCTGAACATCTCAACTTCCATGTCCTTTCTAAAATGGGGCTCTTAGGGCTTTACTGTACAGGGACTTTCATTTAATTAAAGAGGATAGAAGGACAATCAACAACAACAAGAGACACTGTTCTATCACTGGAACTATGAGTCTAAAACTACATTGTTCTCTCGTTAGAATTCCTTTCTGTATACACAAAGCCCTTATTGGCGATTTTCCATTTATTGCTTAGTTGTATAAACATCTGTTAATATTTGGTTAGTCAAATAGGTTAGGTGCTTGATTATTGTGTTAATTATTTCATGCATTGTTCTCTCATATTGACCTTGCTTTTTTGCTCCTTACAGAGACAACTTTATGAGATCCTAGATGGAATTTCTTATACAATTAGAGACTTTTCTCCTAGCATCTGTTAGCACAGAAAATAGGGTAGTGTGAATTATGCTTAAAATCATTCTCTTTCAGAACAGATCAGATCTTGTTCTCAGTTTTCATGTAAAATTTAAGGGTCATTGATTTGATATACCGCTGTTCTGTGGTACAATCAATGCAGTACTTTCTCTGTCCCTAATGGGCTCACAGTCTGTCTTTTGTACCTGGAGGATTCTGTGACTTGCCCAAAGTAGCTTTCCCCATGTCTGCTTTAAACCAGTTCCAGTTTCCCTGGTTCTCTCATCTCACTGAACTAACCCATTAGGCTTCTCTATGTAAGACCAGTGCATGGATAGTTCCATTTCAGAAGTCAAAGTAGTAGAATTTGAAAAATTTTCGTAAATCCATTCAATATTTGCAGTTTTAAAGAACCCAATTTAGGACAGATCACTCTTGTGATGTGTCAGCATGCATTTTCATGATCTTAGTGAACATTTTTATATAGCCCTTCTGCAGTATGCATAGCTCCAGAGCTATTGCAAAATAAATAATTAGGTTAAAAATAATGAAGAAGGGATCTTTGGGGGTTGCAGCCTCAAATATTTAAAAGATCATATTGAGGTAATTCTGTAAGGAGCTGGTATTCTAGTCATTTATGTGGAGAGGAGGAGTATTATAAAAGGTTCAAAGAAGGTCAACCAAAATGATTACGGGGATGAAATTCCTCTCATATGAAGAAAAGCTTAAGAGGTTAGGGCTTTTCAGCTTGGAGAATAAATGGCTGAGGCAGAATATAATAGAGGTCTACAAAATCTTAAGCAGAGTAGAACAGATAAGTATGAATCAATTGTTTACTCTTTTAAAAAGTACAAAGACGAGATACAGGAAGCAGGAAATTAGGCAAGATGGATCTCTGGTTTGACCAAGTATGGCTATTCTTATGTTCTAGCATGAGCAAGCACACGCACATAAATTACAGAATACTGTAATTTATGCACATACTTCTGCAATCTAGGCACAAGCATTAAGCCAGCTCTGTGACTGGCATAAGTGCTCATGCATAAAACATAACACCTACATTTAACTGGTTACACTAATTTGCACTCAGAGAAAAGTAGGTGCCTACTTTCCTTTATAGAATAGGATCCAAATTGACTTATTCTTGGGGCTTAAAAATAGATGTCCTCTTATGGAATTGCCTTCCTTCTAGATAAAACATACATTCATGATAACTGTTTATTTTCTTTTTCTATTTCCAGTCATATAATGCATTGTTCTGTGAAACAAGTGCAAAAGAAGGATCTAATATTGTAGAGGCAGTTCTTCACCTTGCTCGGTATGTTTATTTCAAACGTTTTCTGTTTCAGTCATTAATTTATAAATTGATTTATATTTAAGTAATACTGAACATTTTCTTGGTTCAAGAGATGGGAATCAAAAGGGTGATTGGATTTGTAGAAATAGGAAATTGAGGACACTGAAAAACCTTCAGTTTCTGTTCACTAGAACAAGTGCATAAGATGCTTATCCAGTTCTCAATTCTCTGTAAATACCCTGGAGGGATTTGGATTAATAGCTAACTTGCCATGTGATCCATTTCCTGGAAGCCAGGATCTTAGAAGCTGCAGTGTATATACAGACATTGGAGAACTCTGTAGTGAACAAATAACTCCTGACAATGTGCACCTGTTAAAATGAAAGCTTTGCCCAACCTTGAGGCATTGCTCATGTGGTTTTAACCCCTGAAAAGTGTCTGTTCAGTTGGATTTCCTGGAAATTACTGCATGATACAATTTTTTAAAAATGCATAGTAAAAACCCTTGAGTATACAGGGCTATGTTTGTAGTTGCTTCTAGGAAACGCTACACCAAAACTTTTAAAGTTCTGTGAATAGTATTTTAAAGATATGCTAAATTGTGTGTGTGTGTTTGTATAAAATTCCCCAATTCTAAAGGCCAGGTCTGACAACACCCCCAGCTTTCCGTCACCGTCCCCGCAGCATCCATATAAGCCTTAGTACTGTAATATTTAGCTTATTCCTTTCTTATAAGTCAAAGATCCTGCTGCTGAACTAGAGAAAAAGATGTTCAGCTGGCACGGCTTTGTTTATAAATTTTTATCAACACAACTAATATACTACTTTATCCTAAAGCAAAAAATAAATAAATAGAATTTTTTTTTCTACCTTTGTTATGTGGTTTTTGCTTTCCACATCTTCTCATTCAATTCCTTCCATCCACTGTGTGTCTTCTCTCTGCATCTTCCATTTGCTGTTACTGTGCCTCTCCCTTCACCCCCCCCCCCAATTGGTCTAGCACCCATCTTCTTCCCTCCGCTCCCCCATAGTCTGGCATCTGTCTTCTTCCCTTCCAGCGTCTTCTCCCCACTCTGTCTTCCACATTTCCCTTCAGGGTCTGTTTCTCTCTACCCTCTTTCAATGTCTGTTCTATTCCTTTCTACCACCACCCTTCCCTCCCTCCTTTACCATCTGTTCCTTTCTACCATCCTTCAGCTCCTCTCGTGTGGCCTATCTATCTACCTCCCTCCCTCTTATTTTCGTGGCACGTTACAATGTAATTTGTGCAAGCCGCTGGAGCCTGCGAGCTCGGTCCCTGTCCCATCCCCACAAACCATCTCGCTTCTGTGTTCCTATTTTCCTCATTTCTAATATCTCCCCTATGTATCTGGCATTGCCTCCCTCCCCCTGTGCCCATATACCTCCCCATGGCATGTCCCCTTTATGTCTCTGTCCCTATGTCCCATGCACATAATTTCCCCTCTTTCTGTTACCTTCCTGTGTCCAGATTTCCCCTATCTTCCTCTTCCATACCAGTGTGTCTCTTCTTTTCAACCCCATCTAGCTTCTTTCCCTCTTTCTTCCCCCACCCCTGCTTCCAGCATCTGGCTCACCTGCCTGTCTTCCCCTTTCTTTCCTGCTGTGGGTTTCTTTCTTTCCCTCTTCATCCCCTTGGCCCAGAATTTTTTTCCTTTCACTCCCTCCTTCCTAGTTTGAGCCGGGAACACACGCAATCATGCGGTCCAGCATCCCCTACCCACCCAATCGCAGCGTTTAGCCTGCTCCCTCCCTCCACCTCACCTTATATTCCGAGTTTGCCGGCTTTCTTTTTCCCGAGCCCCACGCATTCAAAAAGATGGACCAGCCTCTTTAGAGCCCTTCTTTTCCACACTCCTCCTTCTTCAGAAGATATTAACAACAGATGCTTCTATGTTCACCTCGGGAGTCCACCTTGATGGCCTCCACACTCAAGGCAGCCAAAATCTTCAAGAGAAATCTCTCCACATCAATCTCCTCGAGCTGTGAACAGTCCACAATGCTCTCCATGCCTTTCAAGATCACCTTCTCATTCAAGTAATACTTTTCCGAACAGACAACCAAGTAGCCATGTACTACTTGAATAAGCAAGGAGGGACAGGCTCTCACCTCCTTTGTCATGAAGTGATGCAAATCTTGGACAATCCCTTGTAACATATTCCTCAAAGTCATTTACTTAGCAGAAGAACAAAACACTAGCAGACAAGCTGAGCAGATTCCTACAACCTCACAAATAATCTCTCAACTCAACTGTGTTATGTCAGATATTTTCCAGTTGGGGAACACCAATGATAGATCTCTTTGTTTCTCCTCACAATCATAAGCATCCATTGTTCTGTTCCAGAATATATAATCCCAATTAGAGAATGACACGGGGACAAATTTATCTCTGCAGGAACTCAATTTCCCTATCCCGTCCCCATGAATTTTGTCGCTGTCCCTGTCTAATTCCTGTAAGATCTGCCTTAACTGCACAAGCCTCGAACACTTATGATTTTAAAGTGTTTGAAGATTGTGCAGATGAGGACAGAGCTTGCAGGAATGGGGCAGGGACAGAAAAAGAGCTCGACGGGATGAGAAAATGAGTTCCTGCAGGGACGGGGAAAAATTTGTTCCCCGTGTCATTTTCTACTCCCAACCACCTGGAGTTGCATGCCTTCCTTCTCCTACCATGGGTTCAGTACACATGTGTACATATATTTGCCTAAAATAACAGGTCTGAAGACTTTATTAGCACATTGTTTGAAAGACTGGCAAAGTTACTACAAAGAGGTTAAAGAGAGGGTGGTGGGACAGGAGAAAGAGGGGAAGGTATAGTGAAAAATGGCAAAGGGGTGAGATACATGCAGCTCCCTCCTTCCCTCCCTTCAGTGTTTTTCTTAAGGCCATATTTCCACATCCACACCTTCTCATGTGCATTCCACATGCATGCACACTTCATCTCCCACATATTACCTCATCCCCACATACACATATCCCTCCCCTTGTTCCATTCCCCACAGATTGAGAGTTTCATTTTATAAACAACAATTGTTCTAGGCTGAGCATGTACACTCTGTGGAAATGTTTATAGCCTCTTAACTACTTGGATTTTTAGTGACTTTAATGTTTTTGTATTTAAGACAGCCAAGGACTCTATAAGACCACTGAGGAAGGCATTTTAATTTGCTGAAGCATGGCCTGTGTTGGGTCATTTTTATTGTATACATTGTTTGGTTTCTATCTTGTGGGCTGCTTGTGATTGAATAAACCCTTTGTGGATTGTTTTTAAGTTATTTGGACGCTTATTAAATTTCAAACTGGTACATCCGATTTTTTGTTCCAGTCTTTTTGTTGTTTTAATGTTTGCTTTCACCCAACTCTATAATTCTCCATTGACTTAAACTTGTGTTCTTATCTGTTACTTTGCAGTGAAGTGAGGAAACGGAGTGACACAGAAGATGACAGGGGATCTGTAACCAACTTGTCAGGGACATCCTCCAAAAAATCCTCTCAGATGAAGAGCTGCTGCAATTAATCAACTTTTCATTTGCTGAGAGCATTGCCTCGGATAGCCACCAATTTAGCCACCAATAATGAAGGATAATTCTGTGGATGTTAAAAAAGAAGGAAACATCTAAATGTTGTCTCTTAATGCTGTTGCTGCTGATTGATCGTGTGGACTGCAGCTTATTTTTACACACACACACCATAAATGAAATGAAGTAATTTGGGGATAGACTCTCACATTGCCTATATTCTGATTTGGATTAAGCTGAACTAGCTCAAATTTTTATTTGATTCTCCAAACTGGATCTATCCTGACTGTCAGAATTGGTATTTTGTGATCTGCCTTGTGTTTTCTGATGTGAGTCAACTTGTGTTTGCTAGGTGTGCATGTGTGACAAAGAGAATAACCTAGGGTTCAAGCAGGAAGATTATTGCCTCATGGAAACACAGCAACCAAATCATCAATCTTATTGGAACTGGTGATCAATTAAGCAAGTGATTCATAGGTGACACCTGATTAAACATGACTCATTTGTAGAAAAGTCTTCTCAAGTTTGGAGGATCATATCTAGGTGAAACATCTGGTTTGGAAGTGCCCTGGACTGGACTTAGATCGATTGACTATCACACCCACACCTGGCATATGAAGACTCCATGGAAATAAGACTAAATTAAAATAAAACTTAGTTTTATACACTGGGTCATCAACCAATTTGGAGCTCGACTTGGTTAACATTAAGAATAGAGTAATACAAAAGTACAGAACAAAAGAAATCTAATTTGGAAAAAGTAGAATTATTAATTTCCAAAATGTTTGGCGAACAAGACTGTCTTCACAGCCTTCCTGAAAGATAAGAAGGGGCCTAAGCTTCTTAGCGAGAATGGCAAGTTATTCCAAAGCTCGGTTAGTTTGTAGGAGAAAGAATGGCTAAATTTTCTGATAGATTTGATTTTGCCCTTAAGGGAAGGAAAGGAAAGTTTTAATCTCTGAGAGCTCCTAGCCAGATGAGATCGGCACACATTCCAGTCCAAAGGGACAAAAGTGATACAGAGGCCAAATAAGATCTTGAATGTAATACAAATGCATTTAAATTGAATTCTCAAATGGACTGGAAGCCAATGTAATTCTCTAAGGAGAGGGGACACATGGAAAACAGCTCCTTGCTAAAGATTCCTTTCAATTTTGCCATGCCATATGCCTTGAATAAAATTCCTGAGTCGGTACATATAATTCCCTCTCTGACCTTTTTCAAATGGAGGCTAAATCCTACCTTATTGAAGCTGCTTTTAATCTGAACCCCTTAATTTCGTTTCTCATGTTGCTTTGTTTTCTTGAATAGATTGCAAGCTTCATAGAACAGGAATCGTCTGTGATATAGTCTGACACAGGGGCTAAATCTACTCCTGCATCTTTGGTCTTTATATCAGTTCAGATACAGGTTTTATAGCATTTTTATTTGACTGGTCTAGTTTTGTATTTCAAGTGTAACACTGAGAAATGTGTGTTTAAGAGTCAAGGTTATGAAATATAGTACATGTACTTAAAAATAGGGAATATATCAAAATTATAGTATATGCCAGCTCAGTGCTGCCCCCCCTTTTTTTAATGACAAGCCATGGGTGCCTGAAGTCACTTTTTAAAAATGTAATCCTCAGCAGGCTGGTACAAAGAAATTACAGTTTATTTATTGGCATGCCTGATTAATCAAGTAGTGTTTGTATTCATGTTAAGAAGTAGTGGATTTATACTATACAATACTGCAGGCAATATTTGGTTATCTCTGCAAACATTATCCTGTAATTTAACCTTTACCACTCCATACAGAGAGGTCTTTGAACCGAGCAACTAGTGTATTGTTAATACACAGCTAGCTGCTGAGGTCACTAACACATTGACAGTGCATTGACTATCTTGTCATGCAGTTTTATCAAAATGTAAGATCTGCACATTTTCATTGGGCTGCTTGTAAAATAATTCCCTTTAGGGTTAAGGTTAATATGATGATGATCAATTCTAACATTTATGGTTGAAAACAGAATCACAGAATCTTCAGTATGAGAAATTTTAGTAGTTATCGAATTGAAATTTGGGCTGAAATAAAGGCCAAATCTATCTCTCCACATTAAAATATCTGATATTGAAGACAGATTTGTAGCTTTTTGGATAAAAGCTGAAATAGTATAGTCCAAAACAAGTTTGGTGAATTCCTTAAAATATTTACAGGCTTGCTTATTAGGCAACTATAGTCTCACAACACATGGGTGCTGTGCTATCAGTTACTGTGACATCTTTACAGTTTGTGCTAATTTCTGCATTAATTTCTTAAAGTGGAAGGGGGCAGGAAAAGGGTGAGAAATTCATCTAACAGTTCACATGGAAGTAGTTATTGTGCATTAATTTTAATATGGAGAATAATGTGGTGCATTTAACTGAATGACAAGTTGTTGGAATGTCCACAACATTTATTATATAAAGGTTTTGCAATTACTGTGTGTTAAATTTGGCCATTAACCCCCAGTAACTGTAAAATCTGAACACTTTTTAGTAAATAGACCTCGAAGGTAATAAAACATCATGCCTTGGTAAGAGGCCAATATTAAGACCACAGTAAATAGTGGGCATAAATTTTTAGTGCTGTTCTTTTGGTACCACATACATTTTTTATTTAACATCCAATATAATGTAATAAATGATGTGCACAGTGCCCAATAGCTAGATTTATACAATAAATAAGATAGTAAAGTCAGCTTTGATGTTGGCATTTAATTTCATTTTCACATCATTAAAATCTAGATTAATTTAATACCCATGTTTTGTTTTTTGGATACCAGAAGTACATCATATGTCCTTACTGGATGCATTTTAAGTCTGATGGTCTGGAATATAAAATATTTGGGCTGAATTCCCTTAGCTAGAATTCTTTTTAAATCTTTTTTTTTTTAATTTATTTATTCTTTATTACATTTTCATAGAATTTACAAGATAACTCTTGTTTCAGAAACACAGAAGAAAGTAACCTTACGTAACTTTGAACAAATTAGGCAACAATATCTTTTCTTTAGGCCACAATAAACTCAAGGAGAAGATCGAAAAATAGTGAAGAGAAACAAATTAGAAGTAAGTAGTGAAGAGAATTGACTTAACAGACTGTTCCCTCTATTTAAAGTGCTGTTCTTTTATAGCTAAACATTCCCTGCCAACAGTCTCTTTAAATCCAGGAAAGCTCATAACTACTCGAGTAGAAAAAATACATATTATCTCCAAGGTATTTAACCATACATTTACATGGATAAGCCAAAAGAAAAGTTGCACCCAAGGTTACTGTTTCCACTCTCATGGCCTAACATAATTTTCTTCGCTTCTGTGTTTGTCTGGTAACATCTGGATAGATCCAAGCTTTTTCCTCAAAGAATAGAACTTGTAAATTATGAAAATACAATCTAAAGATTGCATTCACATCTTGCTGGAACACAAATGAAACCAATAAAGTAACTGTCTCAGAAATATCAGATATCGCAGTTTCAAGCAAGTCCGTAAGATTCAAAGGCTCTTCAGCAATTAAGTTTTAAACACCTTCCTCTGGAGTGGCTCCTACGTCCTTCTTAGGAGGTTTATAATATATACAATATATATGACTAACAGGTGGATATTTTCAGGGGAATATCTCAGTACATCAATCAAATGCTTGTTCAGCATTTCCATAGGTCCGGAGGGGAGAGTGAAACCTCCCAGTCCAATTCCTCAGCCTCTCTTCCCACTGAGGATACACCGGACGCTCCTCCAGTATTGAGTCGGGAACTCCCTGGTACGGCAGTAAACTCTAGAATAGAATGTTGTGTAGGGGTTGATGTCCAAATTGCAGGGGATTCAGTTTGGACCATCCCTTTGCACTTCAAATGAGGTATATTTCAGTTTAGAAGAAACTCCGAGCTCCTCTGAATGATCTCCTTCAGAGACGCCATCCTGGAGCTGCCGCCATCTTAGAACTCCCTCCCCCATCATCTTTTTAAATCTTCAGTATTTACAAACTTACTTCTACTAGGTCAATATACTTAATGTAATATAAAAATAAATATACTTAATGTAATATAACATACTGTTCTATTTTTATATTAATGTAATTTAAAAATAAAATTAGATCCTCCATACCTAAGTTATAAGTATTCTGAGGACAAGCAGGCATAATATTCTCCCATGTGAGTGACGTCCTCCACGGAACCTGGTACAAACACTACCAAATATACTGTCACTTTAAATTTTTTTAAGGCCTGCCAGAACCATGCGTGTGTCAGTGCCTTCCTGCTCGATGTTGGCTTGTGGGACCATCAGTTCTTCGTTTTCCATACAGTTGAGAAGCTGTGTCTTCAGTGTTCTCTTCAGCACATCAAACATTGTACTATTTAAGAACATAAGAATTGCTGCTGCTTTTTTTTTTTTTATTTATCAAATTTTCAACATTATCATTTTTACAGATAATAATAAAGAAAGGAAAAGTTACTTGAAAATAAAATATTTCAAGTATTATTCATTATCTCCTCTAGTCCACATAATGGGAGAATACATCCTGATATTAATTAATCAATATATTCAAACATAATCATGATCCAAAATATGTTTGGAGTCGGGCGCCCACTGTGCTACACTTACCAATTGATGTTGTCGAGTCCAGAAATGGATCGGCTTTTGCCTAAGGCCTGAATCCAATTCCTGTCCCGACCTCAACTCTAACACAGTTTTCTCTGGGGTCAAAATCTTCATCCTCGACCTCGATCGGGAAGTCTCAGCTAACTCTTCCCCTGGGACACCATTATCCTTGGTGTCTCCATCAGCTACGATTGCTAAGCCAACCCTTATGGACATGCCACCTCTAGAACCAGTGGGTCTGGTGGATCTGAGGATCTCCAGAACACGTGTTTTGAAATCGAGGCAACACTCTCCCTCAAGGTCACCTTTCTCAGAGTCTATAGCCACATCAATTGTACCAGCTCCAGTGGTCTCGGTGCCGGCTTTGCAGAGTATGTTGGAAGTTATTCTGCATCAGGAGTTTGGTAACATGCTTGCCAAATTAACTCCTGCCTCGACCCGCTTCCTGCAGGCCAGCCTGAGCACTCAGCAGTAATACAAGGAGTCGAGTTCTTGAGAGTGCCTCGAGAAACACCAACACATTCTATACAAGGAGTCAAGTCCTTGACAGTACCTCCAGAAATGACAAATCACTCTATACAAGGAGTCAAGTCCTTCAGAGTGCTTTGAGATTAATCTGTACACTCTGCAAGGAGTTGAATCTTTGCGAGTGTCTTGAGATACATCTGCACAAGGAGTTGAGTCCTTATCAGTATCTCGACTTTGATCTCCAACTTCCAGCCCTACCTCTATGCATAAGGCATTGCCTTCTTCAAGGCACAGGGCAACGACTCCTCGACATTTCTCATTGAGATTGCATTCGAGATCACTGCCTCATCTTCCGAGGCACAGTTCATCTCCACACCATCTGTATTCATCGAGACCCAGATCCTCTTCTCAAGACAGACCTTGTTTCTTGAGGCATAGACAATCCTCGAGACAGCCACCTTCCTTCTCGAGGAAATCTACGACAGAACCACTTTCGTCTGTCGAGTCCTGTGTTTTTTCATCACCAGCTGGTTCTTTTTTGCCTATGGATTCAGATCTCAGGCATCAATATTCCACCGAGGCTTCACCCTCTTTCTCTGCCATGAGACGTACTTCGAGGGGTTACCGGTCGCCCTCTTCTGCTTCGATGTCCTTTACTCAATTTTTATGCCAAATGTGTATAGATCTTAACATCACTTTGCAGTCTGATTCATCATACTCTATGGAGTATTTGGAAGAACTGGGTATACTTCATCCTCCTACGGATTCATTAAAATTACCCATGAATGGCATTCTCACTCAAACTTTCAAAAGAAATCTTTCTACACCATATTCTGTTCCTGCTGTGCCAGCGAAACTGTAATCTCGATATCAAATGGTTCACTGTACAGGATTTGAAAAGTCTCAACTATCCCATCAATCTCTTCTTGTTGGGTCTTCCTTGAAAACAACTAATCCGGCCAAGGTCTATGCCACAGTCCCACCTGGCTGACAGGGAAGGGCCATGGATAAATTGGGCCGGCGCCTGTATCAGAATTCTATGGTGACAAATAGAATTTTAAATTACAACTTTGTCTTTACATCATATCTCAAATATTGGGTCAGTACTATGCCCACTTGTTTCAAGTACCTTCCAGAGCATTGCCTGGCGGAGTTCCATCATATGCATTCCACTCTGGCACAACTTCACATACACATGGTCCAGACTGTATATGATGCTTTTGAGATGTCTTCCAGGGCCACTGCTTTCTCGGTGGAGATGTGCCGTCTCGCCTGGCTCCACACCATAGATATGGACCCAAATCTATAAGATCGACTGGCCAACATCCCATGCCAAGGCAATGAGTTGTTTGATGACTCTATTAAGGCAATTACAAAGCGCTTGTCTGAGCATGAGAAGCCATCTGCCTCCATCATCAGATCAAACCCGAACCCTTCTAAAGATAAGGGTTATACACCTCCTCCATCTTCTCAAAGGCGTTTTCCTCAGAAGGCAGCACCTGATTCAAGGCCGCCTCTTAAGAAACAGCAGCCTCAACAGCAGCAATGGCAGTAGCGTAAACCTCAGACTCCTGCTGCATCTAAGCTTTCTCAGTCTTTTCAACTAGCTCACACAGAGAGCATAACCTTATTCGTTCTACCTCTCTCATCTCTTTTTTCCATAGGGGGGTCATTTCTATCAAGGATGGGACCTCACTTTCATCTGGGAAGACCTCTCTCTGCACTTCCTTCTGATTACAAAAGAGTATCCTTTCAGTCTTTCTGGACCACCCTTTTTCTCTCAGTTAGCTTAAGCTCTGCTTTGTCTCCATATCATCGAGGAGGTTCCTCTGGAATAGCAGAACATGGGGTTTTACTCCCATTACTTCCTTGTCCCAAAGAAGACGGGGGATCTGCGACCTATCCTGGACAACCTCCTTGTCAGAGATTAATTTTGAATGCTGTCTATAGTATCATTGTATCCTCTTCTGGATCAAACCGATTGATTATGCTTCCTGGATCTCAGAGGCTTACACATTTTTATTCCTCCAGCCTCTTACTAGCTCCTCAGATTTTGGGTGGGAAATCATCATTTTCAATACAGAGTGCTGTTTTTTGGCCTAGATCATCTTCCAGAGTTTTCACCAACTGCCTGATAGTGGTGGCAGCAATTCTGCGCAGCCATGGTCTCCAGGTATTCCCATACTTGGATGACTGCCTCATCAACAATTCAACATCTCAGAGGGTTCTTGTAGTGACCCAACGGATTATTTGGTTCTTCCAACAATTGGGATTCAAAATCAACTTTCCAGAATCCCAGCTCCAACCCTCTCAAAATCCTACAGTTCAAGAGAGCTGTACTGGACACTGTGCACCTCAAAGCATTCCCTCCTCAACAATGTCAGGATTCTCTCATTCAACAAAGTGTCATACCTCACTTCACTTTCAGCGAGACACATGATGGTTCTCATAGATCACATAACTCCTTTTGCCAGACTTCATCTCAGAATTCCTCAGTGGATCCTGGCATTTCAGTGGACACATTCTTTCGACCCACTCTCTCAGCACATTACAGTGACTCCTTCACTGAGACAGTCTCTCCACTGGTGGATGCTCTCTTCCAATCTCTCCAGAGGTTACTGTTTGTAAACGCCCCTCATCAGAAGGTCCTCACAACAGATTCCTCGACCTACGCTTTGGGGGCTCATCTTGATGGTCTCCATACTCAAGGCCACTGGTCCACCACAGATCATCAGTGTCACATAAATCTGTTGGAACTCAGGGTGATCTTCAATGCTCTCAAAGCTTTTCAGCATCTTCACGATCAAATAGTCCTCATTTGGTCAGACAATGAAGTTGCCATGTACTGCGTCAACAAGCAGGAAGACACAGGATCTCTCCCTCTCTCACAGGAAGCTGAAAAGATGTGGAATTGGATAATCCTTCACAACACCTTTCTAAAAGCGGTCTATATTCAAGGAGAGAAAGACTGTCTGGCGGACAAATTGAGTCGTCTTCTGCAACCTCACAAATGGACACTCAATTCCTCATCTCTCCATCACATTTTTTTCTCAGTGGGGGACTCCTCAGATACATCTATTTGTGTCTCCCCACAACAACAAATTGCCTCAATTCTGCTCCAGGATATACTCTCCTCATCACCTCGAGGCAGATGCTTTTCTTCTGGAATGGATGAATCAGTTTCTATATGCATTTCCTCCATTTCCTCTCATTCTCAAGACACTCGTCAAACACGAACATGCCACCATAATTCTGATAGCTCCTCAGTGGCCCAGACAACCATGGTTCTCTCTTCTGCTTCAACTCAGCAGCAGGGAGCCACTACTTTTAACAGTGTTTCCCTCTCTGCTTACACAGTCAGGGGTCTCTACTTCATCCCAACCTGCAGTCTCTACACCTGACACCTTGGTACCTCTCAACCTAACTGCCACTCTACAGTTTTCTCAATCTATCGAGGACATTTTAGAGGCTTCTCGGAAGCCTACCACTAGACACTGTTACTACCAGAAATGGACTAGATTTTCTGCTTGGTGCACCATTCATCACACGCAGCCTCAATCCATCTCCTTGTCTTCAGTTTGGATTACCTGTTGCATTTATCTCAATCAGGTCTCAAATTCACATCCATTCAAGTCATCTCAGTGCAATTGCTGCTTTCCATCAGCCTATAGCAGGGAAACCCCTTTCTGCTCATCCTTTGGTTCATACTTTCACCTCTCATTATTGTCTGTATTCTTTTTCCAGACGGGATGGCCATGTCGGCCAGGCAGTTTTATAAAAGTTATTCTCCTAAATTGCTAACACTTCCACCATCCCATTCTGGTTAGCTTGGAGGTCACCCACATGTGAAAATATGCTGCCTGCTTGTGCTGGGATAAAGCACAGTTACTTACCATAACTGGTGTTATTCCGGGACAGCAGGCAGATATTCTCACAACCCACCCACCTCCCTGGTTGGCTTCTTAGCTAGCTATCTGAACTGAGGAGACGCGCACCCTACCTTGGGCGGGAAGGCACTCGCTCATGCGCGTTGTGGCAGTCGCAAACTTTCTAAAAGTTTTACAAGTAAATCTGCTTTCAAGGCTGTCCGCATCGGGGCTCTGTGGATGACGTCACCCACATGTGAGAATATCTGCCTGCTGTCCCTGGATAACATCTGTTACAGTAAGTAACTGTGCTTTTTCTCTTCTTGCTTCAGTAGTGTACATTGTACTTGATCTTCAGCATTATGCAGCAGCAACTTCTTGTTCTGTTCTATTTTGAATTCTGTTACTCTTTTTGCTCTGTTCCTTGCATTAGTTGCCTTTTCTGTGAAGGAATTCTTGCATTTGTTACTATATATTCTGTCCTTTGTAGCCTTATATCCTGATTCTTTTTCACATAAATATTTATGTATTGTTTTTCTCTTTAAACCATATTGTATCTGCCTCCATCTCATCCAGTGTGTATATATTTAGGCTCCTCCATCTGGTCTCAAATGGTTTATGATACAGTAACCTCATTTGCGCTTTTCGCTTTGTATCTTTTTGTAGCTCTGCACACATCTTGATTAAGACCTGTTTAGTAAGCTATGCTAGGTATTTAACAAATATTTTAGTGCACAGAAGGTGTTTAACATGCATTAAAAACTAGTTAATGCATATTAAAATTCTAATTAATTACTGAATATGAGATTTTATTGAAGTGAATGGGAAAGGGACATGGAATACAGCTTAACAATAAACACTTGTTAATATTCTCTATGCTAACTGCTAAAGTGGAAGGTAATACAGAATAGTTAACTAAAGGGTATCCCAATTAGAGCACAAGTTTTGAATTGGGCGCTATTTCTGTTCTGTTGTTTAAGTGGGGCTGAAAATGTTATAGCTGTCAAGTAGACACATTGCGATTAGTAGTCATGGATTGCTATATGAACAAACAACACATTATTATGAAAACTTATTACAAATGGGAGAGTTTGCTGAAACAGTTTGCAAATTATGTGCAAATTGTGTGCAATTTTTGTTTGACAAAATGCACCAAGTCCAGGAACCTCGATTCACCATAATTCACAGCAATTGGACATTTCAAAAATCACCATGCAGTGAATTCTCAAGAAAGATCTGATTGCTTTCAAGGTTCAACTGACACAAAAACTGCAGCCAACGGACCACCCACAGTACTGTGCATTTATCAATTGTGTGTTGGAAAACGATGAAGTAGATAGCAGTTTTTTAGAGAAAATTATCTTTAGTAATGAGGTGTACTTTCACCTTAATGGGTACATGAACAAACAAAACTGCTGAATTTGGGCTGAAGAGAATCCTGGAGTGATTCTTGAAAATCCAACACACTCACCACGAGTCATTGGTGCAGATTTTGGGCCGGTGGGATGATTGAGCTGTACTTCTTTGAAAATTTGGCCATCGATGCACTGACAGTGAATGGCATACGTTATAGCAACATGAAAATGGAGTTTTTGTGGCCTCAAGTGGACCATATGGATCTGGCGACGTGGTTCCAGCAGGGCGGTGCAACTTGTCACCCTGCGCATGAAACAATTGAGTTGTTGCAAGAGAAATTTCCTGACCGTGCCCAGAATTGGTCCACCAAGATCATGAAGTCTGACACTGTGTGACTTCTTTTTTGGGGGGGTTTGCGAAGTCTTGCATCTACACCAACAAACCAACAACAATTCTTCAGCTGAAGGAGGAGACTCAACACACCATTGTGGGAATTCAGCTGCAATTAAGACAAAATGTAATAAAAAATTTTGTCAAAATATTGTGCACCCACAGAGTCATGGAGGACATTTGTGTGTACTTTATATGAAAATTAAAATATCAGCACTTTTCAAATAAATTATGCCTTTTATTAAAAAATTAAATCTTGCGCTTTTGTTGGGACACCCTTTACATCTTAGAACAGGCTTGTCCAACTTTTTTCTGTTGGCTGCTTTCTATATTTTGTACGTTTCAGAGGCCCAAAACATTAATCTTCATAATTTGCCACGTTTCATTAAATAGTGGTAAAATACAATGATGTATCATCCCTTCCCCAGCCTTCACCTAGTCTCTCTCACTCATGTAACCTCCCTCGGCCTTCACCCAGTCTCTCTTGGCTATATAACTTAACTCATTTTCTTTTCTCTCACCTGGCTTTGGCTGCAAAAGAAACAGCGGAATTTTTATTTCTCTATCGTGACTTGACTCTCTGCAAACTTGAGCCACCCAGTGCCAGAAGTTTGGTCTCAAGGTTTCAAGGCTTGCAAGATCAACCTGAACTTCGCCATGCAGCTTTTGCTTATAGAGAGCTGGGTTGTGGAGGGGAAGTAGGAATCCTACTGTAATCACCACAAGAATTGCCAAGCTTCCGAGGGCCAGAAAAAAGCACTTTATGGGCCTGGTTCTCCATTTTAAACTTGCGTGGCAGCATGGTAGGAGCATCCCTGCCCCACCAATATCACATCAGGAACAAACCACATATGTGCCAAGGGTAAGGTAGCTTAGGATGGGGTGGGGGGTTGGAATGGGAAGGATCATTAGTAGATGGGGATGTTATAAAGACTGTTGGGTCAGTAGTGATGCTGAGTGGAATGGTTAAGTGTACCTGCATTAACTACTGCATTGACAGCATATGGTAACTTATTTTGTGCTAACCGTAAACTATGTTCGTGCCGATAATCTGCCCATGTCCATCACTTTCCTGCCTCCAGTCAGTGCTATTTTTAATATGGCTGCATGGTAAATGTTACTGTGAATTATTTCATGTGGCATCTGCTATTAAAAACTGGTTCCATAGTATCTAGAAAGAGAATTTTACTGGCAAACTGAAAAATATGTCATAGATTTTTACTGAAACTTCACATTTTAGCAAAGATATTCAGTAAAGTCTTGTCACTTTAAACTGAAGATATTAGGGCCTGGTTTTGGTAAAAATGGCACCAGTTGCATGTCAGTCATGCTTAGGTGCTGTTAACAGAATCATGGCTACCGGCACCTAAGAAAAAAATGTAGGTGTCAGTAATGTAGGCGAGGGTTGTAAAGGCCTACAATACCAGTGCCTACACTTTTTTTTTGAGAATCGGGCCTAGCGGCACCTAAGATCATCTCTGCTCCAACTACGCCTGCTTTGACCTTAGGTGCCGCTAGCCACCATGCTGTAGGCACAGTTCCGACGCCTACTCCAAAAGGTGTCTAGTGGTGCCTACTTTTTTTTTTTTTTAGCAAGTTTTTAATTGGTTTTAAATGACATGGTCAATTACCATGCCAATTAAAGTCAATTAAAACAATTAAGTTAGGCGCCAGTAGGTGCAATCAAGGCACCTACTGACACCTAACTTAGGGCCAGATTCACCAACCTGATCGATCGAGCCTGATCTGGGCAGCTCCGACAAATTCAGCAAAGTAAAATATGCAGATGGGGGCGATTCTCAAGTGTAGATTCTCAAGTGCAGATACTTAACTCACTGTGCTTTTTCTCATGCTACTGAAAAGATATGTATATGTCCAGGTTCCCTCATTGTTGGTCTGTGTTTATCTTATTTTACAATATTTAGCCTCACATTCAGCCTCTGCTCTAGCTTTGTATAGTGTTTTTTTTAAATCAGCAGCCTTCCTTAATTACTCTTAAATTTAAGATTAAGGGTTGAAGTAGATCAGGATTTTGAAAAGTAAATTTTTATGATATGTATTATAAAAGTATTTTTAGATAAAAATTTGTATACAAAGTAAAAACAGGGGGAAATCTTAGATCTTCACAATTTTGTCAGCTATCTGTTTTTCTCTAAAACTTTGTTTTTGCAAATATTATTGCTTTAAAAATGACCGGAACCCCTAGAGCACATCGCATATTCAGGGAACACATAATGCCTATAAAAGAGCCGTCTATACACATCTACAAAAATGTGTTTTTTAAAATTTGTTTGTAGATCCAATGGTTTTATTCTCTTTTTGTCTTGTTTATTTACTTGGAGGTTTTAAATTGTTACCTGATTTCTGAATACATATATTTATTTTTAAAGAAATGCATTTTTTTGCATTTCACTCTGCCAAATATTCCCTCCCCCCTTTACAAAAGCATAGCACAGATTTTACCGCCAGCCGCAGCGGTAACAGCCCCTGCACTCATAGGAATTCTATGAGCGTCGGAGCAGTTGCTGCCATGGCCGGCGCTAAAAACCATGCTACGCTTTTATAAAATTGGGGGGGGGGGGGGATTGTAAATAAAATTATTTTTATGTAGGTTACACAAAAGTATTATTTTTTTTGTTAATGTATTCTTTTTATTTAAGGCTGTTTGCTTATGGTATCCTTTTATGAAGACAAAATTTATTCCTAGAGAATCTTTAAAAACTGATTACAACTTTCCATGTGCTTATGTAGCAAATTTTGGGTTACTTCAGCCAATGTTGCTTGCATAATTAAATAAATAAATATATGATAAGATGTGTGCATTTTTTCTCCCATCAGCTTTCCATTGTTTCTTTGAGCTTCTAAGAGCCCCTTATTAGCCACAGTAAATGCACCGATGTCCATTCAATTTGGTGCATTTACCATGGCAGCATCACTACCGTGGATTTGTAAAAGAGGCCCTCAATTTGAACTGGAGTTGGGTCACCAGGTGATCAGCCTTTATTCACAACTACACAGGGTTTTGCCTAATCATTGTATCAACAGTTTTCATCCAGGGGACATAATATTGGCCTTTATTCAGAGCCCTGAAGTTATAGGCCCAGTATCTGGCTACTAGGGCCCAGGTTTTCTAAACAGCACTGTGTTAGGTGACGGTAGGCGGTCTACTGCAACCTAACTTAATAATTTTAATTGGTGTTAAATGGCTTGGTAATTGACTGCTTTTAAAACCGATTAAAATGTCATTAAAAAAATGTAGGCGCCCTTGCATGCCTACAAAAAAGGATAACTAAACTAAAAAAAATTGGTAAAGAACCCCTTTTGGCTCCCGACAAGAATGACACCTGCAGTTTAAATTTAGCATAATTTAAGCCATACAAATAAAGGGATTTCAGTACGGGCTCAATCAACCCTCCTAATCACAAAAAGCCCCGGGCAGGTGTTCATAGGTGACTAGCACCAGACCAAAGGTCTAAATACATCATCTATTCCATTGTTTCAAAACAAGTATCTTATATAAGTAAATATAAAGTGCAGATGTACATTCAAAGAAGGGTGGAAAAGGAGATAAGGTGCTTTAAATCCCCCCAAATCAATCGAAAATGGTAATCAAAAATAATCATAAACAACGTATGAAGAAAAAAGTCACAATTGAGTATCAAACAGCTAAGATACAGTTCAACTTAGCTGAATCCTTTCAGGTTTATGTCACTGCTTTATCTCCACTCGACAAGGCCCATGGGTACCATGGCGGCCCCTAGTATCGCAAATCTCTTCATGTCACAATTTGAAGAAAAGTTTTTATACTCTTACATTTACTTCCAGCACATTTTGTGCTGGATGCGGTTTACTGACGATATCTTTTTTTATTTGGATTTCTACCAAAGAACATTTAACTGCTTTCGTAGCTTGGATCAATTCTCTCACTACCTGTTTGCAATTTACTTGTACCAGTTATAAAGAATACATTACTTTTTTGGATACTACTGTCAATGTACAAGAGGGTAAATTATCCACTAAGGTTCATCATAAACCCACTGAATGTAATAATTTTTTTGTCATACTCAAGTTGCCATCCTAAATGTTTAAAAGCAGCCTTTCCCATTGGCCAATTTTTGCGGGCCAGAAGGATATATACTACTGATTCTGACTACAAGATGGAAGCCAAATTTCTTTGGGACAAATTTCTTAAGAGGGGCTATCCTACATCAGTGATTCAAAGGGTTTACCTAAGGACATGGCATGCCAGCCGAGATCTTCTACTCACACAAAGGAGGAAAGAAACATCTTCTAATCAAGTTTGTGGCATTTCTCATTCAACCCAATCATTAGTTCTAGCTAGAAGTATTCAAAATCATTGGCATATTCTACAACTGCATCCAGCATTCAGAGATAACCCGTGTGTTGCTTTCACACGAGGTAAGAACTTATCTGAACATTTTGTTTCTTCTGATTTTCTTTTGAAATCTTATCATCACATTGACACAGGCTTCCATTCTCCATGTGGTTATTGCTCTTTGTGTGATACCTCTAATATTGGTGATTCTTGGACTCATCATACCACTGGGCAGACCTATAGTCTTTCATTACGTCCTGTGAGTCAAGTTTTGTAATTTATGTGATATCATGCCCCTGCGGTTTCATCTATGTGGGCTGTACAACTCGGGAAGTAAAAGTTAGATTAATAGAACACCACAGTTGTTTGAATATGGGGAAACAATCAATTCCCATGGTTTTCCATAACATTATGTGTCATCATACTTTTGCTCAATTCAGATGGTGTATCTTGGAACAAATACCCACTTTTTTCAGTGGTGACCGAAACACCCATTTGTTACAAAGGGAGAATTTTTGGATCTTTCACCTTAAGGCATTTCCTCCTTTTGGATTGAATGAAAACGTTGACAAGTGTTTTTCTACATAAATACAGAATACATGGTATATATTCTTTTTGGTATGCAGGGCTTTGCATAAGTCCTGTATACGCTTCATGTTTTTCAGCTGGGTGTCCTTACATCAGCCATATGTCATCACGTCTTTCAGTGCGTTGCTGTGGGCGGAGCTCCTGAGCGTCTTTGAATTCCCCGGACGCTATTGTTTTTCATTGCCTCTAGTTCCTGTGCGACTACACTGCCGCCAGCAGAGCAGGATTGATTCTTACTTGCTCTGACTGAACAGATTGGTTCTTTCGTCTCTCCAGTATTCCCCACTCCTGATGAATATTTTGAAACAGGGTCTTGTCGAGTGGAGATAAAGCAGCGACATGAACCTGAGAGAATTCAGCTAAGCTGAACTGTTTCTTAGCTGTTTGATACTCATTTGTGACTTTGTTTATGATTATTTTTGATTGATTACCATTTTCGATTGACTTTTGGGGATTTAAAGCACCTTATATATCCTTTTCCACCCTTCTTTGAATGCACACCTGCACTTTATATTTATATTTATTAAGATACTTGTTTTGAAACAAGGGAATAGATGATGTACGGGGCAGGATTTATTTAGACCTTTGGTCTGGTGCTAGTCACCTATGAACACCTGCCCGGGGCTTTTTGTGATTCGACCCTAAGTGTCAACATTGCGCAATTATGACTCCTTCCTCACAGGGGCTTTGACCAGCATCTCTCAGCATCCCCATTCTGACCAGCCCAGAAAACAATTTATAATTTTAATCTGAAGATGGTTGCATACACTGTATTCTCTTGTTTATTACACTTTGTGGTTTTAAAGCACTACCAAACTTAAAATAAAAATTTGCTCACTTATTCAGTATTAGATAATTTATAAATCTTAATGAATACATACATAAAGAACTTTTGATCTGTTTACTAAATTATGTCAGTGTTAACAGGACTTAAATGTACATTAAGGGAGAAAAATTAATTCTCTTGTTAAAAGTCCATTTTCCACAAATGATTATGAGGTCCACAGTAACAAGATTATAACACAGGCTCAATCTTACTAATACTGTACTTCCAAATGTCAGTGTCCCTGCTTCGTAGTATAATTCACTACAATATGACTGAACAGATTATTGGAATTTATTTAATTAAGAAACATAGAAACATGATGGCAGATTAAGGCCAAAAGGCCCATCTAGTCTGCCCATCCACAGTAACCATTATCTGTTTCTCTCTCTCAGAGATCCCATGTGCCTATCCCAGGCCCTCTTGAATTCAGACACAATCTCTGTTTCTTCCGGGAGACTGTTCCACTCATCTACCACCCTTTCCGTAAAAAAGTATTTCCTCGGATTACTCCAGAGCCTATCATCTCTTAACTTCATTCTATGCCCTCTCATTGCAAAGTGTTTCCTTTCAAATGAAAGAGACTCAACTCATGCACATTTATATTATGTAAATGACTCTTATCATATCTCCCCTCTCCCGCCTTTCCTCCAAAGTATTCAGATTGAAATCTTTAAATCTGTCCCCATATGCCTTATCACGAAGACCACACACCATTTTAGTAGCCTTCCTCTGGACCGACTATCCTTTTTATATCTTTTTGAAGGTGCGGCCTCCAGAATTGTGCACAATATTCTAAATGAGGTCTCACTACAGTCTTATACAGAGGTATCAATACCTCCCTTTTCCTACTGGCCATACCTCTCCCTATGCACCCTAGCATCCTTCTAGCTTTCACCGTCACCTTTTCAACCTGGTTGGCCACCCTAAGATCACATACAATCACACCCAAGTCCTGCTCCCCCGTCATGCACATAAGTTCTTCACCCCCTAAACGGTACCTTTCCCTCTGTTTTTTTAGCCCAAATGCATGACCTTGCATTTCGTAGCATTAAATTTTAGCTGCCAAATTTCAGACCATTCTTCAAGCTTTGCCAGGTTTTTAGAACATAAGAACATAAGAATTGAGTCAGACCAGTGGTTCATCATGCCCAGCAGTCTGCTCACGCGGTGGCCCTCTGGTCTAAGACCAGCACCCTAACTGAGACTAGCCCTACCAGCGCACGTTCTTGTTCAACAGAAACTTGTCTAACTTTGTCTTGAATCCTTGGAGGATGTTTTCCCCTATAACAGGCTCTGGAAGGGCGTTTCAGCTTTCTACCACTCTCTGGGTGAAGAAGAACTTCCTTACGTTTGTACGGAATCTATCCCCTTTCAACTTTAGAGAGTGCCCTCTTGTTCTCCCTACCTTGGAGAGGGTGAACAACCTGTCCCTATCTACTAAGTCTATCCCCTTCAGTACCTTGAATGTTTCGATCATGTCCCCTTCGTTATTCACACCATCTGGCGTGCCTACTCTATTGCGGATTTTGATATCATTTGCAAAGAGGCAAATCTTACCCAACAACTCTTCAGCAATATCATTTTTTTAAATGTTAAAAAGAACAGGCCCAAGAACAGAACCTTGAGGCACACCATTGGTAACATCCCTTTCCTCAGAGTGATCACCTTCCACTCAACCAGTTCCTGACCCAGCCTGTCACTTTGGGACCCATTCCAAGGGCACTCAGTTTATTTATTAGATGTCTGTGTGGAACACTGTCAAAGACTTTGCTAAAATCTAAATACACCACATCTAGCGCACATCCTCTATCCAATTCTCTGGTCACCCAGTCAAAGAAATTGATTAGATTTGTCTGACAAGACCTACCTCTAGTGAATCCATGTTGCCTCCAGTCCTGTAATCCATATGATTCCAGAAACTTGACCATTCTCTGTTATAAAAGTGTTTCCATTAATTTGCTTTTCACAGAAGTCAGATTTATCGGCCTGTAATTCCCTACTTCTTCCTTACTTCCACTTTCGTGGAGAGGGACCTCATCCGCCCTTTTCCAGTTGTCTGTTACCACTCCCGACTAGAGAGTCAGTGGAGCTACCAGATCTTCCCTAAGTTCCTTCAGCACCCTCATATGTACATCATCTGGCCCCATCGCTTTGTCTACCTTTATTTTAGCTAGCTCCTCATGAACAAATCTCTCTAAAAATCAATCAGGGTCTATTACTCCTCCAACCCTATTCAAGTTTGTCTTCTGCGGTCTTGCTCCTGGCGCCTCAGCCGTGAACACAGAACAGAAATATTTGTTAAGCAATTCGGCCTTTTCTTTATCAGCTTCTACGTATTCTTCCCCTTCACCTTTGAGTCTCACAATGCCTCTTTTGCACTTCTTCCTATCACTTGTATATCTAAAAAATGTCTTGTCTCCCCATTTTACCATGTCAGCTATTTTTTCTTCCATTTGCATCTTTGCTTTCCTGATTACACAACCAGCCTCTCTTAACTTTTCTAGATATTTTTGCCTGTCTTCCTCTTTCTGCAATCTTTTGTAGTTTATGAAAGCTATCCTTATTTCTTACCTTCTCAGCTACTACTTTTTAGAACCTAAGCGGCCTTCTTTTCATCTTACTTATTTGTCTCACAAAAAGGTTTGTCGTCTTTACAATCGCTCCTTCAGTTTTTCCCACCACATTGCCACTCCTTCCAGATGTTCCCACCCAGACAATTCCTTGATGTAACCCCCCATCCAAACAAAGCTAGTTTTTTAAAAGTCTAGAATCTTTGCTTTTGAATAAGCCCTCTCTATACCCATCTTAATATTAAACCGTACCATGCAATGATCACTGGATGTCAGATGATCACCCACTTTAACATCAGAAACACTTTCCCCGTTTGTAAACACTAAGTCCAGTATGACCCCGTGTGGGTTCCATTACCAACTGCTGGAACAGTTGTCCTTGTAGAGAATCCAGGATCTCCCTATTTCTAGAAGACCTCACAATAGGGATACCCCAATCAACATCCGGCATGTTAAAATCACCTATTAGCAAGACTTCCCCTTTTTTAGATATATTCTGAATGTCTACTATTAAATCTCTATCTACTTCTTCCGTCTGTGAAGGAGGCCTGTACATCACACCAATGTAAATATATTCACCATTCCCTCTTTCCAAATTGATCCAGAGTGCCTCTTCCTTGCCCTGCAGATCCTGCAATTGTGTGGCTTTAATATGATCTTTTTATTAAACAACACCTTCAACCTGGTTTACAGCACAGAAACCCTAACCATGAACAACCAAAGAAACCGCAAAGAAGGTACTTGATGTCACCACCGGCACCAGGCTCCACAGCCAAAGGCGGATAATTCACTATTAGCACCTCAAAAACGCTTCTTTTATGAAAATTATCTAGAGGTAGGAAAAAACCTCATATCCCCCCTCCACCAAACCGATAACTCAGGTTTTGTAGACAAGTAGAGACTCACTGGGGTATATTTAAATCATTGGCATAAAAAACCTCCTCAAATAATGTTTCAAACAAAGAAAAAGCCTTGTGCAATGCAAGTGAATAAAGGTCCACTTAGTGCTTAGAACTACTAGTGCCTAGGGTGACCTCAAAGGGCAGTGTCACATGGAGATAGATATAATGACACACCACACATCGACGATGGCCAGCGTTTCGCTAATCATAAGCTGCCTCAGGATGAGAACGGCGGTCAGTCCTACAAGATAGAAATAGAAAAGTATAAAAATACTTAGCGTCTGTAGGGCAGATGTTTGATCTCTTTATTTAGTGGGACAGAAACCCCCCCCGGCGTACTTTCAATCCAGCTCCAGGATTAAACATGGCGGCTCCTCGAACACAGACAGTGAAAAATGCCCTGCCTCTTAAATCCAACAGTTGCAATCACGTGTAGCTCAACAGGATTGGATGAAATCGTGTGACGTAATTTCAAAATGACAAAACAAAATAATGATGAAAATCATATTGTCGTGTCATAATGTGTGATGCTATTCAGTTTTAGAATTTAACCCTCCGGGTTCCTCAGTTTCCAGGGTATGAATCCAAAACAATTCTCTTTGTAAAAGCAAACGCTGTCTGTTGCTGTAATTCATGGGGACATGGTCTGTTGCACAGCACCTTAACTCCTGGAAACTATAATTAAACTCTTGACAATGAGCAACAATTGGAGCCTGCAATTTACCTGTTTGGAGACAACTTATGTGTTCCGTAATCCGTGTTTTAAAGGGGCGTGATGTTTGGCCCACATAGATCTTATGACACAGACATATTATTAAATACACTATGTAGTCAGTGAGACAGGTGGTATGAAAATGAATAGAATATGTTTTACCTGTCCCTGGATGCACAAAACAACCAGTTAAATCTAATGTAATGGCACAAATTTGGCACTTTTGACATTTAGAATGACTACCTACGGAGTGGCGATATTGATTTATCTGTACACAACAATCCGAGGGGCTCAATAGCTCTCCGAAGATGGCAGTCAGAAAATGCAGGATCTCGGCTTAAAATTTCCCAGTGATTGCATAAAGACCTAACTACACGTTTTATTGCTAGAGAAAACTCCAGAATGCAAGTAATCGCTTGCATATCTGGAGAACGTGTTTTCGGTGTTAACAATAGACTTCGGTCTACATGTTTAGCTCGCTTATAAGCCTTCTTTAAAGTTTGTGGTGGATAACCACGATTTAATAAGCGCCGAGAAAGATTTTTACTTTGACGGTGAAACTCCCAGAAGTAAAACAAATACATTTATAACGTAAAAACTGGGAGGTAGGTAAACTTTGTTTAAGAGGTTACTTGTAAAATCTAGAAACGTATTCCTATCGGTGCTTTTGCGAAAGACTAGTTTCCAACTTTGAACCCTGCTTACTAAGGAGAATATCCAGAAATGAACTGTTCATAAGGGATGCAGGAAGCTTTCTCAGGAGGTTCAGCCATAAGCGTACCAAGATGTCATGAGTAGTATGGGATATGAGATCATATATTATGTCTGACCTCAGTATGCAATGCAATAGGCCATGCCAAATTAACCAAATTAGAACCAAATTAGCAAGTGTCTGAGAAGATACAGGAAATTCATGTATAATTGTGTTAAAAGCTAGAAGGAACTTTGTGGGATATGCGTTGTAAAGAAATGTACATGTGTTTCATTTTACAGCAAAGAAAAATCATAACAATACATAGCAAAATTTATACAATAATTAAGATAACGATAGGATGAATTAAAACACTAAATACGTGGTTTGCAGTGGGTGAATATCCAAAGAAAAGTTCCCAAACTGAGACATGAGTGTCTCGTAGCTAATTTATAACAATTTGTGTAATCTGTCCATTTTCAAAAGTGACAGTATGAGTCACTTTGGAGGTTTTCTTAAATTGTTCAATGTAGACATGGTATTGTGACATTTCCCAGGAAAGGAAATGTTTACTAATAGCTCCATCTAGTGGCCACATTAACAGTAAGGTCTTTTTAAAGATGTTCTGATATGTTTTAACAATTTCTCTGCTATGTTCCGGGCTGCCGACCAGCCAGATTTTCAGGTACCTCTAATAAATGTTTATGAGATATATTTGTGTATACTGCCTTAACTTTGTGAAAATATATCTAATGTGTGCTCATTAAAGATATCCTGAAAAACCGATTAATTTGTAACCCTCCAGGATTGCTGTTGGACACTCCTCCAATAAAGTCAATAGAAAGTAATTAAAATTTAGGGACAACCAGATTCACAATTGTAGGAAATAAGGCCTGGATTCTGGTAATGGAGCCTAAATTGGCTGACTCCTTGAAAAACGGTGCCGGCTGCATATCAATCACGATTAGGCGCCATTAAGAATCGTAGCTAGCGGTGCCTATGAAAAAACAGGTGCTGGTAATGTATGCCAGGGTTTTAAAGACCTACATTACTGGTGCCTAAGTTTTTTAGAGAATTTGGCCTAGTGGTGCCTAAAGTCATCTCTGTCCCTATTAAGTAGAAATCAATGGCTTTGTGGCAAGTATTAATTAACAGTCCAAAGCAAACCAGCTATCTTGCCATGTATAACTCCAAATGCAAAGAACTAAACTTTGATATATAGACACTGGGGATATCTCAGAAAGCTACTCTGAAAGATATCAGCGTAGCAGCACTCCTCACTGAGTTCACCCTGTGTATATCAAACCTAATATTTTTTTCTTTTTATATTTTATAGTTCAACTCATAACTTGTCATGAAAATTTTCTTTAAACATATTAATTTTATAAATATTTCTTCATCTTTTTTGCTTATAAAAACTTCATCTTATTAAAGCATTCCATTTTCAAAAATTCACTAATGGATAATGCACTTATCTTATATATATATCAACTGTGTGGCCGCACTGTTCCCCATCAACGCGTTTCGCCTTCTTCTTCACGACGGGGCTGAACTCAGTGAGGAGTGCTGCTACGCTGATATCTTTCAGAGTAGCGTTCTGAGATATCCCCAGTGTCTATATATCAAAGTTTAGTTCTTTGCATTTGGAGTTATACATGGCAAGATAGCTGGTTTACTTTGGACTGTTATCTCTGTCCCTAATCATGTCTACTTTGACCATAGGCATCGCCATGCTGTAGGCACGAGTCTGGTGTCTACTTTATAAAATGAGCTTTTAATTGGGTTTTTTTTAAATTCTTTATTCATTTTCAAAATTACATTAAGTGTATATATATATTCAATCACATTAACCATAAATACATCACTTTCAGTCTATCATTTGTACAATACATAAATTCTAAACCCTCCCTCCTCCCACCCCACCCTACCACATATTCTATTATCATATAAATACATGTTAATAAATTATCCCCCACCCTACCCAATTGAACTGATAAATTTAAGGGAAATATTTTCAACTAATCCGTACAATATTTTGTTAATGGTTTCCACACATCCTGAAATTTCTTGAAATATCCCCTTTGTAATGCAATAAATCTTTCCATTTTATAGATATGGCATAAAGAGTTCCACCAAAAGTTGTAATTTAATCTCCTCCAATCCTTCCAATTATATGTAATTTGCTGAATGGCAACATCAGTCATTATAAGTAATAATTTATTGTTGTTCGCAGAAATCTGACTTTTTGCTCTCATTTCCATACCAAATATCACAGTATCATAGGATAATGCCACTGGATTGTCTAATAAATCATTAATTTGGTCCCAAATTGATTTCCAAAAATTCATAATAAATGGGCAATAAAACAATAAATGATCTAAAGTTCCTGCTTCTAGATGGCAGTGCCAATATCTATTAGACAAAGAACTATCCAATTTTTGCAACCTAACAGGGGTCCACAACGCTCTATGCAACAGAAAAAACCAAGTTTGTCTCATAGATGCCGACACCGTGCACCTCATCCTCCAAGACCAAATTCGTGGCCATTGAGATGCATTAATTTCATGCTTGATCTCAATACTCCAAATATCTCTTAGACCAGTTTTCAATTTTTTTTTTAGTAAATCCAGTTAATATTTTATACCACTGGGCGGCCTGATGACCCAAGAAGTCTGTCTGGAAACAAAGAAGCTCCATACTATAATGATTATTAAGGTTTTTCCATTCAGGGAACCCCGCCTGAATGGCATGCTTCAGTTGCAACCATCTAAAATTTTCTGAGTTATTAAAATGACACAGTCAGTTACCGTGCTAAATAAAGCAATTAAGTTAGGCTCCTATTGGAGCATTGTTTACAGAATATGGGCTTAAGGCAGTGTCTTGCAAACTTTGTGATGCCGCGGCACACTAAACATGGTGGGCATGGCTCGAGGCATCCAGAAGTGTGAGGACATTAACGCAATGATATCGCACCAACATCCGCGCATGGGCGAAGGCCCTCCACCCGGAGCTGTGAGCTGCCAGTGATGGGTGCTGGAAGGGAAGAGGCGTGGAGAGGAGAAGCGCTGGTGCAGGCTGACTGTTTATACCAGTGGTTCCCAACCCTGTCCTGGAGGAACACCAGGCCAATTGGGTTTTCAGGCTAGCCCTAATGAATATGCATGAAGCAAATTTGCATGCCTATCACTTCCATCATATGCAAATCTCTCTCATGCATATTCATTAGAGCTAGCCTGAAAACCCGATTGGCCTGGTGTTCCTCCAGGACAGGGTTGGGAATCACTGGTTTATACGATGTGCCTCTTGCTGCAAAAGGCACATCCTGTAGGCCAGTGGTTCCCAACCCTGTCCTGGAGGAACACCAGGCCAATTGGGTTTTCAGGCTAGCCCTAATGAATATGCATGAAGCAAATTTGCATGCCTATCACTTCCATCATATGCAAATCTCTCTCATGCATATTCATTAGGGCTAGCCTGAAAACCCGATTGGCCTGGTGTTCCTCCAGGACAGGGTTGGGAATCACTGTTGTAGGCAGTCAGCCGGCACCTCTGCTCCTCCCTGATGTCTTATGGCACAGCTGGAATCTCAGGCAGCACACAGTTTGCCTAAGGTAGGGGTAGGGAACTCTGGTCCGCGAGAGCTGTATTCCAGTCGGGTTTTCAGGATTTCCCCAATGAATATGCATGAGATCTATTTTCATGCACTGCTTTCAATGCATATTCATTGGGGAAATCCTGAAAACCCGACTGGAATACGGCTCTCGAGGACCGGAGTTCCCTATCCCTGGCCTAATGGATCAAGTCACCACATGGGCTCTGGAGATGTCTGTTTTAAGATAGCTGAATTTTTCTGAATAGTTACTTTTTTAAAAGGAGATATTTAGCAGTGTCTAAAATATATTTAGATGGCATTGAGTGAAAAAAACTTAACAATTAACTTCCTTCACCAATAAATTGACTTATAAAGGACTATTTACCTACATGCATTCTGGTCTATAAGCCCCAAAATACAGTAGTTTGAAGTCATCTAATGAATCATGGGCTGGAGTTATCCAGCTCTCCTCAGGACATTTATTTTGCAAGATGTCAACTGTTAGGCAAAAAATTATGGTATTATATTTGCCTAGCATGTTCTGCCCTTTCCCATGTGTTCTAGGTTCTCATTTCTGGGATGCTTCTCATTACACTGGATTACTTCAAATTGAAACTGTGAACTGACAGAGGATAAGAGTAAATAGAGCAACTGTAATACTGTTAATAGAGCCACTTAGGATACATGCAAATACATTTAGTTAGTTGACATGGTTAACCTAGTAGGATGGTGTATATATAGTAAACTAAGAAGGGTTAACTGTAATCTTGAAAATCATACATTATTAGCTAGAATTACATAGGTTGTGTAAAACTGAACCCAGACAAAACAAAATTCATACTTCTCGAAAAAAATAAAACCCCAACCATAACAAACCTAGTAATAAACTCAATCACATACCCCATTTAACCCACTCTAAAATTTCTGGGATTGACGATAGACAGATGCTGCACCATGCAACCACAAATCAACAAAACAATACAGAAATCATTCACGGTCATGAGAAACCCAAGGCAAGAAGATATTTGACAGTCTGCTGGCGACGCATGCAGCGAAACTGGACCACACCATCTCCAACCTGCTGATAACAACAAACGACTACAAATATTTTCGCAAAGAAATCAAAACTCACCTATTCAAAAAGTTTATACAGATGGCTTAACCCCAACCGGACCCCCTCAACGCAACTCCCCCCTTCACCAGTTCCCTTCTCTTTAGCCTCAAGCATGCCAACTGCTTCCCTAACGATATATATACTGGATCTGCACTATTTCCTATTTGTTCAGCATCTTGTAGCTCTTGAAATATACAGCTCCATTATTCTTGTAACTTCTCCTGGAAAGGACCAGAATTATCTCTGTAATTATCCTGGAAATGTCCAGTTGTCTCTTTTGTAATCCGCCCAGAACTGCAAGGTTGAGGCGGAATAGAAATCAGTAATGTAATGTAATGTAAGTTTGAAAATTCTTCAACAGAAAACAATTCCAGCTCATGGTCCAGTCCCTAGTCCTAGGTCTCCTTGACTACTGCAACATCCTCTATCTCCCCTGTCCTGCAACAATGATAAAACAACTGCAAACAGTACAAACTGCAAACAGTACAAAACACAGCCCTGAGACTAATCTATTCACTAAGAAAACACGACCACATCACTGAGGCATACCTTGAATCACACTGACTCCCAATTCAAGCAAGAATACTATTTAAATTCTACTGTCTACTATTTAAATCCTTAAATGGTGACAGCCCAGCCTACTTGAACAACCGCCTAATCCAAACTACCAGAACCAGACACAGGAGAACCCAGACACCATTCATATACCCTCCAATCAGAGACATCAAACGGAAAAAACTGTACGATGGCCTTCTAGCCACACAGGCAGCAAAACTAGACCACCAACTCTCTAATCTACTAATCACAACCCCAGACTACAAAACTTTCAGAATAGAAATAAAAACCCTGCTATTCAAGAAATCTATGAAGACTAACACTGAATGAAACTTTTCAATCCTCTGAAGCAACCCGCTGTACTCTGTAACACCTCTGGACATGTCCAGAAATCCTCTTCTGTAATCCGCCTTGAACCACAAGGTAATGGCGGAATAAAAAATCACTAATGTAATGTAAATATACAATAGTACATCATTGTACAAATGCATAGGACAGTGTGTAAATGCTGTACACTCAGTCACTAAGACTTAGGGCCTCTTCCACTAAACCGCACTAGTGGTTTTAGCACCGGGAGTTGCGCTTAATGACCCGCGCTGCTCCCGACGCTCATAAGAACTCTATGAATGTCGGGAGCAGCGCAGGCCATTCAGTGCGGCTCCCCATGCTAAAACCGCTAGTGCGGTTTAGTAGAAGAGGGGGTTAGTGTTAATATGTGGATGCACCACGCCTGGATGCACCAAAAACCATCATAGAAACACTCTTAACTCTATTGTACCACCTCTGCAGAAGCTCACATACTTAGCCTCTTTGCTGAAGCTGTAACACCTTTGCAGAAGCTCTTGTAAACCGCTCTGAATTTACCCACCTAGTTATTAATAGCGGTATAGAAGCTTTAAATAAAAAATATAGGTGCCATCTGAAGGCAATAAGGGCAACTGTGATGTACAGTAGGTTTTGGGTGGATTTTGGAGGGCTCTATACAATATAAGGAGGTTATGGTGGCCTGTACCTGGGAGTTTTTATGTGAAGTTCACTGCAGTGCCCCCTAAGATGCCTCGCTGTTCTGCTGGGATGTCTTTGCAGCCAGTCTGCTAAATATACTGGTACTTCCTACATCCCAAAGGCTTCTTCTGTGTATTTTTCTCCCCAGCACATGTTCCTATTTTAATTGTGAGGCAGTGAAGATCATATGGTTCTCGGAGAGACTGTCTGTTGACCAAACTTTTAACAAACACACAAGTGATAGAGAGTCAAGCAACAGTTAATTAATATAATTTGGTAATGGAGTGCCCTCAGTGTGATAAAGCAGCGTAGGGAGCAATACTCCTACGCTTCACATCTGAGACAAGGACCAACCAGTCCCTGCCCCCACACCATCATAGGGCACTACTGTGGCGTGTGAAAAAATCAAACCATGAAAGTGCAAAATAAAGCACAAACAATAACGTAAGAGAGGTCAATCAAACAGTCTATCAGAGAACCTCCCCCAGAGAACTCCCGATAGAATCAAAAGCCGACTTAGCTGAATAAGAGCAGGTGATAAGCGGTCACCCAAGAAGCAGGGAGCTCCACAAGATGCCAGGTCCAACCAGGCTGGTTTCGGGAAAAATCCCTTCTTCAGGAACCCAGATTACAACGAGGAACCATCGAGCCGGCTGGGGGAGGGCGGAGATAGCAGAGCAGAGCGCAGCTGCACATTAAAAAGCCAAAGCAGAGACGTCATACATCAAGCCCGCCAATCAACACCATAGGGGGGCAGGACAAAGTCAAACTATGGTATGCCACTCCATACTGTCGTTTAACCCAGCTGGGTGAACAGCTTGTAGGTGAAAAATCCAGAATCGAGATGAGTCTTTGTTTCACACTAAATCCAGCTGGGTTCCCCCAGGCTCCCTTGATCCTCATATTAGAGTATTTCGTGATTTGGTGTTTCGTGATGTTGACCAACTATGTCTTTCCCGTAGTAACAGCAGATACTCTAATATGACGAGATCTCAATTTGAGGCTATTGAATCCCTCAAACGCAATCCTGCTTTGAATATCAAGCCGGCTGATAAGGGCGGAGCTGTGGTTGTACAGTCTAAGTCCCAGTATCAAGTACAAATCAACACTCATATTTCCAACACTGAGTGGTATATGAAGCTGGATGCTGATCCATCTGCTTCCTTACAGGCTGAGATTGGCCGGGTAGTTCAGACTGCACTGGAGGAGTTTATTACTAAATCTGAGTCTTACTCAGCCTCCTACTCGGACTCCATATTTTTACACGGTCCCTAAAATACACAAGACTCTTGTTAATCCCCCTGGGAGACCGATCGTTTCCCTGCGAGATACCATCTTGGAACCTTTGTCAAAAATGGTGGATCATTTTTTGAAACCTCTAGTCATGAAGGCTCGATCTTTCGTGTTAGATACCACTCATTTTTTGAACCGGATTAAAATGTTACAAGTTTAATCTACTGATCTTTTGATTACCATGGATCTGGAGGCCCTCTACAGTAACATCCCTCAGATTGAGGCATTGCATATTGTAGAAACCAGTTTGTCTGCCCTCCCTGTGGATAATCATATCCCTAAATCGTTTTTGATGGCTTTATCTACCTTGGTGCTCCCAAAAATTTTTTTTGAAGTTCAGGGTGACTTTTTCCTACAAACCCACGGTGAGGCAATGGGGACTGCCATGGCCCCCAGTGTGGCGAACCTGTATGTCACCGACTTTGAAGAAAGATTACTGTATCCCTCTCCTTGGATGAGTTACATTGGAGTGTGGCTATGGTACATTGATGACGTATTCTTAATATGGACTAACTCGCGTGCCAGGTTTGATGAATTTCTGACATGGCTAAATAATTTGGATGGTCATCTCAAGTTTACTGCTTCCATCAGCCTGACCCGGGTTACTTATCTGGACACCGTGGTAATTAAGGAGGATAATCGGTTATCTACCACGGTGTTCAAAAAGTCCACTGACCGGAATACTTACTTACATTATTCCAGCTGTCATCCCCCTCGGCTGAAGCAATCTCTTCCGGTCAGTCAATTTTTGAGAATACGTCGCATTTGTTTTACAGTTGCGGAATTCAAGGTGCAAGCCAGACTTTTGGCTCAATGTTTTAAGACCAGAGGATATCCAGACTGGACCATCAAACGGGCATACTTGAGAGCCCGACATGCTAATCCTGATCTGTTACTCACTCCAGTGTCAAGACCTGTGTCCTCTCAACAGGTCTGTGTCGTCTCATTTTCCAACTGTGCTCTCCAGGTGGCGGAGGTAATCAAGAGACATTGGCACATCTTGGAATGTCATTCTACTTTTAAAGATCCTCCTCGGATCGCGTTTTCAAGACCTAAAAACCTCAGGAACCTTTTGACCCCTTCTACCATCGCGGTTCGGACTATAGGTAGTCATACTGCATGTGGTTTTTGTAATATGTGTACCAACTCTCTCTCTATCTCTAGTTGGTGCCATCCCAAGACCCACCGTACTTACCAACTTAGACAATGTACTACTTGTGAGTCGAGTTGGGTGATATATGTTATCATCTGCCCCTGTGAGCTCATTTATGTGGGTCGTACCAGCAGACCAATTAGGACTAGATTGATTGAGCACAGGAGCAGGATACATACAGCCACCAGATCTGCCCCTTTGGTTCCCCACTGTATCGAGAAAAAACATGCTTTTTCTGACTTGTCATGGTTTGTGTTGGAACAGCTACCCAATGGATTTAAAGGGGACAAGTTTTTTCACTTGACCCTCCGTGAGCAGTTCTGGATTTTTCACCTACAAGCTGTTCACCCAACTGGGTTAAACGACAGTATGGAGTGGCATACCATAGTTTGACTTTGTCCCGCCCCCCTATGGTGTTGATTGGCGGGCTTGATGTATGATGTCTCTGCTTTGGCTTTTTAATGTGCAGCTGCGCTCTGCTCTGCTATCTCTGCCCTCCCCCAGCCGGCTCGATGGTTCCTCTTTGTAATCTGGGTTCCTGAAGAAGGGTTTTTCCCGAAACCAGCCTGGTTGGACCTGGCATCTTGTGGAGCTCAATGCTTCTTGGGAGACCGCTTATCACCTGCTCTTATTCAGCTAAGTCGGCTTTTGATTCTATCGGGAGTTCTCTGGGGGAGGTTCTCTGATAGACTGTTTGATTGACCTCTCTTACGTTATTGTTTGTGCTTTATTTTGTACTTTCATGGTTTGATTTTTTCACACGCCACGGTAGTGCCCTATGATGGTGTGGGGGCAGGGACTGGTTGGTCCTTCTCTCAGATGTGAAGCATAGGAGTATTGCTCCCTTTGCTGCTTTATCACACTGAGGGCACTCCATTACCAAATTATATTAATTAACTGTTGCTTGACTCTCTATCACTTGTGTGTTTGTTAAAAGTTCGGTCAACAGACAGTCTCTCCGAGAACCGTATAATCTTCACTGCCTCTCTGTTGGTATCTTGTTAAATTTCTCTGGCAGGTTTGTTTGGAGTTACACTTTTTGGACCTATTTTAATTGTGGCATTCTACCTTGCAGGTGCACCTGGATGATCTCACAATGAGGAGATATTTTGCTACTTTTTTTTTTTAATTATTGATTTTAAATCAAAAACAGTGTCATACAAATGAAAGAACAAAAGATATTCCACATATTCCACTATTATCTATACAGGTAACATAAATATCATTCAATAATTTCATTTTCCTGCATATAATAATATCATAATATATCCTAATATACAATACAAATAAAGAATAAAGTTACCCAAATATCACTATCAATATTTATTCCCCTCCCTCCAACCCCCCACCCCCTGAAATGTGTAAAGATAAATAAACCAAAGAAAAGAAGAGATATGATGAAAATACATTATTATGTTTTTACAAATTTAGTCAATGGGCTCCAAATTTTATTAAATATCTCACTAAAACCCCTATATTCTGCGTTAATTTGTTCGTATCTGTATGTAGTACACACATTCACCCACCAAAATGTATAATTAATTCTATCATGGTTTTTCCAATTACTTGTAATGAATTGAATGGCTATACCTGTTAGGATCATAAATAGACGACTCTTATATTTATCTAGAGTGGGTTTCACATGTAAAATTGTTCCACAAATTAGAGCCTCATATGACATTGGAACATTTGAATCTAGTACTAAATTTATTTGTCCCCAAATTGACTTCCAATATATTAATATAAATGGACAAAAATACAACAGATGATCCAAAGTCCCTATACCAGTATGACAATGCTTTAAAGAGATGTTTCTAGGTTTGGATGGTTTAACATGAAAGAAATTTGGATTGAGGAATTGGTAAAAACTCATTAAAAATGGAATACTGGAAATTGGAAGAACAGAACTGGAATGTTGTAAGTTTGAAAGAAAGGGGGAGAAAAAGGAACTGGAAAAATAGGATGCAATGATGATGAATACAAAGGTTTGTAACAAAATGGTCATGATAGGCTGTTAAAGTTGGAATGTAGCGGGGGTTAAACTTTTAAAGAGGAAGGGCGGAGTTTTATTGACTACATGGAGCTTGTTTATTACTTTGCTACTTTAAAAAAAATTTTTTTACTATTAATTATGGTTTATCATTATTTATTGTCTTATTGTTTATATATTTAAGGGCTCCTTTTACAAAGCCCTTCCCACAAAGTGATTCCCACATGGCAAATGCAATGAAGCCTACAGGAATTGAATGGGCTTCGTTGCCTTTGCTACATGGGACTTGCTAGCATGGCTTTGTAAAAGGAGCCCTAAGTCCTTCAAGTTATTTACTGCTCTCTCTTTATACATTTTTACATTTTATGCTTTTTAATGATACTAACAGTATTCTCATTCATTATTAAGGTTTTGATTTAATTTATGTTTTTTAAGCATTGCCTTTTATTTGTTGAAATTGAAGTTGTATGACTTATGTATTATAGACTTCATTAAACAGTACAGTATATAAAGGAACATGGGAGTGCAGATTCTTTCAAACTAATAAACAATTTATCTCCACCACTATACAGTGTAGAACTGTTGCTGAAACCTTTACTGATGCCTTAAACCTTTATCAGAACGCCACTAACACTGATTAAAATAAAGGAAAAATCCTCAGTGAACTGTAACCTCACTACATCAGTGCTAGAACATAAGAACATAAGAAGTTGCCTCCGCTGAGGCAGACCATAGGTCCATCGTGCCCAGCGGTCCGCTCCCGCGGCGGCCCATCAGGCCCATTGCCTGATTAGTGGTCTATACCTATCTATACCCTTCAATCCCCTTTTCTTCTAGGAATCTATCCAAACCTTCTTTGAAACCATTTAATGTATTCTTGTCTACAACAGCCTCTGGAAGCGCGTTCCATGTAACCACCACCCTCTGAGTGAAAAAGAACTTCCTAGCGTTTGTTCTATTTCATTTTATTTTATTTATTTATATATATTATTTATATACCGGCTATTAATGAAGGTTGTCTAAGCAGTTTAAATTCAGGTATGCAAGAATTTTCCCCTATCTGTAACGGTGGGCTCACGATCTAACTAAATATAGGGCATAACATAACAGTACCCAGATTATTCTAATTTAATTTCACACTCATTTAATCTTAAAGTTACTCCCTCTTCTACGAAACCGCACTAGCAGTTTTTAGCGCAGAGAGAGCACAGAGAGCCACGCTGAATGGCCTGCGCTGCTCCCGACGCTCGTTGAGTTCCTATGAGTGTCAGGAGCAGCACGGGCCATTCAGTGTGGCTCCCCGCGCTAGAAACTGCTAGTGCAGTTTCGTAGAACTGGGGGTTAGTATTAGCAGCTACATGGGTTTTACAAGCGAAAGTTCATGTCCAATGGTGGTCAGCATTTTGTTATACTGCATCAGGGAATCATGGACAACTATAAAAATGAAAATAAAACATGGTGAATCCAAGCATATACCAGTCAATATTTTTTTTAAAAAAGTTTATATTTAGACTGACAAGTGTTACCTTGCCAACCTTGCGAATTCTACCATAGCCATAATGAGTACTGAACTCTCCTGAAAAAGGCCATGGGGGTTCTGTCATGATTAGAACTGTAATCCTTCTGGGGCGACATCAATATATTTTTGTTAGACAGTGCAAATATAATAAGCAAACATTTTGATTTAAACTATGAACATTGCTGATTGGAACCCTAGTTGACCTGCAATTGTAGACCACCGGGCATGGGAAGGATATTTCTCTTCCTCTTCTCCAACAGTCAGTTCAGGACAGGCTACTACCATTGTGATTCATGCTACAAATCAAATTTGACCTTGTAGCTGTAATGAGAAAAACTTGTGCAGATGCCCCGTGGTACTTTAGAATCTCCACAGGAATGACTCAGAGCTATATTTGTTTAATTATGTGCTAGTTTCTTGAACTTGAGGGTCATAAATGCCATCTTCATAAAATTACTTGTAGCTTGATAATAACAGATGCAATATTTCTCTTGTGAATCCCCACCTCCATATCTAGATATATAGAACACAAAAACGGGTTGCTTTTAGACATGTTTATTTGTTAGGAATGATGGGATGCTACCAAAGCTTATGAAAGATGATACCTCTCTAGGATGTGCATGGAAAAATGTCTTTTCTTTTTGGTATTTTGTTTCATTAATTCCTTTCTATTAGTTCATTAATTTCATTTTGTTTCATTTCTGTTAAAGCCAATGGGGAAAACCATTTTTGACTCTAATATTAGGGATTTCCTATCAAGTTTTATGAATCTCGCAAGCACAAGATATACAAAGTGGCCAAACACTGACATGAACACCCTAGGGAACTGTGAAAGGGACAAAGGTAAAAAGGTCATGGATTTGTTATACAGGTACTCATTGACTTATGACCGTAATTGGTTCCGATTGACAGGTCTTAAGTTAAATGGGAATGAAGTAAAAAGGCTGCTTTTAGTTACCTTCTTTGGAATGACTATGAGACAGCATTGTATCTTCCAAAACAGACAATATTAGTTTATTGGTAGTATAAGAACTTACAATTGTACAGCAGCACAGGCATATCAGAAAAATATATTGTCCGTTCAGAATATGCAATGGAGAGAAGAATTTGCTCTCATATGCTTAGCAGGGGGCTAGCAGTTCCCCGTAAGTGAATCTTTCTCTGGCTTTTCTTAGAATGCACGTGTTTTTTATACAGAGAAATTCTTCCTTTGTTCCAAGAAAGGCCACCCCCGAATTCTACTTATGTACTTCCCTATTGGTACATAACATAATGTAAATCTAACTCCTCTTTCCCTCAGTCCACGCCTCTCTCACTTCCACCAGGTGCCTTGAAAAAAAAGAGAACTTCTGGTGAACTGTCCTCCCTCAGCACGGAGACATGCATCTGTTAATTAGCGGTTGTACAATTCTGTGCATATTCGAGCTGGTGTCCTTGTAAGATGAAAGTAGCTGTTTAGTTCCCATCCATGGTTTGGTACCAAGTTCTTTCATCTCGTTACACCCACATGAGCAGAGCTCCTTGTTCATTAAAAGTTTTATGGCTCTCTCGGGTGCCTGGCCCATGAAGTCATACAGCACTGATAACAGTTCAGCAGAGCACTGATAACAGTTCAGCAGAGCCTTGGAGGGAAATCCTCCCAGCAGGGAATGGTAACAAAAACATCATTGTTAGCATTGCAAAAGGCTGTAGATGACGACAGACAGCAAAGTACAGGCAGGCTTATGGGAAATTATAAGTCTGTAGTTTCCAGCATAGTGTCCAGCATACATAAGTGAAAATATAGGTCTGTAGAATCCAGTTGAATAATCCGTATGTCCAGGATATACAATGTCAGTCCCCACTTGGCGGGTTGAAGGACGGCACGGCGAAACCCGCCACTCAAAAGATAGCAGAGAGAGGAAGAAACAGAGGCGTGGAGGAGGGGCAACCCTCCCAACTATCTATCTAAACTGAACAACAGTACATGCCAGAACCAGAGGATGGAGGAACAACAGGCTAATAGGGGAACAATAAAAACAACAGTGGGCAAAAGCAGGATTCCACAGCAGTTAAGACGGTAGGCATTGCTAAGTAAACAACAGCAGTGAGAATCATCAAAAATATGAGAACCAGACCATAGGAAGATATGAAAGCAAGAAATACATACAGGACATATGTGTTTCTGTTCAGGTGGTAGTATAAGAGGCAAGCTAACAAAATATAAATAAAGCATTAAAAGAAACGAATGACATGGTAGTAAATAATAAAAACAAAAAACAAAAATGGACAAACTTGACAGGTCCATTACCTAGCCTAGGCATCACAGCATAAAAATTATAATGTCACTTAAAAAGAATATACAGAATAAAACAAGCATTCCTCCACCAAAAGAAGTCCTGAGTCAATACTGAAGAAAAGATAAAGTCCAGCAAACCGGCAAAACGGGCAGAAACAGGGAGAGAAAATGTCCAAGAAAGTAAAAGTTCAGGATGCAGCATTTCAAGGCACGCAGTCACTCTAAACTAGTATGGTGCACACTCGGAATGAAAGGGGTCTGCACATACACCATCTTGAAAGAAGTCCAGGTATCATCATCCAGCAGCCGAAATCCAGTGAAGAGAGTCAAAGAAAAGAAAGAGAGAGAACAGGGTGCCCGTACTGAGGGCGTCAACAAGGGACAAAAATAATACATTTACTGGTCATAAGTACAGCAAGAAAGATACAAGATTCAAGTACACAATATGCAGAAGAGGACATGTTACATGGTGTAAACTCAATAGAGTGCACAGAAAAATACCAATAAGTCCATAGAACCGTTCTCTAAATAAGAGAACCCCTAACGGAGCAGCTCCAATAGGAAGAGAGCGGCGAGCACAGGGAGCAAAAACAGGGACACCCAACTGCTCACCCACAGTAAGGGGAATAAGAAAGAAACTGGGTCGGATGGTACCCAGGCCACAGGTGCCAGTCCAAGAGACAGGGAGGACTCGACGGGCCATATGACCACAAATCCAATACAGACCATCAGGGGCAGACCAAAGAGAGGACCTAGGAGAGGTAGACAAGGTAGCATATTGGACAGAGGATAAAAGTAGAGAGAACACCTCCGTAAAGGAAGAGGCATGAGCAGGCCAGGTAGTCCAAGAGGACAGGGTGGAGTTCCAAGAGTAGGAAGATTGACACAAAGAAATGCCCATGAAAGGGAAAGAGTCGTTAAGGCGGGGGCGCCAGATACATACATTGAAAGCAATACCATTACGCAATACCCAATCAGCAGGGGAAGTAGCAGAGAAATTAAAGGTTACTGCAGAAGAAGAGGGAAACAGGGACAATGCCTTAGCTTCCCAAGGCCATTGTTCACCCATATTGGTGCCCCCACACACAAAGCAATTAGAAACATTAAGAAAGGAGTCAATAGTTTCAGCAAAATGGAGAAACAAGTTACGGGCAACATGGCTGGGTTTAAACTTGTGCTCTAGTTCTTCAAAAACAGTATGGAAAACCTGATGGGAGGAGGTACGAGCTCCAGTAGTGGTGACACGTACCTCAATGCGAGCAGCTGGGTCACCGCCAGACCCAGCAATGTAAAGGCCATAGCGATAGGGAGTGAGGAACATACGAGGAGTCTGGATAGTGAGAATGACAGGGTTGCAGGTGTCAACCTTACAAGGGGAAGGGGCTGGTAACTTGCGAAGGAACATACCAGGAAAGCCAGTAAACTTGGCTGGTTTCCAGGTGTCATGAACTACATCAGCCCAGGAAAAGCAGGAAGTCATAGCAGCACGGGCAGGGCACATATATTTTAATAGGCATGTTGCCAAGACAGGCTACCACAGCCATGTCTGTCATACCGGGCACTTTTAAGTCCAAAATCAGCTCTGGAATAGTCAAGAGCAGCAGTGAGAGAGCAGACATCAAAGACAATAGAAGCAGGGTGATCAAGAGAATGAATGGTGATAGACAATTTACGATGTAGCTACTGTAGTCTGCACTGTCCATACAAAATAACTACCCACTTCCTCAGGAGTTTGAACAACCAAGTATATTGTAAAGGAATTTCTGTTTCCAATGGTATGTAGAAGCTGAGTGAGAATAGCACGTTATACAAACGTGCATGGGAAGAAAGAATTTATAAAGAACACCAGGAGAAAGACACAAAACGGGAAAGCAAAGGAGACAGTAAGCACACAAGAATGAATCACAATCCAAATATTTCAATGGTCAGAAAAATATGGATACCGAACCTCCATCATTGGTAGTCTAGTACTTTAAATCTTCCAACATTGGGATACAAAAGCTGGGATGTGGCCAACACAAACCCCACATGTCTGACAAATGGTCGCTTTTTGTTTGTTTGGGTTTTACTTTGTTATTACCAGCAGACACACTTTTACGCGAGAACCTATCTGGCTCAATTCTCTTTAAATTACTCACTTCCTATAACAAATCCACTGCACTCAGTATCAAACACTAGTTCCTTCAAGTTTGACAAAATTATATGGCTAAAATCACAGTCCTTCATCATTGCGAAACTCACATTCTTAATTCTGTCTTGATCCACATGCATTGTACTCTGTTTATCAACTTACGCTATCCTGTCTGCAACTTTCGCTATCCTGTCTGCAACTTACGGCAACAATCATGCTGTCTTGCTTTACCACCCATTCCCAGGTTTCCAACCTAAATGCTTTTTCCATCTCCCTGGGTAATTTCTCAACATCACCAATATCTCGTTCTCTGTGTCTTGTCAGGTGTCCCCAGAGCTTTTGTTTTATTAATTTGACAAGTATGACAAAAAGTTGATTAACTTCCAAATACTAAGCCTCGGACAACAATAAATATAAGGTGAAGAAAACAACAAGGAATTACAAAATTACAAAAAAAACAACCTCTACAAACCCAGAATTAAACAAATAAGAAACAAGGAGAGGGCAAAGGGAAAATGTTTGGGTGTTTGTTTTGGTGCTTTGAATTTATCTAAATGGTGCTATACCATAAGATGAGGAGAGTTAATCCAGTCCAAGCATGGCTGTGTAAAAGCCTGAACCAATTCAGAACTAATGAGCATACCTTAGTTTATTGTAGGCAAAATACATTGCAAAGCCGAAAGCCAAACACTAGTGTTTGTTGTTCCTGTCACATCAAAATATAATCTAAAGAAAAATACACATTACGGGGTACTAATTTCATATAACCAACGCAGAAAGGTCCGTCATCAGAAACTGATGCTAGAAAAAGTCAGACACCCACAGCGGTATAAACGAATTATAATGTCTCCTAAAGTCAAAAGATATCCTAAAACAAAACAAAAACAAAGAAAAGAAAGAAAGAAAACACTTTCCTTATTATGTCTAGACCCATATGACTAGACCCATGTGCCCCTGGCATGTCTCATATACACACAATTGCAGGGTGCACAGAAAGAAAAAAAAAAAATCAATCCAGATCTTGACTCAACCCTATTCTTTCCCCTAATATATATATATATATATATATATACATACAGTATATATACAAATGTCCAATTTAAACGTCCTGTTCCGGACAGCATACAGTGCAGCAGGCAGGTATGCTAGCCAATTAGAGCAAGCAGAGGGCATAAGCTTACGCAGTGCCACTTTTAAAAGATCATGGGCCTTCTCTGCGTACCCATTACTTTGCGGATGGTAAATAGTTACAAATTGTTGTGCAAAGCTCAGCCGGGCACAGACCTCAGCCAAGAGGTCATTACGGAAATGGGTGCCATTGTCTGAGTACAGAACTTCAGGCACACCGTGTCTACTAAAGAGCTCACGGCAAAGCATCTCTGCAGCAGCAGCCGCTAACTCAGAGGAGCAAGGGAAAGCTTCTATCTATTGAGAAAAAGAACACACACATACCAAAAGAAATCTTTTCTTTTTGCAAACATATTGAGACCGTCATTGGGTATATGCACCCCCATCCTCAGGGCCCGCGTGGTCCCAATTCATTTGCCCTCCGTGATTATAAGGTTTGCCAGGGGGCCGAGGATTGCCTCTGCCTCCCCTGTACCTGCCTTTCCCTCGCAGGGTTTGATTTCTACATTCATTTGCATAATGGCCAAATCTATGGCACGTAAAGCATTGTATCTGAGATCTGGGTATTTGAGATGGGGTACCCCTCCCCCTACGGCCTCCTCGGAAGGGGGGTTGCCGGGTGTTGTTAGTCCATTTAATTTGAGTAAGTTGTAATGCCTTTTCTACTGTTGTGTTAATATTATCTTGGATAGCCTGGCTAATCTATTGTATTTGTTTGTCTGCCTTCGCTGATTCCTCCTTTTCAATCTGTAAAGCAAAAACCTTCTTTTGCATCTGTGCCATTTCTTTCTCTATTTTGGCTTCCTCTTCTTTTGATTGCTTCACAAACTGATTGACATGAGAAACAATCTCACTCAAATGTTTTCCTTCTATTGCTACAACATTGTCTAACTTGCTCTGAACCTTTTTTGGCAACGTGCTTTTTAAGATCAGGTATGCCAGATCTCGCATGATCGCATGACTACAAGGCTGATCATAAATGTCATTTGTCAGAGGGTAGCTTTTAGTGGTTAACTTTGAAAAATCTTTAATGTCAGGGTATCGGTCCCGCAGGGCTTTCCAGACCCTCGGGCGGCTGGTATTAAATGGGGCCCCGTCAAAGTATGTGACATCGGGTGTATAATCTGGAATGCCAGCATCTGAAAAGATATCAGTTGCTGTATTGCCTACCAATTGGACTAATAGGTGTCGGACGTCACCTATCCCTAAGGTCCATTGAGCTGTTAGCTTCTCAAATTTTTTAATCCATGGGCCAGCTCCCTGCATCAAAGGCGGGAGCTGCTGTTTAATTGCCACAAAATCAGTGAAGCTCCAGGGAATGTAAGAGTGCTGCACTCCCCCTCCTTCTTTCATGCTCATGAGAAGGGGGGCTTGTATAATGGGCATGGGTGTAGCCACGCTTTGTTCTAAAGCAGTCCCTGGGAATTGAACTGCTTCTCCCATGTACATGTGCTCATATTTTTCCCACACCTTTAAGCCTTTTTTCATGTATTTGAGATCCCAGCAGGGGTCTCCTGTGCCTTGCTTGATGCACAGTCGGGCAGTATTCATATGGATAGTTTCAAATGACCCCTCTCGGGGGTAGGGAATCATTTGCGGGGCCTGTCCTTCTGTCCAATCTGCCAAATTAGATACCCAAACATATACATACTTGGGAGATCACTCATTCTGGAGCACTATCTCCATAGGAGAGAGTGCTGACTGGAACATGGTTTGGACAGGGTCTGCATACACATGTGTTTGTGCTGCATGGTCATCAGATGCTGAATCAGAAAACTCAGAGTTTGGTCCAGAGTCTGGAGCTGTCACTTTAATCCATTTTTCATGGAAGTGGGAGATGTTTGTAGCTAATTTAGAATGATTGGCCGTTTGCATGACCTCTAGAGGTAACATCCTGATGCAGACTAAACTGCTCAATTCCCTATTATATACAAAATATACAATCTCTTGAAAACAAAAAACACGCGCGTCCCTACACTGTTCTATCTTTCCCTATTTATAAAACTGATGTCTAATATATACAAAAATTAAAGTAAAAAGTTGTACTTACAATTTGTACAGTGTTAAGTCCGTACGGTCTCTGGGTGACTAGATGCCTCACCCAGGAAAACCATCCATTCGGGGCCAAACGTCCCCTGAACGGGTTTATCTCTGGAGTTCACCAAAACACCTGAAAATACAAAGTCTGTCAATCACGCAAGCGCGTGAAACCCACGCTAGCGTGCACGAATCATGTCGGGGAGTCACCAATGAAGTAAAAAGGCTGCTTTTAGTTACCTTCTTTGGAATGACTACGAGACAGCATTGTATCTTCCAAAACAGACAATATTAGTTTATTGGTAGTATAAGAACTTACAATTGTACAGCAGCACAGGCATATCAGAAAAATATATTGTCAGTTCAGAATATGCAATGGAGAGAAGAATTTGCTCTCATATGCTTAGCAGGGGGCTAGCAGTTCCCTGTAGCATAAGTAAGTGAATCTTTCTCTGGCTTTTCTTAGAATGCATGTGTTTTTTATACAGAGAAATTCTTCCTTTGTTCCAAGAAAGGCCACCCCCGAATTCTACTTATGTACTTCCCTATTGGTACATAACATAATGTAAATCTAACTCCTCTTTCCCTCAGTCCACGCCACTCTCACTTCCACCAGGTGCCTTGAAAAAAAAGAGAACTTCTGGTGAACTGTCCTCCCTCAGCACGGAGACATGCATCTATTAATTAGCGGTTGTACAATTCTGTGCATATTCGAGCTGGTGTCCTTGTAAGATGAAAGTAGCTGTTTAGTTCCCATCCATGGTTTGGTACCAAGTTCTATCATCTCGTTACACCCACATGAGCAGAGCTCCTTGCTCATTAAAAGTTTTATGGCTCTCTCGGGTGCCTGGCCCATGAAGTCATACAGCACTGATAACAGTTCAGCAGAGCACTGATAACAGTTCAGCAGAGCCTTGGAGGGAAATCCTCCCAGCAGGGAATGGTAACAAAAACATCATTGTTAGCATTGCAAAAGGCTGTAGATGACGACAGACAGCAAAGTACAGGCAGGCTTATGGGAAATTATAAGTCTGTAGTTTCCAGCATAGTGTCCAGCATACATAAGTGAAAATATAGGTCTGTAGAATCCAGTTGAATAATCCGTATGTCCAGGATATACAATGTCAGGACGTAAGTCGCCCTATGTTAGACTAAGGTAAGAATACTGTATTAGACTGGGTAATGATATTGTAATCATCTTAAAGTAATATTTTATCAACATTTTCTTACTTAAGTCAAGCACAGCACAATCCCTTTGTGGTGAACATTCATTGTGGCGCCTCCTTTTTATATTATTACTGCTGCGTAGCGAGACTTGGGAGTGCGGGAGACTGGGGCTGCTAACAGCTGGCGGGGGAAACTGTAGTAAACACGTCGTAAAATTGAACAGTCGTAACTTGAATAGAAACATAGAAACATAGAAACATAGAAATAGACGGCAGATAAGGGCCCATGGCCCATCTAGTCTGCCCACCTTAATGTCCCTCCCCTACCTTTGCCCTGTGAATAGATCCCATGTGCCGATCCCATTTGGCCTTAAAATCAGGCACGCTGCTGGCCTCAATCACCTGTAGTGGAAGACTATTCCAGCGATCAACCACTCTTTCAGTGAAAAAGAATTTCCTGGTGTCACCTCGTAGTTTCCCGCCCTTGATTTTCAACGGATGCCCTCTTGTTGTCGTGGGACCCTTGAAAAAGAAGATATCTTCCTCCGCCTCGATGCGGCCCGTAAGATACTTGAACATCTCGATCATGTCCCCCCTCTCTCTGCGCTCCTCGAGCGAGTATAGCTGTAATTTGTCAAGCCGTTTTTCGTATGGTAGATCCTTGAGTCCCGAGACCATCCGGGTGGCCATTCTTTGCACTGACTCCAGTCTCAGCACATCCTTGCGATAATGCGGCCTCCAGAATTGCACACAGTATTCCAGGTGGGGCCTCACCATGGATCTATACAATGGCATAATGACTTCCGCCTTACGACTGACGAAACCCCTTCGTATGCAGCCCATGATTTGTCTTGCCTTGGACGAAGCCTGCTCCACTTGATTGGCAGACTTCATGTCTTCACTGACGATTACCCCCAAGTCTCGTTCTGCTACCGTTTTTGCTAGGATCTTGCCATTAAGGGTATAAGACTTGCATGGATTCTAGCTGCCCAGGTGCATAACTTTGCATTTTTTGGCATTGAAGTTGAGTTGCCATGTCCTAGACCATCGCTCCAGTAGGAGTAGGTCGTGCATCATGTTGTCGGGCACTGAATCTTCGTCTGTTGTGCATTTGCCCACAACATTACTCAGTTTGGCGTCATCGGCGAATAATGTTATTTTACCTCGAAGCCCTTCTGCCAAGTCTCTTATAAAGATGTTGAATAGGATTGGGCCCAAGACTGAGCCCTGTGGTACTCCACTAATCACCTCCGTCATTTCGGAGGGGGTGCCGTTCACCACCACCCTTTGGAGCCTACCTCCAAGCCAGCTCCCAACCCATTTCGTCAATGTGTTACCTAATCCTATAGAACTCATCTTGCTCAGTAACCTGCGGTGTGGTACGCTATCGAATGCTTTGCTAAAGTCCAGGTACACGATGTCCAGGGACTCCCCAATATCCAGCTTCCCCGTTACCCAGTCAAAGAAGCTGATCAGGTTGGATTGGCAGGATCTCCCCTTAGTAAATCCATGTTGTCGGGGATCCCGTAGATTCTCTTCATCCAGGATCTTATCTAATTGGTGTTTGATTAGAGTTTCCATTAGTTTGCTCACTATCGATGTTAGACTCACTGGTCTGTAGTTTGCTGTCTCCATCTTTGAGCCTTTCTTGTGGAGTGGAATGACGTTAGCCGTCCTCCAGTCCAACGGGACGCTGCCTGTACTAAGGGAGAGGTTGAAAAGCGCGGACAGTGGCTCCGCCAAGACATCACTCAGCTCCCTAAGCACCCTGGGGTGCAGGTTGTCCGGCCCCATTGCTTTGTTAACCCTGAGCTTTGACAGCTCACCGTAGACACTGCTGGGCGTAAACTCAAAGTTACTAAACGGGTCAACTGAGCCAACCCTTGTCTGTAGCTGAGGGCCGAGCCCTGGCGCTTCTCGGGTGAAGACTGAGCAGAAGTATTCATTTAATAGTTGGGCTTTTTCCGAATCCTTTTCCACATAGTCTCCGTCTGGTTTCCTAAGACGTACAATCCCGCCTGAGTTTTTTCTTCTATCACTGATATACCTGAAGAAGGATTTATCTCCCTTCTGGATGTTCTTTGCTAGAGACTCCTCCATGAGGAATTTAGCCTCCCTGACTGCTGTTTTGACGGCTTTTGATTTGGCCAGGTAGTCTGCTCTAGAGTCCTGCTTCCCTGATTGTTTGTAAGAGATGAATGCTTTTTTCTTCTCCTTGATCAGGTCTGAGATCTCCGCAGTAAACCACTGTGGCTTATTGTTCCTTCGCCGTTTACTTACTGATTTTACATAGCGGTTTGTTGCTTCTTGTATGGTTGCTTTCAAAGTCGACCACATGTCTTCCACGTTATCGGTTTCTTCTTGGCTTTGTAGCGCCTGGTGAACGAAGTCTCCCATTTCTTTGAAATTTGTGTCCTTGAATTTGAGGACTTTGGTTAGTGTAGTAGATTTAGTGAAACCTTTCCTGATATTGAACCATACCATGTTGTGGTCACTGGAGGCCAATGTGTCGCCCACCGAGACCTCTGTGACACTTTCTCCATTGGTAAGTATCAGGTCCAGTATTGCCTGATCCCTTGTCGGTTCCAACACCAGTTGCCTGAGGCTTGCTCCTTTCATAGAGTTTAATAGCCTCCTGCTGCTGCCGGAAGCAGAGGTAAGTGTAACCCAATCCACATCAGGCATGTTGAAGTCACCTAGCAATACTGTGTCCCCACGCAAGGTGATATTTTCTATATCTTCGATTATTTCCATATCCAGGTCATCCTGTTGTCTTGGGGGTCTGTAAATTACGCCAAGATACAAGCATTTGTCCTTCCCTCTGGCTAAATTAACCCAAAGGGATTCCCCAGTATACTGGACATCTGAGATTCTCGTGACCTTAATGTCATCTTTAGTATATAATGCTACACCCCCTCCCTTCCTACCCTCTCTGTCCCGGCGAAGCAAGTTGTAACCCGGTATGACCATGTCCCACCCGTGGGAGTCTGTGAGCCAGGTTTCGGATATCGCCACCACATCCAGGTCGGCATTCCTTATTTCTGTTTCCAATTCCAGGATCTTGTTTCCTAAACTGTGTGCGTTGACGTACATAGCCCTCCATGTTATATATATAGGTCGTAAGCAATGTTCCCTCTAATTTTTCATAGGCTGTGTGCACAAAAAATTTAATCTGTGCGCATTTTAAAGAAAAACTAAATTTGTGTGCACTATAAAATGACTGCCAGAGGGCCCGAAGTTCAGTTATGGGCATTATGGGCAGGTCTTTGAGTTTAGTCTGAATTAACGAAAACACAATGTAATTTTAGTTACACTTTATGTTAGTTACACTTTATGTAACATAAAGTCTCATTTCAATAAACATAAATTATGTTTCATTGAGCGCTACCTATAAATAAGGTATCATTGTACTTTATACTTAAAATTTAGAAAATAACAGTAATTTAGTTTTCAAAGTTTTTCCCTGCAATCTTTCATATTTATCCAGTCTGAATAAATTCTGTCAAGAACTGTTGAGTCTCCATCTTGAAGGTGACTCTTAACACGCATCAGCATTTCCAAATGCTCTAAATGTAAACAATTCCTTTGTTTAGTCTTCAAATTGTTCATTAGACTAAAACCACGCTCACAATCTGAACTAGATGCTAAGAATGTGGCACCAATGTCCATCAATTTTGCTAAATCTGCAAATTGATCATTCTGAAATGCAAATTTTGTCATATCTGGAAAGCTGTTTATCAGATTGCTTTTGATTTTTTCTGCAACAAGGAATTTAAAGTCATTGTATTGCCGAATAATAACACTTTCCTCCGGAAGAAATTTAAACAAAGAGATCTGATATGTCCTTTTCTGAAGTCAGCCACATTGTGATATTGCTGTACAGTCAAAAGCAGACCATTCCTCAACTTCATTTTCAGGAAATCTTTCACCCAGATGCAAACATAGGATGTTGATGAAGGTTAATATGGAATTAGTATCCACTGAAACTTTTTCTCCAGACCTCATCCTGTTGTCAAGAAGACTGTTGACTTTATCACTCCACTTAACTTTGTCGCCTAAGTATTGTATTCGAAGTTTGTTCAATTTACCCTGTGCAAGATGATAAGCTTCCAATGGTGTCAAACCACGTTTTTTAAATGCCATGGTTAAGGAAGCCAGTTCTGATAAGACATCTTTCAAAACTTCAAGTGTAATATGAAATTATTCACTGTTCAGCTTCTTATAGCAGTACTTTGCAATAGGATCATTATCTTTGTCTTCTTCAAAATATTTTAACAGGGGATCATAATTTTGAATAATTGCTTTAAGTGCAAAGTGTCTAGATAACCAGCACACTTCATTCAGAGGTCTGAAAGCAATTGATTCACATTCAGATGCATCTGCTTGAAATTTGCATCGTTTAGTAGAAGACCGACAGAACACCATGTACACAGTTCTCATTACAGTTTCTACTTCTTTCATCAATTTTACTTCTTTCCATGAATCAAAAAGTCCCATATCTTCCCGATGTGCAACACAATGTTGCTGCACTAAATGTGGAATGTCTTTTCTCAGCTGTGCTGCAATACCATCTATTTTGCCCAACATAACAGAGGCACCATCAGAGGTGAACATAACCATTTTATTCAGGTCAAGTTCATGTTTCCTATAGAATTCTTTAATTGCTGTTACTATTGATGTAGCATCACATGCTTCCAACTGTAGCATCCCACCAAATGATGTCCTATACTCATTTGAATTGACTGACCGATACTTAAAGTAGAGTATTAAGTACTTGTTGACAGAAATGTCTGTGCTTTCATCAACAGTTAACGTATGATACGTTTCTAATTTAATGTCTGCATACGATCATCTTGCACGATGCCATTGATAATTCCAAGAAATTCAACGCATAGTTTTTGCTTCTCCAGCTATCAGGTATACTAACATACTTCGCCATGTGCTCATTGATATCTTGAACAGAGAGCATTGAGATATTCATCTTAATGGCCAGCACAACACTGTCGACAAGAACCTTAATTTCATCAGGACTGGAACGCTTCCATTCATTACTAATTTGCCTGTTTTCTTTTTTTGTTTGGGCTTTCAAGCAACATGTTAACCAGTCCCCCTCTTAAATTTGGATTTTTACTTCTGAGTTTCCTAATACTGTCGGTATGAGATTTACTTGATAGATGACGTTTCAGAAAGTCCAGTTTCCAAACATCATCCCATATTTTTCCAGTAGAGAATTTTCCAGTTGCTTTGGCATCTTGACAACAACACACAACTCCATTGTCTTCATCATAGGTAAATATTTCACACAGTCAAACAGGCATTGTATTTCGAGATTCCGGTGTCTCCGTTTCAACAATTTCTTCAAGCCATCTTTGTGACCCATTTTTTTGCTATAAAAGATTTAGATATGGGTTTGATGTTTTGGAGGCTTAAATCTTTAATATCTTAATGGTAACTGTTACTGACAGGTCTGCCTGTTTTGTTTTATTTTTATTTTTTTTTAATGGCACTGATATTTTGCGTGCGTTACACACGCAAAGTATCTGCCCAGTTATTTTAAAAAATGACACCCCCCGACAAAGTGCCCCTTCCCTCCCTGAACAAAAAAAAATTGGCAGGAGGGGATGCCCACTCCCTCCTGCCATCGCTGCTGCCGCTGAACCTATATAGCAGGAGGGATGCTCACTCTCTCCTGCTATCGGCTTCCCCCTCCTTGGTCCAGTCTAATCAGCCTCCCCATCCCCCGTCCACGTACCTTTAAGATGGGAGCAGGAGGGGTACCCCGTCAAACCCTCCTGCTCTTCCGGCCTGCTCCCGCTGTAATCTGGACCTGCCTATCGCTGCAGGAGAGATGGCTCATCTCTCCTGCCATGATGATGATCGCCCACCCCCCTCCGAACTGTGGCACTTTGGGGTGAGCATCGGGGCAGCGATGAGCCCTTCCCCCTACAACAATTGGGCAAGAGGGAGCCCAAGCCCGCCTGCCTAAAGGCACCCTCACCCCCCCACTGGCCAATTCCGATGGGGCCAGGAGGGAACCCAAGCCCTCCTGGCCTGGCGGCACTGTGACCCTCCACCCGCCCAACACGATCGGGGCAAGGAGGGAGCCCAAGCCCTCTTAGCCAGGCAGCACCGCAACCCCCCACCCACCCATGATTGTGGCCAGGGGGGAGCCCAAGCCCTCCTGGCCCGGTGACACCCCCTACCCCCCACCCCCACTAAAATACGAACCCCCCTTCCACTGCCCCATGACTCCCCAACCCCCCACCTTTAAATCGTTGGTTGGACGGACAGGTGCCAAGCCCGTCCGTCTGACAGGCCAGCTGTCCGTTGAATGCCTGGCCTTAGGGCCTGATTGGCCCAGGCGGCTCAAATCCTGCCCACAGGCGGGGCCTGAGATGCCTGGACCAACCGGAATAGGCCCGGTAGGCTTAGGCCCTTCCTGTGGGTGGTGCCTTAGGCACATGGGCCCAACCCGAGCCAGCATTCTTTTGGGATTTAAGCGCCATTTTGATTAACACTCAATGTGATTCTTAAGAGATCAACCAGATACGTGCAGTAAGTAAACTTGTGTGTGGTTTTAACTATAAAATCAATGTTATTAACTTTAATGAACTTTTAATGTTCTTTTGCATAGCTTTTATAGCTCATTTCTTGATAAAGCCCAGAAACGGGACCCGTCGATGATCATTAGTGCACTGAGCACTTTAACTGAGTCCAGCATAGAGTTGGAGAAAGCAACGACTCTTTTTCTGTTTTGGGTATTTTACCCTTGCAGAAAGACACTTTAATTTACCATCATCTTCAGCTAAGTGTTTAAATTCACTTTATTGCTGGTTTCAGCTACATTGATTTATTTATAGCATGAGAATTTAAAATATAAGAAAACAAAAAATTAAAAAGATAATAAATGTTTGGACAAGTTCCTGGAGGAAAAGTCCATAGTCTAAGACATGGGGGAAGCCTCTTCTTGCCCTGGATCAGTAGCATGGAATATTGCTACTCCTTGGGGTTTGGCCAGTACTAGTGACTTGGATTGGCCACCGTGAGAACGGGCTACTGGGCTTGATGTACCATTGGTCTGACCCAGTAAGGCTATTCTTATGTTCTGATGCTATTCCCACCCCTCTACTCGACCCCATCTCACATACTGTTATCCTCAATCTATCCATTCCCTTATGCCTTTAAACCTGCAGTGGTTAAGCCGCTTCTGAAAAAACCCTCCAACTATCGCCCTGTCTCCCTTCTTCCAATGAAGCCGTCGGCACAGTGCGCAGCGGCTGCTAAGAAAGCAATAGAATGCTAGGTATAATCAAGAAGGGTATTACAACCAGAACGAAAGAAGTTATCCTGCCGTTGTATCAGACGATAGTGCGCCCACATCTGGAGTACTGTGTCCAATATTGGTCGCCATCCTTAAAGAAGGATGGCGATACTCGAGAGGGTTCAGAAGAGAGTGACACATTTGATAAAAGGTATGGAAAACCTTTCATACACCGAAAGATTGGAGAAACTGGGGCTCTTTTCCCTGGAGAAGCGGAGACTTAGAGGGGACATGATAGAGACTTACAAGATCTTGAAGGGCATAGAGAAAGTGGAGAGGGACAGATTCTTCAAACTTTCGAAAACTACAAGAACGAGAGGCCATTCAGAAAAATTAAGAGGGGACAGATTCAGAACCAATGCTAGGAAGTTCTTCTTCACCCAATGGGTGGTGGACACCTGGAATGCGCTTCCAGAGGGTGTGATATAGAGGTCTGCACGGGAACGGGGATCGCGGGGATCCCGCGGGTCCCGCGGGGATCCCGCGGGTTCCCCCCCTGGCCCACGGGACTCCCACGGGGACGCCCCCTGGCCCACGGGACTCCCACGGGGATGCCCCCCTGACCCACGGGACTCCCACGGGGACGCCCCCTTGCCCACGGGACTCCCACGGGGATGAAAACAACCTACCTAAATTCTGGCGATGCAAGTCTGGCGTCGCGTCGGGAAATAGCCATGTTGAGCAGTGAGCTCAGCACGTACACAGATGAAAGCCTTGCTTGCTGATTGGTCCGGCGGCCCCGCCCCACCGTGCCGCCGGACCAATCAGCAAGCAAGGCTTTCCATCTGTGTACGTGCTGAGCTCACTGCTCAGCATGGCTATTTCCCGACGCGGGCATTAGGCTGTTTTTTGTCATTTCGGGTGGGGGATGGTAGCGGCAGCAGCAGCCTGAAAAAGAAATCATCCTGGCCGGGTTCGGTGTCATGCTCCGGAGCTTCTACAGCCTTCCTATCTCCCTCTCCCTTCTACCTGCGGCTCTCTTCGGCAACTTAGCAGCAACGATCGACACAAGCTTCTGGCGTCGGGGCCTACCCTCTGCGAGTCCCGCTTGTTTCAACTTCCTTTTTCCACAAAGGTGGGACTCGTAGAGGGAAGGCCTCGATGTCGGCAGCTTGTCTTGATCACCGCTGCTGACGAGTTGCTTAAGAGAGCCGCGGAGCAGGGGGGTGTTGCCAGGTGCAGGTAGAAGGGAGAGGGCCAGATGCAGGACTCGTGGGTGAGGGAGGAGAAGAGAGAGGGGAGAGAAACAAAAGGAAATATTTCATACTGGGCTGGGCCGGAGTGGAGAGAGGGTGGAAAGATTCTGGCTACAGGGTGCATTAACAAAGGAAAAAGGGGGAAAGCTGAAAATGGAGATAGTGACACAAAGAAGAGAAAGGGTAAGCAGGACCTTCTGAATAAGGATAGAGATACAGAGGGGACATGAAGAGGAGGTGAAATAGAGACATAGAAGTAATGCTGAAAAAGTGTGTGTGGGGGGGGGGGAGATAAAGACATTGAAAGGGCAAATGGTGAATATGGGGTAAAGACAAGGACAGAGACAAATGAAGATTCTGAAAAAGTGGTGAGATAGGGATATAGGTGAGATGGACACAAAGAAGGGTGATGCTGGAAAATAGGTGGAATGGTAATTCTGACAGACACAGAAGGGAAATGCTGGATCAAGGAGAGATGGGGCTCAGGCTGGATGGAATGAGGAGAAATGCCTTGTTGGCCCGGAACTTCCTCTCCTACGTCAGAATTGACGTCAGGGAGCGGAATGCTGGTCAGCGCGACGCTTCTGCAGGGAAAGCTTGGGACAGCGGTGGCTTGGGGACTATTCCCCGATGGCGGTGGCAGCAAACCGAGTGGCTTGGGGGAGGGCACGGAGAAAGAAAGAAAGGGGGCAGACAGAGAGACAGAAAGAAGGGGGAACAGGGAGACAGAAAGAAAAAGTTGGGGGAGAGAATGAGGTCTGGAGGAGAGGAAACATACAGGAGGCTGAAAGAAAGGAAGAAAGATTGGATGCACAGTCAGAAGAAGAAAGTGCAACCAGAGACTCATGAAATCACCAAACAGCAAAGGTAGGAAAAATGATTTTATTTTCAATTTAGTGATCAAAATGTGTCTGTTTTGAGAATTTATATCTGCTATCTATATTTTGCACTATGGCTCCCTTTTACTAAACCGCAATATTGTTTTTTAGCGCAGGGAGCCTATGAGCATTGAGAGCAGCGCGAGGCATTCAGCGTAACTCCCTGTGCTAAAACCTACTATTGTGGTTTAGTAAAAAGGGAGGGGGTGTATTTGTCTATTTTTGTATTTTGTTACCGAGGTGACATTGCATAGAGTCATCTGCCTTGGGAAATGTATATGGCAGATATCTTTGTTTTGTGTTCAAAAGAAAAGGAAATGCATTTCTGGTTTTATTTCTACAGTGTTGAAGTACTTGTTGGCCCTTGCTGTGACTGGTGGGGATCCCCAAGCACCGCCAGCAGAGGACCTCCTCTAGAGATGGTCAGAACTCCCCTCCACCAAGCGCAGCAGTCGCTGGCAGCATCCATGAGCCACTGAGGTGCCAGCATCTGTGACTCAGGGACGCTACTGCTGCCTGCCAAGCTTGGCAAAAGGGACCCCAGGCCAACTGCAAAGGAAGTCCTCAGCTGACAGTTTGTGGGTTCTCATCAGCTGAGTATTTATATTTTATATTTACATTAGAGGTTCTGGTAGAAACCCATTTACAAAGTATGTATTCTTCCCAATTAATATTTCCAAATTAATAGTCTCTTTGCTTATTTGTAAATGGGTCTCTACCAGAGCCTTTAATTCAGTAGCATAATTAAATAAAATAACTATTTCTGAAGTTTATAGGGAAGGATGGTGACGGAGGGGATTCCTCGCGGGGACGGGTGGGGACGGAGGGGATTCCTCGCGGGGACGGGTGGGGACGGAGGGGATTCCTCGCGGGGACGGGTGGGGACGGAGGGATTCCTCACGGGGACGGGTGGGGACGGAGGGATTCCTCACGGGGACGGGTGGGGATGGGTGGGATTTTGGCGGGGACGGGTGGGGACGGGTGGGATTTCTGTCCCCGCGCAACTCTCTAGTGTGATAGGACAAGGTATGATATTGGAGTTCAAGAAGGGTTTGGACAATTTTCTGAAGGAAAAGAAGATAGAGGGGTTTAGATAGAGGGTTACTATACAGGTCCTGGACCTGGTGGGCCCCCGCATGAGCGGACTGCTGGGCATGATGGACCTCTGGTCTGACCCAGCAGAGGCACTTCTTATGTTCTTATATTTATATAATCTAATGTATATCGTGTAGGATAGGATGGAGTTTTTTGATCGATGATAGAGACTCGTCACCGTACAATTTTGTGGTGAGAAATCTATGATCCCCAAAAGGTGATTCTGAGATCTTTTTTCCTCCATTTAGGCTACATATCAATTAGTATCAACCTGTGGTGGCACTTGTATTTACATTGTTGATCTTTCACTTGTGTTTGAAAGATCAAATAAAGGCAAACAATTTTATGCATTTTAACACGGTGGCTAAACACGGTCCTCTCAACAGTGAAAAATATTCAGCCTTGCTTTTTGATTTGAAAGAAGAATTTGAAAACATATTTCAAGATTTCTGGGATAATAATAAATATTTTGGTTTATTTGCGACTCCATTTTTAGTCGACATTAATATGTTACCTGCTAATTTTCAGATGTCTTTAATGGACTTTTATAGGTCCTATCTTACCAGAGAGAAATATCCCTCGCTTTACAATCACGCCTTATTCATGTCATCGCTTTTTGGCAGCACCTACATTTGTAAGCAACTATTTTCAAGAATGAAGAACACTAAAAGTAAAATTAGAACCAAGATATATGATGAGCACCTTGAGCACTCACTTAAAATTGCAACTACTTACATTGAACCAGATATTGATACACTGGTTTATCAAACTCACCCCCTCTTTTACTAAGGTGCGCTAAACACTAATGCATCCATAGGATAACATGCACCTGTTGGTGTTTAGAACACGCTAAATCAATTAGCGCGCGATAATTGGTTAGCACACCTTAGTAAAAGAGGGCCTCAGTGTCAAAAATCCCACTAGTTTTGTTGCCCTCTGTTCTATTACTTAGACTGGGATAATTTATTAAGATTTGACGAGGGTGTGAGAGCTGAGTTTGGAGAGCCGTGGTGAACCTAATACCCAATAAAGCGCAAAAAGTCATTTATGTTCAAATCTTTTTATTAGAAGGAATAGGAAACATCAAATAACAAATACAACAATGGCAAGGAATAAGCTTCCAGAAATACACAAGTCAGTGCGTTGTAGAGGCAAAACAGAAAAAACAAACAAAAAAAACAAAACCAACCCCCCAGCCCCAAACTCCCCCCCCCCCAAACAGCCCGTTCCCCCCGTACAAACCCCCCACCCCCATCCCCAACAGCTAACAGAAGCTAAAAGACGTAACTCCAAATTGCCAAAGGCCCTTGTTCTGGTGGCCCCTGGCAGACCCAATGAAAAGACCATCCCCCCCTCAACGAACCTGAAAAAAAAATAAATAAATATTGCGGTGTCCGATCCCAGGTGAAAGTGCCAAGAACCTCAACCCGGCTAAGCCAGAGGATTCAACAGGAGACTACGCCCTCTAGGAGTTAAGGAGTCCAGATATACTTCCCACACAAGCAAAAAACGACGACGGCGACGAGGGTGGCCAACGGCCTCCCGGGCCTCCCACATGGCCAAATTATGCACCATCGCTCTCCAGGTCCAAAAAGAGGGAGGCTCTGAAACAGTCCAGGATTTCAAAATGCATTTGTGAGCAAGGAGACACACCTTACGACACCAAAGGGGACCCCCTTTAGGAAGCCAGCGAATGGCCCCAGGAAGATCAAGAACCAACTGCTCCACAGTACCCACAATGGCGCTCAAAAATAAGCCACGGAAGTATCGAACAATAGCCTTCCAAAAAACCTGTATAGTCCAACAATCCCAAAAAGAATGAGCAAAAGTATTGGGGTCCCTGCCACATTTCAAGCACAAAGGGGAGTCAATACCTCCCATTTTATGCAATTGGACTTGAGTAAGATAGGCCCTATAAATCACTCTAACATAACACTCACGATACTCCGCCCCCGTGATCAGATGAGGGATCCCACGCACCGCTCGCAAAACATCCCAAGCACCAAGATCCAGGCCAAGTTCACGACCCCAGCTTCGTCGAAGCTGCGACATCTCTCTAGTATCCATAAGCTCCGACAAGGCCCTATATAATGCCGACACCGAAGTAAAAGAAACTGCCACCCCGTCAAAAAAAATCCGAAGACGCACCCCCATCGGGAAAGCAAGGCGATCCTGAGGAAGAGAAAGAATATAATGCTTCACCTGACAATAGGCAAAAATATCACCCCAGCCCCCACCCAATCGATCCCTCAAAGCATCTAGATGCTGCAAACCGCCCTCCTCCATCAACAGATGTTCCACAAGATGAAAGCCGCGGGCCGCCCAGCCGAGAAAAGCAGGGCTATCCCGGCCCGGAGGAAAGGCCAAGTTCCCCCGTAGGGGAAGTTGATTCGACACACGCGTTTCCCCTCCCAGTCTGCCGACCAAGCTCCCCCACACAGCACGCATAGACTTCAAAGAAACACACGCACGGAACTCAGGGGGAAGATCCTTAGTGGGCAAGTGTAAGAGACTGTTCAAGGTATGAGGAGCATAAAAGGCCCGTTCAAAATCCAACGGGGTATACTGATGTTCACCCATGAGCCAGTCTTTCAAATGTCGCAGTAAACAGGCCTCATTATAAAGGCCAAAATCAGGAAGTCCCAGTCCTCCCTGGTGCCAGCCACCCACCAAATAGGGAAAACGAACCTTCGGTTTGCGCGAATTCCAACAAAAATGGGATAGCAAACGATGTAAACTCTTAAGATCCTTTTTCAACAAACGAAGCGGCAAAGTCTAGAACATATACAGCCAGCGTGGAAAAATCACCATGCAAACCAAACAGATGCGGCCCAGCAGGATCAGAGGGAGGCCTTCCCAGGCCTCCAGCTGGACCTTAGTATCAGCCAAAAGCTTAGGAATATTAAGCGAATAAAGCTGAGTCGTGGAAACCAAAAGATAGACCCCCAAATACCGAAAGGAGCCCGGGGCCCAGCGTAAAGGAAAAGATGCACCCCACCGAACCCGCAGGGCCGGCGAGGAAGGCAAGGCCTCAGACTTAATCAAATTCAAATGGAAGCCCGCATAATCGCCATACTCTCTCATTGTCTCCAAAAGAGCCTGCAAAGAAGGAGAAGGGTCCGTCAGAAAAGCCAAAAGATCGTCCGCAAAAGCAGCCACCTTAAAGCTCTGATCCCCCAACTGAATCCCCCAAATAGTCGGATTCGAATAGATATCACGAAGGAGGGGGTGAAGCGTCAACACGAACCACAAAGGGGATAACGGACACTCCTGGCGGGTTCCCGTATGAATCTCAAATAAGGAAGAACGACAACCATTGACCCACAAAGCAGCCTTTGGAAAAGCATATAATGCCCGTATTGCCGAAACGAAACGACCGCTAAACCCATATTTAGCCAAAGTAGCAAACAAGAAATCCCAACGAACGCGATCAAACGCCTTCTCAGCATCAAAACTAATAAGAAGAGAAGGCGCCGCAACCCTTGAAGCATAATCCAAAGAAGTCAAAATTCTGCGCAGATTCTTTGCCACCGAGCGACCCTTAACAAAACCCACCTGGGACTCATGTAGAAGAAGCGGCAACACCCGTGCCAATCGGTTAGCCAGTATCCTTGCCAGTAGCTTAACATCAAAGTTAAGTAGCGAAATAGGTCTATAAGATTCTGGCAGAGTAGGATCCCTCCCGGGCTTCGGAGAGAACAATGATCTGCGCTACATTAAGATGTTCAGGCATCGCCTCAGCATTGATCATCACATTAAACATATTAGCCAGCGGCGACCCAATTTCAGATTGCAAAATTTTATAGAATTCAGCTCTATACCCATCGACTCCAGGGGCTTTCAAGGTAGAACTTTGTGCTATAGCAAGTTCCACCTCTCCCACCTCAATAGGCGCGTTCAACTGACCAGTCTGCTCCTCAGAAAGACACGGGAGATCAAGTCCCTCCAAATAGAGATCCCCAGAAAGTCCCAAATCCGGAGGTGGAGCATAAAGAGCTGCATAAAAATGGCAAAAGACATCACATATATCTGTGTCACTAGTGACCCGCCCGGACTCTGTAGTATTAAGATGCAAAATCTTCTTACGGCTCTCCCTTTGCGAGACCAAGCGGGCCAAAAGTTTCCCCCCCTTATTACCGTGGACGTAAAAGCGGTATTTATAGTAAGCCAAAGACTTAGTCGCCCGTTGATGCAAAAGTGCATTAACCGCCGCCTGCAAGGAAAGCAAACTCTGCCTGTTTCCTGAAGTAGGATGAAGAGCAAAGGTACGCCGGGCTCTCATCATCTGGTCCGACAAACGTAACAACTCCCTATCTCGGGACTTCCGCACCCGGCTAACATAACTAATAATCACTCCCCGAAGGACTGCCTTCGCCGCTTCCCAGTACAAAACCGGGTTCTCCTCATGCTGCCTATTATGGTATTGATAATCCTTCCACGCCCCCATAAGATAGGGCAAAAAGTTAGGGTCCTCCTGTAGCCACAAAGGATAAGCCCAATACCCAGGTGGGCGAGGCCCCACACCTGAATCCCAATCCATCCAAACCCATGCATGATCTGAAATCGCATAAGGCCCTATCTCCACCTTTCGAACCCTAGCAAAGAGCGCGCGAGAAACCAGCAGATAATCGATATGAGATTGCGAAGCATGAGCGTGAGAGAGATGGGTATAATCTCGCTCCCCCGGATGCAAGAGTCTCCAAACATCCAATAGATCCAAAAGATGACACAACTGAAGAAGACCCCTAGCCTCGGTAACCTCTCCACCCCTAGGAGAGCGAGATCTATCCAAGGAAGCATCCCAGGCGACATTGAAGTCCTCCCCCAAAATCATCGGAAGAGGAGCACGAGACAAAAGAAAAGTCTTCAAATGGGCATAAAACGATTTATCATAAGTATTGGGAGCATAGACACACCCCACCAGCACCAGAACACCCCCAATCACCGCCGTACAAAAAGCATATCGACCATCGGCATCAATCGCCACAGGGGTAATCTGAGTAGCCACCGCTTTTCGAAAAAGAATAGCTACTCCCCGTTTCTTCCCAACTGCAGCCGCCGTTATACATCGCTCCACCCAACCCCTTCTCAATTTAGCGTGTTCGAAGTCAGTAAGGTGTGTCTCCTGCAACATAGCAATATCCGCTCTCTGTCTCTGCAGGTTTTGTAAAATTTTTGCCCGCTTAACAGGTGAGTTAATGCCTCCAACATTCCAAGTAATAAGTTTCACCATTCAACTTACAAAAAAATGAAACAAATACAATGAAAAAGTGATGAAAAGTATGAGGCTGACAAGATGCTGCCCCAGCCTACAGCATCTAGCAGAAAACAGAACAAGTCCCCAGGGCACCAACTGGCACACAACTAAAAAACAAGTATTCAAAGAAAAGGAGTGTCTCCTGGGATCAGGCACCGCAAAAACAAAAAAAGAAAAGCCACCCCACCAAACAAAAAACAAAACCCCCCCACACAACCCCACCCCTACTCTTCCAACCCCCCGACTGTCCCCAAATCCCAACTCAAAATCCATCCCAGAAAAAAACCCCAACCCTCTAAATCCCCCCAACAAAGGCTTTCCCCAAAGGAAAAGCAAATCACATTCAACGTCCACTCCCTCCCCCAACCCCAAACACCAAAGAAGCCGAAACTGCCCAATACACAAACCCAGCAGGAAACACAAACAGACCCCAAAAGGAACCCCACCAAGGGAAAGCCCAAGGTGAGGGCAAAGAGGCCAACAAACCCCAGCCCTGCAAGGCATCAAACAGAAGCAAGCAGGGACTAATCAAAGCCCAACCAGAACCCCCAGCACTCTCCACACACAACCTAGGGAAACCCAGGACAACCCACCCCACCCCACTGAGTAGCACCCGCACCAAATGCAACCTTCAGCCATGCCGATTATGACAGATACGAGACCCCCCCCCCAAAAAAAAAATAAAAATAAACCTCCACACATCCACCAGATACCCACAACAACCATCACGCACCCTACCCAAACACTCATCACCACACTAAAGTCCAAGCCCCCCCCGGTCCCCACCATCTCAGACCCCTCCAAACACACAGAAGGAGCCCCCATGGAACCAAGTCAGCAATTCGTCCAAAGAGTCCACAAGGAACGCAGAAATCAAGAAGAGTCCAAATAGGTAAGAGAAACCCAGGGTCTCCGAAGTTCCTCCGCTCCATGTGCCCAGAGACCAAGAGGAGGAGCTCAAGGACCTCAGCAAAAGACCAGAGGACCGGCAGACAGAGCCACACACCTTGCAGAGCTCCGAAGCGCAGGAGAAGTCCAGGCACGGTGCTCTCCACCCCAGGAGGAAACATAAAGGGTCCCAGGAATGTAGATATACCAGAAATAGCTCAGAGAACTTCTGAGTAACCAAGGTCAATAAAAAAAAAAAACACCACAACAAGGGCAACTGGGCTATCAGTCACTCTGCAGTCAACAAGCAAGCAGTTGCACAAGTCCACTTGATCAACAGGTCACCCCCTCACTCTGCCGGCCCCTCTGAAGATGAAATTGCACTGGTAGAGGGCCCCCCCTTAGGCTCCTGGGCCAGCAAAGACTGCGCTTCCGCCACAGTGGTATAGTAAGTAGTAGCCCCATTGCTCTGGACCCGAAGTTTCGCTGGGTACAACAAGGCGAAGCGAATATTGCGTTGTATCAGCGCCGTACACACTGGGGCAAAGGCTCGGTGCTGCTCCGAAACTTTGGCAGAGTAATCCTGGAAACATAAAATTCTCTTGTTGTTATAAGTCAGATTCTGACCCCCACGAAGAGCCTGGAGAATAGCCTGCTTATGAACATAGCTTAACAGTTTAATAATCACCACCCGCGGTCTCGCCAGCATGGAACGCTTAAGGCCCAGCCTGTGAGCTCTTTCAATGCACAGGGGCCCCAAACCAGGTGGCAGAGTAAGGGAGGAAGTAATCCAAGATTCCATAGTAGAACGGAGATCAGACTCTGGCAAATCCTCGGGCAGGCCAACAAACCGCATATTGCAGCGCCGAGACCGGTTCTCCAGGTCCTCCAGATGATCCTCCAATGCAGCAAGAGTTTTGGCATGGCTACTCAGCAGGCCCTCCGCGCCCAGCACGCGGTCATCCAAAGCCTCCACTCGTTGGTGAAAGGAAGACACTTCCTGCCCCATCGCGTCTAGCTTCTCCTGTACTCGCTCTAGCTTTGTATAAATGGGGAGCAGACGCTTCTCTAATATCAGCTCCATTGCGGCAATCACCTCAGCGGCAACCTCCGAAACCCACGCCGGACTCCCTGCCACTTCAGGGCTAGCAGGCGCCGCCATCTTGCTGTCCCCAGCTTTCTGTCGGTCCCGGTCTTTCCTCGGGGCATTCGCCGACATCGCAGGCAGCGAAACACAGCCGGCTGGAGTAGGGGCGTTAGGAGACGAGCCCGAACGGAAACGCGGTGGAGGGCATGGAAAAAAAGTGCCAATAAGAAGGGGCTGTGAGAGGAAGCTGCAGGAGAGATCGCGATCAGTGTCTGTCCTGCTTCATGGTGTCACGTGATCCCCAAAAAGTCATTTATAATAAAAACAAATCTCCTGCAGCTGATTGTGATTTGTGATGGGGCAGTTCTGCAGGTGAGGGTAGATTTGTTTCAGTGAGATTAAGATTTTTGTTTTACAAATTTGTAAACAACAGCAGCTTATGACATATTCAGTAATATAGAGCCATCATCGTGTTGACCCTAAGTATTTTAATGAATATCTCATTGAAAGAAATCTAGTTTTTTTTAAATCATTGAATTCAGTTCCCAGTTGTCTAAGATGTGCCAGTTGTCTAAGATGAATTCACTAAAGGTAGGTCTTGTCAGACAAATCTGATCAATTTCTTTGACTGGGTGACCAGAGAATTGGATAGAGGATGTGCATTTTAGCAAAACCTTTGACAGTGTTGCACACAGACATCTAATAAATAAACTGAGTGCTCTCGGGATGGGTCCCAAAGAGACTGGCTGGGTCAAGAACTAGTTGAGTGGAAGGCAACAGAGGGTAGTGATCAATGGAGATCACTCTGAGGAAAGGGATATTACCAGTGGTGTGCCTCAAGGTTCTGTTCTTGGGCCTGTTCTTTTTAACATTTTAAAAAATGATATTGCTGAAGGGTTGTCGGGTAAGATTTGCCTCTTTGTGGATGATACCAAAATCTGCAATAGAGTAGACACGCTAAATGGTGTAAATAACATGAAGAAAGACCTGTTGAAGCTTGAAGAATGGTCTGAAATTTGGCAGCTAAAATTTAATGCTAAGAAATGCAAGGTCATGCATTTGGGCTGCAAAAACCCGATGGAACGGTACAGTTTAGGGGGTGAAGAACTTATATACACAACAGAAGAACGGGACTTGGGTGTGATTGTATATGATAATCTTAAGGTGGCCAAACAGGTTGAAAAGGTGACCGTGAAAGCTAGAAGGATGCTAGGATGCATAGGAGGAGGTATGGCAGTACGAAAAAGGAGTTATTGATGTCCCTGTATAAGACTTTAGTGAGACCTCATTTAGAATATTTGTACAATTCTGGAGGCCGCACCTTCAAAAATATATATAAAAAGGATAGAGTTGGTCCAGAGGAAGGCTACTAAAATGGTATGTGGTCTTCATCATAAAGCGTATGGGGACAGACTTAAAGATCTAAATCTGTATACTTTGGAGGAAAGGCGGGAGAGGGGAGATATGATAGTAATGTAAATGCGCATGAGTCGAGTCTCTTTAATTTGAAAGGAAACTCTGCAATGAAAGGGTATAGGATGAAGTAATCTAAGGAAATACTTTTTTACAGAAAGGGTGGTAGATGCATGGAACAGTCTCCCAGAAGAGGTAGTGGAGACAGAGACTGTGTCTGAATTTAAGGTGGGATCTCTCGGAGAGAGAAAAAAATAATGGTTACTGTGGATGAGCAAACTAGATGGTCCATTTGGCTTTTATCTGCCATCATGCTTCTATGTTTCTAAGTTTTTACATATTGATAATAGCATTTTATAGATGCTGTTCCATCTAGTTGGCACAACCTGTTTAAGGCTAGTCTCAAGCTAAGAGTAAGAGAAAAATACGGCTGACACACATTTGTCAGCAGTTTTATAATACAACCACTAGAGAGCAGCAATGCCCAAGTTATCACTCTTGTGTCTTCTAAATTCCTAGTCTTCTAGATTAATGTCTGCGGAAAAGCAATCATTAAGGCTGTAGTGGCCTGAATAACTGCAGTCTAGACAGAGGCTTGGAAGAGGTATGCTATCATTTTCCTGCTGCTTCACTTCTGTTCTACTATTGCTCACATGCTGAAGCCTCATTTGGAGGAAATTGAGGATGTCACCTTTTCTCCGTAAAGTTTGTGCATGAAATGTGCCATTTTTGGTAATTTTGCACCCTAGGTAATCTGTTTCCTCTACATGCTCCCTCAGTTTTAAATGAACCTCCCTTGAAATCAGTGTGTGTTAAAAAAAAAAAAAAGCCATATGGACATTTTTTCCTTCTTTTGTAGCATGTTAAATGTATACATAATTTACATGAGGGACTCAGACTAGTTTTTTCTGTACCCAGAGCAGATATTTAGAATTACTCAATAACCCCCAAGCATTAAAAAAAAATAAAAATAAAAATCTGAGCTTGCTTTAATTGTGGGGATTGGGGTGAGGTGGGAGAGGGATTCATTGAGCATTGGTTCTCCTCTGGACCTGCCAGGGCCAGATGATCTGTCAGTTAAGAAGACTCTGGAGAGGTCAACAGGCCTCTCCCTGACTTTAAGTTAGTTGAAAGCCAATATATAAAAATCTGAGGGGGTTTTCTATGCCTATAGAGACCCCTCTGCAAGCCAGTATCTATCAGCCATCTAGTAGAAATACATTATAATTGATACTATAATTTAACTAATTATTTTAAATGGGAGTAAAGTCTGTATTCTATATATAATTATAGAGAATCTCAATATAAAACCTACAGCTTCAGAAAAAACAAAATGCAAAAAAGCAAATTCTGTTATGAACCCAGGAACAGTAAAAACACTTTTTGCTATAGCTAGAGGAAAATAACCCAAAGCTCACAAATAACGACAAGAACTTGTAATGAGAAGGCAGGCTCTAGGTGAGAAGTCTGCTGGTCTGCTGGTTCAAGTAGCTCTGGAGACAGGAGGATTGGCGTGCTCTCTTGAATTGGATGTTACTCTTAACCTGGACTCTAGAATCCCTCTAGGGCAACCAGGTGCCTCTTCACCAGAAAACTGAACTGACATCTACTAAAGTGGTTGGCCGTTCAAATGCCCGAGGAGTTGAGTGTCGAACGAGTTCACCAGATGTTGGGAACTCACAATCTGCCATCATCAGCTGCTACTCTGAGAACAAATCTTACAGCTCTAATCATGAGATTTGGCCCCAAGGCAGCAGGATATGATGTCAGATTAAATATATCTTCTGCTGCTGGCCTGTAGGGTTGCAAGATGGGGAATTATCAAGTGTAATGGCTTGTTCATCCTGGGATGATGGGGAGGGTAGAGAACCAGGCACTGGTGTGCTGGTAAATTTTTAACTATGCCAAAAGAGAAAAATTTTTCCAGTATAATGATACTAATACACTCCAAATTCATGAGGAGGAATGAGATACGCGATCCTCAGAGGGTCAAATTACCCAAAGGTTCAAATGGGTGATAACCCATAGAACCCGATCTTCATGGGATCCAAATGTATCTTATTTGATATATTTTTTCTTTTATCCAATAGTGAATCATAAATAATTTTTACTTAGCTTATATTTAGTTTTTAGCAGGGAGCGCCTCCACCAACATGTCCATGTTTCAGACGCTTTCCTCAGGGTCGAGGCTCCCAAATAGTACCTATAAAAACATTTGAATATCAGGCATTACTCCTAAACTATCATTAGTTCATTTTTATTTATTTGATTAAAAACTCTTAAATATACTGTGATATGTCTAATCAAGACTGTTTAAAGCCAGTTAAAGAAAAAATATATCAAATAAGATACATTTGGATCCCATGAAGATCGGGTTCTATGGGTTATCACCCATTTGAACCTTTGGGTAATTTGACCCTCTGAGGATCGCGTATCTCATTCCTCCTCATGAATTTGGAGTGTATTAGTATCATTATACTGGAAAAATTTTTCTCTTTTGGCATAATTAACATACTAATTCCAGTTTCTGTATAGCCATTCATTTAAGGATTCTATAATTGGTAAATTTTTAACAACATGCTCTCTTTCTTGGTGTAACCAGCCCTGCAGTTTGGAGGGGGCAGGGGTAGACTAAGGGGCAACACATTCCTCCCTCTCCCCCTCCACACTTGTAGGCACACTAGGCAAACCTTTGCTAGAAGGGTACTGAGCCCCGCCAGCCAAATAAATAAACTACAGCCAGCCATTCCCTGCTGCTTGTTTCTGGCTCTGAGCAGCATGCCAGGACTTCTTGTACATGATCTGAGTATGCGTGAGAAGTCCTGGCATTCTGCTCAGCAGCGAGAAGCAGTGGCAACCTATATATTTGGCTGGCAAGGCTCGGCCTCCTGCCAGCAAACGTAATTCAAGAGGGGGATTGAGGACTAGATGCACTAAACCAGGGGTAGGGAACTCCGGTCCTCAAGAGCTATATTCCAGTCAGGTTTTCAGGATTTCCCCAATGAATATGCATTGAAAGCAGTGCATGCAAATAGATCTCATACATATTCATTGGGAAATCCTGAAAACCTGACTGGAATACAGCTCTCGAGGACCGGAGTTACCTACCCCTGCACTAAACGCTCCAATCAGATACCGATGGCCACTAAACCAGTTTGACTGGTTTAGTGACTGTCGGAATTTGCTGACCCGATATTGGAAATTGCTCACCACGTGGTTTCCCATGCGTTTATACATTCTCCGATTTTGACATGCAAACAACCTCATTACTATTAAAATGAGGTCATTCATATTAAAACCAGCCATCTGATCGATGGCCTAACGTTGCATGCCATAATCAGATCAAAAATACCGACCCCAAAAAACTGACAGATCTAACATGTTTTTTTACATTTTTTTTCCTATGGGCACAGATGTTCTATGTATGTTAGTGCTGACCGATTCAGGCAAAAAAATTTTGATTCAATTCAGCCTATTGAATTGATTTTTTGATTCGATTCAATTTTCCTGCTCAATTGGGTGTTTTTTTTGTTTGTTTTTTTTCAAACATCCTGGTGAGTTTATTTTATAGCCTCTTCACCCCCCTTTGCCCTCTCCTACCCACAAAGGCACTGTGGTGCAAACAAAATAAACAAAAAATACTTTTCCTCTCTCTGTTAAATCCTAGGTCACGTTTGCAGTCTAACACCACTTCTGACAGGGTACACATTTCAAATCTGACATATTGTAATCTCAAAATAGAAATGTAATCTCAAAATAGAAAGTAAAATTATTTTTTCTACCTTTTGTTGTCTGGTCGTTATTCAAATCATGTTGGTCCCAGGCTCTGGTTGTCTTCTGATAACTTGCATGCCAGGGTCTCCTGCCCATTTGTCGTTTTCTTCTTTCTGGGTGCTAACCATCCATCTTCCATCTCTGTCCTCCCCTTCCGTTTCCCTTCCCTCCCCCGGAGATCTGGCATCTTTCCTTTTTTTTGTCTCCATCCCCAGATCCACATAGAAATAGAAGTGACAGGCCTTAGCAGTTGGTTGTATGTGCATAGAAAATTAGAAGTTGGAATCGAAGACAACTCCAAGGTTGCAAGCAGAGGAGACTGAAACGATGACAGAATGAAGGAGGAGGAGCAGAGGATTTAGGAGGAAAGAGGAGCAGCTCGGTCTTGGACATATTTAGTTTCAGATGATGGACATCCAAGCAGCAATATCAGCCAAACAGGCAGAGAATTTTTCTTGGACTTTAGGTGGAAATTTTTAATGGCCTCTGTTATCATTCTTTGTCTCATCTTGAACAGATTCTCCTGTATGCTCTGATCATGTAAACTATCCTTTGTGCTGATTTTTATTAAGAACTTAAAATAGCCCTCTGACATAAGCTAGTATTCTGCAAAGCTAGCTTATAACTGCTATATATGAATACTGAGATTTGCAGGGAACTCAAGCACTCTCTGTGAGCTGCTCTACTTGTTCCATTTCCTGTCCAATTCAGTCAGGTCAGTGGCGTAGTAAAGGGGGCAAGGGGATGGTCCGCCCCAGGTGCCATCTTGGGGGTGGCATGGGCCGCTGGCACCTCTCTGCCCCCACCACGCCACACTCATGCTCACATCCTCCCTCCCCCCTCCTTACCTTTTTAAATCTTCTCTTGCGTGAGCAATTTCTCCATCCTGCTGCTCATGTCAACCTGGCTTCTCTCTGAAATCATTTCTGGTTTTGAGGCCAGGAAGTGACATCAGAGGGAAAGCCAACGCCGGTGTGAGCAGCAGACTGGAGAAGCTGCTCGCACTGGCGATGATTTAAAGAGGTACCAGGGGCACGAGTGTGACATGGGGGGTGGGGAAGGAGTGGGAGGGGCATGGAAGGAGCAGGGGGCAGAGAAAAGGGTATGGTGGGGTACGCCATTGCCCCAGCGCCTCCTACTCTCACTATGCCACTGAGTAAGGTGTTTGTCTGCTATGTAATTCTGCATAGCCTTCTCAGTTAAACTATAGGGTCTGGGGGGGGGGGCTAATCAGCTTTCCTCCACTCTTTTAATGTGTGTGTGACCTCCTCTGTAGTGGCCTGTGATTGGTGCTCTGACAGCTCACTTACTGCAATCCAGGGGCATACTTAGGGTATGTGACACCCGGGGATGATCATTTTTTAACACCCCTCAATATTAAAAAAAAAAAAAAAATTAGTAATTTTATTTATTTTTATAGCCCATCCTCCCCAGAGAGCTCAGAATAGGTTACAGTTTAACATTCAAAGTGTTACAATAACACATGCCGGCACTGTGGTGTAAACAAAATTAACAAGAAAGACTTTTCCTCTGTTAGGTCCTAGCTCACACTTGCTGTCTAACAGTAGCTCTGGGAGGATACACATTTCAAATCTGACATATTGTAATCACAAAATAGAAAATAAAATTATTTTTTTTTACCTTTTGTTGTCTGGTCATGGTCCCAGGCTCTGGTTTCTGTTTGTCTTCTGTTAACGAGGATGGTGTCGAGATATGAACTTCGGATTCCTGGATCATAGAGAGGCGCTGCAAGGACTACAGGGACCAGACGGACTCCATTTAACCAGCAGAGGTAAGAACATCTTCGGACACCGACTAGCCCGCCTACTTCGCAGGGCTTTAAACTAGGTAAGTTGGGGGAGGGGACCTACTCATATACTGGGGTGGAAAGGAACTATCCTGATGGGACGAGTCGACACTCAGATTCCGAGGTAAGGACCCAATATGCAAACAGTTCTCTTGGAGCCACACAGACTCGGTCAGGAATAGCCTTACAGGGACTCAGCAAACACAAAGTGTGGAGGGCCATGTATGTTAATGCACACAGTTTAGGCAATAAAATTCTAGAACTAGAAACTGAAATAAGGGATGCCAACCTGGACGTGGTGGCAATATCCGAGACTTGGTTCACTGACGCACATGGGTGGGATATGGCTATACCGGGGTACAATCTACTTCGTCAGGACAGAGAGGGCAGGTTAGGTGGAGGGGTAGCACTATACATTAAGGAAGACATCAAAACTACCAGGATCACTGATGTCAAGTATACCGGGGAGTCCCTCTGGGTTAACCTGGCACGAGGTAGTAAAAAATGCCTGTATCTTGGTGTGGTATACAGACCTCCAAGACAACTGGAAAACATGGACGCAGAATTAATTGAAGACATAGAGAATATAACTCTACGGGGTGACACTGTGCTGCTAGGGGACTTCAACATGCCTGACGCAGACTGGAACACATTTTCAGCAGCAACCAGCAGCAGCAGGAGGCTTCTGAACTCCATAAAAGGAGTACATCTCAGACAGATGGTAACGGAGCCCACTAGGGCCCAGACGATCCTAGACCTGGTACTCACAAACGGGGAAAGCATCTCAGAGGTCTCGGTAGGAGATACGCTAGCCTCCAGCGACAATAACATGGTATGGTTCAACATTGGGAAAGGATCCCCTAAATCAATTACAAAAACAAAGGTGCTCAACTTTCGGGGCGCCGACTTCGCACGTATGGGAGATCACGTTCATCAGACGCTACAGGACCAAGCAGAGACCGGCAATGTGGAAACTATGTGGTCGTACCTGAAATCATCCATACACGAAGCAACTAATCGCTACATAAAATCAGTAGATAAACGGCAAAGAAACAACAAACCCCAATGGTTCACTGAAGAGATCTCACTCCTCATTAAGGAGAAGAAAAAAGCATTTCTTTCCTACAAACGCACCCAGAGAAGAGAAACTAAAGTAGAATATAAGACCAGATCGGCAGCGGTCAAAACAGCAGTTAGGGAGGCCAAACGTCGAGTGGAAGAAACTCTGGCAAAAAACATTAAAAAAGGGGACAAATCCTTCTTTAGGTATATCAGCGATAGGAAAAGGAACACAGACGGTATAGTACGCCTTAGACAACCGGACGGAAACTACGCGGTGGCGGATTCAGAAAAAGCAGAACTACTAAATTAATATTTCTGCTCAGTCTTCACCTGCGAAGCACCGGGACACGGACCACAGTTGATGATAATACAAGACGTGGATGACCCGTTTCAGAACTTTGAGTTCACTCCTGGGGACGTCTACAATGAACTGGCAAGGCTAAAGGTAAACAAGGCCATGGGACCGGACAATTTACACCCAAGAGTGCTCAGAGAATTGAGAGATGTCCTGGCAGAACCGTTGGCGGTGCTCTTCAATCTCTCACTAAGTACGGGGAAAGTTCCGTTGGACTGGAAAACAGCCAACGTCGTTCCTCTACATAAAAAGGGTTGCAAGGCTGAGGCTGCGAACTATAGACCGGTAAGCCTCACCTCAATAGTGTGCAAACTCATGGAAACACTAATTAAGTATAAATTAGATACGATCCTGAACGAGGGAAATCTCCGGGATCCCAGCCAACATGGATTCACCAAGGGTAGGTCATGCCAGTCCAATCTAATAAGCTTCTTTGACTGGGTAACAAGAAGACTAGACTCAGGAGAGTCCTTGGACGTCGTGTACCTGGACTTCAGCAAAGCATTTGACAGCGTCCCACACCGCAGGCTGCTGAACAAGATGAAATCTATGGGATTAGGAGAGACTCTAACTGCATGGGTTAAAGATTGGCTTAGTGGCAGACTTCAGAGGGTGGTGGTCAACGGTACCCTTTCTAAAATGTCAGAGGTGACCAGCGGAGTGCCACAGGGTTCGGTCCTGGGCCCACTCCTCTTCAACATATTCATTAGGGATCTGACTCAAGGGCTCCAAGGCAAGGTAACCTTATTCGCTGATGACGCCAAACTATGCAATGTAGTAAACGGCTATAATCTTCAGGATGCTATGGAGCAAGACCTGCGTACTTTAGAAAGTTGGTCCTTGATCTGGCAGCTGGGCTTCAATGCCAAGAAATGTAAGGTCATGCATCTCGGCAACGGAAATCCTTGCAGAACTTACACCCTGAATGGAGAAACTTTAGCCAGGACTACGGCAGAACGAGACTTAGGAGTAATCATCAGTGCTGACATGAAAGCATCCACTCAAGTGGAGAAGGCTTCATCTAAAGCACGGCAAATGATAGGCTGTATCAAGAGAAGCTTCGTCAACAGGAAACCTGAAGTCATGATGCCACTGTACAGAGCCATGGTGAGACCGCATATGGAATACTGTGTTCAATTCTGGAGGCCACATTACCGTAAGGATGTGCTCAGAGTTGAATCGGTTCAGCGGATGGCCACCAGGATGGTCTCGGGGCTAAAGGGTCTCCCGTACGAAGAAAGACTGAGCAAATTGCAGCTCTACACTCTCGAGGAGCGTAGGGAGAGGGGAGACATGATTGAGACATTTAAGTACATCACGGGACGGGTAGAGGTGGAAGATGATATCTTTCTTCTCAGGGGACCCTCGACCACAAGAGGACATCCGCTCAAGCTCAGGGGAGGGAAGTTCCGTGGAGACACCAGGAAATACTTCTTCATGGAGAGAGTGATTGAGCATTGGAACGAGCTTCCAGTACAGGTGGTCGAGGCACGCAGCATCTCAGACTTCAAGAACAAATGGGATACCTATGTGGGATCCCTACGAGGTCATGCCAAGGGATAGGGTCACTAGGACTGAATGAGCGGGTCAGTAGAGTGACAGTATAATTACAATTATTCTTTAGGGGGTCAGTAGATTTAAGAGGGTGGGTAAATAGTGTGGGCAGACTTGATGGGCTATGGCCCTTATCTGCCGTCATCTTTCTATGTTTCTATGTTTCTAACTCGCTCATCAGGGTCTCCTGCCCATTTGACATTTTCTTCTTTCTCAGTGCTCACCATCCATCTTCCATCTCTATACCTTTTCTTCCATTGCCATATCCAACATTTCTGTTTCTTTCCCACTGCCTACCATCTCTCTCTCTCCCTGCATTGTGCCCTGGGTCAAACCTCTCTATTCCTCTCCATGCAGCATCTCTCCCTTCCTCCTCTCCATTATCATATACAACATTTTTTTCTCTCTCCCCATGTACCATCTCTCCTTGCCCTTCACCCTATGTCCAACATTTCTCCTTCTCTCTTCTCCATGCATGTCTCCTTCCCTTCCACCATATGCAGGATTTCTCCCTCTCACCCCTTTCTACCTCTTTGTTGCATTTCCCTTCCTCTTCTCCAGCCCATGTCCAACAATTCTTCCGCTCTCCTCTCTGTTCCCCCTGTGTAGCAGTTTTTCATCCCTCCCTCCAATACCCCTGTGCAGCAACTTCAGACCCGATTGACCTTCCCCTCCACCAACCCCATGAGATCTGACATTCCTCCAACGACAGCAGCAGTGGTGGTGGTGGCCGTTAGAAGCAGCACCAAATGGGCTGTTGGTGGCGTGCTCTGCAAGGGCTTCGCTCTGCCTTGTCATCAGTGACGCGGCAGAAGGAAGGTCCCAGTGGCCAGGCCACAAGAAGCTTGTTCAGAGTCCTGCCTCCAATAACCGGCCAATGCAAATGCTGCTTTAGAAGGCAGGCCTGGAGGTATGTGAGTTCTCTCTTTCTTGGCAGCCTTAACTCGCTGCTTTGTCGGCGCCAGGCCTTCTTGTCTGCCTGTCCGGCCTACTTCCTGCTTCCACGAAGGCAGGACCTGGCAGAGAGGAAAGGCCAACACCAGCAGAGCAGCGAAGTTCTCAGACCTTGATGCCGACCTCGGGAGCACCCTCTCATGGTCTGCACCCGAGGCGGAACGTCCCCCCCTTGGTACGCTACTGTTGCAGTCTCTTTACTTGCCGTCATCTGCTGTCGCACTGACTGAAATAAACTTTTTTTTTTTTAAAAAAAGCTCTGAGCATTGACTTAACCTGACTGTGCTGAAATTGGTACAATGTATGTTGCCAAGGTAGCAAAGTTGGAGGCTGCTTACAAGTTCCTTATAAGGCACACACTGCTTTCAGACTAACAGACTTTGATCACATTTTGAATTATCAAATGAACTTTATACTGAAATCTAAACCCTGTCAGTCCCACACAGATCACAGTTAATAGCTTTACCACTGACTGTCTCTGGCATCAATTCAATGCCTTTTTGAAGTAGATGAACTCTAAATGCAGGCACACTGAACACCTTTGACAGAACTGTCTGCTTTATAACTGTGGTTTCTCAAGCTGAATTCCATCAAACACAACACTAAAATAGTGTTTTTACTCTTGAGGCCCCTGCTTGACCTATTCAAGAGGTATACCTATGGATGTACTGAGGCTGACTTCTGCTAATGAGAGACTCCAAATTCATAATCCAAAACTCACATTTAATAATAAAAGTTCTCAGTCCAACCAAGAAAAGAATGATATCATGGAAACGAAAAGTGTCAAGAAAAGTGTGGAATAACTTGTAAGTTTAATGGCTCCACATCATTCTCTTCTTGGTTGGACTGAGAATTTTTCAGCGGCCCCTTGTAAGCTGAACCAGGATTTTGTCCACACAGAATGAGTCTTTTTTGTGTAACTTAATTCTCTCCCAGAAAGAGTTGTCACTGGCTAATACAGAAGTACTCGCACACCGGTTTCAAAGACAGTAGTTACATCAGTGGGCAGAATTGATCTCACAGACTCAGATATCAGTCACCAACCTGCCATAAAAACACTATGGCCTTCTATGTTTAATAGGGAAATAAAGCAGCTGGGGTAGTTGCCTCAATGTGGATTGTTTTTTGGCAGTCAGACCAGTGGTGTAGCGAAGGTGAGAGGCACTCGGAGAGGTGGCACCCCTCCACTGCCCCCCACCTCCACATGCTCCTTCCCAGCCCTGGATGCCGTGAGTGCGTGCCACTTCCCTTTCCCCTGAGGGAGTATCTAATGTATTCTCCCTCACCCCCTACCTCTGTAATGTTCCTGGCACGAATCGCAACCCCCGAGTTGCTGTCACACCAGCATTGGCTCTTCCTATGACATCACTTCCTAGGCCCGGGTTCAGGAAGTGACATCAGAGGAAGAGCCGATGCTGGTGCGACAGCAGGTTCGGAGTTACTGCTCACGCCAGGAACGTTACAGAGGTACGGGGAAAGAAAGCAGCGTGCACGAGCGGCAGTAGGGGGAGTGGGGAAGAAGTGGGGAGCAGAGAGGAGGATGGGTACCTGTGCCCTCACCAAGATGGTGCCTGGGATGGACCGCTCCCTCACCCCCCCCCTTACTATGCCACTGAGTCAGACACTTTGGAAGCTAAGAGTCAGCCCTCTCAGTTGTTATGTCTTTTTTTTCTCTTTCTCTTCAGAGATCAGGCAAAGGGTGGGGGGGAATTCTGTTCCTCCCAGCATTCCCAGAGACAGGCATCCCAACAAGCATCAGGCACTGAAAACAGTACAGTTGCCTATACAGGCTAATCACTGAGGAGTACAGAAATACAAGGTCTCAGTTCATTCCACATAACTCAATTATCCAAACATAAACAACATTGAGCATATATGCAGCAAAAGCTGTCCCCATGTAATGGGGCCAGCACAATCACCTTTTTAAGAACTTTAGAAGTGAATGACAGATTGGAAACTGGACAATAACTGGCAGTGAATATTGCTTCAAAAGGTAGAAGGGAGGACCCCTAAAGACCAATTATTATTAATGATGGACAGTGAAAATGGTAGAGGCCCAAATCAGAATTCTTTATAAGAGATGGAGGAAATTTATCACTAGAAGTAAACACTATGCATCATGGGGAGAATCTTAGTGAAGGCAAATTCAGTAGTGAAACTAAAATACGATCAAGAATGAGAAAAAGAAGAGCTAGAGCCCTCCTAAGTGAGCATAATAGGAGATATAATAGAAAAGCAATAGTAACTCCTGACATTTCTTGATATTGTCCTATTATGCTTTTGAAATGCAGAATTCATAAAGCAAGAGTACACATCAAAGCTTAATGCAGACCTTAGATGTTTTAATGTCATTTTAAGGTGAAATGCATATTTTCTAATTAGCAAGGTGAAGTTCATTTAAGAAATGGACAGACTCATGAAAACATCACAATGGTGGTGTATTATTTTTTGACACCTCATTAAATTACCAGTTAATTCTGTGTTCAAGTGATATATATTTTAATGCATATAAAATGACACTTTGTATAGTGGGGAAAAAGACCCAGGAGTGAATTTTGTTTAATTAAGGATAAACAATAAGCTTGTGTGATGCTGCCTAATTGGCACAAAGCAGGACGTATATAATCTGACCTTTGCATTCCCTATGAATATTGTGGGGAAACTAATGAGCAGAACGTGAGAAAAACATCATAATTTGGAAGTCCTAACTTTCCAGGAAACACCAGTAAAATGAAGTATGACCGCATCCACTTTTCATGTATATCTGCTGCTTTTGGAGCAAGATGTTCAGAGGAACCTTCTCCTTGAATGTGGTGCTTTATCCATGAGCTGAGAATTTCCTTCTTCCTCCATAGCCAAATGAAGTTATGCTGTTTCCAAATCATCTGGCAAGGGTAGATCTACAGATTCCCTCTGGACCAAATCTGTGAAGCTGGAATTCAGCAACCAGGAAGAGCAATACCAAGCAGTTTGACTTACCAAACATAGAAAAGCAGGTGGGAACATCAAATGCATTCATTAGACCAGTGGTTCCCAACCCTGTCCTGGAGGACCACCAGGCTAGTCGGGTTTTCAGGATAGCCCTAATAAATATGCATGGAGCAGATTTGCATGCCTGGCACCTCCATTATATGCAGATCTCTCATGCATATTCATTAGGGCTATCCTGAAAACCTGACTGGCCTGGTGGTCCTCCAGGACAGGGTTGGGAACCACTACATTAGACAACATAGTTAGAGTGCATTTCTTTATTTGTGAAGACTCAGACCTGAGTGTCACAACTAGAGCTAGGTCTGGAGTTATGCATGAGTGACCTGAACTTTGCTGTAGAAGCTTGACAAGACGGGACTGTTAAAGAGAGGAGAAACCATTGCTAATGTGATTGTTGCCATGTTAAGCCCTGAGTCTGTGACAGAAACGGACTGCTTGTAAGCTCTTCTGAGCAAGGACTGTCTCTTGCATGCAGTGGCGTAGCGAGAGTGAGTGGCGCCAGGGGTGGTGGTGCCCCTACCCTGCCCTCTCCTTCACCCCCTGCTCTTTCCTGACCCCCCCTGACATGCACACGCCCCCTTCCCTTCCCCCGTACCTTTTAAATTTTCCAGGCGAGAGCAACAGCATGAACTTGCTGCCCATGTCGTGTTAGCTATCCCTCTGATGCCACTTCCTAGGCACAGGGCCCGGAAGTGATGTCAGAGAGAGGTGACACTGCCCCTGGCAGCAAGTTCATAATGCTGCTTGCGCAGGAAAAAAATTAAAGAGGTACAAGGGAAGGGAAGGGGCGCACACATGGGGTGGGAAGGAGAGCGGCCAGAGAGGACAGGTGCCTGTGCCCTTTACAAAGACCATGCCGGGGATGGACCCCCCCATCCCCCTTACTATGCCAGTGCTTGCATGTACAATGTACAGCGCTGCCTGTACCTGGTATCAGTACATAAATAATAAATTGTTGTTCAGTAATAAAGTTTCCTTTTGATTTACACTGCACCCTGATTGTGTCTGTGGTGCTCCCAGTCTGCTAGCCATGCTGCATCAAAGTTTTAGAAAGCTCATACTTTCCAAGTCTGCTATGTAAACCTGGTTCAAGATACTTCACAAATTGAACACTTCCTAAAATCCCATCACAGATTATTAAATGCTCTGAGGAACAGAAAACTTTTCAAAAGTTGTTGTGGGGTTTTTGTTTTGTTTTTTTTAAAGCACAGTCATCTATAGCCAGTCTAATTTGTAAAGGGAGCTGATTCAACATGTTCGGATCTGTGACTGAGAAGGTACTCTTTTGGGTTTCCTCAAAATGAATTTTCTTAAGAGCAAGAATAGTCAGACGGCATGTTAATTCAGATCTTAACGTACAAGATGGAGTGCAGATCTTAAACACAGCTGACTCTTTCTTCGAGGCTTTATATATCAGAAGAAGAATTTTAAAATCAATTTGTTCTCTGATAGAAAACCAATGAAGTTGTTTAAGAGACAGGTTGAAAACGAGAAAAGCCAGGAACTAAGCAAGCCTCAGCATTTTGAATTATTTGTAAAGACGTCAAGCTTGTAGATGGAAGGCCTATGTACATTGAATTGTGATAGCCGAGTCCACTAATTAGCAAGCTTTATACCACAGATCAAAAATTGTCAACAGGAATATCATTTTTCAAATGACTCAACAAGCACAGCTTATAAAAAAAGAGGTTTTCAACACATCATTTATATGAGCCTTAAAAGACAGACTTGAATCTAGTGTGATGTACAATTATAATTTCTTGCCCATATAAAGCAATTTTTTGTGGAACCTTTCACCAACTAACAGCACTTAAACACATTTAAAGCAAGCTTGTTCTCTCTTAACCAGCCAGCAATAAGCAAAGATGGACTATAAGGGCCAGATTCTGTATAGGACGTCTAACTTTAGGCATCCACAATGTAGACGTTCATTGCCTTAGGTGTCCAAATAAGGTGAATAATAAGTTCAATTCATGCCTTTAACAAGCATTAATTAGAACTTTATTTATTTATTCGATTTTTTAGCCCGTCCTCCCAAAAGAGCCCAGAACGGGTTACAATGAATATATTGGTGCATTAAAATTATAAGTAAGATAGGTACTTAGAAATTCCCTTACTGTCCTGAAGGCTCACAATCTAACTAAAGTACCAGGAAAAATGACAATTAGAAGAGTAATAAAGAAAGAAAATAGAGATAGAGGAGAAAAATAAGAAAATAAACATACTAATAAGATTACAATGATCTAAAGGAATTTGAAAGGTTAAAAAGAGGGGAGATAAGAATAGATGCAGAGGGAGAACCGTTGAAGCAATAGAATTCTGGGGAAATTTAAATGAAATTTGAATGATAAAATAAAACAAAATAAGTGGTAAAACAATAAGTGAGATTAAAAAATATATCATAAACTAAAAGAAGTGAAAATAAAATCAAAACAGTCAAAACCCCGAGCCAACCGTTGGTCCGATGGCCGGACTGCAGCTCTCCTCCGTCGGCTCTTCCCTGCTGGAATGAGGAAGGAGCGAAGACAGTGTGGGGTGCCCCGCTAGAACGGGCCCCCGAGCCGACCGTTGGTCCGATGGCCGGACATCCAACCATTGGATGTAATTCTCAAAATAGACATCCACAATTTTGTGGACACCTATCAGAAAAAGTCATGCCAAACAAATAGGCATGGGCATGGCGTGGGAGTGGCTTCAATTTGGACGTCCATTTATAAAATCGCATGCCGCTCAGTGCCTGAATGCATCTACCTAACACCTAAAATGTGAGCTGGGTGCTAGGCAGATGCAAGTTAAGTGGACGTGACATAAGTGTCAGTGGGCCGTCTACATTTAGGTGAATGGAACTTTATTTTTTGGGCTAAGGAGGACTCTATATTGATATTAAAGTCAAAATATGTTTAATAATGCATTACTCAAGCAAAGCACATGAAAAAAAAAATATATATATTGCATACTAAACCTCATTTTCAAAAGGTTAAGAAAAGAAAAAGATACACTACTCACAATGGCTGTGCTTCTGAGCAAGTGGACATGTCTGATGCACAATCTTGACATCATTGTGACATCATCAATATGCACCTAGATGGCAGAATGCCACTAAAAAATAATAGGAACCCCTACCTAAATAACAGCTCCTGTGGCTCAGTGGTTAAAGACACTTCTTGCATATGTCATGGGTTCAGATCCATACAATCTCCATAGTACCTAAACAGCTTCTAATTGGTCTCATAAGAGAGTATAGATTGTGGACTTTGCCATTTACATTAGCATTCTACCCTTTCCAGGGTCCAGATGGTTTATGAAGTCCTAAGGTATCATCTCACATAGCAGGAACCCATGCCTAAAAGGAAGCACCTGTAGCTCAGTGGTTAATGATACTACTTTTATCCTCCAAAGGTCATGGGTTCAAATCTCAAGCATGGCCACATACTCCAGTACATATCCCTAATTTTTAGTGGCATTTTGCCATCTAGGTGCATATTGATGATGTCACAATGAGTCTTCTGGTACCATACTGGATTTTAAAGATACATTACAAATTAGTAACAGGAGGTCTGCAAGTTCATTTTTTAAATCTATCAATACTCTGGGATGTATACCATTCTGTACAGTGAATTTGCTACACTTCAATTTGTCAAAGTTTCCCATTACATCTTCCAGTTTTACAGAGATTTGTTTCTCTGACTCATCAGCACTGAATATCATTTCTGGCACTGGTATCTCCTACACATCTTCCTTGATGAAGAGTGAAGCAAATGATTCATTTAATTTCTCCGCTATGTCCTTGTTTTCCCCCTTGGTCTTCTAGCAGTTCAACTGATTTTTTTGGTGGCTTCTTGCTTCTAATATACCTAAAAAAGTTTTTATTATGTGCTTTTGCCTCCAACGCAATCTTCTTTTCAAGATCTCTCTTTGCCATCCTTATCAGCACTTTGCATTTGACTTGCCAATCCTATTATTTTCCTATAACACTGGAATTCGCACCACGTTCAGATTGTTCACAATAAATACACCAACTCAGATATAGTGGAAAAAAATGGGTCGCAGCTTTATTGTCATTAAGAACAAACCTTAATAAAATCAATTTATCCACATTTTCAAAAACAGTGTAGCTTATTCTCAAAATTCTGGAGCTACTCGGTGTCGAACTAGCTCCTCTTCCAAAATTCTCCCCATTCCCCAATTCCCTTACAGCAAGACTCGCGGTGCCGCAGAGTCTAGCCGCCACCCATGGTGGTATCGCACATGAGCAGTTACAAAATTTAGTCACCAAATCTGTTGCATAGCCACACTGATTCAAAATTATTTCCCCAACATATAATTTTTTCCGCAACAAAACTGCGACCAACCCCACCCCACCCCACCCCACCCCAACACAAAAACCCTTCAAAGAGAGAACCCCCAAATTAGGGAAGGGAAGGGCGGGGTGATTTTCCCCACCATCCTACCTTCCCTCACTCCCTCAAAACCCCTAATTCACCCCTGCCTGCCAATTCTCCTCAGAAAAACTCCTCCAATCCCAGAGCCCCATTCCCCAGCCAATCCTCACTCGCTCTCCTGCCTATCCTTACCCTCTTATTTCCACCCCTCACTTAACTTGCCTAACAACCTGCTACCATTCTCCTACCTACCTGCTAATATCTAATTAACTCTTTCCCCCCAACCCAATCTTCGCTGGTTCATCCAGGGTTATCAGCCTGCAGATTAATCTGCAAGCCACTTAACACTGGAATTCGCACCATGCTCAGATTGTTCACAATAAAATACACCAACTCAGATATAGTGGCAAAAAATTGGCCACAGCTTTATTGTCATTAAGAATAAACCTTAATAAAATCAACTTATCCACATTTTCAAAAACAGTGTAGCTTATTCTCAAAATTCTGGAGCTACTTGGTGTCAAACTAGCTCCTCTTCCAAAATTCTCCCCATTCCCCAATTCCCTTACAGCAAGACTCATATCATTTTTTTCCGCCACGTGTGCAGACAGCTTAGCTAGTCACCCCCCCCTGCCCTCCCACAAAAGCTGCAGCCCCGGGAGCCCGCATAACAGGCTTCCAAAACATCCTGCACTGAACTCAAAAAAATATCAAGCTCAATATCAGACAAATGTACCCCATCTGCCCTATACAACCCAGGGCAGTCAACCGTGAGCAAATCATGGCACAAAACTAACCTCCCATCATACCCAGAAACCTCAATACCTTCAACCTTACGAGCATCTCACCAGACCAACCGGGGAATGATGCAAGAACCATACAAAACGAGTGCCTGGAAAATAAAACGAGGCAGACAAATCTTGCTTCATTCTCCGAATAAGGTCCACTCCTGTAGTATAACACAAATCATTACCCCCAACATGGAAAACAATCACTTGAGGCAAAGAAAAATGTCGAGCTTGCAGTAAAGTTGGAAGAAACTGCTCCCACAGCATGCCTCAAGCCCAGCCATCTGATGCGGACTCCCAAATGCACCAATCCAAGGTTCGGTCCCCAACGAGACTCCTTTGCTCGGCGCTGTGCCCAAAAGATATAGGAATGGCCACAGAGCCATATGCAATTATCAGGCAGCAAGGCATCTGTAGGAGAAACAGAAGCAAAATAAGATTAAACACCAGCACTGTCTGGCAGAGCGCCCACATAGCGCTGATAACAAGCCGAACGCCAGTGCCCGATCCTGCATAACAGAGACGCAGAAGCTCCACGCCCTGCAGCATAAGACGCCACCCCAATTCTAAAAGAATGTGTTCCAAAATGCGTTGGATCACAACCGACCGCTAGTAAACACAATTTGAAACAGCACCAAACTGATAATGCGTTAAAGGTGCACCATTGGCATGAAGGAGCCAAAGTAAGCCCCCAACAGGTTGCACTGCCGCATACGCCCGAGCACACAGGACTGGACACACAACCCCAGCCCCCAGTGCCCGTAACACCACCCACACTCCAGCACCTAGTTGGTCAGTCTTAGATCTACGAATGCGCAAACGCAAACAGCGCCCTTGCAAAATCACATCCGAGACCAACAACCCAGTCTCACAAGCAGCAGAAGATGCCGGGGCAACGAGCTCACTAATCCTCAGGGCTGCAAAAAAGGCAACACTAAATGCCACCTTGAATAGACACACTTCAAAGGCATCAGTACAAACAGTAGGCAAAGTGTCCCAAAACTGCAACAACACCGCCGGAGAAAGAGGCAAAAGCAAAGGCCTCAAACCCTGAGCACTGCTGGAACGCTGAAAGCCATGGAATAATTTCCGCACCAAAAACGCAGCACAAGAATTAGCATAACCCAATAATTGGGTCAGAAATTCCACACTCGCTAAGGAAGCACTACACCTACCGACCACCCCTGCTGCTGGGCAAAAACCAAAACCTGCACCATCATAGGCACTGAAAAAGGCAGACTGCCATAGAAACTGGATCCGCCAAAAAGAGCATAACATGGCGCCAGCCAGAGCGATAGGATTTCCAAGTATTCACAGCCAGACTATTCCGCAGCAGCTCTGTTAAGAATCCAGCACTCTGCTCCACAGCTCCACCGGCAACACAGTAGGTTCCATGTCTGCCATGGGGGCTAAAGCCCGAAAACGGGCCCACTGAAAATGAGTTAAGGCATCGGCAATCTCATTAAGCAAGCCTGGAACATGCTGAGCAGTCAGAGTAATATTTAATTGCAAACAATGGAGCACAATCAGACGCAGTAACTCCATCAGCAACAGACAATGAGCTGATTGCACATTAACAGCCTGTACCACTGCTACATTGTCTGAAAACAGCACCACCTTCCTGTGCTGCAAACGGTCAACCCAAATCATAGTTGCTACCCAAACAGGAAACAATTCCATAAATGCTATATTAGCACCCCACCCCAGCTCATGCCACCAGAAGGGCCAATTTTGAGCGCACCAAGCTCCCCCAAAATAGGCACTGAAACCAAAACCTGCAGCCGCATCAGTAAACTGGCATAAATCTACTGAGGAGACCGCTTCTTGCTGCCACACACAAACACCATTAAAGTTCTGTAAAAACTGATACCAGAGCCGAAGATTAGCCTTAACACCTGCCGTCAGGTGTTCCCTAAAATGCTTTTTAATAAGACCCCTGAAAAGAACATAAGAACATAAGAAGTTGCCTCCGCTGGGTCAGATCAGAGGTCCATCGCGCCCAGCAGTCCGCTCACTGCGGCGGCCCATCAGGTCCATGACCTGTAAAGTGGCCTTGTCTAAACCCTTTAACCCCCCTTATTCTTCTGTCTGTACCCTTTCATAAACTTTTTATACCTCTATCTGTATCCCTCAATCCCCATGTCTTTCAGGAATTTATCCAATCCTTCTTTGAAACCCCGTAGTGTACTATGTCCTATCACAACCTCCGGAAGCGCATTCCAGGTGTCCACCACCCTCTGAGTGAAAAGAACTTCCTAGCATTGGTTCTAAACCTGTCCCCTTTCAATTTCTCCGAGTGTCCCCTCGTTCTTGTGGTTCCCAATAAGCTGAAGAATCTGTCCCTTTTCACCCTCTCTATGCCTTTCAGGATCTTGAAAGTCTCAATCATGTCTCCTCTGAATCTCCGCTTTTCCAGGGAGAAGAGCCCCAACCTCTCCAACCTGTCTGCGTATGAAAGGTTTTCCTTACCTTTTATCATTTTCGTTGGTCTTCTCTGAACCCTCTCAAGTATCGCCATGTCCTTCTTGAGGTACGGTGACCAATACTGGACACAGTACTCCAGATGCGGGTGCACTATCGCATGATACAGCGGCAAGATGACTTCCTTTGTCCTGGTTGTTATACCCTTCTTAATAATACCCAACATTCTGTTTGCTTTCTTCGAGGCTGCTGCACATTGTGCCGTAGGTTTCATTGATGTATCCACCAGCACACCCAGGTCTTTTTCGAGGTTACTTTCCCCTAGCACTGACCCCCCCATTTTGTAGCTGAACATCGGGTTCTTCTTCCCTATATGCATGACCTTGTATTTCTCTATATTAAAGTTCATTTGCCATTTATTCGCCCACTGTTCCAGTTTGTTTAGGTCCCTTTGTAGGTCTTCACATTCTTCCGCTGTTCTAACCCTGCTACAGAGTTTGGTGTCATCTGCAAATTTTATAACTTCACACTTTGTCCCCGTTTCTAGGTCATTTATGAATATATTGAACAGCAGCGGTCCGAGCACTGACCTCTGTGGAACACCGCTCGTGACCCTCCTCCAGTTCGAGTAGTGGCCTTTCACTCCAAACCTCTGCTTTCTGCCCGCCAACCAGTGTTTAATCCATCTGTATATGTCCCCTTCCACCCCGTGGTTCCACAGCTTCCTAAGTGGAACCATGGCGAGAAAAAACACTACCCATTGGAATCACTCTAGACGCAAAATTAAAGTGATTTCCCCAAAGCCTCCCCAATAGCCAGACACAAAGCCTGCACCTTAGCCAAAGGTAGCCGAGATTCCATCCAAATAGAATCAAGATCCAAACCCAGAAAAACCAAGGAAGTAGCAGGCCCCTCTGATTTTTCTGACGTCAATAGCACACCCAAACTCTTAGTCACCGTCTCAAATGCTGCCACCATCTCAGCACACTGAGTAGAACCCACTGGACTTGTTGGGCTGATGGCCATTTTCTGCCATCATACTCTATGTTTCTATATTTCTATGACCCCCCCGAACAAAAAATCATCCAAATAATGAACAATATATCCACAACCTGACACCTGCTCTGTGACCCAATGCAGAAAAGAGGAAAAGGCTTCAAAATAAGAACAGGACACAGAACACCCCATCGGCATGCACTTGTCAAAATAATAACCATTTTGGAACTGAAAACCCAACAAATGAAAAGAATCATGATGGACAGGAAGTAAACGAAAGGCAGACTCTATATCCGCGTTTGTGAATAAGGCCCCCGGACCCAAACTGCACAGCATAGACACTGCCACATCAAAAGAAGTATACTTCACAGAACAGAACAAAGGATCAATAAATGAATTCACACTGCACCCCGGGGGAAAAGCCAAATTATGAATCAGCCTATACTTCCCCAACTCCTTCTTCGGTATTACCCCCAAAGGTATTACCCATAAAATCCGATAATGGAGGGACCGAAAAAGGACCAGCAATCCTTCTCAAAACCAACTCCTTCTTCAACTTATCCCGTACCACCTCCACATGCAACTGTACCGAAGACGCATTATGACACCAATGTGAAAGGGAGGGGCAGCAAAAGGAATAACAAAACACAAATGAAAACCCTCCCACAACAACTGCGCAGCATCCTCTACTGGATAAAGTTAAAGCCAGATATCCAAAACGTCCAAATTAATAGGCAAAGGGGCTTTAGCAATGTACGCTCCCCGGCAAATATTCTGAGGGCCGCACTCCTGTACCCCGTCCTCCCCCACCAATACTGGTAGACCTAAAGGCTGGGTGGGAAAAGGCATATTGACTGCAAAGGCGACGGTATTTACAGGATGCCCTCTCACACCACCCAGCATTGAACTGGAAACAAAAGGTACTGGGTCCCCTCGACCAGCGGATGGCCCAGCACCTCCCCCAGGCCCATGAACCCCGAGGGAAATCACTGCACTGCAGGAGCAGAGACTCCACTTGCAGAGGCTCCCCCATAAAACCCAGACCCAAAGGAACCGCTGGGACGAAAGGACCAAGACCTGGCTTGCGTCATCTCCCCCAACCATAAATCTACATCCCGATAACCCCACGCCCAAGATTTGTCAGCTGCAAGACTTTTACGAAACTGCTCATCGTAGTTTAACCACGACCAGCCCCCATAAGTCCGATACACCCGTAATATTATATCGGCATACCGGAACAAACCCGTATACAGAACTGGCCGAGCCGCACCAACACCGCCACATGAATATTAAAACCCAACAACCAGTTCATGATAGTACGCGGTACTTGAGGCTTCTTACGAGAGCCTTCAGCCTTACCATCATCTTTTTTCTTATCACTTTTATCATGCTCCTTTTCTAACAAACTAAACACGTCCACAAATTTCCCTCTCAAAATTTTTTGCCACAATTCTTTAGAAATACCACAATCAAGCAGAGCAATCTCACACATAGTATGACCATTACGCGTCACACCCACCATGGCAGCACCAGATGTACTCGGCACTAACCCCACCACATGGGCCTGTCCAACCGGCCGAGACTGCCCCTCCAAACCAGGTGCACCGTCATCCTCAGAAGAAGAAACAGAAGAAGGCTCTGAAGAATCATAAAAGTCCGATGACTGCCAAACTGCCATCAGATCCCTCTGAACACCTCGCCTCTGCTACTTTTCTCTATCCAAATGCTTAACCACATGTCGCAAACTTTTTAAAAACTTGCGATCAAGCAACTTCTTGCTAACTGACTTCCGACCTGAAACCACCTGCCCAGCCCCAGAAGACCCCACACCTCCACCCACAACCCCACCATCCCCTGCTAACAATTCATACAAAACCCCCCTAGACTCACCAGAAACAGCGGCAGGAGCAGTGCCTAAAGGTCCAGGTAAAGGGTCAGGAAGAGACACGGCCGCCGGACGCCAACACGCCCTATCCGCCACAGGCTCTGGGCCCACACGCTGACGTGAGGCTGCCCCACGACAACCCACAGCACCTGCTCCACGTCGCAAACCCCTTGATGCAGCCACAGCCCCCACAGCCTGGGTCACTGCCGCAGCACGTCCCCTGCAAGCCCCACTACCCCTCCCTCCCCTGGCACCACCTGACTGTTTAGCAGGGGCCATGCCAACCCCAAATTCCCACCAAATCCCCAACTACCTGGGAACTCTCCCCTAAATCACTCCTTTGCGCCTTTGTCATGTGCTCAGTATCAAAATGCCTAATTACAGTAAAGATAACAGAATATTAGCTGATACATGGAAACATTACGTTATGTAACTAATTTAACAACAATTCCAATTCACAAATCTATCTATATGGCTGAACTCCAAGATTCAAATTGGCGGAGAAAGGCTCGCCTGGAAGCATTGGATGTAGCAGGAATACGTTTATTAGATGATGTTATCTCTAATGGTAAAATGCTTGAATTTTCACAGTTGCAACATAAATATGGTCTTAATAAATCAGAATGTTTTAGATGGTTGCAACTGAAGCAAGCCATTCAGGCGGGGTTCCCTGAATGGAAAAACCTTAGTAATCATTTTAGTCTGGAGTTCTTATGCTTTCAGGCGGACTTCTTGGGTCACCAGGCCGCCCAGTGGTATAAATTGATAACTGGATTTATTAAAAAGAAACTAAACACTGGTCTGAAAAACATTCTACATTGTTGGAAAGATCTATCCAAGGTAGACTATGCTGCATGGTGGAATACAATATGCTTTAGAGCGAAATATAAAATTGTTATAATGGAAAAACATAAGTCTATGAGTTCCTGTTTCAAAATTTGGAGTCCAGTCAACTCCTATTGCAAATAGATTGATGACATTCAGTTGTCGAGTTAGAATTTTGATGTCTACAATAGAACCTCTTAGCTCACGTAATGGCTCTTGTCTTGAACTAGCATTTGGAATATTATCCCGGTGTCTCTCTGTGCTCTGGAAATTACTTAATGATGTGACTGCAGATTGTGCTGATGTTCTTCTTTCAGATAAGCAGGGTTCAGCTTATTGTATTTTATAGATATTGCTCTCATGATTCCTTTTACTTGTGCAACTTGCCTGTATCTTGCCCTAACATATTTTGTACCTTTTGTATGTTAAAATCAATAAAAATCTTTGAACTAAAAAAAAAAACAAAAAATGTCCACACGATAAACAAGCAAGTTTTGAAGACGTACCCACAAACTACCTTGTTTGATTGTGGCAGAAGGAATCCACCTCAGCTGAGCCAGTTTCAGGGGATTCCTGGTGGCTCAGTTGATAGGGATTCCCCCTGCCAAGATCAGCTGAGCCACGGAGCCTTACACCCCTCCTGCTGATATCCCCGACATCCCCTGATATCCCATACCTCCTCCCTCACATTCTGACATCCCCCTGACATCCTGTACCTCCCCCACATCCCCCCCCCCACATTCATGGGCCCCCCTCCCACATCTCTGGAACCCCCCTACCTTTAGAAGAGCAAATGTCAGAAGGGAAGCTCACACCCTCCTGCCTGGCAGGGGGAATCCACATCAACTGAGCCACCAGGAATCCCCCCAAAACAGCTCAGCTGATGGTATATGTATTCATAAATTACCCCCCTTTTACAAAATCGTAGCGCAGTTTTTAGCACTAACCATGGTGTAACAGCCTTGACACTCACAGAATTCCTATGAGCATCTGAGCTTTTACCACTGCGACCAGTGATTAAAAACTCCTAGTTTGGCTTCATAACACCCCCCCCATTTTATGAAGCCACGTTAGGCTTTTTCATCACTGACTGTGGCAGTAAAAACTCCGGCGCTCATAGAATTCCTATGAGCATCGGAGCTAATATCGCTGCGGCTGGTGATAAAAAAGCTTGCCTCTGCCCCTTCTCTCCTCCCCGTGAGGGTCATTTTGAGTCCAAAAGGGATGAAGGAGAGCTGACAAATATGTTTCTACTTTGGGCCGTGACACCAAAAATATTTCTCGGCATTTATTATTTATTTTTATTTAAAAATTTATATACCGCATAATAACTGCGGTTTACAAAATTACATGCATACATAGTTAAGAAATGCTAAACATGTTTCAACAAGACAAACACAAGAAGACATTAACTGACGGTATCATTATTAAAATCTTCTTTTAAATTCATCCTACAAGATAGAAACACAAGATCCATTCCTACTAGAACATCTGGCCTTGATCACACATGCAGAACATAGATCAACCCTATGCAAATACAGGAACACAAATTAAAAGTCCTAATATACACAAACAAAACCCTAATGCCAGACTCTGCATGCATGTAGTACAACACCAGAGAGATAGAAACAAATGCATAGACAGCAGATGTAAATCTCAAAACCAACAGATTTCAATCATTAAGTTGAAAATAAAATATTTTTCCTACCTTTGTTGTCTGGTAATTTTATTTTTCTACACATGTTTTCCCAGTCTCTGATTGCACTTCCTTCTGTCTGTGCCCTTAACTCTATTTCCAGGGTCTTCTTATCAATTTACTATTTCTCTCTCCTTCACTTTCTGCCCTAAATCCATCTTTAATAAATCCAAAACTTATATTCACGGGGGAACATGCAGGCTTTCTGGGGGTGGGGGGACATACAGGCCTTCAGGGGGAGGGGGGCCCTTGTGTAGAAGTACATGGAAGAAGGAAGGGAAGGAGGATTCAAAGAGATGTGCATATACCTGAGAGGAGACTGAGGGGGGAGGGAAAAGAAATAATGGGTCTACAAACAGAGGAAAGAGAGAGAAATGGTGGACAATGGGATTTAGGGAGGGAAGGAACAGAAAGGGAGAGAAGTTGGACACAAAGGATGATGTGGAGGAGGGTGGATTGGGGGATAGAGATACTGGATAGAAGGGTAGTTGGGAAGAGAAGGGAGAGCTCATGGACCCTGGGGTGGTGGGGAAGGAGGGAGAGATGCTGGATGAAAGGGTAGTTGAGAAAAGGAGAGATGGTGGATCTGGTGATGGGCTCCCATCAATGGAATCGATTTTTCGATTCGATTTTCCTGCCCAATTGGGTGTTTTGTTTTGTTTTTTCCAACATCCTGGTGAGTTTCTTTTATTGCCTCTTCACCCCTTTTATAGCTTCTTCACCCCCTTTTCCCTCTCCTACTCACATTGGTGCTGTGGTGTAAACAAAATAAACAAACAAAAAATACGTTTCTTCTCTCTGTTAAATCCTAGCTCATGTTCACGGTCTAACACCAGCTCTGGCAGGATACACATTTGAAATCTGACATATTGTAATCACAAAACAGAAAATAAAATTATTTTTTCTACCTTTTGTTGTCTGGTCATTATTCAAATCATGTTGGTCCCAGGCTCTCATTGTCTTCTGATAACTCGCATGCCAGGGTCTCCTTTTTTCTTCTTTCTCCGTGTTAACCATCTATCTTCCTTCTCTGTCCTCCCCTTCCATTTCCCTTCCCTCCCCAGGAGGTCTGTCATCTTTCCTTTTTTTCACTTGCATCCCCGCAGCTGCAGCGATGGATCCTGCCGGGTGTCTGAGCTCCGCCCCCCCCCCCCCACAGTCCGCTGGGGAGAATCAACTGCCTGCTTTCTTTTAAAAACAAGCAGAGGGACCAGCCACCACTATGGGGGGCCCATCAACCTGATCCTGCCGGGTGTCTGAGCTCCGCCCCCCCCCGCAGTCCGCTGGGGAGAATCAACTGCCTGCTTTCTTTTAAAAACAAGCAGAGGGACCAGCCACCACTATCGGGAGCCCATCAACCTGATCCTGCCGGGTGTCTGAGGTCCGCCCGCCCCCCCGCAGTCCGCTAGGGAGAATCAACTGCCTGCTTTCTTTTAAAAACAAGCAGAGGGACCAGCCACCACTATCGGGAGCCCATCAACCCAATCCTGCTGGGTGTCTGAGCTCCGTTCCCCCCACAGTCCGCTGGGGAGAATCAACTGCCTGCTTTCTTTTAAAAACAAGCAGAGGGACCAGCCACCACTATCGGGAGCCCATCAACCCGATCCTGCCGGGTGTCTGAGCTCCGCCTCCCCCCCCCCTGCATATGTAACTGCTAGGCATATGTTACCATCAGAGTCATACAATTGCTAGATGAAAATTTAACCACTAGATGTATGTGTAATTGGTGAAGTCTTGAATTAGGACTACTTAGGAATTTTTGAGGCATATGTTATCATCAGAGACACAAATAGCTGTTAAATGCATGAGTAACTGATAGCTGCATGTGTAATTACTAGAGACTTGTCGTAGAACTGCTTAAGATCTATATCCCTTTGGACCACCTTCAAAACCTACACCAATCATGTCAACAACCATACAAACAATAACTCAAGAATTTACAGGGAAACCATTACACTTCTGTGCTAGGAAGAAATACCATACCCTGCAAACATGAATCTCCTCCTGATTTTCCTGATCTGTCTGCTAATTGGCAACATCAAAGATGTTAACTCCCTCCACCCACAATCACAATCAATCAACTACCCGGATCTCTCACTTTTACACATCTCTATTCCATAAGAAAACATAAAAAATCACATTACTGCTATCTCAAATAAAAGAAGACACCAATGAACCCTAAAAAAAAGAATAAGGCAAGTAAAACCCATCAAAACCAATACCGCTACCAAACCTATCACACCCACATCTGTCCCCTGTGCATACTTTAATACTAGATCTGTCAGGAATAAAGCCTTCCTAATTAATGATTGGATCATTAACAAGCAAATAGCCTGCCTTTTACTAACTAAAACATGGTTATTATCAGAAGATGATCCAATAATAATTGACCTCCTACCAGACAATTTTAAAATCCTTACGCTAAACCACGTGGGAAAAAAAGGAGGAGGTCTAGCAATTATTCTTAAAGATGGATTTGAGTTCGAACTATTAGATTCCAAAATGACTGACCAACTAGAAATTCTAGCCTGTAAAATTAGCAACGGTCATCTAGAAGAATCCCTATCATGCATATTATTCTATGTCCCACCAAAAAGCTGGCCAAAAGCCAAAGAAGACTTCTGTGCATTTGTCCTAAACAATTCACTCGGTTATTCTTACAATATCATCGCAGGAGACATAAACTTACACCTAGATGAAGAGGACAATACAAACGCGAAAGAGTTTAAAAACTTTCTATCCCTACTCAATTACAACCTCCCTCTACCCACACAAACACATGAAAAAGGCCATCAGTTAGATATGGTAGCCATGTCCACAAAGGACATCCCAAACCCTGCCATCTCTATACGTAAAAGCACCTGGTGTCATGATATCTGGTCTGATCATTTTACTTATTATTTCAAGCTAATCTGGTCTTATTCTAAATCTAAAACACGCCCAATAATAAAAAGAGAACATCACACCAGAGGCTATATTAATCCAATAGATTTCTGGTCACAATATGAATTGCAATCAGAGATAGAAGAAGGAATCAATTTCTGGGAACACTGGATGACAACCAGCACATCCATTTTAGATAAAATTACCCCTATACGCAATAGCAAAAGCAATGCAAATAAATATAACAAATGGTTTGACACCGAACTTCTAAAACTGAAACAACTAGCTAGACGACTAGAAAGAACTTGGAAAAAAACAGGAGAACTAATAGACCGTAACAAATGGAGAGCTAACATAAAAATCTACTAACAAATGATAAAAGACAAACGTAAAGCATTCTACTCAATTAAAATCAACTCATCTTGTAATGGTTCACATGGAATCAATACAAAAGAGCTATTCAACCTGATCACAAATTTATTTGACACCGCTCGCTACACCACACCCACACACAACTCTAAGTTACCCTGCAAATGACTTAGCACTACACTTCGATTCGAAAATTAAAAACCTTAGAATTCATTGTTCAACAAACAACCCTAGTGATCATCCGATACCTATAACCCAAGGAAATGATAAACCGGCAGACATAATCTGGAGCTCCTTTCAAGATTTAGAGTGGAACAATTACAACAGACTATATAACAAATACTCTAAATCCTATTGCGTTCTGGACTCATGCCCCCCAGAAATCATGAAAGCAGCACCTTTAGTATTTAAACTATCGTTGATGCAATATTTGGCTCATAACCTAAAAACTGGGAAGTTCCTCTCTAATAATGGTCACATAATAATAACCCCAATTCTAAAAAATCTAAAAGAATCTTCAGCTATAATATCCAACTACAGACCAGTAGCATCCATTCCGTTTATTGTAAAAATTATGGAGGGATTGGTACACACCCAAATGATGGATTATCTGGATCAGTTCTCTCTCCTATATGAAACTCAATCCGGTTTTAGACCGTTATTCAGTACTGAGACAGTAATTGCGGCTATTTTAGACAATCTGCGCCTACTGTTTAGTAAGGGTCTTAATGCCCTGGTCATGCAATTCAATATGAGTTCTGCCTTTGATCTAGTAGACCACAGGAAACTGCTGCAATGCCTAGACGCCATTGGTATCAGGGACGAAGTGCTGAATTGGTTCCGTGGCTTCCTTATGTCCCGCACTTATCAAGTACGTTTTATGTTTAAATTTGTTTATTAATTTTCAATAGAAATCAACAAAGAAATAGCCAGCAGAACAGTACAAGTAAACACATCCCCTCCCCCCATCACCCTCCCTCCCGCCCCCATCCCATCCCAAACCAAATACACAGGTACAAAGTGAACAACCGTCTTCCAGAGAAAGAAATATCATGGGTTTAGCAAATTACTCCGAGCTCTATGCGTGAGAGTAAGCCAAAAAGGCTCCCAAATGGAGCAGTAAGTGCGACCCCCAGGAGAATCCAACGCATGTATAAACAAGCGCTCCATGGATGCCTGCCGAAGCATGAGAGTACGCCAAAGAGACAAAGTGGGCGATTCAGGAACAATCCAACAGTGTAAAATTGATTTTTTTTCCCAGCAGGAAGGCCCTCTCCAGAAATGCCCGAAACCCTTTGGGTGATGTTGTAGGAAGATGATCCAATGTGAAAAGCAGCTCGGGGCCTTGAGAATAACCATAATGCCACATAGCTGTAATATGACTGTGTAATTGGGTCCAAAAATCTTGAATTTGAGGACAAGTCCAGTATTGGTGACCCAAAGAAGCCTGAGGCTGGTGGCACTTAAGACATGTATCAGTAGCGCTCAGTTTGACTCTATGAAGGTAAACCGGAGACCGGTGAAGTCGAAGGAGAAATTTGTAGTTCATTTCGATCAAAGTAACATGAGTTGTAATAGAATGTATTCGCTTAAGACCAGTTTGAATTTGCAATCCAGTAACCACACAAGGTAGATCTCTAGACCAAAGCGCTGCGTAATGATCGTAAGAAATTGATCCCAGGCTCTCCCGAAGGTATCTAATATGGAACTTCAGGGGAATGTGGTCTTGAGCTGACAAACACAATGCTTCCGAAAGAGCTTCTCTACTCCGGCTAGTCAGTCCTGTCTTCTGAAGAGACCGCACATAGGAAACCATCTGAGAATATGCTAGCCAATCTCCAGGCGTCCATTGATAATCTGATTGCATCACTGTAAAAGATGGCACAACACCCTGCGAATCAACTACCTGGAAAATGTATTGGATATTTGTAGTTCTCCATACGGAAAGTGGGTAAGTAGAAGTTCCCGGAGGGAAGTCCTTATTGTCCAAAAAAGGCAAATAAAGCGTATCAGTAGGTGGTATATTCAAAGACCTACATAACCTCCGCCATACTTGGCGGAGAGGAGTAATAAACACCCCCCCACCACCCCCACTCGGAAGGTGACGAGTATGGAGCAAGTAACTAAAGTGGTGGGAGTCACAAAGCGTGAGCTCCGAAGCAGTCGCCGAAAAATAGCGAGTGCCCCGGAACCAATCGTTTAAATGACGCATCTGACACGCTTGTGAAATCAATCGTAAATTCTGCAATCCCAAACCCCCCTGGGACCTGGGAAGCATCAAGACAGGCAATGCCAATCTCGCACGCTTCCCATTCCATAAAAATGATGTTAGGCTTTTGCCCACCAGTTTATCATGTTTAATGGACAGTAAAATCGGAAGCATTTGAAGCACGTAAAGCCATTGAGGCACCAAAACCATATTGTATAGAGCAATTTTGCCCAACAATGTCAAAGGAAATTCACTCCAAAGCTGCAATTTTTGTTGGGTAAGAGTCAGGAGTGGTAAGACATTCAGGGAGTACAATCTAGTAAGGTCCATTGGTATCTTAATCCCCAGATAAGTCAAGTGATCTGTAGCCCACCGTAGGGGAAAATCCCCCCTCCAAGTACCAGGAACCTCCCCAGACAAGGGCAACACCATCGATTTTTGATAGTTTAAAACCAGCCCCGAATATAAACTAAACTCATCTAGGATGGCCAATGCCCTGGTCAAGGAAGGCTGGGGGGAAGACAATGTCAGCAAGATATCATCTGCAAAGGCTAGGACTCAAAGTTGAGAGTCCCCCTCCGGAAGACCACTCAATTCATCATCTTTTAGCAAAGTACGCAAAAATGGATCTAAATAGAGCAAAAACAGGAGAGGAGATAGAGGACTCCCCTGACGCGTACCTCGTAGTATAGGAAAAGATTCCGTCCCAGTGCCGTTGACCAACACACTAGCCGTCGGAGCCGAGTATAACAATCGAATCATGTTATGGAACCAACCCGTTATTCCCATATGTGTGAGAACCGCGAAAAGAAAATTCCAATTGACCTGGTCAAAAGCCTTAGCAGCGTCTAGACTAACCAGTATACCAGCAGCATGGGAAGCCTGGGTTCTATGTATAGCAGTCAACAGTCGCAGGACATTTATAACCGAGTGTCGATTTTTCACAAAGCCCACCTGTTCCGGTACGATCAATTGAGGGAGTAACATTGCCAATCGGTTAGCTAATACTTTATCTAGTATTTTAATATCAACATTTATGAGGGATATTGGGCGATAAGATTCTATTTCCGACGCCGGCTTACCAGGTTTCGGAATTAATGTAATATAAGCATGGTTAGATCCCACTGGAAACGCACCCTCTGCCAACGCCTGTGTATAATAAGACTCCAAAGGGCCACAAATGTGCATGAACATGATTTTGTAAAATTCCGGGGAAAATCCATCGGGGCCCGGGGCCGTGCGGTTCTTCAACTGTTTAACAGCTGATTGCAATTCTTTCCCCTGAATTGGCCTATTCAATACCGAGCGCATGGGAGATGATAAGCGAGGCATACCTGCATCCTCCAGATAGTCCTGTGCCTCGGGCCCCCCTCCCCCTCTACTGAAGAATAAAATTGTTTATAATAACTAAAGAAATGGTCAGCTATCTCCCGAGTTCTGCTCACCTTCGTGCCGTCAGGCAAGTGCAAACAGGGGATATAGCGAGTAGATCGTTTAGGTTTGATCAGGGTGGCCAGTAATCTACCAGGCTTATTCCCATGCTTATAATAATTAAAGTTAGCGTAATACATTGATTTTTTAGCGCGGTCATGCAACAGCGTGTTAAGAGCATTTTGTGCAGAAATTAACCTCTCGCCTGAACTGACCGTGGGCTGATGTAGATGTTGCCTCTTAAGCACCACACATTCTCGCTCCAGCCGTATAATACCCTGTGCTATTCTCTTCCTGTGAGCTACCACGTATGCAATAACATCCCCCCGGAGGACCGACTTGGCCGCCTCCCAAAACAAGAGTGGCGTCTCCCGATGTTGAGCATTAAATCGAAGATAGTCTTCCCATTTTGTAGTAATATATTGGACAAAATCAGGGTTATCTATTAAATAAGTGGGGAAACGCCAACCCCCCAGCCAAGGAGAGTCCCCCGAGAGGACATCAACCCACACCGGGCAATGATCCGAAATCGAAAGGGGGCCGATTTCCGAGGAATCAATCAAAGGAAAGGAACCCCGAGAAACCAAAATGTAATCTATTCTAGAGTATGTTTGATGGGCTCGAGATTGATGAGTGAAATCCCGCTCATGAGGATGAAGTAATCTCCATGGGTCGAGTAGTTCCAGCGCTTCACATAAATAAGGAAGGCCTCTACCCATGGAGATTCTCTGTGTAGATCCCGGGCCCGATCTGTCCTGAGCATTATCCAAAACTTGATTAAAGTCCCCCAGAACCAGCAAAGGATGAGCTTTGTCCCCACCCCCTATTCGGACCAAAGTCCTAAAAAATTTGTGGTCATAGTGGTTCGGACCATACACCATTAAAACATTAAACACTTGATCTGACATAGTCACTTTACAATAAAGAATCCGTCCCAAAGAGTCTGCGAAAAGCTGTTCTATCTTTCCAGGAAATCCTTTCCTAACCAAGAGTACCACCCCTGCATGTTTGGTGGAAGAGGAGGAATGAAAAATTTGACCCACCCATCCCTTCAGAAGCTTAGAATGTTCTGTCTTCGACAACCTCGTCTCCTGGAGGCAAGCAAGATCTGCCCTGTGGTACCTTAATCTACTCAGAATCTTGGTACGTTTCACCGGGGACGTAATGCCTCCCACGTTCCAAGATATCAACCGGAATGTCTTACCACACACCAGGGCCACAGAAGCAGACCTGCCACAAATGCAATCCCCGTGGACCCCCGGGTGCCCAGCCTTCACCCAGAGGACAACCGGAAGCAATTAACCATAGAAACCCAGATGAAAGGATAAACACTCTGAATAAACCCCCTCTGGAAACGGAACCATAAACAACTGTATCCAGATATCCCAACGCCTTATCCACCCCCCTTCCCCTACCACCCCTCCCCCCAATCCCAAACACCCCCATATCCCCCTTTACCTTCCCCTGGAAACCAAAAGCCATCCAGTACCCAAACGGACACTGAAAGGTAGAGCACGTCTCTGGTGCCATCGGAACCTGTCCCCCTTATAAACATAAACATTTTACAATGCAGGATCAATGATCTACATTCCAAATATACCTGAAACCATCAAGCATGTGAAATATGCAAAATACTAATCAGGTTAGAGGAGGTGTATTAGCTCCCAGTCTGTTGACAAAATCTCCAGCCAAAGTGTCCGAGTCAAACACGTGCCATTTACCATCTAAATAAATTTTCAGGATTGCAGGATACAAGAACAAAAAGCGACATTTAAGATCCGCCAATTTCTTGCAGATAGGGTAGAAATTTTTCCTCCGGTCTGTCAAGGCCGATGAATAATCCTGGCCAATCCGTATTGGAGTAGATTCATATTGTAGGGTCTCCCGTTTCAATCGAAATTCCCGCAAAATTTCAACTTTGTGCCGGTAATTGTGCAGTTTCCCTATCACCACCCTGGGCTGCTGGTCCATTCCATTGCGGGGCCCGATTCTATGAACGCGCTCGAATCGAGCCGGGCCTAAAGCTGCTGGCATGGGCATTTCGCTGGCCAGCCAGGATTCTAACACAGAGAGCAGCACAGAGTCTGAGATAGTTTCCGGGAACCCCATAAATCTCAGGTTACCTCTTCGAGACCTGTTCTCCAAGTCCTCGAGTTTATCTTGGTGTTGGCGTATTTGCTCTTTCATTTGAGCCATTTCCGTTTCCACACCTCGGGCCCCGTCCTCCACAGTGGATACGCGCTCCTCCAGGGCTGTAAAGCGTGTCGAGTGATCTTCCAGGAGGGACTCCAGCTTGGTGAGTTGAGCTGATAATTGCTCCATGCTAGGAGTAAGGGCTTGAGCAATAAGCTGTTTGAGATCTGCTAGCGTCTCCATAGAAAATTGCTTAAGTACGCCGCCCGAAGGTTCCGCCATTTTCTCCTCTGTTGGCCTGCTCTTTTCCTTGTCTTTGTCTTTTTTTGCCGATTTTGACGACATTGCTTGCGGGGACTTCGCCAAAAATCTGTCCATAGAAATGCCCCCTAAAGCCTGCTGAATATCGGCGAATTAAATCGCTAAATCTCCTGCTTTGAAAGCTTCAGAGGGGACAGGCTCCGGAGCAGGCAATGCGAGCTGCTTGCCGACTCACAGCATCACGTGACCTCCCTTCAAGTACGTTTTAATTATGAACTTTCAGATACCTGGAGCAATCCATCCGGTGTGCCACAAGGGTCTCCGCTATCTTCATTGCTCTTCAACGTCTACATGTCCTCACTAGGCACGCAGCTAACCCAGTTAGGGATAAAACTATTTAATTATGCAGATGATTTTACGATCATCATCCCATTCATTAATTCTATCTCTGAAACTATTCCTAAAGCTTCAGAAGCCATAAACGTGATGGAGCACTGGATGACAACCTTTAGGCTCAAACTTAATTCAGAAAAGACAACTTTCTTTGTTGCTTGACACCAAATCACCACTATGTATCAATAATCTTAATTACCCTATCCAACCTACCATAAAGATACTAGGTGTAACTTTGGATCAGTGCCTAACCATGAGAGGCCAGGTGGACTCCTTGATCAGAAAGGGATTTTTTACTCTATGGAAACTCAGATCCATTAAAGCTTATTTCGATACAGCGGCATTCAGAACCCTAGTCCAATCCCTCGTACTGAGTCTACTTGACTATTGTAACATCGCCTATTTAGCAATTTCCCAAAAGAACATGCAGCGTTTACAATTGATGCAAAATGCAGCGGTCAAACTGATCTTTGGGCTGAGGAAGTTTGACCACGTGACACCCTACTACCGGCAGCTGCATTGGCTGCCAATGGAGGTGCGTGTAAAGTTTAAATTTGCCTGCTTCTGCTTCAAAGCACTACATGGACTTGCCCCTAAATATATAACTGACCTTTTCGTCTTCTCAGCCAACAGACATAAGAGAAGCTCACATTCCAACTTCGTTTCCCCACCAGTGAGAGGTGAAAAAACACCATGAACATCTTCTCTCGCACCAAGTAGCATCATGGGGTAAAGACCTAGAACAATTGCTTTCACCCACTACTTATGAGGAATTTAGGAAACGTCTGAAAACACATCTGTTCCTAAAGTATCTAGACAACTGATCCTCTCTTCTCTCTCCCCTCTATAGCGATCAACTTGTTCTATTGATCATTCTCTCCTCAAAAATGGATTTCCTGTCCTATTAACCCTCTTTCTTCCTCCCCTCTTAAAGTCAATCAATTTGTACCTGTGCTTAATCTTTGTAAACTGCATAGAACTTCACGGTATTGCGGTATATAAGCTGTTATTATTATTATTATCTTTTCTTAAAAAACATTTTTTCCATCTCTCTTCCCTTCCCCACCCATCCCATCCTTGTGCAGCATTTCCTCCCTCTCTCTCCCCCCTCTACTGGTCTGACATTTTTCTCCTCTCCTTCCCCCAGTCTGGCCTTCATCACTCTTCCCTCCTTCGCTTCCCTAGTCTGGTATCTCTATGTCTCTCCTTCCCTCCCCTTCCAGTAGTCCATCTTACTCCTTCCCTTTCCCCCTTCTTGTGATCTGGTAGTTCTCTCCTTCCCTTCCTTCTTCCTCCCTACCCTAGTCTGGAATCTCTCTCTCTCTCCTCCTTCCCTTCCCTGGTCTGGCATCTCTCTCTCCTTACCTCTCCATCCAGTAGTCCATCTTTCTCCTTCCTTTTTTCCATTTTTGTGGTCTGGAATCGCCTCTTCTCTCCGTCTCTTTCCTCCTTCTCCTCCTATTGCCTACCATGGTCTGGCATTTCTGTCCTCCCCTCCCTTCCCCAGAGGTCTGGCATCTTTTTTTTCTCTCTACATCCTCTTGGTCCAGCATTTCTCTAATGCTCCCCCCCCCCTGATTCCTCACCGACCTGACCCCCTGCATTCCTCCCCTCCACGGGATCTGGTAAGGCAGCCGCTCTTTCATCCTTTGGACAGCCAGAAGTGTGAGTGAACATGTTACTTTCGGCAGCCCTTATGCTTTCCCACTGCTACTGTTTCCTGCCTATGAGGGAACAGGTGACAGGAAGCAGCAGCAGAGAGAAAGCTTCCGGGCTGCCAAAGGCAGCGTGTATTTACTCACGCTGCCGGCTGCCCGAAGGATGAAAGAGCTTCAGAGATGGATCCCACGGTGTGTGTGTGGATGGAGCCCCGGACTGCAGGGAGCAATTGCAAGATACATCCTGGTGGTGGAAGGGAGGCGGGAAGTGCTACTCCTGGTGCACAGCAGCCAAGATCTAGGCTCTGAAGAGAAGTGCGCAGCTATGCACCTGCATAGCTTAGAAGAAACATTGCCCTCAACCCCAATGTCATCCAGTATCTTGCCCCTCACCTCCCAGTCCCCACCGCTGCTGTAAACTTAAATGTAGTCATTAAGGGACCTTGCTGCACCTCCCCGCAGCTGCCGGTTCTGCTCCGGAACGAGGAAGTGACATCGGAGGGTGTGGACTGATAGCCATGGGGAGGTGCAGGAAGGTCCCCCGATGACTGAATTTAAAGTTTACTGCTGCTGCTGGTTCAGGAAAACAGCAGCGGCAGAGTAGGGAGGTAGGTTCTGGACCCGATGGGCCTGCTGTGCACCCCCCTTAGGGCATGCAACCGGGGCTGCATGACCTTGCATATCTTAGCATTAAATCTTAGCTGCCAAATTTCAAACCATTCCTCAAGTTTCACTAGGTCCTTCCTCATGTTTTTCACACCATCAGGAGTGTCTACCCTAGTGCAGATTTTGGTATCATCCGTAAAGAGGCAAATCTTACCAGTCAGCCCTTCAGCAATATTGTTTACAAAAATGTTAAAAAGAACAGGCCCAAGAACCAAACCTTGAGGCACAACACTGGTAACATTCCTTTCCTCAGAGTGATCGCCTTCCACTCAAACAGTTCCTGACCCAGTCTGCACTTTGGGGCCCATACCAAGGGCACCCAGTTTATTTATTAGACACCTGTGTAGAACACTGTCAAAGGCTTTGCTAAAATCTAAATATACCAAATCTGGCACTCTCCAGTTCTCTGGTCACCCAGTCAAAGAAATTGATCAGATTCATCTGAGAAGACCTGCCTCTAGTGAGTCCTTTCTGCTTTGAAATCACCAGAGAGTTCCAGCTGCTATGGCTGACCAACCTTAGTTCCTCCTAAAAAAAAAAAAAAAAAGAGACTCCTCATTAGTCCAGGAAAACTTTCAACCAGTATTTTCCTGAAAATGAAACTCAGAAGGCTGCCTCAGCAGCACATTAATTAACTTTTAAAAAAATTATACTACGCATGCACTGACTTCTGAATGAGAAAGATTTAGAATAACAGTCCCTGGGCATCCAATTTACACTGAATTTCTTCCAAAATGTAAATCAGATTAAGAAAAAAGTATCTCAGTAGCCTGTCAATTCTCATTGTCCTCAGAGAAAGTCATGTCATTCTTACATATATCCATTTAGCTCTTTACTTCCTCATAGATGCTTTATAAAATATATTCCTACAATGGATTTTATGAATTCCCTCTTCACTCATTGGAAAACTACACAAATTCAGCGTGATTTTTTTACCAACATTATCTCAGAAAGAAACTTGTTTAGAAAATTATAATTTTTTATTTAAAACAAAATCTAAAGGGCCTCTTTTATCAAGCCAAATAGCACAGGTGAGCGCAGTAAACGCATTGAAGCCCATAGGGATTGAATAGGCTTTGGTGCATCTACCGTGTGGTACTCACTAACGCGACTTGATAAGAGGCCCAAATTGCAGTATAACCCCCCCTCTTTTATGAAGTCACATTGGGCTTTTTTTTAAATCACCGGCCACAGCGGTAAAAACTCTGATGCTCATAGAATTCCGATGAGCGTCGGAGTTTTTACCGCCACAACCAGTGATAAAAAAGCCTACCCCCTCCTTTACTAATGTGCAGTGCGGGTTTTAGCATCAGCAGAGGCAGTAACTGCGAGCTCATTCTATGAGCATTGGAGCAGTTCCCACCGTTGATGGCGCTAAAAACCCACGCTACCCGATTCAAGGCTGATTAATTTCCCTAGGGTTGCTATGGTCACCCCTAGGGAAATGCTTAAGAGATATTTAGTGGAAATTTTAAAAATCTCAGAAGAAACGTTACCACCATTTTTATGTGTGTATTATTTACCTGATAAAAGCCTTAATCAACAGCAAAAAAAGATCTTTAGATCAAGAACCGTTAAATGTCTCAGAATTATTAGAGACTTCTGATAAAACTTAGCATTGCCAGCCACATTGATTATAACTGTAGCTCTCCCGATAGATAAAGCATGGTTGTTAAAACTTTACTTTAAAAATAGACAAAAAGTTTTTCTTGGTCATATAATACAGATGTTTCCAGACTTTTCACGGGTGACGCAAAAGTGCCGCTGTGAATTTCTTCTTTTGAAACCTGGGGTTATATCCTTGGGAACTACTTTTTATTTGAGACATCCTTGTAAGTGTATTGTGTGTTACCATACTGTTAAATATGTGTTCTTTGAACCATATCAATTGACAACTTTTGTGGCAATGTCTCGTCTAGATGGAGAAAAATCTTGACATTACATTGCATTACATTGTACTTGTTAACCGCATAACCACAAGTTCAACACGTTTTTTTTGTATTTTTTCTTTTACTTATTTCGCTGTTTCTAAAGTCTTGGATCAAAAGGAGATCTTGAGCATAAATAGTTAAATGTTATTTTCTTTATTATTTGTAAAATCAAATTATGTTTTAATATTATTGCTTTATGTACAAGTGTAATACTTGAAACTTAAGTTGAAAATTAATAAAGATATAATTATACAAACCCCCCCCCCAAAAAACCATGCTACGCGTTAGTAAAGGAGGAGGTTAATTTGGCTTCATAAAAGAGGTGTTAAATTAGCAATTGTGCAGAAATTGCGTTATTCAAAAGATCTTCTTAAACACTTTCAGACAGGGCAGGATTAATCAATAGGCCAAGTAGGCACGTCCCTAGAGTCCGAAATGGTCAGGGGAGCCCGATGAAGGAGGGCATCAACATTGTTTTTTCCAAACGGCGATGGGCCCCTCCAGCATCGATCGGCAACGCGGGCCCCACCCCAATCGGCAATGCAGCCCCCCCCTATCGACAGAAAGTAAGACAAGCAAGCAACGCAGGTAAGAAAGGCAGCGGGAACTGTAATTGTGCAAGCGGTGCTGCTTGCCCAAAGCTTCCCTCTGACGCAGCTTCCTATTTCTGCCTGGGCACATGGTGGGGTGGGGCGGGGCAGGGGGGCCCAGTGTACTTGTGTGCCTAGGGGCCCTTGACGAATTAATCCTGCCCTGCTTTCAGATAACATCCACAGTACTGAGAAAAGTTCATGAACCCTAAATACAAACATGAAACTTGCACATTTTCACCATGATGCTTTTGTTAAAATGAAAGCTTTTTCTTTGCATTAAAAAGAGTATAAATTAAATAATTCATAATTCTTGAGACAATAATGTAGAAAGTAGGAACAATGGGACCAATTTTTTAAAGTCAGCAGTTTTCAGATTTAAAAAGAAAATCTTGTTTGCAGTGTTTAAGAGATATGCATATCAACACTGCTATATGTATAGTCAGCTATGCTGAATAAATTTATTTACCACTGAACGCCTACCATTATCCATACAGTGGTGGCATTTGAATACAATTGTCATGCCTTGAACTTGTCCTATGATTCCCTGCCTACCTGGAAATTGTAGGTCATAGAAACATAGAAACATAGAAGATGACGGCAGATAAGGGCCATAGCCCATCAGGTCTGCCCACTCTACTGACCCAACTCCAAGTCTACTATCCTAGGGATCCCACTCCTGGTGACAGGTTCCCTTGGCTTAACCCTCTAAGGGATCCCACATGGGCATCCCATTTGCTCTTAAATTCTTGCACGCTGTTTGCCTTGATCACCTGCACCGGGAGCTCGTTCCAAGGATCAACCACTCTCTCGGTGAAGAAATATTTCCTAGTGTCGCCATGAAATTTCCCGCCCCTGAGTTTGAGCGGATGCTCTCTTGTGGCTGAGGGTCCTTTGAGAAAGAGAATCTCTTCTTCCATCTTGATACGGCCGGTAATATACTTAAACGTCTCGAGTAAATGCTTTGCCTGATTCCATCTGGTCACTTTCTGGTTTCTCTCACTTTCTCTGGTCTTGCAGGTTATATTTCCTACTGACCATGGCTGGTAAAGGTTAGCTGAGCACACTGGTCCTTCTTGGGTTCTCTGGTCACCTGAGCACACTTGTCACTCTGGACTATATGATCACTCAGTCTTTACTGGGTTCAGCTGGTTAAAGTTAAGCTTACTGAGGGATAAGTTTCTGCCAGCATTCTTCCCCTCAAGGATCACCTGAACTCCAGAAGGTTTTCTTAGGCAGGCAAGCAGGAGGGAGGAAAGGAGGAGAGAAAAGCAGAGACGAGAACAGGAAAGGGGAAGAAGGAGCAAGAGAAGGTAGGAGAGAGCAAAGGGCATTGGCAAGAGGTAGCTCCGCCTACCCCTGACATCATCCACTGGAGCTCCTAAGGGGAGAGGCCAACAGCACTCAGCTATTCGGCGCGTGTTAAAGGCGCTCGCCTTAGCGAGAGTGCCTTTGCGAATGGCCTTAAGAAGGGACGAGCAAAGAAACACTAAGGAAGGACACCTACGCAGGCAAGTACCACAAGGACAACAGGACAGACAAGCAGTAGATAAACAAACACAATAGTAGCAGCGGGCAATAACAGCAGACACAGAGGACACACACAAGCAACAGGGGTAGCAGGCTTAAAATTAAGAAAAGGACTTCACAGTAACACTGAGGATGCTACACAGATTCCTACACAAGAAGCCACTTCAGACGACAGACTGGCAAGCGGACAGCAATGTATGCAGCAGACAGAAGCAGGATGTTGAGCTACCCAGTTTTTTGCACCGTTTGCCATATGTATGACTACCTCCCCTCTGGGAGGCGCTCTTATGTATGCACTCGATGCGAGGAACTGGAGGGCTGGAAAAAGCAAGTCAGACTCCTGGAGGGCAGAACACTGGAACTAGAAGTACTTCAAGCAGTGGAAGAAGAGGACAGAGAAGCAGAAAACTTCATGACAGAGAAAACCATTGAGGAAGAAGTCCAGGAGTTAAAGATGTTCATCAAACAGGCATACAGGGAGGCCATGGAAAATCACCAACAACAGTGGAGCTGCTAAGATACACCTACAGTCAGCGAGGACCAAGATACTCCTACAGTGAGTGAGGACCACCTGGAGGACAACCACAAGTAAGACGAGTCCGGTACAAGCCAAAGCCAGGATGAGGGAAGATGTAAGTGCACAGAGGACATGGACCTATGGCTGGAGAGATGGTCATTCACCAGGGACACAGACCTGTGGCTAGAGAGGCATGAGAAGATAGAGAGGACAGCAATCATTGTGGGGGATTCCATCATCAGACAAGTTGACAGCCACATAGCGGGAAGAAGACAAGATTGGCTGGTGACCTGCTTACCGGGAGCCAAGGTAGAAGATTTAGTGAGCTGCATCGACAGGGTAAACAACAGTGTGGAAGAGGAAGATATGGCGGTGGTGATCCACATGGGGACAAACAATGTGAGCAACAGGAACTACAGCAGGGAAGGACTGAAGGACCAGTTCCGGATGCTAGGAAGGAAGCTGAAGACCAGAACGCCGAGGGTAGCGTTCTCGGAGAACCTGCCAATATCCAGGGCCGGCGAGAAGAGGCACATAAGCACATAAGCATTGCCTCTGCTGAGTCAGACCACAGGTCCATCACGCCTAGCAGTCCGCTCCCGCGGCGGCCCCCCAGGTCAACGACCTGTAGTGATCTATTACTCTACTACTCTATTACTTTACAGCCTTCTGTACTGTATAGTAACCCTTTAATTGCACCCCTGGATCCCCTTTTCCTTCATGAACTCGTCCAATCCCCTTTTGAACCCCAAGGTCGTACTCTGCTCTACCACCTCCTCTGGAAGCGTATTCCAGGTGTTCACCACCCTCTGAGTGAAGAAGAACTTCCTAGCATTTGTTCTGAACCTATCTCCCTTCAATTTTTTTGAGTGCCCTCTAGTTTTTGTTGCCCCTGCAAGTCTGAAGAATCTGTCCCTCTCTACCTTCACTATACCCTTCATGATCTTATGAGTTTCTATCATATCCCCTCTAAGTCTCCGCTTTTCCAGGGAAAAGAGCCCCAGCTTCTCCAGCCTCTCAGCATATGAGAGGTTTTCCATGCCTTTTATCATTTTTGTCGCTCTTCTCTGGACCCTCTCGAGAATCGCCATATCCTTCTTAAGGCACGGTGACCAGTACTGGACGCAGTACTCCAGATGCGGTCGCACCATCGCCCTATACAGCTGGAGGATAACTTCTTTGGTTCTGGTAGTGATACCTTTTTTGATAATGCCCAACATTCTGTTTGCCTTTTTTGAGGCCGCTGCGCACTGTGCCGCCGGTTTCATTGTTCTATCTACCAAAACCCCCAAGTCCTTTTCTAGGTTGCCTTCCCCCAGAACAACCCCCCCCATTGTGTAGTTGTACATCGGGTTCCCTTTCCCTATGTGCATAACTTTACATTTCTCTACATTGAAGCTCATCTGCAAGCAGTCAACGCATGGATGAGGCACTAGTGTGCAGAAGAAGGATTCCACTTCATGCGCAACTGGACAACGTTCTAGGAGAAGAGCAAGCTATTCAGGAAGGATGGACTCCACCTCAGCGGAGATGGGAAAACTGGAAAAAGCACAAACAGCATCAAAGCAGGTGCAATAAGGCGTTAAGAAGGGCCAAAAGAGACTACGAGGAAAAAATAGCCAAGGAGGTAAAAAACTTCAAGCCGTTCTTTCGATATATTAAGGGGAAACGACCCGCAAAGGAAGCGGTGGGGCCATTAGATGACCATGGGATAAAGGGAGTGCTAAAGGAGGACAAAGCCATCGCCAACATACTGAACACATTTTTTGCGTCTGTATTTACCGAAGAGGATATACACAACATACCAGAAACCGACAAGCTATACGTAGGAAACGAAGACGGGAAACTGACAGAGTTGATGGTCAGTCTAGAAGAGGTATGTAGACAGATTGATAGGCTTAAAAATGATAAATCCCCAGGACCGGATGGCATCCATCCGAGGGTAATCCAGGAACTGAAAGGGGCTATAGCTGAACTGCTTCAACTAATAGCCAATCTGTCGATCAAATCGGGAAGGATTCCGGAAGACTGGAAAGTGGCAAATGTTATGCCGATCTTCAAGTAAGGTTTGAGGGGAGATCTGGGAAACTACAGACTGATGAGTCTGACCTTGGTACTGGGAAAGATGGTAGAGGTGCTGATAAAGGACCGCATCAATTATCACCTTGACGGACATGATCTGATGAGGACCAGCCAGCACGGCTTCAGCAAGGGAAGATCTTTCTTGATGAACTTGCTGCACTTCTTCGAAGGAGTAAACAGGAAGATAGACAAGGGCGACCTGGTCGACATTGTATATCTGGATTTTCAGAAGGTGTTCGACAAGGTCCCGCATGAACGACTACTTCAAAAAATTGCGAGCCATGGAATCGAGGGTAAAATACTCATGTGGATCAAAAACTGGTTGGCGGATAGGAAACAGAGAGTGGGGCTGAATGGACAATACTCGGACTGGAAAAGCATCACGAGTGGAATGCTGCAGAGTTCGGTGCTCGGGCCTGTGCTCTTCAATATATTTATAAACGACCTAGAAATTGGCACGAGTGAGGTGATTAAATTTTTTCATTTCTCTTATGTCCTCCCATCTTATCTTTCTTTCTTCAGGTAACTCCACCATTTTACTAAAGTTCACATGTTTGAATTCCAGGACTTTGAGTCTTTTGTGGCTGCACTCCACTTTATCTGTCATATCAAACCAATCTGCTTGATGATTGCTACCGCCCCGGTGAGCACCCACTCTGACATTAGAGACACTTTCCCTACTTGTGAACATCAGCATTACTCTTTCTTTTGTGGGTTCCATCATCATTTGTCTAAGCAGAGCACTTTGAAAGGCATCTGTGATCTTTCTACTTCATTTCTATTCAGTGGCCTTCATTTAAGGGCTGTGCTTACTAACTCCAGCAGTTCTGATAGCTCTTCCAACACCCATCCAGCCTTGGGGGAGCCATGGCCAAGCCTGATTGCCTGACCTTCAGTAGTCCTTAATCAAGTTACTTTTATGGATTTTGCAGCCAATAATTGTTTGGACCTCTTTTCAGTGACTTCCGTTTCTTTGCTTGTATAATTCAGTTAGGTAGCAATGCAGGAACAATTCAATGGACTGACTATGTTTGTGAACCTTATGTGTATGATTGTCATTCTTCGGGCTGGTTGCTTCTAGTCATCTTTTCAAGTCTTAATCTCTGGATCTCTCAATGTGATGGTACCATGAACTATTTTTGGGATCTTACCAAATGCTGGTGATCTGGTCTGGCCACTATTAGAAACAGGGTACTAGGCTTGATGGATCTTCAATCCCAGTATGGCAATGCTTGTGTACTTATGTGCAGCAGCAATGTGTACTTATGTGCAGCAGCAATGTGAGCTTCATTTGTTGTATTGCTCTATATGTTGGAGCCATAGGACTAATCTATAGCGTTCTTTGAATGTTTCAGGTTTGTATTGTCCATCGAATACTTGCTGAGTCCAGGGCTATACTGCTTTATACATAGGTGATGATGTCACTAAAATGTCAGTGTTCTCTGCTTCCATCTGCTGGTCAGGGAACATAACCAATTTTATCTGGATTGATCTAGCAGGACTCAAGGAAAGGAAATTAGTAGGTAAGAACTAATTTATTTTTAGCCATGTACTGGTTCCCGATGTGTATGTATAGTATGTGTGTTTATATACTATATATACGTATAATAATGAAAATTATTTTTAAACAAAGCTATAGATCAGAACCTGGGATTTTCCTTGCTAATATCTCATATCTCACTAATCAGCATTCCATTTCCAACCACTACAGATGGCTTCAACCTGATGTACATTTTACATTCTTCAAACTGATATTTTGTCAGTGGAAACATCTATCAAAGTGTCAGACATTAAACAATAGCTGTAATAAATCAGTGCTTAGGGAATGGGATAGGTTAGCATAAGGTAATCACACTACTACATACTTAAAACATTCTGCTTCACCTCCTGTGCTATTAGACCCTGGAGGTGGAATTACCTGATGGTAAGCCAGATTTTCTAAGAAATTGAGGTAGGTCTCCTTTGTTTGGCCATTTGCATAACCTGCCAGCACAGATGCTATATCATCTAAAAAGCTGAGCTCAAAAGGTAATCATACAACATTTTAATGTCTTTCCAGTTCATTACAGCGGAAGAAAACTTGTGCATGCTATTAGGTATAGATAGCTTGTTATGCATACTGTAACTAGGCTACTTATTAAGTTAGCATAAATATATATTTTATGCTTCAGTTATGGGGTCTTTAGAAAGGTGGAAAATAAGCACCTTTTCCATAGTGGAACAAGCTGACCTTTGAGATTAGGCAGGTATTGAGATACATGCTTTTTGTCTTTTTCTTTTTTTTGAAGAAAGATAAAATCCTGGCTCTTAGGGATGGGCTATCAGTTGCAAAGAGAATATGAAATGTTATTGTCCTATGCCTTGTTGTTGCATTTTGTTAAATGAAAAGGGCAGAAACCCTCCCCCCATTTTGCATTTTCATTTACTAATAATAGTAAGTGTGAGTGTGCAATTCTGGGCACCATATCTCAAAAATGATATAGCAGAATTAGAAAAGCCATAGAGAAAGGCAATGAAAATGATAAAGGAGCTGGGATGACTTCCCTATGAGGAAAGACTACAGTAGCTGAGGGGAGATACTGTATAATAGAACTCTATAAAATACTGAGTGGAGTGGAATGGATAGATGTGAATTGCTTGTTTGCTCTTTTGAAAAATATTAGGACTAGGGAGCATATGACCCCTAGCAGTAGTCATGTGAGACTGCCGCAAGGGGCACCATTTTTTTTTTTTTGTAAAAACTTTATTATTTTATAAACTGCAGCAGTTACAGAACAATTATTGCAGAACTATTTTCATAGAATACACCAATTCATACAGTTAATTATTAAAAATATTGTTTTACCTACCCAACTTTCTTATCAAATAATAATAATATAAAATAAAATATATAAACTATAGTAGTGAATTGTAATTGTTAATAAACAATTATTACAGAAGTAATTTCATAGAATATATCAGTTCATGTTTATCAATTAAAAATAATTCCAAATAAAACAAAAATTTGATATACATATATATTTTCTTCAATTATCTCCCACTCTCCCACCCTCCCGGATGTGTAGTGATAAAATCAGAAAAAAAATAAACATTCTTAATGTGAATCAACAAATAGAAACATAGAAACATAGAAATAGACGGCAGATAAGGGCCAAGGCCCATCCAGTCTGCCCACCCTAATGTCCCTCCCCTACCATTGCCCTGTGAATAGATCCCTCCTCTTCCTTTGCCCTGTGAATAGATCCCACGTGACAATCCCATCTGGCCTTAAAATCAGGCACGCTGCTGGCCTCGATCACATGTAGTGGAAGACTATTCCAGCGATCAACCACCCTTTCTGTGAAAAAGAATTTCCTGGTGTCAGCTCGTAGTTTCCCTCCCCTAATTTTCCACGGATGCCCTCTTGTTGTCGTGGGACCCTTGAAGAGGAAGATATCTTCCTCCGTCTCTATGTGGCCCGAGAGATACTTGAACGTCTCGATCATGTCCCCCCTCTCTCTGCGCTCCTCGAGTGAGTATAGCTGCATTTTGTTTAACCGTTCCTCGTATGGGAGATCCTTGAGTCCTGAGACCATCCGAGTGGCCATTCTCTGAACCGACTCCAGTCTCAGCACATCCTTGCGATAATGCGGTCTTCAGAATTGCACACAGTATTCCAGGTGGGGCCTCACCATGGATCTGTACAATGGCATAATGACTTCCGGCTTTCGGCTGACGAAGCCTCTGCGTATGCAACCCATGACTTGTCTTGCTTTGGATGAAGCTTGCTCCACTTGATTGGCAGCCTTCATGTCCTCACTGACGATCACCCCTAGGTCACATTCTGCTTCAGTTCTTGTAAGGATCTCGCCATTTAGGGTGTAAGTCTTGCATGGATTTTGGCTGCCCAGGTGCATAACTTTGCATTTTTTGGCATTGAAGCTGAGTTGCCAGGTCCTAGACCAGCGCTCCAGTAGGAGTAGGTCGTGCATCATGTTGTCGGGCATTGAAACATCATCTATTGTGCATTTGCCCACTACATTACTTAGTTTGGCGTCATCGGCGAATAATGTTATTTTACCCCTAAGCCCTTCTGCCAAGTCCCTTATAAAGATGTTAAATAGGATTGGGCCCAAGACCGAGCCCTGTGGCACTCCACTGATCACCTCCGTCATTTCAGAGGGTGTGCCATTCACCACCACCCTTTGAAGCCTACCTCCAAGCCAGTTCCCAACCCATTTCGTCAATGTGTCACCTAATCCTATAGAACTCATCTTGTTCAGCAACCTGCGGTGTGGTACGCTATCAAATGCTTTGCTAAAGTCCAGGTACACGATGTCCAGGGACTCCCCAATATCTAGCTTCCCCGTCACCCAGTCAAAGAAGCTGATCAAGTTGGATTGGCACGATCTCCCTTTTGTAAAGCCAATGGACTCCGTATTTTACAATACCAGCATCTATTAGATTTGGAACTATCTAATTTGTGCAAACGAACTGGGGTCCCAAAAAATCCTATGTAATAAAAATAACCATGTTTGCCTCATAGATGCTGATGCTGTACACTTTAATCTCCAAGACCAAATTCGTGGCCATCGAGATACAGAAATATACTGTTTAATCTCGAAGCTCCAAATATCTCTAAGACTATTTTTAGGTTTTTTATTCAAAAATTCTGAAATTAATTTATACCACTGAGCAGCCTGATGTCCTACTAAATCTGTCTGGTAGCAACGGTTCTGTATGCTATAATAATTTTTAAAGGTTTTCCATTCAGGGAACCCACTCCGAATGGCCTGCTTCAACTGCAACCATCTATATTGTTGAGATTTTAAAATACCAAATAATTGTTGCAGTCGTGAAAATTCCAGCAGATTTTCATTTGATATAATATCATCTAATGTTCTGATTCCTGCTTGCATCCAATTCTTCCAGGCGATTCCAGCACTGCCCACTTGAATCTTGGAGTTTGACCATAAGGATTGTAAAGTAGATTTCATTATGGGAACATCTGTTAGTTTATCAATGAATTTGATTGTTTTCCAAGTATCTAATAAAATTATATTATCTTAATGGACTGTTGAGTCTTGCCCCGTGGGAGAGTGTTTTGTAGGGGGTATATCCTACCTGGTTCGGGATGAGGCGGGTGGAGGAAGTTGAGGGTTCTGGGTTTGTGTTATATGGGGGGTAATGCAATGTGGGGGAGGGGAGAGTGTGCATTATAACATGGGAGTTTGGGGGATTGGTGGGATGGGAGTGGGGGATTTTTGTATACACCGTTTTTGATAGTTGATGTTTGAGTGTGGGATGTGTGTAAGGGGCCATGGAGATGGTTCACTTCTTTGTATGTTGGTGGGAGATCTGAGGACTCTCACTGTGGGGGAGGGGGGGGTGGGGAGGGATGGGGGAGAGGGGGGGTTGTGGGGACATATCTGTTGGGGTTGGGTTTGCATTGTCATTATTTTATTTGGAATATGGGGGTGTTTAAATTGGTTTCTTATAACATTAGGGGTCTCAATTCCCCCAACAAGAGAAGGGCCTTCTACAGGGAATTGCTCCGTTTGAGGGCTGATGTCTGCTTTGTCTAGGAAACACATTTACTGCAGTCCCATGAATCCTTGGTTGGGGATCACAGGTTCCCGCAGGCCTTTTGGGCTTCCCGGGTGGGCACTTCTAAGAGGGGTGGGGTGGGAATTCTTATTCGTAAGGGGATCCGCTGTGAGGTGCGTAGGGTGGTGAGGGATCCTCAGGGCAGATACATCATGTTGGAGGCTATGATTGAGGGGGTGTTGTACTCCCTGGTAAATGTCTATGCCCCCAATGAGGGTCAGGGGACCTTCTTCCGTGAGTTGGTCCCTCGGATCCTCAAGTTTAAGGGGGGGGGGCCCTGGTTTTTGGTGGGGATTTCAATCTTACAGTGACCCCTCATTTGGATAACTCAGGGAGGGCGGATCATTATGGGAGAAGGGATCGTAAACTGTTGCGTGAGGCATTGGCCAATCTGAATGTGGTGGATTGCTGGAGGTGGCTCCATCCTTCGGTTAAGGACTATACCTACTTTTCGGGAATACATTCCTCATATTCCAGAATTGATTATGTTTTTGTGGAGCGGGGACTACTCCGGAGGGTGGAGTCCGCGGGGATTGAGTCCCTCACGTGGTCGGACCATGCCCCGGTGTGGTTGCGATTCCAGGGGGTGGGTGGAGGCTCGGGACGGAAATTTTGGCGTTTCAATGATAGTCTTCTAGATGACCCAGAGGTGGGAACACAGATTGAAGGGTGGATACAAGAATATCTAGATATAAATGTGGAGTGTGGAGCTTCGTTGGAAGCGGTTTGGGAGGGGTTAAAGGCTACCCTTAGGGGCAGGTTAATAGCCCTGTCGTCGGCCCGGCAGCGTAAACGGCGGGAGGATGCGGCGGACCTGTTGATTATAATTGGTAGGTTGGAGAGTTTGCATAAGCGTTCCCCTTGGAATGTGGAATTGCGGGAGCGCTTGTTTCAGGCCCGTAGGGATCTCCAGGCTTTAGACTTGGACAGATTGCACCATAACTTACAGCTCCTCCAACAGAGATATTTTGAGTTTTCTAATAAAGCTAGTCGACTGATTGCACATCGTCTTAAGGTGCGACAGACGCGCAACCAGATCTTTTCGCTCCGGGCGGCCTCTGGGGAAGTGTTACAGACTGAGGATGCTATCCGTGCACGTTTTGTGGAATATTATTCTCAACTCTATACCCCGGAAGCTTCAGGGCCCTCACAGGACCAGGACGCTTATTTAACTTCAGCATAGTTGCCCCGGATTGCACAGGCTGATGTGGCGAGGTTGGACCGCCCTCTTACATTGATTGAGGCTCGTAGTGCGCTGCACTCTTTGAAGCTTGGTAAGTCACCTGGGTTGGACGGTTTTACCGTTCGGTACTACAAATGTTTTCAAGATCTGCTGCTGCCCCCTTTGTTGCGTTTTCTTAACTCTTTACAAGGGAATAGTGCCCTCCCCTACTTCATGCGCTTGGCGGGCGTGACAGTGCTGGCTAAGGAAGGGAAGGATCCCCTCCAATGTGCTTCCTATAGGCCGATATCCCTGTTGGGGGTTGATACTAAGATCTTCACGCGAATTTTGGCGGACCGATTGATGAGTTGGATCCCTCGGCTGATTCATCCAGATCAGTCGGGATTTGTGGTAGGCAGACAGGTGGGTGATAATACTCGTAGGGTCTATAACTTGTATGACCGGGCCAGGGGGGGGTGAGAGAAACGGTGTTTTTGTCTATCGATGCTGAGAAGGCGTTCGATAGGGTAGCTTGACCTTTTTTATTTCAGGTCCTGGAGTCTGTGGGTCTGGGTCCACGAATGCGGGACTGGATTCGGGTCCTATATAGTGGACCTCTGAGTTGCATCAAGGTGAATGGTGGTTATTCGGAGACTTTCTCTCTGGCAAGGGGAACATGTCAGGGGTGTCCCCTTTCCCCGCTCCTTTTCGCTTTGACGGTGGAACCCCTGGCGCAGCATGTGCGGATGAATCCGGATATTAAGGGGGTCACGGTGCCGGGAGGGGATTTTAAGTTGGCTTTGTTTGCGGATGATATTTTGTTTACGGTGGAAGACCCTGCAACTTCCTTGCCGGCTATATTGCGGGAGTTGGATATCTATGGTGAGGTGTCGGGATTTCGGGTCAATGTTGGTAAATCGGAGCTCCTCAACATTAACTTGCCTGCTGACCGGGTTTCCTATCTCCGAGACCGGTATCCGTTTCGGTGGGTTCAGCGTTCTCTGCGATATCTCGGGGTTTATTTTGGACCACCGGGAGTGGAGTTATATGACCTCAACTTTCCTCCGCTCTTTCGTCGCATTCGCCAAGATTTGCTTAATTGGAAAGATCTGTATTTCTCTTGGTTGGGCCGGGTGGCCATTGTGAAGATGATGATTCTGCCTCGTTTGTTGTTCTTATTCCAGGTATTGCCTCTTTGGGTGGGTAGAAAAACATTGGAGGGGGTTCAAAGGCATATCTTTAATTTTATTTGGGCTGGTCGACGGCCAAGGGTGAGTAGGAAGGTCTTATGTATGGGGAGAGGGGACGGGGGGTTGGGGGTCCCGGATGTGGTGAAATATTATCAGGCTGCTCAGCTGCGCGCCCTTTTAGAATGGCAGACGCAGACGCCGAAACTGTGGGTGGAAATTGAGCAAGGGTTAAGTGAAGGGGTACCTTTGTTACATCGGCCGTGGGTGCCTGGTAGGGCGCGACTGGTAGGGGGGGTATCCTCGGTAGTGACTTCTTTGAGGGTATGGAATCAGACCAGAGCTTGTTTATTGGGGAGTAGGCGACATTCCTGGTATACTCCGTTGAGACACAACTCTGACTTTCCACCAGGAAGGGATGGGGGAGTGTTTGCAGACTGGGAGTCACGGGGCTTAGTTTGTGTGGGACAGTTGTGGGACCCGGTTCTGGGCGGTGTTAGACCCTTTACGGAACTCAGGGGCAAGTATGGGTTTGGGATAAGGGATTTGTTCCCCTACCTGCAGGTTCTCCATTATATCAGGGCCTCGGGTCTTCTGGGAGACTTGAGGGATGGTAAGATGCCCTTTGAGCTGCTATTGGGTCCAGTGCTTCGGAAGGGAGCTCTCTCTGCAGTATATAGGTGCCTTAATTGTCGGGGGGCTCCCCTTCCCTACATGAGGGCTTGGGAAGATGATTGTGGTTCAGCTATTCCCTGGGACACTTGGGGTGACATATGGTCGGAGATCTCCTCGGCAGGTATAGCTGCTTTGCTAATTGAGAATGGTTACAAGGTCCTCTTTCGGTGGTACTATACCCCTCAGGTTGTGGCTCGTTGGCAGGGAGGTGCGAGTGACCTATGTTGGAGGGGCTGTGGGGAAGTGGGTACATACTTTCATATGTGGTGGCAGTGTGGGCAGGTGTGTGGATTCTGGACTGAGGTTTTTGTTCGGGTGTCCCGGATCTTAGATGTCCAGATACCGGCTGATTGGCGACACACCTTGTTGTTTTGGCATCAATTGGATTTGGCTTGGGGTGACTCTTTATTTTGTAAGTTGGCATTCATTGCTGCTAGATTGGCCATTGCCTCTCTGTGGAATCAGGCGCTCCCTCCCACGTGGGCCCTGGTGGAGCAACGCTTGCTTAATTGGCAGAACCTTTATCACTTAACGGCTTTGCGTCATGGTAAATTACATGGCTATGCTCATATTTGGCGTAGTTTTCGGGCTTCTGTGGGGGTTTGTGGTAGGGGTGGCTAGGGGCTTTGGGTTTGTTTTGGAGTAGGACTGGATGGGCGATACTTGGGGGGATCCCATAACCATATTCCTTTTCACATTTTGGTTTCTGTTTGGAATAGATTGTTTCTCAACCTTATTGAGAGATGTTGGTATTGTGCTCTGTCCCTAGGGGGGTGGGGGGGGGGGGGTATGGGCTGTGATTTGGTGGGTATTTTTGATTGCTCTTATTAGTCTGAGGGAATTGCACATGTTTCTGTTGTTATTTTGGAGCGAGGTATTTTGCTCTATATATCATTGTTCCTGTGTTTCCTGTGAAATTGTACTGTTTGGAGTGTATTTCAATAAAAGCCTTTCATTGAAAAAAAAAAAAAATTATATTATCTTTAGCATAACCAGGTAGTTTTATACTCAAAACGTGAGAAAGTCGGAAAGGGGACATAATTTTCCATTCCAAATATAACCAATCAGGCATATGTTCCATAAGTTCTGGGAGGATCCAATACATTCCCTGGCGCATAATATAGGCTTGATGGTACCTATAAAATTTGGGAAAATTTACCCCACCCTCCACAATTGGCTTTTGTAAAGTTACTATAGCAATTCTAGCCTTTTTACCCAGCCAAATAAATTTAGTAAGAATATTATTCAATTTTTTATAAAAAGATTTCTGAAAGTAGACCGGTATCATACCCATTTGGTAACAAACTACAGGCAAAATCATCATTTTTACAGTTTGAATTCTCCCCCACCAAGATATATGTAATGGATTCCACTGCTCACACAACTCTGAGACCTTTAATAAAATTGATTTTTCATTTACTTGCATAGTTTCTTCCGATGTTTTCTGGATCCAAATACCCAAATATTTAATACCTCCTTCATTCCACAAAAAAGAAAATTTATCAAATAATCCCTTAGAACAATGAACATTTAATGAAAGGATCTCAGATGTACTCCAATTTATTTTATATCCTGAAAATTTTCCAAACTTTTCAATCAATTCAAGTAAATGTGGAATGGTTGTTTCCAGATTTCTCAAATGAAGCAAAATATCATCTGCATATGCAGAGACTTTATATTCCCTACCTGCATAAGGAATACCCTAAATCTCCTCAGCCTGTTGAATAGCTAACAATAAGGGTTCCAAAACAATACCAAACAGGAGAGGAGATAACAGACATCCTTGTCTAACCCCCCTTCCCAGAGAAAAACATTCTGAAAAAGAATTGTTAATGTATAATCTGGCAGAAGGGGAGCTATACAAAGTTTGAATCATTTGAATAAAAACAGAACCAATTCCAAACCAATCCATCGCCTGATACATAAAGGTCCATTTTACACGATCAAATGCCTTTTCTGCATCTAATGACACAGAGAAAGCCGGATCATTAATAACTTTTGATAAATTAAGTATATGTAATGTCAATCTAGTATTACTAGAAGAATGTCATTGAGCAACGAAACCCGTTTGATAAATTCCAATAATATAAGGAAGAGCCTTAGCCAAACGAGCTGGAATGGCAGAAGTGATTGGTCATCACTCTTCGCTGAAGGGACCCCAGACCACCTCCACCGAACCCCCTGGATCCCCCCGATTCACCTCCCAGACCACTAATTATAAGATTCAGTTAACCACTAGGGGAAGCAGTACACTGGATGGGCTTAAGTCCATGGTGGTGGTGATGGGGATCCAGCTCCACAGGCCAGAAGCATTGGACATGCTCCTGGTCACAGGAATAATGCTGGTTTTAGAAGAGCGTCTTACCTCAAAAGCTAAACAAGCAGAGGTGTGATTAATTGAACAGACATAGCCCCCGAGGAAACTTGGAGTGAAATGGCTGTGTAGCCATCGGGCTAAAGCTAAGCGCTCTTCTTTATTAGATTTTTGATATTTACACACCAGATCATTAAATTTGAGCCTGTTAAAAATGATTCATGCCTATGCAAGACAAGTGATGAACACATCACCCCTGTCAGAACATGAAAGATAATTGAGTAGTGTCTTGGGTGTTTGAGGTCTTGGGAAGAAATCATTTGGACTCTGCATCTTTACCACATCTTGATGAATTCCCCCTATGCCTAAGTTTTGGGTGCCAGACTTAATGTCTGCTAAAACCTGGTGTAAATGCTGGTGCCCAAGTTAGGCATAGTAAGGTAGTATTCTGTAATTCTGCGGGCATCTTTTTGGAATGACCCTGACCAAGCCCATTTTTAGGCATGCACTATAAGAGTTAGGCACAGAACCTTATAAAACAGTTGCATGCACAAATCCTAACTGATGCCAATTAATTGCAGTAATTAGTTGTCAGTACCCAATTATTGCTAGTTAAGGGCATATTAATTAATTAAGCTGTGTGAGACAAATTTCAGCATGCAAACTTGTACCAAGTTTAGAGACTGGGGGTTAGTGTATGAAAGTAGGATATATATCTATATATAAAATCTTACAGGAGGTTGTTGGGTCTGGTGCTGGGCAGGCAGGAGTTAGAGTCCTGGCAGATATGTGGCCTGGATCCCGTGAAGTAGGACTGGCTGCTGAGACCAGATCATGGTCCCATCATGGGTTGGCCTGATATGGAGTCTGATGCCAGGTGGGGCTTGGAAATGGTGAAGAGGAAATGCGGGTCTGCTATGACTCAGAGCCATCTGTCATTTGGGTGCTCCGGGAAGGTTGGTGGCAGTGGCAGTCTTTTTCTTCCTGGCAATACAGCAATCAGCTGTTTGCTGGCCACTGGGAGGAACAGCCGCGCATGTGCACAAGGGAGCCTAGGCACCAGTAACGTGCGCCAGCAATGGAATGGTGTGGGGGTGCGGCCGAAGTACACTGAAGATGTGTCAGGGCCGGGAAGAGCAGAGAGGGTGCCGAAGAGGCTGTGGAGATCTCTGAAAGGGCCACCGGTGGCGGCGTTTGCATGTTAGCGGCCAGGTCCCGAAGAGGAAAAGGTAGGTCTTTGGGGCCTGGCTGGGTTTGGGGACCCAATAGTGGTGAGGAATTGTGCCAGATGCAGGGGCGGGGGGGGGGGGGGCGGGGGGTACCTGATTTGTGTGAAGGGGTGTTTCTAGGGATGGTGGCACATCGGGACCCTGGCTGTGGGAGGTCAGGGTCCAAGAAGAATTTTTAAGGCATAAAAGGGCCTAAACAGGCCGTAAAGGCAGGCAGGGAGCCCAGATGCTAGGAGGCATGAAAATTGTGCTCTCCTATTGGTGGCAAAGAGGAGGGAGGTGCAGTTCAGTGAGTCTCGGTGGCCTCATGTATGGAGGCATGAGAGGACTAAGCAGACAGGTAATGGCAATAAATGCATGTCTGCAACTGAGGTTTGTTTTTGTTTTATATAATTTATAATTTTTAAATAAGTTTAGAGGTAATTTATTGTTGATGGCCAGGTTGGTTGCAGGTAGGGCTGAGGGAGTTTGCATGAGTGCTTGGAAGTGTGAGTGTGGTAGTATGAAGGTTCCATGAGGAGAGTGTATGTGAAAGTTCTAAAATGTTTCTGGTGGTAGTTGGAGTCAGGGCTTAAGGGAATGAGGACTAGAGAATGACACGGTGACAAATTTTTCCCCATCCCTGCGGGAACTCATTTTCCCGTCCTATCCCGGTGAGTTCTTTTCCCGCCCCTGCCCCATTCCTGCAAGCTCCGTCTTCATCTGAACAAGCCTCAAATATTTTAAAATCATAAGTGTCCAAAGTTTGTGGGGTTAAGGCAGAGTTTACAGAAATAGGGCAGGGACAGGGACAAAATTCATGGGGACAGGATATGGAAATTGAGTTCCTGTGGGGACAGGGAAAAATTTGTCCCCATGTCATTCTTTAGTGAGGACCCTTGTTAATTGTGTGAGTTAAAGAAAGGATTCTTTTAATTTAATTTGGATTAAAAACAGCTAGGGCTGTGGTGAAGCTGAGAGAATTTGAATGTGAGAAGCTCTTTAAGGAAATTTTGAAAGGTTTTGAGTTAGACTATATGATTTTTTTGAAACATTTGGTGAGAAGTAACTTGTGAAAAAGTTAGAGAGGTTAGATAAAGAATTTGTAAGAAATTATTTGAGTTAGAAAACTGTTCTGAGTTAAATTCAGTAAAAGTCTGAGCAGTTGTGACAAGATTTATTGACTTTTCTTGTGAAAGGGATAAATTGATTAATTTCTTGTGAAGAAAAAACTTGCTTAAGGCTTGTGAAACTCACATAACCAGACAAACTGATTTTTTTTTTTAATAAGAAAAATTTTAAACATATTGAATTCCTTTGTCTTATACTTAAGAATCAGTTATAGGTGAGATAGTAAAATGTACAAGCTGCTTTAGAACTCTGGCAGGAGATGTAGTAATGCTTAGAGTGTGAGAGTGTTTAAATTCTGTTTGGACTTGAGAAATATTGATACATTAATACTGACCTAAATAAGGATGACAGTGAATAAGAACAGAGGTTCTGAAAAATTAGGTATCTGAAGAAGGACACATTATATATTTACCAGAGAAGAGTCCAAGTTCCTGGTCCTTGTGATCTTGGTTCCTGTGCTTCCTGTCATTCTGGTGATCCTGTCTAGCGCTGAAGGTGCTCCTGCTTCCTGCAGTACCAGTTTCCAGCATGCTCTAATCCCAGTTCCAGTGGAATTCCTGTTCTTCAATGCTAGCCACTGCAAGAAAGCTTTGAGAGCCAGAAAAAACAAGGAGACGTTTCATTTTTACCATTTCATATCATTTTGTGTGCACACATACAATTTTTTAAAAGTATTTTAAAGACTTTAATTTTTTTTTTTTTAAAAAAGAAAGGCATGTGTTAAAGATATGGTTTCTGCGATCTCAGGTTATTTTCTAAAAAAAAAAGAAAAGTTAATATACTTACCTTATCATAATTTTGAGCCAATCAGGGCCTTAGGCCCCTCCTACTGCATTCCAAGATGCACTGGGAGAGGGAAAGCCCTTCATTCTGAGCACACAGCTCTATAGGGAGTAGGGAGTGAGCTTCCCTCCTGCTGATTTGTCATCCCAAGGTATGGGAGTGTTGGGGGATGTCGGGGAGGGATGTCCAAAAATGTTGGAGGAATGGGGAGAGTGGATTTTGAGGGGTATTCAGGGATGTTGGAGGGGTGTCCTGGGATGTTAGGGGATGTTGAGGGAGGGGTGTAGGGCTCGGTGGCTCTTTTATTTGTTTAGGTTGGAGGTGTACTGGAGGGGATCGGTGCCTGTGAGAGAGGGAGGGAGAGAGGAATCTCCCTGCTATTTCAGTTGACCTTGGGAGGGGGAATCCCCATCAGCTGAGCCGGTAGGAATCCCCGAAACCCTCAAGCACTCAATGTACTATTTTATCCCCTCGCCCATCTTTGGGTGGTGGTGGGGGGGGGGGGGGGGTCAGTGACTGCTGAGGGAGTAAGGGGAATCATGCCTTAATCCCTCCAGTAGTCATCTGGTCAGTTTGGGCAGCTTTGGGGAACTTAGACACAACTAAAACAGGTCTAACTGCTGGTGTCCAAGTTCCATCTAGGATGTCCTGGGAAAGCTTTGATTATCGCTGCAGGACATCCAGGTCTAAGCCCTCCCGATGTCCACCCATAACACACCTCCCAACACGCCCCTTTGAGCTCTAGACACACAACAGCCTAAAAGTGCTGCTGGACATCTATAAAGTCAGTTTCGATTATCGGCACTTGAATGTTCCGGCTATTAGGATGTCCAAGTGCCAATTTAGGCTGGTGTTTGGATGTTTCAAAGTTTTGATTATGAGCCTCTTACTGTACATGTGCCCTTAGAGAAAAGTGCTTAGGGTACTTGAGCATGGAACTGGCATTTTTCCCTGCAGATATAGAATTCCTGAGGGATAAAGGGATCGTGGGATACTGAGAGAGGTGCTGGGATGTAACACAAGTTTAGAAAGCTAACCAGGTAATAAGTATAGAAAGCCAACCAGGTCGTGCATGTGCAAGACCGGAGGGTTAGGACTTTGATGGGAAGATAGGACTTCAATGAGAAACCAAGGTAGCAAGGGGGCCCCTTCTGGTGATTCAGACAGGTCGGGACCTGTTTGGGCCACCGCGGGAGCGGACTGCTGGGCAGGATGGACCTATGGTCTGACCTGGCGGAGGCACTGCTTATGTTCTTATGTTTATGTTCTTATGTGTTTGTCCTTGTCCACAGTGGCGTACCTAGGGGGGGGCGGGCCGCCCCGGGTACCAGCCCTAAGGGGGTGTTCCCGGCCTTGCCGTTCAGTCCCCCGCCACCCCCGAAGGACCGCTCGCCCCACTGACCTTCCTGCACCACCTGTGAAGCAGCCCGCAGCAGGATCGCGAAGTCAGCGTCAGCATCCCTGCGCTGCTTCCTGCGCCGCGATCCCGCCCCTCCTCTGACGTCAGAGGAGGGGCGGGACCGTGTCGCAGGAAGCAGCGCAGAGATCGCTGACGCTGACTTCGCGATCCTGCTGCGGCTGTTCATAGGTGGTGCGGGGAGGCCAGGGGGGCGAGCGATCCTTCGGGGTGGGTCGGGGCATCAGGCCTTCAGGGTGGGGCGGGCGGGCAGGCAAGCAGGCTTTCAAGGGGGGAGGGGGTGACAGGCAGGCAGGCAGGCCTTCAAGGGGGGACAGGCCTTCGGGGGGGGGTGCAGGCCTTCAAGGGGGGCAGGCAGGCCTTCAGGGGGGTGCAGGCCTTCGGGGGGGGGGTGTAGGCCTTTGGGGGGGTGCAGACCTTCAAGGGGGTGCAGGCCTTCAAGGGGGGGAACAGGCCTTCAAGGGGGGAAAGGCAGGCAGGCCTTCAAGGGGGGGACAGGCCTACAAGGGGGGGGACAGGCCTACAAGGGGGGGGGACAGGCCTACAAGGGGGGGGACAGGCCTTCAAGGGGGGGTGCAGTCCTTCAAGGGGGTGCAGGCCTTCAAGGGGGGGAAAGGCAGGCAGGCAGGCCTTCAAGGGGGGGGACAGGCCTACAAGGGGGGGAGAAGCTACAAGGGGGTGGTACAAGCCTTCAAGTGGGGGACAGGCCTTCGGGGGGGGGGGGGGGTACAGACCTTCAAGGGAGTGCAGGCCTTCGAGGGGGGTGGTGCAGGCCTTCAAGGGGGTGCAGGCCTTCAAGGGGGGACAGGCCTTCAAGGGGGGTGCAGGCCTTCAAGGTGGGACAGGCAGACCTTTAAGGGGGGACAGGCCTTTGGGGGGGGACCATGATTTAGAAGTACACGGAGGGAAGGGGGTGTTCAAAGAGACATGCATATGCCAAACTTTGGGGGGGGGGGAAGAAATAATGGGTCTGAAAATAGAGGAGAGGGAGAGAGATGATGGACCATGGGATTTAGGGAGGGAAGGAACAGAAAGGGAGAGAAATTGGACACAAGGGATGGTGTGGAGGAGGGATAGAGATACTGGATAGGAGGGTAATTAGGAAAAGAAACGGAGAGATGGTGGACTCTGGGATGGTGGGGAAGGAGGGAGAGATGCCGGATGAAAGGGTATTTAAGAAAAGGTGGATCTGTGGAGGGAGATGAAAAAAAGGAAAGATACCAGACTTCCTGGGAAGGGAAGGGAAATGGAAAGGGAGGACAGAGTTGGCAGATGGATGGTTAGCATGCAGAAAGAAGGAGACCCTGGCAAGCAAGTTATCAGAAGAAAACCAGAGCCTTGGACCAACAAGATTTGAAATATAACCAGACAACAAAAGGTAGAAAAATTAATTTTATTTTCTGTTTTGTGATTATAACATGTCAGATTTGAAATGTGTATCCTGCCAGAGCTGGTGTTGGACTGCAAACGTGAGCTAGGATTTAACAGAAAGAGGAAAAGTCCTTTTTGTTTCTTTATTTTATTTACACCACAGCGCCAGTGTGGTTAGGAGAAGCCAAAGGGGGTGAAAAAGCTATAAAACCCACCAGGAGTTTTGAAAAAAATCACCCAACTGGGCAGGAAAATCGAATTGAAAAACCAATTCAATAGGGCTGAATCGAATCAAAATTTTTTTTTCCTGTATCTGGCAGCATTAGTTTGCGCTACTGTCTTAGACTTTAGGACCTGGGATTGGGGAGAGATGGCATCCTCAGTACTTTATAATGCAAGTGAAACGAGGATTTGGTCAGACTTTTGAAGGGTCTGCAGAAAAAAAATATTGTATAGGCCGGGGACATGAGACAGCAGGAAATGGGAACTTTTCTTCCTTCTATTTTTGTGAATGGAAAGGCTGAGGATGTCAGAGAGGTCAGTTAAAATATGTGCTTTATAAGAAAATATAATAATGTGTTTTATAAAGTTTATAGCATAGCTGGCCTACCCAGTGAGGTGTTCCTAGTGGTGATGGTGGCAGCGTGTCAATGTGTTGAGAGGAAGAGGTGGTCTGGTAAATTCTGCTGAGCAAACTCCGGGCCCATTTCCACCCCCCAGTTAGTCCACTCCACTCAACTGATTCACACACTGAGTGGGTCTTTGGGTGTTGTTTTGGGATCTCTTCCAGTGGTTTATCTCCTTCTGGTCCAAGGAAGGAAACTTTGTTATCCTTAGCATTGACCTACAGAATATGTTTGTAACAGCGCTGTTTGTGTGGCATTAGGCTATGTAGTGATCGAAAGAAAAAAACAGACCTTTGCACATTTTTGCACTATATGGTGGGTGTATGAGGAGATTCACATTTCCTGCACAGCTAAGTCCATGTGAAGTTACCTTGTGCTGTATTTGACATCTAGCAAGGTCTCTGTTTGAAAGGAAAGATCTAAACTTAAAAATGAAGTGGCCAGAAGTTATGGTAAAAGCAGATAGTGTAGCTGGTTTTAAGAAAGATTTGGACAAATTCCTGGAGGAAAAGTCCATAATCTGTTATTAAGACATGGGGGAAGTGTCTGCTTGCCCTGGATCGGTAGCATGGAATGTTGCTACTCTTTGGGTTTTGACCAGGTATTAGTGTCCTGGATTGGCTACCATGAGAATGGGCTACTGGGCATGATGGACCATTGGTCTGACCCAGTTAGGCTATTCTTATGTTATGTTCTCATCTGTAGGGGCCTTTGTTTTCACTTCTTATTTTAATGTATTTTTTTTCTGGGAACTTATCAGTGTTTTTTATAATGGGAACAAAAATGGAAGAGAATTAATGTGTGTGGAATGGGGGGTAACTAATTTCTTCAGCTAAATAATTCAATCCACTTCAAACAGACATAGGAGAACTTGTGCACCATTCACACACCCTCCAACCAAAAACGTCAAAAGAAAAAAAACTGTTCGACAACCTCCTAGCCATTCGAGCTGCAACACTCGACCCCCAACTCTACAACCAATTGATATCAACCACAGACTGCAAAACCTTCAAAAAGAAATAAAAACCCTTCTATTCAAAAAACACATAAAACCGAACTAACACAATCAGAACTGTCCCAAGCATCACCTGCAACTACTCCATATGTACTTCTAATGTCATGACAATTTAGACATAATTTATGTTATGTTATGTTTGGAATAATGGTTACATATATGAGGTTCAATAAAAGAAAATTTTCACTGCCTATTCTGACCATTTATTCCATTTCATGGTTATTGCAAAAAAAAAAAAAAATTTTTACATGGGGGGGGGGGGGGGGGGTGTCAAAAAATGATGGGCCCCGGGTGCCACATACCCTAGGTACGCCACTGCTTGTCCATATCAATTTCAGCTAAGAGAGAGAGAGTCTTTCCTGTCCAACCTCTGCAAATTTTTATTAAGCCTTTTCAGTGTACTGGGTTTTAGCTCTGTAGCTGTCCGAGCCCAATGTTGCTAAATATTAAGATGTCCCCCCACACCCCACAACTGCAGAGCCAGCTGCAAGAAAATAGAAGGTATCAGGTTTCGTAATATAGAAGGATTACCCTTATCCTGCCCTTAAGAAAGATTTAGCTTTAGAAGCCACCAGAATTAAAGCTTACCCAGTGTTGTTCTGATAACCTGCACAGCATCACTGGATACCCAGTGCACCTCAGTTTGCAAATGAGGTATGTCGTTTTCCTCTACATCAGTGGTCTCAAACTCGTGGCCCGGGGACCACATGCGGCCCGCCAGGTACTATTTTGAGGCCTTTGGTATGTTTATCATAATCACAAAAGTAAAATAAAACAGTTTCTTGATCATATGTCTCTTTAGCTATAAATTACAATATTATTATTAAGACTTAGCCAAAAGGAAAGATTTATAAATTATAAAGAGTTTTACCTCATGCAAAATTGTCTTTTCTTTAATAAGACATTAACTATTTTTTTTTTGAGGCCCTCCAAGTACTTACAAATCCAAAATGTGGCCCTGCACAGGGTTTGAGTTTGAGACCACTGCTCTACATCCAGCAGAACTGACTGATTTCATAGAGCTGCACTATCAGGAGAGCAGACCACCGGGCTTGAATGCCAAAGCTGATCCGGCCTTCATTATTCAAACCAGTAGTCCACCGAGAGAAGGAGAAAAGTGAGAAACCAATCACAATAGTGACACCCTGATTGTGCCTCTTTTATCCTATTTCATGCCGTGCTGCGGTTTTCCCTCACAGCTTTTGCCTCCTGTTACTCGTTATGATAATTGAAGCCGGGACCCAAAAGACCTTGGAGGCTTGTATCTCCTCCTCACATGAGTGAAGCTTCAGTGATAAACTTGAACTTAAAGTTACTGAAGCGGAACTGAGGGTTCATTTGATAGCTAGCGGTTTTCAGCAGCACCGCGGGGTCCTGGTGGCTCAGCGTGATCGGGATTGTTAATGCCCCGTGATGAAAAACAATAACACATTTCATTAATGCATTGATGTGTGAAGCCTCCATTAGTGCACTGAAGGTATTAATGACGTTATGCTTTAAAACTGACATGTGGGGCATGACAAGAGCTGCAAGGTCTGATGAGAACAGATGACAAGATAAGCAAATATTTGAACGGCTTCATTTGCCTGCAGGTCAAACTGAGAAAGTTAAAATCCTGGAAGGGATTTTGGTTCAGCTTGAAACAAGCGGTAGAAGGCAAAAATTAATCAGGGCAAAATAAATGCATTGTTAGGGTCATGAAAATGCAGGCGACAAGCTTTTCTTGTTATATGGGTTTGTGTTGGTGAAATAATAATTGCAATGTGCATTTTTTAAGCCCGGGCAGCAGCAGCAGAATTGTGGAGTGATGAGTTTTTGAGATTTGAAAACATGACAACAGGGACATCAGGGCAGTATCGGCTGCCTTTATATTACTTCCATAAGATGCTGAAGCTAATGTGAGCTATCACATTCCTACTGTACATGCCTTAATTTTTACTGCTTTTCAAAATGCCTGAGAAATGCATATGCATCCATCTGAAGGTATGACAACTTTTGTTAATGCATACCAATCAGGTTTAAACTTTGTGTGAAGGCCAACAGCTGCCCAGAATTCACCCTTTCGAAGGGTACTACAGTTTATGAACATCTGATATTCCACCTTATCAAATAAATGGTCAAAGCGGTTCACGATATAATAATAACAAAGACAAGGAAATAAAAAAAAAAAATAAACATTCAGCTAATCAGGCAAAAGGACTCAAGCATGTCCAGCCCACACATATTCAGTTTGGGTCCTTTCATTTTTTTTGCCTTATTCCTTCAATATTTTTGTGTGGGTCTAATATTGAAAGACAGGGCAGTGGGTAGAGGAATGGCCTAGAGCAGGGGTGTCAAAGTCCCTCCTCGAGGGCCGCAATCCAGTCGGGTTTTCCCCAATGAATATGCATGAGATCTATTAGTATACAATGAAAGCAGTGCATACAAATAGATCTCATGCATATTCATTGGGGAAATTCTGAAAACCCGACTGGATTGTGGTCCTCGAGGAGGGACTTTGACACCTCTGGTCTAGAGGTTAGAGCAGTTACCTCAGCAGCCTGAGGTTATGAGTTCAATTCCCACTACAGCTCCTTGTGACTGTGGGCTAGTCACATAACACTTCATTGCCCTAAAATACATAAACCACTTTGAATGTGTAAACCACATAGAATATACAAAGAGAGCACACTAGTGCTGCCCGATTCAGGAAAAAATATTTCGATTCGATTCAGCCTACTGAATCGATTTTTCGATTCGATTCAATTTTCCTGCCCAAATGGGTATTTTTTTCCAAACATCCTGGAAGGTTTATTTTATTGCCTCTTCACCCCCTTAGCCCTCTCCTACCCACACTGGCGCTGTGGTGTAAACAAAATAAACAAAAAAGACTTTTCCTCTCTGTTAAATCCTAGCTCACGTTCGCGGTCTACCACCACCTCTGGCAGGATACACATTTCAAATCTGACATATTGTAATCACAAAATAGAAAATAAAATTATTTTTTCTACCTTTTGTTGTCTGGTCATTATTCAGATCTTGTTAGTCCCAGGCTCTCATTGTCTTCTGATAACTCACTTGCCAGGATCTCCTTCTTTCTTCGTGCTAACCATCCATCTTCTATCTCTGTCCTCCCCTTCTGTTTCCCTTCCCTCCCCTGGAGGTCTGGCATCTTTCCTTTTTTCGACTCCATCTCCAGATCCACCTTTTCTCAACTACCCTTTCATCCAGCATCTTTCCCTCCTTCCCTACCATCCCAAGTTCTACCAGCTCTCCCTTTTTCTTCCCAGCTACCCTCCTATCCAGTATCTCTACTCCCCCCCCGTGTACAACTTCTCTCTCTTTCTGTTCTTTCTCTCCCTAAATCCCATTCCCCACCATCTCTCTCCTTCTCCTGTTTTTAGATCTATTATTTCTTCTATCCCTCCCCCATTTCCCCTCTCCCTCCCCCAACTCCCCTCTCCCCCAAGTTCATTTCTCCCTCCCCAAGTCCATCCATCTTCCCCCCTCTATCTTCTCCCCATCTCTCCTTCTCCAGTCGACCAACTCCATCTCCCATCTCCCTTCTTCCCCCAGCTCTGACTCCCAACACAGAAGCCCAGTATTTGGCTGACAGAGGGTAACACTCGTGCATTGTGGCACCTACCAAGAGCTCCGGGCACTTCGCACAGTGAACATTCGCTTTTCCTCTGAGCTGCAGAAGATGCGGCCTTGCAAAAGCCGAGTGAGAAGCGTCTCTGCACTGCAGCACTTCCAATGCGCTCGCACCGCTCCTCAGGAGCCCCCATGCAGCACCACGTCACCCGGCTGTCATGTGGCCAATGAAAGGCCAGCTGCTGGCAGGACCTGGAAGAGCAAGCTCGTGCCACTGAGCAGCAGCAGCAAGAGAGCTGCATGCAGGTGGCGGATTGGGGGCGTTTGCCGGGCTCCGGGGGAAGCATGAGCGTGCATGCGGGAAGATGAGGCACGGGCATCTGCTGCCAGCCAACTAATTAAAAATCACCTTGTTGCTGCCGTTCTGCACCCAGAGGTCCACTCGGCTTTCCCTCTGCCACCGGAGTCCTTGCTTCTGGTGTAACTTCCGGTTTCGCAAAACCGGAAGTTATATTAGATGGAAGGATTCCGGTGGCAGAGGAAAAGCCCGAATGGGTTTCTAGCAAGGGGACAGACAAATCTGTGAGTTTGATTTTTTACAAAATCAAATCGATTCGAATCGATTCATCTGAAGTGAATTGGTGAATCGATTCGAATCACGAATCGGGCAGAACTAGAGCACACTATGAGCCAGGTTAATAATTTGTGTGGAAAAAAAATCTGTGTCAAGCGCTATTCTATAAAGGTCATTCAGGGCTGAGCAACTTTTATAGAATAGTGCATAGTGCTGATTCCTGCCCCCAAATCTGAGGTGCTAGTGTTTACACCAGATGAAATCTGGTATAAATGCCAGCACCCAACTCATCTATTATATTGGTTGTTCAATATACTTTTACAGGTCTAAATCGTCAATTTACCAAAAATACACATCTAAGACCTGTATTAGTCTTCTAGTCACATTCTTTATTTAATAATTGTTTTTATAGTTTGTCCGTATCAGTTCATCACAAACTTTTTCTCAATTAACTTTTTTTTAAAATATTTAACCATTGACAGAATTCTGCAAGGAGTGATTGTTGATTTTGCCCTTTGATCATGCACGTCTAGGGAGGGTGGGGAGTTATTTTTATTTAGGGGTCCTTTTATCAAGCCGTGCTAGCGGGGTTAGCGCGTCGGACATTTCATCACACACTAACCTTCGCGGCAAGCAAAAAAACTAACGCCTGGTCAATGGAGGCATTGGTGACTAGCGCGGCAGGCGGTTTAACGCGTGGTATTCCGCATGTTAAACCCCTACCGCGCCTTGATAAAAGGACCCCTTAGAGTGCAATTGTTGGGTATGTATAAAGGGGGAGGTTGACATATGTATTTGTCATAAATATAATTTGATAGAATTTAAGTGTTGTTAAAGTGTAAAATGTCTGTAAAATATGTTGCACTTATATATATATTTAACCAACCAATGCCATCAGAAGTGGCACTCTTTTGTGTATCAAACACAAGGTAGTAAAGAGTTTGTTTTAGCCGCATTTGCTTCCTGATTTTAGCTTTTTTATATATATACATACATATTTCCACTTATATGATTTTTTATTATATTTTAAACTTGTACTTATCTTTGTCTGTATAGAAAACTTTTTTTTAAAAGATGTCCGCTGGCGACATGCATGTTTTGTTTGCCAATCAGGCAGGGCGCGGCATCTACAAAGATAATAAATCATGTTTTTACATCTATATAACCCATAATGAATTGAAAAACAATTACTTACATTGAAAACAATCGTTACTCACTTGTTAGTTTTTAGAATTTAACATGGCAGGCCGTCTCCTTTTCCTTAGTGAATTTAAGGACCCACCCTCTCCACGTCATGAATGACCTGGAGCTTATTGATTGGATAACTCAGACTCAGTAACCTAAAACAGAAAACTCTCCTTTTTTTCATGTCAAAAATGGCCAATCTAATTCGGCATTTAAATCTCTGGGCTCCAGAGACTGAAGCTCAAAAAGCCATCTTTGCTCTTTATAATTGAGCAAAGACTCAATGTTGCAACCCTCCCACCCTACTAAGATCTCCTCCAAAACCCTCCATTTAAATCCCATGGCCATGGGATTATGTTTCATTGGAGCTAAGGAGGTATTATTCTTTAGTCTTGATTTATGGCATTTGAGCACATAAATGGAGCTATTCTATAACACTGCACAGTTTTTTCCTGACCTGCCCATATGTCTCTCATGGCCACATTCCCGTTTAAAATAGCATACACATGCAATCCCGATTAGTGCCAATTATTGATTGTTAGCTTCCAATTATTGACTTCAATTGGCTCATTAACTAATTAAGGGAGAACATTCTTTAAAATGGTTCAAGACAAAGTTGAAGACTTGGCTTTGTCAAGGACTGAACTGCTGGGCTTGATATTGGATGGCATTACCTTTTGTGTTTGCTCTTTCTTGTTGGATGATTGATCATACTTTCCTTTCACAGATTTTGGACTTTCTTTCCTTTTATGTGGGTTTTAGATTGTAATCCAGAATGTGGCGGTTAAAGGTGGTAAAGAAAGCACTGAGAAATAAATAAATAGGTTGCATATGCTTCTCAGGATCATGCCTAAATGTGGGTGCTTGACTTTGGGTGACCCTTTATAGAATCTGGGGATATCTGTAAAGAGTGCACCCTCTTTAGGAGGAGCACGCACTCTAGGCCTCACTCTTTTTTGGTAGCGCACACATGTGGGCACTATCCGGAAAGACTGCATCATCTTTTAGAAAGAGCATGCAATCTTAGGAAAGTGTTCAATTCTGAAAAATCTGTGCACAGTGTCATAGAATAGCTCCATTTATGTGTTCAAATGCCATGAGTTGGGTGCCGATATTGAAAACGTCCATTAAGCTAAGTTATTTAAAACGTTCATATACAGTGCTCCCTCGGTCATTCGCGGTCGGTGATTCTTGGTCCCGGTCATGGTTGTGCTGAAATTGTTATATTTGGGTTTCTGCCAGGTACTTGTGACCTGGATTATCCACTGTTGGAAACAGGAAACTGGGCTAGATAGACTATTAGTTTGACTCAGTATGACTATTACTACTACTACTAATTATTTCTAGAGCGCTACCAGACATACGCAACACTGTACAGTCACAAAGAAGACAGTCCCTGCTCGAATGAGCTTACAATCTAAACCACATGTGTCAAACACAAGGCCCGCGGGCCGAATCCGGCCCACCTAGCTGTTTTATGTGGCCCGTGGTTCAGGGCTGGCGTCAGGGGGGGAAGTAAACAGGGCTTCAAGATGTTGCCTTGGTTTCTGTTTTGGCCGACCCCAGCGATGCACCCCATTGCCGGACAGTAATTTACACCGCTGGTATTGATTGGCAGCGCACCAGATATGAATTGAACTGCCAGCCCCAGCGACGCACCCCAGTGCTGGCCCTGCAGTAATTTAAGTGCCAGTCAGTAATTTACAGCGCCGTGTGGTTGTCAACTCGCACTTGCTGGCAGCGCGCCAGAAATGAACTTAACTGTGCCGGCCCCAGCCAAGATGCGTCACTGGGGCCGGCACAATTAAATTCATTTCTGGTGCGCTGCCGGCACGCATGAGTTGACAACCACACGACGGTGTAAATTACTGCTGAAGAGAGAAGGAAGCCAGACCACAAGAGGAAAATTGAGGCAGCGAGGGGGGGTGGCGCTGATTATAACCGTAGGCTTGCCCTCTTGATTTCCACCTCCAGCTCCACCTCCCCTCCTCCCCACCTCCCAGCTTGACTTCCTCCTCCAGCTCCACCTCCCTACTGGTCTGGCCCAGCAGTACAATGTGCGCAGGGGGAGCATGAGTACCTCTCCCGCCTCCAGTAATATTCTGCACAGCTGCAGTAGTGAGGGAGGGAGACGACAAAGGTAGGGAGAACGATTTTATTTTCAATTTAGTGATTGAATTGTGTCAATTTTGAGAGTATTAATCTGCTATCTTTTGCACTGCTCAGGAAGAAATACATTTGTTTATTTTTCTCCGATGACCAGGTGATGTTTTTCAAGGATAGCCTACACAGATTTGGTTCACAGACCAACTATGCATAGGTGCTGCTTCTCCAAGGAATTTCGTCATTGTGGATAAAGCCAGATCATTCTCTTGACCTTGAAAAATGGAATTGATTACTTTTGCCTTCGCTCATTAATTAGTGCCTGCACCTGAATCTTCTACACAATAGATTTAGTAATTGTGAACCAAATTGCTAGAAAGGGCATGCCTAAACTGCTTTGAACACAGCTGGGCTCTTGCACATGAGATTTTGAGTGAGAGTGATCTGAGACTTGCAGCTCAGTTGCTGAGATGACAGTAATCGTGTCGGCATCTGAAAGCCACGAAGCATAATTCAACTTAATCAGGCATGTGTGGCAGTTCTGAGAAGGATTTCATGTTTAGCTACAGCATAATTGTAACAGGTGTCTGAACCTTGTCCACCCAGTTGCCCCAGTCACTCACTTGAGTATTTACACTTAAGGCTCTAGCTGGTAGAAGACTGGATGGCTTAATGACTCGGGAGCAGCAGTGCTGACTTTCACATACAGGACGTCAGCATGAATTAGGCTGACACTGAACATGATGAAATGTAGTTACCATCTGAGAGATGTTTATGGAGGCCTGGTTAAAATATGTTGGTGGTCCTAGCTTCAGTTTCTAAAAAGCAGCTATCGGTGTTACAAAGGCAACCTCACAGCTGGGCAACATGACCCTTTAACTGGCAGGCTCAGGGGGACCGTCAATGAAATGAATGGGGGCTGGAAAAGCAAAGATGTCCTACCAGGGCTAGATACAGATCCTCTAGAAGAGCTTTGAAGCACATGAATAATTTGCTTATACCGTTTGAGCTACTTTCACGGATGCAAATACAATACAATATAAATATTCTTATATTCCGCAGTCACTGTAAATGCTCTATGTGGATTACACTTCCAAGAGACCAGTCACTGGCAATGCCAATCCATTTTTGCCTGCAGTATACTATAAATGATTGCATAGTCAAATATTTCCTAAATGTTAAGTAATTCTTTATATCTCTAATTTGCCTAGAGATAGAATTCCAAACAGTAGGAGGTTGATTAAAGAAACTGGAAACAAAAGAGGATTTATACTTTAGCCCTTTCAGAGTTGGGAAATATAGCAATATAATATCTCAAGAGCTTCTGTTACTAGGAGGTGACTGTAACAGCTTGGACAAATATAGCGGAGCCTGGCTGTGAAATATCTTGAAAATTATTATATAACCATAAAACAAAGGAAGAGGGATAAGGGGAATGGGATAGCAGTTGCAATGCTGAACTGAATTCAAGAAGGGCTTTTGGGACATGAATGTTTTATTTTATTTATGCATTTTTGATATACTTTGCTATTTCCAGGCATTAGAGCAGTGTACAAATCAAGGTTATTACTGATAACAACAACTTAGCATACGACACAAAAAAGAGACAGAAGGAGAGAATGTCAGCATAGATACGTAAACAAAAGAAAGGGTAATACATAGCACAATAATTGCGCACCAGCAAGCACTGAATTAATATGATTGTGAATTTAAAAACCAGAACATGATGGGAATGGAGCAGACAGCGTTCTCCCATGAATATGCATACAAAAGACATACATTCAGGATCAATTGGGGATGATAGAGTAAGATTCAGATATCACCTCAGAGAATAAAGAATAAATACATTGGAAAAACCGTGTCTTCGAAGAAGATTTAAACCTAGGGCTCCTTTTACTAAGCTGCAAAAGTGTTTTTAGGGCACGCAGGATTGCCGCACGCGCTAAACCCGCGCTATGCGGCTAGAACTAATACCAGCTCAATGCTAAAACCGCTAAAACCGCTATCGCAGCTTAGTAAAAGGAGCCCCTAGAGTTGGAAAAGAGTCAGAGTGATATGAAGTTGGCTGTTGATTCCATAATGTAGGAACTAAATAGCTGTATTGGGCCATGGTACGTCCTCACCTGGAGTACTGGGTCCAGCACTGGTCGCCGTACATGAAGAAGGACATGGTACTACTTGAAAGGGTCCAGAGAAGAGCGACTAAAATGGTTAAGGGGCTGGAGGAGTTGCCGTACAGTGAGAGATTAGAGAAACTTGGCCTCTCCTCCCTTGAAAAGAGGAGACTGAGAGGGGACATGATTGAAACGTTCAAGATAATGAAGGGAATAGACTTAGTAGATAAAGGCAGGTTGTTCAGCCTCTCCAAGGTAGGGAGAACGAGAGGGCACTCTCTAAAATTGAAAGGGGATAGATTCCGTATGAACATAAGGAACTTCTTCACCCAGAGAGTGGTAGAAAACTGGAACGCTCTTCCGGAGTCTGTTATAGGGGAAAACACCCTCCAGGGATTCAAGACAAAGTTGGACAAGTTCCTGCTAAACTCAAACGTACACAGGTGAGACTGGATTCATTTAGAGCACTGGTCTTTGACCTAGGGGCGGCCATGTGAGCGGACTGCTGGGCACAATGGACCACTGGTCTGACCCAGCAGCGACAATTCTTATGTTCTTATGTAAAAGCCATTGAATGTGAGGAATCAAATACCAATTTCCAAAAGAGTGGAAGTACAAGAAATTTAAAATCTAAGGAGCAGAGTATATATCTTTCTGATATTCTAATTCCTTATTACATTGGTTTTATTTCTTTTATGTAAACAGCTAAGAACTTTTCGAAGTATAAGTGGTGTACCAATAAAATTTGTAAAATGTTCTAGAAAGACAATACAGTATAAGCATATTAGATGTAAAAGGACTCCAGTGTAATAAGCAACTCAATGGCCCCAACTTTGGAAGCGTAGAGTGCATGTAGCTTCCATGAGACAATCTTTGTATTTTTTATAATACAGAATTCCTTGGACCCCAGTGAAATTGCAAAACATTGATAAAACACAGTGCTCCTTTTACTAAGGTGCGTTAGGGACTTAACGCGCGGAATAGCGTGCCCTAAATTGCCGTGCGTGTGCTAGACCTTAATGTCAGCATTGAGCTGGCATTATTCTAGAAGCGTACCACGCGGTTTAGTGCATGGTAATTTCGTGCGTGAGCTAAAAATGCTAGCGCACCTTAGTAAAAGGAGCCCACAGTCTAACAAGTACTGCCATTGTCATTTGGAGGTAGGTACCTTAGATCACCTTTTATTTCATTGCCCCTTAATATTGGCCTTCTGGAAGTCTATATGGAGTAAGATAATTTTTATTCTAGAGGTACCCATACCGTTATCTTACAGAACTATATTGTTCGGAACCTCATTCATGACTAAATACTCACTTAAAAGACATAAGGATAATCTCCTTCTAATTATGACTGGATTTGCCTTAAAAATGATTATGAGGAATTGGAAACAATGGGATCGATTTAAATTTATCTTTTTGGTGGGAGACTCTTTGTTTGTACTATCGGTATTAGAAAATATTAACAGAGGAATTAGGTGATTCCAAAAAATTTAAAGAGATCTGGAGGCCATTGGAATCTTATATAAAAGATCTTTAAATAAGATTCACACGATCCTGTCAACTTTGAAATTCCAAAGACACATCTAGGTTTAAGGATGGAGGGTGGGGATGGGAGGGAGGGTGGAGAAAATACTTATGGTTTCATTTATAGAATATAAGTACTTTTATGTATTTATTGTAATGTATTTCTTGCACTTTCTGTATGATGTTTTATAAATTTAATAAACAGTTGAAACAGACATTGCGTATTCTGATCAATATCAGAAACCTTTGTACTACTTGTGACTGGTTGATCTCAAAAAAAGTCATGTGGAGGGTAATTTTATAAGAGTGCCTCAGCTGTGATCAAAATTGTGCAGGCTATTTAATTGAATTAGCACTAATAATTGGATGCTAACAATCAATTACTAGTCAATTTGAATTTACACACACATCTTTCTAGTTGGGATTCTATAAAGATGTGCATGTAACATTTTCTGTATGGATCTGAAAATGGGGTGTGCCCATTGGAGGGGCATGAGTAGACCATGGGTGTTCCTAGAATTTGCACACATTGTTATAGAATATGATAGATCCATGCCTAATTTAGGCTTCAGGATTTACACCAGGTTTCAATTGATGTAAATCCTCAGATCTCAGCACTAACAGGGAAATTATATAACCAGAGCGTAAACTTAGGGGTTGGTAGGCGCCCTGCCAATGCCTAAGTTAATTGAAAAACGCCATCAGAAATGGCAAAAAACAGCAGTGTTGAAGCGCCTACTGATGCCGAAATAAAGGCAGCTGGCATTGTGGCTAGGTAGCTGCTTTAGGCCACAGAACGCCAAACTAGGCATGTCTAATGCCAGAAGTGGTGTTAGGTGGGCTAAAGAGGCTACCCAGCTATGGCCAATGGCAAGATAGGCAGCTGAAATATAGGCCCAGAGAACCCAAGCCTACATTTCAGCCACCTATCTATGCCGCCGTGGGATCCTAAAGTCAGGCTGCAGCAGCCATAAGCTGATCATGGCAGAGGAAGTTATCCACAATCAGCTGAGCTGGCAATGCTCCTCAAAGCCGTAGCTTTGGGGAGTCCTGCTGGCTCAGCTGATCAGGGAAGAAATACCCCTGCCTTGATCAGCTGAGCAGCTGCGGCAGGAGACCCCCAACATCGGCAGGAGGGATGCCCACTTCTTCCTGTCGAAACCCCCGAAGTACCCTCCAACCACGATAGTTAGGAGGGATGCCCATTCCCTCCTGCCGGAACCCCTAAAGCACTTCCGCATCTGCGATAGGCAGGAGGGATGCCCCTGCACTGCTTGGGTGGTCTGTGGGTGGAGCTTGGGCATATCCGTAGGTTATCTGATTAGCAGTGATACTGAGACCGCTAACTGGAAGGGGACAGTCCTAAGGTGCTGTCCTAACTTTTTCTGGTTTGTCATTTGATTAGTGGTCTGAATATCACTGCTAACTGGATAACATTTCCAGGTCAGTGCTAAAACTGGATATCTAGTGCTGGTTGGTATCCAAGTGCCAGCACTGAATGTCCAGTTTAACCACTGTGTTTTATAAAATGCTGTCTGTCATAATTCTTATACCCCATATAATATTTGAAAGCTGGTACGTGCCATCCCGGTGATGGCTGCATGAACTGCTGCAGCTATCAAATAGATTTGGATTACGTTCATGCTACAGAAAGAGAAGCAATCAGTAGATGGCCACTCGTGGAACCTTTTCACTATAACCAAAAATATATTTAAATACTTTTGTCATGTTAAGCTACGGTCTTCCATAAGCTAATTTTTACAAAGCTTGCTTCCTAGGGAACCAACAAAGCACTCTAGGAGTCAGGGTGTCCTGATTTTGTTTACTGATTGTGTGATATATTTATTGGGTCGATACCTCAAACCAGTAATTTTCAAGCTGGTGTACAATGAAGACTCATAAATCATATCCAGTAATTAAAAATATCTAGAAAAATTATTTTGAGCCAACAGAAATTAAACAGACAATTCTTTTAAGGGATGGCTTTCAGCTATATCCAGCTTTTCTGCTGTTTCCCAAATATATGGTACAGTAACTCCCTGTTTTACTAAGGTGCTCTAACCAATTAGCGCACGCTAATCAAATTAGCGTGCAATAAACACTAATGTGTCCATAGACTAACATGCATGGGTTAGCGTTTAGCGCGCGCTAAATCAATTAGCAAGCGCTAATCAGTTAGTGCACCTTAGTAAAACAGGGCCTAAGTCTCTATTACAGGGCATTATACAATTTGGAAAATCAGGGACCCTTTTCCTAGTGTTGCCACATTTCCTCTTTGAAAAAAGAGGATGTCTGGCCCCACCCCCAATCCTGCCCCGTTCCGCCTCCAGCTCCAACCCCTTCCTCCCCAAGTCCTGCCCCCACACAAACCTCCCTGAGCTTGAAGGCTGCATTTGGAAGCCTTTGCGCATGGCGGACATCGATGCAATGATGTCACACACATGCGCGCATGCGTATGATGTCATCACGGTGACGGCTGTGCATGCACAAAGGCTTCCAGGCACAGCCTCTAAGCTCAAGATTTCCAAAATCCTGACAAACTGCTGGGTTTTTGGAAATCCCTTCGGGCAAGTCTGGGTTTTCCCAGAAGTATGATGACCCTACCTTTTCCTAATGTGCATTAAGCAGTTAAAGGTAACAGAGTAGACACCGAAGAGGGAGTGGAAAATATGAAAAAGGATCTGCAAAAGTTAGAGGAATGGTCTAATTCCTGGCAACTAAAATTCAATGCAAAGAAATGCTGAGTAATGCATTTGGGGATTAATAATAGGAAGGAACCGTATATGCTGGGAGGAGAGAAGCTGATATGCACGGACGGGGAGAGGGACCTTGGGGTGATAGTGTCCGAAGATCTAAAGGTGAAAAAACAGAGTGACAAGGCAGTGGCTGCTGCCAGAAGGATGCTGGGCTGTATAAAGAGAGGCGTAGTCAGTAGAAGGAAGAAGGTGTTGATGCCCCTGTACAGGTTATTGGTGAGGCCCCACTTGGAGTATTGTGTTCAGTTTTGGAGACCGTATCTGGCGAAAGACGTAAGAAGACTTGAGGCGGTCCAGAGGAGGGTGACGAAAATGATAGGAGGCTTGCGCCAGAAGACGTATGAGGAGAGACTGGAAGCCCTGAATATGTATACCCTAGAGGAAAGGAGAGACAGGGGAGATATGATTCAGACGTTCAAATACTTGAAGGGTATTAACGTAGAACAAAATCTTTTCCAGAGAAAGGAAAATGGTAAAACCAGAGGACATAATTTGAGGTTGAGGGGTGGTAGATTCAGGGGCAATGTTAGGAAATTCTACTTTATGGAGAGGGTAGTGGATGCCTGGAATGCGCTCCCGAGAGAGGTGGTGGAGAGTAAAACTGTGACTGAGTTCAAAGAAGCGTGGGATGAACACAGAAGATTTAGAATCAGAAAATAATATTAAATATTGAACTAGGCCAGTTAATAATAATAATAATAATAACTTTATTTTTCTATACCGCCATAGTCAGGCGACTTCTAGGCGGTTTACATTGTAAGAAGGCTGGACATTCAGCGAATAACAAAAGGTCTTAATACAATACAATAAGTCTACTTACAATACCGAACAATGAGTCTCAATACAATACAATACAATACATTACTATGAGTCTAAATACAATACAATACAGTAAGTTTAAGTACAATACCATACAATGAGTCTAAATATTAAACAATAATCTAAAAGGGAAACTTACGTATTAATTGGAGTTCTATGGATAGTGAGTACCTGAATGCTTTGGTACTAACATATTAAGTGGAGATCTATGGGTAGAGAATACCTGAATACATGAAAGGAGCTTCTTGAGAGAAAGAAAAGGCGTTTAGAGCGGGGAAGTCCTAGTGGGGGAGGGGACAGTTTTAGTCAATGAATTTGGCGAAGAGGGCGGTTTTGATCGCTTTTCGGAATGCACTGTATGTCAGATTGGGTTCGTTTATGTAGTTTTTCAGCCAAACTTGCTGTCTGTTCGCTTGGAACTTAAAGGTTCTGTCCAGGTATGATTTGTATCTGCAGCCTGTAATCTTTGGGTATGCAAAGATGTTTTTGTTTCTGGTTGTACGGGTGGGGTTGTGTAGGATGAAGTGAGATTGTAGGTAGGAGGGTGCTAGACCCCAGGCTTGCCTGAAACAGGTGCAAGCAAATTTGAATAATATTAGAGCTTCTATTGGTAGCCAATGTAGCTTTTTATAGTAGGGGCTGATGTGGTCACTTTTTCTTAGTCCGAAAATTAGGCGAACGGCGGTGTTTTGTATTAGTCTCAGTTTTTTTTATTGTTTTTTGTGGGATACCTAGGTAGATGATGTTGCAGTAGTCCAGGATGGATAGGATCAGTGCCTGTACCAGCAGCCTGAATGATGTTGGATCAAAGTATTTTTTATGGTCCTTAGTTTCCATAGTGTGAAAAAACATTTTTTCACTAGTGAGTTTGTGTGGTCAGTCATAGTTAGTTGTGTGTCTAGAGTGATACCGAGTATTTTTATGTTTTTGGATATTGGGTATTCGTGATTGTTTATTTTTATCGATGTTCTCGTAATTTTGTCATTAGGACTAGCCAGAAAGACTTTTGTTTTCTCTGCGTTTAGTTTCAGTTTGAAATTGGTGGTTCATTTATCGATTTCGGTCATTTTGTTTGAGAGGTTGTCTATAATTTCTTTTGTGATGTCGTTTAAGGGGATTAGAATGGATATGTCGTCTGCGTAAATGTAATGTATTAAGTTTAGTTTTTGTAAGAGGTGGCCTAAGGAGGCGATATAGATATTGAAAAGGGTGGGCGATAGTGGGGAACCTTGAGGCACGCCTGACGGGTTTTTCCATGGTTTGGAGTAGTTTCCATTGCTGATTACTTGGTAGGATCTGTTTGTTAGGAATTCTTGGAACCATTTCTTTGCCTTTCCAGAAATTCCCATTACTTCAAGGCACAGTAGCATGATTTCATGGTCTACCAGGTCGAACGCGCTGCTGAGGTCTAATTGTAGAATCAGTGCGCTTTTGCCTTTGCTAAAGAGATCATAGAGGTGGTTCAGTAAGGAGGCTAAGACAGTTTCTGTGTTGTATCCTTTCCTGAATCCTGATTGGTGTTCACTAAGGATGTTAAATTTGTCCAGGTAGTTTACTAGTTGAAGATTGACCAATCCTTCCTGTATCTTTGTGAAAAGGGTAATGCTTGCTATGGGTCTGAAATTGGATGTCAGTGCTGAAGAGGTTTTCTAATCTTTAGGGATTGGAGTGATTAGTATGTGACCCATTTTTTGGTTTAATGTTCCGCTTGTAAGGGCGGTTGTTAGCCATGCGAATAGTTCCTTTTTAAATTCTGGAGGGGCAACTGTCATAATTTTGGGGGGACATGCGTCAAGTAGACAGTTAGATTTGGTGTACTTGTTGAATAAATTTAGGAACTGATGCCAGTTTGGGTATTCGAGGTGGTCCCATATCATATTGTCTGGTGTCTTGGTCGTGGGGTTCGAGGTATTGAAGAGCATTTGTTGTGGTTGTGGGTAGAGTTGCTCTTAGTTCAGCGATTTTATTTTGAAAGAAGTTGGCTAGGGTTTGTGCCGATGGAGTGGGCTCGTTGTCCTTTTTCACGGTCTGTGTCTGTGTATGGCCGTTTGGTGGAGGATGGGCAGGGGAGGGCTTCAATGGCTGGGAGGGTGTAGATGGGCTGGAGTAAGTCTTAACAGAGATTTTGGCAGTTGGAACCCAAGCACAGTACCGGGTAAAGCTTTGGATTCTTGCCCAGAAATAGCTAAGAAGAAAAATTAAAAAAAAAAAAAAATTTAAATTGAATCAGGTTGGGCAGACTGGATGGACCATTCGGGTCTTTATCTGCCGTCATCTACTATGTTACTATGTAAAGGGCCATTCTATAAGTAGGTACCCATATGTATGAGCACGCACCACTTGAGTATGCAAATGTAGAGAATACCAGCATCCTTACATGTGAAAGTGACAGGAAAGTGCTATTCTTTTTTGTTATTTATTTATTTTTAGAGGTCTTTTTATTAGAAACAAGTCAACATAACCCGAAATTGGAAGAACTACGACCGTCTAAATTTTCCTTTCTGGTGGGTAAATTTGTGCTCCAGCTATAGATATGAAAAAATGAATGCTGATAGTTTGGGGCACAGTAATTTATTTAAGCTGGTTTGGGGGCCGTTGACATCCTATATTACTTCACTATAGTAGGTCTTTGATTATGAGTCAGTTTTTGTTTATTTTCATACACATCCAGGAAAGGATGGAGGGGGGGGGGGGGCTATTTCTGTCCTAATTTGACTTTTGAGTATGTCCACCAGGGGTGGGAGGAGGATGTAAGGATATTTTTAATCTGAATAGGGTAAGGTTATTGGGATAGTCTATGTTTCTGTGTTTTATTGAATAATCATTGGGTGGGGGTGGGGTAGGGGGAAAAAATGGTTGGTTATGCATATTTGTAAGTTGAATGTGCTTTTATTAACTTATTATATGATATATATTTGTGTATTGCACTTTTCAAGTTTAGAAAATCAATAAAGAATTTTTTAAAAAAAGAAACAAGTCAACATTACAAAGAAAAGGCAATAAACATCACACATAAGAAGCAAAATATATGCTACACGTAAAACAAATGGCTTCTCAAATATAAAGGCCCAAACAGGAATCTAAGTTTAGAGAGATAAATATAAACCCCCTACTTATTCCTCAACCCCCCTCTAAATCCCCTCCCTCCTCCACTGGACTATGCCATAGAACAAATGAGCAATGAATGTCCATAAACAAATTCTATGAGCAATGGGTAAGAAAGGGTTCCCACATGTGATCCCATTTAGCCAGGGTCTTGTTATGCTGTGTCATGATCTTTTCCATACCAGCTGTATAAACCAAAGTTTTGTAATCCATTTATAGGCAGGTGGAACAGTTTCCGGTTTCCAGGCATTAGCCAGCGTGAGATGGGCTGCATTTAAGCAATATTGGATAAGACGTTGCTGTCTCAACTGTGCTTTCGAAACTGGTCTATTAAGCAAGTAAATCCCCCTGGTCCCCTGGTATCTCAAGACCTAACTATGATTTGCAGATTATACTGCCCTGCTTTCCAATAAGCAAGCATCTTGAGACAGGTTCCATAGTTCCTCCCTCACCACAATTTCTCCAACAGAGTGACAAAACAGCAGGAAAAATGTGAAGAAATCTAGCAACGCACTGTTCTGTAAGGGTGCACGTATACGCCAGGGGGTGTCCACAAGGGTGAAGCATGAGCAGTGCTGCCGTTTATGCAGACGCTTTACAGAATACCCTGTTACACGCGCTCTTGCCATAATTAGGTATTCGCATAGGTTAACCAGATGTACGGATTTTCCTGGGCATGTCCTCTTTTAGAGGACATGTCCTGGCATCCGGATAGCTTTTCAAAAACCTGTCTGGGTTTTGAAAAGCTGGTTAGATCGGGGCCGGGGCTGGAGTGCATCTGCACATGGGTGGATTTGACGTGATGATCGCACCTGCACAGATGCACTCCAGCCCCGGACCGAAGAGACGAGGTTTGTGTAGGGCTGGGTTAGTGGGGGAGGGGGGTTAGTGGGTGGGGGGCGGGACTGGGGACGCAATGGGGCGGTCACAAGGGTGGAACAGGGCGGGGTCATGCGTCCTCTTTTACCAGATGAAAAATCTGGTAACCCTACATTTGCAGTTATGCCAGGTCTATAAATGGTGTAACTGTGGGTTCCTATAATTGTAGACATGCCAATTCCGGGTTGTGCTACTATTCTAGAACAGAACTTGGGCACCCAAGTGCCCTTATAGAATAGGCTTTCACTTTGCGGCACTGGGGCACCTAGAAGAGGCTTCAGCTTATAAAAATGTTTCCTTAGTGACTGAATTAGTGTGCAGCAATATTTAGCATTCTGCTGCTATAATCGTGTAGAGACGGGCTCAAAAACCTCAGTAGGAAGGAGTGGCCTAGTGGTTAGAGCTATAGCCTTAGCACCCTGAGCTTAAGGGATCAAACCCTGGCGCTACTCCTTCTGACCCTGGGCAAGTCACTTAATCCTTCATTGCCCCAGGTACACTAACTAGATTGTGAGCATGCCAGGGAAAAAAAATACTTGAGTACCTGAGTGTAAAACCAGTGGTATATAAATGATTAATAATCTTGGATGTATACTTTGGAAGCAAGAGGAGATATGATTGTTACATTTAAATATGTTCACGGCATAAATACACAGGAGGCAGGTCTCTTTTAACTGAAAGGAAGCTCTGGAATGAGAGGGCATAAGATGAAGTTAAAGGGGGCAGACTTAAAAGTAATTCAAGGAAATACTTCTTTATGGAAAGGGGTGGTTGTGTGGAATAACCTCCCGGTGGAGGTGGTGGAGATAAGGACTGTGGTCCGCCCAGAGCTGTGGATGGTGCGGGTTATAAATTTGGGCTTGTGCCTAATTTGCATGCACAATTTAACTGAGTAATGAGCTGATACCTAGCAATAATTGAGCATTAACAGTCAATTGGCTCCAATTAGGATTTTCACATGCATCTTGCTAAGCACTGTTCTTTAAAGATGTGCACGTAACTCTTTTAGGGTGCATCTGAATAGATGGGTTGCAGCAGGTGAAATATGCTGATACCAGAACTAACTGAAGAAAATAGTCCAAGGCGGCCTCACCAACGAGAAGAGCACAGCACAACAGAGGAGTCGCGAGGATAAGATGTCAATAATTCAGCCAGGTGTGTAAAATTCAAGATACACTTTATTGATTGTAGCACTGTGAAGACTCAAAGACTCGACGTTTCGGCGTCTATGCCTTTGTCAAGAGTCTCAAAGGCTTATTACTCTATCGCATGAATAGAGCATTCAACACAGGTCAATGTAAGGAACGAACAAAGCAGTAACACCCGTGGCTGAATTATTGACATCTTATCCTCACGACTACTCTATTGTGCGATACCAGAACTAACGCCATTTCGGTGGCTGGGGCGAAATTGTGGAACAACTTAGTTGGACAACTCGGGATGATGGGTAACATACTGCACTTTATAAAAGCTTTTAAAGACATCTCTAGAAGATTTTTTTTTAATAGAGGAGGAGTACTGGTTAAAATGAAGCAGTAGATGCAGGTTAATAAATTCTTATACAGTCAAACCTTGGTTTGCGAGCATAATTCGTTCCAGAAGCATGCTTGTAATCCAAAGCACTTGTATATCAAAGCAAATTTCCCCATAAGAAATAATGGAAACTCAGACGATTCATTCCACAACCCAGAAACTTTAATACAAAATACTATACGTACTTGTATTACAAGACCTCGCTCATTTAGAACAGTCACTACACTCCCGCAGCGTCAGAGAGCGAAGAACCATTGGCTCAGTTGTGATGTGTGTATACTGTATGTACTTGTATTGCAAGACATCGCTTGTATATCAAGTTAAAATTTAATCAAATGTTTTGCTTGTCTTGCAAAACACTTGTAAACCAAGTTACTTGCAATCCAAGGTTTTGCTGTATTTTGTTATTACTGTGAAACTCCCCCCATGGGGGTGAGTTTCTGAAAGGCTGAAAAGAGGTGTTTGTTTGAAACCAGCAGTTATCTGTGTCAAAACTAAAAAGGAGTTCCTGCATCCCATTTATCTGACTTGCAGGAGGATTGTATCAATTTGTGAAAGTCACAAGGCTAAGTGCGCATGAGCGATTATATCATGAGTTGGACTAAAGCTTGTGGGCTCATATGAATGTGGGGATATGAACTGAGCAGAGCTGAATCAGAATTGGGGAAGTGGAAATCCACTTCCCATGAGTTCAAAGGAGGGAGAAAAACAGTGAGGAGACAAGCCCACGGAGTTGGAAATTGGTTCTGAAGAGCCTGGAACCTATGAGTTTGCACTGCATAGTCATATTTGTACATTATATTTGTTTGGGAGATAGTTTTCTAGATGGGAAACTCTGTTACTGGCTGACACACAGCATTTTTTAGAGCTGGTATGCTGTGAGAGATATATCACTAGAGGCACTTTTAAAACACATTGGCAGCCCTTTGGATCAACAGCCCTTGGGAGCTAGGCTCAAGGCAGGTGGCCTTTGGGAGCAACTTATGGCAGAAGAAAAGGGCATGCAGAGGCTCTATCAGTGCCTGAGAACAGAGGCAGCCCTCTAGAGGGAGCCCTGTTGAGGGCTGATAACTGGGACCCCAGCAGGGAGCTACCCTAGGCTCTTCTTGAAGGAGGGAAGGCTACTGGAGTAGCCGAAAGGAGGTGCCAGGCTGCTGGGTTGCAATTGGAACCAGTGGCCCAGCCAGGGAAAAGGCTCCCTGGAGACTAGCGATAGAGATGGAGTGTTCTTGGGAAGTCCAGGGCCTTCAGAGCTAAGGGACAACCACTAGGAGGCTGCCACAGTAGCAGGCCCACCTACCCCTAAGAACTTTCATAGATTGGGTGAGAACTTGGGGACTGTGTGAGGGTGGATTGGAAAGGAGGGATCTAGGTACATAGCCATGTCCACCTAGAGACTAAGCCAAGAAACTTGGGAGGAATATACAACCACATGATTGCCAGTCAGAACTGAGAGGCGCACATAGGGTTTTAGAAATGCTGAATTTGAACTGAGAGTTAAAGGTTCAAGAGACTATAAACCAAGGGTTTGAATATCTGAATAGTATATAAATGCTGTGGAAGTATTGGAATTGTGAAAGCTATTCTTGACAATTTGTTTTATGATTAGGCCTACAATATGTACATAGTTCAAATAGATCAGTTTAATTTATTACCCAACCTTGTTCAAAGAAGCTTTTTTTTTTTTTTTCCTGGGGGGAAAAGAGGGTGAACCCACCCGTTAACACTTCCTCCCCAGGTGGAGGCACTGAGTACTAACCAAATGAGGGACTGATGGAGACTGCTTTTGGGGGACTCTTGCCAGATCCGAGCTCCAGACACAGAGTCCTTAAGGGGATGTTACAAAAGTTTGTTATTTTATGCTATTGATTTTACATAGTATTTTATGTATGCATTATGTAACCTGCTTAGATTTTAGGCAGATTATAAGGTTTTAAATAAATAAACAAATAAAGTATCCAAATTCAAAAAAGCAAGGGACTAGCATATGGGATCTCTTAGGGGGAGGAACAGATAGCAGATGATGTGGAAGGGCAGATTGGATAGGCCATATGGCCTTTATTTTATATGCTTCTATTACTGTGTTAGCATGACGGCATGTGCTAATTTGCATACTAACTGCATACCCTGTTATGGGGTGGGAAATAAGTGGCTTATGGGCAGGGAATAGGAGTAAACTGCCCACTTCAGTTAGAGCATGCTTATATACTGTACCATGCTATCAGTATTTAAAGATTTTTTTCTGTATGATAACTGTATAGGAAGATGCTGGAACACCCTCAGTGGTTACCACACAGGCTTTGCACTCACTATGTAATAATTTGGTCACTTACCATACGGTAAGTGCAAAGCTTTAACTTGCTTTAGTAAAAGGGCCCTTAATTATTGAAAACCCTTTGTGAATATGTATTTTATTTTATTTCTTTTTGTAAATCTTTATTCATTTTTATACATACAATAAGTGTGATAATATATAAACACATTTGCACATTGAGAATATCACTTAATATTCAGCAATAATACCAATCATAAAATTTTATCTCCCTCCCTTCCCACCCCTTCATAACAAGTAATTAAATTACTTTATATAAGATGTTATATTTAAAATCCCCACCTCTCCCTGAAAAATGAACTTTAAGAATTAAGGGAAAAGTAACATCTAATCATTACAAAATTTTGTTAATGGCTCCCACACATCATGAAATTTCCTAATATATCCTCACTGTGTTGCTATTACTCTTTCTATTTTATACATATGACATAATGAATTCCACCAAAAATTATAATTTAGTCTACTCCAGTTCTTCCAGTTATATGTATTAAATTGGGAAAGTTGGTAAAATATTGTGGTGTATAGTATGCAATAAAATAAAACAGTTTCTTTCTTTTGTCTTCTCTTTATAAGGTAGGATTTCCCTCATTCCACACTTCTGGGATTCCTCCTTCCTCTCTTTACAATCCCTTTAAGTATATGAAAGAGGACCCTGAGTAGGAGGAAGGGAGTTTGCCATGGGGTCAGAAGTTGTTTCTATGGTCATTCAGTGGGCCTGCTGGTGAGAATCAAGAGGCCAATGGGATCTTAAGCACCTCCCACTGAAGTAGCAAAATTATACCTAAGCTATCTTAAAGCAATAGCGTATCTGGGAATACTTCTGAAAAAAATGATTCCCGTTCATAATATATCGTTAGGTATAATAATGTGGCTGGTGTATTATGGCACTTGAATGTACAGAAATAAATATTGACAAATGTTTTTTTTCTGACCTGAGGAAAAGGATGTTAACCTCTGAAAGCTAGTCAAGAAATGTATTGAGTCAATCACAGAAAAAGGTCTTACCTTATTCTTTTATGTTACCCTTTATTTCTGTTAAAATGTTATTTCTTTTCATGTAAATTATGATAACGTTTAGGGCACATTTAATTGTACTTGTTTTAAGGATGCTACTTTTGCATCTCAGATGTTGGATTCATCGCATGGCAAACAGGTTAGTCCTGTATGCCATTACAAAGAGACCAGTGGCAGAAAGATCTGTAATCCAAATGCTGAGAGCAGAAAGGCATTTTTTGTATCCTGCAGTCTAAATGAACCTTTTCTGTACTCTCCACGTGCAGAAAAAAATTCGCCATCTGTTCTTTCTCTTAAACTGCCAAGTCTGTTCTCTAATACAGCGTAAACATAAATCGCATGTTTGGGACTGTAGGTGACTTGATTTACACAAGTTTTTAACATGTTTTTCATTCATTTTATGAAAGGAAAAAACAGAGGAAGGAATTCATTACTAGTACTGGTAAAATACACAGAGTTTACCCACTCTGTAAACCTCTCTGCTTAGAACAAAGTGCAATTCATTAGAAAGAAAAAAGTCATAGGCCTATATGAGCCAGGAAAAATAACAGAAGATATCCCAAAGAAGAGCAAATGTTTATAAAGCCTGACCAAGAACAGTTCTAAGTTAATCCAAGTTATTTATGACAGTATGATATAACTATTTACTTTCGTATGCTATTAAAAAAGTCGTGTTAGCCAAAGTTTTTAAATTTCGTTTTTTCTCTTTCTTTGTAACCACCACAAACAGTCATTTGAAGAGAGAAGTTTGTACAAACACTATTAACAGGGACCCTATTGACATTCCTTTGTAGCCGCCCTTTTCACACAGTTAGCTCGGTGATATTTTTGGGGGTATATGTCTGCCTGTTCAGCACCTGAACAAATAGAGTGAACCATTATAGGCAGATCTGAAAATAATGCCGATTCCCACAGAAACCCACAGTTATTCCATAATCCATTTCAGAGAGAGAGAGGATCAGAGAGGAGGTAAACTACCAGTTCCTGCAAAACAACCAAACCACCAAGGGTTTCCTGAGGCCTACAGTGTGTACAAACGGAAATCCTCCCTGGCATCCAGCACTGTTTCTCTGCCTCTGGCCCAGCATTTAGCAAGAAATGATGGGCCTTACTTTTTTAAAAATTTTCTATTGCCTTTTAAGAACATAAGAATAGTCTTACTGGGTCAGACCAATGGTCCATCAAGCCCAGTACCCCATTCCCATGGTGGCCAGTCCAGGTCCCTAGTACCTGGCCAAAACCCAAGGAGTAGCAACATTCCATGCTACCAATCCAGGGCAAGCAGTGGATTCCCTCATGTCTTTCTCAATAACAGACTATGGATTTTTCCTCCAGGAAATTGTCCAAACCTTTCTTAAAACCAACTACGCTTATTTTAGCCTGCAGATCCTTTGCTACCAAACTGATCTAGTAGGACATCAGGCTGCTCAGTGGTACAAATTGATTTCTGGATTTTTAAACAAAAAAACCAAAAAACAGTCTTAGAGACATCTGGAGCATCGAGATAAAACAGTATATTTCTGTGTCTCATTGGCCACGAATTTGAACTTGGAGACTGAAATGTACAGCGTCAGCATCTGTGAGGCAAACATGGTAATTTTTGTTGCATAGGATTTTTTGGACCCAGGTTCGATTAAATAAAATAGATAGTTCTAAGTCTAATAGATACTGGCATTGTCATATTGATATAGGGACTTTGGATCATCTGCTATATTTTTGTCCGTTTATATTTATATTTTGGAAGTCAATTTGGGGACAAATAAATTTAGTTTTGGATTCAAACGTTCCACTATCATATAAGGCTATAATTTGTGGAACGATGTTACATGTGAAACCCACTCTAGATAAATATGAGTCATCTATTTATGATCATGACAGGTATAGCTATTCAATTGATAACGAGTAACTGGAAGAACCATGACAGAATAAGTTATACTTTTTGATGGGTGAACGTGTGCACCACTTACAGATATGAAAGAATTAATGCAGAGTGTAGGGGATTTAATGGTGTATTTAATAAAGTTTGGAGCCCATTGACTAAATTTGTAAAATTATAATAATGTATATTTATCTTATCTTTCCTTTTGTTCATTCACCTTTACACATCCATGGGGGGTGGGGGGTTGGAGGAAGGGGGAATAAATATTGATGGTGACATTTGGGTAACTTTATTCTTCATTTATACTATATATTATGTTATATTATGTTATTGTTATATGTAGGAAAACTGAAAATCCTGAATGATATATATGTTACCTGTACAGATATTAGTGTAATATATGTAATACCTACTGTTTGTTCATTTGTATGACACTGTTTTAGATTAAAAATCAATAAAGATTTAAACCCCCCCCCCCAAAAAAAAAACAACAGCTACGCTATCCGCTCTTACCATAGTGGGGTGCCGCAGGGCTCGGTGCTTGGACCCGTGCTCTTCAACATCTTTATAAACAATCTGGACATTGGCTACAAGTGAGGTGATTAAATTTGCGGACGATACAAAGTTATTCAGAGTAGTGAAGATACAGGGGGATTGCGAAGATTTGCAATGTGACTTAATCAGGCTCGAGGAATGGGCATCAACATGGCAGATGAGGTTCAACGTGGATAATTGTAAAGTGATGCATCTAGGTAACAAAAATCTCATCCATAAATACAGGATGTCTGGGGCGGTACTTGGAGAGACCTCCCAGGAAAGAGACTTGGAAGTTATGATTGACAAGTCAATGAAGCCGTCCACGCAATGTGCGGCGGTGGTGAAAAGGGCGAACAGAATGCTAGGAATGATAAAGAAGGGGATCACAAACAGCTCGGAGAAAGTTATCATGCCACTGTACCAGGCCATGGTGCGCCCTCACCTGGAGTACTGCGTCCAGCACTGGTCACCATACATGAAGAAGGACACGGTACTACTTGAAAGGGTCCAGAGAAGAGCGACTAAGATGGTTAAGGGGCTGGAGGAGTTGCCATACAGTAAAAGATTAGAGAAACTGGGCCTTTTCTCCCTCGAACAGAGGAGATTGAGAGGGGACATGATCAAAACATTCAAGGTACTGAAGGGAATAGACTCAGTTGATAAGGACAGGTTGTTCACCCTCTCCAAGGTAGTGAGAACAAGAGGGCACTCTCTAAAATTGAAAGGGGATAGATTCCGTACGAACGTAAGGAAGTTCTTCTTCACCCAGAGAGTAGTAGAAAATTAGTATGCTCTTCCAGAGTCTGTCATAGGGGAAAACACCCTCCAGGGATTCAAGATAAAGTTAGACAAGTTCCTGCTGAACTGGAACGTGCTCAGGTAGGGCTAGTCTCAGGGCACTGATCTTTGATCAGAGGGCCACTGTGTGAACGGACTGCTGAGCATGATGGACCACTGGTCTGACCCAGCAGCGGCAATTCTTATGTTCTTATTTTCAGTGTACTCCCCATTACCATATTTTTACCCACAGTAATCACTATCCTCTGTTCATTCATTTCCCTGAGAACCCCTTCATTCCCTGCCTCTCCCATATGGTGCCACCATTCTCGGCTTCTTCCTCCCTTCACCCTTCCTGCCCAGCATCTGCTCTCTCTTTCTTCCCTCCCTACCCTCAAAGCCTGAATTCTCCCTTCCCTTCCAGTCCACCCCCACAGCATCCTCCTTCCCCTTCTTTCTTTCTTTTGTCCCTTCTATCATGGTCTAGTATTTCTCCCTATCTCTTCCCTCTCTTCCTCCCTCCCAATGTATAATATATTCTCTCCTTTCTACCTCCGGATACAAAATCTCCCTCTTTTCCACCTTCCCCTCCTGCACAGCATTTCATCCTCTCTTCCTCCACCCTCATGTCCAACATGTCTCCCTCTCTCTCAGTATCTACATCTCTCTCTCACACTCACTCCGTTGCTGCAAAGGAAATGGAAAGAGAGAGAGAGAGAGATTGTATCCAGGATGTATATCTCCTACCCCATCTAATACCATGCCCAACATTTCTCCCTCCCCCCCACCCCTGCAGCATCTTTTACCTCTTCCCACCAGCTCCATGTCCAAACTTTCTCCTTCTATCACCCCTCTCCAGCACCATGTCACATCTTTCCCTCCCTTCCCTTCCCTCCATTGCCATGTTCAATGTTTCTTCCTCTCACATCCCATGAAGGATCTGTCCCACACTTCCTTCTCTACCACAACATCCAACATTTTTTCCTCTCTCATCTTTCCTTCCCTCCACTTCACCACCATGTCCAACAATTCTCCCTCTACTCCCCTCTTTCTCTCTCCCTCCCTTCCCTTGCCTGCCAATTCTCCTTCTTTCTTCCTTTCCCCATGTTTATCATCTCTCTTTTCCTCCTACTCCCTATCTGTCCCGGTGGGCTCACAATCTATCTAATGCACCTGGGGCAATGGGGGGATTAAGTGACTTGCCCAGGATCCCAAGGAGCAGCGTGGGTTTGAACCCACAACCCCAGGGTGCTGAGGCTGTAGCTTTAACCACTGTGCCACACTCTCTCCCACCTGCAGCATCTCTCTTTCTCTCCCTTCCTCCCCTCCCTTCTGTGTCCCACCAGTTCTCCTCTCGTCCCCCTGCTTGTGCAGCATTTTTTGTCACTAACAGGCATATCTCTTCAACAGGTCATGGGCATTGGTTCCTATATGCTGCCTGCAGCCTGTTGAAGAGAGCAAGTGTGGCTGCAGAATTATTGAAGGAAGCTGGCTTTGAAGGCAACTATATTCCTGTGCTGTATCAAGGAAGATCACATGCTGAATATTCCATCTTTGAACATTGTGATTTATATTTTCTCTCAGCATGAGCACACATACATCCTGTATATATGATTTTTACATGTCATACAATGTATTCACCTAATCTTTTATTACATGTCTTCATGTTACATTATATATATAGGCTGTGCACAGTTCCTAGCTGAAAGCATCATGTCAGTGGCGTACCAAGGGGGAGCTGGGGGGGGGAGGTTGGTCCGCCCCGGGTGCAAGTCCTGAGGGGGTTCTCCCAGCCTGAAGTCATTGGCGTCCGGTCCCCCCCAACGTCCGGTTCTCCCCCCTGGCATCTAGCGTCCGGATTTCCCCTCACTGGCCTTCCCACACCATTTAGCCTAGCGAAGCAGCCTGCAGCAAGATCACGATGCCAGCGATCTTGCGCTGCTTCAGTGCTGTTTCCTTCGCCGCGGTCCCGCCCCTCCTCTGACCGCAGCAGAGGAAACAGCACGAAGCAGCGCAAGATCACTGGCATCGCGATCTTGCTGCAGGCTGCTTCGCTATGGTAAATGGTGCGGGGAGGCCAGGGGGATGAGCAGTCCTTCGGGGTGGGGGGGGCGGGCGGTCTTTCGGGGTGGGGGGGGCGAGCGGTCCTTCGGGGCAGCAGGCCTCCAGGGTGGGGCGGGCAAGCAAGTCTTCAGGGGGAGACAGGCCTCCAGGGGGATGCAGGCCTTCAAGGGGGGGGGACAAGCCTTCATGGGGGAGACAGGCTTTCGTGGGGGGACATGCCTTCAAGGGAGACAGGCAGGCAGGCCTTCAAGGGAGGGACAGGCCTTTCAGGGGGGGACAGGCCTTCAAGGGGGACAGGCAGGCTTTAAGGGGGACAGGCCTTCAAGGGGGGGGACAGGCAGGCAGGCCTTCAAAGAGGGGGGGTGCAGGCCTTCAGGGGGGCAGGCCTTCAGGGGTGAGATGCAGACCTTTAAGTGTGGGACAGGCCTTCAGGGGAAGGAGGCCCTGGTGTAGAAGTACACGGATGGAAGGAGGGTTCAAAGAGACGTGCATATGCCAGATTTTAGGGGGAAGAAATAATGGGTCTGAAAATAGAGGAGAGGGAGAGAGATGATGGACCATGGGATTTAGGGAGGGAAGGAACAGAAAGGGAGAGAAGTTGGACACAAGAGGTGGTGTGGAAGGGGGGATAGAGATACTGGATAGGAGGGTAGTTGGAAAAAGAAAGGGAGAGATGGTGGACCCTGGGGTGGTGGGGAAGGAGGGAGAGATGCCGGATGAAAGGGTAATTAAGAAAAGATGGATCTGTGGAGGGAGACGAAAAAAAGGAAAGATGCCAGACCTCCTGGGGAGGGAAGGGAAACGGAAGGGGAGGACAGAGATAGCAGATGGATGGTTAGCATGCAGAAAGAAGAAAGAAGGAGACCCTGGCAAGCAAGTTATCAGAAGACAACCAGAGCCTTGGAGCCACAAGATTTGAAAAATAACCAGACAACAAAAGGTAGAAAAACTAATTTATTTTCTGTTTTGAGATTACAATATGTCAGATTTGAAATGTGTATCCTGCCAGAGCTGGTGTTAGACCGCAAATGTGAGCTAGGATTTAACAGAGAGAGGAAAAGTCATTTTTGTTTCTTTATTTTATTTACACCACAGTGCCAGTGTGGTTAGGAGAAGCCAATGGGGGTGAAAAAGCTATAAAATAAACCCACCAGGATGTTTGAAAAAAACACCCAATTGGGCAGGAAAATCGAATTGAAAAACCAATTCAATAGGCTGAATTGAAATTTTTTTTCCTGAATCGGGCAGCACTAGTTTGCGCTACTGTCTTAGACTTTAGGACCTGGGATTGGGGGGAGATGGCATCCTCAGTACTTTATAATGCAAGTGAAACAAGGATTTGGTCAGACTTTTGAAGGGTCTGCAGAAGAAAAATATTGTATAAGCCAGGGACATGAGACAGCAAGAAATGGGAACTTTTCTTCCTTCTCCTTTTGTGAATGGCAAGGCTGAGGATGTCAGAGAGTTCAGTTAAAATATGTGCATTATAAGAAAATATAATAATGTGTTTTATAAAGTTTATAAGCATTGCTGGCATACCCAGTGAGGTGTTCCTAGTGGTGGTGGTGGTGGTAGCGTGTCAATGTGTTGAGAGGAAGAGGTGGTCTGGGAAATTCTGCTGAGCAAACTCCGGGCCCATTTCCACCCCCCCCAGTTAGTCCACTCCACTGAACTGGTTCACACACTGAGTGGGTCTTTGGGTGTTGTGCCTGGTTAGTTGTTTTGGGATCTCTTCCAGTGGTTTGTCAGTATCTCCTTGTGGTCCAAGGAAGGAAACTTTGTTAACCTTAACATTGACCTTCAGAATATGTTTGTAACAGCGCTGCTTGTGTGGCATTAGGCTAAGTAGTGATCAAAAGAAAAAAACCAGACCTTTGCACATTTTTGCACTGTATGGTGGGTGTATGAGGAGATTCACATTTCCTGCACAGCTAAGTCCATGTGAAGTTACTTTGTGCTGTATTTGACATTTAGCAAGGTCTCTGTTTGGAAGGAAAAATCTAAGCTTAAAAATGAAGTGGCCAGAAGTTATGGTAAAAGCAGATAGCGTAGCTGGTTTTAAGAAAGATTTGGACAAAAGTCCATAGTCTGTTATTAAGACATGGGGGAAGTGTCTGCTTGCCCTGGATCGTTAGCATGGAATGTTGCTATTCTTTGGGTTTTGACCAGGTACTAGTGACCTGGATTGGCTACCATGAGAATGGGCTACTGGGCATGATGGACCATTGGTCTGACCCAGTTAGGCTATTCTTATGTTATGTTCTCATCTGTAGGGGTTTTCACTTCTTATTTTAATGTATTTTTTTTTCTGGGAACTTATCAGTGTTTTTTTTATAATGGGAACAAAAATGGAAGAGAATTAATGTGTGTGGAATGGGGAGGTAACTAATTTCTTCAGCTAAATAATTCAATCCACCTCAACCAGACATAGGAGAACTCAAGCACCATTCACACACCCTCCAACCAAAAACGTCAAAAGAAAAAAACTGTTCGACAACCTCCTAGCCATTCGAGCTGCAACACTTGACCCCCAACTCTACAACCTATTGACCTCGACCATAGACTACAAAACTTTCAAAAAAGAAATAAAAACCTTTCTATTCAAAAAAACACATAAAACCGAACTAAGACAATCAGAACTGTCCCAAGCATCACCTGCAACCTGTACTTCTGATGTCATGACAATTCAGACATAATTTATGTTATGTTATCTTATGTTTGGAATAATGGTTACATATATGACGTTCAATAAAAGAAAATTTTCACCGCCTGTTTCTATTTTGACCATTTATTCCGTTTCATGGTTATTACAAAAAATATTTTTTTTACATGGGGGGTGGGGGGGGTGTCAAAAAATAATGAGCCCCGAGTGCCACAAACCCTAGGTACGCCACTGCATCATGCTATAATCTTCAAACACTTACACAAATAATTTTTTGAAAATCCAGGCCCTCATGGTATGCAGGAGGAACAGGTATAAAAAAATATTTACAGTGTGATGTTTTACTTATATAAGGAACCATCCTAATTATTATTGTAATGTTCTTTCTGTTGTATAAAATTTAAGAAAAAATGATCTTACCTTATTGAAATGCGGTCCAAAATTCACTCTTGAGATTTGCAAATGTTTTATCCAAATTATGAAAAGATATAAGCAGTGTATTATTCACTATAACATCTAAAAAATACCCATATGCAACTTCATGACTGTGCATAGCTTTATTTCTTCATTTTAAATTATATTAGTAGCATTCATCAAAGTTTCTGCTGAATAAAAGGGCCATGGTACAATCTTACAATGAGAGCACAAGCTAGCTCAATGGATAAAAACAGGTGATCATGCTTAAGGTGAGACAATGAAACAAACATCTATTTAATTTAGAGATGTTGATAACTAGGGCTGAATTGGATATTCGTATTTCATTCGGCCCCAAATACATCACATGTATTTGGCCCAATAGTGATTTAAATTTGATTCCCAAATAGTCTGGGGCTCTTCTGTGCTAAAGCCTACTGAAATAAACATGTGGAGGGCCATTTTCAAAAAGGATGTCTAAGTCAGATTTAGACGTTTCCCACTAAGGGCTCCTTTTACAAAGGTGCGCTTAGCACACGCTAAAATACCGCACGCGCTAGCCGCTACCGCCTCCTTTTAAGCAGGTGGTAATTTTCCGGCTAGCACACGCTATAGTGCTCGCTAATCCGATGCATGCACTAAAAATGCTAGGGCACCTTTGTAAAAGGAGCCTTAAATGTACAAAGTCAGAAGCACAGAAACATCCATTTTTTAAGTCAAACTGCTAGACATCCAAAAATATATTTTATTTTTGAAAATCGGCTACTTGGATGTCATGGCCGACAGGGCGTCCAACACTTAGGATGCCTAACTTTATACCCCATTTTTGACCACAGAAACGTCCAAATCCAAACCATTTGGTCTTGGGAGTGGCCATCATTGTGATGGACTGGCCACACACATGCCAACAGAGCAGTGGGACACCTTAGAGCAGTGGTCTCAAACTCAAACCCTTTGCAGGGCCACATTTTGGATTTGTAGGTACTTGGAGGGCCTCAGAAAAAATAGTTAATGTCTCGTAAGTTAAGCAGAGATGCCGACATGCTCGATATTGTCCCTTGAGGAAGGCGAAGTAGTCGCCGAAACTTGGATCCTAGTCGGAACTTTGTTTTGTCTTTATATATTTTAATTGTTCTACTTTAAATAAAAGACTTGTATCCATAAGTTGGTTGAGACATCTCCAGAGCCTCTTCTTGTTGTCCTTTCCACTGTAGGGATGAAGGCATAACCTCCTCACATTCCCTCAGTGACACTAACCCCTTCCCAGCCCCCAAAGATGTGAGTGAAACAGTACATTCCAGCCTGTATGACAGCATCAGATGTTATGTTTGTCCTATTAGAGCAGCAAGTAGGTTCCTGGAGTAGCATAATAGTCAGTTCAATGGACTATAAAGTCGGGGATCTAGATCTATATTCCACTTTAACTAGTACACTTGTGGTGGAACATGTGAGCCTTCCAAAACTCACCCAAAACCTACTGTACCTACGTATAGGTGACACCTGCAGGCATAAGGGTTATTGTGGTGGTGTATAGTTAAGTTCAGTAAGTTTTGGGTGTGTTTTGGAGGGTTCGCCATACAATAAAAGGGGGGATATGGTGAAATGTATAGCTGGGACTTTTTATGTGTAGTTCACTGCAGTGCCTCATAGGGTGCCCCACCGCTCTGCTGGAATATCTGTGTGGCTACTCTACTAAAAATGCTGGCTCTTTCTACATTCCAATGGCTTGTTTTATGTATTTTTCATTTGGACTTTTTTTTTCATGGTTCAAAAAGACCAATACACTGTGCACAAACATATGTAAGAAATGGCCATTTTTGAAACAAAAAGACGTTTTTCTATTTTGAAAATGGCCATCTTCGCTACTGGATTTTTGAACATCAAAAAAGCCCCTCTACATCAAATGTCTTCATAAAATCCAGATGCAATATCTTGATAGACTCCTATGGGCCCTATATTCAGCTGGTGGCAGTCAGTGTTTTGCTGTCCACTGCCAGATTTATTCCTAGATAGTCAATGACAGGCAGTGTCTGGGTACTGGCATAGAATATCTTGGCATATGCGGTCCACTAAAACTTAGCTGGTTAAAAGTAATATTTAGCACTTAACTGGCTAGATGGTTAACTGCTGAATATTAGCACTTAGCTGACTAAGCAACAACTCTACCCCAGGCACACACACAAACAGTGGTGTAGTAAGAGGGGCTGGGGGGCAGACCACCCTGGCCACTGTCTAGGTTGGGGCACCAGTACCTCTCCACCCCTCATACCACGCTTGCGCCCTCCCTCCCCCCCAGTACTTCTTTAAATCTTCGCCAGTGTGAGCAACTTCTCCGGCCTGCTGCTCATGCTGGCCTGGCTCCCCTCTGAAATCACTTCCTGGTCGTGGGGCCAGGCAGTGACATCAGAGGGAAAGATGATGCCGGCGTGAGCAGCAGGCCAGAGAAGCTGTTCACACTGGTAGAGATTTAAAGAGGTATGGAGTGGGACAGGAGGGTGTGAATGTGGCATGGGGGTTAGGGAAGGAGCAGGGGGGCAGAGAGGAGGGTGTGGGGAGGTGGGGGGAGGGCGCCACTGCCCCTGTAGCCTCCTATCCTTGCTATGCCACTGTCCATAGAGTAGCCAGTTTTGGCTTAGGCACTAACCCAGCATTTTTAGCAGGACTATCTGGTTAAATGTATTTTATATACTAATTAAAATATTTATATACCGCATACAACTATGCGGTTTCCATACCACATACATAAAATCTTGTTTCCCTCTTAGATCCATGGACCAACAACTATTATCTGCTCCCTCTTTAAGGATAGTTGGTACAAAACATCTAGAATTTTTTTTGTCACAGCTCCTCAGCTTTGGAACGCATTACCTTTACATTTAAGAGCGGAAAAAATACATGACCGATTTAAAGGTAAACTGAAATGTCACTTATTTAAGGATGCTTTTCCATCTTAAGCTCTACTTAGCTTTAAAAAATTTTTTATCCCTTTTTAAGACTTTCTCTCTCTTTACCCTTTCCTAGCTGTTTTAACCATACATGTCTCTCTGTCATATAATGATTTATTTCTTCCCCATTTTCCCTTCATGTTCCTGTATGTTTGCTCTCCCATATTTGAGGTTTATTTATTATGTACTTGTTGTTTTAATCTGTATTTTTTTTTATACCTGTATTTCACTATATCAAATTTTAATAAAACTTGAAACTTGAAAACCTGAATATGTCTGGTTAGCCCCAGACAAGCAATTTAAACTGCCAGGAGCCATATCTGGCAGCTTGAATCACGTTGAATATTAACCCGCTACAAGTTTGTTATAGTCCAGGGGTGTCCAACCTCGGCCCTTGCCAAGTCAGGTTTTCAGGATTTCCCAAATGAACATGCATGAGATCTATTTGCATACAATGGAAGCAGTACATGCAAATAGATCTCATGCATATTCATTGGGGAAATCCTGAAAACCCAACTGGATTGCAGCCCTCGAGGACTGACGTTGGACAACTCTGGTTAACACCTTCTAGGAATTCTAGTAGGTAAGTAAGGTATTACTTCCCATTGCTGAATCAACAGTGGCTCTTCCCCACTATGACTTGTCGATTCAAACTGCCAGATATTCTGTTTTTAACAATAACCTCTTGGTTTCTTATATAATTTTGCCTAAAACCTGCAATTGTAGTTTCTTAGGTTACCTTGAAGCCCATTTAAAAATTGATATTACATTATCTATCTAGTCCCCAGCAACTGAGGCAATTTTAAATGATACAGCAAAGATTACCAATAGTAGATCTGAAAATACAAATTTGAGTACTTTCCAAAATCTGGAATAAATACCATTAAGTCCTGGTGATTTGCTATTATTTTGCTTGACAGGCTGAAGCATCTCTTCCAGAATCACATGCTTCAGTTGCTCTGAATAGTCACCTTCAAAGAACAGCTCAACTGTGGCAATCTCCCCAATAAGCTTTTCAGTAAAGATCAAAGCAAAGGATTCATTTAGTTTTTCTGCAGTGATCATATCCTCCCTGGGTATTCCATTTTCCCTGGTCATCTAATGGTCCAGGTGGCTCATACAGGCCTCTTGCTATAGATGACATCTCTCCTCAAATTCTTTCTTGGCATGCATGGTTTGCATCTGACTTGACAGTGCTTATGTGTATTATTATTTTCTTCATTTTATTTTTATAAAGAAGTCTTTTTCTTGGGGGGGAAGTGGGGAGTTCTATAAAGGATGTCCAAGTTTAGGCACAAAGAAGATCCACGCTAGATTAGTATTCTGCAAAGGGTACTCTGCAGAGTGTCCTTTTAAAAAAAAAAAAAAAAAAAATTCTGGTAGGCCTGTGTATATTTGGTGTATGTATCTAGTGTAAGTGTGTCTTTCCTATTGTCAAACTGGAGTTTCTTTCTTATGGTAATTTAATCTTGTTTTTAAACATTTAACTACCTAGACATGTGCGGCAAACAAGATGGTTGTGACAGAGCCTATGCATCCTTGCCCCTTGCTTGGGTTAGTTCAGCTCCTCAGACAAAAGGTTTCCTGGAGGAATCTCCAGCACTCCCCCTCCAGGCTAGCTGGAAGAAAGGCAAGGAAGGCTCATAAAGGGAAACAGCTTCAGGAGAGGGGGAGGGGAGGAAAATGCCAAACCAGGAAGTAGAGGAGGAGAGTTTAAGGTAGAGCCAGGATCAGAATCAGAGGTCCTAGAGTGAAAGAAGGATGTGGAGGATCAGGAAAGAACTGTAACTTATCCCCAACTGAGGTAGGAATCCATTGAACTGAAGTTTTTTTTGCTTGCATAGGAATAAGTGAAAAGGCTGCATCTTAAAACTCTCTCAGAGGCAGGGTTGCATGAACTGTGCTCCTAGTGTAGGGTCATGAAATGGTTAACTGTTGTTTAAAATATTGCTCTGGCCTACATAGCTGAAAACAGTGTACAATCTACTGACCTCATCTGCCTAAAATGTATGTCCCTACCTTGCCACATTGTAAGCTAAATAGATAAGAGTTTGAGTCATGATGTACCCTACCCTCCTGTACATGTAACATTTAGAACTGTAAGATTTAGATAAGCAGAGAAATGAGCTAGTTTCCTATAGGACTATAAGTTGTAGCCCTGAACCTATCATAAGTGCTGGCTTAGGACCAATAATAATTGTAGAAAAGTTATAGAAGTAACAAATGAGAAGTTGTAGTTTTTGCATGTATTAGTTTGCATATGTTTAGTGAAAAGGGCATAAAAGTCCGTGCATTTCCTGATTCTAATACTCTAGTAAGCAGGCTGTTCACTGTACTAGAGTCCGGCATGCTGTAATAAACCTCTTGTTCTTTCTTCACGCCTCTGACTTTGTGTGTCCAAGTGACCTTTCACTAGCTGGACATGAAAGACTGTCACCCAGAACTCTGGACTGACTAAACTAAACTGAGAGGGGCAGTGTATTGTGGGAAAGCATCTGGTTTCTATGAGAGGAGATCTGTGAGGAAAACAGGCCCCTAATTCTGTATAAATAAAAGCCTATTCTCCTACCTCTCCAGCCTGCTTGTTAGCATTTGTGTGACTCTTGTTTGGGTAACTGGGCTAATCCTGTTACAGTGGTATTGAAAATTTTAATAAATGATAAACTTGTGCGCCACATTTTTGCCTTCTGAATCCTGGAGCAAATTCTGGTGTACAACTGATATACAAAATATAAATAGCTCCCTAAAAATAAATAAGAAAAACTGAACTTACTGGGAAGGATTGATTTCTCCAAAATATCACTACAAACCAATATTGATATAAAATAAGAAAGAGACAATCGATAAAGCAGCTTTAAACACTCTTGCCGCTAACACGCTACATAATGAATTCAGAGGCTCATTAAGAGTGCCTATATATCATCATAATAATAGAATACAGACATTTAAATATTGAAAGGTATTAATATTCAAACAAACCTCTTCCAGAGATGTAGGAGGTGGCAGAACTAGAGAACATGAATGGAGGTTGCAGGGAGGTAGACTTAGAAGTAAGGTCAGGAAATACTTTTTCATATAGAGAGTAGCGGACGCCTGAAACGCCCTTCCAGGAGAGGCAGTAGAGTCAAAAACAGCGTGTGAATTCAAGAATGCTAGGGGTAGACAGAGAGGATGCCTAAATAGAAAGAAGATGGAAACATAACATGGCTGTTAGGTGTTATCGTGGGCAACAGTAGTGGGAACTGAGGCCGGACAAATTTCTATGGTCTGTATCCTGCAAATGGCAAAAAACTATAATAAGATTTGGCAACTCCAGCATTGAGGGAGCTGAGACCAATGCCAGACAGGCTTCTATGGTCTGTGTTCTGCAAATGATAAAAGATAGGAGAAGCTTTGGCAACCAAAGTGTTGTAGATCACTTTATCGTGTGCTGCATGTGAGGGTGCTATGCAGCTCAATGGGGGTGGAGGTTAAGGAGAATACATCTTGACTGGTAAGCTGAATATTGTCAGCAACACTTGAGAATGATAAGCGGTTATAACCAAGACTCCATTATGTTTGCCTGCCTATATGGTGGGCATGTGGAGACCTGACAACCAGCATGGGTGATTGGAGCCCATGCAGAGTGGCAGGCATGGTTCTGGCCACCTTGCAGGTCTTTATCTGGAATTATTTACCATGTTACTGCATGTGTCTTACTTTAAGTTTGCAAGTGCTTTTTAGGGGCATTTTCAAAACATACGATGTCCCAAACAGTGGCATAACAAGGGTGACTGGCGCCTGGGGCGGTGGCACCCCTCTCCCGCCCTCTCCCCCCGCCACACACATGCACCCGCACTCCTTCCCCGTACCTTTTTAACTTTTGCACAAGCAGCGAAAAACTTGCTGCCCATGTTGGCTTCGGAGCTCTCTCTGACATCATTTCCTCCAGGAAGCGCCGAAGTCGATGCAAGTAGCAAGTTCATTGCTGCTTGCACCAAAGTTAAAAAAGTACGGGGAAGGGGCGCAGGAGGAAGAGTGGGAAGGGAGGCGGAGAGGAGGAGGAGTGCCAGTGCCCCGAGGAAGATCGTGCCTGGGGCGGACTTCCCCCCTTGCGCCCCCCTTACTACTCCACTGGTCCCCAAAATGGCATAAATCGGCACTTGGATGTCCTATTCGTCAGGTCATCCAAGTGCCTATTTTCAAAACCATCTTTCTGGATGTCTTGAGAATTGTTCTACTCACTGTGCCTCCAGAACTACAGGGGGCATGTGTTGGAGACGTGTCATGGGCTGGCTTTGGGTGGGCTTCGATTTGGATATTTTGTGGTAATAATCAAACCTTTTCTAAGACTTCCTGGAAGGAACTTAGGCATTGTGAGCTAGACTTGTTTTAAAAGCATCTAAGTGCCAGAAAGACACCCAGACTGACCAGATGACTACTGGAGAGATTAAGTTATGACTCCCCACACTCCCACAGTGGTCACTGACCCCCTCACATCCACCAAAAATCTGAATGAAACTATACATACCTGTCTGTAGAACAGCAGCACCTGGTACGGGAAAGCCTAGTAAAGCATCACACAGGTGTCTTAAGTAGCTTGGTAAGTGGGCTAGTGAGCTATAGAGAGGAGGATCTAGGCCCGTAAGCCACTCTAACCACATTTATTGTGGAAAGTGTGAGCCCACCAAAATCAAACTATACTGCCATATAGGTGCCACCTGCAACCATAAGGGCTATTGGGATGGTAGATAGGTGGGTATAGTAGGTTTTGGGTAACTTCTGGAGGGCTCACCATACTTTAGAAGGGAGTTATGGTGAGATGTATTTCTGGCCCCCTTTATGTGAAGTTCATAGCAGTGCCCTCTATATAACACAGTTAGTTACTGTAACAGGTGTTATATGGAGACAGCAGGCAGATATTCTCACATGTGGGTGGCATCATCCATGGAGCCCGGTATGAATATAGAAACATCCTATATAATAAAACCCTAGAGCTTGCATGCGCTCTTGAAATTTCGTGATCCCTGCCGCTGTGATTTCTGATCCGTGGCTGCCAATCTGGCGGCAGGGAACATTTTGGCCACTCCCCTTCTCCCGCCCTCACTCACCATGGAAGCCAGGCAAGCTCTCTCCCTGCCCGTGTCCTCAGCAGGGAACACACCTCCCGCCCTAACTCGCCGCTGCTGCTGCTGATCCTCCTCTAAAGAGCAGCCTGCAATGGTGTCCGGCTTTAGCGAACCTCGCAGGCCACTCTCCACCCTCGGTAGCACGTTCCCTCTGACGCACGGGCTTAAACACTAGTGACAGCAGATAAAGGCCAAATAATAATAATCAGTTTATATACTGCAAGGCCGTAAAGTTCTATGCGGTTTACAATAGTTAAAAAAACACAAACCCAATAAAAGAAGTTGAATAGAACTAAAAAAGTTAAAAGCCAATAATTAGATACTAAAATGATCAAAATAGTGCATAATAAAATTTTTACGAATTAGCTGCCTAAATACTTTGAAAACAGATATGTTTTTAGATGTCTCCTAAATTTCCCATAAGTGTCAGTAAGCAAAAGCAATTGTTCTAAATCCTTACCCCATAATGGCCCATCTAGTCTGCCCATCCACAGTAACCATTATCTCTTTCTCTCTCTGAGAGATCCCACTTGCCTATCCCAAGCCCTCTTGAATTCAGACACAGTCTCTGTTTCCACCACCTCTTCTGGGAGACTGTTCCACGCATCTACCACCCTTTCAGTAAAAAAGTATTTCCTCAGATTACTTCTGAGCCTATCGCCTCTTAACTTCATCCTATGCCCTCTCATTGCAGTTTCCTTTTAAATGAAAGAGGCTCGACTCATGCTAAAAGTGTACTGTCACTTTAAACTTCTTGAGAAGCTTCAAGACTGCCCACACCGCGCAAATGTGAGTGCTTTCCTGCCCGATGTCGGCTCACAGTTCAAACCCCACACTGCTCCTTGTGACCCTGGGCAAGTCACTTAATCCTCCACTGCTCCAGGTACATTAGACAGATTGTGAGCACCCCAGGAAATAACTGATCTATCTATAGCCACTCTAACTTATTCAGCCAGCACTTAAAAATTGACATAGCTGGCTAAGTTTGAGTCGGCCAAAAATAGACAGGATATTCAATGCCGTTCATCAAAACATGTCCTGGAATTGAATATCTGAGTTCAGTTCCAAGCATGGGAGTTAGCCAGTCTCAATATCGGCTCCAAAAGTGTTTATTTTTCCTGAAGTTGTCACAAAGTCAGGTATCTCTTGCCAGTTTCTTTTTTTTTTTATGGGCAAGAAGCATCAATTGCTTGAGTATTAAGGGGGAAAACCTTCCCAATTTCTTCCAGTGGAGTGCTGCTCACCAGGAACACTTTTTTTTGTTGAAACCTTGATGTCCTAGGTAGCAGGTGTGAATCCCAATGTTGATCTTTATGGACATAGACATGCAATTCCCCTTATGCCATGGATAATATATATTTATTTTTAGGCCTACCCTAGTACTACCCAAAATACGCCCAGACCACATCCACTTGCCAGATTCATGTTTTAGAGTTTTAGACATGTATATCCTAATTTTTTAAAATCAGAATATAAAGGTTTATGCAATGTGAATGTCTAGATGCCAGTTTATACACATCTGAAACCTGAATGACATTTCTAAAACGAGCATCTTAATGTCTATACTACATGCATTACTATTCCAGATGTTGCCCTTTTCCCCATTTCTGTAGACCTGTTTTCCTTACCTCCTTCTGGTTATATCCTCTTAAACACCTGTTACTCTTCATGTTGGGATTCCTTCTGCTTTAGATCAGTTCTGGTTCATGCTTGTTGCCTTTTTCATATCTTCCCTCCAATGTCTAATCTAGGCACTATTCTGCTGAATTCATCTTGTCCCTTCTCGGCACCTCTATGCTTCTATTGCTTATCATTTCTATAGCATTACTAGACATACATAGTGCTATGGAAGAGACAATCCTCACTCGAGAAAGCTTATGGCCTACTCAAGAGAGACAAGAGATTAGAGAATTTAATTTATTATAAGAAATGATTAAAAACAACACTATTAGTGTTAGCAAAACAGCTACACTAATACTTGTATAGGAAAGCAAAATTATAAATCAACACCTTCTGGCACATTTCATTTGGGTTCTTAATTGGACTTTTTAGTAATTATTGATATTAATGACAGTGCATTACCATAAATACATGGTGATGAACTGAAGAAACCAGGGTTGTGACTTAATGCTTTTTGTTATCTGAATTCCAGTAAATAGAAACATCGTACAAGAGTAAAAATAATTTCCCTCATATTTTACTTTGAGTCTGTCTAGCTTTGCGTATTTGTAAATTGTTGTGGGGTTCCATTTGGAAAGTCTTTTTGGACTTTTCAAACAAAATAGATAAAAAAATTGACCCCATATAAAAAGTATGGAAGTCACTTCTTGGTTAAGAACTACTGGGCTGTTAATAAATGGTCATATCTACTTATTCTACAAAGGATCTTTCAAATAGTTGCAAACACTTTTTCAAACATTTCTTTGGTGGCCAATATTCAGATTGTGGGAGGCAGCCCAGCTAAATCAATGCCAGACTGTTTCCGGTGACTGGCATTGAATATATGTTTGTTTGTTTTTTGCTGCTATTAACTGACTAAGGGCTCCTTTTACAAAGGCGCGTTAGCGGCTTTAGCGCGCGCGACTTTTAATCACACTCTACCCCTGCGCTAGCCGAAAAACTACCTCCTGCTCAAGAGGAGGCTGTGGCGGCTAGCGCGTCCGGTGGTTTAGCGCACGCTATTTCGTGCATTGAACCGCTACTGTGGCTTTGTAAAAGGAGCCATAAATTAATATGCAGCACTGGCCAATTAAAGTTAATAGTAGTCAAAGATAGGTCTGCTATATATGCAGTCCCATTTGGCTGCTAAACTTAGCTGGCCAGTGCTTGAAGCTAATCTAATCTAGTACAATTCTTGTATTCTGCAAATGCTTTGTAAGTTTTATGTGGATCACATAAGAAGAAGCCAGGAATTCCTGGGTAAATACACATTTGACCTTTTCATAATACACAGATCCAGAAAAACATTTTGGTATAACCTGACCTTTGCTGAAGCAAACATCATTCAAAATAACCAAGTGTTTAAAACTCTCCAAAACAAAAGATATCTCTTAAAATATCTAAATTCCACTGGTAAGTCATTCCACATTTTTGATGCCGCAAAGAGAAAAGAAGACTGAAAAATCTTTTTGAACCTGACTCCTTTAAATGATGGTAAATGCAAAGCCAGAAAATCTCTCAACCTTATAACATTATCACAGGTGGGAAAAATAATCAATGAAAGCATATATTGAGGGCCCATATTCTATAAATGGCACCTTAAATTTGGTGCCCTACCGGTGCCTAACTTAAATGGTAAAAGCCATTTTAAAATAATTAAAATATCATTTAAAAAAAATGTAGGCTCCTACTGACATCTAGAAAAACAGTGCCTTCATCGCATCTACGAAGGCGTTTTATGGCGCCTAATTTCACTGTAGGTGTAGCTAACACCGGAAGCGGCATTAGGCATCATAAAACACCTCTGTAGATATGATTCATGTGAAAGATAGGTGCCGGAAATGTAGGCCTTTAAAACATTTCTGGTGTCTACCTTTCATGAAACCGCGATTCTAGAAATAGCGCCGTTGCATAACTGACATGCGATTAGCAGCCTTTTTTTTTGTGATCACCGCCAACAGTGTTGTTGATGGAATCCAGCCCATAAACCCATATTCTATAAACAGCACTGGTGTTTTAGGCCCTAGTAGGCACCCTACCAGCACCTAAGCTAAGTGAAAAATGCCGTTTAACAACATTTTAAACTGATTTTCCAGTCGCTTGCTGGTGCCTAAAAATGGCACCAGAATTGTCCCTCCATAGATACTTTCCAGCGCTTAACTGTAAGCGTGGCTAATGCTGGGAGTGGCATTAGGCACTATTCACATCAAATGTAGGAACTGAAAATGTAGGCCTTGAAAACCCTGGCCTATATTTCTGGTGCCTACCTTTGCTGGAGGTACGATTCTTTACACGGCTCCATCACACGATTAAATGTAATTGGTGGTCGCTTTTAAGGCGGCCACCGACCACAGTGCCGTTTACAGAATCCAAGCAATAATGTTTTGAAAATGTGTTACTCTGTCAAATTAGCCAGTAGAGGAAGCCAACCTAGCTACCACATTTTGCAATGTTTGCAGCTCTTTAAAAATGAATTTTTCCCCCGCGCGCTTCTGTCTTGCGCCGAATTGTCGGTGCTGGATTGTCAGCGCGCTGACATCTTGCGCTCCACTGTCTATGAACCATGTCCGACATATAACAAATTGCAATAGTCCAATTGAGTGAGTATCAAGGCTTGCACAATCAGTTAAAACTGGACAAGCTCAAAACAGTGTCTATTTCTCCTTAATTGTCTGAAATAGAAAAAAACTTTGTAAGCAGAGCAACATGTTTTTGAAAAGAAAGATTACTTTATCACACCACTCTCAAATTTTTAAAATCTGTCTCCACAGAAAAGCTAGATCCATTAATTATCAAAGGCTGATAAAAAGCCATCTGTTTTGAATTAAATGCCCAAAATTTAGTTTTATCTAAATTCAATTTTAGCTTATGCGCAGCTACCCACATTTCCACTATATTAAGGCAGTTTTCAGCCTTGAAACTAATATCAACTTGCACATCTTCTGTTGGTACCATCAGTGTAGTATTTACATAAATACATTTTTTTTTACTGCATATTTTCCAACTCCTTGCCCAAAGATGACATCACAATATGGAACAAAATGGCTGACAAAGGGGATTCCTGGGGTACCCCCCACTTAGGAATCCATGACAAAGAAAACTTATGATTCATTTTTACACTGTATGTTCTATGGGGAAGAAAACCCCTAAGCCAGGTCAAAACTGATCCCATAATAATAATAATAATAATAATAATAATAACAACTTTATTTTTCTATGCCGCTACAGTCTTGTGACTTCTAGGCGGTTTACATTCAAGAGAGCTGGACATTCAGCGAGTTACAATATGCAGATAGTTAGAAGAAATACAGAGTACATCAACTTTAAGAATGTGAAAGTATAAAGTGTACAGTACGCTAAGATATTTTCGAGAGGACCTGTTAGGAAAAGGTCGCAAATTTGTTCTACCAAATACAACAGGACCTCATGATCAACAACATTAAATGCTGCTGCCAAATCAAACTGAATCAAAAGAATCAAAACCTTTACACAACCAGGCTTTCATCTCTGAAACCAATGTGCCAACAGCTGTCTCCTTGCTAAGCCCTTCCTAAAACCTGGTTGTGTAAGATATAAAATACGAGTGAGAATCGAGATAACGAATAAGTTGCCGGGTAACTAACAATTTCATTATTTTGGCAAAATGAGGAATCGATGCAACTAGTCTGAATATTTTTGGAATAGGTGTAAGAATAATATGTCCCAAATAACTGGTGTAAACTCTCTGTGGAAAACATAAATTTAAGGGCACAAAAAACAACAAAGGTGACCAATAGATGCACATTCTCTTTTATTGTAATAGACTTGACATGATCGTGTTTCGGTCCAAGGGAGCCTGCCTCAGGAGTCTTGTAGTTAAATCATGATAAATAAGATGTACAAATTCACAAAATCTTTTCAATCATCATATGAAATACCACTCCTTTAAAAACCGGTATATACTGCTGACTGCGGGCAGTAGCATACGCTACTTCTCTGAGCAGCAGTCAAAACCAGGTCTACTTTTGGGCATGAGTTGGGTGCTAGCTAGGCGTGAGTTAGGCATGGGTTAGGTGTGCTGGATATAGGTAATATAGTAATATGGGTTTTGGTTTTTGGGGTTTACTCCTGTTTGATAATAAGGTAAAAAGATATTTAATAACGCATTGCTCAAGCAAAGCACATGAAAAAATATATTGCATACTAACCCTCATTCCCAAAAGGTTAAGAAAATAAGAGAAATCCTACTCACAATGGCTGTGGTTTAGAGTAAGTGGACATGTCTGATGCACAATCTTGACATCATTGGTTACCTATAGAGGCAAGAGTTTTATTCAAACTCGTATTTTCAAGATTATCCATGCCATAGTATCCTTCTATATACATAATTTTATTTAATTTCCTCCAGTTTATGAAACATATTCATTATGTAACAAGTTGAATCCTTTCCAAATCCTAAGGTGAATAAATTAAATAAACCTTTTGGTTTCATCTAATAATAATAATAACTTTATTTTTTTATACCACCATAACCAAAAGTTCTAGGTGGTTTACACTAAAAAGAGCTGGACAATCAGTGAAATACAATAATATAGCAAAAAATACAAATATTTGTAAAATAGAATTTCAATAATAAAACTCACTAAGTAATACACTTATCGAACAAAGTGGTCTTAATTAATTTCCGAAAACTGTAATAGGATAACATAGCTTTCTGAATACATTTACCTAACCAAGATTGTTGCCTACCAGCTTGAAATGCTAGGGTCCTATCTAAGAAGGTCTTATATCTACACCCATTAATTTTTTGTTAAGCAAATAAGTAGAAGTTTCTAGTTTCTCTTGATGGTCTATGCAACACAAAATGAGGAAAAAGGTAATCTGGAGACAATCCCGATATCAGCTTAAAGCAGATACAGGAAAATCTGAATAATACTCTTGCCTCCAAAGGCAGCCAATGAAGTAAATGATAATATGGAGTAATATGGTCGTTCTTTTTTAAACCAAAAATTAGTCGAACAGCTACATTCTGAATTATCCTTAATTTCCTTAGAATTTTTTGGAGTGCTCCTATATAGATGATGTTACAATAGTCTAAAATAGATAAAACTAATGACTGCACCAATAGTCTGAACGATAAAGGATCAAAATATTTTTTTATGGTTCTTAATTTCTGCAATGTAAAAAAGCATTTTTGTACCACTATTTTCGTGTGTTCTGCTAGTGTTAAATGTTGGTCTAGTGTGACTCCCAGAATTTTGATAGATTTAATAATCGGGTAGTCATGAAGCTTATCAAGCAGCAAAATTATTGAATTAACTACCAGTCACCTAAGTCACTTGATATTCAGAGCTGTTTAGTCAGTCAGGAATGGTCCTGGCTAGCTAAATAATGCTAAGTCTGCTAACCACTAATATTCAGTGGGAGATAGCCAACTATCTCCCGCTGAATATCCCAATCAGCAGCTAGCCTGGACACCTGCTATGTTGTGCAACATAGCCGACAGTTTAAGTTTAGCAGTCAGATAAACCCACCTAAATTGCAGGTCTGTCTGTGGCTGCTATGAGTTAGCTGATCAGCTGATAAATATCAGCTTGGCCGGTTATGTCAAATTCAGCTGAAAATATACTGGAAATTCAATGCCGGTCGCTTGATGTGGCCCCTGCATTGAATTTCTCGGTTCGCCACCGAATGTGGGAGGCAGCTAGGCTGCCTCCTATGGTCTGACAATTGGCCCCAAGATCTTTATCAAATTATATGAATTTTAGGAAATCTATAAAGACACTCTTGTTTCATAAATATGCTCTTTTGAAACATGAGATGATACTGTTGATTCTATGAATTGTTATTCCTATTTGTAAATTCCTAGGAGGGTGATCTTGGCTTAGAACTTGGATGGTATTAGTGATGGAATATAAGACATTTTATGTTATGTTAACTTCAAAGCGCTGCCACCATTCCAGAGACCCCTGACGCAGACACTATCAGTCCAAACACAGCCATGATGGTTCGTCAAAAATACTTCATGTTTTACAATAAACTTTGGGTTGTATGAATTTGGACTCCTGGGTTGTTCCCTTTCTCCCTTTGGTTTGCCACAGAACCATGGTCCAACCCCTGCAGAGTACCTCAAGGATCACCTCTATCTCCCACACTCTTTAACCTATACATTGCCTCCCTCAGCTCCTGCCTAGACAAACAAGGCCTACAAACAATACCTCCTACAGCTATGCAGAAGACATCTCCTCCCCTTCGACCAACCAGCACCCACCATGATAGGTACAATACACAGAACACTTAAAATAGTAGCAACATGGATGACAGAACACAAACTAAAACTTAACCCTGACAAAACAAACTTCATCCTCCTAGAAAACAGCAAAACCCCAACCTTAACAAACCAAGTAATAAACTCGACCTCATACCCTATTCAACCCACGCTAAATCTCCTTAGAGAACTGATTGACAGAGGCTGTACCATGCAGCCACAAATCAACAAAATAATAAAAACATCATTCATAACTATGAGAAACCTAAGACAAGTTCAAAAATTCTTCGATAGAAAGCAATTCCAACTTTTGGTACAATCTCTAATCCTAGGCCTATTAGACTACTACAACATACTATATCTCCCCTGCCCAGCAACCACGATAAAACAACTACAAACAATACAAAACACAGCCCTAAGACTCATAAAATCTAAATATTTCCAGATGTCTCGAGAGAGACACAAACGTCAATTTCTGATTTTGAGACCAGCAGTAACAGAAATAGGAGGTGTTTTCTATCTGAGGTTTCCTTGCGATTGTGTGATTAGGTATCAGTCCCTAAAATATGTTTTCCTAGAACCTTCACAGCTGACCAGTTTTATATCTCTTAAACGTCTTGAGAAAGGATTAACATCTACTGTCTGAAATTGTTAAGATTCCTTTATTCACTAGTTAGACTATAATTTCCTGATTGGAATATTTAACCTTTAAATGCTTTAAAGTCACTCCGATATAACCTTGGATCATTGAATTTGAGGGCTTGAGATAGATTAGCATAAAGTATTATTTCCTTGTTTAATTTGATACATAATTATATTTGTTCTGTTTAAACTATCTTTCTGTACAAGTGTTATTAACTTGAAATAATAAATAAATAAATAAATAAATAATAATAATTAAAAAAGACTCATCTACTCACTGAAAAAATATGACATCACAGAGGCATATCACGACTCACACTGGCTCCCAATACAAGCAAGAGTACAATTCAAATTCATTTGCCTACTATTTAAAGCTATAAATGGAGACAGCCCAACCTACTGGAACAACTGATTAACGCAATCCACCTTAACCAGACACAGGAGAACCAACACACTATTCACACACCCGCCAACCAAAATTGTCAAACGAAGAAAACTGTATGACAACCTACTGGCCACCAGATCAGTGAAACTGGACAGACAACTCACCAATCTGCTGTCTTCGACCACAGACTACAAAACCTTCAAAAAAGAAACAAAAACCCTACTCTTCAAAAAATACATAAGACCTATATAACACAACCAGATCCGTCCGAAGCTTCACCCACAATTCAATCTACTCCTTAGCATATCAAAAATGTTCAAACTACTCCTTATGTCTTTCCTAATATCAAGACAACTTTTATGTAATCCACCTGATGTATCTCGTAATATCATGACAATTCTTATGTAATCCGCCTTGAACCGCAGGTAATGGCAGAATAGAAATCACTAATATAATGTAATGTAATATTAGTGCAGAATGCCTTAATGCCATCTTGTGTCTGTTAAGGACTTAGCACCCTTTTGTAAATATGCCCATCAATGACCATTAAAATATATAGACAAAAATCTAACTGAAATACCAAGAAACCAGGCTATTTTATGCAGTACAATACCATAAAAACAAAAATATTTCCCCCATGTATTGTAAAAAAATGTAAAGAAAACATGTCAGGGCTGATGAGGGTCCCAAGCTTGCCTGAAGCTGAAAACGGCACAGCCTGTTAAAAGGCTTTGAGATCTCCTCCCAAATTTCTGTGTTGGGATATTATCCATGAAAAAAATTATAGCTTCTTTTTACTTTTGTGATATTACCTAAGAACTTTACAGTTTCTTTGCATTTATTGTAATTATGGGGCCTGTTTACTAAAGCATTGTTAGTCTTTTCCTACAGTTGTACATTTTGGTTATTTCCTGTATCATTTGTCTTTTTTTGCTGTTGTGTCGGAGACAATATCAGAAATCACGCACACACCTTGAAAAAAGTCCTCTGTGGGAGGATGATACAAAGATATTGTGCCTTCAATTACCAGGGACCTTCCCTGTCCTTCATGTATATAAAAGTATAAAAAAGCTTTTATATATACAGTATCAGCTTTTATATACAAAAGCATCAATACAGTGAAAAGTATGTGCAGGTTTACCTGTCTGGGGTAGAATTTTCAAGTATGCTTTATATGCAAGTAAATCCCTGCTTACATTAACCTCGCAATACAGCGTTGCAAATTACAAAATTGCATGGTTAATCACACATGCAGTATGTCAAAGTTTATGCACTAGCAGTTCTTATCTTGCAAATGCGTTTTATTTTATCAGCCAGAGGGCCTAATATATCTACATCCTAACAGATATTCAGGCATACGTGTTTGTCTCACTTGTGAATGTGGGCACAGAGAGCCTCGCACATAGATTCACTGAGATAAATGAGTTGAGGTTTGATAATTATTCACTGGTGACTTTGTTCATGACATGAGATATATACTGTAGCTATTTAAGGCAAGAGCCATTACGGTGGCACTGCAGACACCACCTACTGTGTGTTTAGTGAGCTATGGCATCAATAGGGATCTTTTATCAGCTTCTCAGCAACTCCATCATTTACATTAAGAACAAAGATAAATATATTGTCTGAGTTCCTCTTTTCCTGATATAGACTCTACAGTGGTGGTTATCAAACCCAGCCCTGGGGACTTAACAATCAAGCCTAGTTTTCAGGCTATGTTCATGTTGAGTAGCCCTGTGGTTAGGGCAGCAGGCTTAAAACCTCCTACTCCCTGTGACCTTGGACAAGTCACTTGTCATTGGTTCTGGAACCAACTTATGAGTCAATATTCAGAAAAGCTTATTTGTGGAGCAGCAGCTACAGGGATAAGTGTCATTATCTGGACTGAATGCATCAGCACTATGCAGATAGTTCCAGGGAGGAGCGTGGGCAGAGTCAAGATAGTCCCAGAAATTATCCAGACAGTGGCAATGTTCAGTCCGTTATCCATTGGGTTGCCAGATTTTTCAATTGGAAAATCCAAACCCCCAGGCCTGCCCAGTTCCACCTATCCCTACTCCCAATCATGCCCTAGCCCCGCTCCAGCCTGCTCCCCCCGCTGCCTGGATCCTTCCTGCCCGACACTTCTTCAAAGCTTTTCAAAACCCAGACAAAGTGCAGGGTTTTGAAAAGCTGTCTGGACCCCGAACATGTCCTCAAAAGGAGGACATTTGTGGGGATATCCAGACGTCTGGTAACCCTAGTTATCCAGATAAATTATCCAGATAACTTAGTATAGGCCAAAAAACCAAAATCCTGGATAATGGACTAAATATTTTTAACATCCAGATAAGCTTCAGTGCCACTCACTACCTGGATAGTAGCACTGTCATGATGGCTCAATATTAACTTGATAAACGATAAGCCCTCTGGTACAGGGAAAGACCTACTGTACAGAAAGTCTACAGAGCTCTGTGCATTTTCAGTACTGACATTACTGTTGTGGTCCACTAGGGGATAGCACTGATATTCACATGGTCCTCTTTACATAAAGTATGCGCTCCCCTAAAATAACTTTTGCAGAAATCCAGTGCCCTCTGAATTTCAGAAGATAGTGGGAAAGCCAGACTGTAACCAGGATGATAGTATAGAAAAACATCCAGTGTTTTGGATTTCTTTGGTCATTCTCATATAAGCCATTGTATTTGTTTTTGCATTTACAGCCTGATATTCGGTGCTATTTAAAAGGCCACAAACATAGAAACATAGAGTATGACAGCAGAAAAGGGCCGACAGCCCAACAAGTCTGCCCACCCCCCCTAAGCACTTCCTCGAAGTGAACCCGCATATTTATCCCATTTATTCTTAAAAGCAAGCACGTTGTTGGCCTCTACTACCTGAAGTGGAAGATCATTCCAACGATCAACCACCCTTTCAGTGAAGAAATGCTTTCTAATGTCCCCATGAAATCTTCAACCCCTGAGTTTTAGCGGATGCCCTCTTGTCACCGTAGGTCCTGTAAGGAAAAAGATGTCTTCTTCCATCTCCATACGGCCAGTAACATATTTGAACGTCTCTATCATGTCTCCCCTCTCTCTGCGTTCCTCAAAAGAGTATAACTGTAACCTACCTAGACATTCTTCATATAGGAGATCCTTGAGTCCTGAGACCATCCTAGTGGCCAATCTCTGAACCGACTCCATTCTCAGCACATTCTTTTGATAATGTTGCCTCCAAAATTGAACACAGAAAGTATTTCTTCACAGAGAGAGTGGTTGATCATTGGAACAAGCTTCCAGTGCAGGTGATCGAGGCAGACAGCGTGCCAGACTTTAAGAATAAATGGGATACCCATGTGGGATCCCTATGAGGGTCAAGATAAAGAAATTGGGTCATTAGGGCATAGACAGGGGGTGGGTAAGCAGAGTGGGCAGACTTGATGGACTGTAGCCCTTTTCTGCCGTCATCTTCTATGTTTCTATGCATTCCAGATGTGGTCTCACCATGGACCTGTAAAGTGGCATTACCACTTCAGGTTTCGGCTGACGAAGCTTCTCCGGATGTAACCCAGCATTTGTCTAGCCTTGGATGAAGCTTTCTCCACTTGATTGGCAGCCTTCATATCTTCACTAATGATTACTCCCAGATCCCGTTCTGTAACAGTTCTAGTTAAGGTCTCACCATTCAGAGTGTATGTTCTGCAAGGGTTTCCGTTACCAAGGTGCATAACTTTACACTTCTTGGCATTAAAGTTCAGCTGCCAAATAGTAGACCATTTCTCCAGTAAAAGTAGGTCCTGTGTCATACTGTTGGGTACAGTACCTCCGCCCACTACATTACATAATTTAGCGTCATCGGCAAATAATACAATTTTACCCTGAAGTCCCTGAGGTAGATCCCTTACGAAGATATTAAATATGATTGGACCCAGGACCGAGCCCTGCGGTACTCCACTGAACACCTTCGATGTTTCGGAGGGAGTGCCGTTTACCACCACCCTTTGAAGTCTGCCACTGAGCCAGTCTGTAACCCATGTAGTTAATGTTTCTCCTAGTCCCAGCTCCTGGCTGGTTAAATATAGGGTTACCATATGGCTCCAGAAAAAGGAGGATGGATTGAGACATCTTGGTTTTATTTCCATTGAAGGCAATGGAAGTAAAACTCAGATGTCTTAATCTGTCCTCCTTTTTCTGGAGCTGTATGGTAACCCTAGTTAAATAGCATTAATATTCAGTATAAGATGGCCACTGAATATTAATAATAATAATAATAATAATTTATTTCTTATATACCGCTATACCGTGAAGTTCGAAGCGGTTTACAATAAAGATACATTTGACAGTACATAGAGCGTAGAAGCTAGCCTGCACTGTTGCACAACTTAGCCGGCTATCCGTGTAATTCACAATGCGATATGGCTATGTTTAGCGGTCAACTGTGAATATTGACTTAGCTGGCTAAGTTTATAGTGGCCAAAAATAAACCAGATATTCAATGCCGGTCACCAGAAACAGCTCGACATTGAATTCCAGGCTCCGTGCCGACCGCGGGAGTCAGCCCGGCTAACTTCCACAGTCTGAATATCAGCCCCTTAATCTTAAAGCCTTTTGCTAAATGAACTGTTGACCTCTTCTCCTTCTGACCACATCATCAACCTTTGCAAAACTCTACACTTGAATTATCAGAATGCAATACTACTGCTCTTGGAGCCTACCTATGATAAACTAAATATGTGCTTTGGGACGTTACTCAGATCAGATGATAAATGCAGTGCTCTAGTTAGTAGAGACAGTAATTTCTTTTAAAATATGGATTTTAAAAAGAACAATAGTTCTATTTCTCTAATTTATCCAACTGTGATTCATGCTATGATACAGTTATTATTGTCAACAGTATTATAAGAATGAATAATGTATTGGCAAAGCACTTTATATTATCTAGGAAATAAGGCACTGAACCAGACAATAACCACAAATCTATTTTTATAAGGCCACATTTCCTTTTCTTTGGGATATTCGATATTGATGTAGTCATCACTCATTTACTCTGTAGTCATTTTGGTGTTTAATTTAAAGGCACTGTAATTTTTAATCCCATTCTTAGCTTATTCATTCTGTGTTTTGAGCACTGGGGGAAGAAAGGGACTGTGGGTAGTTATGGTAGAGGGGGGCTGGGGAAATTATACTGTGTGTGTGTGTGTTTTTTTTATTTTTTTTTTTTTAATCCTGGAATTGCTGTGAAGGAACAGCACAAGCAGTCCCAGATCTCTTGCCATGGTTTTGAGGTTTTGGAAAGGGACTGGGGGTGGGGGGAGAGTGAGACTAATGGTTGCTCTGTATCACTGGAAGCTGTAGCTTTTGTGGGTATGCTGATATCTATGTGGTTGTTTGGTGGTTCGATAAGAACAGAATTGTTTTTTTAAAAAAGGGATCCTTTTACAAAGCTGTGGTAAGTGCTAGCACGTGTTTACCACAGATTAGAAGGGTTTATGGTGGGACATGCAGAAAGCAGATTTAATGACAGATAAAATCTGATCATTCATGGATAAAAGAGAATCTACAACAATGCAGCGAAAAAAGCACAAAGAGCCTCAATGAACAGTTGACTCAACATGAGCTGTGCTTTGGTGTACAACACCTGCATTCGGAGTCGGCCAATCAGCAAAATACGATTTCCAAACATCGGGGATCTGAATCGGTCTTAAAGCCCGAGCACAGAGAACAATCTCTTAGTCCTGTGTTGCTTCAGCGTCCTTGACTGAGACACAATGTTTGATGTGGCTAAGTTTAACCTGAAAAGGCTGCATCAGGGGTCAACTTGTATATTCAGATGTTATCTTGATGGTGACAGAATGCTGTGATATGTCTATAAAAACATAAATGGCACAGTATAGGTGGTAGATATGTGGAATGATCTCCTGGCAGAGGTGGTGGAGTTGAGGATAACATGTGGGATCTCTTAGGGGGGGACAGAAGAGATGGTAGATGATTTGGATTGGCAGACGGAATATAGCCTTTACCTGCCATCATTTTCTCTGTTTAATATATGAGGGCAAATCAAAAGGTAAAGGCAAAATACATTTATCTGCTTTAATAATTTGTACTTCTTGAAAAAAACAAAACCCCAACCATAACAAACTTAATAATAAACTCAATCACATACCCCTTTCAACCCACCCTAAGACTTCTGGGAGTGATGATAGACAGAGGCTGTACCATGCAACCACAAATCAATAAAACAATACAGAAATCATTTGCGGTCATGCAAAACTTAAGGCAAATCTGAAAATTCTTTGACAGAAAACAATTCCAGCTCATGGTCCAATCCCTAGTCCTAGGACTTCTAGCCTACTGCAACATCCTCTACCTCCCCTGCCCCGCAGTCATGATAGAACAACTGCAAACAGAACAAAACACAGCCCTGAGACTGATCTATTTGCTGAAGAAATACGACCATATCACCGCTGCATACTTCGACTCACACTGGCTCCCAATACAAGCAAGAATACTATTCAAATTTTACTGTCTACTATTTAAAGCCATAAATGGATATAGCCCAGCTTATATGAACAACCTCCTTATCCGAAGAACCACAACCAGGCAAAGGAGGACCCAGACACCATTCATGCACCCCCCCCTAATCAGAGGCATCAAACTTAAAAAAATGTACGATGGCCTGCTGGCCACACAGGCAGCGAAACTAGACCCGCCAACTATCCAATCTACTGACCACGACACCAGACTATAAAACCTTCAGAAAATAAATAAAAACCCTGCTATTCATGAAATCCATCAAAACAAATTAATACTGCAGGACGCATCGAAGTAACCCGTTCAACTCTGTATCTCTTCTGGAAATGTCCAGATAATCTCTTATGTAATCCATCTTGAACCGCAAGGTAATGGCGGAATAAAAGTCACTAATGTAATGTAATGTAATAGAAGTAACTGTGAGCAATTTAACATATCACTTTTCCACATAGTCCCTGTGCAAGACGATACATTTGTCATGTCGTTCAACTAGTTTCTGCATTCCTGCAGCGAAGGAGTTTTTCGGCTGCTCCTGAAGCCAGTTGAGCATTTTTCCTTTTTCTTCATCATGCTTTGTCTTTTGCTCTCCGGGTTGCAGTGATGCACCCATGTCTCGTCACCAGTGACAATTCTCTCCAGAAAACTCGGATCTTCTTCATACCATCTCAGGAACTGGGCCGCAATCTCCACATGCCGTTGCTTGTGCAGATCATTAAGTTGTTTGAGAACCCATCATATGCAGACTTTACTGTATCCCAAGTCAACATGCATTATAGCAAATGCAGAGCCATAGCTGATATCCAAATCTGCAGTCAACTGAGACACCATTATCCGTCAGTCTTCTCTAAACAAGGCATCCGCCCTGTCCATGTGCTCTTGTGTGCGCAATGTTGATGGGTGACCAGAATGACCTTTGTCAGATACATCTGTTCTTCCTGCTATAAACCTTTTTACCCACTTATAAACCTTTTTACCCACTTATAAACCTTGTATTGATTCAAGGTGCTATGGCCATACTGAGTTAATATCCGATGATGAATTTCCACAGGTTTCACTCCCTCTGTCCAAAGAAAATGCACTACTGCATGTTCTTCGATGATGCAATCTTACAATGGAGTGTCCATGTTTCTAACCTCGTGGCTACCACACGACTAAAGGCCAAGTGCTGTACTGCGCATGGATGAACTATTCAACAGGCAATGTATGAGTACATATGTTGCATTTCACTAGTTCTGTTCCAGTTATTACATAATTTAACAATTGTCTTTAATTTTTGATTCGCCCTCGTACATACAGCTATATGTCTGCCACTACATCTGTTTCTCAAATCCACACAGCAATAGCTTGAAAGAACCCAAAGCTCTCACAATGCAATTATTAGATGCCACTAAGTTTTCATATCACGTGAAGAATACTCCATGGTCTGATCATAGTTTGATTTAAGGTCATATGCAATTTTTGAAGTTAAAATTGCGTGTTCAAAGCAAAGTGGTAAAAACTGTGCGTGAAATATATGAGATTGAAGCCTTAACAAGACAATGACTTCCTATATTAGATCAAATCGAAAATCATGATGTAAATGCTGCTGTAGAATTATGGACTACTTCTTTAAGTAACACTCCATTTAATTGCACCAAAGAAAAATATCATTGTGAATAGAACACGGAAAGTACCTTGGTTTACAGATGGGTTACATAGAGAGAAAGTGAGAGTTTGGGCTTGTGAGAGAAAATGGAGAAAATCACCAAATAGTACTACTTTAGAAGTGTATGAGAGGGAGTTGAAATTGTATCATATAGCAACACTCAAAGCGAAGACAAATCATTTTAATAACAGGACAGAATCTGTAACTACGGTAATTGTTTAAAAGAATCAGTGGTTACAGAATTACAGAGTCAAAGTCAGTAATATATGATTGGACATCTCCACAACAATTTGCTGATGGATTTCAACTAAAGGTCACACATATTATAGAGGAATTAGCTTCAATATCTCTTTGTTGATCCAGTTGAGAATCAAGAGTTTTGGACTTCTTATGAACCTGTCGATATTAATCAGACAATAGAGGGTATATGTTCATTAAATAATTCTACAAATAGTTTAAATATTTGTTCAGCATCTGTGATGGAAAGTCTAGTACTTGACATTGCTCCAAGAATTGCTGTTATTGCTAATAAATCATTCACAAAGGAAATGATCCCTGTTGTTTTGAAATGTGCTGTGGTGAGGCCACTTTTAAAAAACTCAAGCTCTAGACACAATTCTAGATAGGATACCTATAGTACTTGTATAAATAAACTGAGCACTAGGTATGGACCTTAAATTTACTGGTTGGTTTAGAAACTGGATGAGTGTGCTGCAGGGATTGGTCCTTGGTCTGGTTCTTTTTTTATTATTTTATTTTTATAGTACATTAAATCAAATAAACATTTGAATAGCAACAGGATTATATTCAGAAAAATTTAGAAATTCAAATAAGAACTTCATCATCCTATTAAGAAAAAACATATTCATATCACCAACTATATAATCTATTAAGAACCATATGCTGTATAGGTAGGTCCAAGGGTTCACTTTAAATGTGCCTGCCTAACATTCAAGATCCTGCATGGCATTCTTCCTCCCCCAATTCCACTATCTTGGAATTCTTCAAGACCTGACACTACCAGATCCACCCAAAAACTTAAACTATCTTTCCCCTCATTAAAAGGCGTCATCTATGCAGGAAAATTAGGGAAATTTCTTTTCTTCAAAATCACTTTGGAATAACCTTCCTGCCCTGCTGCAGAATCTGGGATCCTTCCAATTATTCCAAAAGCATCTATTTTCAAAAATGTAAATCTCGCTACCCTCTTTATAATCACTAATTCTTATTATGTTTTTACTTCCTTATATTAAAGTTCCTGTAAACCGTTCCGAGCTCTATCTTTATGGAGAGGATGTGGTATATAAACTTAAGATTTAGTTTAGTTTAGGAAAATTTAAAAAAGGAAAATTTCTTATAGGTAATTATACCTGAACTATCCCCTTCCCAATATTAAGCACTATATCACTTATAATCATCACAACTTCAAAAACATCTTCAAATAATTCAACTGGAATTCAAACTTGTAATGGTTCAAAGAAAACATATTTTGGGGATTGATACTCTATATTACCTCACATTTACAAGGAAATCTGATTATAATTTCCATACCGAGAGATGTAGCCTCTTGGGATGCAGCAGGTCTGGTTCTTTTCAACACTTTTAAGAGCTATTAATGGAAAGGTTGTCATGTAAGGTTTGCCACTTTGTGGGTGATACCAACATCTGCAATAGGTTAGATACTCTGGAAGGTTTGGATAACAAGGGAGCAATTTAGTATAGGCTGAGAGTGAAATACTTATGTACTAAAAAAAAAAGAACAGGACTTGAGTGTGATCATGTTTGATAATCTTATAGTGGTCTAACAGGTAGAAAAGATGATAGCAAAAGCCAGAAGAATGTTTGGTGCATAGGGAGAGGGAAGATTTGATAGTGCCCTATAGAAGTCTGTAGTGAGGACTGTGCTTAATTCTGGAGACTGCTCTTTCAAAAGCATATAAAGCAAATGAAATTAGTCCAGTGGCTATTGAAATGGCCAGTTGCCTTCATTATAAAGCACAGTGGACATACTTAAAGTTTCAATATTTATTTATTAGAATTTACTGCCTTTTTGAAGGAATTCACTCAAAGAGGTGTACAGCAAAAATAAGTCAAACATAAGCAATAGACAATTCCAGTAGTAAAAAATATTCAAACTACAATGCAAAATATGAGATAGTACATTACATTACAGTGTCAACACAATAAGACATTTTAATAGACAGCATAAGATATACCAAAGATGGAACATATAGATAGATAAGAAAGACTAACAGGAGATAGAAAATAAGGGGAATAATTTAAAGAAAGTTGCACATGAGGTCAGAAAGGTTTTAGAAAATTATCTTAGCCAGGGTAAGAGTGGATAAATACGTATGTGCAGCTAGTGTCAATCCTTGTGTGTGTGTATATGTGTGTGTGTATAGTTACTTCTTCCATTAAAGGACTGGTTGAAGAACCAAGCTTTCACCTGCTTCCTGAAGTAGAGAAGGTATTATGTAAAAAAGTTACTGAAAAGGCACCTATTCTGTAACATGAAATATGGGCATTAAGGCATTTGTGATGGTATAAGCGTTGGTCGCTTATTTTGTTTGTGTTTTTTATATGTATTTTATGTATATTTTTATTGTGCATGTTTAGAATGTGAGCTGCCTTGTGAAAAGCAGGTTATAATTAAAATAAAACAAAACAAAGCTATGTTCCCTCTAAGCTGAACATGTGTCGCTCACAGGTTCTACATGGTCACTTACAAAAATATTTTCAAATTTGGAAAATTGTTAGTTTTTAGAACTTGTTGCTTTTACAAGAAAATATTTGCATGCACCCAGCCAGTCCTTAGAGCAATGGTTCCCAACCCTATCCTGGAGGACCACCAGCCAATCAGGTTTATGGGATAGCCCTAATAAATATGCATGAGAGAGATTTGCAAATAATGGAGGTGACTGGCATGCAAATCTGCCCCATGCATATTCATTAGGGTTATCCTGAAAATCTGACTGGCTGGTGGTCCTTCAAGACAGGGTTGAGAACCACTGCCTTAGAGGGAGTATTGGTGTTAAATGAAGCTTATCATGGAATGCATTCCAGAGAGGAGAGGGTATAGTTAAGAATATTCTTTGAGAGGACCTTAGTGACCTTTGAGGTAAGAGTAAGAAATGCAAGGTTATGCATTTAGGTTGCAAAAAACCTGAGTACAGTTTAGGGGGTGAAGGGTGAAGAACTTATGTGCATGACAGAAGAACGGGACTTGGGTGTAATTGTATGTGATGATCTTAAGGTGGCCAAACAGGTTGAAAAGGTGACGGCGAAAGCTAGAAAGATGCTAGAGAGGAAAGGGAGAGGCATGGCCAGTAGGAAAAAGGAGGTATTGATGCCCCTATATAAGACTCTGGTGAGATCTCATTTAGAATATTGTGTGCAATTCTGGAGACTGCATCTTCAAAAAGATATAAAAAGAATGGAGCCAGTCCAGAGGAAGGATACTAAAATGGTGCGTGGTCTTCGTCATAAGGCATATGGGGACAGACTTAAAGATCTCAATCTGTATACCTTGGAGGAAAGGTGAGAGAGGGGAGATATGATAGAGATGTTTAAATCAAAAATTGGTTTAATTGTCACTAAGTTAGTGTTCTTGAGAGAGGTTTAAATACCTACGTGGCATAAATGCGCATAAGTCGAGTCTCTTTCATTTAAAAGGAAGCTCTGGAATGAGAGGGAATAGGATGAAGTTAAGAGGTGAAAGGCTCAGGAATAATCTAAGGAAATACTTTTTTACAGAAAATGTGGTAGATGCATGGAACAGTCTCCCAGACTTGGTGGTGGAGACAGAGACTGTGTCTGATTTCAAGAAAGCCCGGGATAGGTATGTGGAATCTCTTAGAGAGAGGAAGAGATAAAGGTTACTGCAGATGAGCAGACTGGATGGGCCATTTGGCCTTTATCTGTCATCATGTTTCTATGTGTTTATAAGATCCTATTCTTCAAGTACTCTGGGCCATTTCCCATGAGGCCTTTACTTTTGAAGAAAGGTGGGAAAGGGGAGACACAATAAAGACATTTAAATACTTATATGGAAGTGGTTCTTAAACCTATCTTGGGGGATTGCCAGCCAGTTGGGTTTTCAAGATATCCATAATGAATATACTTGAGGCAGACTTATCACTTCTATTATATTATTAATATTAGGGATTATAGAACTTAGTAGTTGATATAGATGAGTAAACAGGATAGGCTGTATCATATTTTTTTGTCATCACTTTCTATGTTTCTGTCAGCTCTAATGGTAGTAAATTGAGACTACTGCTAGGGGGAAGGGTGCCATTTTGGATAATGATGCTGACTTGGGCAGCAGCAGATGCTTACTGCTTCCACTGGAGACTCTCTGAATTACCACTGAAGATCCCTGGGTATGTCCCAGAGAGGTCAGGGTTGGAGGAGGGTAGGTTCCAAGGAGTGGGGTTTTTCAATTAGGAATGAGTTTCTCTGTTGGGAAGATGGGTTTTGTGTCAGGGGTGGGATTGGAGTGTTTGGGGAGGTCAGTATTGTGATGGAGTAGCCTGATTGGGAGGAGGGTTGTCAGGATTGTGATCAGGGAGGATAGATGTTGGGGGAAAGGCAAAGGGGACCCACAGTCCTCTGCCATTTTGTTGGTGGCTGCACTACCAGGCTGGAGGCTATCAGCAGTCATGAACATTGTTTTGGTTAATTTTATGTTCAGTTAGGACTTTTTGGCCAATTTTCAGACTTTTTTGATTTGTTTCAAACTTTTTCTGGTTCAAAATCATTTAAATATAGCTAAAATCTAGTTTTCACTGGGAAATCAATATACAGTAATTTATATTAATTCATGGGATAATGCACATTTAATCAAATTTGCCTTTGTATGTAAAAGAAACAAACCAAATCAACACTAATGACAATCTAGAAAAATAAGAGCTCCTTTTACAAAGCTACACTAACGATTCTGGTGCAGCAAATGCGATGAAGCCCAAAGGAATTGAATGGGCTTCGTGGCATTTGCCTCACAGGAATCGCTAGCGTGGGTTTGTAAAGGGAACCCTAAATGAGTAACTTTTGCCTTTTGTCACAAGATATAAATTTTAGAAAAGCTGACACCGTGGAATAGGAACCCTCTGTAACTGGCAGCTCTATGCTGCTTCAATTCTGAAAACGACAGTATACACCTGCTAAACTTGATCCAGACACTGGTTTATAAAAGATAACAACTAAAGAACGTTGTCTTCAGGGTGGCAGTACTACTACTTATAGGGAATTCAGGAAACGCCTAAAAGCATACCTGTTCCTGAAGTACTTAGGTAACTGACCTATACAATCTTAGTCTTCAACAAATGATCTTTAGAACTGTTATTCACTAACTCTGAACTTTGTTTATTCCACTCGATCTGTAATACCTTTTAATCATTGTAAACCGCATAGAACTTCACGGTCCTGCGGTATATAAACTGTTATTATTATTATTACTATTATTATTATTACAAAGGGCCATTGAAAAGTTCTCAGCCCAGCCAACAAAGTCGGGGCAGTCTCCATCGAAGGCTATATGCTTAGTCAAGCGATTTTCCATTTTTTTCATCCCATATTTTTCCGACGGAATGAAAAAAGTGGAAAATCACTAGACTTTAGTGTATAGCCCTTAATGGAAACTGCCCCGATTTTGTTGGTTGGGCTGAGAACTTCTCAGCAGTCCCTCATATGTGAAGAGGATACCAAGTCCATCAATGTATTGTACCAAATTAATCCCTGATTAGTGGACATACTAGTAGTCCAATTTCTTTTTTCCAGGAAAACATCTTGAAGATGAAGAAAGAAGTGGGTATTCTGCAGAAGAAACAGAGAAGGAATGGCTTTACCCTACTAAAAGTACCATCTAGATTGTCATAAATATTGATTTTGTTTGTTTCTGTTACATACAAATGCAAATTTGATTAAATGTGCATTTCCCCGTGATTTAATATAAATAAAATTGATTTCCATGTGAAAACTAGATTTTAGATGTATTAAAATGATTTACAACCAGAAAATGTTTGAAACAGATTAAAAGGTGCTTTTCACCTGGTCAGAAACCTCTCTTTGTAGCAACGGAAACAGGAAGTTCCACCTTCTCTGACAGAAATTCCTTTTTCTTGACGCTACAGAGATAGATTTCCAGCCAGGTGAAAAGCTGCCTGTTTTCACTACAGCAATTGAGTTCAGGGCCTTGAGAGAAGAAGGAGCAGCAGAGGTTAGCAGGCTGCTGGAATACCTGGAGATGTAAGAGGAGGTGTTGAGAGAAAAATATGTGGACCAGGAAGGAGTAGAGTTACCATATGGCTCCAGAAAAAGGAGGACAAATTGAGACATCTGGGTTTTACTTCTACTGAAAGCAATGGAAGTAAGGAGGACAGACAGAGACATCTGGGTTTTAATTTCATTGAAAGCAATGGAAGTAAAACCCATATGTCTTAATCCATTCTCCTTTTTCTGGAGCATATGGTAACTCTGTGTCAAATATATCCTAAGGGGAAGGAAGAGAGGCAGAGAATGGGTTCCCATGGAGGAGAGGAGAGGTGAGGCAAGGCAAGTCAAGGGGTGTTCTCCGGAGACAGTAAACTGTACAACATCATTTAAATTATGAACAGAAGCAAATATATTGTCTGAGTTCCTCTTTTCCTGATAAATATAGACTCTACAGTGGTGGTTATCAAACCCAGCCCTCAGGAATTAACAATCAAGCCTAGTTTTCAGACTACGTTCATTTTGAGTAGCCCTGTGATTAAAGCAGCAGGCTGAGAACCTGATGCTCCCTGTGACCTTGCGCAAGTCACTCTTCATTGGTTCTGGTACCAATTTATGGGTCAATATTCAGAAGAGCTTATTTGTGGAGCAGCAGCTACAGGGATAAGTGTCATTATCTGGATTGACTGCATCAGCACTATGCAGATAGTTCCAGGCAGGAGCGTGGGCAGAGTCAAGGTAGTCCCAGAAATTATCCAGACAGTGGCAATGTTCAGTCTGTTATCCGGATAAATTATCCAACATAATTCTGATATAAGCGTGCTTTGAAAAGAAGAGAGTCCTTTTGGATTTTTCATTTGAATTCATTACATCCTATTGGCCTGAATGAAAGAATTGATTGGAGTCCTTTCTATTGATGAATTCATTGGTTTTTTTTAAATTTAATTTCATTCTGTATAAGAAAATTTAAAGGATTTCCTTTTAACAATTTCATTCTATCAATTAGAATTGATATGCTGCAGAGAATATTGCATTTGATTTGGATGTTTGAACTGATGGCATGGCAATGTATGAATGGTTAAAAATTTGTTGGTGTCTGAAATCAACATTTTCATGAATGAGTTTCATCCTTCAAGTAATGTTCCATTGCAGCTTTTGGACTGGTTCTCTAAATTTATTTTGTACCATTCTTATTCAGTGAACTTTGAAGGTTTCTGGATCCTCTCTACAGATTGAGTTTTCTGCTAAGGTTTTGGGAGTCCTCCTTGACTCCTCTCTCTCTTTTAAGGATCAAATTAACTCTGTGGTCAAGAAATGTTTCTTTAACCTGCGTTTATTAAGGAAGGTTAGACGTGTCTTTCATCACCGACATTTTTCCATATTAGTTCAGTCAATTATATTATCTCGTCTCGATTATTGCCATGTTAACTTGTCTTTATAGATTGCAACTGATACAAAATACTGCTGCGAAATTGATCTTTGGGAAACGTAAATTTGATCATGTGACTCCATTGCTACACAGTCTCCATTGGCTTCCAGTTTATTTTAGAGTTCAATTCAAATGTGCTTGTGTTGTCTTTAAAATCCTATATGGTATCTTTACTCCTCTCCTTCCTTTATCTTAGAACATTTACAGATTCTCCTTTGCAAGAGGTAATCAACAATTTAAATTATCTCTTCCTTCCAAGAAAAGGATTAAAGGAGTGAAGAGTTTTAGTCAATCCCTGATTTTTAAGTTCTCTCAACTTTGGAATGATCTTCCATTTCTTTTAAGGAGTTCTGGCTCATTTCAATTTTTTCGTAAATCTTTAAAAACCACTTTATTTGCTAAACACTTTGAAAATTAATCTTCTGAAACTTAGTCTTATTCTTTATGGTTTTTATTTGTTAAGTTAACTATTGTAAACTGAATTGAGCTTTCTTGGAATGATGTCTCGGTACATAAAGCCAAGCCTTAGATTAGATTAGCTTTTGAGTAGCACTGTTAAGCTTATTTGATTTAAATGATTAATCTGATGTCATATTCGTCACATTTAATTTTTATGTTTGAAGGTTTTCAGCACTTGACCACTGACGAAGCCTCAGCAATTTGGTGAAACAGAGGCCCCGTAGGGCTGGTGGCAATTTAAGAAGGCGATTTCCACAAATGCAGACAAGGGCTTTTTCAAAATTTAAATGATGGTGCTTTTCTATGAGCTACAAATTTTTGTCTGACCAATGATTGAGACGTGACCTGTTCAAGTCAAGAACTTTACAACAGCGGTTTTGACATTTAAGGTTATAACTGCTAAGGTTCCCTTAGCTTCTTTATTTTTCTTTTTTCTTCTCCCCCCATTCCTATTGTATTTACCTTATCTGTTTCTTTCCTCATAAAAATTGCATTTCTCCCTTTATTGACCTTTTGTACCGGTTTATTAATTTCCTTCTGTTATCAGTAGATGTCTAACTTGTTTTTAACTGTACCATTATTGGATTGTAACTCGCTTAGTAAACCAAGATAAGCGATTTTATCAAATTTTATTAAACTTGAAACTTGTCTCTGAGGTCTTTTCTCCATTTATTATACAGTACATGTTTCTGTTTGTATGTGCCTTTTGAAATTGTGACACCTGAAGTAGCGTTTTCTTGCTGGTGTTAGAAACCATACAGGGCCCCATTACAATGTGCGCTAACATGTCCGTCAACCTACACACCTACCTCCAATTCTAAATATGGTACCATAAGTTCTGTGCACAGCTCATTTAACAAGCCAGTCGGTGCAGATAGTAGGCAATTAACACCTAATAATTAATGCTAATTGGCACTAATTAGGAATTACGTGCACAGCATGGTAGGTGCTTTTATAAAGTGGTGTGCATAAATTCTAGTGCGTGAATCTGAAAAGGAGCATCGCCAGGGGAGGAGCACGGGCGTTCCTACAAATTAGAACATGCCCGATCCACGCACAGCTTAGGCACAGGCTTTAGGTTTCATTTTCCTTGGCCTAAATGGGGGCACCTAATTGTTATGCCATGTATGCTAAATGCCGTGCTGATTGGCGTTGATTTTTTTTTTTGTCTTCATATATAGAATCTGGCCCTATTCTATAAAGGGTGTGTCATCCTGCATACTCTTTATAGAATTCATATCTACATTTGGCTGTGTCCATTTGAGTGCACCCAGTGATGCTGTGTGGCCTTTACAGAATTTCCTTCATAATGGGTATCTAAATGTTAGCACCTATGTAATAGAATTTCCCCTCCCCCTCAACAAATGTACATATAAGCAAACTGTATTGCAGGCTTTTTTTGAACTTTTTGTCCTGTTTCACCCTAAACTTACTACGCTTATCCCTTAAGGGAATTGAAACGGATGGAAAGAGAGCCAGAAAGCTCTTATCAAATAGTACGGCCTTTTTTTCATAACTTGTTTCTCTGCAGTGGTTAAATAATGTAGTTCCCTGTAGCACTGAACCTTTGGCATCAGGTGGCATTTTCAGCGCTTCAATTTATTTTAATAGACATTTGTTCATGATGATCTATCTGTTTTCTTGTGCTGCTTATAAAGGAATAGACCAGTCGCAACATGATGAAACATCAGACATAGCAATAATGCCATTAATTCACAACCCATCCAGCCCAGAAGAAGAATTGTATAAATTATGGAAGAGTGCTTTCTTTGCTTCTTTCCAAAGACCTTGGAAAAAAAAAAAATTAAGATTGATAAAACTTTAAGACTTTCATTTATCTGATTTTCTGTTTCGGGTAGAGTTTTGCAGTAGTTCAGGTGTAATCTCAGCCTTCTGTTGCCACAGGAAGCACCATCTGCTAAGGCGCTCTGTAAGCAAAAGAATGTCTCTCTAGAGAGAGTTTAGAATTCAGTTCACAAAGAAAAATGGCAGGGACTTGAAAACAAAAGGAGACAAGCGAAGCCGTAAAGAATGGGCTGTGCTCTAAAGATTAGATATGTTTTATTTCAGCTCAAAATGCAGACGTGCCAAAACCAGTCTGGCCGAGAGCTCCAATGTACAGTGTTGTCCTCATTTAACTCTGCTGCGACATAGTTTGAAATGCATTTCACTTTTGTATCAGTTACAAGTAACAAAATACTTGGTAACATAAGGACCTCTTCACCCACTCAGTCTGCTTAGTTGTCCTTACGTGCTCTGTCACGGAAGACTTCTACTCTCTTTCCTGTTATTTCCCTCTTTCACCCTTGCCTTCCCCCCCCATCCATACTGTATTTGTCCCAGGTGTGCTTGAATTCTATACTCGTTGAAAATGCCTAAGTAGGTTGATGTGGTTGGCTGATTTGGTCTTTTCCGGCATGTAGTTTCCAACAATGTGGGAAATGCACACCTGTGCACAAAGTTTAAAACTGATATTTGAGCCTCATTTCTGAAAAATTCAGAGCTGCAATAAAGCATCTATACCAGTGTTTCTCAACTCGGTCCTGGAGAACCCCCTTGCTAGTCAGGTTTTCAGGATATCCACATTGAATTTGCATAAACTTGATTTGCATACACTGTCTCTGTTATATGGAAATTTTTTTCATGCATATTCATTGTGGATATCTTGAAAACCTAACTGACAAGGGGGTTCTCCAGGACCGAGTTGAGAAACACTGATCTATATAATACAACAATACAATACAATATAGTGTCTTATATACCGCAATTCTCTACAAGGAATCTATGTGGTTTACAATAAGCCCAATCTTGAGGTTGTTAGAGGAAAGAGGTGAAGGGTAGGAGGTTGGCTATAGAGAGAAGAGATATGTCTTAAATTTCTTCCTCGAACAGAGGAGATTGAGAGGGGACATGATCGAAACATTCAAGGTACTGAAGGGAATAGACGTAGTAGATAAGGACAGGTTGTTCACCCTCTCCAAGGTAGGGAGAACGAGAGGGCACTCTCTAAAATTGAAAGGGGATAGATTCCGTACAAATGTACGGAAGTTCTTCTTCACCCAGAGAGTGGTAGAAAACTGGAATGTTCTCCCGGAGTCTGTCATAGAGGAAAACACCCTCCAGGGTTTCAAAACAAAGTTAGACAAGTTCCTGCTGAACCGGAACGTACTCAGGTAGGGCTAGTCTCAGGACGCCAGTCTTTGACTAGAGGGCCGCTGCGTGAGCGGACTGCTGGACATGATGGACCACTGCTCTGACCCAGCAGTGGCAATTCTTATGTTCTTAAGTCAAGGTAAGTGGTGGGTTGTCATAGATATGTTGGTAGTTTGCTCCAGATAAGAGGTCCTTGGTATTCAAAGGCAGCCTCAAACATCTATCAGTGCTCATATGCTGCAAGACAGAGGGGGCCTATACAATGTAGGTTAGCAAATGTACTAAAACAATTTAGTACAAATTTTATAAAGCATTTTCTGCATAACAGAACATGTATGCGTGGGAAATGCCTACTTTTATACAATCTATGGATAGACATTCCCGGGGGCATGGGGCCCTTTTAGTAAAGTGCAGTACCATTTTTCACTTTTGCGCTTTAACAGCAAACATTACACATAATAAATGCAAAGGCTATGCACTGACTTTTAGCGGCATGCCAGACATATTCTTTACCACATGTTAGTTTATTTACAATTAGCGTGAATATGTTTAGCAGCTCCTCTTGAGGAGGTGGTTAGTACATTCAAGCTAGTTGCAGAAGTGACAGTATACAGCAGTGGTCTCAAACACACGGCCCAGGGGCCACATGCGGCCCACCAGGTACTATTTTGAGGCCCTCGGTATGTTTATCATAATCACAAAAGTAAAACAGTTTCTTGATCATATGTCTCTTTAGCTATACAAAATCAAACTGAAGGAAAAACGAAAAGAATACTACTCCAAACTCATTGGTACCGAAAAACCAGACACAAAAAAACTTTTCAACCTCGTAAGAAATCTCACTGATACCAAACCTTTCCTAGCCACCCAAGGAAACCAGTCCCCAACAGCTCACCAATTAGAGGATCACTTCAAACATAAAATCATCACAATCAGATCCACATTCAATAACTCACGAAACAACATAGAAAAGATACTAATAAATCCCACAATAGACAAAGCCATCTCAGCAGATATGATCTGGACCAACTTCCCAACAATACAATGGTCAGACCTGGATTGACTTTACAAAAAAATACAGCAAATCTTCATGCGATTTGAACAACTGTCCTCCTTACCTACTAGCTACAGCATCCACAAAATTCAAAGCTAATCTCACGCTATGGTTGCAAACTACTCTCAGTGAAGGTCAGTTCCCACCAGAACTTGGCGAAATTATAATTACTCCTATACTGAAAGATCTCAAAGATCCAATAGACAACCCAACAAATTATAGACCAATCGCTTCTATCTCACTATACGTCAAACTAATAGAAGGTCTTGTAGCACAATACCTCTCCAATTACCTAGAAGACCACCACATTCTGCACCCATCTCAATCTGGATTCAGAACTAATCACAGCACAGAAACACTACTGGTATCCTTACTAGATATAGCCCGACAATACCTCAGCAAAGGAAACAAGCTGCTAATCATCCAACTCGATCTTTCAGCAGCATTCGACCTAGTAGACCACCCCATACTACTCCAGATACTAGACGCCATAGGAATCTCAGGTAGAGTTCATAACTGGTTTCAAGGTTTCCTTAAAACAAGATCATACAGAGTTAAATCAAAAGATCTTATAGCCAACTCATGGTCTAACCCCTGCAGAGTACCACAAGGATCACCACTATCGCCCATACTATTCAACCATAGCTTCCCTAGGCACAACTCTAGACGCCCTAAATATAACCTCATTCAGCTACATGGACGACATAACCATCTTCCTCCCCTTCGACATCCAAGACCCCATCTCCACAGAATGCCTGAAAACAACACTGGTAACAGTAGAAAACTGGATGACTACCCATAAGTTGAAGCTAAACTCGGATAAAACTAAATTCCTACTACTAGAGAAGGAAAAAATACCATCCTTTACAGAACTGGAAGTAAACGCAATCAAGTACCCAATACAGAGCACCCTCAAAATTCTGGGAATACAACTAGACAGATGCTGCACAATGCAGACACAAATCCACAAAATCATCCAAAAAGCTTTCTTCACCATGCGAAACTTAAGAAAAATAAGAAAATTCTTTAACAAAGATCAATACAGAATCATTGTCCAATCCCTTGTACTTAGTATTGTAGACTACTGCAACAGCCTCTACCTACCATGCCCAAACAACATGATAAAACAACTACAGACCGTTCAGAACACAGCCCTCAGACTCATCTACTCACTTAGCAAATTTGACCACATCACCAATGCATACTCAGACTCTCATTGGCTACCGATAAAAGCAAGAACCCAATTCAAATTCTATTTAAAGTAACCCATGGAGCTGCACCAAGTTACCTAAACAACCGCCTATACAGCAACCTTACACACAGAATAAGGAAAACTCAAAGCCTATTCACCTACCCACCTCTCAATGGTACTCAACGCAAGAAACTTTATGACAACCTTCTGGCGACACAGGCAGCGAAAATTGAACCTACCGTCTCCAAACTGCTGACCAAAACAACAGACATTAAAGTATTCCGAAAAGAAATCAAAACTCTTCTATTCAAAAAACACCTCCCATCATTCTAACCTTCATCCTACTCGCACTTGCATATTCCTTCATGAATACCACCCCTAAAGTATCTCCTAGCCAATTCTTCAAACCATATCCCCAAACTATATTCAGAAACCTAAACAAGCAACCTCCATCTGTAACCAGAATATTTCTTCCCTCAATGTTATGTAATAATCTTCTATAACCTGAATGTATTGTTATTCTTACCTGATATGTAAACTTGATATGTACTTGATATGTAAACTTCCTGGAAATGTCCAGATTTCTTCTAATTTTGTAATCCGCTTAGAACCGCAAGGCACAGGCGGAATAGAAATCACTAATGTAATGTAATGTAATATAAATTACAATATTATTAAGACTTAGCTAAAAAGAAAGATTTATAAACTATAAAGAGTTTTATCTCATGCAAAATTGTCATTTCTTTAATCAGACATTAACTATTTTTTCTGAGACTCTCCAAGTACCTACAAATCCAAAATGCGGCCCTGCAAAGGGTTTGAGTTTGAGACCACTGGTGTACAGTAAGTACCGTACAATTTGAAGTCTATGCCCATTCTCCCATAACCCACCCAGGCCTAGATGTACCAAGAGATCTATCAGAACTATGGATATGCACCGATCCAATTTTTTGGCCGATTCAGAAAGAGCAATTGATGCACTGAAAAGTCTGCATACAAATGATTCAAGTGGATGTTCGTTGTAATCCCTGACTCTGCCTTTCGATGATTGTTGTGAGAGCAACTCTCACACATGCGCAAAGCCGGCAGGGGAAGCCCCAAAAAACAGCATCCTGCCACTCAACTGTTGGGGGTAGGAAACCTTTTTTTTTTTTAAATGGGCACAAGTGCTGTGCATGTTACACTTAGAACCTAACGGATGCAGCGGTATATAAGAAATAAATTACATTACATTACATGTACAATATCTGTCCCATTAAAAGAAAGAAAAATGCCCCCCTCCTACCAATGATGACTCTCCCCGAGAGATCTTTTGAGCCAAAAGTTATGTCGCTGAAGGTCTGGATTATATAAATTTATGAAGAGGTATACAATGAGTGCACTTTAGATACATACATAGAGACATATATTAATGATTTTAATATAAAAAGAATATATACAAAAGGTTTATATACAGGACAACCTAAATATGAGGTGTCATGGTAAATTGAACATACCTTAGTTGTAATTGAAAAGTTCTTTGTGATTATGTGACTTATAATAAACCTCTCATCTGGATGTCAAAGATACATTGATAACTAAAAAAAAAGAAGAAAAGTAAAAAAGGAGACAAAGGGGAAAGAAAACATAAATGAAAGAAAAATATAACAAGTAAGTGAAAAAAGAGAGAAGAAAAAGAAAGGAGAGGGAGGGGAAGGGAGGAGGAGAAGGGGATCTTAATTCATTCTCTCATAATATCTAAAATAGACTACTGTAATTCATTATATAAAGGTTTATACCAAAAGGACATTAGATGCCTTCAACTTGTACAAAACACAGCAATAAAAATTATCACTAACTCGAAAAAATCTGATCACGTTACTCCTCTGTTGAAGAATGCTCACTGGCTTCCCATTCATCATCGGATCATTTATAAAATCGCCCTCCTTACTTTTAAGACCCAACAGACTAATGCACCAGCATTTATTGACAGACTTCTTATTCCATATGATCCCCCTAGAATCTTTAAGATCCTCATCACAATTTACCCTTAATGTTCCAGCTCTAAAAATAATCGGCATGCGTCGCTCATACATTTTTTTCTGTAACAGCACCCTCTATTTGAAACTCACTACCATTACATCTAAGAGTAGAACAAAATTTGGTTAAATTTAAAAGCAGCTTAAAATGCTTCCTTTTTAAAGATGCATATGATTAATGTATCCTATCCAATCTTGATGTATCCTATACAATCTTAATACATTCTTATTTTTTATCAATTTTAAAACTCTTCCCAATCCTTTTCCCTTTGTTTCTTTCCTCTGGTTTTTTGGGTTGTTTTTTTTAAGAACTGTAATTTTTCCCACTCTTCCCTTTTTGTTCTATTCCTTCCCCCCTTAGTATGTCTGTTTCTGTATTGTTTTTGTTCATTATTTATTTTTGATTTTAATTGTACAATGCTTTGAAATGTAATGTAAAGCATTTTATCAAATTTTTAATAAACTATAACTATAAACTATATAAGAGGGAGGGGAAAGAGAGGAAACAGAGGGGAAGGAGAGGAAACAGAGGGGAAGGGACAGGGAGGAAGGGGGAAAGAAATGACAAAAGAGGAAATGAAAAAAAGGGGGGAAAGGAAGGAAGGGGAGGGGGAAAGGAGGGGTAAAAGGGAAAGGGAGGGGTAAAAGAGGAAGGTGAAGAGGAATCTCATGAGTTCAACCATATACCAGTAAAAATGAAAAACTGTGGATCAACTACAGCAGGGATCTCAAAGTCCCTCCTTGAGGGCCGCAATCCAGTCGGGATTTCAGGATTTCCCCAATGAATATGCATTGAAAGCAGTGCATGCACATAGATCTCATACATATTCATTGGGGAAATCCTGAAAACCTGACTGGATTGCGGCCCTCAAGGAGGGACTTTGAGACCCCTGAACTACAGCAACCTTGTTCAGGCTAGACGTGTAGATGCATGCGATCAGATTCACTCAGGAACAATATGATGGGGTACTGAAAAGTTCTCAGCCCAACCAACCAGCTTCCCAGATTTTGAATATTATTTTGCCACTGTAGCTGAAAACATTGTTATCTTATTTTGTTAAGTGCCAGTTTTCAGAAACAAAAATTCCATCCTGGAATCCCAGACCAGATATATTCCATGTATTAAAAAAGGAGGAAGGAAAACCAAATGGCAGCCAACGTGGTTGACAAGTGAGGTGAAGGAAGCTATTAGAGCTAAAAGAAAATCTTTCAGAAAGCGGAAGAAGGATTCAACTGAAAATAATAAGAAACAGCATAAGGAATGGCAAATTAAATGTAAGGTACTGATAAGAAAGGCAGAGACCTTGAAAATAAAATTGCGCTGGAAAAAATAACACATAGAGGGGCATTTTCGATAGAATGTCTACAAGGGGCTGCTGAAAAGTTTCAGCCTAAGCAACAAAGGCCCAGATGCACTAAACTCACCGTGCATTTGATGATCATCGCTAAACCAGTTTGAATAGGTTTAGGGGTCCTTTTACAAAGACGCGATAGCAGTTTAACGTGCGGAATACCGCGTGTTAAACCACCTGCCGCGCTAGTACTTAACGCCTCCATTGATAAGGCATTAGGATTTTAGGCTGCCGCGGGAGTTAGCGCGTGATGAAATGTCCAATGCGCTAACCCCCATAGCACACCTTGATAAAAGGAGCCCTTAGTGTCGAAGAAGTTTACTGACTGCTGCGCACAATGGATCACCATAGGCTTTTCCATGTGTTTGTTACAGCTTCTGACTCTGCTATGCAAATGAGCTCATTAATATTTAAATGAGGTAATTAATATTAAAATGAGCACTCTGATCAATGCCCTAACATCGCTTAAGGATGCACAAAATCTAGTGCTGACTTCTAAGGATTAAAAATTATCGATAAGGATTCAAAATTACCTGTCAGTAGCTGTGTTACTGGTATAAAAAAAAAGGATAAATAAAGGATAATTAACCTAAATTGCTTCAGAACCAATAGCTCTATAATTTCCTATGAACCCCAAACCATCAAGGGTTAATGTGCTACTGACAGGTCTGCCATATATGAGTATGTTAAAGGTGCATTTTATGAGTGCCTCTTTTGCCTCAGCAGCGGACCCTTGGACCTCTTGTTTATTCACTCCTGCCTTGGTCACCCAGACCCCCCCATACTCCCGACCCCTCCGCAAAGACCGCAGCCACTCGGATCCTCCATGTTTCCGACTTCCTTATGAGGAAAAGCTAAAAAAGCTAGGGCTAGTCAGCTTAGAAAAGAGATGGCTCATTGGTGATATCATAGAAGTCTATAAAATACTGAATGGAGTGGAAAGGGTACCTGTGAATTGCTTGTTTACTCTTTCCAAAAATACTAGGACTGGGGGGCACATGATGAAGCTACTAAATAGTAGATTTAAAACAAACCAGAGAAAATATTTCTTCATACAACGTGTAATTAAACTCTGGAATTCATTGTCAGAGCATGTAGTGAAATCAATTAGCTTAGCAGGGTTTAAAAATATTTGGATATTTTCCTAAAAGCGATGTCCATTGGCATTATTGAAATGGCTTTGGGAAATCCATTGCTTATTCTTAGGATAAGCAGCATAAAATCTGTTTTACTAATTGGGATCTAGCTAGGTACTTGGGACCTGGGTTGGCCATTGTTGGAAACCTTCCATCTGTCCCAGTATGGCAATTCATATGTTCTTAACAATGGGGCAGTTTAATCAAAAGTAGTCTATCTGGTAGAGTTCATTCTAGTTGCATAAAGTAATGGAATATGAAATTGGTGGAATAGAGCAGTTGGGGGTTTGGAGTGGGGTGAAGTAGCATAAGATAAGAGATGATAAGAGATATGGAGGAATGCCAGTATGCAGAATTTTATGAGTACAAACAAAGATCTTGTACTGAATTTGGCAGAATCAGGGATTTTGAATAAGAAGGGGAGCAAAGTGATTTGATTTACAAGCGTGTGCAAAAATCTGTATTGTCGTAGTATGAACTCATTGAATATGAAGGAGAAGAAACTGAGGAAGATTAGAGTAGAAGGTATTACAACAGTCAGTGGGAGAAAGGAAAAGAATATCTTAAATAATAAAATGCTAGCCCGCGCATGCGCACTCGCGACGCGTGTTCCCTGATCCCTTTTCTGTCGGGATGTGGCCGCACGAGTGTGCATGCGCGCTTACTAGGTCACTGGCAGAAGACGAACCGTCACAGAGGGAGTGAACGCGGAGTCCTGCCGTTCCTCAAACGTAAGTCTCCTCCTTGCCCGACTCCGGCCTCTGCTCCTCACCAGTCCTGCCTTCGGTCCTGTCCCTGTTAAACCGCCTGCCAATAACAAAGCCAGATGCCATGGGTTCTTCCCTTTTGCCAAATTGCTAAAGCCTCTGCCGGTCTCGATCCTGCCCATCTCTGAAGTTACTTCCTGATTTTGAGGGGCGGGATCGAGACCGGCAGAGCCTATAGCGATTTAGCAACAGGAAAAGCCCCCGTGATGTCTGGCAGAGTTTGCCGTCGTCGCTCCCCCCCCGGCGCACCCCTCCCCGGCGCACCCAAATTCAAATGCTCCCGGCAGGTCGGGAGAGGGCAGAGCAGGCTCGCACACCCGGTGGGGACAGGGCAGGAATGAGGCTCCCTGCAGGAGCAGGCCCGATGGCTGGAGTTCTCCGCTGAGTCCGGTAATGAGTGGTTCCCTCAACAGGAAGCGTCGGGTCCAATTCAAATACTCCTGGCAAGTCGGGAGGGGGCAGAGCAGGCTTGCACACCCAGCGGGGACAGGGCAGGAACGAGACTCCCTGCAGGAGCCGGCCCAATGGCTGGAGATCGCCGGACTGGACAGGGGGAGCAGGTAAGGGGTGCTGGGAGGGGGAGCAGGGAAGAGGTTGTGCTGGACAGGGGTGAGGTAACAGGAAGGGAGTCCTACTGCTGGACAGGGGGAGCATGGAAGAGGTACTGTTAGACGGGGGGGAGGAGATAACAGGAAGGGAGGCCTACTGCTGGATAGAGGAAGCAGGGAAGAGGTGCTGCTAGACGGGGGAGAGGTAAAAGGAAAGGAGAAGACCTACTGCTTGGCAGGGGGAGAATGAATGGGTGCTGCTGGACAGGGGGAGACTTAAAAAGAAGGGAGAAGGGCTCCTGCTGCACAGGGGGAACAGGGAAGGGGTGCTGCTGGATAGGGGGAGACTTAAAACGAAGGGAGAAGGGCTCCTGCTGGACAGGGGGAGCAGGCAAGGGGTGGTAGTGGACAGCCGAGGAAAGAGAGAGAAAGAAAGTGGCCAGGGAGAGAAAAAGAAAGAAAGAAAGACAGACACACATATATTCTAGCACCCGTTAATGTAACGGGCTTAAAAACTAGTATTGTATAATAAAGTCATCTGTGAAGATTGGTTTAAAAAAAAAAAAGTACTACACAGAGTTATTGAAAGGCCCAAAAACATGAGTTTACTAGTGCTGCCACCTAAGGTTCAAAGGTTAAACCTTATGTAATTAAAGTGTGAAACCAGTTATATTGGCATCCCGTAGATTAAGGGTGTTAACGAAGGAAGGTGAATGCTGTTTGCGATCCAGCAAGCTGTCATCTTTGAGGACCAGGCAGTTTTCACTAAGCCATTTAGAGAGTGTGTCAAGACCTTCCTGAAAGTCAGAGATGTCTAGATAGAGGAAATCCATGTAGTGGACCAGCAGGATATTGTCAGTCTAATAAAATACACCAATGCCATGGTCTTGGATTAGCATTGCCAGAGGGATAAGAAAAATGTTAAATAGTGAGGCTAATGCAGAGCCTTGAGGGATACCACATTGAAGTTGAAAAACCAAAGAATGTGTGTGGGAAGGAGAAATGGAGAATTTCCAATCTTCCAGAAATGCTGATGTCAAAAGAGAGAGCAGAAAAGACAATTTGAGTGAAACAAGAAGGGCAATTTTCCCATGATCAGTAGCTGAGTGCAGGCCACTTAAAAGTGGTGTTAGAACCATCTCAGTGCTGAGACCCTGCTGGAAGCCAAATTGGTGGAGGTGCAGAGTATTAGTACTATCCAGATGAAAAAAAATCCACTCAGCTAGTTAAGAAAGAAAGCACAGATAGAAATAGGTCAATAATTGGATGACAAAGCTGAGTCAAGTGAAGGGCTTTTTAGAATTGATCTAGTTTTGAAAAGAGGTAAAGGTTGACCATGTACTAGTTTGAGAGAAAGATTCCATATTCTGATGATCTATGGGATCTTGATTAGGAAATATCTGAGAGGGAACTTTAGCTGGATTAAGAATATCATGCAGAGTACAAATTTAGAAATAGAAAAATTGAACAAGATCTTCAGCTGAGGTAGAAGAATTAATGTTCTTATAATCTTGTCTTCTATTTAAAGTAACCCATGGAACTGCCCCCTGTTACCTAAACAACCGCCTATACCGTTACCACTCATCCAGATCAAGGAGAACTCAAAACCTATTCACCTTCCCCCCTCATAATGGTACCCGACGTAAGAAACTATACGACAGCCTTCTAGCGACACAGACAGCGAAAATTGACCCCACCATCACCAAACTAATGATCAACACAACAGACATCAAAGTGTTTCGAAAAGAAATCAAAACATTTCTATTCAAAAAACACGTCCTTACTAACTAGTCTCCTCCCGTTTCGCACAAGCTCTCCCTCTCTTGAATATCACATTAGTCAACTCCTAGAACCTTTCCTTCCAAAAATACTCAGATTCCTAAATAAGCATGTACCTCACTATCCAACAAACTTCTTACGTCATTGTTAGGTAACTTCTCGTCTGTAACCCATATATACTGATATTCTCCACTATATCCTGTTATCACTTGATTCTCTTAAATGTAATTCATATAATTGAATCCTCTACCACACCATGTAAAGTACATGAATCACTGTTATGTAATTTCTCTAGATAATCTATTATGTAATTTCTCTAGATAATCTTTGTTACGCAATTCTCTCGGTAATGTCCAGATCTCTTATAATTTGTAATCCGCCTAGAACCGCAAGGCACAGGCGGAATAGAAATCACTAATGTAATGTAATGTAATGTAATAATCTGAAGAAGTCAGTTCAGACAAAATTGAGAACAATTTCTTTGGTTTGCTAACAGCTTTCAAGATTGTAGTCATGTAATAAGATTTCTTGATTTCTGGAGTAATAACAGTAACAAACTATAAGCATTAAGGAACGTGGGGAGTTTATTTTTTCCATTTTCTTTCCACTTGATGTGCCTGTTGTTTTAATAAGTGTAAGCTTTCGCTGAACAAAGGTTTCTTAGACTTATGGGTGGTTCACAATAATGTCTCCATGGAAGCAATCAAGCAAATTTTAGATGCAAGAACTGTGCTAGAAAGGAAAACCTGTTCATCTAATGGACTAGTCTCAAAATCTGATGGAAAGGAAAAAAGGAGAACTTTCAGACTGATCCTTACAGAAGGAATCATGTACTAAAGAAAGATATTTATTTATTTATTTAATTAAATTTCTATCCCGTTGTCCCCAAGGAGCTCAGAATGGGTTACAAATTTAACATATATAATTTCTGTACAAGTTTTTATCCTAACTTGATACATACTAGGGTTTAATATTAATATGCATAATATACAGTTTACTAGTTACAATTTGTTATAGTTGTCTTTATGGTGCAAGGTTTTCAGTACAAGTTATATCCTAATTTGACAAACAAAAAGTTACAGTGTATGATACAAATTATCCTTATGTGACAAATACTGGTTCTGGTACCAATAAACATTTCTTTGTAGTCTATCGGTCAAGGGTAGGGGGTTTAGGTGAAGAGGTATGTTTTTATTGCTTTTCTAAAGTTGAGGAGTCCTTCAAGGGATCTGATCTGCGGAGGCAGTCGATTCCAGTGGCTTGGTATGAAATAGGAGTAGGACCGTTGCTTTGCGGCTTGCAGTTAAAGGGCATGACCAGGGGGCATTTTGAGGCATAGTTCATCCTGGGAGCGGAGGGACCACTTTGGCACATACAGAGGAAGCATAGTCATCATGTAGGCCAGACCATGCATGGATTTGAACACTAGCATGTAGGTCATGTCGTGCAAGGATTTGAACACTAGCATCAGGCTCTTGAAGACTCAATGTTTGGCTATGGGAAGCCAGTGAGCCAACATTAGAGTCTGGGAGACAGGGTCACGGGCATGGAGGTTTGTCAGAAGCCTAATCGCCATGTTTTGAACTTGCTGGAGACGTCGTACATTCTTCACCATGAGACCGTTGAATAGCGCATTGCAGTAATCCATGTGGGAGAGTTGGGTAGTTGGGTAAAGTCAGATAGTTAGAAGACACAGCCAATTAAAAAAAAAACTAAGGGCTCCTTATACCAAGGCGTGCTAGCAGTTTAACACATGTAATAGCGTGTGCTAAATCGCCCGACGCGCTAGCTGCTACCGCCTCCTCTTGAGCGGGCAGTAGTTTTTGGCCAGCGCAGGGGTTAGTGCGTGATGAAAAATCACGTGCGTTAACCCCGCTAGCGTACCTTTGTAAAAGGAGCCCTAAATCTAATGACACCAGGTGATGACCTGACTAGGGAATTGGTGGCCTTACAGTTAGGGAAGATGAAAAGATCAATATTGAAAAGGGAGAGAAGTTGAAAGTATGTACTGCAATGTGGGTAGAGAATAAAATTTGTTGCATAAAGCTTAATTATGAGGTAAGGGAGAAAAAATATTTATCCAAAGTATGTTGGGGACAATCAACAAAGAAATTCAAATCACCCAGAAAATGATGTTAGGAAATTATGTTACTACTTCAGATAGGGTCTGGGATACAGAGAACCAGGAAGAGATCTTAAAGGAAGGAGGGAAGTAAAGCAATAATGCATAAATAGGAATTGTAAAAGGAAGCTTCATTAGAAGTTCAGGATAGGCTTCAGGTTCGTTGCACCTGTGGACCCACAAGCCAGTTTTCAAAGGGAAATGACTTTGTTTTCCTTTTGAAAATCTGAGGCAGCCAAAATTATGTGAATTTCTTATAATGTACACACTTTGCAAGTGCAAAGCATATACAGTAGGATAACGAGCATGTAGGGATTTAAAACTGGAATCCAAGTAGATATTGCAGCTGGCTGTCCCGGTTTTGCCTCTTTTCCCAATAGAAGGGATGTTTTCAAGGATGAGGGGAGAGGAAAGGATGGCATTTTGTGGGTAAGCACTTATTCAACTATGCAAATCCATTTGAAAATTGATCCCAAAATACCAGAAGTGACAGTAGGCACACCAGAAGTTCCCAACCTGGCACGATTCCAGATTAAAAAAGAAAAAAGGGGGGTATGAAGGATAACTAATACTAAAATTATTTTGATACGTTTTATTTTGTGTATTTATTTTATACCTCAAGTCTTATTTATGAAACAATCTATTGTTACTAGTAAACCACACCTGCCATCTTTATCTTAAGCATGCACCTTTACCCTAATGTATAAATAAATCAATTCATCAATTTAGATTAATGTAGTTTAGTTTAAGAGATTGAAGTATCATAATAAATGCATTGTTTTCAGTAAAGAGACCTCCTATAACTTAGATGTTATTCCAAGTCTTCATCCTGAATGCATGTGGTATACTCACTTACTTCACACCTTCTCCCTACCCTTTAAAGCAATTCACAACCCACCAACGTTGGTTCTGGCTAGGTAGCCACAAAGATAAGTGTTGCTGTCCTTCTTTCTTTCATACACTTTAATTTGTTGTTGATAAAATGGATGAATTGAATTGTATTTTAGAGCAGTTTTAAATTAATATAAAAAAGATTTTTGATATGCCTAATGAAGTTAAGTAATTAAATTATGCACTCTTAATTACCTAATTAGCTGATAGTTTGATCAATTAGTTAAAAAATAAAAGGAAAAAATTGATTTAAAAGGTAGGGAGGAGGTGTGAAGTAAGTGATTTTACCACATGCACTCAGGATGAAGACTTGGAATAACATCGAAGTTATAGGAGGTCTCTTTACTGAAAACAATGCATTTATTATGATACTTCAATCTCTTAAACTAAACTACATTAATCTAAAATGATGAATTGATTTATTTATACATTAGGGTAAAGGTGCATGCTTAAGATAAAGATGGCAGTTGTGGTTTACTAGTAACAATAGATTGTTTCATAAATAAGACAAGGTATAAAATAAATACACAAAATAAAACGTATCAAAATAATTTTAGTATTAGTTATCCTTCATACCCCCCTTTTTTCTTCTTTGATTGTTAATATAGTGGGTTGGATATTGTGAGTAATGATCCCTGTTTTTGTTAGACGATTCCAGAGTAAAACAGATTTTATGCTGCTTATCCTAGGAAGAAGCAGTTAATTTCCCCAAGCCATCTTAATAATGACTTATGGACTTTCATTTAAGAAATTAGCCAAACCTTTCTTAAACCCTGCTAAGCTAACTTCTTTCACTACATTCTCTGTCAACAAAATATTTTCTCTGGTTTATTTTAAATCTACTACTTAGTAACTTCATTGCATGTCTCCTACTCTTAGTATTTTTGGAAAGAATAAACAAGTGATTCACATCTACCCATTCAACTCTATTTAGTATTTTATAGACCTCTATCACAATTCCCTTCAGCTGTCTTTTTTCCAGGCTGAAGAGTCCTAGCTGCGGTAGCCTTTCCACATAGGGAAGTCATTCCATTCCTTTTTAACATTTTTGTTGCCCTTCTCTTTACCTTTTCTATTTTATTTATTTATTTATTTTTCTATACCTTTCTCCCAAGGGAGCTCAGAATGGTTTACATGAATTTATTCAGGTACTCAAGCAGTTTTCCCTCTCTGTCCCGGTGGGCTCACAATCTATCTAATGTACCTGGGGCAATGGGGGATTACGTGACTTGCCCAGGGTCACAAGGAGCAGCGTGGGTTTGAACCCACAACCCCAAGGTGCTGAGGCTGTAGCTTTAACCACTGCGCCACACACTTCTATTTTGTCTATATCTTTTTTAAGATGCAGCAACCAGAATTGCACACAGTATTTGAAGTGTGGCTGCACCATGGTACAAAGGTATGATAACATTTTCATCTTTCATCCATTCCTTTCCTGATAATTCCTAACATTATATTTGTTTTCTTAGCCACTGCTTCACGCTGAGCTGAGGATTTTAACGTATCCTCAGCAATAGCACCTAGATCCTTTTCCTGGGTGGTGACGCCTAACGTGGAACCCTACATCATGTGGTTATTATTCAGGTTCCTCGTTCCTACATGCATCACTTTGCACTTGCTCACATTAAACGTCATCTGCCAATATGATGCCTAGTTTCCCAGTCTTGCAAGGTCCTCTTGCAATTTTTCACAATCCTCTTGTGATTTAACAACTCTGAACAACTTTGTGTCATCAGCAAATTTAATTATCTCATTAGTTATTCCCATCTCTAGATTATTGGTGAATATGTTAAAAAGCAGTAGATTCAGCACAGTCCTTTGGGAAATCCCACTATTTACCCTTCTTCATTGAGAATATTGACCATTTAAACACTATTTTGTTTTCTATCATATAACCAGTTCTTATTCCACAACAGGACACTACCTCCTATCCCATGGCTTTCTAAGTTCCTCAGGACTCATTCATGAGGTACTTTGTCAATTCACCAGAATGAAACTAGATGAGCACCTTAACAATGGCAAATAAAAAATTCCAAAAGCAAGAGTTGTGAGGAAGAGATGCAGTGGCATAGCGAGTGTGGGAGGTGCCCAGGGCAGTGGTGCCTCCTGCACCCTCCTTTACACCCCTCCTCTCCTTCTGCACCAATCCCCCATTCCTTTCGCACCCCGATGCCACACTGCACCCTCCCTTCCCACCCCTATACCTCTTTAAATCTTCACCAGCGTGAGAAGCTTCTCTGGCCTGCTGCTCGCGATGGCATTGGCTTTCCCGCTGATGTCACTTCTTCACTCTGTGACCTGGAGGTGATTTCAGAGGGAGCCTGGCCAGTGCGCGCAGTAGGCTGGATTAGTTGCTCGTGCTGTGACGATTTTAAAGAGGTATGGGGGTGGGGAAGGGAGGGCATGAATGTGGCATGCTGGGGCGGAGAGGTGCTGGCGCACCCACAAAGATGGCACCCGGGACAGTCCACCCCCCCCTTACTATGTTACTGAAGAGATGTCAACAACCAGGATATTTTCCAAAAGCAGGTCTTTATTAGGTCTCGTATCAGTCTGGTGGTTGAAATCTCTTCCTCACGACTCTTGTTTTTGGATTATACTTTGTCAAATGCCTTTTGAAAATCCAAATGTACAATATCAACCAGCTTCACCTGTAGCCACATGTTCATTCTCCCCTTCAAAGATATGTAGTAGATTGGTGAGGCATGATTTCCCTTGACTAAATCCATGTTGACTTTCTCTCATTACTTTATAATGGCAGCAACGTCAGACTCACTGGTCTATAATGTCTGGAACTGTTTATTGAATTAATTCCTTGGGGAACAAATACAATATGGCAGAGGCAGAAGGACAGGCTTGTGTGGCCATACGTAGAAATTAAATTATTTCTGATGCTATATGGGCCCAATATTTAGGATTACCAGATGTCTGGATTTTTCCGGACATGCCCTCCTTTTGAGGACATGTCCAGGATGGCTTTTTAATACCCGGCACTTTGTCTGGATTTTGAAAAGCTTTCCTCCACATCGCATCAGGAAAGAGGGCATCCATGCATGCGCAGATGTCCTCCTGCCTGACGAGAGCATGTTAGAGGCTTGATGGTTCATAGAGAGTAACGCGGAAGACAAAGACACGCGCTGACAACTGAGCACAAGATGGAGGCGCGCGCCGAAGAAAAAGACTGTTTTTAGGGGCTGCAACGGGGGTTTTTGTTGGGGAGCCCCCCCACTTTACTTAATACATATCGTGGTGGCGTTGTGGGGGGTTTGGGGAGTTGTAACTCCCCACATTTTAGTGAAAACGTAACTTTTTCCCTAAAAACAGGGAAAAGTTAAGTTTTCAGTAACATGTGGGGGTTTACAACCCCCCAAACCCCCCACAACGCGGCGCGATCTGTATTAAGTAAAGTGGGGGGGGGTTCCCCCCCACACCCCCTGTCTTAGCCCCTAAAAACAGTCTTTTTCTTTGGCGCGCGCCTCCGCGCTGTGCTCAGTTGTCTGCTCGCACCTTTGTCCCGGCGCGCTTTTGACTTGATACCGGCTTGATATGGGGTGGGACTAGGGCAAGCTTATGACGTGGATGATTTTCAGCCACAATCAAACATTTAAGAATACATCCAGGGATATTTGGGGTTAGACCTGTTTTCATAATGAATACGAGCCAAAAAGGTACCCAAACTGACCAGATGACCACTGTAGGGATGCAAACATGACTTCTCCACACTCTCCCAGGGGTCACTGACCACCTTCCGTCCTCCAAAGATATGAATGAAACAGTTCAAGCCAGCCTGTATGAGAGCTTCAGATGTTATGGCCAGTCATAGTAGAGCAGCAAGCAGAGTAGCCTAGTGGGTGGCATAGTCAACCATAGAGATGGGGTCTCAGGCACATAATCCACTCTAACTACTACACTTAGGATGGAATAAGTGAGTCTTCCAAAACCCACCCAAATCCCACTGTACCTACATAGAGGTAACATCTGCAGGCATAAGAGCTATTGGTATGGTGTACAGTTGAGCCCAGTATGTTTTGGGTGAGTTTCAAAGGTTTTACCATAAAGGGATTATGGTGAGATGTGTACCTGGGACCTTTTATGTGAAGTTCACTGCAGTGTCCTCTAAGCCGTGTCCCACTGATCTGCTGGGATGTCTGTGTGGCCAGTCTACTAAAAATGCTGGCCCCGTCTACATCCCAATGGCTTGTTTAGTGCGTTTTTCATTTGGACTTTTTTTTTTTTTTTTTAATGGTTCTAAAAGATAGACACACTGAGCACAAATATATCCATGATTTAAAAAAAAAACCCCACCTCAAGATAAACATTTTGCAGTTTTGAAAATGGGCATGTTTGCTACTGGATTTTTGTATGCTTTCTGCAAAATGTCTAAACTCAAATTTAGACATCATATCCAAAATGCCATTCCACGTATCTTCATAAAATGGGCTTAAAATAAGCACTAACTTGATCTCCCAACAAATGTGACCTGTTATAAATTTACTGTCAAAATAGGCATTTCTATGCATTATATACAGGTTTTTATGTGCAGAAATGCAGTGTTTGAAAATTGCTCACCTGAAATACAGGGTTGAGAGAGAATTTATTTCTCTAAAATCTTAAAAATGATAGGCAAGTTTGACATTGGCCTATAGTGTGCAGGGTCACTTGGAAACTTGAGGACTGACTTAATAAAGGCCTGCTTCCACAAAAAGCAGTGTCCACTGACAAGTTATAGTTAGCGAAAGTACTAAGAAGAGCTGAGATGTTCAGAACTAGCTTTTTAGTCAGGTACAAGGACTACCGTAGTAAGTCTAAAGAGGTGGCTGACTGGAATCTCTACTGACATATCCTGGGTCTCAGCAAGTGGTTGACTGACATCATTACACCAAAAAGAGCTCACAGATTTCTGCCATGTGGGTAGTTATTCAGATACATTCACTGAATATATTGCTGGTCTTTGGATAAATCCCGACTTTATCTAGGCTCTGCCTCTGGACAACCTAGGCAACGATCAGGACAGTGCCAGGGCAGTCAGAGTTTTTTTTAGCAGCATTATCTGGATAATGGCACCTTTAACATAGTAACATAGTAGATGACGGCAGATAAAGACCCGGATGGTCCATCCAGTCTGCCCAACCTGATTCAATTTAAATTTTTTTTTTATTTTTAAATTTTTTCTTCTTAGCTATTTCTGGGCAAGAATCCAAAGCTTTACCCGGTACTGTGCTTGGGTTCCAACTGCCGAAATCTCTGTTAAGACTTACTCCAGCCCATCTACACCCTCCCAGCCATTGAAGCCCTCCCCTGCCCATCCTCCTCCAAACGGCCATGCACAGACACAGACCGTACAAGTCTGCCCAGTAACTGGCCTAGTTCAATCTTTAATATTATTTTCTGATTCTAAATCTTCTGTGTTCATCCCACGCTTCTTTGAACTCAGTCACAGTTTTACTCTCCACCACCTCTCTCGGGAGCGCATTCCAGGCATCCACCACCCTCTCCGTAAAGTAGAATTTTCTAACATTGCCCCTGAATCTACCACCCCTCAACCTCAAATTATGTCCTCTGGTTTTACCATTTTCCTTTCTCTGGACCTTTGATAGAGAACTGCCAATTTCCTTGAAAGGAGACCAATAGTTTCCTTGGTAAAAGTTATGATAGGGTGGCGCAGTGGTTAAAGCTACAGTGTCAGCACCCTGATGTTATGGGTTCAAGCCCACACAGCTTTTTGTGACCCCCATTGCCCCAGGTGCATTAGTGAGCTTGCCAGGAAAGACAGGGAAAAATGCTTGAGTACCTGAATAAAATTTCCCTGGGGAGAACAGCATAGAAAATTAAATAAATAAACATTGAAAAACATATAAAGGGCAATTTTATAATTGGATATGTACACCCACCTTGTGCATATAAGTACACAGAATACAGTACAGGTTATTCTACTTTGAGCACGCCCATCCAGTCAGGTTTTCAGGATAACATAAGAATTGCCATAAAGGGACAGACCGAAGGTCCATCAAGCCCACTATCCTGTTTCCAGCAGTGACCAACCCAGGTCCCAAGTTGTAAAACAGATTTTATCCTGCTTATCTTAGGATAAGCAGTGGATTTCCCCAAGTCATCTCAATAATGGCCTATGGACTTCTCTTTTAGGAATTTAGCCAAGTCCTTTTTAAACCCCGCTAAGCTAACTGATTTCACCACATTCTCCGACAACAAATTCCAGAGTTTAATTACACGTTGTATGAAGAAATATTTTCTCTGGTTTGTTTTAAATCTACTACTTAGTGGCTTCATTGCATGCCCCCTAGTGAACAAGCAATTCACATCTACTCTTTCTACTCCACTCAGTAATTTATAGATCTCTATCATATCACCCCTGAGCTGTCTCTTCTCCAAGATGAGGACACCTAGCCACTTTAGCCTTTCCTCAAAGGGAAGTCGTCCCATCCCTTTTATCATTGTCATCACCCTTCTCGGTACCTTTTCTAATTCCATTACAGAGCTCCCCTGCGAATTTGTGGTCCGCGATTTGCGGTCCCGGTTATTCGCGGTATTTTCTGACCATGAATGACCAGGCAGGAGAGGGCAGCTGGAGCGCCGACGAGTGAAGGAAATCACTTGCGGTATGCTCCGACCACCTCTTCCTGTACTAAAGTCAGGCCTCACCAATCAGGAGCTGCTTTGACACGCAGCTTTGGGTTCAGCAGCGCCTCTCTTTCTCCACATATCAGCTTTTCCACGTATTTATCACCATAGGACTCATAGGGACCCCTGAGGAAGACATTTTGTCGAAACGCGGACCGTGTTAGGTCCTGTGCCATCAGCGGACTAGGCCCTATAGGTGTTTATGTGGATTATTTTATTTTTATGTGGAATGTTTTATTGTGCATTTGGAACTTTGAGTCTTTCATTAAAGTCCATTTCAAGATCATCGTCGTTCCACTGTGCTTTTTTGATTTCTCTTGGACTTTCTTCTCTGTGGATTCTCTGGGGTCAATTCTCTTCAGCTTGCTTGTTGGTATACTTCTCAGGGGGCCACAAAAAATTCAATGATGGGCCGTATTTGACCTGCAGGCCACAGATTGCTTACCCCCGAGCTACAGTATTTGCTGGTGGTCACTAACAGCAGAAGGCTAAACCCTGGTGAAATGAACTGGACATTTTTCTTTTGTGCGCAGTTCGACTCCCTGAGGCTGTTCGCCTGTGGCTTTATGTGCGTATATTATATAAATATGTATGGTTTATGTATTTTTGTGTTTTTTGTAATAAGCATAATTGCTTGACTCCTGTCAGTTTGCTGTTTTCTATCACTTCCAACCACCTTACACCCTGATTGTAATTCTGAGAGGAAGGGGGAGGACACTATCTCATCCATTGCCTCAGACAGCAGATTTCCCCTCTCCTCCACTCTCTGCAAATTTATACTGGCATCTCGGTGCACAGTTGCTGTTCTAGAATTACTGTGCATTGTGTGGCATCTACACAGCAAACTGGAAATGCCTACTTACAGAATTGCTCCTATTCCTGGGATAATTAAAGAGCAATTCAAAAGTGATATGCAATTTTCTTTGGGGTGGGGCAAAACTTGAAGTTCTCTTTTTGCCTAGTTTATTGTTTATTGTTTAATTAGTTTTTTGATTAAACGCTTTATCGATTCTGCAAAGCGTTGTACAAAGCATTAAATAAAATAACATTTCAACAAACATAAATTACAATATAACATACTTTCGAAAAAAAAACTTTAAGACGAACTACTACACATACTAGGTTAATTAAGGACGAACGAACACAAGACACATGAAGGAAAAAGGGAAGAAATACAATAGCTATAGTAAATGAGAGAAACATTAAGGGTAAGCACAAAAGGGCAGGAATTAATAGAAAAAAGGAAGACTAAAATAACTTTAGTTAAAATCAATTAAAAAAAAAAAAAAAAAAAGAATGATAAAACTTTAGTTAAAAGCATCTTTAAAAAGGAAACATTTTAAGTTGCTTTTAAATGTTTTTAAAAGCAACTGTGTAGTTAAACTGGAACGAGTGAGATCCTAATAGCAAGAGCCCTCCTGGCATGAAGTTCTGTCCTGCTTTGCCATTGCATCTCCCCATTGCATCTAGTCCGGTCTTTGCAGCATCTGAGGCTGCTTCTGGAGCCTACAATCAGTGGCCCTCAATTGTCACCCTTGTTGAAGACTATGACTCCCTTTTCAGGGACTGTGACTGCTGCCTCCCCAGAATAAACAGACTCAGGATATGGAAGTTCTGGTCTGAGACCTGAACCCTGGACAAGTTTCCACAGGGTGGAATTTTACAAAACCAGCCAAGCATATTGCTGAACCACTGGTTTCACCTAGTCTCGCAACCCCCTGGGAGCACTGTGAAAAGAAGGTTCACATTTGATCTTTTAGTACTTGATCATCCCCATCAGTAATGCAAATATATTTCCATGATGCATGAAATAACATTAATTTTATGCTGTTTATGTACTCTAGCCATAAGGTTAAGCAATTGCTACTATTAAGCAAGATGAAATTGCATTACCTTAATGAAATGCACTTCCCCGATATAGAAGAATGTCACTTTCACAAGTGGTAGCACTGTTAGCACATTTTTATGAGAGAATTCCCAAAATTATATCTTAATTGCTTGGACAGCTGTGTAGTTTACATAACGAGCAAACAATGCCAAGGTTTTTTATTTCCTTTGTCAGCTGTACTGGATGTTATTATGCATGGTGGACCTTTTTTAGGCCTTTTATTACTTGATTGCAAATCATTCTTCATTGCTGCCTAAATTTATGGAAGGACATTGCTCCCTGAGGTGCCGTATCCTTTCAGGTCTGTAACTGAACATGACTGATGGCTCCAGTGTAACAGTTGCTTATTACAGCGCTCACTGAGCTATGATTGCTCCAATACTTTATGCTGGCAGATGTGTTTCCCTTGGAACAGCATCTCTGAGACAGAGGTCATTGATCAAACCCCCCTCTGGCTGTTCCATTATGTGCAAATTATTGCTAAAAGCAGGGAGGCTGAAAGGCAGCAGCGTGTACACTCATTTTGGAGCTGGGGGGAAGGCGGAAATTTAATGTAATGAAGCAGAAAGAAAACTCTAAATTGGAACAATGGTTTTTTTTTTGTTATGCGAATTAATAGAAAAAAAAAGGAATAAATTAGGCAGCTTCAGGAGGCTTACAGGAAAAAAAAATGATCTGAATTATTTTAGTAGTTCAGAGCAGCTGTTTTAATTGTTACATCGCATTATTACCCATGCGCTTTAAACAATGAGCACTCTCATGTGCTGCTGTACCACTCTGGTATATTATTGCTGTTAGTAGTACTCTTTACCTTGATTGAAGGGATTTCTTGGAGAGAAAGGCATAATTACACAAAGCAGAGGGGTATCGCCACATGTAACCAGTACTACATTTAAAAAAGATTGCCAGAAAGCCGTATTGCTTCAATTCTAACAGTATCAAGCAGGCATCAAGTTAGACTGTAAGTTCTTCTGAGCAGGGAACGTCTATTGAATGTCAATATGTACAGTGCTGCGCATGCCTTTCAGTGCTATATAAGTGATAAATAGTAATAGTAGTAGTAGTGATTAGTATGAGACTTTGCCTGGATGCAGTGGCGTACCAAGGGGGGGGTAGTCCGCCCTGGGTGCATGCCCCAAGGGGGTGAACAACTGGCCACCCACCAGGGAATAGGCTGCCACTGCCACCATCGGGAACAGGCCGGCGCAGAGTTCTCCCTCCCTGCTTTTCTTCCCAGGGGGGCCAACCAACTCTCGCCACCCGACATCAATTCTGATGTCGGAGAGGATGTTCTGGGCCAGCCAATCGCTGCCTGGCTGGCCCGGAACGCCCTCTCTGATGTTAGAATTGATGTCGGGCGGCAAGAGTTGGTCGGCCCCGCGGTGAAGAAAAGCAGAGAGAGAGAACTCGGTGCCGGCCTATTCCCGATGGCGGCAGTGGCAGCCTTTCCTCTGCGCGGTGGCAGCAGCATGTTTCCCAATGGCGGTGGCACGGGGGAGGGCAGGGAGAAAGAAAGAAAGGGGGCATGGAGAGAGAAAGAAAGAAGGGGGCAGGGTGAAAGAAAGAAAGAAAGAAATGGGGCATGGAGAGAGAGAAAAACAGACATACAGAAAGAAAGGGGGAATGGAGAGAGAAAGAAAGAAGGGGACAGGATGAAACAAAGAAAAAGTTGGGGGAGGGAATGAAGTCTGGAGGAGAGGAAGCATACAGGAGGCTGAAAGAAGGGAAGAAATATTGGATGCACAGTCAGAAGAATAAAGTGCAACCAGAGACTGATGAAATTACCAAACAAAGGTAGGAAAAATGATTTTATTTTTAATTTAGTGATCAAAATGTGTCCGATTTGAGAATTTATATATGCTGTCTATATTTTGCACTATGGCCCCCTTTTACTAAACCGCAATAGTGTTTTTTAGTGGAGAAGGCTTTTGAGCGTTGAGAGCAGCGTGGGGCATTCAGCGCAGCTCCCTGCACTAAAATCCACTATCGCGGTTTAGTAAAAAGGGAGGGGGTATATTTGTCTATTTTTGTATAGTTGTTACTGAGGTGACATTGCATAAAGTTATCTGCCTTGACCTCTTTGAAAACCTGCGGAATATAAATGATAATTAACATTTTCTCTGCGTACAGTGTGCTTTGTGTTTTTAAAATTTTATTGTTGGTAGATCATTTTGACTTGGCCACAAAGGTAATGGGGAGGGGGGGAGGGGAGCTGCTGAAAGACATCTAGTAATCTTTGCAGGCTTGACTGTGCAGGGAATTATTTTTGTAAAATCATGTTTTGTTATGTGACTGCCATTATTTAGACTTTAATTTCTATGAATGAATAGAATGAAAATGATATAAAATTACTTGCTTGTTTTTATGTGTGTGTGCTGAAGGAAAGTGGAGAGAGAGTGGGCTGAGGACGCTGAAGGGAAATGGGGAAGAGAGAGTGGGGAGAAGACGCTGATTTATAAATTGACAATTGTACAGAATATTGTTTCTTTTTATACTTTAATATAATAAGTTCAATATAAAACAGTTCAAGGCTTGTGTGGATGGAATCAGGTGGTTTGCGGGGATGGGGACCAAGCTTATGGGGATTAGTCCAATAAAATGGTATTTTCTTATTTCTCATTATTTGTTTTATTTTTATTTGTTAATTTGTGAAGTGGTGATTGTTATGTATCAGTTTTTTCAAATTTACATCTACTGTCTTTATATTTTGCAAAGTATTAGAGGACATGTGTTACTGTTTTTGTGGTGTTGTGGTGTTGCATTGTATGCAGAGTCTGGTTTCATGGTGGTTCAGTTTAACGTTTGTCTACATATTTCTATTTTTAGTTTGTGATTATTCCATATTGGGCGAGGCTGTATCTCTGTTCTGTGTGTATGAAAAGAACATAGTTTTCAGTTGGCATTGACTGCAGGATCAATTGACTGTGCGGGATCTGGCTTGTTTAGTTTTACAATGTACAGTATATGTTGGTGTTCTAGTGCTCACTGCAGTGTTTAAGATGCTGCCTTTTCCTAGGTACACTCTTGTTGTGCAATATGTGGATTGTTACTAAAAATCATATTTTTCATATAGATGGGAGGGGGGAGGTGTCAAAAAATTATGGGTCCTGAGTGTCACATATGCTAGGTACGCCACTGCTTGGATGACAGGGGGTCTTACTGATGCTATGGATCTGAGAAATGATTGTGTAAGGGGTTTTTTTTTTTTCTTTCTTATTCTATTCTGAGAGCAGAGCCCGTACGTATTTGTTTAGAAAGAGTTACTGGAAGTTTCTCCTAATATGTAGGTCTTTATTTTTAGTACAGTTTGAAACACAAGGTTCTGAAAGCATCTGTACAGGGAAAAAGAATGCTAGAGCCGCCTTGCTGCACAATTTATTATTCTTTTTATTTTAAATGACTTAAAATCCTTACCCTGTCCGTTTCCATTTTATAAGTGTTGTACTGGTTGGAGAACAAGCCTGGAGGTTAGCCATTGTTGGAAATTAAAGTCTCATTGTAGATGGTTTAGAGTCAGACGGGTGGATTTCTGAGAATGCTTTTTTTGCAAGTTCTCACATCTGCTTTATGTGGTGAAAGGAATGAAGAAATTCAGAAGGGACCTTTAAAAACAAGAGAGGTTATTTCTATGGAACCAGCTGGATGACTTTCTTTCTAGGGTGTGAAAAAGCTCAGGAGGAAACAGTCTGTCCTCAACCTTATGCCCTTGGACAAGTTGAAACTGTCAAAGTATTATGGGACAGAGAATGTACTTGACAGATTGTATAGTAGACGATGTTACAACAGGGTTGTTGTTTTTTTTTTTTGCTGAGATAAACCTAGTAAAGTTTAAAGCATTAATCAGTGGACAACAAAGTTTTTGCTTCTTTAACACTTTTGGGTATATCTTACAGATTTTGGCTGCTGATCACGAAAATCATGTTTAAAGTTACGTATCACATATCGTTTTAAAAAAAAAGTGTATTTTTACAATTTTTTGTTATACTTTCAGGCTAATACAATTAATTCTCAGCCTAATTCTTAATATAGGCCTATTGCTCATGTTAAACATGTCTGGATATAGTGTGGGCATATCCAGGTATACATTCAGATAAGGTTGCATAACGTCCATGAAAATGATGCAGACTGGGCATACTTATACATGGGCTTGATGGATGTTGCCTGAAAAGGCTATATAAAAGCAGTTCGCATACAGGGTTAACCTTCATTATGTGTCTGTCAGTTCAGGTGTATTTTGATGTTTCAAGGTATAGTATTGTCTATTTAAGTAACTTAATTAGTAAGCAAGTTAATTATTAATTGCTATAGGATGATTTGTGACAGCAGAAATATCTCTCTGATGTTGTCACAGCTGTGATACATTCTGCTACATTTGTGATGAGTACATGCTTAAGCCTCAAAGACACACCAAGACTCGACTTGTTAAGAAAGCATATGAGCTGTACTATGGTCGCAAGATTGGTGATCAAGACAAACCATGGGCTCCCCACATTTGTTGTGCAAGTGTTCTTTACAAACTTTTTTCATTAAAAGCAGCATTAGCTATAACTTTGGGGCATAGTCAGGACACAGGCTGAGCTCCCATTTACATGCAAAGTATTACAAATTATTGTAAATTACATGCACATCTGCTGCCTTTAGGTATCCGCACTTAGGCCAGCTCTAAGGTTTGTATAAGTAGGGGTGCCTAACTGTTAGGCGCAGCAGTACCTGTTTATGCTAGTATTCTATAATGGAACCTAAGTGAATTGATTTTTTTACTCCATCAAAAATTACAAAAACTAGGGGACACTCAATGAAGTTACAGGGAAATGCTTCTAAAACCAATATGGAGGAACATAGGAGGATGTGGTAATAGCGGTTAGTGTAGATGAGGATATAAGCTTGGCTTTAAAATTGGCAGGAACATGCTTGTTACCTAGGGGATACTACAACTTTCTTTCATTAACTTGGCCATAGCATTTACTTGGATATTGAGGCCAAAATAAATAAATAAATAAATGTAACATTTACGCCAACTACCAGGAAATCCTTCATACAAAGCCCAAAATGAAATGGTGTTTTAAAGTGGTATTTCCCTTCTCCCAACCTTCCAATAAAGAGTTTGTCACAACTTCACAAGAATCACCAGCTCCCTCTGTAGCACTCCATCCCATTCCCCCATCGAGATGTTATGAGTGTCATACAGTATTCAGTCTTATGCCAGTAACAGGTCACTAAGCGGGGGGTCTTCATTATTGCTTCCGAGGGGAGATAGATATCACAGAGGGTGTTATATCATCACTGCTTGTGGAGATTGGGCAGGAGGTGCCCCAGTTTGATTGTGCAAGGGGATTCAGCTCATTATGATGGAGTTGAGAGAGAAATTTCTTCCTAGAGAATGACGTCCCTGCAGCAACTCAATTTCCCCCATCCCATCCCCGTGAGTTTTGTCGCTGCCCCTGCCCCATTCCTGTAAGCTCTGCCTTGACCGCACAAGCTTCGAACACTTATGATCTTAAAGTGCTTGAGATTTGTGCAGATGAAGACAGAGCTTGCAGGAATGGGGCAGGGACAGGAAAAGAACTCGCCTGGATGGGAAAATGAGTTTCTGTGGGGACGGGAAAAATTTATCCCCATGTCATTCTCTATTTCTGTCTGCTAACCAGTTGTTTCACTCCAGGCAGGGTAGCACAAGTAGACTTTGGGGCACTGAGGTCCATTAGAAGATAACATCTGATTTAAGGCAAGTGTTAACTTTTTGACTTTTTCATAAATAGCAGAGGAAGGTCATTCTAAAATACATACAATTTATCATGAGACTATTAAAGTCTCATCTGCACATGATGCATTCTCATTCACCTATGGGCAAGTGCTAAGTTTAATGTATGTCTGCCAATGTTCTGGAGGACAATTTTATCCTGACCCATGACATTTTTTTTCCTAGAACATTATTTTAGCACACTGAAAAAGCCCTTTTCATCTTATTGATTAAACCCTATAGTATAAAAGATGGCTTAGATTAAGCATCACTGTATTTATATTCTGGGGAGTTCCAGGAACTGAAGAACAGGGTAGCTAATTAAATTAAATAATGTAAAGGAGGCTTTATGACAGATGTTACATTGAGCTAATGTCTGCTCAGTGCAAGTAAAGTTCTCGGGAGCAAAAGTTAACTATGGTGTCCTGGCTGTGTTCCAAATTCCCCCACCACATCTGTCTAGTGGTATGCTAGCACAAAGCATTCATTGGTGTGTCTTGTCCTAGAAGCCGTTGTATTTTTACAGAGGAATCATTGATTCTGAACTTTAAAAACCAATCCATTATAATCTAATCTATAATCCAAAATAAGCGAGCTATTTACTGTATTATTATATCCATATTGTTCATTACAAGTAGAAGAGTACTAGGGCTAAATTTACTTAAAAATCCAATTTCCTTACTATGCAGTATAAAAATAAACCCCAAATCAAAGGAAATAAGGTAATACCTTTTTTTATTGGACTAACTCAATGCATTTTATGCTGAGCTTTTGAAGGTATTACCTTATTTCCTTTGTTTTGGGTTTAATTTCTATATATTACCTTGGAAAGTAGACTAACACGGCTACCACAACATTTCACTAACTATGTATGAACATGCTATTACAGTCTTACTGATGCTCAAGTAGATGCCTTGGTTAAAAAAAGCTTTTTTGTTCTCTGGAAACTCCATACTATTAAATTGTATTTCGATTTCACCTCTATCAGACACTTGGTGCAGTCTCTGGTTTTAGGCCTACTAAATTATTGTAATATTGTCTATATGGGTTCCTTTAAGAAAACTATTAGGAAGATGAGAGTTATCCATAACTTGAAGAAATCTGAACATATAACACCTTATCTTAGGAAATTGCATTGGCTTCCTGTTGAAGCGAGAATACTTTTCAAATTTGCTTGTATTAATTATAAGACTCTATTTGGAAATGCACCATCTTACATGTTGAAACATTTCAGACTTTCAGGTAATGAACGCCGTACATGTGGCTGTTCTTTTTTCTCTTTTCCATCCTTAAAAGGATATATGTATACAAGATTTCTTGAAAGAACTCTATCTTTCCAAGCTGGTAAATGGAGTAAAACATTAAGTGGTTTGATTGTGGCTTCTAACTCTTACCAAATTTTTAGGAAAAATGTTAAAACTTATCTATTTGATAAATTTGTCTGATGTTATCACAAATTTTAATGTTATTGCTGTAGTATTGTTTTTTTATGTTCAGCTTTTCGATTGTTAACTGCATAGAACTGAGAGGTACTGCGGTATAAAAATAAAATTTACTATTATTATTATTTACTGTGTGGATTGAGATAAGCTCCTTGCGTCCTTTGAATTTTTTTCAGGACATGGACCTAGTTATGAAACTTTATTTTCAGAACTCACAAGTGTTATTTAAAGGGCAGAGTATGTGGATGTTCCTGGATGTAACTAGAGAAACTCAGCAGAGAAGAAAATTATTTCTGGTATTACATAAGCAAGCTAGATCTCTGGGCTTTATTTTTTGTGCCTTTATATCTCTGTAAATGTACAATTAAGACAGAGGACACCAATCCCTCCCTTTTAATAATAATAATAATAACAGTTTTATTTTGTATACCGCAGTACCACAAGCAGTTCAGAGCGGTTTACAGAGGAAGAGACTGTACATATACAGCGATGTTACAGGAAGTATTGTCAAGTACATTGAGATAAATATCAATTACATTAGTGGGCTGAGCGAGGTTGGGTATAACCGGAAATATGTCAGAGATACAGCAGATATATCAGTGATGTAACAAGGTGTGTGTGTGTGTTGGGGGGGAGGGCGGGGTCAGAGAAATTTATCAAAAAGGTAGGTTTTTATTGATTTCCTGAAGGATTGGTAGGAGCGTGCACTTGAAATGAGGGTGGTTAGACATTTATTCTATTTGCCAGCTTGGAATGATAGTGTTCTATCGAGGAATCTCTTGTAGACACAGCCCTTCAGGGAGGGGTAGGCAAACAGGTAGGCACTATGTGTGCAAGTGGTGCCTGGAAACATGAAATGGGGCGACAGGTAAATTGGGGATGAACCCATTAAGGTTTTGAAGCAGAGGCAGGCGAACTTGAAGATGACCCTTGCCTCCATTGGCAACCAATGAAGTTTTCTGTACAACGGATTTATATGATCTGACTTTTTGAGGCCGTAGATGAGACAGACGGCAGTATTCTGAATGATTCTCAGGCGTTTGATGGTTTTCTTGAAGGATCCCACATAAATGATGTTGCAGTAGTCTAAGGCTTAAGATTAGGGACTGAACCAGCAATCGAAAGGAGAGGAAGTCAAAGTAGTGTTTGACGGTACGGAGTTTCCAGAGGGTGCAAAAGCATTTTTTAACCTGAGCATTGATATGGTCTTCAAAAGTCAGGCATTGGTCCAGGATGACTCCAAGGATTTTAATGATGGAATTGATTGGGTAGGTTAGCCTGTTTAATTTCAGAGAGGTATTCGTTAGTTTGTGGTTGGGGCTTGCGAGGAAAAACTTAGTTTGTTCTGGGTTTAGTTATAGTTTGACTTGTGTAGTCCATTGTTCTACCGTAGTGAGAACAGATGAGGTGAGTTGTTCAGTCTCTTGTGTCAATGAGGTTATGCCGCCGCGCTAGCGGGGTTAGCACGTGTGACTTTTAATCACGCGCTAACCCCCGTGCAAGCCAAAAAACTACCGCCTGCTCAAGGCAGGCATTAGCGGCTAGTGCGGCCAGCGGTTTAATGCGCGCTATTACGCGTGTTAAATCGTTAGCGCGGCTTGATAAAAGGAGCCCTTAATGCCCTGGGCTGCAGTAGAAACCTCTACTGTGGTTTAGTGAAAGAGGGCCTAACATTATGCAATTGCTGAACCGGTTTGTGGACCGAAAATCACCGCTAACTGGCTATGTTTCTACAGCTTGGGTGTTTAGAGAGGATGTTGAACAGCACCATCCAGTTACATGCCGCTGAACATAAAAACATAAGAATTGCCATACTGGGATAGACTGAAGGTCCATCAAGCCCAGTATCCTGTTTCCAACAGTGGCCAACCCAGGTCCCAAGTACCAGGCAGAATCCCAAAGAATAACAACATTCCAGAGCTGAGATTGTGATGTCATAATGCCTCATTCCACTAATGCCTAAGAGCCATAAGAATTGCCGCTGCTGGGTCAGACCAGTGGTCCATCGTGCCCAGCAGTCCATTCACGCGACAGCCCTCTGGTCAAAGATCAGCACCCTAACTGAGACTAGCCTTACCTGCGAACGTTCTGGTTTAGCAGGAACTTGTCTAACTTTGTCTTGAATCCCTGGAGGGTGTTTTCCCCTATGACAGACTCCGGAAGAGCTTTCCAGTTTTCTACCGCTCTCTGGGTGAAGAAGAACGTCTGTATGTTCGTACGGAATCTATCCCCTTTCAATTTTAGAGAGTGCCCTCTCGTTCTCCCTATCTTGGAGAGGCTGAACAACCTGTTCTTATCTACTAAGTCTATTCCCTTCAGTACCTTGAATATTTCGATCATGTCCCCTCTTAATCTCCTCTGTTCGAGGGAGAAGAGGCCCAGTTTCTGTAATCTTTCACTGTATGGCAACTCCTCTAGCCCCTTAACCATCTTAGTTGCTCTTCTCTGGACCCTTTCGAGTAGTACCGTGTCCTTCTTCATGTACGGTGACCAGTGCTGGACGCAGTACTCCAGGTGAGGGCGCACCATGGCCCGGTACAGGGGCAAGTTAAACTTCTCCGATCTGTTCGTGATCTCCTTCTTTATTATTCCTAGCATTCTGTTCACCCTTTTCGCCACTGCCGCGCATTTCACGGATGGCTTCATCGACTTGTCGATCAGAACTCCCAAGTCTCTTTCCTGAGAGGTCTCTCCAAGTACCGCCACGGACATCCTGTATTCGTGCATGAGATTTTTGTTACCGACATGCATCACTTTACACATATCCACGTTGAACCTCATCTGCCATGTTGATGTCCATTCTTCGAGCCTGATTATGTCACGTTGCAGATCTTCGCAATCTCCCCTGTGTCTTCACTACTCTGAATAACTTCGTGTCATCCGCAAATTTATATCTGCTTAATTTATCTTCTCCTCCCTGTTTCTTACTTAAAAAAAAAAAAAAAGCACAAAAAATAAATCCTTCTCTTTCCTCTGTTAAATCTTATTTCCTCTTCCTCTTCATAGGAATAAGGGTAAGACTTTATTAACTCCTATTAATTAAATCCTGGTGCCTGTGGCTCAGGGTGACTAAAGTAGGGAAAATCCTGTTATAAATCCTATGTTTTAGGGTAGCCACTGATTTGTAATAGAACCTGCATTTTTGTTTAAAATACTGTGTTTTAGGTGGTATAGAGCCTAATTTCTGACTTACTAGTTTTTAGCCATTGTGTCTGCTGATTAGGTGGAGAAGGGATTTATTTCTAAGGTAACTGCATTATCTTTGGGACAGTGCTGTGAACAAGGCTGCCCTGTGAACTTCAATAAGATAAATTGCTCAACATTTCATATTCTGCTCTTTTCACTGGTTTTCAGCATTATATCTGCTTAATTTCTCTTCTCCTCCCCGTTTCTTATTTAAAAAAACAACAAAAAAGCACAAAAAAATAAACCCTTGTCTTTCCTTTGTTAAATCGTATTTCCTCTTTCCCTTTCCCTTCATAGGAATAAGAGTAAGACTTATAGTCCCACCATATATAGAGACCCAAATAATCAGGACTACTCAAATCAAGTCACTTCACAACCAATCAAGACGACCTTTATTCTATGCAATCACTGTGGTGCTTTAATTCCAAGACATACTATTTGGAGGCTTAAGGCTTGCCCCATCTGTCTTCAACTTGCTAGTATTAAGGAGGAGCTCTGCAAACTTAAACAGGAATTGAATACAATTAAAGCAGCTTTCATCACTTCACAAAATCATACCAACTCACCACCTCTACCTCAAAGAATAAAACAGCCCAGGAATAAATGGGTCACTGTAGGCTCAGGAAGACTGCGACATGTAACACAGAAACATCCACCTTCACAAATATTACCTCTACAGAATTTCTTCGCTCCACTAGTGCACTGCGATACTCAAGAAAACAGAAGGGAGGTAGGACTGGAACCAATTAAGGTAACTCAAGAGAGCAAGCACACCCTAAGCACAAATAAAAAGGCCAAAAACAGAAAACTATTACTGTTGGGGGATTCCATCATCAGAGGCATTAACCTTGGAACACAAGGTGAGGAGACCAAAATAGTGAAATGTCTTCCAGGATCCTCAGCTACCAGGAAATCCAGGCAAATACAGACTATAAGTAAGGAAGAAACTAAGGATTTTAACACTGATGTTGTCATCCATCTGGGAACAAATGACCTGGCCAACAACTCCACACTTGCAGCACAGAAAGCTTTTCGGGAGCTTGGTGAGGGCGTGAAACCTTTTGTAAACACTTTAGCTTTTTCTGAAATACTGCTTGCATATGGAAAGGGAGAGCAAAGAGTGACAAACACAGAGGACTTTAATAGATGGCTCAAAGCCTGGTGTCATAAAGAAGGCTTCAGGTACATAGGAGGATGGGGAAATATATGGAAGGACAAGAAGCTATATTGCACTGATGGGCTACATATTACTACAGCAGGAAAAAGAAACCTTGCATAGAAATTTAGACAATATTTTTCTAGGCATTTAAACTAGAAGATGGGGGTAGTGTATATATGAAGGACAATTATGGAGACCACCCCCGGCAAAAGAAAAGATGTGATAGTAGTAAAGACTGCAACATAAGCAATATCAGCAACTCATTTCTTAGTATTGCAACGGAAAGTGAAACGAAACAAAAATCCATACGAAAAAGGAGATTACGGCTGAAAAATAGCTGGAAAACGATGACCACAAATGCTCGCAGTCTAAGCAACAAAGTTCATGATCTGCAAGCCCTGATGTTAGAGGCAGATCTAGATATTGTCGCTATCACAGAGACATGGTTCAGTGAATCACATGGATGGGATGCAAACATACCGGGATATAATCTTTTTAGGAAGGACAGACATGGTCAAAAAGGTGGAGGAGTAGCTCTCTATGTAAAGATCAATATCCAAGCGACCGAAATGCAAGGGACCTGGGGAGAGGAAGAAGCGATATGGATTGCTCTGAAAAGAGAAGATGGAACTTTTATCTATGTGGGTGTATATGTGGATAAAACTAAATTCTTCATAGCCTCGCCTCACGCACATAATACGACAATATCATTACACATTAACAATCTAAACTACCCCATTCAACCAACGATGAAGATTCTAGGAGTAACACTAGACCAAGGACTAACCATGAAAGACCACATAGACTCCCTAATCAAAAGAGGGTTTTTCACTCTCTGGAAACTTAGGTCCATTAAGGCGTACTTCCACACTTCAGCTTTCAGAATTCTAGTACAATCCCTAATATTAAACCACCTGGACTATTGCAACATCACCCATCTGACAATCCCCCAGAAGCAAATGCAAAGACTACAACTAATACAAAATGCAGCAGTCAGGATGATTTTCGGACTGAAGAAGTCCGATCACATAACCCCTTCCTACCGACTCCTACACTGGCTGCCGATGAAGGCACGCACGAAGTTCAAGCTAGGATGTCTCTGCTTCAAAGTATTAAACTGTCTAGCCACAAAATACATTACAGACCTCTTCTCATTCCCAACCAACAGACATGAAAGAAAAACACACATGAAATTTGTCTCCCCACCGGCTAGAGGGAGCAAATATAAGAGACACCATCAACAACGGCTATCGTATCAAGCAGCCATATGGGGTAAAGACCTAGAAAAACTAATTGCACACACAAACAACTATGAATAATTCAGGAAACACCTAAAAACTTACCTATTCTTGAAATACCTAGGTAATGAACCGGAACATCAACCCCCCTCGTAACATCATCACATACCTGTACTTATAAACTGTTAACCTCAACCCCTAATCACTAACCATGAACACTCTATTCAATTTACGGAATATTTCTACTTCTGTGTAAGCAGCTTGGCACTTCCTGGCCTGCAGCACACATACTGTCGTAAACAATTCGTTGTATGTACAGTTTCTCTTTATTGTATTTACTGTCTCTCGTTTGTAAACCGCCTAGAAGTCGCAAGATTGCTGGCGGTATATAAGAATAAAGTTATTATTATTCTACAGACCTCCGACTCAATTGCAGCAAATTGATAAGGATCTGATTGTGGATATCCAAAAGTTTGGAAGGAAAGAGGAGGTTCTGCTGTTGGGAGATTTCAACCTGCCGGATGCAGACTGGAATGTTTCGTCTGCAGAATCGGAAAGAAGTAGGGAGATTGTGGATGCCTTTCAAGAGGCTCTGCTCAGACAAATGGTGACGGAACCCACAAGGGAAAAAGCAATATTGGATCTGGTCCTCACAAATGGAGAGAGTATCTCTAATGTTCGAGTGGGTGCTCACCTGGGAAGTAGCGATCATCAAATGGTTTGGTTTGATATAACGGCTAAAGTGGAGAGCGGCCGCACGATACTTAAAGTCCTAGATTTCAAACATACGGACTTTAATGCTATGGGAGAGTACCTGAAGAAAGAGCTGTTAGGATGGGAGGACATAAGAGAAGTGGAAAGACAGTGGTCTAAGCTGAAAGGAGCGATAAAAAATGGCTACAGACCTTTATGTGAAGAAAATCAATAAAAACAAGAGAAAAAGGAAGCCGATATGGTTCTCCAACCTAGTGGCTGAGAAAATAAAGGCGAAAGAGTTGGCGTTCATGAAATATAAAAAAAAAAACAAGAAGAGGAGAGCAGAAAGGACTACAGGGTGAAACTGAAAGAAGCCAAGAGAGAGATACGTCTGGCAAAAGCACAGGCGGAAGAACAAATGGCAAAAAATGTAAAAAGGGGAGACAAAAATTTTTTCAGATATATTAGTGAAAGGAGGAAGATGAAAAATGGAATTGCTAGGCTAAAAGATGCTGGGAACCAATATGTGGAAAGTGATGAGGAGAAAGCGAATGTGCTAAACAAATACTTCTGTTCTGTGTTCACAGAAGAAAATCCTGGAGAAGGACCGAGATTGTCTAGCAAAGTTACACGAGAAAATGGAGTAGATTTTGCACCGTTCACGGAGGAGGGTGTTTATGAGCAACTTGAAATACTGAAGGTGGACAAAGCGATGGGACCAGACGGGATCCATCCCAGGATACTAAGGGAGCTCAGAGAGGTTCTGGCGAGTCCTATTAAAGACTTGTTCAACAAATCTCTGGAGACGGGAGTGATTCCTGGGGATTGGAGGAGAGCGGATGTGGTCCCTATTCATAAAAGTGGTCACAGGGATGAAGCAGGAAACTACAGGCCGGTGAGCCTCACTTCAGTTGTTGGAAAAATAATGGAAGTTTTGCTGAAAGAAAGGATAGTGTACTTCCTTGAATCTAATGGGTTACAGGATCCGAGGCAACATGGCTTTACAAAAGGTAAATCGTGCCAAACGAACCTGATTTAATTTTTTGATTGGGTGACCAGTGAGCTGGATCGAGTACATATGCTAGATATAATTTACTTGGATTTCAGCAAAGCCTTTGATACAGTTCCTCATAGGAGGCTGTTGAACAAACTTGAAGGGCTGAAGTTAGTACCCAAAGTGGTGAACTGGGTCAGAAACTGGCTGTCGGACAGATGCCAGAGGGTTGTGGTTAATGGAAGTCACTCGAAGGAAGGAAAGGTGAGTAGTGGAGTCCCTCAGGGATCAGTGCTGAGGCCAATTCTGCTCAATATGTTTGTGAGTGACATTGCTGAAGGGTTAGAAGGAAAAGTGTGCCTTTTTGCAGATGATACCAAGATTTGTAACAGAGTAGACACCGAAGAGGGAGTGGAAAATATGAAAAAGGATCTGCAAAAGTTAGAAGAATGGTCTAATGCCTGGCAACTAAAATTCAATGCAAAGAAACGCAGAGTAATGCATTTGGGGATTAATAATAGGAAGGAACCGTATATGCTGGGAGGAGAGAAGCTGATATGCACGGATGGGGAAAGGGACCTTGGGGTGATAGTGTCCGAAGATCTAAAGGTGAAAAAACAGTGTGACAAGGCAGTGGCTGCTGCCAGAAGGATGCTGGGCTGTATAAAGAGAGGCATAGTCAGTAAAAGGAAGAAGGTGTTGATGCCCCTGTACAGGTCATTGGTAAGGCCCCACTTGGGGTATTGTGTTCAGTTTTGGAGACCGTATCTGGCGAAGGACGTAAGAAGACTTGAGGCGGTCAAGAGGAGGGCGACGAAAATGATAGGAGGCTTGCGCCAGAAGGCGTATGAGGAGAGACTGGAAGCCCTGAATATGTATACCCTAGAGGAAAGGAGAGACAGGGGAGATATGATTCAGAGGTTCAAATACTTGAAGGGTATTAACGTAGAACAAAATATTTTTCAGAGAAAGGAAAATGGTAAAACCAGAGGACATAATTTGAGGTTGAGGGGTGGTAGATTCAAAGGCAATGTTAGGAAATTCTACTTTACAGAGAGGGTGGTGGATGCCTGGAATGCGCTCCCGAGAGAGGTGGTGGAGAGTAAAACTGTGACTGAGTTCAAAGAAGCGTGGGTTGAACACAAAGGATCTAGAATCAGAAAATAAGATAAAATATTGAACTAAGGCCAGTACTGGGCAGACTTGCACGGTCTGTGTCTGTATATGGCCGTTTGGTGAAGGATGGGCTGGGGAGGGCTTCAATGGCTGGGAGGGTGTAGATGGGCTGGAGTAAGTCTTAACAGAGATTTCGTCAGTTGGAACCCAAGCACAGTACAGGGTAAAGCTTTGGATTCTTGCCCAGAAATAGCTAAGAAGAAAAAATTAAAAAATTAAAATTGATTCAGGTTGGGCAGACTGGATGGATCATTCAGGTCTTTATCTGCCGTCATCTACTATGTTACTATGTCACCTCACTCGTCGTACCAATGTTCAGATCGTTTATAAAGATGTTGAAGAGCACGGGGAGCCCTGCGGCACCCCACTGTTGACACTCTTCCAGTCCGAGCATTGTCCATTTACCCCCACTCTCTGTTTCCTATTTTCCAGCCAGACTCATCACTGATATCACAATGGTTTGATTGTCCTATACTTGGCTCATGTAAGAACATAAGAATTGCGATACTGGGACAGAGAGAAGGTCCATCAAGCCCAGTATCCTGTTTCCAACAGTGGCCAATCCAGGTCCCAAGTACCTAGCTAGATTCCAAGTAGTAAAACAGATTTTATGCTGCTTATCCTAGGAATAAGCAGTAGATTTCCCCAAGCCCTCTCAATAATGGCCTCTGGACTTCTCTTTTAGGAAATGATCCAAGCCTTTTTTAAACCCTGCTAAGCTGATTTTACCACATTCTGTGGCAACGAATTCCAAAGTTTAATTACATGGTTGTGTGAAGAAATATTTTCTTCAGTTTGTTTTAAATCTACTACTTAGTAGCTTCATCGCCTGTCCCCCTAGTTCTAGTATTTTTGGAAAGATTGAACAAGTGATTCATATCTATTCTTTTCACTCCACTCGTTTTATAGACCTCTATGATACCACCCCTGAGCTGTCTCTTCTCCAAGCTGAAGAGCCCTAGCCACTTTAGCCTTTGCCTCCTCTGCCGCATTAGTAGTTAATGGGACCTGAACAAACTGGGAGAGTGGGCGAATAAATGGCAGATGAACTTTAATGTGGAGAAATGTAAAGTCTTGCATGTAGGAAACAGAAACCTGATGTACAGCTATACGATGGGAGGGCTGGTAATGGGTGAAAGTAGCCTAGAGAGGGCTTAGGGGTACTGGTGGACAAAACAATGAAGCCGTCGGCACAGTGTGCAGTGGCCTCTAAGAAGGCGAATAGAATGCTAGGTATAATTAAGAAAGGTATTACAACCAAAACGAAGGAAATTATCTTGACGTTGCATCAGGCAATGGTGCGCCCACATCTGGAGTACTATGTCCAATATTGGTCGCCGTACCTTAAGAAGGATATGGCGATACTCGAGAGGGTACAGAAAAGAGCGACGAGATTGATAAAAGGTATGGAAAACCTTTCATATGCTGAAAGACTAGAGAAACTGGGGCTCTTTTCCCTAGAGAAGCGGAGGCTTAGAGGGGACATGATAGAGACTTACAAGATCATGAAGGGCATAGAAAAAGTGGAGAGGGACAGATTCTTCAAACTTTCAAATACTACAAGAACGAGAGGGCATTCAGAAAAGTTAAGAGGGGACAGATTCAGAACCAATGCTAGGAAGTTCCTCTTCACCCAAAGGGTGGTGGACACCTGGAACATGATTCCAGAGGGTGTGATAGGTCAGAATATGGCATTGGAGTACAAGAAGGGATTAGATGATTTCCTGAAGGAAAAGGGAATAGAGGGGTATAGATAGAGGATTATTATACAGGTCCTTGACCTGATGGGCCACCACGTGAGCGGACTGCTGGGCGTGATGGACCTCTGGTCTGACCCAGCAGAGGCACTGCTTATGTTCTTATGATAGCAACCTCCATGTTAACTACAAAGTGCGGTTTCCATGCATTTCACTACCACTAATAAGAATTTCCGTACAAGTTGTTTAATGCAGCAGTAAATACATGCTGACAATTAACATGCTGCAATGTTAGCATACTCTAAAAGATGCACTAAATTCTTAACAGCTTAGTAAATAGTGCACAAAATGTTTCACCCATTTGTCCATCAGCCTCAAAGTCGATAATTCATTCTAGGCTTTAAAAAGTGCTAATTGAATAATGGCGTTTCAGTTAGAAAAGCTGTATGATTTTGTAAGCAAATTAAAAGGTACCGCAATGCAGACAAATCTGTATCTATGAACACATAATTCTATGCAGTGTAAATTGAGCAGAGAGGCGATGTATTTGTAGCCAAACTGAAATCATCAAAATGCATTTTACAGCTAGCCTGCCAAGCTGAAGCAGCAGTCTTTTCAGGTCAACGAGTATCTAGTCTGAGCCTTTGTAGACTAGTAAAAGTATATGTTTCTTCTTTCCAGGTCAATAAGAGTAATTTTAGAGCCTGTAAGCATCTCCCCAGGTTGCTGGCAAGACAGATAGGGGCAGTATGAGTTAAGTCCAGTCAGGCTCTGTTTATTCTAGTTGAGCTCTTACATGGTTGGAAGGGATTGGTGGATTAAAATGAAAAGGTGGAGAGATGGATTGACATTTTGAATACACACAAATACACTTCTAAAAATAAAAAAAGCAAATGTGAGCATGTGATTTCAAAAGCTATTTCATGAATCACTGTTTTTATTATTTTGACATTTTAATTGCTATATTTATAGATAAAGTGGCTAATTTTCAAAACAACAAATTAAAAACATCCAAAAAGCGTCAGAGTTGCAGATGGACATTTTCTCACCCAAATATCCAAATCAATATTTTCAACATATATTTTTCCATGCAGGTCATCTGTAATGCGTCTAAATCTCAAGGGGGCATTTTGGAGGTATGTTGTGGGTGGACCTAGGGTGAGCTTATGATTTGGATGTTTTTATGCAATAATTGCACATTATAAAAACATCCAGGCAAAAAAAATATGTCCTTAGCACCCTCAGTGCCTCCTATATCCTTAGTGCCTCCTTCCTATGTCCTTAGTGCCCGTTCCTATGTCCTTAGTGCCCTCAGTGCCTCCTATGTTCTTAGTGCCCCAGTGCCTCTTTCCTATGGCCTTAATGCTCCTCCCTATGTCCTTAGTGCCTTCAGTGCCTCCTATGTCCTTAGTGCCCCTTCCTATGTCCTTAGTGGCCTCAGTGCCTCCTTCCTATGTCCTTAGTGCCCTCAGTGCCTCCTTCCTATGTCCTTAGTGCCCTCAGTGCCTCCTTCCTATGGCCTTAGTGCCGCTTCCTATGTCCTTAGTGCCCCCAGTGCCTCCTTCCTATGTCCTTAGTGCCCCTTCCTATGTCCTTAGTGCCCTCAGTGCCTCCTTCCTATGGCCTTAGTGCCCCTTCCTATGTCCTTAGTGCCCTCAGTGCCGACCCCACTGACCCTCCCACTGTGAGACGACCGACAAACCTCCCTGGTCCAGCAGCATCCGCAGCACTCTAAACATGCTGCTTCTCAGCCTTCTACTACCCATGAGTCCCTCTGCCCATAGTGCCTCTTAATTAGGAGGTAGTAATGGCTGTTGTATTATTATTAATTAGTTTCTTAGCCCATTACATTAATGGATGCTAGAATATATGTTTAGACTTAGGCATTTCTTTCTGTATGTCTGTCTTTCTTTCTATCTCTCTCCCTTCCTTTTACCTTTATTTCTGTCTCTCTCCCTCCATTTTACCTCCCCCTTCCCTGCTCCCCCTGTCCAGCAGTAGCCCTTCTCCCTTCCTTTTACCTCCCCTATCTAGCAGCACCCCTTCCCTGCTCCCCCTGTCCAGCAATAACTGTTCTCCCTTCCTTTTACCTCCCCCCTGTCCAGCAGCACCCCTTCCCTGCTCCCCCTGTCCTGCAGTAGCCGTTCTCCCTTCCTTTTACCTCTCCCCGTCTAGCAGCACCCCTTCCCTGCTCCCTCTGTCCAGCAGCACCCCTTTTCCCTTCCCTACTCCCCCTGTCCAGCATCTGCTAGGCCGGGCAGCCTCGGGTTTTTGCTAGGCTGGCTCAGATCACATTATCGAAGTGGGATGGCCTAGCAAATAGCCCGTGGCTGCTTGTTGAAACTGTCACTGCTGCTAGTCCGGGGGTGAGAAGAAGAGGCATCCTGGAGTGAATCGGTATTAGAGATTGGGGCAGGAAATCAGCTGAGGCAGGCACTGCGCATGCGCGGGCGCAGTGCCATGGATCACGGACCCACCAAGTTTGAAGTGTTCATGCACTCTAAGGGTTTTATTATAGTGGATGCTAACATTAGTGCACAAAGGACAAAGAAAATGAAATAATAGAAAAAGGCTATGCTAGAAGTGGGTTTAGTAAGTGCATTAGGATGTGCTAAGCAGTGGCCATAGTAAGTGGGAGCAGGGTGGACTGCCCGGGCACCATGTTTGTGTGTGTGTGTTGGGGGGGGGGGGGCGCTGATGCCATTCCTCCTCTCTGCCCTATATATCTCTTGAAATGTTGCCAGAGCACGCAGCATCTTCCACGTGCTGTTTGTGCCGGCCTTGGCACCCATCTGAGGTCACTTCTTGGTTGCGGGTACAGGATGTGACATCAGAAGGGGAGTCAAGACCAAGCGTGAGCAACAGGTAGAAGATGCTGCTTGTACTGGCGAACATTTCAAAAAGGGGCTGGGATGCTCAAGTGGTGGGGAAGAGTGGGGGTACACACTGATGCTAAGTTCTTTACTAGCACCCTAGTTGCTAATTACCCAGGTAAGCAGTAAAATAACCTCTCTTTATGGTAGCCCAAATTGATAACTTCCCCCCCCAGCTGGATAGTCACATATCTGGTCAAATGTTATCCATTAACTGTTGCAAAATTTAAAAATAACTTAAGCCTCTTTGAATACTGGTCCTATTGTGTTTAATGTGTCCAAATCCCTGTGCTACTATGCTTATGTTTACTAGATTCATGATATACTGCCAGTGGCGTACCAAGGGGGGGAGGGGCGGTTCGCCACGGGTGCACGCCCCAAGCAGGTGCACAGCTGGCCACCCACCAGGGAATAGGCTGCCACCAGGGAAAGGCTTCCACTGCCGTCATTGGGAACAAGCCGGCCGAGCTCTCCCTTCTTTTCTTCCCTGCATGGCCGACCAATTCTTACCGCCCGACGTCAATTCTGACATCGGAGAGGACGTTCTGGGCCAGCCAATCGCTGCCTGGCTGAGAAGCAGGGCGAACTCTGCCTGTTCCCAATGGCGGCAGTGGCAGCCTATTCCCCAGTGGCAGTGGCAGCATTTTCCCAATGGCGGTGGCATGGGGGAGGGGAGGGAGAAAGAAAGAAAGGAGGGGGGCAGGGATCCAGAATGAAAGGGGCAGGGTGAAACAAAGAAAAAGAAAAAAATGGGGCATAGAGAGAGAGAGAGATAAAGACAGACAGAGAGAAAGAAAGGGGGCATTGAGAGAGAAAGAAAGAAGGGGCAGAGTGAAAGAAAGAAAGAAATGGGGCACAGAGAGAGAGAGAGAGAGAGAGAAAGAGAAAGACAGACAGAGAAAGAAAGGGGGCATGGAGAGAGAAAGAAAGAAGGGGACAGGGTGAAATAAATAAAAAGTTTGGGGAGGGAATGAGGTCTGGAGGAGAGGAAGCATACAGGAGGCTGAAAGAAGGGAAGAAATATTGGATGCACAGTCAGAAGAATAAAGTGCAACCAGAGACTGATGAAATTACCAAACAAATGTAAGAAAAATGATTTTATTTTCAATTTAGTGATCAAAATGTGTCCATTTTGAAAATTTATATATGCTGTCTATATTTTGCACTATGGCCCCCTTTTACTAAACCACAATAGCGGTTTTTAGCGCATGGAGCTTATGAGCGTCGAGAGCATTGCGGAGCATTCAGCGCAGCTCCCTGCGCTAAAAACTGCTATCGTGGATGCTGAAGGGAAATGGGGAAGAGAGAGTGGGGAGAAGATGCTGATTTATAAATTGACAATTGTACAGAATATTGTTTCTTTTTATACTTTAATATAATAAGTTCAATATAAAACAATTCAAGGCTTGTGTGGATGGAATCAGGTGATTTGCGGGGATGGGGACCGAGCTTACAGGGATTAGTCCAATAAAAGGCCAGCAGCGTGACGGATTTTAAGAGAAAATGGGATACTCACGTGGGATCTTTAAGGGAGTAAATTCAGGGGAGGGGATACTTGGAATGGGCAGACTTGGTGGGCTATAGCCCTTTTCTGCTGCTTTTTTCTATGTTTCTAAAATGGGATTTTCTTATTTCTCATTATTTATTTTATTTTTATTTGTTAATTTGTAAAGTGGTGATTGTTATGTATCAGTTTTTTCAAATTTACATCTACTGTCTTTATATTTTGCACAGTATTAGAGGACATGCATTACTGTTTTTGTGGTGTTATAGTGTTGCATTGTATGCAGAGTCTGGTTTCTAGGCGGTTCAGTTTAACTTTTGTCTACATATTTCTATTTTTAGTTTGTGATTATTCCATATTGGGTGAGGGTGTATCTGTCTGTGTGTATGAAAGGGACATGGCTTTCTGATAGCATCGACTATACAGGATCAATTGACTGTGCAGGATCTGGCTTGTTTAGTTTTACAATGTATGTGTTGGTGTTCCAGTGCTCACTGCAGTGTTTAAGATGCTGCCCTTTCCTAGGTACATTCTTGTGCGATATGTGGATTGTTACTAAAAATCATATTTTTCATATAGAAGGGGGGGGGAGAAGTTTGTCAAAAAATGATGTCACATATGCTAGGTACACCACTGTATACTGCTAGTGCCACCTTAACTAATAATAATAATAATAATAAAAGTTTATATACCGTACAGTTCTATGCGGGTTACAATTGTTAAAAATGCTACAAATTGAGTAAAACTTACAAAGTTAAAAAATAACTAAAAACCTTATTGTATAAGATTTTTCAAATCAGCTACCTAAATGCTTCAAGAACAAATATGTTTTTAGTTGTCTCTTAAATTCCTCACAAGTATTTGTAAGCAAAAGCAATTTTTCCAAATCTTTACCCCATAATGCTGCCTGATACGAAAAAAGATTTTGATGATATCTTTTAAGTTTACATCCTCTAACCGATGGGGAAACAAAATTCAAGTGTGAGTTTCTCTTGGCTCAGGGTGCCAACAAGTAAGGGCATCAAAATACCCAGCCTCTGACCTCACCTGGTCTAGGTTTATGTGGAATTCTTGTAAGCTGTTTAGTCGTAGGCAGCCTATAAATGAAGTAAATAAATATAGGTTAAGCCTTCTCTTCCAGTCTCTTCAAATTTCTCTTCTCTCTCCCATTCCCCACCCATCCTCATGGGTTCAGCGCTGGTCCCTCACCTTTCTCACTTCCTTGTAGCCTTGTAAAGTTTACAGCAGTCAGTGTCAGCAGCAGCAGTAGCATGACAGGCAGCTTTCTGTCATTCCCTGGGTCTTCTCTCTGTGCATCCTACCTCCTCTGATGCAATTTCTTGTCGTACTGCTGCCACCAGCAACTGATGTAAACAGGGGAGTGAAAGAGGAAAGAAGGGAGGGGGTAGGATAGAGAAGGGGAGAGTTTGGTCCCGGAGGGAGGGAAAGATGATGAACCCACAAGGGGGAGGAGGAGACACCGCCAAAACAAGTTGGCTCAGGGTGTCACTATCCCATGAGCTGGCCCAATCTTTCTGTGGTACACCCAGAGTGGTTTACAAATTACATACAGTTACTTAACGAGTTAATTGGCAGTAACTGGAATTTATACACTTACCTTTATGGTCACTATTCTATAAAGATATAGTACATTGTTCTGAATCTTCCACAGTCTGGTATCATCAGCAATAGATAACACTGAAAACAACAAAGGATAATTGAACTTATCCCCGGTTTAAAATACGAGAGTTCCAAGAAGACACAAAGGATCTTCATCTACATGATACCCATCAAAAAACACAAATGAGAATTCAATTGATGCGTAAATAATGCAAAAATGCTCTACATAAAATCAATATCACGTATTGTATTTCGACAAAAGCATGAGATAATACAAGCTGAGGTTTAAATGGACTACTGGAAGACACGGCAATAAATAAAAAGATGAGATACAAGAAAACACTTTGCCTTTTAGTTTCACGCACTCAGAGAATGATAAATGTTTGTTGTGACCTACAGGTCAAAGTTGCTGAAGCAAAGACAGTTGGCCCATTTTAGAAGCAATTAGAAGCTGCTCTCCTGAGAAATAGATAGAAGGGATTAAGTTGTCTTTTGTATATTGACTATAGCAAGCTTACGGCATAGTGTGGATAAGAATGGTGGTACTGAAGATTTACACTGCAGATAAGTATATTCATATTTTAGGAGGAGGGAGTTTAAGAATCTGAATCCATTATAGTTTAAGAGGTTGAATTTCATGATCCAGTTACCATTAGGAACAGCATGATTCCCAGGTGATATGATCCCAGTGTAATAATGCTCTATATTATTATACCATGTTCTATTTTATTATATAAACCCTGTTATGTTTTATTATGTATGTAAACTTGTAACCCCTTCTGAGCTCCTCTGGGAGGATGGGATATAAATCCAAATAAACAAAAAAGGCTTGGTTCATATTCTCAGTGGCAAATGGAATTTCTCTCCTAGTTAGACAGGAAGAAACACTGCTACTTTGTAATGAATAAAGAAGAGATTCATTCAACTTGTAAAATAAATTCATTCTAGCCTAAGTAAAGCACAGCCCCATAGAAGAGGAGTGCATAAGGGTCAAGAGAGGATCCTTTCCTCATTGCTCAAGGAAAGGTGAATTTGGTGGGCTGGGATCCAAATTAATGTTCTTCATACACAAATGTCTCGGCATGCCAGAGGCACATTTCTGATAGTGCCTCGGAACATCCTGGATAGTAGCATTTAAATTGATTTTTTTAAGACTAAAAGGTACAACTATGTTGGTGACTGTATGTGTGTGCGGTGGGAGAATGGAGATTTCTACCATATATGGTGGACTGTGTGTGTGTGTGTGTATGTGTGTGTGTGTGTGTGTGTGTGTGTGTGTGTGTGGTGGGAGAATGAAGATTTCTACCATATATGGTGGACTGTGTCTGTGTGTGTGTGGTGGGAGACTGGAGATTTCTACCATATGTGGTATTCATGTCCTAATGAACAAATCTTCTAGCAAGAGCTACTGGATCAATTAAAGCAAATGACAACTCTTTTAACCTTGAACTGTGGATTGTTTGTTGCATTTTAAGCCACCTAGAATATGGAAAGACACATAAATGACCTAATTCTATAAATAGCGCTAAAAATTGCATATGGAAACTTTGGTGTGTGCCCAATTTCTTTCTCATAGCGTTCCTTGCGTTATTATTGCTTGTCCACAGCGATTTCTGACCACATGTTTAAAGACAATCAGACTGTTTTCTATTGGAAGGCGTGTTCGCTGAAACAAGGACCGTGTAGAGTCCGGTGGACTTTTACATTTGTATTATTATGTTTTTAAAGCGTAAGAGTGTACAATAAATTTATCTCAAAACATCAGTATCCACAGCTTTTTGCTTTTACCATATATGGTAGACATGTCCTAATGAACAAATCTTCTAGCAAGAGCTACTGGCTAAATTAAAGCAAATGACAACTCTTTTAACCTTGCATTGTGGATTGTTTGTTGCAGTTTAAGCCACCTAGAATAAAGAAAGATACATAAATGACCTAATTCTATAAATAGCGCTAAAAATTGCACATGGAAACTTTGGTGTGTGCCCAATTTCCACACACAATATAACTGAATAAGAAGCCAATTAATGATGATAAAATGATGCTAATCAATAGTGACATTTCTGGAATCCAGTAGATTACAAGACCCGAGGCAACATGGATTCACTATAGGTAGGTCTTGTCAGATAAATTTGATTAATTTATTTCTGGGTAACCAGAAAATTAGATAGGAGTGCGCTAGATGTGGTATATTTAGATTTTAGCAAAGCCTTTGATAGTGTTCCACACAGGCATCTAATAAATAAACTGAGTGCCCTCAAGATGGGCCCTAAAGTGATGGACTAAGTCAGGAAATGGCTGAGTGGAAGGCGGCAGAAGGTAGTGATCAATGGAGATCTCTCTGAGGAAAGAGATGCTACTGGTCATGTGCCTCAAGATTCAGTTCTTGGACCTGTTATTTTTAACATTTTTGTAAGTGATGTTGCTGAAGGCTGTAAGATTTGCCTCTTTGCAGAAGATACCAAAATCTGCAATAGAGTAGACACTCCTGATGGTGTGAATAACATGAGGAAGGATCTAGTGAAGCTTGAAAAATGGTGTGAAATTTAGCAGCTAAGATTTAATGCTAAGAAATGCAAAGTTATGTATTTGGATTGCAAAAACCCGATGGAACAGTACAGTTTAGGCCAGGGAAGTAAAGAACTTTTGTACATGAAAGAGGAGTGAGACTTGGGTGTGACAGGAAATCTATGAATGTATAACACAAACAATGAGTGACAAATACTTATCATACTCCACAGTGGAGAAGTTGTGTGCAAACTTTCAGCATGGAGATTTTGAAACCAAAGACGCAGCAAGGTCTGAGAGGCCTCAAATGGTGTCAATTCCTGAAATTGTTGACCAGACCCCCATGACCTGATTTTGGCAGATCGGTGAATATCAGCTAAAACAATTGCTGAGACACTACAGATATCCAGGGAACATGTTAGGTGTATAATCCATGAGCAGTTGGATATTCAGAAGCTGTTAGCCAAGTGGGTGCCAAATGTTTGAATGCTAATGAGAAACAACTTTGAGTGTACACTTCCAAGTTGGTTTTGCAGCATTTCCAGGGAGCTAGTGCTAACGTTATAGAAAGACTAGTTATTGTTGATGAAACATGGTTTCACCACTATGATTTTGAGACAAAACAATGGTCTATGTTTGGTGGCACTCAGGTTCTCCATGGCCAAGGAAATTCAAGACCCACAAGTCAACAGGAAAGGTCATGGCCACAGTGTTTTGGGATGAGGAAGGTGATGGGCCCTATGTTGTGTTATACTGCATTAATTGTATGGGCCCTTGGAAGACTGTCTTCCAAGGGCCCATACAATTAATGCAGTATAACACAACATAACATAAAACTCATTTGTATACCGCAAATACCATTAAGTTCTATGCTGTTCACAAAGACTAGTAATACAAATGAATAGATATCTAATTTCTAACTTCCAAAGTGTTCCCTGAAAAGATACATATTTAAGGCACGTCAAAATTGTTGATATGAAGTTGGGAGTGTAAATATATGTTAAGTCCCTAGTCCATGAGGCTGCCTGAAAAGATATTAGTCATTCCTGAAATTTCTTATATTTACATCCTTTCACATAAGGGAAAGAAAACAATGATTACAGAACCCTTTAAGGGATTTACCCCCGATGGAAGCTGATGAAAATGCACCTACCCTTTTAGAACAGTGGAAGGATATCGTCGAACTTAATAAAGAAGTCATTAGACTAGATTTACATCACGCATTCCTTCTAGAGTACTGCAGGAAACAGATGATACCACGTGGCCTGAGGATCATGAAGGGACCGACGATGTTTAGAATTTGTGACAATAAAAGATTCCATAAGATACTCAGGAATTGAGCCTATTAGTGCCTTAAAACAAATACAGCCCAGCTTACATTTAACCCGTGCCTCAATTGAAAGCCAATGCAGTTGACGATAAAAATCTGTAACATGGTCATACTTCTTTAAATTGAAAATCAACCTAACTTGCTGCATTCTGTAATTTGCTGTGCCGATTAAAGGCGGCATTGAAAGAAAAAAAGGAGAGGGAAGCTGTGGAAAGGAATTCTCCTTTTGCAAGACAATGCTCACAAGACTGGCCAAATGATAACTGTTTTGATGCAGTTGGGGTTTTAGCGCATAGACCATCCACCCTACTTACCAGCTCTTGCTCAATCTGAATATTTTCTGCTTCTAAACTTTAAAAAGAATTTAAAAGGGTGACAATTTTCGAGTGATTTTGAGGCGATTGCAGCAGCGTAGCAGTATTTCAGTGACCAGATATCAAAGTATTTTTTGGAAGGGTTATAGAAACTTCAAACATGATATGCCAAGCAGGGAAGGATTAATTCATCGAGGGCCCCTAGGCACACAAGTACACTGGGCCCCCCTGCCCCAGCCCCACCCTACCATGCCCCGCCCCTGCCCTGCCCCCATGTATTTACTTCTTTATTTCCACTTTATTTCTTTTATTTTAAAATTCAAAACAAAGATTACCATACCTGTGCCAGTGTACAGTTTTTCTTCTATGCAACCTCCAAACATTTCTGAACAAAACTCCCCTTCCTTCCTGGATGAAGAGATCTTAAGCTGGAAGGGCTTTGGGAAGCCCACCAATTTATATTTTGCATTTGGGTAGGAGGCATGGGGCATAGCAGGAAGAAAATTTAGTGCCCATCATTTTATTGGACTAATACATTTCTTACTTAGTTTTCAGAAGTTAAAACTTCTTTCTTCAGATCAGTAAACTATACTGCTGTTACAGTATCCCTGTCCTGACCTGAGGAAAGGAGTTATGGTCTCTGAATTTGTAAAAAATGTATTAAAATTAGTTCAATAAACAGTATCATCTTATTTCCATTTTCTGTTAATAAACGATTATCAACACAGCTACAATAATACCTTATCCTAAAGCAAAAATAAATAAATAAATAAAACAGAATTTTTTTTCTACCTTTGTTGTCTGGTTTCTGCTTTCCTCATCTTCTCATTATTCTCTTCCTTCCATCCACTGCCTGTCCCTTCCAGAATATGTTTGTCTTCCTCTGCCATCTTTGCTCCTGCCCCTTCCCCCTCTTGGTCTGGCATTCATCACCTTCCCTCTGTTCCCCTCATAGTCTGGCATCTCTCTCCTTCCATCCTCCCCTGTGGTTTTTAGCATCTCTCTTTCATTTCCTTCACTCGGATGTGATAGCTCTGTGTCTTTCTCCATTCTTTGGCATCTCTCTCCTTTCTCCTCTCTCTTCCCTTTCCTTTTCTTCTCTGGTCTTCCTTCTCTATTTTCTGCCTCTGTCTAAATTAAATTCTTTCTTACTATTCAGCCCTCAGTTTCCCTCTTTTCACTGTGTCTACTCACAGCTTGCTACCCCTTTCCTTCACCCCTCCACTATTTCACTAACTATCTTCTCTCCATCCAGCATGTGGGAAAGCAGTAGCAGTGGTTAGGAGGTGAGGGCTGGGCACAAGTTCTCCCCACTTCCATCATCTGCCCTGCTCCCTTCTGTCTCCCTTCTCCCCACTTCCATCATCTTCCTGCCCTGCCCCTTTCTTCCCACATCCATCATCTGCCCTGCTCCCTCGTTGCCGATCGGGAGGGTGGGGGGTGCCCGCGTTTCTGATCGATGCTGGAGGGGCCCTTTGCCGTTTGGAAAAAAACAAAGTTGATGCCTTTCTTCATCGGGGCCCCCTGACCATTTCGGGCCCTAGGCACGTACCTACTGGGCCTGTTGGTGTGTTGAACTTAGGGGTGAATGTGTGGAATAACTTGTAAGTTTCATGGCTCCAAGTCATTCCCTTCTTGGTTGGGCTGAGAACCTTTCAGCACCCCCTCATAGATATTTTTTCAGGCACTGGAATATTCCCCTGTGTATTAACAATACTTCCTTGCCCATTTGCAGACAGCAAGGACTCCGAGTCAGATGCCGAGTCTGGGCCTGGTGAACTCGTGAAGGCATTATTTACCAGCCTGCTTTGAAGCTTTTAACCAGCATCATTCATGTTGTTTGCTTTTCATCTGTGAGTCATTCAGCAGCTATGCACTTACTATCAAAGTACATTTATGGAAAATATAATTGATGACTAGAAATGACAGTGATTATTATCAGGGGGAATTTGGAGTTCAAGAATTATGCTGTTAATTGGGGCGAGAAAATCACTGCCCCTGACCTGTTGTTTTTAAGTTCCTTGACTTGAAGAATAGTCTTACTTTATTATTATTATGCATTATTATTATTATTAGGTGTCATTGACTCATGTTTGATTTCTGGTGACTTGATGAATTACAGATCTACTTTACTGATCCCATTTAATTATCTACTTTTTATAGAAGCTATCATCTCATTAGTTAATTTATCCCTCTGCAGCTCCTTGTAACTCTGGGCAAGTCACTTAAACCCTCTATTGCCCCAGGTACAAAATAAATACCTATATACAATATAATTTATAAACTGCTTTGATTGTAACCACAGAAAGGCAGTATATCAAGTTCCATTCCCTTTCCCTTACTATTATGATACGTGATTCTAATTTATTATCATAGGCAGGGTGAATCTGGCATGGGTTAGTTCTTTTTCTCTATGCAAAAGGGAACAGTCCTTTGGAGCACACCTCTTTTCCCAAATCACAAGGTGCTTTATTATAGTTCCCAAAACATTACACTTAGTCTTAGTGTAAAGCCCCTTTCAGGATGGCTCTGGGTCCAGAGCACTGGGCCCAACCTGGCTGGAGTCCCCTGAAGGCAATCTCTGTCAGTCCCTCACTTAGCGCTCGGCGCCTCCACCTGTGGAAAAGAAGTGTTAGTGGGTGGGTTCACCCTCTTCTCCCCCTAGGAAAAATATAAAAAAGCTTCAGTGCATAGGCATTGGAATGGGGGTGGCCACAGGGGCCATGGCTTCCCCCAAAATTGGCGGTTGGTGCCCGCTCTACCACACGTTTTCCGGGGTTGTATTTTATATCTTTGGGGCAGCCACTGTGCAATGTCAATGAGCAGGCCTGCCCCTGAGCCCTTCATTCTATTTCCGGTAGGATGCCCTGAAGATTTAAAGTACAATGTTGGGAGGAAGGAGGAAGTAGGAGGTGGAGTCAGGAGCTAGTTATGCCGCAGGATTCTACTAGGGCTAGGGTGGAGCTCCTGGGCCCCCTCAAACCAAACAGTGTTCCACTGCCTATACCTCAGTGAACAAGGTTGGCTAATAAATTAAACTGATTTATTTGAACTATGTACATAGGCCTGGAAAGACAGCACCCATCTACCTCTAAAAGAACTTGGGATTCAGGGGGAGGAGCCTATAGCCCTGATTGACTTGACTGAGCCAATCAGGGTCAGACCCCTCCTTCTTTATCCCAGGATAAGATGGAGGAGCCTAAGGCCTTGATTGTCTCATATGCATAAGGCTCCACCACATGGGAGGGGTTTTAGGTATCTGAGCAAATCAGGCCCTTAGGCCTTTCCCCATGCATCACATGATGCACCGAGGAAGGGAAGGCCCACCATTTGGATCATCAGGCCTCAGAGCTGGAGGGAACAAGCCTCCCTCCTGATCTCTTCACACAAAGGTACTTGGGAGGGGGAGTTAGGGGGTGAAGGGAGGTTCGGGGGAGCATTTGGTGACAGGAGAGAGTGGGCATCCCTGCTGTCTTTTTGAGTGGAGGAAGGGGAGAGGGTAGGTGATGGTTTGGGGGGAGTGGTGCCTGTCACAGGGGGGCTTCTGCTGGCAGGAGGGAGTGGGCATCCCTCCTGCTGATTTTCGTTGCACGGGGAGGGGGGACCCCAGTGTCGGTTCATCAGGGAGACATTGGGGAGGGCATCAATTGCTCAGCTAGTTTGCATGGGCTTTTAGGACACATACCATGGGACTTAGTGTGGGACATAGTTGTGGTAAATGCGCCTGTCCTCTGGCCTCGTTTGGACACATGTTCTGGTCCTGCCCCATGATATCTTCTTTTTGGGTACAGGTGGTGACTTGGGTGGCACGGCTCTGGAATTGCTCTTGGAGACTACACCCCAGTTTTCTCTTTACTCTACAGATTAGATTTCATCCGCCCATACCAGGCTGTGCAGCCTTTGTCCGAAAATCGGTGCTCCTGGGACGGAAATGTATATTATTACAATGGCTCTCGCCTCAACCCCCTACTATCTCACAATGGAGAGCCTTAATGCTACAACAAATGCTGTTGGAACGCCGTGAGATACTGGATTTGTCGTCCAAACCTGGACGTCTCTATATTCAATGCTGGCACCTATTTAGTTTGACTTTTACTGCTTATGTTCAATCCCAACTTTGGACTGTTTGAATTCCTTAGTTCCATTTGTTTTTGATTACACCGCTGCTGCCTGGGTGGGGGGGGGGGGGGGGGTGGGTGGGAGGGTGGGGGGATTGGTTGGGTGGGTGGGGATTGGATTTCTGGTATGTTTTGAAAAACATTTGCTGTGCCTGTTGTTCTGCAAATTCTGTTTAATAAAAATGATTCAAACATAAATAGATAATTTGCATAGCTGGATTGGAAAATGGGCGATCTAAAGGAAAAACATGCAGTCAGCCTTTTTGTGCATCTGGTCGTCAAATGTGATCATCGCTAAAGCAGATAAAACTGGAGTAGTGACAATCGCTGGCTTTATTGCATCAAGGCCTTCAGCTATGTAACTTTCATAAATTGAATACAATCCTCCTGCAGTTTGATGAGTGGCGGACAGAAACCCCTTTTCAGTTTTAACATAAACAGATAACTGCTGATTACAAACCCATTGTTCACAAATACCTCTTTCCAAGCTCTGCCAGAAACCCACTTCCATGGGGGTTTCATTAGCTTTGGCAGATTTATTTCCTCTGCAATTTTCTAAATATCAAACGCAGTTTTAGCTTTAACAGATATATTCATTTTACAGTAGCTCAACCAAAATCATCAAACATAACATTCTGTTCAGTCCACCATTTTCTTCAACTCAACATAGTTCAAGCAAAAAAAAAAAAAAAAGACTACAACCTTGGCATTTTTAAGCTTTAGCTATATGGACTGGGCAACCAACTCCCTCGCAGTGATACATCTTTTACACTGCACGAAGTAGACAAAACTACAAAATCTTAAAAGTTCCAGACATAAAGGCAACAAATTAAACAGTGAAAAACTCATCTTCCATATCTGAGTCTTCATCTATAACTTCAAGGCTGTTCCCTATAGCCCTTTTGTTCTCAAGCCTCATGTATTTCCAGGGCTTTAGGCCTTTCCTCAGTTTCCTGGTCCATCATTCACTTTGGAGTCCTCTTTTCCCCAGCTTGGGTGACTCTGTGAGGAAGTGCCTTTCACTCCCAGGCAACTTCTCTGATCATTCCAGGAGCTAAGTGCAAGAGAAGTCTACAAACTATTCAGCCTGAGTCTACTCTGTGGCAGACAGGTTCCAATAAATGATGATTGATCTTTCAGAAATATCTTAGATGGTCAAGGTCCTAGGCCATTCTATAAATCAAATGGAACCAATGCTTAAAACTAATGTCAGCATTACAAAGCAGTTAGCATTTGATATGCTATTGTGCGCCGGATGCTTAAAGGGTTCAATCATGGGTTTAACGCGTGCGCTATAGATGGACATAAATTATGTTGAAATGTGTTAAGATGGATGCAAGTAAGGTTAATAAAGTTTTCCTTCAGAATGCACACACAGGAAGAAAGATATGATGGCCTCTAACACCAAAAAATTGTCAGATTTGGGGTTGTGTAGAGGGTTTTGAGGAGATGTTTTGTCAATTTTCCTCATTGAACTATGGGTTTTGTCTTCTTTTTCATGCAGAAGGAAGCTAGTGCAAGGTTAGGCACTGATATAGTGAGTTTGAACAAAAACGGAAATGAAAACACACATAAGCACCAGTTTCTCTGTGCTTAAGTATGAGCCATTCAAAAATTTAGGACTAGATTCACTAAACTCACCTTTCCAATCCAATCCATGGGCAAGTCTTGCTGGGCAACTGATTCACTATATAGTAACATAATAACATAGTAGATGATGGCAGATAAAGACCTGAATGGTCCTTCCAGTCTACCCAACCTGATTCAATTTTTATTATTTTTTTTTTCTTCTTAGCTATTTCTGGGTAAGAATCCAAAGCTCTAACCGGTACTGTGCTTGGGCTCCAACTGCTGAAGTCTCCCTCAAAGCTCACTCCATCCCATCCACACCCTCCCAGCCATTGAAGCCCTCCTCAGCCCATCCTCAACCAAAAGGCCATATACAGACACATACCATGCAAGTCTGCCCAATACTGCCATTAGTTCTTCAATATTTACTATTATTTTCTGATTCTAGATACTATTATTTTCTGATTCTACACTGTGCGTCCTCATGCAAATTAATTTGATTGGAGACAAGCCCCACAGAGACCCCATGGGTCACTGCAGAGTGATCCAGACGCATGCGCAGACCGCACAAATGAGGTCAAAACAAAGGGGGGAGGGGCTTCAGTTTTGAGTCGACAAAACACGCTTTAGCCAGAACACGCTGCAGCCAGATGGAACAGAACACACTTTAAACAGGACAGAACATGCTGCAGATGGAACAGAACATGCTTTTAACCCACAGGTTAAAACCACGGGCTTGAACTGCAGGGTCAGGGTGGCAGAGAGCAGGAGAGTCGGAAGGGACAGGGTGGCAGAGAGCAGGAGATTCAGGGCAGCAGAGAGCAGGAGAGTTGGCAGGGATGGGGCAGCAGAGATCAGGAGAGTCGGCAGGGACAGCGTGGCAGAAAGCAGGAGAGTCCTCAGCAGTCGCTTCTTTTTGGATCGGCCAGGCCAATCGGTGTTCCTTCTTCTGTTTAGTGAATCGCTGACTTCCTACTTTGCATGCCATTTCCCCTCATTTGCATGGGTGGATCGGATCGGGTGGGAGGTTGATCAGCCAGGAGGTTAGTGAATCGGGTCGGAGAAGGCTCGCAACTGGTCAGAGAAGGCTTGCAAAGCTTAGTGAATCTAGCCTTTAGTGTAAACAAAATTTGAGCATTGGAGCCATACACCTTAACTGCAGAGACCCAAATGCTGTTTAACCAGTACCCAAGAGGAATTTTGCCTTCAGGCATATTAAAGAAACTATGGGCTAGATTCACTAAGCAAACCGATCGTATACCGATCGGTTTGCGACCCCTTTGTGACCCGATTATACTCTGGCCCGATTCACTTACCTCTGTGCCACTCCATGCATGCAAATGAGGGTAACAGCATGCAAAGTAGGCAGGGACTCGATTCACTAAAGAAATCTTACAAACCGATTGGGCTGGCCGATCAACACAAGAAGTGACTGCTGGGGACCAGTCGCAAACATCCTTTCCCATTGTCCTTGGCCTGAAATTCCTCTTGGGCAGCCAGTTCTGAATTTTGGTTTAAAACTGTGGCTGGTTTATCCTAAAGTTTTACTTAAACTTCAGATTAGGCCTTGGGTCTGGAGATGTCTCAGAGGCTGTAGCCTGAGGTTTGAAGTTCCACAATTCAGGTGTTTCAGAACAGAACCATGTTATGCCGTCCACAGATTACAAGAATTGTCTGTTTGCTTTAATTTCTTTCCTTCTTGCCGCTCTGCTCTCTGCCCCTTCCAGACGAGTACTGCTCTTGACGCCCCCGACTTTCCTGCTCTCTGCTGCCCTTCCCCGCAGTGCGAGCCCGTGGTTTTAAAGCAGGGCTGCACTGCGGGGAAGGGCGGCAGAGAGCAGGAGAGTCAGGGTGGCAAGAGCAGGGCTCGGCTGGAAGGAGCAGAGAGCAGAGCTAGTGAATCTAGCAGGGGCAGTGAACGGCAGTGTCAGCGAAGGGGAAAAGGCTGCTGTCGCTGGGGATCGCCCTTCCCTGGGAGAGCAGGAGAGTCGAGGCCAGTAAAAAAAAAAAAACAACAACCCAGTAAAAACAGACACCAAACGCATGCGCAGACCATCTACAGGGAAAGCAGATGGTCTGTGCAAGCGTCAGGAATCGCACACTAGCGATCTGTGCGGTCAGAGGGGAGTGTTCCTCTGATCGCCCTCATTTTAATTTTTTTGTTTCGTGAATTGGTCGGGCCTACACAGATCAGTCTTGGATCGGGCACGGAGAGTCAGGTTAGTGAATCTAGCCCTAGCTGATATTGAAAATCTTTTTTCACCCTAATCTTCACCTTGTTCTTTTCCTCTCTTGTTAAACCTGACTACAGCATCAAAAACAGCAATAGTTGTGATAACAAAGGAAGCAATTTAAATAAGGCTTTTAAATTTTTTTGCTCTTCGTTAACACCTAGTTTAGAAAGGTGCTTTTCTCCTGGAGCAATTAGTGCTTACAGAGATGAGTCACAGTTTATTTAATTGGTTTGAATAATGTGCACCTTATTTAAAAAACACACACACATTCACACTCTTTGTGCACATCATATGTCATTGAATGGAATAACGACATATGCACTTTCTGTTCCTGGGTCACAATAGGATATCGCACAAAATTCCCATTTTATTATTATTTTTTAAAATGTCGCTATACTATTTGCACCAAGCACAACTTCCTACTCACCCATGTTCTTATCATCAGTCCCAGCTCTATACATCCCCTGTCGCCAGTCCTTTGTTTCTATCTCTTAGGGCTAGATTCACTAAGCCCACCGATCGTGTTTGTGATCGTGTACCGACCTGACTCACTAACCTTGGTATCAATCAACCTCCGATTTGATTCGATCCGCGCATGCAAATGTAGCCGGCAGCGATTCGCCAAACATTTTCAGGCACACCAACTGGGCTGGCCGATCCAAAAACAAGCGACTGCTGAGGACCGGTCGCTTGTGCAAAAACTCTGCTCTCTGCCCCGACTTTCTAGCTCTTGCCGCCCCCGACTCCGTGGTTTTAACCAACGGGTTAAAGCGGGGCTGCACTATGGCGTGTTCTGTAAGTTCCAGAACATGCTGCAGTGCAGCCCCACTTTAAACCCGTGGGTTAAAACCACGGCGAGTAAAAAAGTAAAAAAAAATTGCACAAAACAAGCTAAAAGGCAGAATAAAAAAGCACGGAGAGAAAACGCATGTGCAAACCATCTACAGGCAAAGAAGATGGTCTGCACATGCGTCGGGATCGCTCTTCAGCGATCCATGTGATCAGTTTGGGGCGTGCCTCTGATTGCAATAATATGCATGAGGACGCGTCGTGAATCAGCCCCCCCAGCCACGGATCAGATCGGATCCGTGGGCTTAGTGAATCTAGCCCTTAGTCTCTTTTACCCTTTTCCACTGCCACTATAGTTCTATTTCTATCCTCCTTTCACTCATCTCCTTGACATCATACCTTCCCCTATGGCATCTTCTACAAGGTTCCAGTATGTTTAATGTTTCTCCTCCCTTCACCCTCTAATCCATCCAGCATCTCTACTTTCTCTAAATCCTTGCTTTCAATTCAGAATCTCTCTTTCATCACCTCTGCTGTTGTTCCAAAAGTTACATTTTCTAACCCCAATATGCAAACAAAGGCAATGACAGGGCATTTGAGCTCATGCAGCAGTCAAGGCCTGCTGCATGAGCTCAAATAAAGAATTTCCATTTCAGAGAGGTGAGGATACGGAAGGACCTGGAGAACAAGCCAGGGCTCTAAGATTCCCAACTGCACGCCAGTTCCCCTCCTCAGGTTGGAGCCTCTGTTCTATAGCTTACTTCCTCCCTGCCCCCACTTAGTTCTCGACTGTGTGTTCTTGAACAAGGAAAAAAACCTATTAGACTTAAGTAGATTCTTCTCTCCCTCTTGCCATTTCGACTGCTATGACATATAAGGGTGTGAAATGGTGTGCAATCAATGTATGTTCCATCATGTTATCTAGTTCAGAAATAAAATCTGATGTCATCCATTGGAAATACATGGGAACAAGAGGAAGAGGCGTTCTGAACTCTCCTGCTTGCTTTCGATCCATGGACTATATCTTTTAAAGTCCAATGAGCAGCCAGAACCACTAGGATCACGTTACCCACATACCCTGAATTTTATTTAAAAAAAAGGGCTAAAAATTGCACGCGCAAATTTGGGTACACACTCAATGTGTGCATGCAATTTAATTGAATAATGAGCCAATTAGAGCTGATAATTGGAATCTTAATAGGCACAGAATTCATGCCTACATTTTACTTGCAGGGCCAAAAAGGGGTACAGAAATAGGAGGGTCATGAGAAGATCGAGGGCATTCCTTATTGTATAGGAACTTAAGAATAGCCATATTGAGACAGACTGAAGGTCCATCAAGCCATGTATCCTATTTCCAACAGTGGCCAACCCAGGTCCCAAGTACCAGGCAGAAACCCAAAGAGTAGCAACATTCCAAAGCTGTGATTCTGATATCATAATGCTTCATTCCACCAATGCCTAAGAGTCAGCCTCATCAGTGATGTCACAATGGCTTGATTATTCTATACTTGATTCACATAGGAACATAAGAATTGTCATACTGGGACAGACTGAAGGTCCATCAAGCCCAGTATCCTCTTTCCAACAGTGGCCAACCCAGGTCCCAAGTACCTACAGTAGCTAGATCCCAAGTAGGAAATCAAATTCTATGCTGCTTATCCTAGGAATTTATGCATGTAGTTATAGAACAAGGGGGGGTCCACGCATAATCTAAGCACAAGATATAAATAGCCACATATAAAGCTAGGCGTGGTTCCCGGTGCTAAGCACTATTCTATAAATAGAAACATGAAACATAGAAAAATGATAGCAGATAAAGACCAAATGGCCCATCTAGTCTGCCCATCCGCCTAACTTTGAGCTTTGTTTACAGAATAGCACTAAGCATTGTTTTTTGGTACCAATTTTTTAGGCACCATTTATAGAATATAGTCCAAATTGTGCAGGTGCTGCGCCAAATTCAATCCCAAACTCCAACCCACCTGCTAAGCACCAATATCTGTCTTATCATTCCCTCTGTAATTCCCCTACCTGAGTACTGTATATAGACCAGTTTCTTGACCAGTTTGCCTGTTTTGGCTGGACTGTAAGCTCTTTTGAACAGGGACTGTCTCTTCTATGTTTTGATGTATAGTGTTGTGTATTTCTTGTAGCACTATAGAAATGATAAGTAGGCATGGTGGTAGTAAGAAACCCTCTCCACTCCTAGACCATTGATATCCTTGCAAAAGTACTCTCACATCCCCTGACATCTTTACCTCCTCCTGGACCCCTGGGATCTTTCTAAAAGTGCTCTCAGCTCCTTAATACCTTTCATAGGAGGTCCTTGATGCTTAACATGGAACACTAACCATTTTTATTCACTAGATTACTTTTAAAAGTGGGGTTAAATGGTAAGCACTGCTGTGATGTACCTGTGGTTGGCATCTGAGATATCAGACTATTTCCTTTACCACGCTTCCTTCTCTTCCCTGTTTTATTTTTTGAATAATTTATCATTCCCTTTTTTATTAGTTTAGAAGAGCTTTGTTGTAAACTGCTCTGTGGTCTAAGCTAAAGGGCACGATAGAAAGCCTAAAATGCAACAAAACTAAACATAAATGCCTTGTTGGAGGCTCAGAATCAAAATTGCACTTGTGGTACTACGGCTAGAGGTCAAGCTGCCAAATAAGGGTGCACTTTTTGAGAGCTATCAGGGATCCAAGAGGAGAAAATATTCAGCTGGAAACCTTACCATTTGGGGCCTTTCGAGTGTTCTCCACTGGATCAGTGAGGGTTCATAGACAAAACCGCCGAAGACAAAGGCACGCGCCGAAAACTGAGCGCAAGATGGAAGCGCGCGCCGAAGAAAAAGAGTGTTTTTAGGGGCTCCAACGGGGTTTTTTGTTGGGGAACCCCCCCACTTTACTTAATACAGATTGCGGCAGCGTTGTGGGGGTTTGGGGTGGTTGTAACCCCCCTCATTATACTGAAAACTTAACTGTTTCCCTGTTTTTTAGGGAAAAAGTGAAGTTTTCAGTAAAATGTGGGGGGTTACAACCCCCCAAACCCCCCCACAACGCCCCCCACAACGCGGCGCGATCTGTATAAAGTAAAGTGGGGGGGGGATTCCCCCCACCCCCACGTCGGAGTCCTTTAAAACAGTCATTTTCTTCGGCGCGCGGCTACGTGTTTCACTCAATTGCCTGCGCGCACCTTTGTCCCGGCACGCTTTTGACCTGACACTCTCAGTGAGTCTGAATATATACAGTACCTCTAAGACCTGGACAGACTCCAGAAGATGGATCTTGGTTGTAGCTGTGCAGGAGAAATCCATACACTTATGGATTTATTTTTGGCATAGGTAAAATTGCATGTAGTGGGGGTGCAAAAGGCACTGGGGAGATAAGGGCATGAAAGATGAAAGTCTCTGGATGTAAGGAGGAGACTTTTGATTATCACTTTTTAGCCTGCTTTATGCAGCTGCAAGAAATGAGTGGCCAGGTGTATTATTTTCCAAGATGTCTTATTGCCATTTCTATATTACTGTTACTATAACAGAAACTTGTAGCTGCATGAATCCTGGACATAAACACAAGGGAACATTACTGTGTATGCTAAGTTAAGAAATTAGATCAACCATGTCTCTAATCAAATGCTCAAATGTGGACACCAGATTATTTCAAAATGCAGATGCATGTTTTCTTACTGGTTGAAAGAAAGAATTGCTGTGGGAATTGCATCCCCAATTCCTAGCGCTGATACAGCTTCATCACATCATATAGAAGAGCATTTAGGTTTGACAAAGACCTTCAAAGTTAATAACCCCAATGCTGCACAGTACCACTGCTAAGATAAACTAATCAGGCATGCATATAACTTATTTAATGCAGGCAAAGATTGATTAAATCAGCACACTCAAACAGGAAACATCTTTATTTTCATTTGATTTGTACAGGGTAGCCCCGGGCATTTATGCCTGAACTCATTTTCTGCCAGAAACAAGTAAATTGCTGATAAAGCTGCGTGCAGTCTGCCAATTGCTTCTGTCTGCAGCAATGCCTCAGACTCTAGTTGAGCTCTTGCTTTATTTATGGTTTTCCATTTTGCGCATATATATGAATTTTTATTTTTTTATTTTTTTTATTATTTATTTATTCAATTTAATTAATACAAACAAGCAATAAACATACTTGTACACAGATTACACAAAATATTAAAAGAAAAAAAACAACAACTATAACCCCAATTCCACTTAACACAGTGTTTTTGGTTACTCAATAATAATTCAGATTATTTAGTCCACAACTTTTGGAGAGAGACTTAAGAAAAAATAAAAATAAGAAATAAGACGAATCTTATCCAACTTAGAAAGCGGCATTTTTCTGCGGTGCTACAGCCATTCATAGCAGGCCATTCATAGCAGGTTATTCATTTTCAGTTACAGGCCCTACATGCTCTTTAGATTCTATAAATCCTATCAATTGTTTAGGCTCAAAAAATAAGTAATTCTTATTCTGATATGAAACAAAACATTTTACAGGAAATTTCAACATAAAATTTGCTCCCAAGGCTAGGACTCTTGGCCGTAATGCCAAGAATTCCTTCCTACGCCTCTGAGATCTCAATGACATATCAGGAAATATTCGAACATTAGAGCCTAAAAATTGATCATTAATATGACGAAAAAAACAACCGTAGTATATATTCTCTATCACTTTCTAAAGCAAGAGTTATTAACAGGGTTTTCCTTTCCGTTATAACCTCTAAAGAGTTCTCCAGAAACGTCGTTAAATTCATGTTGTCATTATTTGTCCCTTGAATCTCATTAGGAGTGGAAACTTCTACAGGTTTCTTTAGTTGCAGATAATTAGCTCTAACAATTGGTGGCAAACTTTCTGTGGGAATTAGCAAAATTTCCACTTAAAAAATTGATTATGGGACTATTCACTCTAAAGTGGAGCAACAGGGCTTGGTCCTTAAAGATTTAAGTGAGAAATTAGAAAAACAGGAGTCAAGAATATCCGAAATGAAAACTTTGGATTTGGAATTGGTAAAAGAAAGATCATTTACTGCCAGGAAAATGGAAAGTTTTGAGAACCAACTAAGGAAAAATAATCTGAGACTCCTAAACTTTCCTAAATGTCCCTTAATTTCACCAATGGAGATGGCAAGTAAATACTTTATGAATTTTTAGACTATTTTTTTGCCCTCACTAATGCTGCCTGATTCAGGAAAAAAAATTTTGATTCGATTCAGCCTACTGAATTGGTTTTTCAATTCAATTCAATTTGATTCAATTCAGGCTCATGTTGCTCAACCACAAAGTTTGTATTTTCTGGTATCGCTATTGGACTCTACATCCATATTGCTCAGTCGATGCAACAGAGGGCTGTGCTTCGCTGGGTCAGCGTCTTCAGGTCTTCACTGAGTTGTTTCACCTCTTATCATAGTTCATTTTATCATATAACAACAGCAGCAGCATGAGGTTCAAAACCTCCGTAGCAACTCTCTCCTCCTCCACGCTAAAGAAAAAGAAAAGGCTTTGTTCCAGTCCAGGTTTTCTGGCCCAAAGCGGTATTCCCATTGAACCATTTTATAAAGAAAAAGATTTTGTAGTGTGATTTGTTTAGAGTGTGTGGTTTGGTAACATTTTATTTAAATCAGCGTGATATAAATATATTTATTATGTGGTAAAAAGAATAAAAAATGATAAGTACAATAGAAGGCATATTGTAGTTAGTATGAACTTCAGGACCAGACGCATCACAACCCCATCCACCTGGAGTCGAGAAGACGTTGGAGTCCCGCTGCAGATGGAGAAAGAAAAACAATAGGATTCCACAGCCATCCGCCCGCCCATCCTGATTTGCAGAGCTAGACCCGATGCCATAATCAGCAACAGGGGAGGACTCAGATTATATTATATGGACACCTTAATATTTAGCATGCGCTAATCTTTAGCGCACACTAAATTGGTAAGTGTGTGTTAAATCAGTTAGCGCGCCATAGTAAAAGGATCTCTGAGTTTCAAGGCACCTATAAAAATGGTGCTGGAATCACACTTCCATAAGCGCTTTAGGCCATCTAACGCCACTGTAGGCGTGGTTAATGCTGGAAGTGGCATTAGATGGCTTACAGTGCCTACTGAGGAGTGATTCATAGCAAAGGTAGCGCTTACATTTCCAGTGCCCACCTTTGCTGAGGCCTTGCAAACGGAAAACATTTCAAGAGTTATGTGGTGAGGGTGGGGGGGGGGGTGTGGGGCTCTGTAGGAGTGTTTCCTTATGTGCACCGGAAGGTTAGGCCTCTCTGACATCATCAAGCCTGAACCATTGTCTGCAAGAAATCTTTCCAGCATGAACTTTGCAAGAAGAGAGAAAGAAGAACACATCTTTGCTGTTTCTGCCTGATGCATTCTGGGTATGTACCAGAATGGTATTCTAGTCAAGGACATCCATCTATGTCTTCATAATTAGACTGTGGGATTCTTGGGGGAGTTATTCTCCTATCCTGTTCTTATCTGTCTAACGGCGCCTGTGTCTCCTAGCCTGTATGAGACCTTACACAGAAAGGCTGTTCATCTAAGTTCTGTTTCTGGATTGGTCCGAGGACGTCATCTGATGAGGTCCAAGTGAAAAGTTGCTAATTAGTTTTGGTCTGTGTCGGGATGCGAGGAAGCTCACATCTTACCACAGGTGTCCTGCATGCAACCTTTTCTTCAGTAATTAAGACCTGAACAGTTACCTCGTGTGACTCTCTGCCTAAGAGAGAGTGAATCGGACTTTAAACAGCTCTGAATTCCAGCACTACAAGGAAACTTGTCTGCCAGTGAATTATAGCCTTACCAGTGGTTGACAAACACGTGCCTGTAACAAAGGATTTCTTATATCTCCTGAAGCTAACAAGAAAGTTTTCTATTTCACCTAATTTTCGCCAGCGGCCTAATCAGATGGTGAGAATACGGAACTTACTATCTTATCAGCTGGGGTTAGATAAGTATATCCAATTGTGATATAGGATAAGGTTTGGAAAGCTACCTTGGGATAACTGTAATCATTTGCTGCTAATCAGGGATTATTATTATTATAAGGAATTGTTTAGTGTGTGTAACAATTAGTTTTACTTAGTTATCTAACAAGTGTATTGTGATAATTGTGTAATGAGTTTCATTTATGTAATCAGATATTTTGTGAACAATATTTAGATATTGCAGCTGGCTTGTGAATTATATTTTTCTATTTTCATAATAAAAGTATTTCTCATTAGCCCGGGTCTTGTGTCGTGTAAACAGGCAAGAAAGCTGAACCTGGTTTTCCCTAGACAAAACTAACAGACACGTAACTTGTTTATGTAACTGATTAGTATACCATAAATCTTGCTACAGCTCGAGTGGCAGGGAAAAGTAAGGGGGGCACAGCAAGGCAATGACAGGTGCCACCACCCTGGATGCCTCCCTCGCTATGCCACTGTGGTTTGGCATTATAGAAATGTTTCCTTATACCTTTGCGCAAAACATCCAACTAGGGAGATAATATATGCCTCTGTGATGATGTATATAGAGGCCCTCTTTTACAAAGGCGCGCTAAGCATTTTAGCGTGGATTTAGCTAAATCAACATGTGAGCTAACCGCCAATGCATCCATAGGATAAAATGCATGTGTTAGCGTTTAGCGCGTGTTTAGCGTGTGCTGAAAAGCTTAGCGCACCTTTGTAAAAGAGGGGGATAGTGTGGGCCAAGATAGTGAGGCGTAGGCTTTATTGCAGTTCAGTCCTTTCCAGTCCTTCGAGTATGAAAGTGCCGTGAGCAGGTATATTATAAACAGGGTATTAAAATAATAGCATATTTGCGTTTAGCATTAGAAAATTAGTGTTGAACTGTTATAGTGAGTTATATAAAGATTAGTAGAATTATGGTTTGTTTGATTTGATTTATTTTATTTTATTGTATTTCAGTAAGGAAGAGTGAGAAACTCAAGTTGATGGGGGGGGGGGCATTTCACTTCACGGCTTTCATTTTCATTTATATTTTATGAACACCAGCACTTTAACCTTTTCCTATCGTAATACATTTTATGTTACGCTGGTTCCGATCGTAATTATTTTAGCAAAGTTTTGTATTATTCACCGTTATCATTTACGGCTATTGTAAACATAATGTAAATAAGTCATAAGTCTGTAAATTCAAATATTTTGTGTTCCTGGCTATTTATTAGTATGGCAAAAAAAAACTCGGATATGGTGAATATCACTAATAATCACAAAAAACACTTTCACCAAAAGGAAAAATGAAGGTATAGTGAATAAAGACACAAGCAAAAACTAATCTTAAACGGAGGAAAAAGCCTCAGACAGGGGCCCGCCCACCTCCACAATGGTGGAATAGCGATGTTCGGGCGATCACTTCACTGGCATAAAACCTCCTACTTTGATGGTCATAGCAATGTGTTGAAAAATTACTTTCAGAGTTGAGTGATATGGAAGAAGATAATGATAACTTAACTTTCTCCTTTAAAGATCGGAACACCAACGATGGCCAGCGTTTCACTGTCAAGCTGCCTCAGGGTGTATCAAGCCCGATCACACTAGAAATATAAAACACTCAAATCAAGATAAATCTAAAAAACCGGTGTGTATTATAACTATATACATCATGAAAACCAAATACATACCTCTCATACGGACGCCACTCACGTCTCAAAAGATCCAAAGATGGCGGCATGATTAGCAAACCAGATTAAATCATACCGGTGTTATGACGTGTGCATACGTCAGCACCGGAAGTAACAAGCCGGCTAAGCAAGCCGGTAATGGTTATTTCAAAGTTGTCAATTCTTTCAAAAAATGAATAAAGGAAACAGAAAAGGCGGTGTTCATTCTGAAATGGAAACCTACTGAAAATTTCTGAAAAATATTGTTGTATTTTTCTTCTTATTGATTTTCTACTTCTATTGTTTTTATGATCTTTCTATATATTTTTAAAATTTTTTTAAAAAAAGATTTTTCATTATTTTATGTGTTTTTATTTTTATTTTATTCTTATATGTGTGCCTATATGTGTAGTGGAAACCAAATTTCAACAGCTAAACAATTAAAGGGCAATATTCCAATCAGATCTAACATTTAATCCAACGGGTTCCTCGCTGTTGAGCCTATGGATCCAAAATTGCTCTGCTCGTAACAGACGTTGAAGTTTAGAAGTTGAGTTGTCCGCAATATGGTCAATTGCGCAGCAGCGTAGTTCAGAGAATGTGTGAACACACCGTTTTTTTAGATTTATCTTGATTTGAGTGTTTTATATTTCTAGTGTGATCGGGCTTGATACACCCTGAGGCAGCTTGACAGTGAAACGCTGGCCATCGTTGGTGTTCCGATCTTTAAAGGAGAAAGTTAAGTTATCATTATCTTCTTCCATATCACTCAACTCTGAAAGTAATTTTTCAACACATTGCTATGACCATCAAAGTAGGAGGTTTTATGCCAGTGAAGTGATCGCCCGAACACCGCTATTCCACCATTGTGGAGGTGGGCGGGCCCCTGTCTGAGGCTTTTTCCTCCGTTTAAGATTGGTTTTTGCTTGTGTCTTTATTCACTATACCTTCATTTTTCCTTTTGGTGAAAGTGTTTTTTGTGGTCTTTATTAGTATGGGACATACGATGGCAACAACATTTTTGGAATGTCCCGTCATCCGGGACACACGATAGGAAAAGGTTAAAGCACAAGTTTCAGTCTGTGGTTGCCTAACGAGTAGCGATCATCTGTCCGCCGGATTCAAAAGATACGGTAAGTTCTTTTTGATTCAATAATAACAGGTGGAGTGGGACAGTAAAGGCAGTGATGGTCCCAGCGGCAACCACAGTTTGGTTGTAGGGTCTGAGCACTTTACTTCTAAGTTGATTTAATTTCGCAATCATGAATGGTTAAAGCTGTGACAAAGTGATATCCTTATACCTGTGGCCATATTCACTCCCTTGCAGTCACTGTCATGTAGCAGTTTTCCAGTCCTGCACATAGGAAGGAGAGGGGGAGGTAATTTCCAAAACATTCTAAGAGGGCAACATATAAGCCTTTGTGCCTTTATAAAACATATTCCTACAGCTATCGTAAATAGCACAAAGAACTCTTACACAAAATTACCCCATCATATGCCCTAAATTAATAAAATTGACACTTCTCTCGCAAATTGGAGAACATTTGGCTTAGTAAATACTTTTCAAGCCACAGTTCCCTTAGAGCTCTATTTACTAAAGTATTGTAAGATTTTGCAGTTATTGTGCACTAATTGCCAAAATTAACATGCAGTAACTAAAAAAACCCCTTTGCATTCACTGTCGAGGGCCATAATGAATCAGCATGAACAGTATAGCCAGTGATTTCCATTACTATAAGCAAAGTGTACTCTGTTAAATGCTATTTATCGTCAGCTAACTTGTGTTATACAGGGTAAAGCACAGTCTGGTTTCCTGGCATTAGTGTACCTGTTTATGCTTTGCAGTAGAAAACAAATAGAATTAAATTATTTAAGCATATTCTCGAGTTTGTGCCCAAACTCTGTTCTCTCTCTGACCTATATTATATTGGAGGTGGCTGCGCAGAGCATCGCTCTGTGTTACAGATACTGTTCCGATTTTATAAAGCACTATGGATTTTGGTGTCAGGTCAAAAGTGCGCCGGGACAAAGGCGCGCACAGACAACTGAGCGCAATGTGGAGGTGCGCGCCGAAGAAAATGACTGTTTTAAAGGGCTACGAAGGGGAGTGTGGGGGGGAACCCCCCCACTTTACTTAATACAGATCGCGCCGCGTTGTGGGGGGTTTGGGGGATTGTAACCTCCCACATTTTACTGAAAACTTCACTTTTTCCCTAAAAAACAGAGAAACAGTTAAGTTTCCAGTATAATGAGGGCGGTTACAACCCCTAAAACCCCCCACAACGCCGCTGCAATCTGTATTAAGTAAAGTGGGGGGGGGGGGGTTCCCCAACAAAACCCCCGTCGGAGCCCCTAAAAACACTCTTTTTCTTCGGCGCACGCTTCCGTCTTGCGCTCGATTGTCGGTGCGTGCCTTTGTCTTCGGCGGTTTTGTCTATGAACCATGGATTTTGACTATAAGCTGAACTTCACTCAGGATTTGGATCAAGTAATCAATCTTTGTGACCCTCCACGATTGCTGCATTATCTGGTATTCCCTTAAAATGCCTGACTACCTGAAAAAGGATGTTAGTTGATCTTTACATTAAGCTTAGGAGATTACTGCCTCTGACATTCAAGGTTGGGATCTGTGTCCTACGAGGTTGGGGCCTGTACGAGTTCCGTGACAATTAGTTGAAACTCCCCTGGGAGAACGGTATAGAAAAATTGAATAAATAAATAAAAATAAAAATAAATTAAAAAAAAAAAAAAGTTGACATAGCTTGATATTGTTATTGTGTGTGTATTTCTATGGGAGATGGATACATGCTGTGACTCATTTATTGCTGAGATATTAACTGTTATTTTAAATCATTTATTATTGCTGTTGTTACTGCATAGAATTGTTACATAGCTAATCTGTAGAAACAAAACAAAACAAAAACAACCCAAAAAAACAACCACTTTTTTGTCGATCTCTTATCAAGCTTCTAGGTGGTGGAATGAACTTTCTCACCTGATGAGATGTCAAACTACTTATACCCAAGTTGTTAAAGACATATTTATTTCAGAGTTTTGTTGTTTTAAGAATTTTGTTGTTATAGACAACATTTAACAGTTAGCTATGGTCACAGTAATTGTTCAGTAATGTAATTCCTGGGTAATGTTCAGTCTCTTAATTTTTGTAAGCCACACTGGACTCGAGCTGACTGTGGAATATAAATGTCCTAAAGTAATGTAAGAATCTGTTTCTGCATTAACTGAAAAGGAAACTAGTAGAAATGCTCCTATTTTATCAGAGGTCTTTGAAGCAGGATGATCGACACTGGCCTGTGCTTTGGCTCAAAAGCCTGTATCAGGAGTCTGAAATTAAAAAAAAAAAAAATCAAATGTATGACTAAGAAACTTTGTTAAAAATCTTTGGAACAATGCTAGAGATTGTATGCTGGTTATGTAGATCGCTTTGTGTATATAGCAATGTTTATAAACACTGACACACAGAGATCATTTATGTGTTTCCTTGTACAGACTGCTTCTATATTCTATTTCTTAGTTATACATTTGGTTTTTTGAATCTCAGACTCCTAATGCAGGCTTCTGAGCCAAAATACAGGCCCGTGTTGAGTCTCTGAGAAGCCATTGTTATTAATAAAGCTAACCGACTGGACTTGATCTCTGTCATCTTGGCTGTTTTGTTATTCTGTCAATATTGGCCAATACCAGTTTGAATAATTAAGTGGAAGGCATCAGCAGTAAAGAATGATTTAATTCCTCTGCCTTTTCATAATAAATGTAAGACACTCGTCAAAAATCACCCCAAGAATCTTTAAGATGGATCTAAACGAGAAAGAATCTCATCAATGCATAAACTGTATATGGTCAATGCAGAAGCGTACCCAGGTTCTGACATCAGGGGGAGCAGACCTTTTGTAAAATAAGTGCTGGTGCAAGGTTGAATGTCCGATCCTCATAGGCACAATTTCATTCAAAATCATTTGGGGGAGCAACTGCATCCTTGGGCCTCTCCTAGCTATGCCTCGGGGACAATGCATTGAAAGGGTTACTGAACAACAAAAATTTAATTTTTTTCCTTGTTCACCTTCAATTTAAAAGTTAAGGCCCATAATTCTAGTGAGTGTAATCCTTTGTTCACCTCTGAAATTATATCCTGAATATCACCTCTAAAAGGGACATATAGTGTTGTATCATCTGCATATATCAATGAATGAAAACCCTTAACAGATAGTTTCTTCCACAGAGAAGTCATTATGATGTTACATTTTATAGGTGCATTCTTCGAGACCCCACTACCCACCTTCTAAATTCATCACATCGTCTTCCCTTATGTTCCCTACCTTCTTCTAAACTCTGATGATCCATTGCTTTCTTCTTCTCATTCAACCATCCCCATTCTGTTTAAGCACACCTCATCTCCGGTGCTGTCATCATGTCTCTCCCGCTCTTGTCCTTACTCTCTTGCTCTTTTCTGGGGATATCAATTAACTGAGACCTGATGCTGCCCTGTGTCATGGAGGCTAGCTTTTCTCCCATATACCCCGTCTAATTGGTCAGAGGGGTGGTGTTGGGCTGTTAGTTTCACTCTCCTGTAGTCTCACTGCTCTCCTTCCATTTAAGTCCACTCCATCTGTCTATTTGCTCTTCTATCTCTCCGAGTAGCAGTCATTTACTGACCTCCTGATCAGTCTCTTTCTTCTTTCCTCACTGACTCTGAATTCTGGCTCTCCTTTCTCAAACCTTCATCTCCTTCTCTCATCCTTGGTGACTTCAACAGTCATGCTGATGATCCCTCTGACTCCTACTCTTCCAGGTTTTTCACTCTAACATCCTCATTCAATCTCCAGCTGCGCTCCACCACCTCTGTGTACCAGAATGGTCACTGCTTTGACCTCTTATCCTCCAAATGCTCTACCATCAATTTCTGTACCTCAACTCTTCCCCTCTCTGACTATAATCTAATAATATTTACAATTTATCACCCTTACCCCCACCCGACCTGGACAATCACCACCAATACATTTAGGGAACTTTAAGGCTATTAACCCTGGCACCCTCTCCACCACTGTCTCATCTTTCCCTTTAACTACAATGTTATACAAGTCTGTCAATGAAGCTGTATTCTCCTATAACATCATTCTCTTCTCTGCACTAGATATCCTCGCTCCTCCCATTTCACATTCTTTAAGGCGTGCCAAACCCCATCCCTGGCTGACCTCCAATATCTACTACTTGCACTCCTGTGCCTGATCTGCTGAACGTCTTTGGCTTAAATTTCATGCACATGCTGACTTCATACACTTCTAATTCCTGCTGACATCCTTCCAGTCTGCTCTCTCATTTGCCAAACAAGAATACTAGGCCCATTTAACTCTCTTAGCTCCAACCTTAGCTGTCTCTTTGCCACACTAAACTCTCTACTCAAAGTGCCCTCACCTCCAATCCCCCTTCACTTTCTCCCCAGACTATAGCTGAGTTCTTCTATGACAAGGTTCACAAGAGTCACTTTGAGTTCTCAACTAGGCCACCTCCCCTCCACCCCCTTCCATCTATCTCTTCCACCAACCTTCCATCAATCCCTGCCACCTTTTCTGAAATCACTGAAGAGGAAACTGTACATCTTCTCTCCTCCTCCAAACTCACTACCTGCTCCTCTGATCTGATTCTCACCCATCTACTCAACACTATCTCCCCCATATCATCCCTAATGCTCATATCTGTCACATCCTCAACCTATCACTCTCTATTGCAACTGCTCCTGATGTCTTCAAACATTCTGTAGTTACACCTCTCCTAAAAAACCCTCACTAGACCCTATATGCCCCTCCAACTACTGTCCCATCATCCTCCTCTCCTTCTTTTCCAAGTACTGGGGAGGGGCTTAAGGCCCGCATTGCGCAGGAGGAGGCTAGAGGAGTAGGAGGGTCTTCAGGGAGCAGGTGAGGGGCGCCTTTGGGAGCAGGAGGGAGTGGGCATCCTTCCTGCCTTTTTCTTTGGGGTAGAGGGGAAAGGTCTTCATGACAGGAGGAAGTGGGTATCCCTCATGCCATCTTTTGGGGGTTTGGGTGAGTCACCGCAATTGTCGGGGGAGGGGGCGCGCGATTGTTGATGGGTCATTGGGGAGGGCTGTTGGTGACGGTGGGGGATTTTTTAAATTTTCTTTTGGAAGGAGACAGTGCCATTTTTTAAAAATGAAAAAAAAAACCCCGTCAGACCTGTCGGTAACAGGTCTACAGCAGTCGGGTTTTAGGATTGTATAACCCGAAGCAAAATAGCCAAGCAAATGTTAGTGAATCAATTGCTTGGCTATTTTGCATGGGGTTTTACAAATTTGTATGGCTGGATTGGAAAATGGGCAATCACAGGGGGAAAACATGCGGTGGCCGTTTTCTGAATTGGGTCGGTTAGCAGCGATCGTCGCTAAACCTGGGAAACAAGTTTAGCGACGATCGCTGACTTTAGTAAATCGAGGCCTAAGAGATTGTTCTCTGTGCTCGGACTTTAGTACTAATTCTGATCCCCAAAGTTTGGAATTGAATTTTGCTCATTGGCCGACCCCTGATGCAGGTGATGTATGCCAAAACACGGCTCATGTTGGGTCAATAAAAACAAGTCCCTGTTCATTGAGGCCCTTTGTGCTTTTTTTGCTGTACTCTGGAAGAAAGACAGGAAAGAGAGTATATGATAGAGATGTTTAAATATCTCCGTGGCGTTAATGTACAGGAAGTGAGTCTTTTTCAAATGAAAGAAAACTCTGGAATGAGAGGGCATAGGATGAATTTAAGAGGTGATAGGCTCAAGAGTAACGCTAGAATATACTTAATAGAAACATTGGTAGATGCTTGGAATAGTGTCCTGTGGAGGTGGTGGAGATGAAGACTGTGTCTTGTGACCAAGCAGACACAAGGCCTGCCCTGGTCCCAGATAAGCTGGGGGAAAAAGTGAAAGCAAAATCCTGGAAGGAAAAACCCAGGATCTCCCAGAAGTATATTGGGAGAGATAATGCCAGTGACCACCAGGAGGAGTCAGATTTATCTGAGGAAGAAGGGAGTAAGTTTTATCCTAGCCACCACCAGGGGAGCTCTAGAGGCCCCTGGACTTCTGCTGACACTCTCAGAATAAGGCACGCCCCCTAGAGTACATAAGCCAGCAGTGGCATTCAAGCCAGCAAGCCAGTTAGGGAGGAAGTTTAGGTCTTGCCTCCCTAAGGATTCACCTGGGCCTAACAGGGACAACAGGCCTATACCGATGGAATGGACTGAGGCTGAACAAGCAGAAGACTTACCATTCCTGAGCGAGGAGCTTATGGACTTCCAAGAAGCTTGTAATGGCTGTGAATCCAATTATCCTGAATCAATGCAGGTGGACTTGGCTTCAAGCCACAAACAGTGAGTGTGATGTGTTTTGGACTGTTTGTGTGCTATTTTCTGGAATGTTGATTTTGAGGAAGCTGTGAGAGAGTGTGGGGAGAGGTTTTGCTTCCACCTTGGGAGGGAATTTTTGAAAGCCTAACTGTAGGCCTTTATTTTGGCAAAACCTGTTGCACTCTCCTGTTCCTGGCAGACATATACGGTTGCCAGAGGCTTTCCTTTATTTTTCTTTAATGGCTGGGAATTAAAGGAAACAAAAATGCTGAACTTTATTTTGAGTTGTGGACTCAGGAGCAATTAAGACTTAAGGAGCAGTGAAAGAAAGTTTGGACTTTACTGTGAACTGTTTGATTTTCCTGCCTTTTTGGTTTTGGCAGGTTTTTTTTTTTTTTTGCTTTAATGCTGTAAGGAATCCTGACAAATGTAACAAAGTTTGAGGAATTACTTACCTGCTTTAAGAGTTGAGTAAACTGAACTATTGCTCTAAGCAACCCTATTGTTGGGACTTTATTTTTGAGTTTAATTTTGAGTGCTGTTGAAGAGTCCGGTCCTGCAGGGTGACTCCATGCCGGGTCACGCGCTAGTGCATTGTTTGTTGTAGCCACCAGGATTTCTACAGAGCCTTGTTCTGGGCTATAGTGGTGGCCACAGTCTTAATTCAAGAAAGTGCTGGACAGGCATATGGGATCTCTTAGGGAGAGGAGGAGAAAGTGGATGTAGTGGAGAGGCAGACTGGATGGGCCATTTGGCCTTTATCTGCTATCATGTTTCTAAAAGTGCCATGTAGACCAGTGTCTCACAAACTTTCTGTCCAGCGGCACACTAAATCCAGTGCCCCGGTCAGAAAGCGCCTGGAAGTGCGTGGATGTCAAATTGTGACATCATCGCGTTAACGGCCTCGCATGTTTGGAGTTCCTTTTGGCTGCAACCCGCCGGTGGAGGGATCCAGGAGGTGTGGGGAGAGGAGGAGAGATGCCGGCTAGGAAGAGAGTCATCTACGCTGAATGACTTCCTGCAGGACGTGCCTCTCGCCGTGAGAGGCACGTCCTGTAGGCAGGCAGCCAGTGTGGACAACTGTCCTCCTCACCAATGTGTTGCGGCACTCCAGAAATCTCAGGAGGCACACAGTTTGCGATACACCGATGTAGACAGAACACTTTCTTTAGGGCCACCCTATTCTCAAAGGGTGCTAGCACACAAATGCCAAGTTCTGCAAAGGCGGAGGATTGGAATTGGGGACTCATGCTAGGCCAGTGGTCTCAAACTTGTGGCCCGTGGGCCATATGCGGCCCACCAGGTACTATTTTGAGGCCCTCGGTATATTTATCATAATCGCAAAAGTAAAATAAAACAGTTTCTTGATCATATGTCTCTTTAGCTATAAATTACAATATTATTATTAAGACTTAGCCAAAAAGAAAGATTTATAAACTATAAAGAGTTTTACCTCATGCAAAATTGTCATTTCTTTAATGAGACATTAACTATTTTTTTCTGTACCTACAAAGCCAAAATATGGCCCTGCAAAGGGTTTGAGTTTGATCCCACTGCACTAGGGCAACCTCTCATAGTGACTCTCTCTCTATGCACCCCCCCCCCCATATAGGATTTAATGAGAAATTGAGGAGATAGATCATTGGCTACAGTGAACCTTAAAACACATTTCTCTCTCTGTCTGTAGTGTACTGAGGAAAAAAAGAGAGGTTTCTGTCATTTTGCTTTGGCAGTAGCAGGAGAAATGTATCAATTTGATAAATGTTACATTACTAAGCTAAGGAGAAGTAGGTAGGTAGCACCTTGTGTTAATTAATCACTGAAGGAAAGACAAGTAGACTGAAAGTGGCACACTTAAATTTAGGGGAATGTAATCCATTAAATATAATAAAGTGATGAGATATGAAGGATATGCACACAAGGGAAGAATAACTGAAGCAGGTTCAGTAGTCAGAGCTTCTCTCCAGCAAGAGTCTAGAGGGGCAACTTGACTATGGCTCCTAGGCTCAGGCCTGGGATCTGGAGTTCTCTTTTGATATTCAGGGAGATTGTGCTTGACCTTTTGGCTAAGATAGGAGATTGCCCACTGTTCTGGAAACCCTGGAACTATGGTCTCAGACATTTTCAAGAGTTGGGAGTTTGGACCAAGCAGGAAAATGTCCCCTATGGGTTCCTCCTGAAGACTGGCAGAGGAGACATTGTCCTTTGTTGGGGAAACCCTAGAATGGTGGTCACAGACTCCTTTACACCAGCTCTATGACTGGTGTAAGTGGTCATGCCTAAAATATAGGCACATATAGAAATCTGAAACGCTCTTCCAGAGGCTGTAATAGGGGAAAGCACCCTTCAGGGATTCAAGAAAAGGTTAGATATGTTCCTGCTGAACCAGAACGTACGCAGGTAAAGCTAGACTCAAATAGGGCACCGGTCTTTGACTTACGGGCCACTGTGTGAGCGAACTGCTGGGCAAGATGGACCGCTGATCTGACCCAGCAGCGGCAATTCTTATGTTCTTACTGTGTTAGTATTCTGTAAAGGAAAATAGGTGCCAACTTTTCTTTCTGAATTAGGCTCTAAGGGGGGAATTCATCAATGGGTGCTAACCGCTAAAGATGCCCATAGGAATATAATGGGCATCTTTAACATTTAGCGCATTCCCATTGATGAATTTCCCCTCGAATGGGTGCCTTCTTGACATCTAAAACTATATTTCCTTTATATAACTGCCCTCTCAAAGGGCAGAGCAGGTAGCATTGATGATGGCTCGGAATTAGATTTTTGCAACTTTGGTCAGGAAGAGATGAATGATTTGTGATGAAGAAAGAGGGGCTAAATTGTTTCTCTTGAGGAATGACAGATAACATGGAGACATCCACAGGGATAGAGAGATTTGAGGAAATTTTTTAGATTTTCTTGACAAAGTAGGGTGCAAGATCAGTAACAGAAGGAGCCAAGGATTAGAATGTGATGACCTTGGACATGATGATATCAGACAAGAAACTAACAAGAAAGGTTCTGTAGCGTGCCCTGCTAGCTTTAACTTTTGCACTGAGGGTACATAAATATAAAAATTTGAGTAGTTATTTCTACCTAGTCGGGCTCTGCTATCAACTTCTCTGAATTCTCACTGAACCAGAACGCACGCAGGTAAGGCTAGTCTCAGTTAGGGCACTGGTCTTTGACCTAAGGGCCGCTGCGTGAGCGGACTGCTGGGCACGATGGACCACTGGTCTGACCCAGCAGCGGCAATTCTTATGTTCTTATGTTGGGAGCTGGAGGGAAGCACGATCCCTCCAGTTCTAAGGCCTTCCCCTCCCCGGTGCACCATGTGATGTACAGGGAGGAGCCTAAGACCATGATGGGTTCAGATACCTAAGGCCCCTCCCCTTAGGCATCTGAACCAATCAGGGCTTTAGGCTCCTCCCTCTGTATCCCATGTGATGCACAGGGATACATTCTGACCTTAGGCCCCTTCCTGTGCATCTCATGGGAAACAGAGGGAGGACTCTAAAGCCTTGATTGATTCAGACGCCTAAAGGGAGGGGCCTTAGGCATCTGAGCCAATTAGGGCCTTAGGCTTCTCCCTGTGCATCACACAGTGCACTGGGAAGGGGAAGGCCCGTCATTTTTGATGGGTGGGTCTCAGAGTTGGAGGACTGTGCTTCCCTTCAGCTCCCAACATCTACCAAAGGTACGGGGGTGGGGGGTGGGGTTGTGTTCAGGGAGTGGTGGTGGGGTTCAGGGGAGCATCCAGTGAATGGAGCTCTTTTTTGGGAGGAAGGTGGGAAGGTAGGGGATGGTTCAGGGGAACTCCATTGGCAGGAGGGAGTGGGCATCCCTCCTGCCATTTTTGCTACTTCGGGAGATGGGGACGGTTAGTTGGTTCCTGGTGCTGCTACATCAGGGAGAGCTTTTTTTCTTTCCTTTTTTTGGGGGGAGGGGCAGATATTGTGCATGGTGTAACACACGCACAACATCTGTCCATTAAAAAAAGAAAAAAGGTTTCCTGCCCCAAACAGCTGAGCGGCAGGAGGCTGCTTTCAGGGCTTCCCAGCTTTGCGCATGTGTGAGAGTCACTGTTAATTGGATGAGAGAGACAGAGATTACGACAAACCTCCACATGAATCATTTGCATGCAACCTTTTTGATCGATCACTCTTCCACAATCGGCCAGAGAATCGGCTAACAACAATTCAGTCAGTATTAGCAATGACATTTAATGCATCCAGGCCTAAGACCTTGGTGATACCAGGGATGATCATTTTTGCAGGGAGTAGAACACAGACAGATGAAACAGAGCTAATAAAGGAAAACCTACAGATGAAATTCCAGTTAACAACATCCTGATTTATCCAGGGTTAATGATGCACCATTTGGAGGAAACTGGACTGTGGGAAGCAAAATCTATTAGAGCGATGGTTTTCAAGTGTTTATACTCAAAGAAAGTGGAGGGAGTGGTGGATTTTATGTCAGAGGTTCATCTTAAAATATGGTCAGACTAGGATAATGGACAAGTAAGAAATCAGCCGGTAGCAAGAAAATATGAAATGAGGAAACCTACAGAAATCATGTAAAACAGAATTTTCATGAAGTCTAGCAAAAGTTACGCTTCTAGGGCAGGAGTATCAAAGTCCCTCCTCGAGGGCCGCAATCCAGTTGGGTTTTCAGGATTTCCCCAATGAATATGCATGAGATCTATTAGCATACAATGAAAGCAGTTTTTAATCTTGATAGCCATCTGTCTTTAAAACTTGCATGGGCTTCCTTCGGTTTGCATAACAAGCCAAAAACCAGCATTTAAATGTGAAAGATTGACAAGAAATCTTCTCTGCAAAAACGTCCATGCTACCTTGGACTCTCATGGTAAATTTTTCATGAAGTGCACATGTCAAAAGTGGGTAGTTTATTCTCTCCATAAAATAGCATTTTCTGCACAAGTTAACATTTCCGCACGAGTCCTCTCTGCATTGCTCAGCACATAGACCTCACCTTGAGTATTGCGCTCAATTCTGGTTGCCATATCTCTTAAAAGATATAGTGGAACTAGAAAAGGTTCAAAGAAGAGTAACTAAAATGATAAAGGGGATGGAGCTCCTCTCATATGAGGAAAGGCTAAAGAGGTTAGGGCTCTTCAGCTTGAAGGGAGATATGATTGAGGTCTACAAAATCCTGGGTGGTGTAGAATGGATAAAAGTGAACTGTTTACTATTTCAAAAAGTACAAAGACTAGGGAAGGGGACACTCAATGAAGTTAGATGGAAATAATTTTAAAACAAATAGGAAATATTTTTTAATATAACAAATAGTTAAGCTCTGGAATTTGTTGCCAGAGGTTGTAGTAACAATAGGTAGTATATATGGGTTTAAGAAAGGTTTTTGGACAGGTTCCTGGAGGAAAAGTCTATTCCTGCTATTTAGATAGACAAAGAAGAAGCCACTGTTTACCCTGGAATTGGTAGCATGGAATGTTGCTACTATTTGGGTTTCTGCCAAGCACTGTGACCTGGATTGGCCACTGTCTGGAACAGGATCCTGGGCTAGATTGACCATTGGTCTGACTCAGTATGGCTTTTTTTATGTTCTTATGACATTCGACCCTCAGTAAGCCTGTGGTTGCTTTCTGTATCAGCCCCTTAGAGTGTAATTGTTTTGATCCTTAGTGATCTTTTGAATCAGGATTTGGATCTTGAGCATTAACTTGGGATTTTTCTTCTATTTTATGCTCTTGCCCTACTCAGGGAAAAATTCATGGATAGTTATAAATAATGGTTCATATGCTGGATTCCAGCTCAGATCCCACTTGAACTAGAAGCCCCAAAGGAACCTGCCAGGACTAATAATAGCGCTTACCCTTTCAAAGGAATATATTTACAAAGTTTTCTTTCAGTTGTATGACATCAAACGTCAGTGGTCTTGTACAGTTTTGAACTGTTATAGTTTTTGCCTAACGGGTTAGCTTCAGGAAGGGAGAAGAATGTTCACAGAAAGAAAGGCTGCAGGCAGTGTCTGATGAAAAATAGCACTGGAGGGTTTATGGTCCCAAGAGCTAAATTTGGGCAAAAGTCCTACAATATCTTTTGCAGCAACTTTTAAGAGGTTTGAACATTTGTTTCTGAGGGCAATCCTATACCTGGGATGGAAGTGGGGGTGGGGGTGGGGGTATGGGATGTCACTGGTACATCAAATAGTATATCACTTTAGTTTCAGTCTCTTTGGGAGACTTATAAACCTCCGAGGGCATAGCGCTCTGAGGGGAAAATGAAATTGGTAGCACTGACAGCTGATAATGTAAGATATGTGGCAACTCAACTTCAAATGTTTTCCATTACTGGAATACCATATTGGAACAAGCTTACGGGCAACTAAGATTATGTGCAGACCACTACAGCTTTAAGAAAATGTTGAAAACCAAGCCGTTTGTAGACGCATACTTTTGATCTGTCTTTCCTAACGTTGTGTGGGCGATTTTTGTAACATTTTTAAATACGTTACTGAAGAATTTATAGGCTTTGTTTTCACATGTGTTGATATTATTTTGAAGAATGGTTTGCATTGTTTTTATTTTTGTTTTTGATCTATGTATGTTTATTTGGAAACCGCTGTGACTCCAGTCGGTAAATTTGCCAGCTCTTTTACGAAACTGCGATAGCAGCTTCTAGCGCGAAGAGCCGCGCTGAATGGCCCGCGCTGCTCCCGACACTCATAGGAAATCAATGAGCATCGGGAGCAGTGCGGGCCACTCAGCGCAGCTCCCCGCGCTAGAAACTGCTATCGCAATTTCGTAAAAGGAGGCCTAAGTTTTTAAATAAATAAATAAAATCATGCCAACTTAACTGAAGTACAGAATTGTTATGTACCGTACTTATTTTTTGTTTGACTCTTGCCTGAATATTAAAATTTGGCCCATGGTTGAGCTCATCGTACCCTTCCTCCTTTTTTTATTCTACAGTCTCCATAACCCTAGAAAACAAGAAAAACCCCTAATGATTAGGTTATACTGCCTTACTTCAAAGTGCTAATATTGTTTTCTCTGTTTTATTAAAGCCTCTTGAGGCTGTGACTAATCTGCATGTTCTCTAACACTTAATTAACAATGTCACCTTCCCTGAGCCTTGAAACAGTTTGCAGCCCCCCCCCCCTTCCCCTCCGCAGGCTTCCAGCAATTGCCTCCCACATCTTCTGCTGCAGCCCTTTTTATTACTTTAATGACAAATAATGGGACAGATTCTGAGTAATGAGGGTGAGAGCCAAAGGACTGTTGCATAGGAGATGGCTGCTTGTTATGAGACACTTTTAGTGGTCTCTAAATCAGAGAGACAAGCAGAGTAATGAGTGTCTTGCTGTAATGAGGCGCAATTAAGAATCACTGCAGCAAATGACAGAGCGGTTCATTGAACGATAACCTCCCCCCTTCTTTGTTTCCAGAGGAAATTGAAGCTTAATACGTACTAGCTGAAGAAATAATTATCATATAATTTTCTTAAAATCCTAAAAAGGTACTCTGCTTATTATTTCATTTTACAGGATGATCACATTAGTTCTGGCAGTATTACTAGCCATTAAACTAATTTTTATTAAATATGTGTAATTAGAGGGCCCCAGCTAATGCAGCTCTAATTTGACATCAAGCAAGTACCATATCCTTTGCAGTCAAAGACTAGGCACTGTAAAACATAAAAATGGATATTTATAGGTAGTTACTAAGATTATAAAACACGTTTATTAAAAAAATGTACAGTTTGTTCCAGTATTAAACATATATTTCACATGCTGTCTTCCTTCTCACTGAATCTATTTGGGATATGTTTAGTACTTGGACTAATATACTTTCAGTGAGATGCATGCACCATGAATTTATGCATATCATAGATCTGGTCAGTATCATTAAAAGCATAATGTGTCATAGGGTCTGATATTCAAAGGATTTATCCTCCTAACTTTTAAAAGAATGCTGAGGTCTTAAATTTGTATTCATAATTTCTCTAAACTTAAGGTTACCAGACTTTTGACTTCCAAATCTGGGACACCTGGGCAAGGTTAAGTGGGGCAGGGTGCGATCAAGTGGACGGGACAGGGCAGAGTCTTTCCATGGCAATTTTTTACCATCAAAATGATAATTTTCATCTCCCTCTACTCTTCTAGTTCAGCCATCTCCACCTCTCTATTTCTTCCCTTTGTTAAGCCAGCCATTTCTACATTTCTCTCTCCCTCTTCCAGACCAACTGTCTCCACCTCTGTCTTTCTTCTGTCCTTCCAGTAAGTCATCTGTATTTCTTTCTCTCCCATCCCCCTTCCAGTTCGGCCATCTCCATTTCTCCATTTTCAGACCTACTCTCTTACATGCCCTCTCTCTCCACTTCCGGACAGAGTCTAGCACTTTCACCTCTCTCTCCTTTCTGGCCTTGTATCTAATTCTCTTTCCTTCCTCTATCCGCCCACCCCATCCCTCAAACTTCCCTTTGCAGATCCTGGCTCCATTAGGAAACACAGTGTTGTGGTGTGGTGGTTCTTCTCAACTATGCTGAGCAAGGAATGGGACAATTCATTTATGGCCAGTTCATTGTGGTACGTTTCATTGCAGCTGTGCTGAAATGGCTTTGATGAATCGTTCCATTCTGTCGAGAGGGAGCTATACTACGCAGGAATGGAGGAGGTCAGTTTGAATTGTTGATTGTTTACTTCTTCCACTTTGCCTTTCTCATTGATACCTTGGGCTGCTATCTACCTCATTGAGTCCCGGAAGAAGGGCACAGGACCCATCCTTAGAAATCTCGAAGGAGAGAACACCCGTCTTGAGTTGCACCGCAGTCTGGCCTAGGCCTTGTGGGCATCTAGTGAATAGCATCTCCTGAATGGAATGAGATGATTCAGGTGGAATGGGGAGGAGAGAGAGAGAGGGTATAATTTTTTCAGGGGGCATTGCCACCCCCCAACGCTGAATCACTAGACCCAGACTCGGAATGGGATGATTCATTGCGACCAGTTCATTGCGCTGAAACAGCCACGCTGAAATGGCTGTGATGATCTGGCCACACTAAAATGGCCACACTGATATGGCCGCAATGAATTGTCCTAGACCCTATAGTGCATCCCCTTTGACATATACTTCTTGTTGCATTGGACTGGAGGACACTGGAGGAAAGGAGCAAGGAGTGCACAGGGATGCTTGAGGGGAGGGGCTGACACTGGTGGCAGATAGTTGCAACAGAGGGAAATGCAGGATCACATTAAGGGAGGGAGGCAGGCAGGGCAAGACAAAATTAAGCAATGACATCTCATTACTAAAATCAGGAACATCTGGTAGCCCTATCTAAACTCCTACATTTTGAAGCATAAATAGTAGGTGGCAAGAGGGGTGGATTTAGGGAAGGAAAGAGAGCTAGGAGTTTAGCACTATCCCCTTCATTCTAAATCTTGTGTGCACACAGGTTATGGAATAGTGCCGGTTAAGCATGCAAGTTAATGTAGGCATGAACTGATACCAACAACCCATAAATGGCAATTATTGGAGTTTATTTATATGCTGCATATCCTACAATTCTATATGTATTACAAATTATTCAGGTACCCAAGCATTTTCCCCTATTTGTTCCAGCAGGCTCACACTCTATCTAATTTACCTGGGGCACTGAGAGATTAAGTGCCTTGCCCAGGGTCACAAGGAGCAGCATGGGATTTGAGCCCACAATCCCAGGGTGCTGGGGCTGTAGCTCTAACCACCGCACCATACACTCCCCACTACCTCTAATTTGCAGTTATATGCATTGCACGTAAATTGTATAGCGTGTAACTGTGGGAGGGGCATGAGAATGAGAGGAGCAGGGGACGTGCCAAGCATTTACATGCTGAGCTTTTAAAATACTGTCACTTATATGCGTAAGGTATGAACATTTATGCCTGCCATAGAGTTAACCTTAGAGCTCATGGCTAAAGTTATGTAGGTAACTGAGTTCATAATGGCAATTAAATGCTTGCTGTAATTGCTGTTATAGAATTTGCATTTATTTATTTACCACCCAATTCTTTATATAGTGCCATACAGTAAGTTGTGCATGCAAACTGGTGCACATAACCAGATTGCACGTGCAACGTAATTGTTTAAGAAGACCAACTGGCACTGATAATTGGCAGTTAGCTCATAACTGATGCTAATTGGCACTAGTTAGAAGTTACATGCATATCTTAGTAGGCACATTCTAGAAGGTAGTGCGCATCAATTCTAGTGCATGAATCTCAAAAGGGAACATGGCCAGAGGAGAAGCAGGGGCAGATCATGGGCATTCTTAAAAGTTACGCACATTAATATAGAATACGTCTAATTCACATACAAATTAAACACAGGTGTTTAGGCCTGATTTTCCTTGGCCTAGATGGGTGTGCACCTAAGTTAGCAACACATATGGTTGCTAAGCACAATTCTATGTATGGTGCTTGCCTTTTATAGAATCATACTAAATGCTGATGTAGTTGGCACTAATTTTTGTGGCGCTATATATATATATAGAATCAGGCCTTTAGAGGCAAATTCTATAAATGGCGTCTTGATTGTAGGCAGCGGTAGACATCGTACCGCTGTCTAACCATCCAATCGGGATGCATAGTTTCTAAAAAAAAAAAAACCCTACTCAAGGCAGGCCGCCTACACTATATGCTTCTGTCGCAGGTGCTGGGAGGTACCTAGGGACGCTTAAGCTCACCCAAGGCTAGGCGTGTGTGTGGTTTCACCCAGAAGCGGCCTTGGGCGAGCTTAAGCGGCCCTAGGTGTATCCCTAAGGTCATGATAGGTGCCTGAAATTTAGGCCATTAAAATGCTGGCCTACATTTCAAATAGACACAGCCGCTAAGCTGAGGGTGGCAAGGAAATCTCCCAGCTGAATGAATGAATTTCACTATGCTGAGATGGGACAAAGGTGTGCATGAGAATCCGTTGTTTGGACCCACAGATATGCTTGCCTAAGGCTAGGGTTAATCTGGCCTTGCTAGTCACTAGATGGAAAGGGGAGCCACTGTAAAAGTGTGCTGGTTAAACATATGCTCTCTTTAATCAGCATCAAGTTCAGCTATATAAAACTGAATGCATTCTAAGGAGCTAAAAACAGGCCAAAACATTTCTTTCATGAGTAGTGATATATATGTTTTCTGAAGTTGTCTTAATGTTTGATAATGTCTTAAAATATGTATGCAGACAGGTGATATACTGCTGTATTTCAATGATGGTATTGCTTTAGCATCATATGTCAATTTTAATTGATATGTTATATTCTCAGATGGGAAGGATTTCTTCTTTCTGTCTGTAATTGACCTACTTTGTATAACTTTCCTCTTTTGTATCTGTCATAACCTCAGATCAGTACTACTTTAATTGCACTTTATAAATAATACATAATTAGTGAGAAAAAGAGAGAGAGAGGCCTTCTAGTCAAACGATGCTCAATATATTTCATTCATATTTATTTGAATTAAATTTCATTTATAGTTGACCTAGCTGTATAAGACCTAGAGCATAGCTTCTCAACACGCGATACTCGGGTAACGAGCCACTTGTTGGGGGTACATGACAATGTGCAGGTGTCCTGCCCCCTTCCTCCTGCAGCTTCCACCACCATCGGGGATCCCATGCCCTCCTTCCTGCCCACTCCCTCCCCAAAGCCGACCCAGAAGGTTTCTCTTCAATGTCAGAGCTGACATCAGAAGGAAGCCGTCTGGGTCAGTGGGGGATCCTAGTTACCTCCTTCCAGGTGGGCTGCTCCTTCCTGTCTTCAGTGGCACTTGCTGCAGGGATGCACAGCTTTTGCATGCTGCACATGGCTGACCCAGAAGCCTTCTCTCCCACATCAGAGCCGACATCAGAAGGAAGGCTTGTGGGTCAGCCATGTGCAGCGTGTAAGAGCCATTGCCCGCATCACTGCAATAAGTATCACTGAAAACAGGAAGGAGCAGTCCAGCTGGGCAGCCCTGTAGGAAGCGAGTGCAGCCCTGAAATGAGCAAGTAAGGGAGAGAGGGGACATTATCTGGCACAAAGGAAGAAAGGAGGGGTGGGGGGGGGGGTAAGTAGCGCATTGGGACATGGGAGAGGCATGATTTTGGGGCACAGACTGGAAGGCAGGGAGGAGGGCACGAACTTGGGACACAGAAGGAAAGGAAATGACATGAACTTGGGACACAAAGGATGGGGAAGGGGGCACTAACTTGGGACATAGGAGGAATAGAAAGGGAGAATTGGGCATGAGTGTGTGAGTGAGAGGGAAAGAGATGGTGCACATGGGGAAAGGAAGAAAGGAAAATTGGGCATAGAGAGAGAGGAGTGAGGTAGAGATGCATGGGGAATAGAAGGATGAGAGGGAGAAATGCTGGATATGGTGGTGGAGAGGGAACAGAGGGACAGATTGAAGGGGATACAAAGGGGAGGAATGTTGAACATAGTGATGAAGGGAGAGATGTGGCATGGTGCTGGAGAGGGGTGATAGAAGGAGAAATAGGCATGGGGTTGGTGAGCACTGGTGAAAATGCTACACATGATCCAAGGGATGAGAGAGGGAGAAATGTTGGATATGGCAGTAGAGGGGAGGGGAGGAGTGGGATAGATGCACCCTAGATCTCGCTTTCTCTCTCTTTCCCCACTCCTGTTTTAGCAAGGGAGGTAATGAGAGAAAGAGAGATGGACAGTGAGAGAGAGAGAGAGAGAGAGAGACATGTTGCCAATAGGGGTGGAGGAGAGAAGAAAAAAAGTAGGACTCATGGAGGGACAGAAAGAGATAGATGTTGGTTGGGGAAGGGAATGAGGTCTGGAGGCAGAAAGAAATATTGGATGCACAGTCAGAAGGAAGTGCAATTAGAGACTCATGAAATCACCAGAGAACAAAGGTAGGAAAAATGATTTTATTTTCAATTTGGTGATCGAAATGTGTCAGTTTTGAGAATGTATATCTGCTGTCTATATTTTGCACTATATTTGTCTATTTTTCTATAGTTGTTACTGCTCTAATAGAGCAGTTACTGGCCTCACATATTCTGCAAAACTTCAATACTTTAACGTCTCATAATTATATTAGTCTCCAGTTGAAAGTGTTATTCAACATACATTGGTCTTCAACATTTCTGTGTTTTTGTAGCTATCAATTGCATATTTTAAAGTCATCTGTCTTGACCTCTTTGACTCCCCCCAAATATAAATGATAATTAACATTTTCTCTGCATACAGTGTGCTTTGTGGTTTTTAAAAAAAAATTTTGTGGTTACCATTATATATTAACAAAGTTATATTGTGTGTATATGAAAAAATGAATGGAAGAAATTGTATTACAATTAGTACTATTATTATGGGAGTGGGGTCAGGGACAGAGTTTGGGAGGGTCTGGGGTGGAGTTTTGTGGGAGTACTGAGTTGATATTTGTTAGACTTAGGGGGTACTTGGCTTGAAGATGTTGAAAAACTCTGACCTAGAGGACATTGGAAGGTTATACTGCAACTGGATGCCTCCTTTTAGTGAGTCTTTTCTATAATGAGTTCTGTTCTAGAATACTAGCATAACCTGGTAGTGGTATGCCTAACATTTACATGCATGTGCCCCAGACCATAGGGGGCATAAGTTTGGGTACATAATTTATAGAATTCTGTAACTGAGGGGGAGCTCTTTTAGATCTAGTCCTTAGTGGAATGTAGGGCATAGTATGAACATAAGAATATAAGAATTGTCAAACTGGGACAGACCGTTGTTTCATCAAGCCTAGTATCCTGTTTCCAACAATGTCCAACCCAGGTTCCAAGTACCTAGCTAGATCCTAACTAAGAAAACAGATCTTATGCTGCGTATCCTAGAGGTAACAGTATTGGGTCTAGTGGGAAATGGGAAGACTGTGGTCCAAGCTGAAAGGAGAGATAAAAACAGCAACTGAACTCTATGTGAGGAAAGATAATAAAAGTAAGAGGAACCATTATGGTTCTCTAAACAGGTAGCTGAAAAAAAAAGGCACAAGAAGAGAACACAGAAAAGAATACCAGATAAAACTCAAAGTGAAAAGAGAAATACAATTGGTGAAAGTGCAGGCAGAGGAAACAAGGAAGGCAGGCAGAGGAAAAAATGGCTAGAGAGATGAAAAGAAGAGACAAGACTTTTTCATGTATATTGGAGAAAAGAGGAAGACTAGAAATGGAATTGTGAGATTTAAAGATGCTAAGAATTATCTGGAAAGTGATGAGGAAAAAATTAATGCAACAAATATTTCTGTTCTGTGTTCATGGAAGAAAAGTCTGGAAAATTACCTCGCTTGTCTGAACGAGATATATATGGAATGGAGTAGATATCACTCCATTCATGGAAGAAAGCATCTATGAACAACTGGGAAAACTAAAAGTGGACAAAGCCATGGAACCTGATGAGATCCATCCTAGGGTATTGAGGAAACTCAGAGAAGTTCTTGTGGATTTGTTTAATAAATCCTTGAAGATGGGAGATGTTCCATTGAATTGGAGGAGAGTGAATGTAGCCTTTCTTCACAAAAGTGATAGCAGAGAAGGAGCCAGAAACTACAGACTAGTAAACCTCACTTTGGTGAGTGAAAATGCATTGAGTTAGTCCAATAAAAAAGGTATCACCTTATTTCCTTTGGTTTTTATTTTATTTCTTTAAATTACGTTGGAAAGTGGATTATCATGGGCACCACACCATTTCACTCAAGTGGTTGAAAAGGTAATGGAAGCTCTGCTGAAGGAAAAAATAAAGAACTACCTGGAATTTAATGGGTTACAAGGCCCGAGACAACATGGTTTTACCAAAGGGAAATTATACTAATTGAATCTGATCGACTTCTTAACTAGGTAACTGAAGAATTGGATAGAGGATGTACGCTAGATGTAGTCTACCTGGATTTCATCAAAACTTTTGACACAGTTCCTCAAAGAAGATAAACTTAGGGCTAGATTATAAAAAATTCATGTTAAAAACCAACGGGCTATTGTCACAGCCGTTATAGTAGCGATTTTTTTTAAAAAAGCAAGTCATTCTCCTGATGCTCATGCAAATGAGGTTGGTGGGGGAGTAGTGAAGATTCACTAAATTTGCATGTGCCCAACGCTGGTGATAGCGATGGGCACATGCGCAGAATAAACTAAAAAAAAAAAAAGAAGAACGACAAATCGAGCCACCAAAGTCAAGCGGGAGAGGTGCCCACTCTCTCATGCCACCAAGCAACACCCCTAACACTCCCTCGGCAGCGGAAGAGATTCCCATTCCTGCCACCAAGCAATACTCCCCAAATACCCCCTCGGCAGTGGGAGAGTTGCCCACTCTCTCGCCACCAAGCAATACCCCTTAACACCCCCCTAGCAGCGAGAGAGATGCCCATTCTCTCCTACCACCATGCAACCCCTCTGTGCCTCCAATGAACCCCAACCTCTCCCCCTTACCTTACTTAGATGCCCATTCCCTCCAGCCAGCAAGCCCACCTCTTTAAAATGGCAGGCCTTCCCCTCCCCAGTGCATCCTGGGATGTACCAGGGAGAGGCCTGAGGTTCTTATTAGCCCAGGTTGTCTAAGGCCCCTCCTATGAGACATCTGGGACAATCAGAGCCTTAGGCTCCTCCCTGGTGCATCTGGGGAGGGTCCTAAGGCTCTTATTGGCCCAGGTTGTTTAAACCCCTCCTTTAAACAACCTGGGCCAATCAGAGCCTCAGGATGCACCAGGGAGGTGAAGGCTCACCATTTTGAAGAGGTTAGCATGCTGGCCAGAGGGAGATGGCATCCCTCTGGCCAGCCATCTAAGTAAAGTAAGGGGGAGAGGGCGGAGTTGTCGGAAGCACGGGGGAGGGAGGTTGCGTGGCAGCTGGAGAAAGAAGGTATCTCTTCCACTGCTGGGGGGTGTTGGAGGTGTGTTGCTTGGCGGCTGGAGAGAATGGGTATCTCTCCCATTGCTAAGGGGGTGTCGGGGGTACATTGCTTGATGGCGGGAGTGGGCATCTCTCCTGCTGCATGGGGAGTATTTGTATCGGATGATTGTGCAACGCAGTAGGAAAGAGTGGGCATCTCTCCTGTCAAACTTTAATTTGGGTTGTTTTAAAAAAAAGTATTTTAATTTGCATGAGGGGGGCTTAGCAGTGTTGGGTGATTGTGAGACATGGCATGAGAGAGTGGGCATCTCTCCTGCCGATCTTCAATTTTTAAAAAAATATTATTTTAATTTGCATGTGTGTGTGTGCGTGTGTGTGTGTGTTGGGGGGGGGGGGTCTGAACAGTCAAATCTTACTTTCCTGTCAGTGCCAATCAGCAATCAGGCACTGATCAGAAAGTAAGGCAACGACAGCTAAGACCTGTCGGTAAGTTTTGGCTGCAAATGTGGCACAACGAGGTTAGAAAATCACTCTGCGATTATAGAGAATCACTCAGAGCGATCATTTTGATATTAATGACCTCGTTGTACTACATTAGCAAGGCAGTATTGGAGACTGCTAGAAAACTCAGAAAAGATCGCAGTAAGCCGTTCTGATAATCCGCCACTAAAATACTTGCACGCTAAACCGGCTGGAATCAGCTTAGCGAGCACGTTAAAAGCAGATTTTATTTTTGTGAATCTGCCCCTTAGAGGGCTGAAATTAGGACCCAAAGTTGTGACATGGATTAGAAATTGGTTAATGGACAGATGACAGAGAGTGGTGCTTCTTTCAGCTACTACCACTGTTTTTCTACTTCTCTTATATCCTCCCATTCTAGCTTCTATTTCTTCAGGTGCTTTGAGTTTTGTGTGCTGCCCTCCACTTTAGCTGTTATTTCAACCAAACTGTATGATGATCACTACTGCTGAGGTGGCACTAATTTGGATGCTAGATACACTTTCCCCATTTGTGAGCACCAGATCCAGCATCGCTTCTTCCCTCGTGCATTTTATCATCATTTGCCTAAGGAGAGCATTTTGAAAGGCATAAACAATCTCTCTGCTTCTTTCCGATTCCACAGACGGAACTTTTCAATCCACATCCAGCAGGTTGAAATCACACAGCAGTGGCACCTCCCCTTTCTTTCCCAACTTCAGGATATCAGAAACTGGATTGTTATCAAGTTGCTTCTATTGTGTTGGAGGTCTGTAGACAACTCCCATGGAGATAGATGCTCCATCTTCGCTTTTCAAAGTTATCCATATTGCTTCCTCCTTTTCTCAGGCCCCTCACATTTCAGTTGCATGGATATTGTTCTTCACATAGAGAGCTATTCCTCCACCTTTTCAGTCAACCCTATCCCTCCTAAATAGATTGTTACCTGGCATAGGTGCCAGCTCTGTACGTGCTGTGGGTGCCAGAGCACCCCTAATATTTTTCAGACCTCATGTGACAGCAGATGCATTACTACTACTATAGTGGCATACCAAGGGGAGCAGTCCACCCCTGGTGCAGTTCATCAGGAGTGCTCCAGTCCAGAGCCCAATCTTTCCCTGCTGCAGCTTACAAGTTTTGGGCCGCTGGCAGCATTAATGAGCTGAACATGCTGCCTTTGGCAGCCCCAGAAGCTTTGCCTCTGCTGCAATGTCCTGCCTCTGTGGGGACAGGAAGCTGAAGGAGAGGGAAAGCTTCTGAGTCCGCTAGAGGTAGCATGTTCAGCTCATTAACACTGATGGCAGCCTGAAGCTTACAAGTGGCAGAGAGGTAAGATAAATGTCTAACCTGGTTGGAGGGAGGAGGGAGGGAGAGAGAGAGTGAGGGATAAAGGCCATCAAATTGGAAGGGAGGAAGGAAGGAAGGAAGGAAGAAGGATCACCAGGGAAGGGAAGCAGAGAAGAGGAGAGAGATGAAAGGGAAGGAGACAGAAATGCCAGACCATAGGGTGGAAGCTGGGACAGAAAAAAAGGAGGGATGAGGAGAAAGAGATGCCAGACCATAGGGGAAGGAAGCTGAGGAGAGAGATGCCAAAGCATGGAGAGGGGAGGAAGAAGGGAGGGTGAGATAGAAAGAGACAGGGATGCCAGACCATGGGCAGGGAAAAAAAAGAAAAAAGAAGAGAAAGGTGAGGAGAGAGATATGCCAGACCATGGGGAGAGGGGAGGGATGGAGTGGAGAGAGATTCCAGTGCATGGGGGGTGGAAAGAGATATGGAAAGGAAGGAAACAGAGATGCAACCATGGGGGGAGGGGAAGGAAAGAGACAGTGATGCCAGACCATAGGGTGGGATGGGAGAGAGAAAGAGAGATGGAAGGGAAGATTGAGATACCAGACCTTGGGGGAGGAAAGAAGAGTAGAGATGCCAAACCATTGAAGGAGAGGAAGAAGGGGGGAGATGGAAGGGAAGGAGATAGATATGCCAGATCATGGGATAGGGAGGGTTGACGTGCGAAAGGAAGGTAGTGGAGAGACATGCCAGAGTATGGGAAGACGGGGGAAACAGAGAAAGGATATAGAAAAATAGACAGAGAGGTAAAGCTGAAATGAATCATGTAAAAAGGAGAGGGGGGCACAGGCTGAATGGAAGAGGAAGAGGGTAGACAGTTTATAGAAGGGACAAAAAAAGAAGGCAGATGCCACATGAAAGGGGGGAGAGGGCAGACAGTAGATTGAAGGGACAGTGAAAGAGGGCAGATGTCATATGGAAGGGAGTGAAGAGAAAATGAGGAAATCAGAAACCAGAGCCAACAAACGTAGAAAAAAAGACATTTTTCTTTTTTTTATTGCTTTAGGATAAAGTACCGGTAGTATTGAACAGCTGTGCTGATAAACTTTTATTAATAGAAAAAGGAAATTAGGTGATCTTTTTATTAGACTAATTTTAATATATTTTTTTACTAACTTTGGGAGACCAAAAACCCCCCCTTCCTCTAGTCAGGATAGGATACCATAACTGCAGTATACTGATCTGAAGAAGGTGGCTTTGGCATCTGAAAACTTATTGAAAAATGTACTAGTCCAATAAAATGTATTCTCTTATTTTCCATCTTTTATTTCTATTTGTTAATTTGTAAAGTGGTGATTGTTATTTGTCTTTTTTTAAATTTACATGAGCTATTTTTATATTTTGCACAATATTAGGGTGCATGCAGTAACATTTCTGTGGTGTTGCACTGTATGCAAAGTCTAGCTTCTTGGTGGTTCAGTTTAACTTTTGTCAACATATTTCTAATTTTAGTTTGTGATTACTTATTCCACTCTGAACAAGGGTGTATTTGTGTTCTGCATGAATGAAAAAGACATGGGTTTTTTGTTAGCATTGACAGTGCTGAATCAACCTGTTCTAATCTGTCTTGTTTAATTTTACAATGGGTATATTGATCTTCTAGTGCTCACTGCAGTGTTTAAGATACTGCCTTTTCCTAGATAAACCCTTGTGTGACTCATAGATTATTACTAGAAATAATTTTTTCATATAAAGGACCAGCTCTGGGTGTCAAATATACTAGGTATGCCGCTTATAGTCTTATGGAATTTGATAAAAAATGTATAATTAATGTTCAGACAAGAAGAATAGATACAAAGGGCTAGATTCACTAAGGGCACGGATCGGAATCAATCTGTGAGGGATCCAATCTGTGTCTGGGGGGGGCTGATTCATGAATTGCCCTTATGCAAATGAAGGCGATCAGAATCACGCCCCCAACAGACTGAATTGGATCACTGAATAGCGATCCTTGAGCATGAGCAGACCATCTGTAAATGGTCTGTGCATGCGCTGGCCCTTTGTACTCGGCAGAGCAGGAAATTTATTTATTTATTTTGTTTTTATTTTCTTCCTAAGCCTGTGGTTTTAACCCGCTTTAAGCCCGTGGGTTAAAACCACGGGTTTGCATTGCGGGGAAGAGTGGGTGAGTTGGGGCTGCAGGAGTTTGGGGCAGGCAGGAGATCGGGGCTGCAGGAGTTCGGGGCTGAGAGCAGGGTGGCAGAAGGCAGGGCAGTCGGAAAGGACCTGAGCGACTGGTCCTCAGAAGTCGCTTGTTTGTGGTTGGCCAGCCCAGTCGGTGTTGCAGATTTTTTGCTAGTGAATCGCTGCCTGCCATCATTTGAATGCCGTTCCCCCTCATTTGTATGCATGGATCAGAGGATGATCAGGACAAAGGTTAGTGAATCGGGTCGGAGGTAAATTGGGTCGCAAACGGGTCGCAAACCAATCAGTACACGATCGGTTTGCTTAGTGAATCTAGCCCAAAGTCTTTTTTATTTTTATTTTTGTGGTGTGTAATTGGAATTTGTAACCTGTGGGAATGTGAATCTCTTCTCATATTTTATACAGTACAGAGAAAATGCATTTTTTGTTTTCTATTTTTCCAGTGTTCTACTGCATAGAAGGTTTATCTTCCTGGGGTTCAGGTTTTGCATTTTTAATTTTTAGTTACATATTCGGTATTTGTTAAGAATCTGTTTTGGTAGCTGTGCAGCTTATGCTGTTTTCCCCATAGGAGGTGACAATGTATTGGTATTCTAGATCTCAGTGTGATAATTAGCGAAGTGCTGCCTTTTCATAGATAAGGTTGCTGTTTGAGCTCTGTAATAGTATGACAAGCTTGATTTATACTGTAGGTTCTAAGTGTGTTTTTACAGGATACTGTGGCTGTTAGCATAAGAGTGTGCATCATCCCAGTGATATCATCCCTGTTTGAGGTGAGCTCTCCACACCTTCAAGTTCAACAAAATGAAAGACCATTTCTTTTTTGGTGGTGGCTGGGGGAGGGAGGATATTGGGCACCCCCAATAATTTTGAAAAGTTGGCTCCTATACAACCCAGTATGTTAGCATCCCATCCATGGGAATCACTGAACCATATTTTTATGTTGGCAACACTATCTAAGTCTACCTTTAACATCAGGGCCTCCAAATCATGAACGTTGTTGCTCAGACTGCGAGCATTTCCAGCTACTTTTCAGTGGCACTCTCATTTTTTGCATAGTGGTTTTTTTTTTTGACCAGTCTCACTTCCTACTGCATTGCTAAGAAATGAATTGTGTAGGCATGTAACTTACAGAGTACTATAAGTTATGCATGTCCCTATTGCATTCAGGTGCATTATTTGTATATAAATTTTATTGCACTTTTTGTTGGCATTAAAAACTAAATAAAATTTTTTTTTTAAAAAAGCACATCAATAATTGGATTGGTGGAGATTTAAGCATTCAGCTGCACTTTATCCCCGACGGCGTTCTGAAAAACCATACAAAAAAAAACAACCCAACTATTTAGCTCATGTGTGATATTAAGAAGTTAAGAAGTCTGTGTATAAATATATTCATGAACAGTTGGGAATATTGTCTAGCATTTAAATACTGCTGAGCTAGTACCTTATACAAGTAGACTTAGATGACTACATGCTAAGCTACTGAATTTTATAGCATTTGAAGGAATAAAGCAACAGTGGAGGCATTTATTAAATAAAGAAGAATGCAGAAAAGAATACCACATAAAACTCAAAGAAGTCAAGAGAAATATAGCTGGCGGAAAGTACAACTGGAAGAAAAAAATGGCTAGAGACCAGGATGTGATGTCAGAAGGGAGCCGAGGCTGGCATGAGCAGCAGGTGGAATATGCTGCTTGCGCCGCCATTCTTCACACAACGCTATCTTAAGATAACTACTGGCGACCTCGGCGGTTCTGCTGTGTGTATTTAGTTTTAACACACAGACCAATAGCACCAAGATTGTCATCAGTCTCAAATTATTCAAAATATTCAAAAATGTTTTAAATGAGCTTTCATCTTAAAGCGTTTCACTATAAATAGTTTAAATACTCATCTTACTTGTGACGTGGCTAGGGGATCTTGTCCGACATAGAACTATGTTTCGCCAAAGGCTGTTTCAAGGTAATTCCCCCTATAAAGTACAAATAGATAATGAGTTATTGTACATATTTCTAATTTAAGGCATTGCTAGTGTTTAGTATGGTTATTTCTAATTAACTACACAGACCGTGTTTCCATGAAAATAAGACAGTGCCTTATATTAATTTTTGGTAAAAAAAAACCACACTAGGGCTTATTTTTGGTATTGTTTTATTTTTTTCTTGTACAACAATCATCTCTCCTTTCCTCTCTTTAAATAATTTTTATTAGCGAGTGCAACACAGAGTGTACAGAAATCCAACATTACAAGGACACAAGGCCCAGGAAGAATTTGGGTAAAGGAGAGGAATGGAGTGTTTGGCGCTATTCCGTTTCTTTATTTCTTTCATTTCCTCTCCTTTACCCCAATTCTTCCTCTTTTCTTTCTCCTCCCCCCCATGTGCAGCATCATTCCTCCCCTCTCACCCACCCCCTTGTGCAGCAGAGCCCCACCGACCCTCCCACCGTGAGACTGAAGGCCTCCTAAAGCAGCAGGGGTGGGAGTTGCTGAATCGACAAGTCCAATTTTTTCAGCATATCAGGCAGCACTAGTGTAAGGGATAGAGTCAGGGAGTATTGGGGGCATTCGGGGGGGGGGGTAGATTGGAGGGGTCTTTGGGAGATGTTCTTAACTATGGCTTATTTTTGGGGTAGGGCTTATATAGGAGCATTTTAAAAAATCATGCTAGGTCTTATTTTCAGGGAAACAGGGTAGTTATTAGGATATCACCTTAGTTTTGCCGGTTCCATGTTTCCCGCATCTCTATATTTAAACAGGAGACATGGCCGTGGCTTTTTATAGAAAGTTTAAAGAACATCATTATGTCACAATTACGTATTCAATACCAAGGGAAAACTCCAAGTGACGTGGATCGGGCATTTAAATTAATGTCATCCACTCGATCTCTACATTAAGACCCTCTGGTTTAACAGAATTTAATGTATAGATCCATTTTTGTTCTTTAAAATTAAGCATTTCTTTGTTGTTTCCACCCTCCCACCCAACTTTAATCTGATCCATTTAAGGTCTGAAACCTGATGATTTTTATCTTGCCAATGTTGTACTAGTGGAGCATCAAGATTAGCCATATTAATCTTTGCTTTATGTTCAGTAAGCCTTATAGTAATTTTTCTACTCATTCTTCCCACATAAATAAGGTCACAAGGACATTTTTATTATGTACACTACATGACTACTTATTGGATATATATATTATTTTATTTTTATTCAAATTTTACATTTTAAACAAACATTTCAATTTGAATATGGATTGGGATTAAAATACAAGAAGCTAAAAAGGTAAGGAAAGTGGTTAGTCTTCATAAATTACAAATGTTCACTCAGAACAATTCATATTCTTTCGAGCGTATTGATCTTCCTGCTATAGCATTTCTCACGCTGGACTGAAGAATCATGAACTAGCTGTTACCATCCAACAAGACTCTTGTTTCGCCATTCAATGGCTGCGTCAGGGAAATTCGCGAAACAAGAGCCTTGTTGGATGGTAACAGCTAGTTCATGATTTTTCAGTCCAGCGTGAGAAATGCTATAGCAGGAAGATCAATACGCTGGAAGGAACATGAATTGTTCTGAGTGAACTGTGTCTCCTGTTCTTTTTCTTTGTTCCCTGTGCACAGTGGTGGTTTTTTCCTATTTTGAAAAACTACATTTGAAAAATTTGTGGTTTTTTTTGCCTACGATATAGACCAGGACTGGCTAAAAAACTCATTGGGTTACCATCCGTAGATTGTTGATGGTTGAGGCTTTTTCTCCACTGAGTATAAATGGTTTTTCATATGGTATACCCACCACTTGGCGAATAACATTTTGATTAAATTTTGAATTTGTTTTGTTATTACAATTAGTATTCTTGAGAGACATTTAAATACCTATATGGCATAAATATGCATGAGATGAGTATCTTTCAATTGAAAGGAAACTTTGGAATGAGGGGGAAAAGAATGAAGGTGAAAGGGAATGGACTAAGAAATAACCTCAGAAAATATTTTTTTTTTTCTCAGAAAAGATGGTGACTGTATGGAATGGCCTTCTGGTTGGAGGTGGTAGAGATGAAAAATGTATCTGAATTCAAGAAATGTAGGGACAAGTGCATTGGATCTCTACGGGAGAGGAAAGGATAGTAGATGGCATGGATAGGATGACTAGGTAGGCCATATGGTTCTTCTTGGCCTTTAATTTCTATTTTCCATGTTGCTAAAGTGTGCACAAAAATAGTCAGAATGGCTCTGATATGCCCCCTCCCAATTTTATGCCATTTTTTATTTGTGCTTTAGAGAAGTTAGGTGTGCTATTCAATGAATCAGGGTGTAAGTCTTTTATGTACACAATGGCAAATTAGTGCCAGTCAGTTAATTATATTATGCATATACCAGAGATACCATTTTGAACCTAGGCACCACCGAAGTCAGATATTATTTTGAATCACTGAGAGTTGTTCAGCTTGCTTTCATCTTCTATTCTCTTTTTTTGTTAACTTAGATATTCTGCTGCTTTTGATTCTGTGAATCATGAGATTTTATTGATTAGATTGAAAGCCATAGGTACTCTCTTGAAATTGCTGAGATCACTTCTTAAATCTCAGAAGTATTCAGTTGTGCACGGATCAGGCAGATCAGCTTGCTTTGATGTGCATTTTGAGATACCACAGGTTCAGTGTTATTTGCTATGCTGTTTAATATCTTTCTAATCCTGCTATGTAAGTTAATGGCCTGTTTTAGGTATGCAATACGGAATTTATGGTGATGATATTTAGTATTTTTTCCCTATTGACAATATGGTGAATGATGCAATTAGTTATTTGATTTTTTCCTTGAAAACCATCAATACTTGGATGAAAGCAATTTGCAACTAAATATGGTAAAACACAGGTCTTGGCCTTACTGGTTTATCCTTTACAGATTTTCCTTCTCATTCTGTCATAGATGGTGTTGACATTGCTGTCTTGAGGTGAATGCAATATTTAGGAATTGTACTTGATTTTTCTCTTTGCTTGAGGTTGCATCTTTAGAGAAAATGACTCAAAACATCTTTCATAAACTTAGATTGATAAGGTGATTAACCCTTTGTTTGGCATTGTTGCTCAGAAGCAACGTGTGTCTTCTATGGCTCTTAGGGGAGATCTGCATCTCCAAATGCCTGTTACTTGGCACTGTTGCTCTCGTTCAGCATCAAGTTATGTAAAGCAGCCGTTCTCACCATCTGCCATTTAAAGGGTTAAAGGACTACTTGACAATGGCAACTTTAGACTGGTTGTTCAAAGCACTGTGGCTTCCGCAATGTTTTCTTTTTTTTTTTGGGGGGGGGGTCTACCTGTTTGAGTTTTGATGTTCTCGTTGTTGTTTTAGTTCAACAATTCTTATTGCAACTTTTTTTCAACAGCAAGTAACCATGATAACAGCAGGTAAGTGGTACACATAGGGCTCCTTTTACGAAGGTACGCTAAGCGTTTTAGCGCATGCACCAGATTAGCGTGCGCTAGTCGAAAATCTACCGCCTGCTCAAAAGGAGGTGGTAGCGGCTAGCGTGCACTATTCCGCATGCTAAGGCCCTAGCGCGGTTTTGTAAAAGGAGCCCATAATCATGAACCAATAGCATCATAAGGAAACAACATCCAACAAGGAGACCACATATCTGCTGCCACCTATCTGTATCAGGCTATTCAACCTACATAATTCTGCCATCCATTTATAGACAACTCAGAATTACAGTATCTTACCACTTATTTGCTATCTGTTTTGTTGGAGGAAGGGGAGCTTAGTTGACAACCACTTGCTAATACACTGCAAATGCGCAAGCCAGTAGGGCTGCAAATGACTGCAGTAATACGTTAAATGTGAAAATTGCCCCTTTCTTACTTTACATGACCTGTAGAAGGGAGACACATTAGCATCAACTTACTGTAAGTGCTAAGAAAAGGCATGATTGTACAGACTGCAAGATTCTAACGGAAGAGTTCCCGAACTTGCTTCCAGCTTGAGTTTAGAGTGTATTACAAATTGCCCAGAACACGGCCACCCACCTGCTGTGGCTGTTCCAGATATGAGCATATGACTCCTGTCTTATTTAATCTTCACTGGCATCATGTAGGATGAAGAATTACAAATAAAATGATTTCCATTGTTTTCAAGGTTTTGAACAACAATGCTCTCATATAATCTGCATGTTTATTGCCCTTTGAGAACTTTGTGCTCCACAAAGAAAGATCTATTAGATGCCCCATCTTTTTACAACATTGGGCTAGACCAGGGGTAGGCAATTCCGGTCCTCGAGAGCCGGAGCCAGGTCAGGTTTTCAGGATATCCACAATGAATAGGTATGAGATGGATTTGCATGCACTGCCTCCTTGAGATGCAAATCTATCTCATGCATATTTATTGTGGATATCCTGAAAATCTGACCTGGCTCCGGCTCTCGAGGACCGGAATTGCCTACCCTTGGGCTAGACGAATAAACATCAAATGCATTTAACTGTGGGATCCAAGCTTTGGAATTCATTGCCAGCTGATTTATGAGTTGCATAGAATTTTTGGGGTTAAGCAGTCACCCTCGGATTCTATATAGGTCACCCAAAGTTAGGTGCCAGAATTTAAATCCATGAACAACTTAATGCGGACATGGTCATCAGTTGGCCACTTAATTGGTACTGATTGGTGCCTGATTGAAGTTGCACATGGATCTCACCTGTGAACTATTCCATAACCTGACGCCTGATTTTTCCAGAAATAGGTTTTGTGTTCACGTGTTGATATTTTGAAGAATGGTTTGCATTGTTTTTGTTATTGATCTATGTATGTTTTTTTTGGAAACCGCTGTGATTCCAGGCGGTATATTAAGGGGTCCTTTTACTAAGGTGCGCAAGCTAAGCATTAACATGTCCATTATAGTCTATGGAGCATTAGCGTTTAGCACATACTAATATTTAACGTGCGCTAAAATGGCTAGCACGCCTTAGTACAAGGATCCCTAAGTTTTAAAATAAATATATAATTAAAAAAGCCTAATGTGGCTTCGTAAAAGGAGCCCTTTGTTATTGGCAGATGGCATTTCTAGCTATTCACCCTTTCTAGATTTTTGAAGGACCACATTCCCAAAAAATTTCAGAGGGCGAAAGAGGGTTCAATTAATTTTATCAACAAATCATCTCGGTTGCTTCTTTTCCTATAAAGATTTTCTTGTTTATCATGGGCCTAACATTGGTGAAAGTTTTATTGCTGACTGTAATGAAACCGATTAAGACAGGAATTGCTCACAAACCGTGGTTTTGAGAAACATAACATGCTGTGAAGTGTAAATGGCATAACAGAAGCAGCTGAGACGCCCTGCTTGCAGTCTGTCTTTTTCATTTATCCTCCTCACTAAATACATTAAGCACAGAATGCAAGGTAACGATGAGCACTGGTCTGGTTCAAGCACAGCTATCAATACTACCCTGCTAATGTTCTGTACAGAGCAATCCATTCAGTGCTAGAATCTGATAGTGAATGTGGCCTAGTACAGTGTTCTTCAACCTTTTGCACCTATGGACCGGTAGAAATAAAAATAATTATTTTGTGGACCGGCAGTTGAAGAACACTGGGCTAAGTCGTGGGCCAGACCCCGCCCATCTCTACCCAATCTCCACCCCAGACCCCGCCCCCATAATAGTACTAATTGTAACACCATTTTTTTTCCATTAATTTTTCATAGATACACACAATATAATCTTATTAACAACACATAATGGTTAACCACAAAATTAAACTACACAAAGCACACTGACAGCAGATGTAAATTCTCAAAATTTACATAATTCAATCACTAAATTCAAAAATAAAATCATTCCCCCACTACCTTTGTTGCTTCCCTCCCTCCATGCTATGCCTTATCTTCTGGCCTGCTCCTGCCTGGCCATTTTATGCCGCCCCCGGTGTTAGCCTCAGGCCGGCTCCCTCTTCCTCACTGATGCAGTGCACAAAGCTGCGGGCAGCGGATCCTTGCACGTCCCGCACCTCATCTGGAAACCTTCCCTCCGAAGTTGTGACATCAGAGAGAAGGCTTCCGGTTCAGGCGCAGGACGCACGTAGGAGCCGCTGCCCTTGGCTTTGTGCATTGAATCGGTGAGGAAGAGGGAGCCGGCTCGAAGATAACGCTGCACTGAGCGCACCGTGGACCGGCGGTTGAAGAACACTGTTTTGGGCCTGATGCACGTGCCGGCCCTGTGGACCGGCAGGAAATTTCTGTGGACTGGCACCAGTCCATGGACCTGTGGTTGAAGAACATTGGCCTAGTAAACAATCAATATCACCATATAGCGGGCTACTCTGTGCTAAAAGGTGCCTTGTGCTATTTTTAGCATGGGGGTTTTTCACATGCTAGGGCCACTTCTAGTGTGGCTGTAAAATGACCATATTTTTCATATTTCCCATTAATGGCCATGTGCTAATTTCCCAATTAGCACATGCCTATTACCTCATGAGCCCTTATCACCACCTGTTTACTAGCTTTAACCATGTGCTAATCATTTAGCATGTGGTGATGTAACTGCACTAACAGATTACCACAGGGCATTCCTGCTCTCCGACTCCAAACATACTACTACTAATCATTTCTATAACGCTGCTAGACATACACAGCGCAGTACATCAAAACCCAGAAGAGACAGTCCCTGCCCAGAAGAATTTATAATCTAGTCAAGATAGACAAACTGGACAAGAAGGTGCATCAATACACTGTGCTCAGTTGGGGAATTACAGAGGGAATGATAAGACAGATATTGGTGCTTGGCAGGTGGGTTGGAGTTTGGAATTGAAAGCAGCTTCAAAGAAGCGAGTTTTGCGTCTGGATTTGAAGATTGCTAGATATGGAGCTTGATGTACCAAGTCAGGCAGTTTGTTTCAGGCATATGGTGCAGCAAAGTAGAAGGAATGGAGTCTGGAGTTGGTTTATCTGATGAGTGGAGTGCCCGAGAGGGGGGGGGGAAGAGATGAGAGGGTGTCAAGGTGGTTTCAGGGGGGGGGGGAAGTCGATCTTAACTAGGGCTTATTTTTAGGGTAGGGCTTATATTAGGACCATCTTTAAAAATCATGCTAGGGCTTATTTTCGGGGAAACATGGTACATTTACTGCTTGCACAAATCTAGATCCCAAGCCTAGATTTCCAGTAAAATGCTTTTTCTGTATCCAGATACACTGTCACAGTAAAGTGTCAGATCTCTCTGCAATCAAAACCACATCACAAAATAATCTTGCCCTACTACTATTACCACTTATCACTTATAGAACTGAAAGGCACATGCAGCGCTGTACATTTTGACATTTATAGACAGTCCCTGCTCGGAAGAGCTTACAATCTAACTTGGACAGACAGATACTACATATAAGGTTGGGGATGCCCTGTCCAAAGCTAATCTCCCCAGCTTGAATCCATTTTGCATAAGAGAGTGCAATATCTTAATCTAATAGCTAAGATTATAGCACACCTTTTGCAGACTTCAAAAGATAGGCCTGTATTTGTATACTTCAGATGGATCTTTGCCCAATTTTTCTAGTACAATTACTTGTTTCAATAGAGGAAATGTTCTCAGTAACTAAACTAAAGAAACCCCTGTAAATTAGCTTAAACCTAGGGACTAAAAGATTCACAAAAGCCTGATAAAATTCAACAGACAGGTCATCCTGACCAGGGGCTCTCTGCAGGGGACGTGTATAATAGCTTGCACTATTTCCTCTGTAGTTATGTCTTATCTATTAACTCGCACACCCCAGGGGCTAGAACTGGATGCTCCAAGAAAGCTACAAACTGCATGAATGATTCTGAATTAGAATTAATTATTGAAGATTTATTTTGAAACTGGGGCACTATTTCTGAGTCAACCACCAATCTATTTCTGGAGGGTGTGATAAGTCCTTTAACTTTCTCATTCCTTTTCATTTTTCTGCTACTGTGGTGTGCATGCATTTCTGATTTTCTAATGGTAATACATGTGTACTTTTAAAAACACAGGTTCCGGAAATGCATCTAAAACAGAGAATAATGGTGCAGTTCTTGGAATACAGTGGCTTGCAGGACCTGAGACAGCATAATTTTACTAGAGGTAGATCTTGTCAGACACATCTGATTAATTTCTTTAACTGGGTGACCAGAGAGTTGAATCAGTGCTAGATGTGATGTACTTAGTAGATTCTCAAAACTTAAGGTTGCCTTTAACGCAGTCACTAAATCGGTTCCAACTGGTTTAGTGTGCATGTATTTTAGTGGCGGATTATCAAAATGGCTTACCCTGGTCTTTTCCGAGCTTCCTAGCAGTCTCTGATTCTGCATTGCAAATGGGCTCATCAGTATTTAGTCACTTTAATATGGAGAGATATTAGTTACTACACTGTGATACTCAAATTAATCAAATGCCTTCTATAATCACAGCTCAAAATGAAATAATATTATATTTGATTTAGAATTGTGAAAACCTCAGACCCAAAACCCGTGACTGGTGATAACACCAAACTGGGGTTCATTGGGGGACCATCATCGTTTTCACTGTCCCCTTTACCATCCAATAGAATTTGTGTGAAAAATAAGAATAAAAGTAAAAAAAATAAAAAAACTTATCTGTATCGGATGGTGTGATCTCTTTAATGGTCCTCAGCGGTGAATAAATTAAACTCGTGCTTATGGTGAACTAAAAACAACCACTATTACTCCTCCATAGTACGTCCTTGTCCCCCCGACTCGAGTTTCAGGATTGTCTTCTTCAGGGAAGGACTCTGTTACAGGCTCCACATTTCAGCTTGGGACCGAGAGCAGGCCAGTTTGGTGTTATCACCAGTCACGGGTTTTGGGTCTGAGGTTTTCACAATTCTAAATCAAATATAATATTATTTCATTTTGAGCTGTGATTATAGAAGGCATTTGACTCATCAGTATTTAAACAAGCACTCCGGGACATTCTTCATCATCACAGCGTTGGCTTTTGGTGACTAAAAATCAGCAACTTGCCTGGGGGTGCCGGTACTATGAAAAGTGCATCTAACTCTGCTCATGAAAAAAAATTACATGATTGACATATTTTTTGAGGGTGTGAGGGTGTGAACAAAAGCATACTTATTGAGCGCGTGTATTATAGCTGTGACTTATGTGTTTCTGGCTGTGGTTCATGATAAAATTTGACATTAACAACAAATGACAAGATTTACATGAATTTTAGTTATTTTTATGGGGGAAAAGGCATGTCTTATGCGTGCTTGTTCAAAGCCAATGTTGCATCTCCCCTCCCTTCCCTTCATCCAATAGCTCTGGCACACCTATGATTGACACACTGCTTACTGCATTGCCTTTCCAGGCACATGCGCTCATTTACTATCACCAACAGCTCATCTCATGTAAATTTAGCGAACCTTTGCTACGGTCTGCCAACCTGATTTGCATGTGCGGTTTTTTTGAGAATGACTTGTCTTTTTGAAATCACTATAATAACGACTGTGACAGTGGCCCATCGTTTTTTTGCCGCAAAGTTTTGAGAATCTAGCCCTCACTGGATTAGGAACTGTTTTGGTGGAAAGTGACAAATGGATTTCACTCCAAAAAAGGGATGTTACCAGTGGTGTGCCTCAAGGATGAGTTCTTAGTCCTGTTCTTTTAAATATTTTTATTAACAATACTATGGAAGAGCTGGTGAGGTTTGCCTCTTTAAGGATGATACCTAAATCTAAAATAGGTTAGAAACTCCTGATCATGTGCTAACATGAGAAGGATTCTAGCAAAGCTTGGAGAGCATTCTAGAATTTGGCAACCAAGATTTAATGCTAAAAAATGAAGGGTCATTCATTTGGGCTGTAAAACCTGAGGGAGCAGTATGGTTTAGGTGGTGAAATACTTCTTTGCAAGAAAGAAGAATATGACTTGGGAGTGATCTTTTGATGATCTTAAGGTGGCCAAACAGGTGGAAAAGGCATTGGCAATAGTCAAAAGTATGCATGAATGCATAGGGAGAGGAATGACCATCCAGAAAAAAGGAGGTGATAATGCCTCTATATAAGTCTCTAGTGAAATGTTATTTAGTGTACTGTGTATAGTTCTGGAGACTGCACCTTGTAAAAGATACAGTATAAACAGGATGGTGTTAGTCCAGAGGATGTCTACTAAAATATTTGGTGAACTGTAAAGTGTATGGGAAGAGACTTTGATAGAGATGCTTAAATACCTATGTGGCATAAATGCACAGGAGGAGAGTCTCTTTCAATTGAAAGGAAGCTCTGGAGTGAGAGGGCATAGGATGAAGGTGAAAGGGGGGCAGATTCAGGAGTAATCTAAAGAAACACTTCTTTACAGAAAGGGTGATGATATGTAGAATGGCCTTTCAGTGGATGTAGTGAAGGCAAAAGCTGTGTTTGAATTAAATGAAGAACTTGAATGGTCTTCCCTTTTCTAGTCATGAGAGATGGGAGGGTTTTCTTTATTCTTTATTGCTTTACAATATGGAAAGTAAGCTTGAAGTATTTTGTCCATTTTCAGCCTCCGTAGCTACTCTCTCTGATTTCCCCAATCTTACGCTACTGATGGGGTTATCAGCTGATAGTTCTTTGGGAGGTTTAAATGAGTCAAAAGAATGCTGCTGCCATCTTCTAGGATATAGTGGTCTATGAGGAGGGTGACAATACTATAAGGTGGGTGATATACCTAGCTAAATTATACTATTTCAGTATCTTAGTATTGGCTAACTTTTTATATTCTACTTTATTTTAGGGACTTCACCTTGAGAAAGCAATATAATGCAAAATATGTCGGTGAAATAGTGTCCCTGATGTAGACTACAGAGAAAGCTAAGTACTAGCTAATACTTATTACAATAATGAATGATATCTTTTGAATGTGAAATAAATATTTTTATTTAAAGACAAAAAACATAAATAAAATAATAATAATAAATATTTATTAATAACTATTGATCCAATGACGACGCAACACATAAAGCTTGTGTGTAATAAAAATTTATTGAACACAAAATGGTGTTTCTGAGGATCGTTAAATTTTTGAAGGGCATTATTTCTTAAGGGATATTGAAAGAGACTATCCCTTAACTATTGATTGTATGGAATAACTCCCATTACTATCTATAATAAGAGTGCTAGTTATATAATACTTCTATATAATATATAGAATCTAACCATATATGTAGGTACTTTCTTTGACCCAACTAGTCTCACAATCTAAATTTTGTACCTGGAGCAATGGAAGATTAAGTGATGTGCCCAGGATCACAAGGAGCTGCAGTGGGGATTGAATCTTGCTCCCCAAGGATTTCAGTCCGCTGCTCTAACCATTAGGTTTCCCTTCCCTACAGGGCTAGCTCAAGGGACTTTGGCACCCTGAGCCAATTTTTTGCATTGGCACCCCTTCCCCCAACCCTGCAGTCTAGTTTCTCTCTCCATCTCTCCCTTGCTAGAGAATGGAGATGTAATGTTAATATAATAGCTCATACACTTTAACTGAGTTGGCCCTGCTTCCCTGTCAGCAAAATGTGGACCAATATGAGAATTAGTAAAGTTGTTACAAGTTTTGGCATTGATGAATGTAAATGTAGATATTAAGCTCAGAATTCAAAAGTATTCTATGCAACAGCAGCAGCTGCTATCCAGATAATAAGATCTAAGACCTTCTTAGATAGGACCCTAGCATTTCAGGTTGGTAGGCAACAATCTTGGTTAGGTGAATGTATTCAGCAAGCTATGTTATCCTATTGCAGTTTTTGGAAATTAATTAAGACCACTTTGTTTGATAAGTTTATTACTTAGTGAGTTTTATTATTGAAATTCTATTTTATAAATATTTGTATTTTTTACTGTATTATTGTATTTCTCTGATTGTCCAGCTTTTTTTTAGTGTAAACCGCCTACAAGTTTTGGTTATGGCGGTATAAAAGAATAAAGTTATTATTATTATTAAAATCATTGTAGACCACCATGCACCTTGCTGATAAAGAGGCAGAGCAGAAAATTGTCTAGATATTTGCGATATTCAGTGATGAAATCCAAATAACTATACTGACAACATTACACAGAAAAGTTGCTGCATTAAGTTGACTGGATAGCAGCCGGTGCTGAATATCTGGGAATATATTTAAATCCTATGGGTGGCATTTTAAAGGAACACTAATCATGGATTTAAACACTGACACTTTTTGTTTTAGTTATTAGGCAGCAAAAGTTTGCAGTTATGTGATTCAATCTGATCTCTGACAGTAGCTACCTCAGTAAGAAGGCCTAGTGAATTTTTTTTGTATTATAAAAAGTATAACATGAAGAGTTTCTTAGATGAGTATAGTGGGAAAGGAAATATTCAATTAATCAATCAAAAATAAAACACATTTTTCTACCTTTGTTGTCCAGACATTTTGGGCTCCTTTTACAAAGGTGTGTTAGAGCTTTAACGCCCGGAATAGCGTGCGCTGAATTGCCACGTGCACTAGACCTTAACGCCAGCATTGAGCTGGCGTTAGTTCTAGAAGCATAGCGTGGGTTTAGCATGTGCTAAAATCCTGCGTGCGCTAAAAACGCTAGCGCACCTTAGTAAAAGGAGCCCTTTATTTTTCCATCATGATGGCCCCATCTTCTCTTTTCTGCTAATTTGTTTCTAGTGTCTGCTGTCCATTTGCTTTTTTTCTCTCTTCTGTGTTGTTCTGTTCCCTCACTGCACCTGTCTCTAACATATTGATTTTCCCTTTCAGTTCTTTCCTCCTATTGTTTCCCTTTCAGCTCTTTCTTCCTTTTTCTGCCTCTCTGCTACTCAAGTTTTACCCTCTTTCTCAACCTTCTCCTTCTTTTTACTTTTCAGCTACTTATCAACCTTCTCTCAAGCCCCATTTCTCATTTCCTTCTCCATCCTCCTATTCCCTTCCATTTACTCCCCATTAACACATTTCGACCTCTGTACTCACTATCCTACTCTAACTTGTCTTCTTACTAACTACTGCTACTTGACCTCTCCCACATGGTTTTACTATTTTCAGTATCTTCCCTCCCTCTCTTCACTCTTATAGCTCAGCATCTCCTCTCCCTCTCCAATGCCACTTCATCCTCATGGCCTGACATCTCCCTTTTCCTTTCTCTCCACACTTAGCATCTTCCTATCCTAAGTTTCTTCCCTTCTCCGCATTCCTGGGGGTTCCATCATCTCTTCCCTTTTCTCCTCTCCCATGGTCCAACATTGCTCCCACTCTCTTTCCTGCTTTTCTTCCTTTCCCTTCCCATGATCCAGCATCTCTCTTCTTCCCTTATTCACTTCCATTATTCAGTATCCCCTCTTCCCTTTTACCCACAGGTCCATAATTTCTTCCCACCCTTCCATCCATGAGTTCCAACATCTCTCTCTTTGTTTCTTTCTGACTGACTTCCCATCCAGCATCTCTCCCTTCCTTCCTGCCAGCCCCGGGGTTAACATCTTTCCCTTTATTATCTCTCCCTGCATACCATTGTTCATCATACTGTATCTCTCTCCCTTTCCTATTTTTCTGGGTCCATCATTTTTTCCTCTTTCTCTTCCCACTCATTTTGAAGGAGAGAGAGAGAGAGAGAGAGAGAAATGCTGGAAAATGAGTAGGGAAGGGAAGAGCAATAAATGATGTACCCAGAAACATAGGAGATGTTGAATAATGAGATGCAGGGAGGAATGGAAAAGAGAGATGTTAGGGCCAGGGTTGGCATTTCTCCCTCTCCTTGCACCCTTTCTCCCTTCCCCATTGGTCTACCTTCAGAACAGCTCCAGGGGGGTCCCATAGTCCAGCATCTCTTTCCCTTCTCCCTATTCCAGTCCAATATCGCTCTCCCTGCCCTTCATCTTCCAACTCCATTTTAAAGGGTATTTTTCTTCTCAAGGGTTTGCAAATGTGGAACTGCAAGCAGTCAATGCATGGATGAGGTGCTGGTGTGAGGAAGAAGGATGACGTTCTGGGGAAGAGCAAGCTATACAGGAAGGATGGACTCCATCTCAGCGGAGATGGAACAAGGCTACTTGCAAGCAGCATCAAGCGAGAAATTGATCGGATCATAGGCAAGATAGAAATCCCAACGGATCGAAAGAGACGTAAGCGAGGGAGACAGAAGAAAGGGAGGGAGACAGAAGGAAGTGCAAGAAAGTAACAGGCCGCAAACTTAAATGTATGTACACAAATGAAAGGAGCCTAAGGACACCAGGTGCACCTTGATGATTGCACAATGAGGTCACCATTGTGCAATGAACTAGAAGCCATTTGCAATGAACTAGAAGCCATGCTAAGGTCTGTATCTGTTTTTCCAGTTTTTAACCTTTTGCAAATGAAGTTATCTATGCAATATATATATATTTTTGACATATGCTTTGTATGTTGAATGCATCTCTTTCAAGAATGAGCTCATTGGAACAATCTTTAGTGAGAAAAGGTAGCGTTTTAGCAAGAAACATAAAGCTGTGTTTTTCATGTGCTATACTTAGCAAATAACATTGCTGTTTGCCCAGAAAACTAGTAGGTTTTGCATGCACTATCTTTGTATTTATGTGCCCTGTTTATGTGGTTCGTTATTAAATGTATTTTGAGCTTAATAAAGCAAAAATAAAAACCCAGAAACCTATTTAGTAGATCGCATTGGAAACCTCCAAAGCATGCCTATGTTCCATCCACAGAACTCACGTCTATCTGAAGCCCATACAATGCTCAAAAGTAGACTTCCTTACAATGCCTATAAGATCTAGTTTTACAATTCCTATGCAGCTTGTTAGCTCAGTCTGTAGCACACTGGTTAAACCTACAACCTTCTACACTGACGTTCATAGTTTGAATCCAACTCACTTCCTGTGGCAGAAGAAAAATTTAAAAAAAGATTACAGATTAAAAAAAAAAAGGTCAGTTTTTTCCTGACGCAGCAAAGATATGGCGAAACAAGGATTCTCTTGTTGAATTAGTTAAGCAGCCCTGGGTTGTAAGCAGCTTAAGGCATTCTTTGAACTTCCTGTCTGAACTGTGGTTAGAAAGCTGTGTACTACATACAGGACAGCGATACAGAGACTGCAGTAAAGCTAAGTGAACGACTTTTGCATTGACATTCTGTTTGACTTGGTACAATGCTATCTAAAAGCTGTCTCCTCAGGATTTTCAACTTACCTCATGATTACTTCCCTTAATGGTAGGGGTTCCTGAACCTTTTATACTTGAAGTTCATGCCCGGTTTTTTGAAGTCTAGGGAGTTTTGTTTCCCATTCTGGGTTTTCTCCCTGACTGTCTGTCCAGAGTGGACCAGTGATAGGCCTTAAGTCTCTCTTTCTCAAGTCTTGGTATTCAGGGAGCTGTATCTTTTGGATTTTGAGGTCCATTTAGTAAATATTCTGTTAAGCTGTTGGATCTGGAATGCCTTTCATTAAGTTTTGATATTCAATTTTGTTATTTGACATTCTTATAACGTCATAATTATAACATTAAGGACATTTTATGGATGTCTAATTGCCGCTTAAAAATCGATTCTGTAAAGGGCACCTAAAAATTTGGAAGCCTATCTACTGCTGAGCCCTGCTCAGTGCGATTCTACAAAGGGCGCCTAACTTTAGGTGCACTCTGCAGAATCCGGGCCTAACTGTCTAACACAGGAATATCATCGACAAAAAGGTGGCAGTAAGAGCTCATGCAGTAAAAATTTTTAATGGCCGCATGCTAATGATAACATTTGCACATGGTCAACAACCCCCTCTCCCCCCCACACACACAAATTGCACATCCAGAGGGGATGGGTTGGGTGGGTGGGAAGGATTGGGTTGGGGTTTGCACAATTAAATATTTGCATATTTGGAAGTGTATGAATTTACTTTATCAATAACTTTATATATAATAATTTTTACGGGGGAAATATATTGATCTCATTATATATTGTAAAGACTTTAGGTGATGTATAAAGTGTAAAAATGTATTCTTTTCCTTGTATTCACTTAATTGAAAGTATTAAAAATGAATAAAGATTATATAAAAAAAAAGAAAAAGGCCATTTGGACAGCTGCATAAAGAATGGCCTTAGCACATGGGAAAACTCCGCAGGGTGTGGTAAGGCCACTTTTTACTGCAGCTTAGTACAAGAGGGCCAATGAAAAGTTCTTAGCCCAACCAGGAAGAGAATGATGTGAAGCCATGAAACTTATAAATTATTCCACAGTTTTCTTGATGCTTTTCATTTCAATGGTATGAAATGAAACGAAAAGTGTCAAGAAAAGTGCAGAATAATTTGTAAGTTTCATGGCTCCAGATCATTCTCTTCTTGGATTGGCTGAGAATTTTTCAGTGGCCCTTCATCTTAGCGATTTACAATTTGCAGTCAATATTTATCCATATATTGGCCTGCATTTACACAAATATCACTTATGTGTTCAGCACCTGACTAGCATGATATTAGGTGAAATTAAGATATTTTTTTCCCACAGCTGCAGTATTTAATGTAGAAATATTTGTAGGAAAAGATTCTTTACCACTTTTAAAAAAAAATTCTGCCAAACAATCTAATATTCATTAGCGGTATATATATATTTTTTTGTTATGTCATTTTGGAAATGGGTTTTAATAAGACAATAAATTTCGTTCAAAGGATTTGTTTTATTCTAATTATGTAGGTAAATAAAAAACTGCTGCATTTTGGTGCGTGTAATGTAAGTTATCTATTATTCACACCACATTTACATTTGATATCCATACAGATTCCCTTTGACATAACCTACAATGTCACAGTTAATCCAATAAAGATAAAGTATATTTCAGTCAAAGAGCAGTCGATTCCAGCATTCTGGTAATTATTAAAGACGGTGCCACATTGCTTCCTTCAATCAATTGGTTTCCCTTTGGATGTGATAGCACTCCTCTTTGAAGTGTTCAGCTCTCCCAGTGGATTCACTAGACTATTCAGTCACTCTTTTTTTAGTCTTTGGGCCTCAGAGGCAGTTCAAAGAGCACAGTAAGCCATCACAGGTTTATCCTCAAAGCCTGACACAGTTTGTTTGATGTAGGGTGACTTAAAAAGTCATCTTCGGCAAGGCATGAGTTTGCTACCAGTCTTTCGAATCAGCCTTTTATCAGCTTATCTGTATGCACCCAGCATACTTGCTAACAGCTCAAGAGAAGAGAACAAATTGTCTCCTTCTGGACTGGCTATTGATTTAATTCCTCTCTCTAATTTCATATTGTTTTGGTGTCGGTCATTGAAGTAGATCTTTACCTTAGAGCACGGGTCTGCAATCGGGTTTTCAGGATTTTCCCAATGGAAGCAACACATGCAAATAGATCTTATACATATTCATTGGGGAAATCCTGAAAACCCCAAGGACCAACAATGAGCACCCCTGCCTTACAACCTGAATACTGATTTAGTATTCTAGTATTGTAGAAATGCAAAGAGAAGAAGACATTGAAATAGGCAGGCTGAAGCAGGGTTAGTCTCGGTAGCAGCATGCTTCTTGGGATGAATATTCAGTATTCTTTACAGCTTTCTTTGCTAAAATTCATCATAAGTAAATCCAACAAACATTTCATTTCACAACCTGGAAAGCTGATTTTCGGGATTAACATGACCAGCATCTCTGCACTAGTGGTATGCATTTTTTATTTTATTTGAGGACATCATCTGCCAGAATGCAAGAAGTGAATTACTATGTTAATAATAGACAAAAAACATTATAGTATTGCAAAAAAATATATATTTAAATTTACCATAATGCACATAATAATGCATAGAACATGTCAAAATGTACACAATTTGAAAAGACAACTAAATAGCCTAAAATTCCACATTAGAAATAATTCTGAAAAAAAAGTAAGCCTTTAAATTCAAATTCCAAAGTCAGTGTTTCATTACAACCAGCTACTAGTTGGATATCAGAGATGAATATGTGAGTATAATGGGTAGAGCTGCAATTATCCAGATAATGGCAATATATTTGACACTGTTACCTGAATAACCAACCAGATAGCTTAGAACAACTGTTTTGCTGTCCTAAGTTACCTGGATACTGGCTCAAAATACACTGTGAACCAAAAAAAGCACACCAAAATGGTTTTTTTGTCTTATATTCCACAGAACTTGGCCGATTCTTATGAAATTTAATGTGTCGTGTCCTGAATGAAGTTGATGTAAAATGTTACAAATATTTCCCACCACACCACAACATTAGCTTGTGAAAATGAATATTTGCTATGGGATACGCTCAGAAGCAGACAATAACTTGTAAATAGTCTCTGTTTCAAAATGGTTTTCACTGCAGAAGACCAAATTCTGATAAAAAAAACTTGGTACTGCTAAAAGTTTACAGCAGCTGACGATTGTTGAAAGAGTTCCCACAAGAGGATTGGAACAAAAATAGACTTGATGTGCTTCTTCGCAAGATCTGAGCAATGGGTGCTGTGAATCGTAAGCCAGGAAGTGGATGACCTTGCTTGATTTGCACACAAGAGCACATTGACGTTGTATGTGATCTTGTATTGAGCCAGGAGGATGTGCGCAAACACACCAAACAACTTGCCGAATAGCAAGAGAAGCAGGAATAAGCCATACAACTATGGTTAGGATAATTCATGACGATCTGAAATTAAAGTGGCTTAAAAAGCATCATGCCCAAGAGCTAATTTTACACAACAAAAATACATGCCTAAAATGGTGCAAGCAGCTTTTCACCAAGTACCCAGAGCACAGCATCAGCTTCATCTGGTTTACAGATGAAAAGATATTAACAGTAGCTCCACTGATTAACACACAGAATGATTGCCTGTACATGCCTCCAACAACACTGAATTTGATTTTAGCACTTATCTTCAATAATTCAACTTATAAAGGAGCCTTAATCAAATAACTCAATTGATGAAGCAATCATTTATTGATCCACCAGTGGCTCACATTTGCTATTTTTCCAGTCAATTCAACACACGTTGTGGTCGAGTGGAGTAGCGCTGTGCTCTAAAGGGATGTATGACCTTGAGAAAACTTGATTGTGAAACATGTTGAATAAGTTATCCCATCAATGAAGACCACGTTTGAGATAAGTTTATATTATTAACCTAAACTATTTATAGTTATTTAATTAAATTATTAGAAAAGCATTGTGATCCGATGAGGATTTAGCACATAAAGCCCGGTATTATGAATTTATAGGAGTCCGAGGTGGTGTTTCTGAGGATCATTTGAGTTGAATTGACTGGAAAATTAGCAAATGTGAGCCACTGGTGGATCAATAAATGATTGCTTCATCAATTGAGTTTTTCAACAACACTGAAGAATGAAATTAATGCCAAACACCTACTATGGGCCATGAGTTGAAATTCACAAGTAAGCCATTCTGGAAATCTTCAATGAGCTGTAAGCTTGATGGTATATATAAAAAACTAGAAAATTAATTCCTTCCAGTGATTGAGATTTTTGCAAGGATGACATTGAAAACCTTAAACAGCACTCATTTCTGTTTGGGTTGAGCTGAAGCAGAGTGTCGTTGACAAGTCCACAGATCAGTGGCGGCCAAGGCTGAGGGCGTGCCTTCATGGAAAGGTCCTCTAAAGCTATAGCTATGAAGCTATTAAACCAAATACCATATACTGTATATAGCTTCACAATAGAGTTTGCAACAGCAGTAATATTCTCTACAGGGACCTTCAGATATTTAAAAGAAATTATGAGAAAAGATTAAACTACAGAGAGCAGCGTTGGATATTTGAATTGATCACTGTTTCCCCGGAGGGTCTTGAAGAATTAGATTGGCTGTAGTTGATCTAAAATATTGAGGATTGGATAGTTTGGCCCTTTAAATGATGATGTTGCTAGAAGGTGATTGGACAGTCTGGGTCTTTAAATGTAGAGGTCAGGTGCTATCGCCATCATGTGTGAGAATTGAGAAAAATGAAGTAGCAAAAAGAAGTAAGCAAATTTTCTTTGGTGCTGAATGCGGTTTTTATAAAATTTGGGGAACTTAATTAGATATTGCTTCATTGCAGAGATGCCTTCCTGAAGCTGCTGGTGAGGCGAAACATAGGGCTCCTTTTACAAAGCCACGCTAGGGCCTTATCGCGCGGAATATTGCATGCTAAATTGCCGCGCATGCTAGCTGCTACCATCTCCTTTTGAGCAGGCGGTAGATTTTCGGCTAGCGCATGCTATAGTGCGCGCTAATCTGGTGCGTGCACTAAAATCGCTAGCGCGGCTATGTAAAAGGAGCCCATAGTGTTATGTCGAAAGTTTGAGGCATGGAGATGAGAAGTGTTGAAGTGCTGGAGGTTCTATGAGTATACAGTATCTTGAAAAGATAAGTACTTCACTTTCATTTATCAAAGAAAGAAAAAAAGAACATAAGAAATTATATATTGTACTATGAGAGGAAATATTCTTAAGATGTCCAGTTGAAATAATATGTAAGAAATTTTGAAAAAAGAAAAAAAAACCGGACCAATGAATTTGTATACTGGATTAATGCTGACTAGCATTTGAATCAGAAAGTTTTAAATATCTGAAGGTCCCTGTAGAGATTATTATTGCTCTTGCAAACAGTAGTGTGAAGCTATCTCCCTCTTCTACGAAACTGCGCTAGCAGTTTCTAGCGCAAAGAGCCACGCTGAATGGCCCGCACTGCTCCCAATGCTCATAGGAACTCTATGAGCGTCTGGAGCAGTGCGGACCATTCAGTGCGGCTCCCCACGCTAGAAACTGTTAGTGCAGTTTCGTAGAAGAAGGGGTATACATATGGTACTAGCTAGAACAACTCAACTGTGCCTTAAGATTTTGAGAGTTTTGGTACTTGTTACATAAATGTTGGAAATATCTATTGAGGAAGAGACTATGAGATCCACTCTTCTAGTGACGTTTGTTTTAGAACTAGAGGATTTGGTCAAAAAATTTTATTTTGGCAACCGAGATAAACTGTTTTTGAGTAGGAGTGTTTAGGTGTTTCTTGATATCTGTACTGAGATGCAGGAAAAGAGGAAACAATTTTTGCTGATGCAATCTGAGATTTTGGCCTTTGGTCTATATTTCTTTTTGAGTTTCCTTGTACATGTTTGCTTCATTTAGATCATAAATAGGGCTTCATTTTTATTACAATTTTTAAATGCAATTAAAGGCAGGTCAAAAGCTAGTAGGCCATTGGGGAGGCACAGGAGATAACAGGGGGCCACAGATTTCCTCTCCCTCAGCCCCACATTAGGCATCATTCTTTGCTGGCAGGGATGACAAAGACCCACTAGTCAAAGAAATCCATTACCAAAGATACCTCTTTTTGTGCTGCCTCAAGACCAAAGAAGTCAACAGGGTGCCTCCAGCTGCTGATGCTGGTACTCCCTAGTCATGCTCAGTTCATGCAAGAGCTGAGCATACTTGCGGACTGCAAGTGTCAGTGGCTGGTAGCATGCCACGACTTCTCCACTCCTGAGGCAGTATGAGGAGGAAGGGAGCAACTCACATAGTTTTTTTTGGCTGACATGGCTTCAGCTACTCCACCAGCCATCAAACAGATACTGCAGCTTTGGAGGGGGTTTGAGCCCAAGGGAAGAGGCCTGAGCCCAAGGGATGGGGCCCCCCAATATCTTTCTTTCTCCCATCCCCAGGTCCAACTCCATTCCCTCCTCTCCCCCCTCTCCCCAGTTCCAATTCTCTCCCTCCCTTCCTCCCTCTACCCCCACATCCGATTCTCTCCCTTCCTCTCCCCCTCCCCGGTCCAAGTTCCTCTCTCATTCTTCCCTCCCCATGAATCCCAGGTCCAGTTATCTCTCTCCTTCCCCCAGACCTTAGCCCAATTCTCTGTCTCTTTCTTTCTCCCTCCCCTACCATCAAGCCCTAGCTCCAGGTTAAATTCTCTCTCTTTCTCTTTATGTCTCTCTCCCCCTCCCTCCTCTAGCCCCAAGCCCCGATTCTCCGCCTCTCTCTCCCTTAGCCCAATTCTCTTTCTCACCATCACCATCATTGTCCCCATTACCTCACTCACTCTAGAAACGGAAAAACTCATCGCATCTATCCTCACCAAGTTAGAACTGTGGACCTCAAAACTCAAATTAAAATTGAACTCTGAAAAAACCAAAATCTTCCTAGCGAGTCCCAACCACAAATTAACAAACACTTCCCTCAGATTGAATGGGCTAGATTACCCTATCTTACCCACCATAAAAATCCTTGGAGTCATCCTGGACCGCACCCTAACCTTCGATGACCATACCAGTGCCCAGGTGAAAAAATGTTTCTGTACCCTCTGGAAACTGCGCACCATCAAACGCTACTTCGACCACCAAGCCTTCCGTCTACTCGTTCAATCTCTGGTATTAAGCATATTAGACTACTGCAACATTATTTACCTGGGATCCTATAAAAATACCATCAAACGTCTTAGAACAGTCCAAAATGCGGCCGTCCGCCTCATCTATGATCTCAAAAAATACGACCATGTTAGCCCCTACTACACCAAACTCCATTGGCTTCCAGTTGAGGCAAGGATCATCTTTAAGTTCGCCTGCCTCTGTTTCAAAACTCTTACAGGATCTTCCCCAATCTACTTGTCTGAGCACCTTGAAATAGCAGGCCCCTCTCGCACACGAAACGCCCACCTATTCACCTTTCCCTCCCTAAAAGGCTGCCTCTACAAGAGATTCATTGATAGAACCCTAGCATTCCAAGCGGGCAAATGGAACAATTGCCTTACCGCCCTCATCTCCAACTCCCCGCCCTACCACCTGTTCAGGAAGTCACTAAAAACCTACCTCTTCGACAAATTCCGCTAACGCTGCCTTCCCTCCTTCCCTGCACCCTCCTGACCTCGACATGCCTCCATTCCCTCTGACTACGCCCCCCTCCCAAGCCACTATGGCCTCTCTTTCTCAATCTCTGTTTATCTAATTGCCCTGCCTTTTCATTGCCTCCATTTACCACCGCTATAACATGTAACATCGCTATATACGTACTGTTCTCTTCTTTACTATATGCCTTTTTATTACTGCTATTTATGTAACATCTCTGTAAATGTAACACCACTGTAATATGTATCATCGCTGTAAATGTACAGTCTCTTCTATTGTTAACCGCATTGAACTTCCATGGTATTGCGGTATACAAGAATAAAGTTATTATTATTATTATTATTCTCCTTCTAGACCCTACCCCAATTTCTCTCTCTCTCTCTCTCTCTCTCTCTCTCTCTCTCTCTCTCTCCCCCACAGGTCCAATTCTCTTAATTCTCTCTCCCTCTCCACATGGTCTGGCATCTCTCCCCTCATTCCCTCCATGATCTGGCATCTCTTTTCCCCCACTTCTCCTCATGGCCTGATGCCTCCCTGCACCACCCATAGCCCGATGCCTCCCATCTCTCACAGTCCATTGCTCCCTCCCGCAACCCAGCTCACCTTTAAGTCTTTGGCCCTGCAGCTCTAGTATAAGGCTTCCTTTGGCCGGCATCAAGTATTTCCCTTTAGCCCTTCCTGCCCCTTCTGAAAGGAAGTTAGGTTATGTCGGAAGGGGGTTGACCAGGTTAGAGAGAAACGTTTGATGCAGACTGAAGCCTGGCTTAATGGTGAGCCACGGTGCAGGAGGGGGCATTGGACTGTGGTGGGGTATGGAAGGAGGCATTGAGGTGCGGGCTTGGTGGAGTGCAGGAGTGGGTGATGCTGGACTGAGGGAGATGAAGGAAGGAGAGGAAGGCAGGTAGGCATTCAGAGAATGGGCTGCAAGTAATTAATTATGAATTGTGATTATATTTTTTAGTCAAGATTAATAATTAACATGTTAATTGCAATTAACATTCATCCCTAATCATAACTTATATTTATTTTATGATCTTAATCTGCTTTCCTTGATAACAGACAAGTGTAGTGCAACTAGGAGGATTTAATTATTGCAGTTTTTTGAGGTGCCTTTTATTTTTATTGGGGGGGGGTTGCTTATTATAATACTAATAGTAATTTCAACCTTATTATTTTGTGGGATTCTCCCCCGTTTTTGTATATTTATAGTGTGTTGTTGTGCTTTAGTATTATCTTTTTCAATAATATTTTCTGTTTTCCTGTTTATTTCGCTGAATGTACTTGGCCTTATTCCTCACGCAAGTACTGTATATGCTTGTTCATTATACAGTAAATGTTACAAAAGAAAAAATATCCTAGCTGGCCAGAATTATCTAGATAGCAGCAAATGTTGGTTGGATAAGTGCCACTGAATACTGGGTAAGATTGTCTCTCGCCTGTTTAAAATGTAGCTTTCAATATCTCTTGTAGTCACTATCCTGATTACACTTAGGGCTAGATGCACAAAACTCTCAGATCTTGTACTGATGGTCACAAAACCTGTTTGACAACTTTAGCGACCGACGGAATTTGTTGACCCGATTCTCCAAACGATTCACCACATGGTTTTCCATGCGGTCATACTGATTCAAACACAACTCCACAACAATAATCGCACTGGCGGCATACCTTAAATGGAGGCATACTTTAAATGGAGGAAACAGGCATACCTTAAATGGAGGAAAAAGCCTCGGGTTTAAAGAGAGCTAAATAATCAGCGCAGCTTTTTAAACACCACTGGCCTATAAACCCTCCGGAACGCTATTGAAAAATGAATTAAGGGCAATGCAACCAAGTGGTCACTTTTCAAAAGAGACCCCCTCCTATGTGGACCCGCATTTCACGGTACACTGACCACTTCTTCAAGGCAATGAGGCAAAAATGCTAAAATAAATCACAAAAACTTTAACTATATCTTATTAAGTCAACCAAGCTGCCTGAGAGAGAGAAAAAAGCAAAAATACTCACTGCTGTGTTGTTGCTTCCCTCAATTGGCTTCAGCGTTCATCCCTGGTGCCGCTGCGTTATAACCGCCCCTGCCCTGATGCCACTTCTGACTGTTAGGTGGCATGGCGGATTCACTAGCAACAGGATCTCTCCTGACTTTAAAGAAACAGATAGCATTAAAGAGGCGATAGCTGTTAGACAACTGTTTAATAGAAATAAAACCAATCAATGGTATTATTTAATTCATGCAGCTGTACTGTATTCAATGTGAATATCCAAAATTTCTCTCATTGTTGCAAAATGAGCCTCCAATTAAGCCCCTAATAGACGGGGGGATATGGTCCAAAACAAAGCAATGCAACTCCATAAAAGAGTGAGATAGTTGTAAACAGTGTTGGACCATGGGCGCCTGATATAACCCTCTTTTTAATGTACTATGGTGCTCAGTCGGTTCAGGGGTGGGGGGTGGGGGGGTGGTTCTGAGGTCTGGGAGGGCATCCGGTGGCAGGAGGGAGTGGGTATCCCAACTGTCGATTTTTGGTAAAGTGAGGAAGGGGAGGGGAGGGGGTCAGGTTGTTTTTTTTGGGGGGGGCCTGGCAAGGGGGATCAGTTCTGCGGGGTGAGTTTTGCGGCAGTGGATTTTTATTGAAATGCAGGGAGGGCAATTTGGCTGGCATGGAGGAAGTTCTGGGAGTTGATGGGGGTGGGTGGGGGGGGGGGTGGAGGTCCAGCGAGGTTGGGGACCATCATCAGGGGGCCTCACTTTTTTTTTTTTTTTTGTAATGGGGTAGATATTGTGCCTGTGTAATGCATAACATCTGTGCCATTAAAAAAAATAATAATAAAAAGGAGAAATCCTCAACAACTGAGTGGCAAGAGTTTCGTCAGCCGTAAGCCTGAAGTCATTATGCCATTGTATAGATCCATGGTGAGGCCCCACCTGGAATACTGTGTGCAATTCTGGAGGCCGCATTACCGTAAGGATGTGCTGAGACGAGTCGGTCCAGAGAATGGCCATCTGGATGGTCTCGGGACTCAAGGATCTCCCGTACGAGGAACGGCTGGATAAGTTGCCGCTGTACTCACTCGAGGAACGCAGAGAGAGGGGTGACATGATCGAGACATTCAAGTATCTCACGGGCTGCATCGAGATGGAAGAAGATATCTTCTTTTTCAAGGGTCCCGCGGCAACAAGGGGGCATCCGTGGAAAATCAGGGGCGGGAAATTGCACAGCGACACCAGGAAAGTCTTTTTCACTGAAAGAGTGGTTGATCGCTGGAATAGTCTTCCACTTCAAGTTATTGAGGCCAGCAGCGTGCCTGATTTTAAGGCCAAATGGAATAGACACGTGGGATCTATTCATAGAGAAAGGTAGGGGAGGGTCATTGGGGTGGGCAGACTAGATGGGCCGTGGCCCTTATCTGCCATTTATTTCTATTTCTATGAGGCTGCTTTGGGGCTTCCCTTGCCACTCAGCTGTTCAGGGTTCCTCAAACTGGCTCTGTGCGTATGTCAAAGTCGCTCTCACAGCGACTGATCAGACGGGATTACGGTGAACCTCTGCGCAAATCATTTGCATGCAAACTTTTTGGAATATTGATCGCTGTCTTAGCGACTGTGTTTTGTGCATCTAGCCTTCAGTATGTTCAAGCAGTAGTACCATCATGAAGTAAGGGAAAGAAACTGAAATATGCATGCCTAAAAGCCCCCAGTAATAACAATGGCTTATTTGTATATTCTTGGTGTAGCTATATCTATTTATAGCCCTCTCATTTAAATAAATGTCTCCTTTGTGGTGAGGAATAGATTGACCTCTGCATACCAGCTCACCAACAGATGAACTGGATCTTCATTATATATAAATCATACTTATCAATCTGACCTCCTCTTATTTCTCTTTTAATTGTCTAAATGCCAATAATGCCAAATTGATATAGTCCTTCAATACACTCTGGGAGAAAATTAGCAATTTCTTCCTGATTGCATTCCAACGTTTGATCAGAAGCCTAAGGAGGGATTCTCCATCTACCAGTCCCAGCTTGCCCTTTCCTGACATCATAAAAATTGTGTATGGGTAGAGTATTTGTCATTCTGTATTAATCCAAACAGTGTCCTGTGGCCTGTCAAAGTGATTTTTAATCACTTTTAAAACTACTGACCTATAATAAAGCATTAAGGCCCTCTTTTAATAAGTTGCAGTAGAGATTTTATTCCATGGCCCGGAGCACTAAATGCTGCTCCGATGCTCATAGGAATTCTATGAGCATCGAAACGGTGTTGGAGCATTTAGCGCACCAGGCCACGGAAGAAACCTCTACTACGGCTTAGTAAAAAAGAGTTTAAGTTGGAGTCTGATTTTACTGACTCTAGGTTGTTTTCCCACTTATATGAATTGATTTAGCAACTTACCCCACTTTTCAAAGGCAATGTTTATCAACAACTGAGTAAAAAAATATAAACGTTTAGGGAGAATAACCATTTTTATGACCACCACCCTCCACAATGAACTTCGATTTAACCTTCTCTATGTATTTAATTTGTCTCCTACATGCCTTGCTAAAGGTGAATATTTAGTTTAAAAAGATCCACTAGATTTCTCGAGAGATATATCTCCAAATATTTCATTCCAGAGTTAGCCCTGTGAAGAAAAGTTTAAGATTAGGTTAAGGTGAGGTTAAGCATTATTGCCTCAAAATTTTCCATGCATATTTTGAATTCTGAGAGAGCCAAAATGGTCTGGATTTCTATAATCGGTAGGTCCAAAGACTCCCTTGGGTTTCACTATGTAACAAAATTTTATTTTGGGGGGGTTCCTGGGTAATAAGTATTCTTTCATAATTGCCTACATCACAAAAGTATAGAAAATGGTTATCCAGATCCAAGATGGCCGTGAGTTGCTGAGGCTGTGTGAGATGCCAGCAAAAACTCGGCAAATAATTACCTGCTAACCTTTTCCGATGCCGAAGAGGAGAGGGAAAAGCACCTCTGGAGCCTCGAGGCGCCTGGAAACTCCTCTGCAGACGACTATGGAAGACTTTTTGACACACCTATGGCAAGAGTCAACTTCGTCGGGGAATTGCCCGCTGGAACCGCTAGCAATGGGTGAGGCTGCAGCAAGTTTCCTTGGGCTAGAGTTGATGCTGAGCCCCGATGCCAGGACCCCGCTCCCTCAACCGCAGAGTGCTAGCTCTCCATGGGAAAGTAGCCAGTCCGAAGAGGCAGACTCCGTTACTCGGGAGGTTGAAGTGGGCGAAGCACTTAAGGAGAAGGAATCTGCGGTGGAAACAGCGAAGGTACACGAAGAGGAGCAAGGCTTACAGGGGGAGAGGATCGCTAAACCTGTGAAAGCTGGAACAATACCTGCAAGTATATTTTCTGTTCCTAAACCTATTAATGTCACCCTAGACTCCATATGGGATTTAGTAGTTACTCTGGGACAGACATTGTCACCACAAATTAAGGACTTAGAAAAGAAATTCGTAGAAGAAAGAGATGAATTAAATGGTCTTAAACAGGAAAATATCTTGATAAAAACTAATGTGGAAAAAATTGAAAAAAAGATATCTGAAGTAAATCAAGTGCAAACTACTTTGATTAGAGATAATCTTAATCTAAGGAGAAAGGTGGAAATGATGGAAAATAATATGCGTTTAAATAATCTTAGATTTCTGAACTTCCCCAAAATACCTTCATTATCAGCAAAAAAGTCTTAAAAACATATTTTCTTGAAGTTCTTAATGTTCCACATGATACTTTCCCCCCTTTCTCAAAAATATATTATTTACCAACAAAAAGATTGGAAGAACAATACCCATCAGAACAACAAGAACAGGGTGAACAGATGGATTTAACAACGATGTTGGAATCTTCAATGAAAGAGGTAGCTACTCCAGCTACCTTATTAGCTACGGTGCTTTTATCACCAGATAAGAACTGGATATTAAAGTTGTACTTCAAGAATAGACATAAAGAATTTCTTGGACTCAAAGTTCAGATATTTCCTGATGTGACAAAAGAATCTCAGAAATGAAGGAAAGAATTTTTGCTTCTTAAGCCAGGGGTCATTGCAATGGGGGCATTATTCTTATTATGGTACCCTTGCAAATGTATTGTAAATTATAAGTCCTGTAACTATATTTTCTTTGAACCTTCTCAGTTGATGGGATTTCTCTCTTGAAGGGATTTCTCTCTTGAAGGGGAGATAGTAACAACTTAATTTATTAGATTACTCTTGTATCATTCTCAGCTATCCACCTAATTGGTAATTGGATATCCTCTTTCTCTTTATTTTATTCTAACTTATGATTGCATCTTGGATTTCTACATTTGGGACTTTAAAATGATTAAGTGAATAGTTTTGTATTTAATTATTATTTTCTTTGGTTGATATTAATGATGTCTTAATCATATTCTGCACAAGAAGTTCATTCTTGATAATTTGTTTAAATAAAAAATAAATAATTGAAAATGGTTATCATTCCCATTAAACTTTGCTTTTGTGACCTGGACATTGATATTTTGAAATTTACCTTTTTTGCAGAACATTTCAGATTGATTCCAAGCTGAGTAAACTTAGGGGCATTGTTCATGTCTAGGCTCGAGCAGTAAAACTTGTTGGATGAAAGTGTGCAAGTCACAGATCAGAGAAAGCGTCACCAAATATTTCTACCTTCTTCAACCATCAAGGTGGGTTCTACTTCTGCCACAATGTGGCCATTCTGTTTGAGGCAATTGGAATCACCTGCAACCCAAAAGAGTGGCATCTCTTCATTAACAGATAATCTATAACCATCAATGTCATGCTGCTCCATAATGAGAACAAATATCCATCGTTTCCACTGCCTCACTCAGTGCACCTCAGAGGATTACAACAGTATCAAGAACTTACTAGACGCCTTGAAGTATGATGAGTATGGCTGGGAAGTCATTGGGGACTTCAAAATGGTGGCATTCCTAATGGGGCTCCAAGGCAGTTTTACCAAGTTTCCCAGTGATCTTTGCCTTTGGGACAGCTGAGACACAAAGGTGTACTACCAAAGACTCTCTGTAGGGAGAAGCAACGTCAAATGGAAACCATTGGTAGATCCCTGGAAGGTGCTAATGCCACTATTGCACATCAAATTGGGCCTAATGAAACAATTTGTAAGGAGTTGGCAGCCTTCAAGTACCTTCAAGAAATCTTCCTTAATCTGTCTGAGGCATAAGAACATAAGAACATAAGAATTGCCGCTGCTGGGTCAGACCAGAGGTTCATTGTGCCCAGCAGTCCGCACCCTAACTGAGACTAGTCCTACTTGCGTATGTTCCAGTTCATCAGGAACTTGTCTAACTTTGTCTTGAATCCCTGGAGGGTGTTTTCCCCTATGAAAGACTCTGGAAGAGCATTCCAGTTTTCCATCACTCTCTGGGTGAAGAAGAACTTCCTTATGTTCGTACGAAATCTATCCCCTTTCAATTTTAGAGAGTCCCCTCTCGTTCTCCCTACCTTGGAAAGGGTGAACAACCTGTCCTTATCTACTAAGTCTATTCCCTTCAGTACCTTGAATGTTTCGATCATGTTCCCTCTCAATCTCCTCTGCTCGAGGGAGAAGAGGCCGAGTTTCTCTAATCTTTCGCTGTACGGCAACTCCACCAGCCCCTTAATCATCTTAGTCGCTCTTCTCTTCCTTTCAAATAGTACCATGTCTTTCTTCATGTACGGTGACCAGTACTGTACGCAGTACTCCAGGTGAGGGCGCACCATGGCCCAGTACAGCGGCATGGTAATCTTCTCCAATCTGTTCATGATCCCCTTCTTTATCATTCCTAGCATTCTGTTCACCCTTTTTGCCGCCACAGCACATTGCGTGGACGGCTTCATCGACTTGTCGCTCAGAACTCCCAAGTCTCTTTCCTGGGAGGTCTCTCCAAGTAACGCCCCGGACATCTTGTATTCCTGCATGAGATTTTTGTTACCAACATGCATCACTTTACACTTATCCACGTTGACATGCATCACTTTACACTTATCCATGTCGATACCCATTCCTCGAGCCTGATTATGTCATGTCTTTACTAGTCTGAATAACTTCGTATTGTCCACAAATTTAATCACTTCACTCGTCGTACCTATGTCCAGATCGTTTATAAATAATAATAATAATAATAGTTTATTTTTGTATACTGCCACACCATCAGTTCTAGGCGGTGTACACAGTAAATTACAAAGAATTTAAGATACAGAGCCAGATAACAGTGTCTTATAAAAGGAAATAACACACTTCAATAAAAGATACTAACTGACAAAGTACAACCCTAACTTATTCAAACAAAGTATGCACAATACAGATTATTTATACTAAAATAGATAAGCTTCTGTAAACCTTATTCCATAAAAATAATAAAAATCCATTTATCAAATTGATATTGATATCTATTAAGTATTGTACTGTTTAAATAGATAGGTCTTAAAATCTTTCTGAAATTGCTGATAAGTGAAGGCTGGAGTAATAAGAGCATTCAAGTATGTATTCATTATGCCTGCTTGAAACGCCAGAGTCCTGTCTAAAAATTTCTTAAAACGGCACACTTTCGCTGAAGGAAAATAAAACCAGCCAGTTCTACGTATACTTTTTTTACATATAAAAAATCTAAAATGAGCAACAAGATAAGATGGGGCCAACCCAAATAAGACTTTGTAGCAAATACATCCAAATTTAAACAACACTGTAGCCCAAATGGCAACCAGTGGAGCCTTTGATAATATGAGCTGATATGATCATGTTTTTTTAGATTAAAAATCAAACAAATTGCTGTGTTTTGAATTCATCTTAATCTACTAATTTTTTTTTAATGAGCATCCAAATAAACAACATTACAGTAATCCAGCACTGAGAGAATTGATGATTGACCCAGTATTTTAAATTATATAAAATCAAAATATTTTCTAATGGTACACTATTTCCAAAGAGTAATAAAACATCTTTTGACCAATAAATCTGTATGAGCCTTAAATGATAAAGTACGATCCAATGTAACTCCTAATATTTTTAAAGTTGAAGAGCAAGGGTCCAAGCACCAAGCCCTGTGGCACCCCACTGGTGACGCTCTTCCAGTCCGAGTATTGTCCATTGTTTTTAAACCACATGAGTATTTCACCCTCTTCCATGGCCCTTGTCTATCTGCCTGTTTACTTCCTCGAAGAAGTGCAGCAAGTTTGTCAAACAAGATCTGCCTTTGCAGAAACTGTGCTGGCTGGTCCTCATCAGACCGTGTCCGTCAAGATGGTCAATGATACGATCCTTTATCAGCACCTCTACCATCTTTCCCGGTAGAGCTGGTGTTTTCGTCAGATCACAGATAAAGAAGAGCCTGGAGTGCAAGGAATTTCCCAAGGAGCTAACTAGGAAGGAGAAAGTGGCTTGGAATAGCTTTGTCACAGTGGTTTGGGATTTCCTAGGCAATCACAAGGCCAAATAAAAGACAGAAAAAAGGGGATTTATTTCCCAAAACCAAATACAAATCATTTATCCCTCCTTTTACTAAGCCACAGTAGAGGTTTCTACCGTGGCTCAGAGCGCTAAATGCTGCAACACTGCTCCAATGCTCATAGAATTTCTATGTGCATCAGAGCAGCATTTAGGCCCGGATTTAGTATAGGATGCCCATTCTCAGAAGCTGTCTAAGTGACTTTTGAGAATTGCACAACGGTGCCCTATACAGAATTGCCCTAAGATGCCTAACCACTACTCTAACTGGCGCCCATATTGCAGGCGCCAGTTAGAGAATCGTGTTGCCACTGAACTGATGGCAGCAAGGGATCTCCCTGCCGCAATCAGTTTAGAGGCTGCAACTCATCCCCCTGCCCACCATGCGAAGACTACTGGCAGGAGGGATGCCCACTCCCTCCTGCTGGGACCCCTGAAGCCAGCCCCCCTACCCCTGAATGTCCACAGCAGGAGTAATGCCCAATTCCTCCTGCCGCCACCCCGCTAACACATCCTCTGGCAGGAGGGATGCCCAGTCCATCCTGCCAACACCCCCTCCTGTAATGACCATGGTGGGAGGGATGTCCAGTCCCTCCTTCTGGACATCCCCCACCCCCCATAATGACTGCGGCAGGAAGGATGCCCAGTCCCTTCTGCCAGACACCCCCCTTGAAAAGGTGGGCTGCTGACCCCCTCCCTGCTGGTAACCCCACTTAGCCCAACCATACCACCCCCCCCAGCCCACCTGAACCCCCCTACCTTTAGTAGTTGGCTGGCTGGCTGAATGCTTCCTCCATCTGGCCAGCAGGCCCACCTTCATCTGACTGGTAGGTCTGGTCCCGGTGCATTGTGGGGCTTAGGTGCCTGGGCCAATTGGAATCTTAGGTCTGTCTCCCAGTGCATTGTATGATGTGCTGGGCGTGGCCTTAGATTCCGATTGGCCAGATACCTTAGGCCAGGGCTGCCCAAGTCCGGTCCTCGAGATCTACTGGCAGGCCAGGATTTCAGGATATCCACAATGAATATGCATGAGAGAGATTTGCATGCACTGACTTCTTGGTATGCAAATCTCTCTCATGCATGTTCATTATGGATATCTTGAAAACCTGGCCTGCCAGTAGATCTCGAGGACCGGACTTGGGCACCCTGCCTTAGGCCCTCCTCCCATAGGAGTTCAACTTGAACAATCTTGCGGACTCATCCAGGAGTTCAACTTCCCCACCTGAAAGGAAGTCCGCTAATTGTTCAAGCCTATTCTTATCTTACATTTAGGAAATTATTGAAAACTCACCTATTTGATAAACAAGAATGTTGATATTTAAGAAGGTATTTTTTATTAGTCTCTGTATTTTAAATGTACTTTTTATCTGATGCTGTATTTAATGGATGTAGTAGTTATAATAGTTGTGTTTTTTGAAATTGTATTTTTTAACTGAAATGTTTCAGTTCTTCTGTTGTGAACCGCCTAGAACTGCTGGTGGGGCAGTATACAAGAAAATAAATTATTATTATTAGCGTAAACTACAATGCACCAGTTAGAACAATCATGTCTATGAGAAGTTCAGTTCTAGAACCACTATCTATGTTTGTGGATTCTTTTATGAAACTAGAGGTCCCAAAATGCAAATCTTACATTAAGGACTCTAAACGTTTTCTAACAAAATTGAGTGAGATCGATTTAGATGTTCCCTTTCTTTTGGCAACACTTGATGTGTTAGCTTTATACACTTCTATACCGTAACAAGATGCATTGAAAGTCATACACCAATTCTCTCATTAATGTCCCACTGAGTTCTTTCCCAGCCACCAGACTCAATTGCGGCTCATACTCTCATAAGAACATAAGCAGTGCCTCCGCCGGGTCAGACCATAGGTCCATCCTACCCGGCAGTCCGCTCCCGCGGCGGCCCAAACAGGTCACGACCTGTCTGAATCACCAGAAGGGGCTCCCTTGCCATCTTGGTTTCTCATTGAAGTCCTATCTTCCCATCGAAGTCCTAACCCTCCGGTCTTGCACATGCACGACCTGGTTGGGTTTCTCTCCTCATCCAACTGCTTTCTTGAGGTGCAGTACTTCTCACTTACTCCAGCAGGTCACCTACCTGCTTTGCCCTTGGGGTCTCCAATCCTTTTTCCCCAGAGTCCTTGTGACTTTGCCCAATTTGCCTCTGAGCAGAGACAATCCACTTTTTTCTGCAGCTTCTTATGCCAGGACAGGATACCAAAGGTCTTGGCAAAGAGTGTGGGCAACCATAGATCACTTCTTAGTGATGCAGATGCTTTTATCCCATCCAAACCCCATCCCCATGCACAAGAACACTGTCAATATTATTTTCATAACATCCACAACTGAATCTATCTCCCAACTTTGCCCACCTTAAGCAACTCTACTAGCTCCCATCAACTTAGTAACCCTCAAGGGGTTACATATTGTAGTGTGGCCATCCCTTGGACTATAGCAGAGACCGGCACTCGGCAACAATATAGGCGTGCTTAGAAGGAAGTCCCTGTACTGGTGGGCTTACCACAATATGCAATGGTCAGAATGGCACAAAACAGGTAAGCTTTCAAAAAAACAGAATTTATTTCTCATTTAGGCTTGGCTGAGAATCAAAGCAAACTGTGTTCTGGTGTAAAACAAACAATAAACAAAAGCAAAGTTTCTCCTGCCAGCCTGGTCTGGCCACACACAGAGTGCTCACTCCATGCCCCAGGTAAGTCAAATTATTTCCAAACACGCTCCAGAAAAAAAAAAAAGAAAAAAAAAACCTTGGCAAAGGCCACAAAACAGTTTCAACTCACTTCCATATCCTCTGAAAGTGTTTGCTCAGGTACAGGACTCAATTCCATTGCTTCTGGTACATTTTCCTCTGCTAGCTCATTTCCTTCCTCAGGTAACAGCAGAGGGTCCTCCTCTCTGTGTGCTTCTCTGGGCTGCCTCTTTAACTGAGGCTTCCAGCCATCTAAATCTTTCAGAGCTGCAGGGCCATGCCCAGCCCTGCGTGGGGGATGGTCACTGTTCAGCTCTGATTAGCCAGCAATTTCAAGATGGTGGAACTTAAAGGGGCAGAGCCCTGTTTTACCTGGCTGCGCTTTGTGGGTAATGAAGGCAGTGTTCTATGTACTAAGTTTGGCCTGTGCTCAGCATGGTGATTGGATTCCTGATTATGCAGCTCAGAATCACATTGGTCAGCCGTAACCAACTCAATAGGGGTGTTTCTGTGTGCTTTAACTGGCACAAGGCCAGGGCAGGAGTCGGACTTGTGACAATATACATTGCTAATTTCTGAGAGAAAGAAAAAGGAAAAAATGGATAAGGAACAGAATTTCCTTTAAGATCATATTATTTTCATTCAAAACTCAACTATCTAAAGAGCCCCAATTTATAAATAATCTACTCATTCCTTATATGCCGTCACGTGCCCTTTGTTCAATGGACCAACATTTATTGACAGTCCCATCCCTAAAAGATTATAAGCACACATCGACAAGACATTTTTTCGGTATTTGCTCCAAAGATCTGGATTGCCCTAAGGGAAGATAAGAACATGGACCACTTCAAAGTAACCTAAAGTGTTTCCTATTTAAGGACTCTTACAACTGCTAAATTTTTCCTTAGCTCTATTCTCAGCTGATGCTTTATACCCCAACACTGTCATATTTATCTTTATTGTTCTTTTCTAAAGAAAAATTGTATTTCTCACTTTCTTTACCTTTTGTACCAGTTAATCAATGTTTTTGGGCTCCTTTTACTAAGGTGCGCTAGTGTTTTTTAGCGCATGCAGGAAATTACCGCATGCTACACCGCGCGCTATGCTTCTAGAACTAATGCCAGCTCAATGCTGGCGTTAAGGTCTAGTGCGCGGGGCAATGTAGCGGTCGCTATTCCGCACGTTAAAGACCTAACGCGGCTTAGTAAAAGGAGCCCTTTGTGTTGTCTGAATCGTCAAATTATTGTTTTTAATTGTGCCCTTTTTTAAAATATTGTAATTCACTTAGTAAATCAAGTTCAGTGAATTTATCACATTTTTTATAAACTTGAAGCTTGATAAAGGAAACGAGAGAAATGGAACAACTCAAGAGCTATTTCATTCCTTTCTTCTTTCTCTGTCCTTTCCTGTTCAACTAAGAGTTGAAATTTTGCTAGAATCCCTAGTAATAATCAGCAACTGCAGCAGAAGATTCTGTATCCTTTTCCCCATAACTTCTTCCTCTTAATGGTGGGAAAATCAGAGATGTATTAGATGGACACGAAAATTCATAGGCAATCTAAGTCAGGCCAGACCAGAATGCAAGCTGAGTGGATCTAATACAAGTCATGACACAAGCTGAGCCCAGCAGGGCTGCCTATTTCCATCGCATGGGTTGAGCTTGTAATCAGCATTCTGCTCTCTGATGGTTTTCTGAAAATTTGCCACTGACCAGGAAAACTGGGTCATTCAATTGTTGTGCAATAAGGATAATTCTCTGAAGTATCTCAGCAGTAGCCTTCTGTTAGCAGGCGTCCTGTGGTTTGGGTTTGCAAATTGAGCTACACAGAGCAGAAATTACTTTAATGAAACTTGTGATTCCTTTCTCTTTTATGTGTCGTAAGGTTTGATGATTAATTGGAAATTCATACAGTATGATTTTTTTTTTTAAATAATAATGGGAATATTTTTTCTATGTGATATCACATAATGTCAAAGAATGGTCAGAGTGACCTGATAGACCAGAGTACTCCATATTGAGTCAGTATGTGACTGTGTTTCTGTCTATCTCTATCTCCGTCTATACATGTACATACAAAAATAGAGTTAGTATATAACTGTATGCTCTCTCTGTTTATGTGTGTGTGTGTGTGTGTGTGTATATATCTTTCTTTCTCTATATGTTTCCCTGAAAATAAGACAGGGTCTTATATTAATTTGTGCTCCAAAAAAATGCACTGGGGCTTATTTTCGGGGAATGTCTTATTTTTCGTGGAAACACGGTATTTATCCTTGACACTTGCCATGTTTAGAATCCAGGATACCCTGTGTACCAGAGCATGACACCAAAAATTCTTCAAAGACTACCTCTAGAACCACACTATCACCTACTTGCCAGTAGTAATGGCATTTCACAAATCACATTATTTTCCAAGACAATGCATACTGAAAATGAGTATCCTGACTAGGATCGGAACCACGTCCTTAGCGAGAAAACACCGTATCGTGTTATGCCTATCCCTCCTTCCCATCCCTTTGTGCACTGGAACCCCACCAACCCTCTCACCGTGAACCTTACAAACCTCCATAGCCTTCCCTCTGCCGCATCACTGAAATTCTGTAACTTCATCCATTTTGTTTGATGTAGAATAAATTCAAATAGCATTAACTTAGCAAAAGAATAAAAATAATTGTTTGCTTCTTTTCTATAGGCTTTTACTGTGATCGATGTTTTAATGCAATGAGGTTACTTTATGTTAACATGAAACATTGGAAAAGAAGTCAAAATATTTAGTCAGAATTTTAAAATTGATGCATAAAGATTATTAATTATTTGTATGAATATTTATGGAATACTGAGCAGTACCAAAGATGACAGATATCGTTCATATAATATAAAAATATCATTCTAGTAGACATTGCACTAGCGAACTGAATAACTGGCCCTCTCTTACTAAGGTACGCTAACCGATTAGCATGTGCTAATTGATTTAGTGCACACTAAACGCTAACGCATGCTTGTTAGTCTATGGATGCGTTAGCATCAAGGCCCTGATTCTATAAAGGGTGCCTAAGTCATGCCTATAGTTAATGAGCCAATTAAGGCACGCTAGCAGTTTTCGTGCATGCATAGCATGTGCTAAAATGCCGTTTGCGCTAGCCGCTACCGCCTCCTTTTAAGCAGGCGGTAGTTTTTTGGCTAGCGTGCGTTATAGCACGCGCTAATCTTGTGCATGCGCTAAAAATGCTAGCGCACCTTAGTAAAAGGAGGCCTAAGAGTCTTAATAAGCGATAATTGGTACTTAGGTGTCCAAAGGACATATACGCTACTTTGTGGACATAGCCATAATTTCATGGACGCCCATGTACAAAACTCACACTTAACTCAATAGGTGTGGGTGTGGAATGGGCGTGGTTTGGGCAATGACTCAATTTGGGCGTCCTTTGATTCGTTTACATAACACTGAGCGACCTAGGGCATCCATATGATGCCTATATTGTAGGTGAATGAAAACCAGGTCTACATTTGAGTTTAGTTTGGGCTTCAAATAGATCTGAGTATATTGTTCTGGAACTTAGGCACAGTTTGGATGTCCTTAATGCAATCTGCTAAATATCTCTCTGGGTTTTTATTTTAGCTTTATTAAGCTCAAAATACATTTAATAAGGCATCCCATAAACGAGGCATATCAAAACAGATATATTGCTTGCAAAACCTTCTATTTTTGTGGACAAACAGCAATGTTATTTGCTAATTAGAGAAAAAAAAATCCATTAACTGAAGCACGGCAAATGAAAAACATAGCTTTAGTTTTCTGGCTAAAAAGCTACCCTTTTTTCTCACTAAACAGTGCTTCAATTAGCTCATTCTTGAAAGCAAAGAAAGCACATGACAAAAATATATAGATTGCATACTTTATTTGCAAAAGCTTAAAAACAGAAAAAAACAGATACAGACCTTAGCATGGCTTCTACTTCATTGCAAATGGAGTTTTGCAGTTGCACAATGGTGACCTTATTGTGACATCATCAAGGTTCACCTACAAGGTAGAATGCCACAATTAAAATAGGGTGCTGAGATTTGAACCCATGATCTCAGGAAGAGGAGCACAGGGCTTTTACTTATTAAGCTATAGCAGTTTCCAGGCAGCTGTCTCTGACTGCCCTGTGCTTAGTGTGATTCTACAAAGGACGCCTAACTTAGGCACCAAAACGGCGCTTAACTTTAGACGCATTTTGCAGGATCAGGGCCTTAGCGTGCACTAATTCGATTAGTGCGTGCTAATCGGTTAGCGCACCTTAGTAAAAGAGGGGGTAAGGCTAGTAATCCACATAAACTCTTCACTCAGCTGTAGCTCTTTAAAAATTACATTGTATAATAAATGAGGACAGACATGATTCATTAAAACTGCTAATTGAGTCTACTTAATACTATTTCATAATTCACTGATAAGTGCTGAAAGAAGGATTACACTGTAGCGCTTATAATGCCTTGCTTAATGGATTAAATTATAGAACAATGATTAGCTAGAGTGTTTGTTTACCAAATACTGTGCACACTTCAACAGAGTCTAAAGCAATATCCCTAACAAATATATTTCTGTTCATTTATATGAAAGTTCAAGATGTTTTGAACTTTACTGTCACGGGTAAAATGACAGCAGCAAATCTCCTTCTTTTGATGCATCCTTTATTTTCCAGTAGTTTGAGAGCCCATTTATCATCGGTTTGATGAGCTCTCTGAAGCTAGTCACAAATGTATTTTATTTGTCCAATAAGGGCAGATCAATTTGAGCATGACGGTTGAACTTTGTGTCTCGCTATGGACTAGTATGGCAATCTAGCCACTATATTCAGCAATATTCATGAAAGAATTAAGGACAAAGAAAGGCAATAAAGCTGAGAGCGATTCTTTTCTATTTGGGATAGTCTGTTCCCCTGGCCTTTATTTTGTTTATTTTTAGCTAGGGGATCAGACTGGTCTTCACTTGCTGGATCAATCTTTAAGGTCAAAACATGTGGTTCATAGAACACGGCGCGAAAGACAAAGGCGTAGCGCGGAGGCGCGTGCCGCTCAAAATTACTGTTTTTAGGGGCTCCGACGGGGGGTTTTGTTGGGGAACCCCCCCACTTTACTTAATAGACATCGCGCCGACGTTATGGGGGGTTTGGGGGGTTGTAACCCTCCACATTTTACTGTAAACTTAACTTTTTCCCTAAAAACAGGGAAAAAGTGAAGTTTTCAGTAAAATGTGGAGGGTTACAACCCCCCACACCCCCCACAACGCCCCCACAACGCGGCGTGATGTCTATTAAGTAAAGTGGGGGGATTCCCCCCACGGCCCTCCGTCGGAGCCCTAAAAACATTAATTTTGAGCGGCGCGCACCTCCGTGCTGCGCTCAATTGTCTGGGCGCGCCTTTGTCCCGGCGCACTTTTGACCTGACACCAAAACATGTTGATTGAGCTTTTTCTTTGATCTGTTATTTGCAGGTTATATGTCAGGTACATAGGGCTCCTTTTACTAAGGTGCGCTAGGGCTTTAACGCGCGGAATAGCGCGTGCTAAATTGCCGCGCGCGCTAGACCTTAACGCCAGCATTGAGCTGGCGCTATTTTAGAAGCGTACCACGTGGTAAATTTGATGCAGTGCTTCTCAACCCAGTCCTCGGGGCATACCCAGCCAGTCAGGTTGCTCAGGATACCCACAATGAATATGTGCGAGATAAATTTGTATGCACTGCCTTCTTGGTATGCAAATCTATATCATGCATATTCATTGTGAATATCCTGAGCAACCTGACATCCTGGGCAGTGGTGTAGTGAGAGACGGTGGCAACCTCTTTTTTGCCCCCCCCTGCTGCACATGCTCCCCTTCCCCTGTACCTGTTTAGCTTCCCTGGAGTCAGCAGCATCTCTAACTTGCTGCCCGCACTGACGTCGGCTCTCCTTCTGATGTCACTTCCTAGTCACGGGACCCAGAAGTGATGTCAGAGGGCAGCACCAAGGCTGGCGTGAGGAGCAGGTTGAAGCTGTTGCTCATGCCAGCAGAGAGCTAGAGGTGCGGTCGGGGTGAATTGAAGGCGCACACGTGGTGGGGGGAAGAGTGGGAAGGAGTGAAGGAGCGGAGAGGAGGAGTGGTGCCAGCACCCCTGCCAAGACCCCTACTGCCCCCCTTTGCTATGCCACTGTTCCTCAGGTGTGTCCCAATGACGGTTAAAAAGCACCGTATTAGTGTTAAATGAATTTAGTACATATTAAAAATTACTTATTTAACATAAATGTGTGAAACTGATTAATATCGTCAAATTAGGGAAATGCCATGAAAAAAATGATAACTAACCAAATTTGAATGAAAACTAACAAAACCACCCAATAGGTTTTTAGCGCCATCCAGCAAGCCGAATATTCTGCGTTGCTCTGACACTCATAGGAACTTTATGACTGTCGGAGCAACACAGAGCATTTAGTGCGCTGGCCGGCGATAAAAACCTCTTGCACAATTTTGTAAAAGGTGGGGGTGGTAAATTTGTCATGCATGTGTACAACCTTATTGGAGAAGTTCTGGAGTAAATTGAAAAGAGATTTTGGATGGGGCTTAGTTTGGCTAAGCATCGGCTCCTTTCCACTTAAAACCTTTAAGTTTGTTCAGAGGAATATCAGGCTGCGAGTTAGCCCCAAAATGTCCCCTTAGTAAGGATGTGGACATGATCGTGATTGGAATACATGCAGGTTTTCTTTTCAAAAATCTTTTTGATTGGATTGAATGTACATACAGGACTAGATTCTATAAATGGCGCCTTAAAAAAATAGCACTTAGCACTATTCTAAAGTGCTCAAAGTTAAGTGCTGTGTTCAGAATAGCACTTGATGCCAGGAACAGTGTCTAACTTTAAGTGCGGCCATTTACACCAGCTGAAATGTGGTATAATTTCTTGTGCCTAAATTAGGTGCGGAGCCCCCTTATTCTATAACTGTGCACGTAAATTCAAGGAATGGCCCTGATCTTCCCATGACCGTGATCCCCTTTTGTAACCCAATGTAAAATTTACATGCAGATCCCACACCTAAATATACATGCTGTGACAAACCTAGCACCAGTACTAATTTTGCCCCTATTAGGATCCGGTGCAGAAGAGCTGACCAGATTGATTCTAGGGAGCAACTTGAGGCTGACCTCTCTTGTTCATATGACCAGAGCAGGAATGAGGTGGAACAGAGGCAGGCAGACTGGCCACAGCAGCAGCCAGTCTATAAAGTAGCTAGGAAAGCCAGTGAGAGATTGGCTGCACTTAGAAAACCTAGGCAGGAAAAACCTGCAGGGGAGCCAAAGCCCATCCCCCTCTACAGGCTGAAGGGGATTGGCTCTGAGCTGTTCAAAAGCAGGCTGAAGCATACAGCAAGGGGAGGAGCGAGTGACCAGGAGGAGTCACTTCTGCAGCCCAAGGAAGGGCAAGAGCTGTGGAGCCGAGGAACAGACACAGAAGTTCTAGGTTGGCCTATGCAGGAGGTGGAAGAAAGCCTCTCCACTTCAGATTTCCAGGAGCCTGACTGTGTGGAAGTAATGGAGGTTCAAGATGCTAGCCCTATGATAGAGAGCCAGGCAGAGCCCATGGACACTGAATGAGAGTTTGTGAGTGGCTGGAAAACAGTTGGTGTGGGGTTATTTTTTCTTCTTCTTTCTTTACAAGAAATGCCTGAAGAATTTGCTGCCTATCGTTAGGGTAGTTATTATTTTGGGTTTAAGAAAGCTACTTACCTGAATGCTAACAACTGGGTTTAAAACTAAAGTAAAGTTTGGGGCTAAAAGAACCTGAGTTCTGTATGAATGGATTTTTGTTTTGAGTTTTTGAAACCATACTGTGGCTACCGTTTGGTGGTGGCTAATCACCTAATCTCCCACAGCTGTACTACTCTACAGGAGGTAGCTGCAGAAGCAGTAGGCTTTTTGCAAGGCTGTGCTGGGGCTTGCTGCCTCATTGAAATTCTACCGTTCACTGTGACAAGAGATTGTTATGAACTTTATCTGAATGCTGAACATTTATGTTTCCTACCTTTTTGAGATGAATAATGCTAAGAGGAAGTTTTGGGATTCTGTTTGAATATCACTGGAAAAAATGCATTACTGAATCAGAGTGCCAGAACTAATGCAAACAACTTATAAGGCATTTTTGTGTTTGAATTGTTTTTTCTTGTTTTGGGCAACTGAAGCTGTTTGTGTGAAATGCTACGAATATCTTTGATTTGGTTTTCACCTGTTTGGACCGCCAAGGTCACAAATAAATTTATATTAATCTTGCTTGAAGAACCTGATCTGAGTGGTGGTGCCTTTAAAGCCAGTACTTAACCTTTCTTCCCCAGGCCTAGGTAATTCCCTAGGGCTGACCGAAAGACCTGAAGAGACCCCTGGTTATAGGGGACACGCCAGAGTATAAGTTTTGTCACTGGTGAGCTCCGCTCTGAGGAGTGTTTGTGACAAGTTATACAATTTAATTAATTCCAGTTAGTGCCAATAATTGCTTGTTAAGATCGCAATTATTGGCACTGACTAGCTCATTATTCAATTAAATTGCATGCACAAATTGAGGGCATGTTCAAATTTACATGCACAGTTTTTAGTATCTTTTATAGAATTAGGCTGACACAGTTTAAGCTCCAGGTCCAACCCAAGAACTAGGCCTTTGAAACTGTCACAACAACTTCCAGAATTCTGAGAGTGTCTTTGTGCAGTTTGCAGATCTGAAGGTACTTTGTCCACTGAGAAATCTTTAAAAGGCAATCCAATGCCAGTAAATATAATGTTAATTGAGTCTAAATTATTGAAAATTATCTTCAACATATTCATATTATAAGTATGAAATTTAGCATTTAGCTCTTGAGAACTGGTAGAGCTTATACTCATTTGGTTAGTATTTTTATACATTCTGAATGTTGGAGGAATGAAGAATGACTTTGGGAAGCTTTTTGCCTAAGAAAACTTACATAAAAAGAAACCATAAAGCATTTGTGATGCTAACTGTGCTAGAGCTACATTAGCATAGAGCTGCATCAGGATTTAGAAAATGTATTCCTAGATGAGTGCATTTATTTTAGAGAACAAGGTAATGATTCTGTCTGGGTATGTTGAAAAGTTCTGTTACTGCAGTCTGCATGATATATCGGAAATATAGTTGCTGATAAAGTAGAAAAACTGAGAATCTCCAGCCTGGTTAAGAAATGAGAGGAAATGTTGTTCTATTAAGCATAAAAGTAAGCAAGCTAGATGATTAGGCCATAAACTAGCAATGTACAGACAAAAAATAATAATTTTCTTTAGTTTATTGTGTTGTGGATTTTTTTTTCTTTTTCTTTCTTTATTTTAAATATTTAAAGTCAACCTAAGACCTAGGTAAATTACAAAAACATACAGTACATAATAAAAACTACATGGCGTATGAGTCAAATCTCTTTCATTTGAAAGGAAGCTCCCTCTTTGAGGGAGTAAACAGGCAGATAGACAAGGATGAGCCGGTCGACATTGTATATCTGGATTTTCAGAAGGTGTTCGACAAGGTCCCGCATGAACGACTACTTCGAAAAATTGTGAGCCATGGAATCGAGGGTGAAATACTCATGTGGATTAAAAACTGGTTAGCGGATAGGAAACAGAGAGTGGGGGTAAATGGACAATAATCGGACTGGAAAAGCATCATGAGTGGAGTGCTGCAGGGTTCGGTGCTTGGACCCGTGCTCTTCAACATATTTATAAACAACCTGGAAATTGGTACAACGAGTGAGGTGATTAAATTTGCAGACGATACAAAGTTATTCAGAGTAGTGAAGACGCAGGAGGATTGCGAAGACCTGCAATGTGACATAAACACACTCTAGAAATGGGCCGTGGCATGGCAAATGAGATTTAATGTGGATAAGTGTAAAGTGATGCATGTCGCTAATAAAAATCGTATACACTAATACAAGATGTCCAGTGCGGTACTTGGAAAGACCCCCCAGGAAAGAGACTTGGGAATAAGGGTCAACAAGTCAATGAAGCCGTCCATGCAATGTGCAGTGGCAGCGAAAAGGGTGAACAGAATACTGGGAATGATTAAGAAGGGGATCACAAACAGATCAGAGAAGGTTATCATGCCGCTGTATCGGGCCATTGTACGCCCTCATCTGGAATACTGCATCAAGCACTGGTCGCTGTACATGAAGACGGACACGGTACTACTTGAAAGAGTCCAGACAAGAGCAACTAAAATGTTATAGCTTTAATAGTAGATCATATCCATAGCCTATTCAAATTGGGTTCAAGCGCAATTATTCTACAACTGGATTTGAGTAGTGCTTTTGACTCAGTTGACCATGATATACTACTAGCATATTTGGATTCCATCGGAATTTCAGGTAGGATATGGAATTGGTTTCAAGGGTTTTTGAAAAATAGGTAGTCAGTGCTGGACAATACTCTACCAGATGTGTAAATGAAAGTGGAGTCCCTCAGAGTTCACCGCTTTCTCCAACTTTATTTAATGTTTATCTAGCACCTTTATGTTATTTATTACATAATTTACAAGTAAAATTTTAAGTGTACACAGATGACATTTCAATACTCATCCCTTTAACCGAATTCAATTCAGAAGTGTTAAATTACATAGCTTTTTTTCCATACTCAAGTGGAAACTTGGACATCTACATTTAGATTGAAATTAAATCTGGGTAAATCAAAATTCTTTTTAGCTAGTCCTAATAAAAAAATTACTGAACCAACTCTACTTTTAAACGGTCAATCTTATTCGATTTCTCCTATGCTGAAAATTTTAGGAGTTATTTTAGATCGGTCCTTATCTTTTAAGGTCCATACAGATTCACTGGTTAAGAGATGTTTTATTGTTCTCTGGAAGCTGCATACTATTAGGAAATATTTTGATTTTATATCATTTAAAATCCTGGTCCAATCTTCAATCCTTTCAATATTGGATTATTGTAATGTTATTTATCTGGGATCGTATAAATTAACCACTAGCCGATTAAAAATCACACAAAATACAGCTATTTGTTTGATTTTTAATCCGAAAAAACATGATCATATCAGTGTATATTATCAAAAGCTTCACTGGCTTCCGTTTGAGGCTAGAGTGTTATTTAAATTTGGATGCATTTGTTTTAAAGTTTTATTTTGCTTAACACCGGCTTACCTTGTTTCTCATTTTAGTTTTTTTATTTTTAAGAAAAATATCCGTAGATCTGGCTGGTTTTATTTTCCTTCAGTACATGCATGTCATTACAAAAATTTTTGGGATAGGACTTTAGCATTCCAAGAAGAATTAATGAATTCATATTTGAATCTTCTTGTTTCTCCATTTCTTACTTACTATCAATTCCGAAAAGATCTTAAAACCCACTTCTTTAAACAATATTGATTTTCATATTATTATGTAGTTATAATGTACTTTTTATCTGCACTTATTTTAGCTATCATGTTATCCTTATTCATTAGTTTTAATGCTTGTATTAGTTACTCTGATTTTATTATGTATGATGTTATTATCATATTGTATACTGTGTACCTAATTGTGTAAACCGCTATGAACTGCTGGTTAGGCGGTATATAAAAATAAATTATTATTATTGTTAAGGAGCTGGAGGAGTTGCCGTACAGTGAGAGATTAGAGAAACTGGGCCGCTTCTTCCTTGAAAAGAGGAGACTGAGAGGGGACATGATAGAAACATTCAAGATAATGAAGGGTATAGACTTAGTAGATAGAGACAGGTTGTTCACCCTCTCCAATGTAGAGAGAATGAGAGGGCACTCTCTAAAGTTAAAAGGGGATCAATTCCATACAAACCTAAGGAAGTTCTTCTTCACCCAGAGAGTGGTAGAAAACTAGAACGCTCTTCTGGAGGCTGTTATAGGGGAAAACACCCTCCAGGGATTCAAGATAAAGTTAAACAAGTTCTTGCTGAACCAGAACATATGCAGGTAAAGCTAGTCTTAGTTAGGACACTGGTCTTTGACCAAAGGGCCACCGTGTGAGCGGACTGCTGGGCACGATGGACCACTGGTCTGACCCAGCAGCTGCAATTCTTATGTTCTTTTGTTCTTAAGAGGTGATAGGCTCAGGAGTAATCTAAGGAAATACTTTTTTACAGAAATAGTCTCCCGGAAGAGGTGATGGAGACAGATTGTGGCTGAATTCAAGAAAGCAAAGGATAGGCACGTGGGATCTGTTAGGGAGAGGAAGAGATAATAGTTACTGCAGTGGGCAGACTGGATGGGCCATTTGGCCTTTATCTGCCATCATGTTTCTATATTTCAATACATTTTGGCCCCTTTTTATCAAGCCGCATTTGAGTTTTTTTAAAATTTCTGGCTGCTGTGACAAGCTGCCTGTGCCTGCTCTCAGTGATTCAGAATGGAGAATGACATGGGGAAAAAATTTGTCCCCGTCTCCTCCCCATCCCCATCCCCACCCCATCCCTGCCCCATTCCCATGAACATGGACTCCGTCCCTGCCCTGTCTCTGTGAGCTCGGTCCCCGTCTGTTCTCCGTACCTGCAAACCATCTGATTCCATCTGCACAAGCCTCAAATAGTTTTATTCTGAACTTATTTTATTAAAGTATAAAAAGAAACAATATTGAGAGGGGGCATGGCTTGCCTGCAGACAAGATGGCCGGGTGATTCCACAGCTCCTCCTTCATCTGCACCATTCAGCTGATTTAATAGTGCAAATAGAGAAATTTTTCCTCTAAAAAGGGTAAATCTCCTTACTAAGCTTACTTGGTACAAGAATGGCTACTGGAAGACAATCAAAGTTAGAAGCAGCATTCGCGGCAGGAGAAAATGCTAAGCAGGCCAAGCCTGACCCACCAACCCCCTTTAAAGTACCCTTCCTGAAGGAAACTTCAGAGTTTGAACAGCTGATGGAAAAATTAAATAATATCACAGACATGCTTCAGGATAATACTACTAAATTAAATCTTGTCAAGAAGAAGTTCATACCTTATCATTACAGCTAAAGGTATGTTAAAATAAAACAGATCTCTTGGAAAATTGGGTGTCAGAGATGGAAAATCGTTTGAACATATTTCAAATTGAACAGAAGGAGGTGATTTGCATTTCAAAAGAGCTGGAAGATTTTAGCAATAGAAACCAAAGAAGTAATATTAGGATTCTGGGGCTCCCAGAGGGGGTAGAGGGAACAGACTGTATTTCTTTTCTGGAAGATTTGCTGCCAAAAGTACTGTCTCTTAATCTGAGATATCCCTTAGAAATAGAGAGAGCCCACAGAATTCCATCCAGAGCTTCCAATGGTAAAAACTGTCCAAGACCCATGATATGTAAGATACTCAGGTTTCAACAGACTCTAGACCAGTGATGGCTAACCTTTTTGAGCCCGAGTGCCCAAACTGCTGCACAAAACCAAAGAATTTCCTCAAAGTGCCAGCACGTCAATTAAACCTTAATAACAAGATTTTAGTATCTAAAAACTCTTTATAAAGTTGCCTGAACTATGTAACATCATTTTTAAAGGTTGGAATCTTTGTATTGTCAGAGAATCAATTTGATTCACAATCCTTTGGTTTTTATTTCAATTTATTGGCAATTTATAATGTTTTAATGATTTCATTCAATTTAATGAATTTAGGAAGAATTTGATTCAGTTACACAATATATTTTAAATGTATTATTCACATAACATGTCAAATGTATCCTGAGTAAAAAAAAAGATAAACTTCTTAAAACTGTTAACTGTGTCAAGGCTCGGTGTGCATTCCCAAAGAGTCTATACATGTTTTTTTGTAAAATTTACAATCAAATTAGAAAATAGTTAAATCATTACATTTCTAATAATATGATGTAAAGAAAACAAAAGAGCTTTCAATTAAACCAACCGTTTTTATTGGAAATTCCAGATTGGAATACAACAGGGCCATGTAAAGTCCCTTTTTTAAATAACATCTTTAAATAATATTTAAATAACTTAGAAAGTGTCTTAACTGCAAACTGAAAACACTGCTTCATGTAAACATATGCATTGGGCATGCTCTGAAAAAAATTAATGTGATTTTTGTTGTTGCATGCATGCTGATAACTTGTCAATCCTTGGCTCATAGTGCGTTAATTTCAGAGCAACACATGCAGCACTCATGTCATCCGTTAATCTGTTTCTAGCATCAGATTTTATATGATTCAAAGCCGAAAACAGCTGCTCACAAGCATAGGATGACCCAAACAAAGTAAGAAGAGCAATCCTAAGTGCTTTCATGGACTTAAAATTGTCTGGCAGAGAATTCCACGCTTTTAGGATTTCATTTTCAGAACTGCTAGCAGTGATTTCATTTGTCACCCTTTCACACTCAATACGTTCAAGAGCCGCACGCAGGTCATTGAATTTACTTTTCCAGATAGCTTTCTTGAAATTCCAGTAGCTCCATTTCCAAATTTTGAATATCCAACCACTGTAAGCAGGAAAGATCAAGATCTTCAAATGTGGACTTTTCTGGGGAAGTTATAAATGAAAGGGTTGTCTCCATCTTACGGAACTGAGAAAATATTTTACTAAAATTCTCCTTTGCTTCGGCTACAATGGTGGAATATGCTTTGTGGATTTCCTGGTGTTTTTTATGACTGTCCACAAATGTTGTAGAATTATCCAAATGTATTTTCAGGTTGGGAAAATATTTTAGCTCTCCACTCTCAAGGTCTTTTTCAAAAACATGCAATTTTCTCTCAAAAGCTTTGATGTCACTAAACATGCTTTCTGCTGTTTTTCCCATGCCTTGTAATTTTTTGTTTAGTACATTAAAGTGGTTAGTAAAATCTGTAAAGAACATGAGGTTGGTAAGCCAGGCCATGTTGGTGAGTTGAGGATAGTCTTTCCCCTTTTCATTCATAAATAGCCTAACTTCTTCCAAGCAGGCCACAAATCTCTCTAACACTCGTCCTCTGCTCAGCCACCGGACATTATTGTACATCAGTAAAGTGTTATATTGTGCCTGAACCTCATCAAGAAGGGCTTGAAATTGTCGAAAATTAAGAGCACACGCCATGATGAAGTTCACCATTTTTGTTACATCTTTGAGGACATCGTCAAGTTTTTTGCTGCTTTCTTTGGCGCAGAGAGCCTCTTGATGTATTATGCAGTGAAATTGAATCAGTAGATGTTTTGCTTCCTTAGCAAACAAATGAATGAATCCTGATGTTGTCCCCACCATGCTAGGTGCTCCATCGCTAGTAACTGAAACTACTTTTTCTGGACTTATGTCTAGTGATGAAAAAGCCTCCATCACAGCATTGTGGATATCTATCCCTTGTGTTCTTCCAGGCAAAGACCAGCTCTTCTCTCATGATGTCACCAGTAGCATAACGCAAAATGAGCGCTAGTCTTGCATGGTTAGTAATATCTGTACTTTCATCCAAGCACATGGAGTAGAAGGGTGCTTTTTGTAAGTCACAAGTAAGCTGTTGACTAACATCAGCAGCCATTCGCAGAACCCTATCTTTTGCAGTATTTCTGCTTAGTGGCATCTCAGAGATGCGCTGCACAATTTTATCCTTGTTTTGGAAATCATGGAAGAGTGAATTACTCCCAGCCAAAATTGCCTTTTTGATAAAATCTCCATCAGAGAGGGGCTTACCATGTTTTGCCATGCACAGTGAAATTTGAAAGCTGGCAACTGTAAGATGATTAGTTTTTGAAAGATAGTTGCTAAAACTAAGAGACTGGGAGTGATATTTCTTTAATTTTCCTACAAGGAACTCTTTTCTTTGAGCTAAACCAAGTTCAGCAACACTGTTATGGTTGGTCTCAAAGTGACGTTTGACACTTGATGTGCGAGACACAACACTTTCATTACACATAATACACAATGCTTTCCCACTGCGTTCAATCACTCCATATGTACTCTGTCCAGGCCTCTTGGAATGGTCTTCCACTATCTGTTTTTGCTTTTTTTGCTGTTCAAGACTTCAAGTCTACAAAAAGATAAAATTTGTATAATAAAAAAAATCTAATTAAGTGCTGTATACAAATCCGTCCCCATAAAAAAATATGTGATTGGGGAATTTTACTAATTGTAGACATCCGTTTTGGTCAAAAAATATACTGTCCGGGTGAAAACCGGACTTGTGCAACCTGAGTGTATGGGAAAAGGACTTTTATTTTTCATTATTGGAGCCTTTGTTATTTTATTATGATGTTTACAAAAGCACTGTGAAGGGCCACAATACACTTTACTGTTTTTTGCTATATTGAGTTTTCCATAAGGTACAGCGCAGAGGATTAGTTCACAGAGGATTGGTTGTTCACAGAGAGCCCAGCCCTCCTCTCAGCTTACTGAACTTCTCTATGAAATCATCATAAGCAGCTTTTTTATTTCCTCGAATTTAGCATGTCCCCCATGGAAGATACAGAGGAGCACATTATTAGACACATTAACTTCCCCCCCATATCCTCACCTCTCTAGCATGGAAGCACTAGGAACTGTTCCTGATTACAGATGTCACATGTGGAGTCACACTACAGCCTCACTGAGTTCCTGTGACAGACTCAGTGTGAAGCTTCTCTTCCTCCCCCCACTACCCCCTCACACATTGCCTGGCTCATAGGATACTAAGGGGAAGGCAGGCAGGCTAAACATCCACTCACAGGACTACAGCCAGCATAGGAGGATGGGTCGCGGCCCACCGGGACAATGCCCGGTCCTCCCAATGGCCAGTCCGGCCCTGTTGCCAGGTGAGCTGCAAAGCAGACACCGGCACACTCGCCTCCCGCTGCGCCGCATATCTTAATTGCGGACTAGAGAGTTGCGTGGGGACAGAAATCCCACCCGTCCCCGCCAAAGTCTCACCCGTCCCCACCCGTCCCCGTGAGGAATCCCACCCGTTCCTGTGAGGAATCCCTCCGTCCCCACCCGTCCCCGCGAGGAATGTCCTCCGTCCCCGCCCGTCCCTATAAACTTCAGAAATAGTTATTTCATTTAATTATGCTACTGAATTAAAGGCTCTGGTAGAAACCCATTTACAAATAAGCAAAAAGACTTTATTAATTTGGAAATATTAATTGGGAAGAATACACATTTTGTAAACGGGTTTCTACCAGAACCTCTTTTGTTTATAAATTTTTATCAACACAACTAATATACTACTTTATCCTGAAGCAAAAAAAAAAAGAAAAAAAGAAATAGAATTCTTTTCCTACCTTTGTTGCCTGGTTTCTGCTTTCCTCATGTTCTCATTCAGTTCCTTCCATCCACTGTCTCTCTTCCTTCTGCGTCTTCCATTTGCTCTGTTACTGTGCCTCTCCCTTTCTCCCCTCTTCCAAATTGGTCTGGAACCCATCTTCTTCCCTCCGCTCCCCCCATAGTCTGGCATCTCTGTCTTCTTCCCTGCCAGTGTCTTCTCCCCACTCTCTCTTCCCCATTTCCTTTCAGCGTCCTTCTCCCCCCCCCCATCTTCCCCATGTCCTGTCAGCGTCCTTCTCCCCCCTCTGTCTTCCCCATGGCCTTTCAGCATCCTTCTCCACCCCCCCCGTCTTCCCCATGGCCTTTCAGCGTCCTTCCCCACCCCACCCCCCATCTTCCCCATGTGCTTTCAGCGTCCTTCTCCACCCCTTTGTCTTCCCCATGTGCTTTCAGCGTCCTTCTCCCCCCCGTCTTCCCCATGTCCTGTCAGCGTCCTTCTCCCCCTTCTGTCTTCCACAAATGCTTTCAGTGTCCTTCCCCCCACCCTGTCTTCCCCATGGCCTTTCAGCGTCCTTCTTCACCCCTTTGTCTTCCCCAGTGCTTTCAGCGTCCTTCTCCCCCCTCCTTCTCTCCCGCCCCGTGTGCAGCACAGCCGGCCAGGTCCCCTTACTTTTGTGGCGCTTCCGCGACCGACAGACCGACAACAGCCCCGGTCTGACAAACCTCCCTGCCCTTAACCGCGAATCTAAATTTCCTTCTTACAGCTGCTGTAAGAAGGTAATTTAGATTCGCGGTTAAGGGCAGGGAGGTTTGTCGGACCAGGGCTGTTGTCGGTCGGTCGGGTTAGCTCCACAAAAGTAAGGGGACCTGACCGGCTGTGCTGCACACGGGGTGGGGCGGAGCGGACCGCCCCCCTCCCTTGGTAGCCACTCGAGCCGCGAGGCTACTCCTCCTTACCTACCCTGCCTGCAGCACAGAGCCGAACGGAAGTCTTCCCGACGTCAGCGCTGACTTCGGAGAGAGGGAGGGCTTTGTTTAAGCCCTCCCTCCCCTCCGACGTCAGCGCTGACGTTGGGAAGACTTCCGTTCAGCTCTGAGCTGCAAGCAGAGCAGGTAGGGAGAAAAGCCGCACGACTTAGTACATCCAGCACCGCAGGAACCCCGCGACCCTCGGAGGCATCCCCACGGGATCCCCGCGACCCGTGCAGCTCTCTATTGAGGACCTTCCCATGTGCCAGCTGCAAGGCCTTCGCGTGCCACAGCTGGCACGCGTGCCTTAGGTTCGCCATCACTGCTCTAGACATTTTAAATAAGGCCAGACAGTCCAAATTGCTGAAATGGCAGGGACATAAGCTTCATATTTTACCTGATTTCACAAAGGTGACTGCAAATAGGAGAAAGCAGTTCAAGTTTCAAGTTTTATTTTAATTTGATGAATCATTAATTTAGATTTACTAAGCGAGATACAACATTAATAAAAAATATAAGCATATATTTTAGACATACCACTTAAAATTTAAAATGATGGGTTAGACCAACAGACTTACAGACTAATCAATACACAAGGTAAAAAGGGGCAGAACTACAATTCAATGCTTTAAAGTACAGAAGAGAACCATAAATGGAAAAAACATTAGGAAGGGGGGAAGTAGAAACTAGGAAGGAAATTAATATAAAATTTAAGCATAATCTAAAAATTAAAAGCATCTTTAAAAAGGAAACTCTTTAAGTTACTTTTAAAACGACTAAGATCATTTTCCTCTCTTACATGCTGAGGCAAAGTGTTCCAAAGTTGCGGAGCCATCACTGAAAACATATCATGTCATCGAGCTCCGATAACTTTCAAAGAGGGGACTACTATGAACTTTTGATTAGTGGACCGGAGAGAACGCAATGTACTATAAGGGATAAGTAATTTATTAATAAATTGAGGTTCATTAATGGAAAGAGTTTTAAATACTAAGAGTAAAATTTTAAAAGTAATACGGTGGTTAATCGGGATCCAGTGAAATTTAATCAGAAAAGGAGTGACATGATCATATTTTTTTACCGTTCTTGCTTTTGAGGCCTCAATTGTGGCAGATGGGAGTAAAATATGGGCTTCTCTATCCTGCAATTATGAAAATAACTTTCAAAGACAAAACTACTCACTTTGAGGAGCCAGCTAAACTTGAGGAGTTCATTAGCCAGCACCTAGACCCAATGTCTTAGAAATGTACTGTAGACTGTTCAAGTTATGCAGTATAAATATATGCTTTTATTTTTTAAAGGGAGAATGATTAGATTCTTAAAATGAAGTATTCTGGATTTTTGATTTAATTTAATTTTTATTCTTTTATGCTACGGTGGAGTTTTTGATGCGATTGTTTCATTGCTATTTTTCTTCCTTGCACAGGCTAAGTTTCTATTTTACAGTTTTTTGTTTGTGGCCCCATTTGAAATATTATCCACCTTGGACCCCTGAAGAAGGCGTGTTTACCGAAACACGGACCCTGTCGGGTCCTTTGGTTTGTTTCAAGGTGGTAACATCAACCGCATTCATTAATTCAGTTTTAATAAATTTAGCCTGCATCTTTGTACATCTGTCTGCAGTTCTCTTTGTTTTGGTTTGGGCTTTACTCACTGCAGACTGTGTTGGTTTTTTCTTTTTTTGTTTTGAGCTGAAAAGAGAGACACAGCCTGTGAAGAGAGGACTGAGGAAGATACATGTAACTTTAATATGCTAATGTCTGCTGGTGGCAGGGATTGCATGGGCTCCAAAGCCATGGAAGTGCAAGCACTCTCTCAGTTTGTGACTTCCTGGAGGTACATTGGAGAGTGAGGCTGTATCGGAGAAGCAGAGAAAGTGGGTTAGAAACTGAGCTTCTCAGACCTGACAGTGAACATAACCCTAAAATATTAAATGAGACGTGTTTGGAAGTTATTAACGAGTGTCCAAACTTTTAAGAGTTAAATCTGTCATCTTGTGATGAGCTTTCATCGTGGACTGAAACACTTCACCCTCTATAGAACATAAGTGGAGCAATACAGCATTGCTTAATATTATAAATTTCAGCTTTGGGCTCTAACACTTAAACCTTGGAAGCGGTGTTATGATTGAAGACTGGCATGATGGGAGTTACCTGTAAAAAACTGTGTTCCCTGGATCTGTTGCATTGTAAAAGATTACTGGGAAGGCATTGCAGCTTTGGTTCCTGGTTGCCAAAAGTTAGAAGAACTCGATTTTGGCTGGTTCCTTACATTACAGCGAAGCACTTCCTGTTTTGCTAAACTTTTTCGCAGTCTTTTGAAGAGTTGGCTGCAGTATCCGATTATATTAGGCACAAGGATGGTGAACCAAGAATCTTTATGGAAACTGATGCAGTCTTCTAAGGAGCTGGCTATACTGGATGTTTCCTTTAGATAGATAACCAAGCTGTTTAGGAACTGAGATCAAGTTTTCCTCATGTGATTATAAAATAGCTTCGCTCAAGAAGTTGTTGCACTTCTCTGGTCCTTGTTAACAGAACATTTATCTTTTTTTTTCTTCATTGTTGTGGTATTATATGAGTAGAAATAATTATTGCTTTCTAAGGGAAGTAGATATAGTGTAATTATTAGGATTACTAAGGAAACAAATCGACCTTCTTATTACCTCTTTTAATTCAGTTTCACATGATTATTATTTAAAATTATAAGATTTTTTAAAGTTTATTATTTGCTTCTTAATTAATTCACTGTTATTAATCCTTAGATTTTGGTTCTGGAGGTTTGTGGTATTTTTAAAAGGATCTAAAAATGGTTCACTCATTATAGAGCAATGTAGTTTAAACTAATATACTATGTTCTGAATTAATTTATATATAGATGATAATTTACTTTCAAATTTTTATGCTATAATGAAAATTTGTTAGTATTGAAATTAATTTGTTCCTATTAATTAATATATAGAGAATTGATTTGGGAAAATTTAGGGTTTTCGGGGTTCTAAATGAATTTATAGAGATATGAAAAATTACTTTTAATTTTATGATATAATAAAATTTATTGAGATTGTAATTATGTGGTTCATATTAATTTAATATAGGAGGATTAATTTGGGGAAAAAGTAAGAGGGTGCATGAGGGAGGATGGTAATCCACTTTACTCAAATGTATGTCCTATTGGAAACGCCCGGGGAACCCACCGAGACACTACAAGGATGGTAATCACCTGGTTTATTGGTTTGCATACAAGCTTTCGTGTTATATGATGGAAAGGGTTAGGGGAGGGGTTGGGGAAATTTTAAAAAGTGGGTCCTGGATGTGTGTGGTACTATTATTTATATATTTGATCCAAAGGAAATTAGGGGTTTATGTATTAGCATGTATTATTCAATTAAAATGCAGTTAAAATTATATTCCTTAAACGTTAATGGACCTAATCATCCCATCAAAAGGAAAAAAGTACTAAATTTTTTTGAAACAACAGCAGGCAGATATTTATTTCATACAAGAGACACATTTATCAACTATTGAAGCTGCCAAATTGGAAGGGGGATGGGTAAAACACAGTTTTTTAACCAGCAGTAGGAAACTGCTACATTTGGTACCAGCTATTGGAAACTGCTACATTTGGTAACTTTCGGGCAGATCCTATGGGTAGATGGCTCCATGTTAATATGACTTCAAGAACTGATGCCCTGACGCTTCTTAATATTTATGCTCCTAATTCAAATCAGGTAGAGTTCTTTAAAAAACTCTAACAAATAATTCTGTCACTGGCTACGACTAATATAATTGTAGCCGGAGACTTCAATACTGTCATGATCCATTAATGGATAAACAACCCAGTAAACAATTAAAATCATTAGGTCTGGATAATTTTATACATTCATGTGGATTGAAGGATATATAGCAGATTTTTCATTTTAATGTTCGCAAATTTTCATTTTGCTCCCAAGTTCAGAAATCATTTTCAAGAATATAATGATTAATTTTTTTGTTTTGGATCATTTAGTTAATCAGGTAACTAAATCCAGCATAGATCCGATTCTTTTGTCAGATCATGTTGGAATTTGGATAGAATATTAGTTTACTGAAGAAGATTCTAATAGACCTGTTTGGAGGTTTAAAATGCTTGCAGATTCAAACTTTCTTGAGGAAATTCAAATAAAAATGAATGATTATTTTCAATTAAACACCTGAGAGGAAATCTCTTTGGAAACTATTTGGGATGCTTTCAAAGACACAATGAGAGGGCAAATAATTTCGTATTCAGCGCATATTAAGAAACTGCTAAAATTAGAATTTTCCAATTTGGAACAAACTATTTTGACTTTAGAGTCACAATTGGCCTCAAAATGGGAACAAGATACTTTGAATGCCCTGTTAAAAGCTAAATATAAATATAATGAGATTTCCTCACAATTGGCTAGGAAATATTTGTGTTATGGAAACTTGAATAAAGCGGGAAGATTGGGTAATTATCTTAAAGCAAAAAAAAGAAAAGTAAAGATTACGGCCATCAAAGATGAAAAAAGGAAAATTGGTGATGTTTTAAAACAATTTTTGGAATATTATAAGGCTTTGTATTCTGAGCTTTATTCAGATAAAGAAAATAGTGGTAGAGAATTTTTAAATGCAATTAATGGGCTGAAAGTTCCTGAGCATATAAAGGAAAAACTTGAAGCACCTATATCATCTACAGAATCCCAGGCAACATTGAAGTAAGGGCTGGATCCGTCGTGGGTAGTGATGGATTCACAGTGGAGTTTTTCAAATCTTTTTAAAAATATACTATTACTTCATCTTTTAAATTTATATCAATTACAACAGCATAAGGATTGTATATCAGGTACCATGGGGGAAGTGTTAACAATTGTTTTGCTGAAGCCAAACAAAGATCCCATGTTGGTTTCAAACTACAGGCCTATTTCATTAATTAATGTGGACGGGAAAATTTTGGCTAAATTATTGGCTCTACGACCAGCCAAGGCCTCCCTTAAAAGATTGATATGCACCAAATGGGTTTTGTTGCTCAGAGACATTCTGCAAATTATACTAGATTGGCACTGCATATGCTAAATTTAGCAAAAACAATGGATGATCTGGCCTTCTCTATTTCTCTGGATGCAGAGAAGGCCTTCGATCGTGTAGAATGGACATTTATGTACCAAGCAATGGATTGGTTTGGAATAGGTTCTGGTTTTATTCAAATGATTCAAACCTTGTACAGTTTCCCTTCTGCAAGATTATATATTAACAATACATTTTCAGAGCATTTTTGTCTGAGAAGGGAGTTAGACAAAGATGTCCCTTATCTTCTTTGCCTTTTGATATTGTTTTGGAACCCTTGTTGTTGGCCATTGAACAGGCATAGGAGATAAAAGGAATTCCATTTGCAGGTTGGGACTATGAAGTTTCAGCTTATGCAGATGATATTTTGCTTCATTTGAAGAATCCTGAATCAACCATCACTCATTTACTGGAATTGATTGATCGTTTTGGAAAATTTTCTGGATATAAAATAAATTGGAGTAAATCAGAGGTTCTTCCATTGAATGTTCACTGTGTAAAAGCTTTATTTGATCCATTCCCATTCTTTTGGAAGGAAGAGGGTATAAAATATTTCGGTATTATGATTCAAAGAACATTGGATGATACAATGACAGTAAATGAAAAATCCTTATTATTGAAAGTCAAAGAAATGTGTGAACATTAGAATCCATTCCATCTTTCTTAGTGGGGGAGAGTCTAAACCACCAAGAATCGGATACCTGATGATTTTACCTGTAGTTTGCTACCAAATGAGTATGTTATCAGTTTATTTAAATGTGGAAAAAAAGAGAACAACTGGAAGATGGCAGATGATGAAATGCGTGTTTGCTTGTTGACTATTGAGCTGTATTTTGAGTTATTTTGCACTCAAAAACAAGGATATCCATCATATTGATTATCAATTCTATCTACTTTAGTTTCATTGTTGTTACAATTACCCATACATCCTTTCTCATATCCTCCCTCCTCTCATAACTGGAGCTGAACCTCGACCTCTGACACTTTGCTCCCACCTGGGAAGTATTCAAGTTGCTGCTGACCTCTACTCACCACCAGCTCTCAGCACAGGAGCTATGACACTCTGCTTCCTTCTGGAGAGAAGTGGGAGAGACTCAGACTGCTCCTGCTCTCTTCCCTTTATCCTTCCCAGCACTGGCTCTGTGAAAGCTCTCCTGAAGGAAGAAAGCCTCAGATATCTGTTGAATCTGTGACTCTTTCCCTCTTACCCCTTCCGACTTGGTAGGACTGTCCATCCTATTCCTTCTTCTCTCCCATGGTCTGTTGTCCTAGCTAGGCAAGTTTTCTGATCAGTCCTTTTATTGGATTCTGATGGTATGCCCACCACTTCCCCTGTCCCCTTCCTACCCTATCTTCTTCCAGCCTGGCAGTGCCAGGGCAGATGCCACTATTCTCAGCACCAGGAGCTATCTGAAGATCTCTTCCACCCTGTCTCTACAGCCTGCAAGGACCCGCCAGAGCTGAAGAGAAGGATGGGAACTCCCCAAGCCCCTCTGCCGGAATGGGAATGAAAAGGGTGATGTCATTAAAGTGACCACCTTCTGGAAAGAGGTCAGCACATCCCTCTATGCATTTGTTCTCCCACACCCATCAGGTTGATAAGGGGGCAGGGGTACCTGACAGAGCGCCACACAGTCACTTTATTCCAGATTTTCATACCTTCAGCATTTAAAAAAAGGAAGACTGATGCAAGAAATAAAATAATCTGTCTGAATATATATATAAAAAAAGAACTTTAAATATAGAGCTCTCAAATCTAACTCCACCCCCCCACCCTTTTTACTAAGTGGTGGTAGAAGTTTCTACTGTGGCTCAGAGTGCCAAATTCCCCATTGCTCATAGGAATTCTGTGAGCATCAGAGCAGTGCTGTAATATTTAATGCTCCGGGCTGCGGTAGAAACCTCTACCGCAGCTTAGTAAAAGGGGTGTGTGTGTGTTAATTTTTTATTATTTTTGCAATTTGATAATTTCAATTATAATGTACCACAAAAAACATTTGCTCGGTTTAGTGTGCCGGAGCTAAAAATGTTTGAAAGACATTGCCCTGTACTATACTGGTTCTTTGGATTTTTTTTTAGCATTAAATCATTCTGGTGAACCCTAGTTGTAGTCTTGTGGTGCTTCCAGTAGGGGATCATCTTTCCATACAAAGGCAAATATATATGCTAAAAGCACACCTATACTTTGCAAGTACATACTGTATGCTATTTGTAAATGTACTCCCCCCCATTTTGTTTCAGAAAACAGGCTGTATGGGCCTGCATCTCAAAGGAAAGAATGCACCTAGATAACAATTACCTCTTATGTGGTTATTATAAAAAAAAGTAGCCACTGCAGAGACATTGGATTTTTTTTTTTTTTTTTCAACAGTACAATTTTCTATTTCTGTGATCACATTTCTTACTTATACAAGCTTTTATCCCTTAAGCACCATGCTGAAGAATCTGGTTTGCCATGGAATTTTGTTAGCTAAAACTGCTCACTGAAGCTTCCAGTAGGGACATGATTAAATAAGTATATTGTGTTAGAAGTGTAGCACTTGAAATCCCATCCAAGATACAAATTTACCAACCATCTGCTGGTGTTCCTGTAAACATGAGCTTCTGGTAATATTGCAGTTATGAGCCCTTTTTTCATGTAGCATAGGCATATGAGAGAAAATCAGGCTGCCTTATAGAAGGATATCCAAGAAGAATCTTGGAAGACATTTTCTGAACTGCCACGTAAATCAGAGAAACACAAACGGTATGGGCCTGATTCTATAAACGGTGCCCCCATTGAAGACACCTAGCTGAGTTCCGCACAGAACTCAAAATTGACTGAGTTAAATTGGCACGGTAATTGACCATTACATAAAAAGTGCATTAAAAAAAAAAAAAATTTGAAAAACAATGAATTAAAAATTCTGCACAGAACTTGAAGGAGCACCTACCGACGCCTAAAGTGGGCATAGTTAGGAACAGAGAATAGGGGTTGTTCGATTTAGGTGTCGCTAGGCGTTAGAGAATGACACGGTGACAAAATTCATCACCGTTCCCGTCCCCGCGGATAACCGCAGTAAACCTTCTTCATGTCATTCTTTAAGGAGAGAGGGAAGAATCAGAGTATGAATGGCCACAACCACTGACCCGCAAGCTTTGCTTTGAAGAATGCTGGTGTAGAAGGACTGAGGCTGAAACAGACACAAAAAAATAACATGGGACTATTTCCCGCGGTTATCCGCAGGGACGGGGACGGTGATGAATTTTGTCACCGTGTTATTCTCTACTAGGCGTCTGTGTTTGGCACCAGTAAATTAGGCCTGGCCTAATACACCAGTGCTTAACGTTGCTTAGCGACAGTAGCATAGTACGGGAGGGCGGTCCACCTATAGAAAGGAGCACTATCCTGAGGAATGGAGCCCACAGCCTGCAGTTATCCCATCAGAATACACCAGAGGGAGTGACACTGCAGGATCTCCCCAGGAGGAAATCACTCACATACAACCAGTAGTTATTCCCCTGACTACTAGAGAGGGGAACTAGAATCCAAAGGACACTACCTCCACCTGGAAGTTTGGGGCGTGATGCACAACTTTTAAACACCATGGCAAGCTGGTTAGAAAGGAGGAGAAGCTGGAACCCACAGAGCTGAGGGGTATGCAAGCTGACCTGCCTAAGTGCATGGAGGTTGAGGACTACAGTGAAGAGAGACAGATCTCTGAGAGCCAACCAGCACAGCCCATGGAGGTGGACATGAGCTCTGAATGCATGGAGATTAGCTAAGGAGTAAAGGCAAGTGGTGCTCCAGCACTAACCTCCTGGCAAGCTAATGGATGTTTTTTAATGGAATTTTTGAAGCCCTGAGATTGTTTTGCCATGAAGACTAAGAGGGTGTTCTAAAAGGTCTCCCCCTCCCCAATGGGACAGAGACATGTGCAACAGCTAAGGGTTGTTGGGAGAGTTTGTGATATTTGGGTTTGTTTGCGGATTCAATCATTTGAATTTCACCTCACAGACTCGGTAACTCTGCCTCAGCGTGTCCGCGTGCTGCAGGGCCAGTCTTCAAGGGCTGGTGAAAGCTCTTTAAGTGACTGTTTGCATGTTTGATGGAAAAGACAGTGAAAAATTTCACATGAACGTTTTCTGAGAAGGAAAAGATAAAACTCAACAACTCTGACGTGAAGAATTGTGAAAGTCTGAATTTCTTTTTCCTTTTTTCTGTTGTTTGAATTGAGTCCCTGCTGGGCAGTGCCCCTACTAGTGGTAAGTGCAGCATGGTATTGGAACTATTTCTGTTTTTTGGAACTAAAAGGTGTGTTGAAATACTGGAGTGGAATACGTGGGAGTATTCTGACAAACTGAGATTTCTGTTTAAACCGTTTTCCAATAAAGTTTTGGTGAACTGAAAATCCTGGAAAGAGTGTGCATTAAAGCTGTCTGAAGAAACTTTGGAGGGTCACCAGTCATCCCTTCTCTTAGGAGGAGGGGGGTGGGGGTGGTTTACTAAGTTCTTGCCAGTAACTGCACTCAGCACTCTGCACAGGAGCGAGGTTGGGGACAAAAGTGGTGTCAGGAGTGAGATTATTACTGCCTCCTACTGGTGACCAATGGTGAACACACCCACAAGAAACTTTTGTTTTTGAGCTGATGGTTTATGCCCTTTCCATTTTAATTTGTGGATAAACTAAAGGGAAAGGAGGTTGTAAAAACACAGAGCTGAGCGCATGTCAGATTGAGGACCCGGAAGCAGAAACCTGGAGAAGTCCTGAGAATCACCAGACAGCTGTGTCCTGATAGAAGTCCAGCTGAGAGCAGACACTGGAGCTGGTTATAACTCCCAAAGGCGCAGACTCACCAGTACATTGGGTAAGCGTACCCTGTAGGGACTGATGAGGATAAAGGGGAGTCTATAGATTGGCTGGGAGTGATTAGGAGCAGGGGCAGGCTTCATTATAAAAAAGCTGCACTTGTTTTTTTATTCTCTCTGGTTTGTTTTTCTAGGTAAGCTATGGATGCCCAGCAGCTGTTAGTCTTGTTGGCAAACAAGAGGCAAAAGCAGATTTGAATGCCATCTTGCAGACTAACCAAGAGCTCTGGTGACAACCAAGAGATCATCTGGTGACAACATGAGGAGCTGGTTCAGGCAATGGGGGAGCAAACTCGGACGCTGGCTCAGTGGATACAACAGACAGGTGCCAATCCTATCACAGCATAGCTACCCACATCAGCAGGACTACTACCAGTAGGACCAAACTTATTACCAAATTTGAACTTGTGCAAAATAAGTCCTACTGATGCACCAGATGATTTCCTGAATGTATTTGAAAGGTTAGCTACAGCAGTAGGCTGACCAAAAGAACAATGGGCAATAAGACTGATACCCTGCTTGGCAGGTGATTCCTTGTCAGCATATCAGACCCTCAGTCCTAAATTTACCAGTGATTACGACTCACTTTTTTTTTTTTTTTGTTCAATAATCTTTATTGAATTTCGGAACTTACAAAAATAATGAAAATACATCGGCCATCTGCCCAGACAGGAGTTTAGGAATCAAGAGGCTAGAAATAGAGAGGCCAAAAGCACTTTTACAGAGGATAAAGAAGTTAGCGGAATGCTGGCTTCAGCCTTGCCTGTCGGATCCACATGCATTATTTGCTGAATTGTTACAAGAATAGTTCTTGGAGGCTGTTCCCAGAAATTTAAAGACTTGGATCCGAAAACAGGGCTGCTGCTCCTTAGCCCAGGTTGTTGAGATAACAGAAGCTTGCATAGATGCTAACACCCCTAGTGAGCAGGAGAAAAAAGACCAACCTAGTGCTATCCTTAGGAAGGGACAATTTGGACACCCTAGTAGTAATAGTAACTACAGGAATAAATAAGCACAACCTGTCAATAGGCTTAAGCTCCCAGAAGCCCCTTCTAAAGAAACGGTGCGTTGTTTTAGGTGTTGGAAAACAGGCCATGTGCAGAGGCAGTGTCTGGCTAAGCAGACCCTCATAGTGACCCATAACCCTACTGAAATGCCCCAAGAGAAATATCAGATATAAGTCCAGGTTGAAGGACACCCAATTATGGCTTTTCTAGGTAGCAGAGCCAACCAATCATGGTTAAGGGGCAGACTGGGATACATGAGAGCATTCTGAGAAACTGAAAGTTCTGTTTAAACTGTTTTCCAATAAAGTTTGGGTGACCTGGCAGTCCTGAAGAGGGTGTGCATTAAAGCTGTCTGAAGAAACCCTATTTCTTTGAAGGGGAGGGGATTTAGTGAGTTCTTGCCACTAATCACACTCAGCACTCTGCGCAGGAGTGTGGTTGGTGACAACAGGCAAAAAGAAACAGGTTTTGAGGTTGCTGGATGTGCGGAGGATGCTGCTCCACTATCTTGAGGTGACAAATGATTTTAGTCTCTTACACCATCTGTTTGTTTTATCTAGCTGTAATTGTCAGGGAAGATCAGCCTCTAAGGCTTCTATCTGTACGGAGAGGGTAGTGAAAGCTTGGAGTGCGCTCCCGAGAGAGGTGATGGAGACAAAAACAGTGACGGAGTTCCAAAAGGCGTGGGATGAACACAGAGGCCCTGATTCTGTATAGGACGCCCAGGAGAGATGTCCTATACAGAATCGGTCCTACACTAAACCCCGATTCTGTAACCGGCGTCCATGGTACAGACGCCGGTTAGAGAATCGGGTTAAATTAAACGCGGCCGCTATACTTATGGCAGCAAGGGATCTCCCTGCTGCAATAAGTATAGCGGCCGTGGCTGCCTGTCCCATTGCCGACAGGAGGATGCCCAATCCTCCTGTCGGAACCCCCCTGGAAACCCCCTCCCCCCCAAACTGGTAATCGCCGGCAGGAGGATGCCCAATCCTCCTGCCAGAAAGCCCGACGACCCGATGACCCCCCCAAACTAACCTCCCTCCTCCAACTAACCTTTAAATGTTGGTCGGCTGGACGGGTCTTGCTGCCGTCCAGCCGATAGGCCCGCCTCGTGGAAATGAGACGGGCCCACCTGATTGGCCCAGACTAGGCACCTGGACCAATCAGGCCTTAGGATTAGCGGGGATGGGCCGGGAAGGGGCGGGCCCGTCTCATTTCCACGAGGCGGGCCTGTCGGCTGGACGGCAGCAAGACCCGTCCAGCCAACTAACATTTAAAGGTTAGTTGGGGGAGGGAGGTTAGTTTGGGGGGGGTCGTCAGGCTTTCCGGCAGGAGGATTGGGCATCCTCCTGCCGGCGATTACCAGTTTGGGGGGGACGGGGGTTCCGCTACACTTATTGCAGCAGGGAGATCTGGTCGCAAAGGGGTCGCAAACTGATCGGTACACGATCGGTTTGCTGATTGAATCTAGCCCTAAGTGCTTAGTCCAAAGTGCACACTTAAAAGTGGGCATGTTTAGGGGGTGAATCGTGGGCATGTTTTTGAGTTAGGTGCTTGTTTTGACTTAGGCGCTGTTGTGTGTCTAAGTTAGGCAGAGGCATTTAGATCAAGAAAACCATGGCATAAATAGGGTGTGCCTAAATGTTGGGATGCCTAATGCCGCATAGGCAGTGCTAAATGTGATTCTATACATAGCGCTTAACTTTTATAGAATTGCACTTAGCACCACACTAGTCGACGCCAATAACATAAGAATTTTCTTACCGGGACGGATCGAAGGTCCATCAAGCCCAGTATCCTGTTTCCAACAGTGGCCAACCCAGGTCCCAAGTACCTAGCTAGATCCCAAGTAGTAAAACAGATTTTATGCTGCTTATCCTAGGAATAAACAGTGGATTTCTCCAAGTCATCTCAATAATGGCCTATGGACTTCTCTTTTAGGAAATTATCCAAGTCTTTTTTAAACCCCGCTATGCTAACTGATTTCACCACATTCTCTGACAATGAATTCCAGAGTTTAATTACACGTTGTGTGTAGGAATATTTTATCCAGTTTGTTTTAAATGTACTACTTAGTAGCTTCATCGCATGCTCCCTAATCCTAGTATTTTTGGAAAGAGTGAACAAACGATTCACATCTACCCTTTCCACTCCACTCATTATTTTATAGACCTGTATCATATCACCCCTGAGCTGTCTCTTCTCCAAGCTGAAGAGTCCTAACCGATATAGAATCTGCCCCTAAGTTTATAAAATACTGTCAGTTACATGCATAACTGATAGCAATTAGGTGTGAATATTTATACCAGCTTTTGAAATGACAGTAGAGAAAGTTATTTTATTTTAATTGCGTGACTTTTTGGAAGCTAATCGGAATTGATTTTCATCCTAAATTCTTAACTGAGACATTGGTGATTAATGTTTGTGATTCTCTCAAAGCAGGGTTTGATACAGGTGTCAAATTTTTAATGGCCACTTCAGACATTACTGCAGTCTTTGACACGATTCATCAGGAGCTGTTACTGAATAGGTTGAAGGGTGCTTGCATTGGGGGGAAAAGTTTGGACTTGCTTTATTTCTTAAAAGATAGGTCTTATCTTTAATAATGTTTCAGACTGGGCTTTCCAAGGCTCAGCCCCTTCTCCCATTCTTTTTTTAATGTCTATTTGTGTTATTTATGCAAACTTCTGGCTGGTCTAAGGGTTTCTGATCACCTGTACATGGATTCAATTTTTCTTTCCTATTAAAAATTCATGGATTGAAAGTCTGGATATTTTTTTTTTTTGTCTTTTCACTGTTCATTGGATGCCTGCTTGTAAGTTAAATGTAGCAAAAACTCAAGTGTTGTTTCTTTCTGGTCAGGTAGAGATTGATTGCCAGAGTTCGGTGGTGGGGAATGATGTGATTCCAATGTACATGAAATTAAATATTTAGGAATTATATTGGATTCTGCTCTTACTGTAAAGAGCGATTTGAGAAGTTTTTGAAGAAATTTTTTTTTCCCTGAAAGTTTTGAGAAGGTTGAGAATTGTTGTTTTTTTTTTTTACAGTAATGCATGCATTATTGATGCTGCTTTTTGATTATTGTAATGTTCTTGTCCTTGGTTTGCCTGGTTGTTTGTTGAAGCTATTGCAGCTAGCCCAGCGTGCAGTGACTAGAGTTGTATCTGAGAGGGGAACATTTGAGCAAATCACTCCTGTCTTGCAGTTTGCACTGGTTTCCAGTGAATTGGAGGTCACAGTTCAAAGTGTTACCTCTCATCTTTAAGCTGATAAATGAGGATTTTCCTCTACCGCTTGCTACCTCATGTAGAACTTTACTTTCATTGGAGAAACTGCTTTTTTACAAGTTCCATTTTTTGAACATAGAAATATGGTAATCCAGTCTGCCCATCCACAGCATCCACTATCTCCACCTCTCCCTAAGAGATCCCACATGCCTGTCCCATGCTTTCTTGAATTCAGACATAGGGCTCCTTTTACTAAAGTGGTGCTAGGGCTTTAATGCGTCGAATAGCGCATGCTACATTACCGCGTGTGCTAGACCTTAACGCCAGCATTAAGCTGGCGTTAGTTCTAGAAGCGTAGCACGCGGTAATTTCCTGCGTGCGCTAAAAACGCTAGCGCACCTTCGTAAAAGGAGCCCATAGTCTTTGTCTCCACCATCTCTACCGGGAGACTATTCCACCCTTTCTGTATAAAACTATGTCCTTAGCCTATCAACTCTTAACTTCATCCTATGTTCTCTCATTCCAGAGATTCCTTTCAAATGAAAGAGATTCGCCTCGTGCGTATTTATGTCACATAGGTATTTAAACATCTCTATCATTTCTCCCCTCTCCCACCTTTCTTCCAAAGTATACAGATTGAGATCTTTAAGTCTGTTCCCACATGCCTTATGACGAAGATTGCCAACCATCTTAGTAGCCTTCCTCTGGATTGACTCCATCCTGTTTATATCTTTTTGACAGTGCAGTCTCAAGAATTGTGCTCAATATTCTAACTGAGGTTTCACCAGAGTCTTATTCAGGGGCATCAATACCTCCTTTTTCCTTCTGGAAATACCTCTCCCTTTCGCTGTCACCTTTATAATCTGTTTGGCAACCTTAGGATCATTACATGCTATCATACCCAAGTCCCGCTCCTCTTTTGTTCTTATTTTTTTCTAGCAGAATGAAAAAACATAGAAAATCGCTGGTTTAAGAGGTCCTTTTACGAAGGTGAGCTACTGTATTAGCACGCTCTATAGTGCATGCTAGCCGAAAATCTACCGCCTGCTCAAAAGGAGGCGGTAGCGGCTAGCGCGCGGGGCAATTTAGCGTGAGCTATTCCGCGCGTTAAGGCCCTAACGCGCCTTCGTAAAAGGAGCCCTAAATGTGTAGCCCTCAAAGGAGACTGTCCCAACCTGTTGGTTGGGCTGAGAACTTTTCAGCAGCCCCTCATAAATAACAATTTGAATTTGAATAATTTGTATTTGATAATATGATAATTATCAGATAATTTCCTTAAAATCATTTCGGATGAGAAAAGCAATCCTGGGGAAGGTGTCGGTAGTGGAAAAAAAAGAGAATCCAGACACTGCGTGAACAAATTTTCAAAGCAAAGGTGATAGTGGCTGTGCATCGTCCCAAGAACTGGAAGCTCAGCACTGTGGAAAAAAAAAAATAACTTTGCGGTGTGACTGGAAAATTCTGACACGTTATTAATTGTATTGTTTGAACAACATTATGTTACCGTGTTTTAGCTGTGTTTAGCACTAAAATATCTGTAACATCAACATAGCTTGCAATAATTAAATGTTATTTAATAGTAATATGTAGGTATGAAGACTAAATAAATATGTAAAATTTGTCATTGAAATTCAAAGAGTTTGCTGAAGAAACTGCAAGAAAACTGTCAGGAGTTAGTTTTTTTATGCCTTACCCGGTATACTATGTTTCCCTGAAAATAAGACCTACCCCAAAAATAAGCCCTAGCATGATTTTCGGAGTAGGTCTTAATATAAGTACACAGTACACAGACAGCCCCAGCGAGAAGGCCGCGGAGCAGACTGTGAGTGCTGCTGGCCCGGTGATCCTCTGCAGCAAGATATTTATGGTCGTGGTCGGTGGGGATCGGTTGGGAGGGAAGGATGGAGGGTCATCGGCGGCGTGGCGGTGGCGGGTGCTCAAGGGTTCTGCTGCACGAGGGATGGAAGGGAGGGAAGGATGGAAGCGGGGCAAGGGTTCTGCTGCACAGGGGGATGGGAGGGATGGAGGGATAGAAAGATGCTGCAGAGGGAAGGCACAAGGGGATGGATGAGAGTGGAGGAAAGATACTGTACATGTGGGGGAAAGCAAAGAGGAAGAATTGGGATGAAGGAGAGGAAGGGAGAGATGATCATGTACATGAAAAAAATAAGCCCTACTCGAAAATAAGACCTAGTGCCTTTTTTGGGCCCCAAATGAATATGACACTGTCTTATTTTTGGGATAACGGTATTTGTGCTGGTATTAAAAAAAAAAAAAAAAAGCAACATTTAGGGCTGCAGTTAAAAGTACAATTAATCTTATAAAATGAGTGTGTAGTACATTTACAGTAACTGCCTTTAGCTTGTAATTTTCTACTACTGAATAGCATGTGGGAAGCATACAATACATTTGATCTGAGAACATGTGGCCTGTAAGTGGATGTTTTGTGATACTCAGCATAATAGAGACAAAATAGCACGGCATGGTTACACAAAGTCCTTCTAAGGCTACTCCTATTTTAATGCTGTTCAGTGGGATGATTTTTCTAGTTAACCACCTAATTAGGGAAAATGACTTGTCTTATAAATGTAATCCTTTTAATGACTACCAGATGCCCACACAAGCCAGTGGGGGCTATAGTGAGTAATGATTATTTAAAAATGCCATTAGCAGTTTCACACTAGGATTTTTCTGTAACTAGAAGGTATTCTGGGATTATGATTTTTTTTTTTTCAACCCTGGAAACAGAACTATCAATTTTAAGATTTTGCATAACATTCTGTGCAATATGCTTTAAACATAGGCTCTCGTACAATATTTATTACTGGTTGCAGTAACATCTTCTTATCTTTTCTGCTGTGGGTTACTGTGTGTACCACCACTTCATGGCCTGAGACATATAATATTGAGATTAGTTTTAAATGCAGAATTTAAAAGACTTTGAATAGCTGTTTCCTTTACTATGCAAGCATTTACCTAGGTATCCTGATAACTTTGATAAATACACATTTACAGCAGCTAACTCAGGGGTCCTTTTACTAAGGCGCACTAATTGATTTAGTGCACGCTAAAGATTAGCGTGCGCTAAATTTTAAGGTGCCCATTATATGCTATGGGCGCCTTAACATTTAGCACGCACTAAATTGGTTCGCATGCGCTAAATCGGCTAGCACACCTTAGTAAGGGCTCCTTTTACTAAGCTGCGATAGTGTTTTTAGCACACGCAGGATTTTAGCACGCGCTAAACCTGCGCTACGTGGCTAGAACTAACGCCAGCTCAATGCTGGCGTTAAGGTCTAGCACGTGCGGCAATTCAGTGCGTGCTACGCGCATGCTAAAAACGCTATCGCAGATTAGTAAAAGGAGCCCTAAAAGGACCCCTTATTGGCATGCATTAAACCAGGGGTAGGGAACTCCGGTCCTCGAGAGCCGTATTCCAGTCGGGTTTTCAGGATTTCCCCAATGAATATACATGAGATCTATTTGCATGCACTGCTTTCAATGCATATTCATTGGGGAAATCCTGAAAACCCGATTGGAATACAGCTCCCTACCCCTGCATTAAACAATGTCATTTTGCATGTCGATTTTGGCTATGCAAATGAGCTAGTTAGAAAAAATAGTTTGCACAATTTAATTATGGAGAATTTTACACAAAAATACTTCCACCTCCATTTCAGTGTAATCATCATGGCAAATTTTCATCCAGAAAACAAGTTTTTGAGTATTATCTACATACTAATAGCCGAGTTGCAGCTTTGCATGATTTTGCCCTTCAGCAGTTTATTAACTACTAAGTAGAACACTGAATACATAAATTTCATGCAAAATGTTGGCCTTTGCAAAGGAGAAATGCTTTATAGACAACTTTGCATACATCATGCAGAGACATCCAGAGACACTGAAGAAGAACTAGGACTTTCTGAGTAACTTTCCTTCTACAGAATAACCTTCTCTTAAGTATTGGCTTAGATCTACATTAGCTTTCATATGTACAAGAAAAAAGTTAATATTTAAAGGTAATGATACCAAATTAAACATTTTTGCAGGATTATTATGGGAGATAATTATTGTTGGGTTTTCTTACCAAAATCTCAAGGAAGACCTGGAAGTTAATTGAGGGTGAATGAGGCTGTAGATCTGCTGAGGATGTCTAATGGCTTTGCATAGGACCTGCATAGGCCCCCTAGATTTGAACAATCATGTGAGTTAACATCATTGCAGTGGTGTGATAATACAAGTTTTCTTTCTTTTTTAAAAAAATTACAAAATATGCATTGTATTGGGTATTTATACAACAAATATATGCTTAAGGTACGGTTTTATTTATATTGTAGTTTATTTACAGTATAATAGAAAATCAAATCCTGGAGTATCTGGTTACTGAAACTGGAGGAAAGCTTTCTTGAGATCATTGACAGCTGGTATCCAGCAGGGGGAGCCTTTGAAACATTTCTGGGTTAGATGTATCAGTTGCACCTCATCCAGAGACCTTTTTTTTAAGTGTCTGCAAGGACTACATTTCCTAAAGATAAAATTGCATAAAAATTTAAGTTAAAAAAACCCCTGCCCCCCCAAAGAACATAAAATAATATAATGGTGGCAAGCATTCAGTGTACTGTTGCTGTCTTGAACTGAATGCATCCCAAAAGTACTGCAGTGAATAAAAGCCAAGCAAGACTCAGAATGTTGAATTCTTGCTATTAGTCATATGTCACAATCAGGGGTCAAAGCATTAAGGTGTATTAGACTTTGCACATAGGTTACCTCAGCTTTTGCACACAATTCTGTGTGCACCCTAGGTAGAAAAGAGTTTTACACAGGAGCTTAACTGCATAAAACCTCAGGTAGACATTAGGGCTAGTGAAACTTTTAGCTATTCTGCATATATGCAAAGAAGTATACAGCAGATAGGAAGACTGAGCACAACGCTGGGGCTTTAACACAAGGTCTAAATTTTTCCTGCCTGTTTTTTTTTTTTTTTCTTTACTATCTGCCCATATGCCTGAATGCTATTGGGCATAAACATTGGTATATGTAGTATAAATTATAAATTACAAACTATATGTGCACGCAATCTGACAAGTGCTATTTTTATGCTCAAGATCTGGCATAGATCTGTGTGCACATGTGTCTGGTGGGCTTTCCCATGATGGCACGTATTTGCACTTGGCCTATTTCCATCCTATTTGTTTACAACATTAGGGAGCAAAACTATTGATGTTTGTATTAAGAAATTGTACACTGAGTTTTACCACATGGCTCTAATGCAAGGCAACTGCATTAGTCCCATAGGAGCCAGCTCTAGTGAGTACGAGTGGGTGCTGAGTGCCCCTAATGTTGAGCAAGCTTCTTCATTGTGTCTAGGGAGGAGTAATTTGTATTGTGTTTGGCATCCCCACTTGTGATCGGTCCCTTGGTTTTTCGTCTTTCCTGAACCCTATCCTCTTGTGAATCCAGACAGGACCTGTGCAGTTTCAGTGGAAAGTACAAGCTTATGGACCATGTAAACATCTACTTCTGAATATGAGCATCCATTTTACAAACATTTGAGCGTAGGTAAAAAAAATACTGTATAAATGGAGGAAATTTATCAAATTACATATGTAAGTTGGCATTTTGCAACATACATGTGTAGGTATTAGTATGAAAAACAACAAAAGATTGTGGAACAGAAAATCAGATACACCAGTTTGTGGTTTAATAAGCATCCAAAAAACCAAAACCAAAACCCAACAACAAACAAACCTTAAAAACAATCCTTAAAGGTTGTATACAGTCACAAGTGACTCACAGAATGAAAATCAAATAATGTACAAAATGTAAATGACCCAACATGGGTCATATTTTGGCAAAATAAAAATGCCTTTCTTAAGGGTCTTATTGGGTTCTTGACTATCTTAAATATAAAAAATTATATAAAATATAAAATTCACAAAAAATCCAAGTAGTCAAGAGGCCAACATTGGAGGTTTGTGTGTGTGTGTGCTGTTTGTTTATGGCTCTTAATTACTTGGATTTTTTGTGATTTATATATATATATATATATATTTCATATTTAAGACAGCCAAGGATCCAATAAGACCCCTGAGGAAGGCATTTTTATTTTGCCAAAACACGGCCCATGTTGGGTCATTTGTATTTTATACATTATTTGATTTTCATTCTGTGGGTACTTGTGACTGTATCATTTGTGAATTGCTTTTAAGGGTTGGGGGTGTTTGTTTTTTTGGTGGGGAAGCTTATTAAACTAACAAACTGGTACATCAGGATTTTCTGTTCCACAATCTTTTGTTGTTTTGCTGCTTCAATTCATTTGTAGAACCTTTTGGTGCTATCTGCATCTTGTTTTGTCTTCTAGGTATTAGCATCTACATGTGTGCGTCAGCATTTTGTAAACTCTTATGTGTGAATTATGAAAGTGCCACAATTTTCACATGTATATTGCAAATAAGACATTTAAAATAAAAGCTTTGATGTAATAACTGAGGCTCTAAAATGTCCTTTCAATGACACAGCCTCCCAGCAGGTACATTCTGGGTCTTTTATGAGGATGGGGGTGGGGAATTGTATTATTATTTTGCTACAGGAAGACAGTATTCATCCCCCAGGGTCATGGAGGATGGTTTTTAACTTCAGTGCCACAAGCACTACAGTGTACCTAGGTGGGAAAAAAAAAATCCCCCTACAGAAAGATTTGATTGATTTCTATAGCTATCCATTTCTATTTTACTACATGTAAAGTTTATAACAACATCAATTTTTCAGGACTCAAAAGTGCTTTTCTTTTTAAAAATCTAATAAGACGGGCATCATTTTAATTCTGGACCTACACTTTGCTCTTTGTATCTTGCTGAATATACAGACACCCGCTGAACAAGAAAGAAAAAAGAAAAGGCGATGTGATAGAAAATGAGTAATTGCTCGGCAGCAGGTCTGCAGGGAGAGAGCTGACACCGTGCAGCACATATTTCATGAATAATGAGGTAAGTTTCACTGCTGTGTAATCACTGCCTATTGGGTCAGAAATTTCACATTAGCGGATTCATCAGAGCAGATCGGTGTCAGAAAGACACTCTTTCCTGAGGTAAACATACCCGTTCCCTTCCTGTACTGTCATCTTTTCATTATAGGCGGACGGTAGACACTTTTGAGTGCTGTTAGGGACTCTCTCAAAACACTGGGGAACAGATAAATTTTTTTTCTTCACATGTTCCTCTGGCAAAAAGTGGCAAAACAATACTCGGAGCTTGGAAGAGGGAGCTGTGGACGTGTGTGCATGTGCATTTAATGAGAATTTAAGCACGGCAGTTTGTCAAAACGCGGGAACATCTGGCTGCTGGACGTCCTGCCTGTTTGTGTTTCTGGAGCACCTTGAGATGCTTTAATTCTGTCGGCTCTTCATCAGTCTTTCTGAAGCAAAATAAAGTTGTGACTGTCATTCTTCAGTATCATTTTGTATGTCCAGTACTGACCAGAGGGCTTAAATTTTATAAATCTTTCTGTGCTCTGCTGCTTAATAGCATGGCTCATTCTTGCAGTATTTCTCATTTGACCTAATGATTTAGTTTTCTTATACTTGCATATTATGTTTTATTTTTCAGTGGTATTGTACATTTTTTCTTGTCATCATGCATCTTACATATATTTTTTTTTAATATTGTGTTATTTTTCTGCTTTTCATTGTTTGTATATTATTGTATTTATTATGGTAATTTGCAGCCAGTGTTATTCTCTGTTTTGGGCCACTAAGTGACAAGGCAGAACAAGCACAATAAATAGGTGGATAAAGAAATTAAAAAAAAAAACAAAACCCTGTGACAAAGCTGTGGATCAGGGCTTGGATAGAGGGATGATGAAGTGCAGGAGGAACAAGAAAGCAGAGCCATTTATGCTGTAAATTAAAGATGGACAAGAGTCTATAAAATGAGACTGTAAGTTTCTGGCTCAGGGTTTTGCTCCCGTGCAAACCACTTGATCTCCTGTTTCATTGTATAGGGTGATGTCAAGAGTCCTTTGGCAGAATTAACAGCTTTATTACGAGTATATGAACACTTCTGTACACTTAATTTCCAGGACACAGCTCTGCTTAACATTAAAGAACCCGTCCCTCCCCTCCTCCGCCCCAGTTAGAAAGCATCCATTGCTCTTTTACTTGAAATGAATTGATGGAATTGCCAAAGATTTGAACTAGCAGATCGCCCAGCTCGCAATTGCTGTAATTCTTGAGACCTGCATTATCCGGATGGAACTGGGGTGTACTCAGTCCACTAGTTGTCTGTTGAGTCAGGGGGAAAGAATAAATGTGTTTGTCACTCCTCTGACTCTACCTGTGGAAAGTAGGCATGATATTAACAACAACTACTACTATTTATTATTTCTAAAGCGCTGAAAGGCGTACGCAGCGCTGTATATTTTAACGTTCAAGAGACAGTCCTTGCTCAGAAGAGCTTACAATCTAATTTAGACAGGACATTTCAGGGTTGAGGAGATTATGGTAGAGGAAATGATACAGTGAGTGGGAGTTAGGAGTTGAAAACAGATTTAAAAAAGTGGGCTTTCAGCTTGAATTGAACCCTGCCAGGGAGGGAGCACAACATATTGATTCAGGTAGCCTGTTCCAAATCAACACATTGCCTCCTTATGAGATCATAAGGGGACATTCTATAAGAGAGGATCTCTGTTTAAGCACCTTGATATCACACAGTGAGAGCCTATTCTGTAACGACGTCTGGGTACCTGATTCCTTTACAGAATACTAGCCTAATCTATCATTATGGTTAATTTTTATTTGATATACTTCCATTCCTCTGCAGATAAAGCAGTTTACAATACATTGACTGGTACTCTAAGGATTTTCCCTATATGTCCTGGCAGGCTCACAATCTAACTATGGTACCTGGGGCAATGTAAGGTTAAGTAATTTACCCTGGGTCATAGGGATCAGCACTGGGATCAAACCTGGGATGTACCGGGAATGGGCTTAAGGTTCTGATTGGCCCAGGCACCTATGACCCTTCCCATAGGAGGGGCTTTAGGCACCTGGGCCAACCGGAGTCTTAGGCCTCCTTCTCAGTGCATTTTGGGATGCACTGGGAGTGGCCTAAGACTCCAATTGGCCAGATACCTAAAGCTACTCCCATGGGCATGGCTTTAGGTATCAAGGGAGGGACCAGGTGGACTTTGGGGGGGTCAGGCTTTTGGGGGTGCAGCATCATGTTTAGGGGGTGTCGGCAGGAGAGAGTGGGCATCCCATCTGCCAGGGATGTTGGAGGAGTTGCCGGCAGGAAGAGGATCTTGAGATCACTACATTGGCGTCCTATTCAGTAAAGAGTCAAGTTCAAATGTGCCTGTCTAGTTTTTAAAATATTTTATTAGACAATTAGGTGACTCATTTGTACCATTGTCTTTAGGTCTGCCACGACAAAATGGCCTTAAATCTTTTACTTCTTATAAGCTGTCTTTTCCATCATTTAAAGCAGTGGTATTTAACCCAGTCCTCAGGGACTACCTGGCCAGTCGGGTTTTCAGCACATCCACAATGAATATGGATGACAGAGACTTTGAAAATCCGACTGACCAGGTGGTCCCTGAGGACTGGGTTGAAAACCACCAATTTAAAGGTGTTCAGTCAAGGTGTCAAGTCTTCCGTTCTTACTCTTTTCTATTTACTACTTTATGGAATGAATTACTGAGCAGTCTGTGGTCATATACTACCTATCAAATATTTCGAAAAAGATGAAAGATTTTCTTGAAGTCTTAATGTAAACCACATCGGGCCCTCTTTTGCAGGGATGATGCGGTATATAAAAAGGATTAGATAGATTGGATTCTCAAAGACACCATGTCACAACTCTGTTCCCCCTTTCCTTCCATATCATCATTCAAAAACCATCACAAATGCTCAGAGGTTTGAAGGAGGCCATCAGAAAGCTTGCTAGGACTCTGAATTGCTGAACAGATTCTACAGGACTTGATGCAGGTTTTAGGGATACAATAACTCTGCGAGTGCTGGCATTATGGTGAAAAAAACTGGATAAATCCAAGTTTACAGGAAGACACAGTCATGTCATTTATATTCTTCACATGGGAACATACTAGGTAAGAGGGAAAAGGGCAGCCATGGCAGATCTAAGTCTCTTGGTTCTTGAATTCAGCAGTCAGAAGTTTTGGGATAACAATCAAAGAATGAATAGTGATAAGCTTCAGATTGATGATAGCTTGTTGCCAACTCTGCCCTCTTTGTGGCTTGCGAGTAAATGCTAGACCTGATGAGGCACTTTAGATCTTCACCTATCTCAGTATGTTAAGTATCTAGTCTAACCTCCAGAGAAGGCATTCTGCCATGATATAATGGAGATGCCAGGTGTGGAGACAGAGAGTGTTTTTATGGCTGAAGAAGTTTGAGACTGAATAGCTGGGACAAGTGTAGTATTCAAATTGTTCACAGCAACTAGGAGGTTAGTGAAGCCCTGAAACATGGTGATAGCATTGTGGACCTCATATTGTTGCACCATCTTCTGCTGAATGTCCCAAAGGAAGCAGCACAGTGACATGTCCTTCTCTTGTATCTTGGTGGACAGACTATTTATGGTTGGTTGAGGTTGCTTTGGTTCTGGCTGTGTTTATAGTTTATCATGAGGCATATGTAGGTGACTCCAAGGTTTCATCTTCAGTCACATTCCAGGGAAGACTTGATATGGCAGAAAGTTCATGAAGTACAGTTCATTGTTTCTTCTTTCCTTGCCCTGGATGTCTTTTATTTCTGTTAACTCATCAAATACCATATGCTGAAATGGCTGTCCATCTCCTTGGCTGGCTTGAGGACCTCTTCCAGGGTGTTTGCACTTGAAAAAAATGACAGTAATGGAGAAGCAGATTCTTTGGGTTTCTAGTCCAGAAGGAAATCTCAGTCCACTGCACAGCTCTCAAAGTTATGTGCTAGGTCAAGGATTTTCTATGTTACATCGAAAGGTCTTTCCCTGCCTGCCTTTCATCTATCTTATGTCCCCCTCCACCATCCCTGAACTGTATGCATACTTATGAGGAGTGTTCAATAATTTATCTACCTGAGTATGAAAGAAAGTAGGGAGCTTGTTGAAACAAGTCTGTGCATGATATGACATGTCTCAAGGTTACTCATGCACACTTGCGACTCAGTGCAAGTCTAACATTCCAAGAGACAGGATGTCAGGAGAGTCCTCGTGCAAATCAAGTAAGAATCTGCTAGATTTAGAACACCGTTCAGTGATAACATTTCGCACAAAAGAAGGTAAAAAGCTAAAGGACATCCATGAATGCATGACTGTAGTTTATGGCGAGTATGCCCCATCATCCTACAAAGTAAAATTTGGAGCAATCAGTTAAAGTGGGGTAGAGAGTCCATTGAAGATGACCTTCACACTGAACAACCTGTGGAAGCAACTTCCACAGAAATGTGCAAGAAAGTTGAGGATTTAATTTTGTCAGACAAATTAAGGTTTCTCGAATAGCTGAAGAATGGGCATCTCGGCAAGTACAGTTTGGAAAATAATTCATGAAAAGTTATGCATGTCCAAGGTTAGTGCAAGATGGGTTCCAAGAATGCTGACACCATGTCAGAAGGCCATGAGGCTCCAGTACTGTCAGTACTGTGAAGATCAAATTAATTTTGTTCATTGTTTTGTGACTGGAGAATCACAGAGATCCTGAGTCCAAAATGGAGTCAATGCAGTGAAAGCACAAGTCACCCCCTACTCCAAAAAAGTTGAAGACAAAAAAATCTGCAGGCAAAGTCATAGGAACTGTCTTCTGGGACGATGAAGGACTTTTGCTTCTGGAGTTCATACCACACATGACATCTATAACCGGGGAGTTAGACCAACACAATGATCATTTTGCGGGAGTCAATCAAGGAGAAAAGTTTAGGAAAATTCACAGCAGGCATGCTGCTTCTTCAAGATAATGCATCCATGCACATGTCATGACATTTATAGGCTGCCATCTGAGAATGTGGGTTTCGACATCTGAACCATCCACCCTACAGTCCTGACTTGGCTTCCTCGGATTATTTTCTGTTCCCAGATTTGAAGAAATCTCTCCATGGACAGCGGTTTTCAAGTGATAAAGATGTCAAGGAAGCTGTGACATCCTGGTTTGAAGGTCAAACAGAAAAATTATTTTCAAAGGGGTTAAAGTCATTGCAGGAAAAGTGGATGAAGTGTATGGCGCTATCAGGGGATTATATTGAATAATAAAACAAAATTTTTTGAAAACACTTTTCTACTGAGGTAGATAAATTTTAAATGTCCCTTGTACATACCCTTGGCTTAGCTGTGTTCAGTTCTTCTTGCAGACCCCCAAAATATTTATAGACTAACTTGTCACTTAGATGTTCCTTTATTGGTTCAGCAGCCTTCTGCTCCTCATATGAACTTTGGACTTCAATTTTCCCTCCATTCTTCTTATGACCTGTCTAATCATTTTCTCTTTTCTGCTTACCTTACCTGTTTCCAGTGTACTACTTCTCCCTTGGTGCTCCCCACGGTTGCTATTCCTGTCCCTCTTTTTCTCCATCCCTCCTTTTCCCATCCCTATACCAGTCTTCCACCTTTTTTCCTGCCCCATTTGGCTTCTATCCTCCCTAGCATTCCTCAGCCCACTTCCCTGCCTAATACATCTAGCCTTAATCCTTCCACTTCTGTCTACCATAAACACTGACAAACAGTCGATCACAGAGACAAAACAGACAGGCACACTTTGTCAGATGGCACTCATATAAAAATAACAAAAAACTGCATCATAGTGAGAAAAAGACACTCCAAACACATAAATAAGCTTGAAATAGCTCTTATCACCTCTTGCACCTAAGTGCAGTACCCAGCACCCAGCCAACAGCACTGGTGATGAGCATCTGCACCTGGCTGTTTTATACTTATTTATTAATTGGGATTTACTAACCATCTTTTTGAAGAGATTCACCCAAGACTTGCACTGAGGAGGAAGCACCAAAGCATACTGTATGATAGCCCATGTAAGATCATGCACATTATTTTAGCTCAGTGCTTAGCAGGAGGTGAAATATAGCATGTATTACATTGAAGCAATATAAATCTCACCCTCGTTATTCTGCCACAGACATAACCCCCTTAATATCTCACATGTTAATTGCTGAAATAACACATGAGTTTCCAATACAAGAACTCATGCTAGTTTAATGCTTTTTAGTAACTCTTTGTCCTCAGCTCCGATTTAATTTGGCACATCAGCTCCAGGTGCATTTTTAGGGTTTATAGAAGTGCTGAGCAGAACCTCGTGGTGCTGATGGAGAGCTCTACATTATTCATCTGTAATCTAATGGCAGGTGATAAGTTCCTTTCTTGCTCAGTCCTTGTCAGTCGCTGTTTATTACTATGTTTCTCTAGTGAGCTGCTATTATGTTGGGTCCAAAGAGCTCTACGTGCTCACTTGACATGCTTCACCAGAGACGGCATTTTAAAGCCTCCCTTTTGCCTGTGAGGTCATCTGAAGGATATTAGGTACAAATTATTTCTTCACTTCCCCTGACTGAGTAGATAACCTTAATGATCTGTCACCTAGCAATAGGCTGCTTGATCAGACAAAGAATGGCATGCTGATAGGTTTATAACTAGAATCAGCTCATTTTAGCTATTCTCTTGTCGAGCTTGTTACCAAGATACTCACTGAATTTACATATGTATGAGCCTGCACAGACACTAATGCTATGAGGTGACCCACCTGATAATGTGATACAAGTGTATGCTGTGTCCTGAGGCATTTGACGTCTATTGAGCAAATAAAGTCTATTCAGTGCTAAATTTACTAGATAGTGTTCATGGTGACTTTTAAACAGAAGGATTCTTCTTAAATGTGTGCTATTGTTGTTTCATGTTGTTCTTTTTCTGACCTGGTAGTTTCCTCTTGCTTTTTGGAGGGGAATTCCCCTACTGGAGCTTTGGTTCCAACTAGCTAATGTTTTCCCCAATTTTTATTCCCTCTCATCAGCCCAGCAGCTGCCCCTTCCTACAGTTGAGGAATCACAAGACACCAGGGGTCTCTCCTGAAAATCTGTGACTGACTAGGAGGCTGATGCTCAAAGCCCGGGTGCTAAAGCCCACAACACAAACCCCAGAGTGCCAGCGTCTCTCCTCCTCTCTGCCCTCCCCCCCCCACCCTGGTACCTCTTGAAATATTCACTGGTGTGATCAACATCTTCCATTTGCTGCTCGTGCCAGCTTCAGTTCCCTTCTGCTGTCACTTCCTGGTCATGGGACCAGGATATGACATCAGAAAGGAGCTGAGGTTGATGTGAGCAGCAAGTAGAAGGCTCTGTTTGTGCCGGTGAATGTTTCAAGAGGTACTTGGAATGAGGGGCACTCAAGTGGCGGGGAAGAGCGGAGGGGACATACGGCATGGTGATGCTAGGCGCCACCGCTCCAGGCGCCAACCTCCTTCGTTACACTACTGATTATATGCTGGTACTTTCTCTGTCCCTAGTGGGCTCAATAGTCCAAAAATGCTTTTGTAAGTTAAAAATGATTCGTTCTATCTCAGGACTTTTGGAACCTCAGTAACCTCATTCACTCTTTAATCATTTTGCATCTGGACTATTGCAACTCCCTTTATCAAGGTATTAACCAAAAAGAAATCAGAAGACTTCAAACACAGCAGTGAAATTCATCTACAAGGCTTAAAAATATGATCACGTCACTCCTCTCCTAAAACACGCTCACTGGCTGCCCATATGCTACCTTATCACATTCAAAATCTTACTCCTTGTTTTCTAAACAAAATAAGAAAACTCTCCGGCATTTATTGGCAGGCTTTTACTTCCTCATACTACTTCTTGGCTACTACGTTCAATGCAGCAAAATCTCCTTTCAATTCCATCACTTTGCCATATCGTTTATGACATTACACACAAAACCATTTTTTCTGTTGTTGCGCCTACCTTATGAAACGCTCTTCTAAGCCATTTCAGGCAAGAAACATCTTTACCAACATATAAGACAAATTTAAAGACCTTTCTGTTTAAAGATGCCTATTGTACCTAAGAAATTCCTCTCCTCTAGATCATTAGCTTTATGTGACCTTCTTTTTCTTTTTTTGTGTGACCTTTTTTGTGTGTGTGTGTGACCTTTTTCTTTTTTTGTTTGAATATTGTATTTTTTTCCCTCCCCCACCCCCCACCCACTTTTTGTCTCTGGTCACTGTGTCTCTATGACGGTGTTATTCAATATGTTGTATTTCTTTCTGTTTTTTTCAAAACCCCTTTTTTTTAAAAATGTTTTTTTTTTGTTTTTTTTTTAAATATTGTTAACCACCTAGACGTAATGAGAGGCTGTATATCAAATAAATAATAAACTTGAAACTCACAATCTAAGTTTTTTACCTGGGGCAATGGAGGGTTAAGTGATTTGTCTAGAGACACAAGGAATTGAGAGGAAATTGAACCCAGTTCCCCAGGATCTCAGTTCACTACATTAACCATTAGGTTTCAGATTTATTCAAAATTTGATACTATCGCTTATAATATTTCTAAGCGGTGTATACTGTATAATAAAATCGGGGACTTAATAATACAAATTAAAACATAGTCAAGAATGGACACGGACTAACCTGACACATAAGGGACAATGGTAGAAGTACAATAATTAAAGAAAAGAAACAAATAAGGGAAATACAGTTGGGAAGGCAATGAATATGTCTGGTGCTTCCTGCAAATTAGAAAAGAAAAAATAATGGATCATTGAAGGTTAAAGAGCTGGGACCGGTTAATCCTCCACTCCTCTCGCCAAACTAGGGTTACCAGATGCCCAGGGAAATCCGAATATGTTTTTAGAGGACTGTCCAGGTGCCCAAATGGATTTCCAAAACCTGGCTTTTGGAAGGCCCTGAGCTTGGGGCCATGGCTGGAGAACCACCAAGCATGCATGGCATTGTAGACCACCATTTGCTTCTGGGCATTGAAACGCTGCCATCAGTTTAAATATATTAGAATGCAGTTTACTCCCTCCGGCCCCCTCTATTAATGCCTTCATACCATCTAGGGTGGGTAGGTGACAATCTGTCTCTAACAGAAAGGGGAAAAGACCCGTGCCCTAGAAGCTGGCCTTTAAATACCCTCCTAGCCAGTCCACCCCCAAAAAACTACACTGCCCTATCCTGACCCTCACCTTTGGCAGGAAACTCAGGTTTAAATTTGTTCCCTGTCTTTCTCCCTGTCTTCCTCTTCCTCCCAGCCCCTTATCGCCTGCAGCTTGCACCCCTCCACCACCCCCTTCCTAGACTTCCTGTCTGTCCTGATGGGTGATCAACACGGGCCATCCAGCCCAGTGTTTATTGTACCCATCTAAATTCACTCTCAGGCTTGCTCTTTTAAGCCAAGATGAGGAATGGGATAGTGGCCTTGAACCACACAGCCATTGTGTCCTCTGTTCAAATCAGCAGTTGGGCTGGAGGCAATGGAGGTGGAAGAATGGACTTGAGGTGTTACTACTGTCTTCTTCCTTTTCGTACCACCAGTTATTGTGGGAGAAGTGTTAAATATGTGAAATAATTGGATGAAGCCAAGATGGAAGGATAAGCGAAGGAAAGCGAGGGGCAGGAAATGGGAGGGGGGCTGCAACGTTAGTGATTCACAGGTGGCATGTTCTGCATTCTCTGAATCCAGATCACATCACATTATCATAGGATTCCAAAAAGGGGTTGGACCAGTTATTAAAAAAAAAAAAAGGTCAACATTTATTTCCCTTTCCCCTTTTCTATTTCAGTAAATTCAGAGGCAGTAAATTCTGTCTTTGACCAATGGGAATTGTAAATTTGAGAACTTTCAGTTCAAACTACAAAAGATACAGATTTTTAGATAAAACTGTAAGGTCTTGAGAGAAAAAGAGAGAAGAGTTTGTAGCCAAGTGCTACCTGCGATGTGTCAAAGCAAACTAATTTCAGCTCGCTTCAGTGCTAGTTTATTTCCTGTTCCCCTAATCTCAGTGAAACCTTGTAGTAATTAGGCAGGAAGTATAATCATCGAATCTCACATTTCTTGGCAAAGGACTGAGACATGTTTTCTGCGGCTCCCTCCTACTTCGTACTTGACAATGCATTTTAATTTAGTAGTTCAATTTGATGTTATTATGTCAGCCGCAGGGAGCCCTCACTGTCTCACTGCATCTGCCTAAACGATTTCAAATATTTCTGGGAAGGCATTTGCATAAAATGAGAAGTGTAGGCACAACTTTGTATGTATTGCTAAAAATAAATTGCACAGCTCCTAATTGTAATATAGCAGTGCGGGGAGCATGGGGGTTCTGCTTTTCGTGCCCTCCGTCTCAGCATCAGGGTAATCAGCAGAATTCAGACTTGTCTAGGAATAGATTTCAGGATTGATGTGCTATTTTTGGGGGGTCGGTGTCATAGTTTTGGTCATATGGGTTCTAATATTTCCCCTGAGATCAGAAAAGTAAAGGTTCACCGCACAGCGGAAATCGGACGCTTTCCAAATAAATAAATCAGCACAATGCTTTTTTGTAGTTAGAAAGCTGAATAACAATAAAGGCTTAATGTGTATTCATTCATTTAATTTTGTAGCTCTATAGTGCTCTAATCTCCCCCTCCTCTTTTACAAAGCTGCGTTAGACTTTCTTATCGTCTGCTGTGGCAGTATTAGTTCTGACACTCATAGGAATTCCATGAACATCGGAGCTAATACCACTGTGGCTGACGATAATTACTACTACTATTTATTATTTCTATAGCACTGAAAGGTGTACGCAGCGCTGTACATTTTAACATACAATAGACAGTCCCTGCTTAGAAGAGCTTATAATCTAAATAAAGCCTAACGAGGCTTTGTAAAAGGGGGGTGGCAGGTTAAACAAGGTACCCAGTAGTGTAGTAAGGAGGGGCAGGGGGCGGTCTGCCCCGGGCGCCATCTTGGCACCCATCCTCCTCTCCGTCCCCTGCTCCTTCTCTGCCCCCCCCCCACTACTGTGCGCACACACCCCTTCCTTTCCCCCTTTAACATTTGCGGTGTGAGCAGCAACCCCCAACACCAGCATCAGCTCTTCCAGTGACATCACTTCCTGGACCTACACCCAGGAAGTGACATCAGAGGAAAAGCCGACGCGGATGTGAGCAGCAGGCTGGGGTTGCTGCTCGTGCCTTGAATGTTAAAGAGGTATGGGAAAGGGGTGCACATGTGCGGCAGGAGGGGGCGTTGAAGAGGCGGATGGGGGTTGTAACCAGTACTGTGGTTTGGCCAGGACTCCACAGCTCCTCCAGTGGTTACCTAAGAAAATAGCACTAGCATGTGACCCGAAATGGAGTCACCCTGCAGGACTGAACTGTTATAAGGCAGGAACTCAAAAATAAAGCAAACAAAGTCACCACAACTGAGGTTTATAGGAAAAATACTTCAGTTTTACTTATGCCTTCCTTCAGGTAAGTAGCTCATCATTACAGCTGCAAAATTGTCAGAATTCCAAACAGCCACAGAGCAACAAAATACAAAAAAGGGCCAGCAAATAAAACAGCACAAAAATAAAGTTCAATTTAGCAGTTAAGTCTTCATCTCTCAGTAGCGCTAAGACAAGCCTGCTCCCAAGCAGCTTGTTCAAGTTTCACAGCTACAGTTCAGGGTACTGGCTTCCACAATTCACAATAATTGAAAGAAAAATAGGTAAAGCCTCTGGCAACTTTATATTACTAATATAAACAAGAGAGACTGACTCTATTATGGTAGCACAACCCAAGAGCAGGACCTGCTGTGCAAAAATATGGCTCAGAAAAATGTAACTCTAAAGAGGGAGAAGCAACCCCCTCTTAAGACAAGAGTTTTATCTTTTAATCATTGCTTAATAAATGCAAAGACAAGTCCCACTTAAGGGTGTGAGTTGTAAAAAACTGGATAAATATCTTAATGTGTATATTCAAAAAACTTCTGAATGATTTCAAATCTTGCATTCGGGTTGACACTAGACACTTTTGCAATCAAAAAGGTTGAAAAAGTAAAGGTACTTATCAGGGTCCCGACGCGGCCCCGTTTCAGTATCTGCCTCAGGAGACCCCGTCTGGTAACTGCTAGAAAGGGTAACAACCATGAAAAAATTCCAAAAAGTGTCGTTCTAGAAATGAAACATCTCTGTGCAACATCTTGGTTGCACAGAGATGTTTCATTTCTAGAACGACACTTTTTGGAATTTTTTCATGGTTGTTACCCTTTCTAGCAGTTACCAGACGGGGTCTCCTGAGGCAGATACTGAAACGGGGCCGCGTCGGGACCCTGATAAGTACCTTTACTTTTTCAACCTTTTTGATTGCAAAAGTGTCTAGTGTCAACCCGAATGCAAGATTTGAAATCATTCAGAAGTTTTTTGAATATACACATTAAGATATTTATCCAGTTTTTTACAACTCACACCCTTAAGTGGGACTTGTCTTTGCATTTATTAAGCAATGATTAAAAGATAAAACTCTTGTCTTAAGAGGGGGTTGCTTCTCCCTCTTTAGAGTTACATTTTTCTGAGCCATATTTTTGCACAGCAGGTCCTGCTCTTGGGTTGTGCTACCATAATAGAGTCAGTCTCTCTTGTTTATATTTCAAATTGTTTTTCTGACTCCTTAGTTACTTTGTCCCTGCTACAGTGGAAACTTTATATTACTGCCAGGACAGGAGAGTGATTTAGGTTTTGCCAAAACGAAGCCACAGCAATGGCCTTCAAAAACCCACCCAAGATGGCAGCAAAACCTCTCCCCAACTGACACTCTCAGCTTTCTCCAACAAAAACAAAACAAAACAAAGCAAGCAAACAGTTCCAAAAACCCACAACTCACTGTTTGCAGCTTGTAATCAGATCCACCTGCATGGGCTCAGCAAAGTCAGTATCATTCTCTGTAAAACTTTCCTGACATTCCATGGGCAGTTCCTCTTTTGATTCAGGCAGCTCCTCAGCTTGTCCAGCTTCTAATAGCTCCATGGGTATGGGTCTATTGCTCCTGCTTGGCCCAGTGGGTTCCTCAGGGAGGCAAGGCCTGAACCTCCTCCCTAGCCGGCCTACTTGTCTGTTCTCCACTGCTGGCTTAAATACTCTAGGGACACGCCCTACCCTGGCTGAGTCAGCAGTGTGCAATGAGGCTATTGGGCTCCCCCGGTGGTGACCTGGATACAGCTCATCTACCTCACTGTCAGAAAGCTCAAGCTCCCTCTGGTGGCCAATAGAAAAATGATCAGAATCAGGAACCACATGTATATTCCTGATTCCTCTCCGGGATTTCTTTTGGGTTTGGCCCTGGGATCTAACTGGGACCTTGGCAGGGAGAATGCCTGGATGGTCACAGGGTAGGAGAGCGGGGAAGTGGCGCCACTGCTCTGGGCACTTCTCACCTTTGCTACGTCACTAAAGGTGCCGTACAGCATATTATATTTAGATTCAAATGTGAGTTATGTTCATGTTGTCACAGGTACAGGTCCTCCAGCGGAGAATCTGGCCAGCAGCAAAGTCCTTTCCAATAGCTTTATTCACCACAAGTCTTCACAACAAATAGAAACCCCTCCTCCCTAGTCTCCAGACCAATATAACAACGAAAACTGTGTTCCTTTTTGCTTGTGAAGTTTTTGATGAATGAGGGAGTTAAAGCTTTGACAAGAATTGTTAATAAATCTCTTCAGATGGGTGTAATGCCAGAAAGTTGCGAAATTGCAACTGTGAAGCCTTTATTAAAGAAACAGAATTTAGACCCTCTGGCCCGGATTCTGAAAATGGTGCCTTAAGTTAAGCAGCAGTAGGTGACTTACCGTCGCTTAACTTAATTGCTTTAATTGACTTTAATTGGTACAGTAATGGACTGTGCCGTTAAAAGCTCATTACAAAAGTAGGTGCCAGAATTACACCTAAGCATGGTACCTAAGATCAAAGGGCCAGATTCACTAAGCAAACCGATCACGTACCGTTCAGTTTGCGAGCCCTTTGCGACCTGATTTCCCTCCTGCAGTATTCACTAACCTGTTTTGCGATCTAATTCCGATTCACGCATGTAAAGTAGGCAGGAACGCGATTCACTAAACATATTTGCCGATTCTACTGTGTTGGCCGATCAACCCAAAAAGTAACTGCTGAGGACCAGTCGCTGAAGCACTTTCTGACTGCCTTCTGCCACCCTGATCTCAGCCCTGTCAGCCCCAATCTCCTGCTTCCCCGATCTGCCTACCTGCCCCAACTGTAGCTGCCCTGATTGCCTGCCTGCCTGCCCCAACTCTCCCACACTTCCCCGCAGTGTAAGCCCGTGGTTTTAACCCACAGGCTTTAAGCAGGTTAAAACCATGGCCTGTAAAAAAGTTTAAAAAGTGCCGGGTCGGAGGTCCAGTGCATGTGCAGGGATCGCTATAGAGCGATCCGTGCCGGCAGATGGGGCGTTCCTCTGATCGCCCCATGTGCATATTGATGTTTGCTGAATTTGTTGGACCTGCCTGGATCGGGCCCAATCAGGCAGTGAATCTGGCCCAAAGTATGTGTGGTTAGGAGCGGAGATGACCTTAGGCACCGTTAGCCGTGATTCTCTGTCAGACTTAGATGCAGATAACGTAGGCCTTTAAAACCCTGGCCTACATTACTGTTGCTTACAATTTTCTGTAGCTGCAATTCTGTTAATGGCACCTATGTGTGACTGACACGTGGACGGTGCTGTTTATATAGCCGTCTGATGTAGCTGCTATTTACAGAATCTGGTCCTCTATGTTTTGGTAATTGTAGACTGATTTCTAGAATGCCTAGTGTTGCAACAGTGATAGAACGTGTGCTGTTAGAATATTTGGAAGATGTGGTTGAGAAGGGACAATGGCTGGATAACAACAGTATGGGTTTAGGAAATCACACAGGGTTGAAACTTTAATTCTGTCAACAATGGTTGGTTTTCAGTGAGGTATGGATGAGGAGATTATGTTTTGTCTAGTATCTTTGGTTGTGTCAGCAGCTTTTTACACTGTTGATGTGGGGATATCGTTGCGTATATTGTATGAATGTGAAACGAAGGGTAAAGTGTTTGAATGGTTTTGCTCATTATTAATGGGGTGTAAGTTTGTGGTAAAGAGTGGAGGGGGGTGTTCCCTGTTATGTTATTATTGAAGGGATACTGCAGGAATTTGCCTTATTGGCTCTTTTGTTTAATATATATATGACATCTTTGGGAAGAATGTTTTGCAGTTTAGAGGTGCTGTACAATTTTTTTCCACAATTACACAGAGAATTGATTGGGTTTCTGAGCAGTTGACACATAGCTTGACAGAAATTGATAACTGGATGAGGGAAAATGGACAAGTTTTGAATTGGGACAAGACTGAGATCATGTTTTTTGGAAAGGATCAACCTTTGATGTAGGCCCCCAGAGGCTGTATAGGTAACGCGTTTTGTGAATGTTTTGCAAGACGAACAAAACACTCGAGCAAACTTTAACTCGCAAACCGAGCATTGTCTCGATCAACGAGCTACTTGGCCTGCCGGAGAGGGAGGTGTGTATCTGTGGGCTGGCTCTGCGGGTCTTCTTCCGCTTCCGAGAAGCGTGCACATGATAGAGAGAGAAAAGGCTGGATAATTCCAAAAGCTTCTCCCATCTCTCTCAAGAAGCTCCTAGTCAAACTTGACTTTTCCCAGCCGAGGACGCGTGCCTGACTGTGCTCCTGTTGCGGCTTTTCCTCTAATCTGTCGTGCTCTGAGAGTGCACGTCGGGCGCTCGCTCTTGTTAAGGTGCGAGCGGGGGGGGGGGGATTTGCCACACCTCCTCCTCCATGCCGACCGCCGCTGATTAAGAAGCCATAGCAGGAGGGAAGGAGATGAAGCCGCAGCAGACCCGGCTCGGGATGGCCACGGACTGCAGATGCCAGAATGCGCCGCCGGACGAGAATGGCTCAGTGCTGCCTCCTCATCTGCTACCCACCCACCCCTGCTGCTGTTTGACTATGATGGCTGCTGCTGCGGCGCCTGCTCCTGCTCACCTGGATGCTGGCGCTCATTGGCTTCACCCAGTTTGGACAATTTCTTGTTTGACTTGCCGGGGAGACAACGGCAGTTATCTTCGGCACCCGTGAGGGAGGTGAGAAAGAAAAAGGGAGGGATGGGGGAAAGTGAAGAGAGAAAGATGACTGGGAAATAAGAAAAGGGAAAGATGGTCTGTGGTAATGGAAATAAAGGGGAGAAGAGGAAGAAATGCTGAAACAGGGAGTGGGAGAAGTGTTGGACCACAAGAAGACATAGGCCTGTTTTGAGGATCAGGAACGAATCATGCGAGTTTCCCCTACTTTTTATGGGGAAATTCGCTTTGATATACGAGTACTTTGGTTTACAAGCATGCTTCTGGAATGAATTATGCTCACAAACCAAGGTTCCACTGTATATCTATATTGTCACAAATAAGATTGTTGGGTTTCCATTTGGACACAAAATTAACAGTACAAGTGCATATATTACGGGTGGTAGAGGCATCTTTTTTTCAACTATGGATATAGTCTAGAGCGGTGGTCTCAAACTAGCGGCCCATGGGCCGCATGCGGCTCACCAGTTGCTATTTTGAGGCCCTTGGTATGTTACCATTGGTCTGGAACGTTGCCCCCCTCACTGCTGTAACCTCACGCAAGCACTTTCCTGCATCTGTACGTGATTGTGAGGTGGAGTGGAGAGGACAATCACGTACAGGCACAGGAAAGCGCTTGCGTGAGGTTATAGCAGTGAGGCGGGCAACGTTCCAGAACGTAAGTTAACCATTGGAGGCAGTGCAGCTTGTGTGTACATAATCTCGTGAACTCTCTCGAAATTCGGCACCTCTCCTGGCGGTGACTGCTTGATGTAAGATGGCCGTTGTGTTCGATGCTGGAGGAGGAGAGAGCTGAATGCGGTTGCGGATGCGACCAGCGGACACTTAAGGCACAAGTTTTCCAGGCACAAATCGGATATTGATTCTCCCCTCTACAAAAAAGCCTAGAAGACTCTTGCAGTTGATACTTTAGCACAGAGGTGTCAAACTCAATCACATTAAGGGGCCAAAATCTAAAACACAGGCTAAGTCGCGGGCCAGACCCCGCCCAAACTCCACCCCAGACCCCGCCCCATAATAATACTAATTATAACACCATTTTTTCCATTCATTTTTCATATATACACACACACAATATAATCTTATTAACACATAATGGTAATGGTTAACCACAAAATTAAACTACACAGAAAACACTGTATGCTTCTCAACATTCATTCCTACCAGAACACAGATAACCCCTTTGCAAATATGGGCCCAAAAACTAAAAGTACTAATATTTTTTTTTTAAAAACACCCTAAGATTCAAGATTCTGCATGTTGTACAACCCCCAGAGAAAAAGAAACAAATGTATTTCTTTCTGAGTAGTGCAAATGATAGACAGCAGATTAAAATGCTCAAAACTGACACAATTCAAACACTAACTTGAAAATAAAACCATTCTCCCTACCTTTGTTGTCTCCCTCCCTCCATGCTGTGCCTCCCTCCGGCGGTTGTCTAACCATCTGGCCGGTTCCAACCTGACTGTTTTATGTGGCCCGATGAACGATGCCCCCCGGTGTCATCTTGTGGCCGGCTCCCTCCTCCTCACAGCCGTAGTGTGCACGGAGCCGCGTGCAGCGGCTCCTCGTATGTCCTGCACCTGAACCGGAAGCCTTCTCTCTGACATCGCAATGCTTCTGGATGAGGTGTGGGATATGCGAGGAGCCGCTTCACATGGCTCCATGCACATTATGGCTGTGAGGAGGAGGGAGCCAGCCACAAGGTAAAACTGGGGAAATTAGACCGCGGGCTGCATAAAATGACCAGATGGGCCAGATTTGGCCTGCGGGCTTTAGAATCTAAATCACAGTTTTGCACGAGGTAAAACTCTTTATAGTTTATAAAACTTTCCTTAATTGCTTTTGATAATTTCAGCTATACACAGTTGAAAACAGTGCAACATGCAGAAAGTGAAAAACTATCTAAATTTCACTTTCTGCATGTTGCACTGCTTTCAGCTGTGTATAGCTGAAATTATCAGAAGCAATTAAGGAAAGATTTATAAACTATAACGAGTTTTACCTCATGCAAAGTTGTCATTTCTTTAATAAGACATTATTTTTTTTGCGGCCCTCCAAGTACCTACAAATCCAAAATGTGGCCCTGCAAAGGGCTTGAGTTTGAGATCGTTGGTCTAGAGTTAGTCCAATGTTGTCTGTCTGTGATTTTAGGACAGTGATACAATGTCTGGTGATCTGTAGATCGGGTTTCTGCAATGCTCTATGGTTAGGGTTGGTGAAATCAAATATATGAGCATTGCAGGTGATACTGAATACAGTGCTAGGATGATTGTGGGGGGGGGGGGGGGCATCACGTTTTGAATATATACAACTGTTTCTGAAGCAACTGCATTACTTGCTTGTAGCATATAGAATCAAATATAATATCCTAGGCATAGGGAATGGAACAGGGAGATAGAGAAGGAATGATGGGCATAAGGGGATTAAGTACATACTGAATAGGGAGGAGGGGAAAAGAGGTTATGGCTAGTGAAAAACTGGAGAATAAGTCTGGGGAAGTAGAAGGTGAAAGGGATTGAGAGGGCAGTGGTGAGTGAGGGAAAGAGAAAGCTGTGCCTAGGGGCTATAAAAAAGACAGACATTGAGGAATGGTTGGTAAGAAGTGAAATCTGGATAGTGAAGCAGAAAAACAAATAGAGACCCAAATAATCAGGACTACTCAAATCAAGTCACTTCACAACCAATCAAGATGACCTTTATTCTATGCAATCACTGTGGTGCTTTAATTCCAAGACATACTATTTGGAGGCTTAAGGCTTGCCCCATCTGTCTTCAACTTGCTAGTATTAAGGAGGAGCTCTGCAAACTTAAACAGGAATTGAATACAATTAAAGCAGCTTTCATCACACCACAAAATCATACCAACTTACCACCTCTACCTCAAAGAATAAAACAGCCCAGGAATAAATGGGTCACAGTAGGCTCAGGAAGACTGTGACATGTAACACAGAAACATCCACCTTCACAAATATTACCTCTACAGAATTCCTTCGCTCCACTAGTGCACTGCGATACTCAAGAAAACAGAAGGGAGGTGGGACTGGCACACCCTAAGCACAAATATAAAGGCCAAAAACAGAAAACTATTACTGTTGGGGGATTCCATCATCAGAGGCATTAACCTTGGAACACAAGGTGAGGAGACCAAAATAGTGAAATGTCTTCCAGGATCCTCAGCTACCAGGAGTTCCAGGCAAATACAGACTATAATTAAGGAAGAAACTAAGGATTTTAACACTGATGTTGTCATCCATCTGGGAACAAATGACCTGGCCAACAACTCCACACTTGCAGCACAGAAAGCTTTTCGGGAGCTTGGTAAGGGCGTGAAACCTTTTGTAAACACTTTAGCTTTTTCTGAAATACTGCCTGCATATGGAAAGGGAGAGCAAAGAATGAAAAACATAGAGGACTTTAATAGATGGCTCAAAGCCTGGTGTCATCAAGAAGGCTTCAGGTACATAGGAGGATGGGGAAATACATGGAAGGACAAGAAGCTATATTGCACTGATGGGCTACATATTACTACAGCAGGAAAAAGAAACCTTGCAGAGAAATTTAGACAATATTTTTCTAGGCATTTAAACTAGAAGGTGGGGGCGGTGTATGTACGAAGGACAATTATGGAGACCACCCCCGGCAAAAGAAAAGATGTGATAGTAGTAAAGACTGCAACATAAGCAATATCAGCAACTCATTTCTTAGTATTGCAAAGGAAAGTGAAACGAAACAAAAATCCATACGAAAAAGGAGATTATCGCTGAAAAATAGCTGGAAAGCGATGACCACAAATGCTCGCAGTCTAAGTAACAAAGTTCATGATCTGCAAGCCCTGATGTTAGAGGCAGATCTAGATATTGTCGCTATCACAGAGACATGGTTCAGTGAATCACATGGATGGGATGCAAACATACCGGGATATAATCTTTTTAGGAAGGATGGTCAAAAAGGTGGAGGAGTAGCTCTCTATGTAAAGATCAATATCCAAGCGACCAAAATGCAAGGGACCTGGGGAGAGGAAGAAGCGATATGGATTGCTCTGAAAAGAGAAGATGGAACTTCTATCTATGGGGTGTAGTCTATAGACCTCTGACTCAATCGCAGCAAATTGATAAGGATCTGATTGTGGATATCCAAAAGTTTGGAAGGAAAGAGGAGGTTCTGCTGTTGAGAGATTTCAACCTGCTGGATGTGGACTGGAATGTTCCGTCTGCAGAATCGGAAAGAAGTAGGGAGATTGTGGATGTCTTTCAAGAGGCTCTGCTCAGATAAATGGTGATGGAACCCACAAAGGAAAAAGCGATATTGGATCTGGTCCTCACAAATGGAGAGAGTATCCCTAATGTTCGAGTGGGTGCTCACCTGGGAAGTAGCGATCATCAAACAGTTTGGTTTGATATAACGGCTAAAGTGGAGAGCGGCTGCACGATACTTAAAGTCCTAGATTTCAAACGTACGGACTTTAATGCTATGGGAGAGTACCTGAAGAAAGAGCTGTTAGGATGGGAGGACATAAGAGAAGTGGAAAGACAGTGGTTTAAGCTGAAAGGAGCGATAAAAATGGCTACGGACCTTAATGTGAAGAAAATGAATAAAAACAAGAGAAAAAGGAAGCCGATATGGTTCTCCAACCTAGTGGCTGAGAAAATAAAGGCGAAAGAGTTGGCGTTCGTGAAATATAAAAAAAACCAAGAAGAGGAGAGCAGAAAAGACTACAGGGTGAAACTGAAAGAAGCCAAGAGAAAGATACGTCTGGTGAAAGCACAGGCGGAAGAACAAATGGCTAAAAATGTAAAAAAGGGAGACAAAATTTTTTTTCAGATATATTAGTGAAAGGAGGAAGATGAAAAATGGAATTGCTAGGCTAAAAGATGCTGGGAACCAATATGTGGAAAGTGATGAGGAGAAAGCGAATGTGCTAAACAAATACTTCTGTTCTGTGTTCACAGAAGAAAATCCTGGAGAAGGACCGAGATTGTCTAGCAAAGTTACACCAGAAAATGGAGTAGATTCTGCGCCGTTCACGGAGGAGGGTGCTTATGAGCAACTTGAAAAACTGAAGGTGGACAAAGCGATGGGACCAGACGGGATCCATCCCAGGATACTAAGGGAGCTCAGAGAGGTTCTGGCGAGTCCTATTAAAGACTTGTTCAACAAATCTCTGGAGACGGGAGTGATTCCTGGGGACTGGAGGAGAGCTGATGTGGTCCCTATTCATAAAAGTGGACACAGGGATGAAGCAGGAAACTACAGGCCGGTGAGCCTCACTTCAGTTGTTGGAAAAATAATGGAAGTTTTGCTGAAAGAAAGGATAGTGTACTTCCTTGAATCTAATGGGTTACAGGATCCGAGGCAACATGGCTTTACAAAAGGTAAATCGTGCCAAACGAACCTGATTGAATTTTTTGATTGGGTGACTAGAGAGCTAGATCGAGGACATATGCTAGATCTAATTTACTTGGATTTCAGCAAAGCCTTTGATACAGTTCCTCATAGGAGGCTGTTGAACAAACTTGAAGGGCTGAAGTTAGGACCCAAAGTGGTGAACTGGGTCAGAAACTGGCTGTCGGACAGACGCCAGAGGGTGGTGGTTAATGGAAGTCGCTCGAAGGAAGGAAAGGTGAGTAGTGGAGTCCCTCAGGGATCAGTGCTGGGACCAATTCTGTTCAATATGTTTGTGAGTGACATTGCTGAAGGGTTAGAAGGAAAAGTGTGCCTTTTTGCAGATGATACCAAGATTTGTAACAGAGTAGACACCGAAGAGGGAGTGGAAAATATGAAAAAGGATCTGCAAAAGTTAGAGGAATGGTCTAATGCCTGGCAACTAAAATGCAAAGAAATGCAGAGTAATGCATTTGGGGATTAATAATAGGAAGGAACCGTATATGCTGGGAGGAGAGAAGCTGATATGCACGGACGGGGAGAGGGACCTTGGGGTGATAGTGTCCAAAGATCTAAAGGTGAAAAAAACAGTGTGACAAGGCAGTGGCTACTGCCAGAAGGATGCTGGGCTGTATAAAGAGAGGTGTAGTCAGTAGAAGGAAGAAGGTGTTGATGCCCCTGTACAGGTCATTGGTAAGGCCCCACTTGGAGTATTGTGTTCAATTTTGGAGACCGTATCTGGTGAAGGACGTAAGAAGACTTGAGGTGGTCTAGAGGAGGGTGACGAAAATGATAGGAGGCTTGCGTCAGAAGACGTATGAGGAGAGACTGGAAGCCCTGAATATGTATTCCTTAGAGGAAAGGAGAGACAGGGGAGATATGATTCAGACGTTCAAATACTTGAAGGGTATTAACGTAGAACAAAATCTTTTTCAGAGAAAGGAAAATGGTAAAACCAGAGGTTGAGGGGTGGTAGATTCAAAGGCAATGTTAGGAAATTCTACTTTACAGAGAGGGTGGTGGATGCCTGGAATGCACTCCCGAGAGAGGTGGTGGAGAGTAAAACTGTGACTGAGTTCAAAGAAGCGTGGGATGAACACAAAGGATCTAGAATCAGAAAATAAGATTAAATATTGAACTAAGGCCAGTACTGGGCAGACTTGCACCGTCTGTGTCTGTATATGGCCGTTTGGTGGAGGATGGGCTGGGGAGGGCTTCAATGGCTGGGAGGGTGTAGATGGGCTAGAGTAAGTCTTAACAGAGATTTCGGCAGTTGGAACCCAAGCACAGTACAGGGTAAAGCTTTGGATTCTTGCCCAGAAATAGCTAAAAAGAAAAAATTAAAAAATCAAAATTGAATCAGGTTGGGCAGACTGGATGGTCCATTCGGGTCTTTATCTGCCGTCATCTACTATGTTACTATGTAAGAAAGCTGGAAGGAAGATAACGGTGTCTTAACAGGGAGAGCTGTTCCAGCAGTTGAAACCCACACGAGATATGGCTATACTGAACTTGATGTTAATAAATGGAGAGAGTGGTTCTGACATTACGAGGCATGTGTTAAGATGGGTTTATTCAAAAATTAATATTTTAAACTTTAAAAAAACTAATCTTGTTAAGATGGAGAAATACCTAAAGGAAGGGCTAGCTGGATGGGAATAGATTGGGGAAGTAGAAAAGCAGAGGAAAAAACTGAAAGGAACTATTTTAGGGGCAACAACCCTTTCTGTTAAGAAAGTAAACAAAAGTAAGAGGAAAAGAAGCTCACTTTGGTTCTCAAAAGTAGTAGCTGGAAAGGTAAAGGAAAAAAGGTTAGCCATCATAAATTACATGGAATCACAGAAAAAAAGACGACAAGCTCTACAATATCTAGAAAAACTAAGAGCAGCCAGTAATGAAGTCAGGCAAATAAAGATGGAAATGGAAGAAGAAAAAGCCAATAAGGTAAAATTTAGCGACAAGACATCAGTGATAGGAGGAAATGCAAAAGTGGCATGGTAAGACTCAAAGGTGAAGGGGAACAATACATAGAAACTGATAAGGATAAAACAGAATTGCTCGACAAATATTTTTATTCTGTATTCAGAGATGAAGGGCTGGGAGTAGGCCTCAAAAGATAAATGCTGATAAGAATGGCTGTGTGGTAGATCCTCTCCACAAAAGAAGAAATAAGGAGGAGACTGGAAACTACAGGCTGGTTAGTCTTAACTTAGTGCTCAGTAAATTAATGGAAACACTTCTAAAAAAGAAGATAGAGAGGTTTCTGCAATCAAATGGATTGCAGGATCTGAGGCAGCATATTTTACTAGAGGCTAATATTAACTTGTCAGGCTAATATTAACATCTTTGACTGGGAGGAAGATTCTCAAAACTCGTAGATAAAATCCAGTGAGTTGAAATAGTGCCTGTAGTGGAAGCGACTTTTATTTTACGGGTGATTCTCAGCATAATAGCATACAAATTATATGCACGCTATTTGTGTGGAGATTCACTGGTAAAGAGTGGGAGGAATTGTGCCTAGTGATTCCTCAGAAGAGCAATTGCAAAGCACAGCACCTCCCTCCAATCAAAGCTGCTCTTTCTGCTCCAATCAATTGAAATGCAGGTCTTCCCAAGTCCTGCCGGCTCAGCTGATTAACTGGCAGGGAGAGCAGCCGAAAGAAACATCCCCCTACCCGCCGACACCCCCCCACCTGCTGTTTCCCAGACCCCCCAAACACACTGACCCAAGATCGGCAGGAGGGATGCCTACTCCTTCCTGACACTTGTGCTGTCTGATAGACCTTCCAACAGCCCCTTTCTGACATTTCTGATAGGAGGGATGCCCACTCCCTCCTTTCACTGCCACTACTGCACAGAAGGCCCCAACATCCCCCCCCCCAACACTCCCAGCAGGCAGGATGCTCACTCCCTCCTGCCACTGCCATTGCCACCACTGGGCCTCAACAGCCCCTGCTGCCACTCCTGGCAAGAGAGATGCCAACTCTCTCCTGCCACTGCTGCCGCTACAGGCCTCCTGCCCCCAGCCCATATAGTATATGTTCTTTCCCCCTCCCCCCAGCAGAATCCTGTGGTATGACCTATTTCTCCAGTTCCCGATTCCCCCACCTACCACTTCCCCGGCCACTGTAATTTTAAATCTTCTGCCTTCATTCTGCAGTAACTTCCTGTTTCTACGTAGGCAGAATGCTGTAGAATGAATGGTTCCAGGGCAGGCCAATGGCAGCAGGCTCCCCTCGTTGCCGCTGTCGGCTGCCTGAAGATTTAAAATTATGGGAGCCAGTAAGGAAGCTGCTCAGCGCTGCTGCTCGTGCCGCTGAGATGAACAAAGTGAATCTGCGCAGCCGGTTAGCACTGGGGCAGAAGTTCAGAAAGCTTGCTCCTGCCCGCTGCACCTCCACTAGAGATTGGCAGAGGACCCACTGCACCTCCACCAGGAATCGGCAAGGTATGCAGATAGGGCAGGGGGGGTACAGAGGGCAGAGCCTGGGAGGGAGAATGCAGAGTCTGACAGGGGAAGGAAGGAAGGGTGCTGGGTGCAGAGCCTGACAGCGGAGGAAAGGAAGGAAGGGGGCTGGGAGCAGAGCTTTGCAGGGAGGGTGCTTGGTTCAGTGCCTGACAGGGGAGGGATGGAGGGAAGGGGGCTGGGTGCAGAGATTGGCAGGGAGGGTGCTGGGTGCAGAGCCTGACAGGGCAGGACACTTGAATATATAAAGCCGCCCGACTTATATTTGAGTCAACCATTTTTCCTTCTTTTTTTTTGGGGGGGGGAAGAGGGGGTCTCGACTTATATTCAGATCAACTTATATTCGAGTATGTGCGGTAATATTTTGCAGCCCTTTCAAGTCTAATATACAGTATAAAAGTCTTCTGTGCTTTTGCAGGGCGCATGGCAGTGTAGCTGGGAAGAACACAGCTTGTAAAGTCTGGTTTACATGTATTGGTTTGAATTGGTTGGAAACTGTGGCTTTGGTTTAAAGCAGTGCTTCAATCTTGTGGGTTTAAGCATTATAAGGAGGTGCCTGGTGTTTGTCTTATGACCATTAACTTACTTAGAAGTGACACCATTCAGCTGACCTAGAATCTCTCTATCCTTCCCTCAATTAGACTTGGCTCTGCTTTTCTTTTATAGATTTGTGTATGTGTGTGGGGGGGGGGGGGGGTGAAGGGGGGAGGGGGAAGAGGACAGAATTCTGACGGCTTGTAGCTTTCCCCAATTAATTTAAGTAATCCCTACAGAAGAACAGGCACCTTGCTGCCTTGACTCAAAGCCTTCTATTTGTTTCTTGTGTGTCTTGACTAGCATGAAAGCTTTATGAAGCAGGGACTGTCCAGCTGATATTCAGAGCCAATTAACCAGTCAGAAATGGCACTAACTGGTTAAATAACACTTAGCCAGCTAAATCCAAATATTCAGTGAGATAACCAATTATCTCTGCTGAATATTTGCAGTTAGCAGCTAAATGTTAACCAGTTGTCCACGGAGAACCCCCATTACAGGTAAGTAACTTCACTTTTCTGCAATTTGGTTTCGTTGTCCTCCAGAAGCCTGATGGAGGGTTTGAATTCCTTTCACAGTGGGATAGGAGATGAAAGTTCTGTGGAAAACCAGGAGTATCAGATATCGGTAACAGGAGCATGTGCAGGGGTTTGATATGTTGGGCAGGGAGAGTACACATGGGATGGGTAGGAAGTGTCTAATAATATAGCAAAATAATTCAATTCATACACAATGGAACCATCAATATAAACTGAATTTGTATCATAAATCCAGACAATAGTTTCTTCTATCCAACATGTGGTTCTTATATCAAAAATCAAAGATCAAAAATATCTCCTGTCTTAAGGTGGAAAAGAGGGCTCAGATCTAGAGCGTATAAACCAAGCAGTGTTAATATTCGACTTTGCAGTCGCTCTTGATTGCAATCATTGGCCAAAACTACCATCCTGCCTATTATCTTTTTTTATATATATATGTTTTCTTATAGTATTCATTTCTTAACTTTTACTTTCTGTTTTCGCTTTTTCTTTTTACTTTTTTTAAAAAAATATATAAGGATATGTTTTTATCAGGAGAATCAACCATCTGACTAAAACTCATTAACTGTTTATAACAAAGTCCTTTAAATGATCATATATCACTTGCTGGAATTTATGGCACTTAAATATATGAGAAAAACTTGTTAAGATCAGAAAAATCAATAGTACTTATCTGAAGTATTGTATTCAGCAAATGATGGACAGAGACTGCTTCCAAGTTTTATGAAGTCTCCGATCCAAAATCCATAGCGTCAGCCACCTCAGTCTTTACTGACGTGGCCATTGTTTCGCGGTATAATCTTTTACCTGATTCTTCAGGGTTTATTCATATTACGAACGGCTTTCCTTCTTTCAGTTCAAACTTCCAGCCTTTCTTGCAAGCACTTCAGCTCAAGCTGACAGATTCAGGGCCAAAGTCCAAGAATATAGAATCCGCATCAACAATGCACTACTGTATTTTTTATAAAAGTGATTGTGCCTGTGTTCACTACCTATATTGGTTACACTTACACCCTCTTTTACAAAGGTGCGGCATGCTTTTTAGCTTGCGATAAATATTATCGCACGCTAAATACGCTAAAAGCTAACATGTGCATGTTATCCTATGCACGCGTTAGCAGTTAGCGCGCGAGTTGATTTAGCGCACGCTAGACACACGCTAAAATGCTTAGTGCACCTTTGTAAAAGATGGCTGTAGGGTTACCAGAAGTCCAGATTTCCCCGGACATGTCCTCCTTTTGAGGACATGTCCGGGAGTCCAGACGGCTTCTCAAAACCCGGAATTTTTGTCTGGGTTTTGAAAAGCTTGGAACAAATCACTTTCGGGCAGGAGCGCATCCACACATGCGTGGATGCCACAAAATGATGTCACATGCACATGATGTCATCGCTTTGCATGAGCGGATGCGCTCCTGCCCAATGAGAGCAGGCAGCGGGGCTGGGGGTGGGGCTGGGGCATAACAGGGCAGGGAGGGGTGGAAATGGGCAGGCCTGGGGGAGAGTCTAGGGGGGTCCGGATTTTCAAAATGGAAAATCTGGTAATCCTGGGTACACTGAAACTCAAACCCAACATCATTCTTGGCAGGTAGAAAAGTCGATCTTCATTAAGATAAATCTCTGCTGGGTTTTCCTAAATTATCATGTGAATGACAGGGCTGAGCGCATAGCTATATTTCACATCTTTGGGGGAGGGGGTTTCCCTCTATGAACAGTTCATAATCATTTGCGCGCGAAACATCGGCGCGCCGACATTGGAGCGCAGATAATTCAGTGCAAGACACCAGTGCGCCACAGGAAAACTTACTTTTAAAGAGCTCCAACGCAGGGTATGAGTGGGGAACTCCCCAGTTTACTTCATACTCTTTGTGCAGCTTTTTCTGATTTTTCTGCTGTGCGCTGGTGTCTTGCGCTGAATTGTCTGCGCTCCAATGTCGGCGCGTTGATGTCTCACGCGATTTTGTTCAGTCACCCTATGAACATTAAAGGCCTATTTCTGGGCGCTTTGTTTTCTTTAAACCAATGTCTATACCTCTTGCTCTCAGTATTCTGTTATACATTTTCCTCTCTTACTGTTCCTGCTGCCCAGCTATTCTCTTGGTTCCAATATGATGTTTTGACCTTACAAACAAACCTCCGGAGCCCATCACCCCCACTCGGAAAAGCTTGACAATCGGCGGCAGCACTTTGAGCCGCCGATGCTAGAACAGTAAACATGCTCGGTTCTTGCGAATGAACTAAGCATGCCCGCTGTGTGGCTCGGCATGCTGCCACTGACTGCCATACTTTTCTGCAGGGACACTCAAGATGTCTTGGGGATCCCTGCCAGCTACCTCAATGGTGTGCCACTGCGGGTTGGGCCTGAGGTAAAAGTTGGACAATCGCAGGAAAGCCCAAACCCACCTTGGCCTACGCTTTTGGGTCAGAGCATCAATTGCATTTATTGCCTGCATCCTGCCACCTCTCTTTTCATATACTACAATAATGTCCTTTAACTTCGGTTAGAATTATCTTTAAAGAATTGGGATAAAAAAAGAGGCTTACAATTGATCCACAAATTAGGAATCAATAGCACTATAGAAATGCATTCCAGAACAGGATTAAAAGAAGAAAGTCAGAAAGATAGGGAGGCGGGACCTCTTCCACTCTAGTTAGTATGACATATAGAAACTTTATTCTACTGTCTGTTTTTCTCTTTTCCTTCTATCTCTGGGCTTGCTATCCTCTTCTGAAGTGAGTGGATATTGTTGTAAGTTACAAAAACACTGTTTCCAAGGTCTATCCTGCCCTACTCAAAAAGCCTTCACCATGTCTTAGACATAGATGTAAAAGTCATTGTTGAATATAATGAAGTAGACAGAAGACCCAATTGGAATGCAGAAGATAAATATTCTTATCATCTTCAATCCCTTTTTAGTGATATATTCTACAGTTTCCCATGAGATTCTCTTCTGCTTCTAAAATCCTGCCTTCTTGTTTTCTTATTCTGGTATGATCTGCAGGTCTCCATCTCTTTGATCCTGCAGGAGTGGGTACAGTGTAAGTGCAGGTGATATAAGATGATTGTCTAGCACTAATTCTTGTCACTTGTTCATCTATCTACCTTCCTTTTCTGCAACAGTCAGGCCCTTATTGTTCTCTAGGACTAATCTCTTCAGCAAAATCTCAGTTTCTCTCTCTTATCTTTGAAGAACTCAAGAATTTTCAGACTGCATCACGTATGGGGAAGGATTTATCTCCATCTGATCAAGCTCTAATCTCTTCCACTGGCTGCTCTTGGTGTTTTCTTGCAACTGATGTCAAATCATTCCTCCAGTGAAAACAGGGGATGATTGTGAAGTTAGAATTGCTTTGATTCCCCCCCTCCCCCCCCAGTTTTCATTCTGTAGTTTATGTTGTGATGTCCCAACATGAATACAATTCCACATTTCAGCACCAAATTGTTAGATGACCTTGGCCACACCACAGCAACCTCCTCACCAATGAAAGGTGTTAGACCAGTTCCTCGTGTTAATCATTCCACTGTCGGCACTGCTTTGCCCTTTACAGTGTGTCTGTATCCTTTTGCCACTGTCGACGTTGCTTTCTTCTCTCAAGATGCTTTTGGGGTTTCTTGTTGTCACGAGACACTTTTCTCTTCCTGCTTTTCCATAGAGTGTTCTTGGGTGGTGATTCTCAAAAGGTCACTTAAGGTTAGATGCCTAAATTATGTGCACTATTCATGAATTCTACAATGGCAATTACATGCATAATTGCAGTTATAGAATACTAGCATAAGTCCACAGTAATCTGTCTCTTTTTAGGAATGAGCTCTTACACTGGCTAAGTGGCTGGTGTAAATGCTCATGGCTAACTGTTATCAGTTAGATGTGAGTTCTATAACCTTAATGCTAAGCATGTCCCTGACCTGCTATTGCCTTTCCTACATCCACACTCGTTAGCAGTTGTATGCTAATGAAAGTATTCACTAAGGCCCCAATTCTATAGGCAGGTTTTAAATTGATTGCCAAAAAAGAAGTACCAGGGAATTCTGGATAAGAGGGTATAAAGACCCTAATTGCCGAGGCATGGGGTTCTTCCTCGTGCCTTGGAGATAACTTTCCCTCCCACTTGCTCCTTGGTATATTGTTGTGTTTTTTTTTTGTAAATCTTTATTAGTTTTCAATTATTAACAGTACAATACAGTGAATTTAAACATAAACGAATCAAACAAAAGCACTTTAAATATACAAATATTTCAACAACAAGCATTTTCACCCCCTCCTTAACTAATGAAAATAAAACCACATGTATAATTTCAATAAAATAGATATAATGAATAATAATTATAATGTTTTCCCATCTCCCTCCCTCCCTAGGGGTTTTTGTGTCAAGGGTGGTGCTGGAGTTTTGGGTTGTCATAGCTGTGATAATCCCGAACGACAGGGTTCTTGGCTCATCAGATGATGAGCGGTTATTTGGAAGTGAGCTCAGGTGAGCAAATTTCTGTCGGTCAGGTGACCAGAAAATGGATCATGGAGGTCCATGCAGGCTCTAGCTGACACGGCAGGGCCGGAAGGCTATAATTAAGTATATGCCAAGTTGCACCATCTTTGTAGCTCAGGAGGTGTTGCATTGTTAGTTGTTTATTTAATTGTCTTTTCCCCAATAATCTGCAGCCAAGTTTTCCCACCAATAAAGCATCTGTTGCCTAATTACTGTAGTCACTAGCGTTGCAGTTCTCTAAAGTCTAGTTTGTCAAGCACAGATAGGACACTGGTAGTTTAAAGGTAAGAAAGAGGTGGGTATGTGGGGGAAGGGGGTTGGGTGGTAGAGGCGCAACTAAGCCATTCTAGATCCATATGTTAAAACAGGGGTGTCAAAGTCCCTCCTCAAGGGCCGCAATCCAGTCGGGTTTTCAGGATTTCCCCAATTAATATGCATGAGCTCTATTTGCATGCACTGCTTTCATTGTATGCACATAGATCTCATGCATATTCATTGGGGGCAATCCTGAAAACCCGACTGGATTGCGGCCCTCGAGGAGGGACTTTGACACCCCTGTGTTAAAATAAGGTGCACCTATCAGTCCACTTTAGGGACCATTAAGTGCGATTCTATAAAGTGCACCTAGCTTTTATAGAATTGTAATAAAATAACACTCTTTTCAGCTACAGTGGCAAGATGGCGCTCAGAATTTAGAAAGTTGGGTGGCTGGGCTGAGAACTTTCCAGTACTCCCCCCCCTTGTACAAATTAGTGCCTGCTGAAAGCTTTGCAAAACTTGGAAGAAAAGCCCAAATATTAGAATCAAAAGTAGGAAAACAAATTGGTACATTAAACATAGGAAATAAAAGAAGAGAAACTAAAATGAAAAACAAAACAACAACTCTGCGTAAAATGAAAATTTTCTGTGTATAGTCCAATTTTGTGACAGAAAACCCACTAAGCGGTCTCCTAGGAAGGAAGAGGAGATCCTGCAGCTAGGTGACTGTTGTGGTGGGAAATAGGACTTTCTGATTTCTCCCTTGACAATAATGCCTGCAAAATGGTTTCCATTAACAATACGAGGGGGGTGCTGGAAAGGTCTCAGCCCAACCAAGAAGAGAATGACTTGGATATGGTTCAATCAATGGTCTGAAACCATGTCAAACCATAGAATTTTGTTTCTGCAAATTAGCACTTAACGAAATAAGATAACACTCTTTTCAGCTACAGTGGCAAAATAATGTTCAGAATTTAAGGAGTTGGTTGGTTGGGCTGAGAACTTTTCAGCACCCCCCTCGTATACAGTACATTTGAATTAAAACATTTATTAGAACTCAGTCCTCTTTGAAGAATGTTTTGGAAGGCCCTGCACATACCTCTAAAGGACTTTGAAGAGCGACAACCCCCATTAAATAACAAATGAGCTTCTAACTGGGGAGGGAGGAAGGAGTTACATACAAAATGTGTGTGTTTGTGTGTGTGTGTGTGTGGGGGGGGGAAATACTTTCAAAAATAGGACCCAAAAATATATTTTATGCCACTGAAGTTTCTATGGAAGACAAATTGCTTGAAAATGAACTTGGAAAGCTTGTAGAAATAAAAAAATCACAATCAGGAAATGTACTTGGAAAGTTTTGTAGTTGTATAATCTCTGTTTTCCATGGATTAGACAGGGGTGTTCAACCTGCAGCCTCATAGAAACATAGAACATGACGGCAGAAAAGGGCCACGGCCCATCTAGTCTGCCCACATTAATGGCCCACCCCCTAACTACCTCCATATCTCGTGAAGTATTTTGTGCGTCCCCGGTCGAGGGCGATGAAGTGTTTTCCTCTGTTGCCCCCGGGTGTTTACCGTCTTGTCAGCTCCCTCCTCTGTCTTGCTGCAGCGTTTGCGCGGCCCCAGAAACATTTCTTTCGGCCAATGCGGCCCAGGGAAGCCAAAAGGTTGGACACCCCTGGACTACAGAAAAAAAAAAATGCTGGAATTCATACCGTACACACTCTACTAGCACCTGGTGTACTGGTATCAGCATCTGATGACTTGCTACGTGCCTAGTACAAAGTAGCCTGGTTAGTACTGCATATAGAAAATTCTCTCTGTCAGTCAGTACTGGCTTGGTACTGCTCTCTATAGTCACCTGCACACAATAAATTAGAGTGAAAACATATTTGTCTGTGTTTGCCAGAGGCAAGCTGCCCTCCTCATCCTTGCTGTATGAGCAGCCCATGACCCCAGCTAGGTTTAAAGGGATTTGAATCGTGGTTAGCCCAAGTCTATTATTAAGGATTTTAAATGAGCTCTCTCAGGTGTACACAAGTGAAAGCAAAGTAGAACCCCCCCCCCCCAAACAATCAATAGCTGGGTTAATTATTTCACTGCTGACTAAAGTGTATCCCTAGCTCGAGACACTTTCCAGAACGGTTTCTAAGGTGGGAGAGAATACAAGAGCAAACACAGGACTGACAAATCTCTCTTGAAGTACTTTCCTAAATACATGACATTAAGGTTATCTGTTGTGAAAGCACAGTTCCCCAGTTTACAGTTTGTCAAGAAAATAAATCTGAGAGCAGTTAATTTGGTAGCTGGAGACTTCAAATACCTATCAGGAAGAAAATAAAAGAGCTCCTCTGTCAAGCGGGTTGTGCTCACACACACAAAAAATGGCTCATGTAAGCATCAGAGGGGACACTTACAGAGGGCTCTGTGCTGCTGTAAGAGTGTGCTGCTGATAAAAGTCTGGGAAGATGTATCTATGAAGGCAAGCAAGGTTTCTGTCAAGAATCTAGTGCTATATACAGTATGACAGGGTGCTGAAAACTCCTCAGCCCAACCAACTTGCTAAATTCTGAGCGTTATTTTGCTACTGTAACTGAAAAGAGTGTTATCATATTTTGTTAAGTGCCAATTTGCAGAAACAAAATTCTATGTTTTGACATTGTTTCAGATCATTGATTGAACCGTATCCACGTCATTCTCTGAGAAGTTGTTTGAGCTGAGAACCTCGTGTATAGCTTGAGTGATGAATATCAATTGTCTGCTGCTATCATCATACTGAGAGCAATTTCTGCAAGTCCAAATCATTTTACAAATATAAATCAATTGACAAAAACATTTTCCATCCTGTGTGTGGGTAGAAGTAGATGCATAGTGGAACATACACAGTTTTACTCACACTTGGGGAGGTGTTATTCACAGGATTGGGAAATGCAGTGGAAATTAAAAATAGTGCACACACTGTAGGCCAAGGCTACTCAATTTGGGTCCCTCGAAGTCCCCAGGCAGACCAGGTTTTCAGGATATCCACAATGAATCTGCATGTAAATCTCTCTCATGCAGATTCACTGTGGATATCCTGAAAACCTGGCCTGCCTTTTGACCTTGATGATGGAATTGAGTAGCCCTGCTTTAGGCTTTTCAAAAATACATATATTTGCTGATGGTGGGAATAGAACAGTGGCGTACCTGGTCTGTGTGATACCCTGGGCCCATAATTTTTTGACACCCCCCATCTGAATGATTTTTAGTAAAATCCACACATCACACAAGAGTGTACAATACCTAGGAAAAGGCAACATCTTACATACTGCAGTGAGCAGTACATCAATAAACCCGTTGTAAAACTAAACAAGCCAGACTAGTACAGATCAATCCTGCACAGTCAATCCTAACAGAAAACCGTGTCTTTCGAACACACAGAACACACCTTCACCTAGTATGGAATATGTAATCACAAACTAACACCTTCCCCTTTTACAAAACTGTAGTGTGGTTTTTAGCCATGGTGGTAACAGCTCAGACTCTCATAGAATTCTGAGCATCAGAGCTGTTACCACCACGCCCGGTGCTAAAAAACGCTCTACAGTTTTGAAAAAGGGAGGATAAAATAGAAATACGTAGACAAAGATTAAATTGAACCACCAAGAAGCTGGACTCTGCATACAATGCAACACCACAGAAACAGCGATGCATCTCCCCTAAAGCAAAAAAATAAATAAATAGAATTTTTTTTTCTACTTTGTCTTCTCTGGTTTCTGCTTTCCTCATCTTCTTGTCATTCTCTTCCTTTCATCCACTGTCTTCCCTCTCTCTGCCCCTTCTATATGGCATCTTCTCTCCTTCTGGAAACTTTATGCTTCCCCCTTGCAACTCTCCCTTCACCCCCATTGGTCTAGCATCTTCTTTCCTTCCCTCCTCCAATGGACTGGCATTTCTCTCCTCTCCTCTCCTTCTCTCTCCCACATGCCCATAGTCTGGCATTTCACTCTCTTCTCTCCCTTCCCCCCACTTCCATCAACATCTGCCCCCTTTCTTTCCCTCCAACTCAATTCCCTCCAGTATCCTTCCCCCTTATGTTTCTCTCCCCTTTCCCTGCACACCAATTCCATCAGTATTTGCCTCCTTTCTCTCCCTCCAACACCCTTCCATACCACCCTGACCCCCTTTCTCTCCCTCTACCACCCTTCCATATCACCCTGACCTCCTTTCTCTCCCTCCACCACCCTTCTATGCTCCTCTCTCCCTTCAAACCAGCAAGGTCCCGCGATGACTGCTTCTGCTGCCTCTGCTCCGGAAGACGTAAGTGACACAGGGAGTTGCAGCAAGGTCCTGCGATGACTGCGGCTGTCGGACCACCCCCTCCAACGTCACTGAAGTCTTCCGGAGCAGAGGCAGCAGAAGCAATCATTGTGGGACCTTCCTGCACTCCAGCGCGGCTGCTGACTCTGCTTTGGAAAAAGTACGGCAGCTGTGCTGAGGTGCAGTTTAGAGCAGCACGGGAGGTTCCGGACCCGGCCAGCTGTGCACCCCCCTAGAGTTGGCACCCGGGGTGGTCCGCACCCCCGCCACGCCCTTAGTATGCCACTGGGGGAGGAGGATAGTTGTATCTTTTATGAAAAAAAATATCCTTACAAAAGTTGTACTTCACAAAAGTTGTGCCTTTTCTCACAAAAATATCCTCACAAAAGGTACAACTTTGTGTAGGTACTTTTTTGTAGGTGAGCTGCAAGAGTTTTCTATCCTTCTGTCCCGTCCCGCAGCCAGCAGCCTGGAATCATAAGATTTCTTTGGTAGCACATGGCAGCAGCGGGCAGCGATTCAAACAGCCTACTAGAGCCAACCCCTGAGTCTTCTATTTGATGTAACGTCCCACTTCTGTATGTGTGTGAAGCATCAGAGAGAGAGCTTGGGTTGGGGCAAGCAAGTTGTCTGAACTGTTGCCTGCTGCTGCCACTGACTGCTACAGGAAAAAAGGTTCAGTTATAGTGAGTCCTTGGGTTTGATTTATGTGTGCCTGTGGCAGTTTGATAGTTCTCATCACAAATTTTAGCCAGATTATTTTTATTACTTAGTGAAAATTGTGTGACATTCAGACTGTGCCCATTTGGTATAATCGTATTACTTTATCTTTACAGGGGTAATTCTATAAATGTGTTCCTGATGGGAGTCTATTAGAAAGCAATTTAGATCTACAGACCTACAGATCGGATGCAGTGAAGGGATGTGATCACCACCAGCACTGTAGTGGGTGGGTAGGGGGGAGAATGTTATTTGTGGCTAATTTCATTATTTTTGAATTGTATTGTTGCCAACTTGTGTCTTCAATTAAAATACTCAATTATAACGATAACACAATGTTTAAAATTTTAATTATTGAACTTTGAACACAATCTTAATACTAATTTGTTAAATGATAAAATATAGATCCTTAAAAAACTGATAGTGCACCTTGACGATTTTTGTGTCTTTTCAGTGTGCTGTGAGATGAGAAAAGTTGAAAATTTCTGCTTTAAGACATTTACAAAAATAGACGAGCACATAAGCGCATAAATTTATTGGGAAAATGGGTACAAATCCCCGGGTAACAAATACCTGTATGGCCAGTATGCATTAAATAGTAAGGATAATTTCAACAAAAGAAAGGGAGGGAGCGAGGGATGTATAACATGGCTTAAAGAGAAAGCCAGCAGTATTGGAAGCCATGGGCACATTTGAATTGGTTCTGAAAAATCTTGATTTGCAATCTCTCTCTCTCCATCTATCTGTGTTGGCACCATAGCATTAAGAAGCAATTTTGCTTTATTTCCAGAATTACGCTTCCTTTTGATCTTATGTTAAAAAAAGGTCCCTTTTTGCTAGTACAAGTTTACAATATCCAGCTTCCAAATGACTTGTACAAATAATCGCCGCTGGTTACAACAGCACTATAGCTAAATGACTACAAGTTCCCAAAAGGCTTTAATCTTGGATAAGAGCTGAATTGTGTTAACTGAGCAGTGCTGGGAAGCTCATCTTTCCTCTGGTTTGCTGGTTTAATGCTCCATATCTACTGCTGAAGCCTAGTGGGTATTTTTTTTAATCTTCAGTAAACCATGATGGCCTATTCTACCTACCTTAACATTTTCTTCTGATACCGCCTGCCAGGAACATTACTTGCACAACTTCCAGGCTCATCTGTTGACTTGGGGATCAGCACACCAGAAAGAGATCTGGGTGTCACTGTGGATAATATGCTGTAACCTTTCGTCCAATGTGCGGCGGTGGCCAGAAAAGCAAAAAAGATACTAAGAATTATTAGAAAGAGAGGAACTAGAAAAGGTTAAAAAAAGAGCCAATAGCATACCAAGGGGGGAGGGGAGGTCCGCCCCGGGTACAGCCTTAGGGGGGTGCACAGCCGGTCCGGTCCCTATTGCGCTCCCACCCTCCCAGCGAGAGTAGAAAACCTCCCTCCAGTAGCGTCGGCTGCTTCACGGCTTTCTCCTCCCTCTGCCGTGTCACTGATGATGTCATCAGTGAAGCTTCATCGGCAGGAGAAAGCCGCAAAGCAGCCGACGCTACTGGATGGAGGTTTGCTGGTCTCGCTGGGAAGGTCGGAAAGGTTCACTTGTGGGGGGGGGGAGAGATAGGAGGGTCAGTGGGGGTTCGGCTGGGAGGGGGGAGAAGCGGTCTGCCTCGATGCTCCAAGGCCTGGCGCCATTATCTTCTTCGGGCAGCAGCAGCTTTTATAATTCGCTGCTGTTGCCGGCTTCAGGCCTTCTTATCTGCTGGGTCCTGCCTACTTCCTGTTTCATGAAGACAGGACCCGACAGAGAGGAAGCCCTGAAGCGGGCAACAGCAGTGAATTGTGAATGCTGCTGCTGCCGATGATTTTCAGGACACCAGGCCTTGGGTGACAGAAGGAGGAAAGGGAGCAGAGGGGGAGAGAATTGGGGAGAGTGTTGCTGTACCCAACTGGAGGGAATGAAAGGAGATGCAAGGGCTTGGAGGGAAGAAGAGACACCAGGGCATGGAGGGAAGGAGGAAGGTATGCCAGATCAAGGGAAAAGGAAGGGGGAAAGGAAGGAGGAGATGTCAGAGCATGGAGTGGGAGGGAGAGATGGAAGAAAAGGAAAGGAGAGAGATGCCGGGAATCAGGGAAGGGATGATGCCAGACCGTGAGGTGGGAAGGAAAGAAAGGAGAAGAGAGAGATGCCAGAGCATAGGGGAGGGGGTGAGGATAGAGAGAGAAAAACGGAGAGGTGACAGAGTTGAAATCAATCATGTACACAGGAGAGAAGGGGCACGGGATAGATAGTTTATGGAAGGAGCATAGAAAGAGGGAAGATGCCATATGGAAGAGAGAGAGAAAGGGTGCACACTGGATAGAAAGAGCACAGAGGGCAGTGAATGGAACGGGTGAGATAGAGGGTGAACAGTAGATGGAAGGGGTAGAGAGAGGGAAACAGACATTGAATGGAAGTGTGGGGGAGAGGAAGGACAGCTGCTGAATGGAAGTGTGAGGGAAAGGGGGAGCAGATGCTGGAAGGAAATGGGGAGGAAAAATAAAAAAAAGGCACATGCAGGATTGAGGGAAGAGGATAAAGTTAATTACTGGAAGGGGTGAGGGAAAGAAGTGGCAAGCTATAGCTAGACACAGTGAAAGAGGGAAATTGAGGACTGAATAGTAAAAAAGAATTTAGACAGAGGCAGAAAATAAATTGAGAAGGAAGACCAGGAAAGAACAGGAGTAAGGGAGCGGAGAGAGAGATGCCAGAGCAGGGGGGAAGGAGAGGAGACAGATACCAGACCAATGGGGGTGAAAGGAGAGATGGAAGGGGGAGGCATACAGTTTCTGGAAGGGGCATAGAAGGAGAGAAGATGCCATATAGGGGCAGAGAGATGGCAGACAGTGGATGGAAAGAAGAGACTAACAAGAAGATGAGGAAAGCAGAAACCAGAGAAGACAAAGGTAGAACAAACATTTTCTATTTATTTATTGCTTTAGGAGACATGTGTCACTGTTTCTGTGGTATTGCATTGTATGCAGAGTCCAGCTTCTTGCTGGTTCAATTTAACATTTGTCTATGTATTTCTATTTTATCCCCCCTTTTATAAAACTGTGGAGTGTTTTTTAGCGCCAGCCATGGTGGTAGCAGCTCTGATGCTTAGAATTCTATGAGCGTCAGAGCTGTTACCACCGTGGCTAAAATCCACACTACAGTTTTGTAAAAGGGGGAGAGGTAAGTTTGTGATAACATTCCATACTAGGCGAAGGTGTTTTCTGTGTTCTATGTGTTCGGAAGACATGGTTTTCTGTTAGGATTGACTGCAGGATTGATCTGTACTAGTCTGGCTTGTTTAGTTTTACAATGGGTGTATTGCTGTTTTACTTCTCACTGCAGTATGTAAGATGCTGCCTTTTCCTAGGTGACGTGTGGCTTGTTACTAAAAATCATGTTTTTCGAACAGATGGGAGGTGCCAAGAAATGATGGGCCCCAGGTGTCACACATGCTAGGTACACCACTGAAAAGAGCAACCAAGATGATAAAGTGGAGGGAACTCCTCTCGTATGAGGAAAGACTAAAGAGGTTATGGCTCGTCAGCTTGGAAAAGAGACGGCTGAGGGGAGATATGATCAAAGTCTACAAATTCCTGAGTGGAGTAGAACGGGTACAAGTGGATCAATTTTTCACTTCATCAGAAATTACAAAGACTAGGGGCAACTCAATGAAGTTACAGGAATATACTTTTAAAACCAATATGTGGAAATATTTTTTTCACTCAGAGAATAGTTAAGCTCAGAAATGCATTGCCAGTGGATGTGGTAAGAGCAGTTAACATAGCTGGTTTAAAAAAAGATTTGGACAAGTTCCTGGAGGAAAATCCATAGTTTGTAATGGGGGAAGCTACTGTTTGCTCTGGATCGGTAGCAAGAAATGTTGCAAATATTTGGGTTTTGGCCAGGTACTTATGACCTGGATTGGCTACCATGAAGACGGGATATGAGGCTAGATGGACCATTGGTCTGACCCAGTAAGGCTGTTCTTATGGGTTTGAGGTGGAGCACTAGGGTGGCAATTTCAGAGGTCAGGAATGTGATGTGATCCAAATCAACATGAACAACTATAACAGCACTCAAAGGAAAAAATAATAGATGCAACAGCTCATACTAACACAATCATAAAAATTCCTCCTTTTTAAGTTTGTTATTTTTGATCTATTATTAGAGTTAATAATGTTTTTACTCATTATTAATGGCAACTTTTAGACTAGCCAGTTTATTGAGATATAAGCTTTAGAGGACTAGAGACCTCTTTGTAAGATGCACACAATGATGTTCTGGATGTGGGTGGGTAAATAAATAAGTAACATAGTAGATGACGGCAGATAAAGACCGGAATGGTCCATCCAGTTTGCCCAACCTGATTCAATTTAAATTTTTAAATTTTTTCTTCTTAGCTATTTCTGGGCAAGAATCCAAAGCTCTACCCGGTACTGTGCTTGGGTTCTACTGCCGAAATCTCCGTTAAAACCTACTCCAGCCCATCTACACCCTCCCGGCCAATGATGCCCTCCCCAGCCCATCCTCCACCAAATGGCCATATACAGACACAGACCAAATGGCCACTCCAGCCCATCCTCCACCAAATGGCCATATACAGACACAGACCATGCAAGTCTGCCCAGTACTGGCTTTAGTTCAATTTTTAATATTATTTTCTGATTCTAGATCCTCTGTGTTCATCCCACGCTTCTTTGAACTCAGTCACAATTTTACTCTCCACCACCTCTCTCGGGAGCGCATTCCAGGCTTCTACCACCCTCTCCGTAAAGTAGAATTTCCTAACATTGCCTTTGAATCTACTACCCCTCAACCTCAAATTATGTCCTCTGGTTTTACCATTTCTCTGGAAAAGATTATGTTCTACGTTAATACCCTTCAAGTATTTAAATGTCTGAATCATATCTCCCCTGTCTCTCCTTTCCTCTAGGGTATACATATTCAGGGCTTCCAGTCTCTCCTCATACATCTTCTGACGCAAGTCTCCTATCATTTTCGTCGCCCTCTTCTGGACCGCTTCAAGTCTTCTTACGTCCTTTGCCAGATATGGTCTCCAAAACTGAACACAATACTCCAAGTGGGGCCTTACCAATGACCTGTACAGGGGCATCAACACCTTCTTCCTTCTACTGGCTACACCTCACTTTATACAGCCCAGCATCCTTCTGGCAGCAGCCACTGCCTTGTCACATGTTTTTTCACCTTTAGATCTTTGGACACTATCACCCCAAGGTCCCTCTCCCCGTCCGTGCATATCAGATTTTCTCCTCCTAGCATATACAGTAAATATACACTATTACAAGGAAGTCCCTGTAAGCACCAAGGAAGACTTAAAGAAGCCAGAAGCTGATAAAAGTACAGCAAGGCTAGCTTATGTTCAATGGTGTAGCAAGGATAGGAGGCATCCAGGGCAAGGCACCCCTTGCACCTTCCTCTCTGCCCCTGCTCCTTCCACGCCAACACCCCTTGCCCTCCTCGCCACCTTCTCCACCACTTTCATGTCCTCATTCCCACCCCCACAGCTCTTCAAATCTTCACCAGGTGAACAGCTTCTCTGGTCTGCTGTTCATGCTGGCTTTTCCTCTGATGTCACTTCCTGGCCCTGTGATCTGGAATTGATTTCAGAGGGAGCCAGGCCAGTGCGAGCAACAGGCTAGAGTTGTTGCTCGTGCTGGCAAAGATTTTAAAGAGGTGCAGGGAAGGGAGGGCACGAGCATGGCATCGGGGATTCGGGGGTGGAGAGGTACCCACCAAGATGGTGCCCAGGCGGTCCGCCCCCCCTACTATGCTACCGCTCATGTTCCTATTAAACATATGCCCATTGCACAGCCCATGTTAGTGTAGAGAGAAAAAGCACAGCCAAAAACTACTTTACAGTCTGAATCTAAGCAGTCTAGCACCTATTTATTTTTCCCTAGATCAGGGACCAGTAACATAAAAACAGGACAGAAAATCTCTGCTAGCCTAGGAATAGGGAATACAGAGGCTACTATTAAACAAGATCCATTGATCCTTAGGCAGAAAACTGGTTTAAACCAGCACACAGCCCTCAGGAAGACACAGCCAATTAGGAGAAAGCTTACACTTGGGACTGGCTTTAACTTCCCTACTGCAGGGAGGGGAAAAGCAGGAGGAACACATAGCAGCAGCAACAGGCAACAGCAGAGCTGGAGACCTGAAAGCAACCCATGTAGGGAAGCAAGACAAACAGCATTTTGATCCATATCAGTGGTGTAGTAAGGGGGGGGCAGGGGGCGGTCCGCCCTGGGCACCATCTTGGTGACCAGCACCCTCCCCCCTCCTAACCCTGCCACGCCATTGTACCTCTCTTCGTTGGCATGAACAGCAATTCCAGCCTGCTGCTCGCGATAGTGTCGGCTTTCCCTCTGATGTCACGTCTGGGTCTCACACCTAGGAAGTGACATCAGAGGGGCAGCTGACGTGGGCAGCGAGTTGGTAATGCTCCTCATGCTGAGGAAGTTAAAAGAGGAACAGGGTAAAGAAAGGGTGCGCATGCGTGCGTCAGGGGAGTAAGTGGAGAAGAGGGTGGGGGAGGGGCACCTTGACTCTGGGTGCTTCTCATCCTCACTACTCGCTGCTCCACAGGTTGATCTCCTGAATCAGGAATTCAGGATGAGAATATGTCACTATGTTCTGAGAATGCTGAAATTAAGGAAGTAGATGAATTCATGGACTTTAGTGAAAGCAGCACAGACTATTTTTCCACTGAAAGCATGATGGAAGTGGACACTGTTTAAAAGGCTAAAAGTTTACTGTTTTAAAAAAAGGAAGTAACTTTAAAGCTGTGTTGTTTTCCTGACCTACTGAAGGCAGTGTTAAAGAAGCTGAAAAAACTCAAAAGGATTTGGTTCGGAATAAATAGTTCACTAACAAAATATAGAGAAACAGTACAATTTTAACCAAGGTCCAAGAGCTAAGCCACTGTGTTTTGGGGAGAGCACAGAGACTGAATAATAACTTAGTTGCTTGAGCAGATAAAACAAATCACGATCAGCTTAGTGCAGATTTGTTTCCTCTGCTCAAGCATTTGTATCAGTATCATTTTCAAGCAAGCATCCCCTGAAGAAGGAGTCTTCTTAACGCTGAAACTGGGATCCTTGTTGGTACTTTTTTTTACATAAGAAACTTATTATTTCGAATAAAGACTTTTTTGGGGTTGATTCAGACATCCCCCTTGTTTTATCTTTGTTGTTGCGTCTGTATCCTAAGACAAGGGTCTCTTCTATTGTTGCCTATAAGAAATGTATGCCATGCCAAGCCTCCTGCAGTGATTATAAGTAATGCAGAGTATACTGAAATGAAAGAGCTTGATTGGGATATTTTGGGTGGGATCATTATAGCTGATCAATAAAGGTGGTTGATCCCATGCCATTGAGTTTGGCTCCTTGAAAAATTCAATGGTGATTTTCAGATGCTAACTACCTGAACCGTAAAGCATAAAAGTAGTGCTTAGAAGTAATGAATATATTAATAAGTTTTGCCTTGGATGAAGTGTTCTAGTCTGAAACAACTAGTACAGGCCAGGTCAAAGCCTGCCTGAAGGCAGGAATGTGATTGAAAAGAGGAAAAGAAGACTGTTTTTTGTTTGCTGTGTGAACTCAGACTAAGCATGAGTCTATGAACTGAACTAAGGCTAAAATTCTATAGGAGAGAAGACCCTGTAATTTTGATTTGGTGTGATTTTTTGGTGAAGTTTCGAACTGCTTAAAAGGAAAAGATAAAATGTAATAAAATATTTAGTTTACAAAGGCTTGGAACAGTGGCGTACCAAGGGGGGGGCGGTCCGCCCCGGGTGCCAGCCCTGAAGGGGTGCTCCCAGCCTTGCCGTTCAGTCCCCCCACACCCCCGAAGGACCGCTCGCCCCACTGACCTTCCTGCACCACCTGTGAAGCAGCAAGCAGCAGGATCGCGAGGTCAGCTATCCATGAGCTGCTTGGGCGCTGCTTCCTGCGCCGCGGTCCCGCCCCTCCTCTGACGTCAGAGGAGGGGCGGGAACGCGGCGCAGGAAGCAGTGCCTAAGCAGCGCAGGGATAGCTGACGTCGCGATCCTGCTGCGGCTGCTTCATAGGTGGTGCAGGAAGGTCAGTGGGGCGAGCGATCCTTCGGGGGTGGTGGGGACTGAACGGCAAGGCCGGGAGCATAGGTAGTGCTGCTTCATAGGTGGTGCGGGGAGGCCAGGGGGGTGAGCGGTCCTTCAGGGTGGGGCGGGTGGGCAGGCAGGCAGGCATTCAAGGGGGAGGGGGGTGACAGGCAGGCAGGCCTTCAAGGGGGGGGGGACAGGCCTTCGGGGGGGGTGCAGACCTTCAAGGGGAAGGGACAGGCCTTCAAGGGGGGGGCAGGCAGGCCTTCAAGGGGGGACAGGTCTACAAGGGGGGACAGGTCTACAAGGGGGTGGGCAGGCCTACAAGGGGGTGGGACAGGCCTTCAGGGGGGGTGCAGGCCTTCAGGAGGGGTGCAGGACTTCAGGGGGGGTGCAGGCCTTCAAGGGGGGGACAGGCCTTAAAGGGGGGGACAGGCAGGCAGGCCTACAAGGGGGGGGGGGGACAGGCCTACAAGGGGGTGGGACAGGCCTTCAAGGGGGGGACAGACCTTCAGGGGGGTGCAGGCCTTTGGGGGGGGTGCAGACCTTCAATGGGGGGGACAGGCCTTCAAGGGGGGACAGGCAGGCAGGTCTTCAAGGTGGGGGGACAGGCCTACAAGGGGGAGGGACAGGCCTTCAAGGGGGGGACAGGCCTACAAGTGGGTGGGACAGGCCTTCAAGGGGGGTGCAGGCCTTCAAGGGGGGACAGGCAGACCTTTAAGGGGGGACAGGCCTTTGGGGGGGACCCTGGTTTAGAAGTACATGGAGGGAAGGGGGTGTTCAAAGAGACGTGCATATGCCAAACCTTGGGGGGGGGGGATGAAGAAATAATGGGTCTGAAAATAGAGGAGAGGGAGAGAAATGATGGACCATGAGATTTAGGGAGGGAAGGAACTGAAAGGGAGAGAAATTGGACACAAAGGATGGTGTGGAGGAGGGATAGAGTTACTGGATAGGAGGGTAATTGGGAAAAGAAAGGAAGAGATGGTGGACTCTGGGGTGGTGGGGAAGGAGGGAGAGATGCCGGATGAAAGGGTAGTTAAGAAAAGGTGGATCTGTGGAGGGAGATGAAAAAAAGGAAAGATATCAGACTTCCTGGGGAGGGAAGGGAAATGGAAAGGGAGGACAGAGTTGGCAGATAGATGGTTAGCAAGCAGAAAGAAGAAAGATGGAGACCCTGGCAAGCAAGTTATCAGAAGAAAACCAGAGCCTTGGACCAACAAGATTTGAAATATAACCAGACAACAAAAGGTAGAAAAATTAATTTTATTTTCTGTTTTGTGATTATAATATGTCAGATTTGAAATGTGTATTCTGACAGAGCTGGTGTTGGACTGCAAACGTGAGCTAGGATTTAACAGAGAGAGGAAAAGTCCTTTTTGTTTCTTTATTTTATTTACACCACAGCGCCAGTGTGGTTAGGAGAAGCCAAAGGGGGTGAAAAAGCTATAAAACCCACCAGGAGTTTTGAAAAAAATCACCCAACTGGGCAGGAAAATCGAATTGAAAAACCAATTCAATAGGCTGAATCGAATCGAAATTTTTTTTCCTGAATCTGGCAGCATTAGTTTGCGCTACTGTCTTAGACTTTAGGACCTGGGATTGGGGAGAGATGGCATCCTCAGTACTTTATAATGCAAGTGAAACGAGGATTTGGTCAGACTTTTGAAGGGTCTGCAGAAAAAAAATATTGTATAGGCCGGGGACATGAAACAGCAGGAAATGGGAACTTTTCTTCCTTCTATTTTTGTGAATGGAAAGGCTGAGGATGTCAGAGAGTTCAGTTAAAATATGTGCTTTATGAGAAAATATAATAATGTGTTTTATAAAGTTTATAGCATAGCTGGCCTACCCAGTGAGGTGTTTCTAGTTGTGGTGGTGGCAGCGTGTCAATGTGTTGAGAGGAAGAGGTGGTCTGGGAAATTCTGCTGAGCAAACTCCGGGCCCATTTCCACCCCCCAGTTAGTCCACTCCACTCAATTGGTTCACACACTGAGTGGGTCTTTGGGTGTTGTGTTGGGATCTCTTCCAGTGGTTTATCAATATCTCCTTCTGGTCCAAGGAAGGAAACTTTGTTATCCTTAGCATTGACCTACAGAATATGTTTGTAACAGCGCTGCTTGTGTGGCATTAGGCTATGTAGTGATCGAAATAAAAAAACAGACCTTTGCACATTTTTGCACTATATGGTGGGTGTATGAGGAGATTCACATTTCCTGCACAGCTAAGTCCATGTGAAGTTACCTTGTGCTGTATTTGACATCTAGCAAGGTCTCTGTTTGAAAGGAAAGATCTAAACTTAAAAATGAAGTGGCCAGAAGTTATGGTAAAAGCAGATAGTGTAGCTGGTTTTAAGAAAGATTTGGACAAATTCCTGGAGGAAAAGTCCATAATCTGTTATTAAGACATGGGGGAAGTGTCTGCTTGCCCTGGATCGGTAGCATGGAATGTTGCTACTCTTTGGGTTTTGACCAGGTATTAGTGTCCTGGATTGGCTACCATGAGAATGGGCTACTGGGCATGATGGACCATTGGTCTGACCCAGTTAGGCTATTCTTATGTTATGTATCTGTAGGGGCCTTTGTTTTCACTTCTTATTTTAATGTATTTTTTTTCTGGGAACTTATCAGTGTTTTTTATAATGGGAACAAAAATGGAAGAGAATTAATGTGTGTGGGATGATGGGGTAACTAATTTCTTCAGCTAAATAATTCAATCCACTTCAAACAGACATAGGAGAACTCATGCACCATTCACACACCCTCCAACCAAAAACGTCAAAAGAAAAAAACTGTTCAACAACCTCCTAGCCATTCGAGCTGCAACACTCGACCCCCAACCCTACAACCAATTGACATCGACCACATACTGCAAAACCTTCAAAAAGAAATAAAAACCCTTCTATTCAAAAAACACATAAAACCGAACTAACACAATCAGAACTGTCCCAAGCATCACCTGCAACTACTCCATATGTACTTCTGATGTCATGACAATTCAGACATAATTTATGTTATGTTATGTTTGGAATATAAGAAAATTTTCACTGCCTGTTTCTATTCTGACCATTTATTCCATTTCATGGTCATTACAAAAAATATTTTTTTACATGGGGGTGGAGGGGTGTCAAAAAATGATGGGCCCCGGGTGCCACATACCCTAGGTACGCCACTGGCTTGGAACTCAGTTTTTATTCAGTACCTAGTTTACTACCAACTCCAAAATTATGCTCAGTCAGGTTTGTAGCCTGGGCAGTTACAAGTTTGACTCTAGCAGCCAACCCACACCCGACCACAATACATAAATATGAGGTATGACAATTAGGTTCGTGAGCTCATCCTAGAAAAAGTGCTACATACCTCATTGCTGAATATCTCTACAGTCACCTTTGAAGTACTCCCCTTGGGAAGCTATGCACCGATACTAGCTCGTAGTCCACCCTTCAAAGCAATTTTAGAACTTTTTTCTGGAATTTCCATCAGAGCTGTCATCGCATTTCCCTTGAAGTCCTGAATGTCATCAAAATCAGTGATGTACCAAGGGGGGAGGTGGGGAGGGGCAGTCCACCCTGGGTGTCCACTCTAAGGAGTTTCACAGCTGGCATACTGGGTCACTGGGTCCAGATCTCCAGCACTACTCTACCACTGTTGCTTTCCTGAACAAGCAGCAGCAATAAACTTTAAATGCAGTCAGCGCAGGACCTTCTTACAACTCCACGTGGCTGCAGGTCCAACCCCTCTGATGTTACTTCCTTGTTTCAGAGCAGCCACGGGGAAGTTCAGAAAGGTACCTCAATGAATGCATTTAAGTTTACTACTGCTGCTGGTTCAAGAAGCATACAACAACGGTGGAGAGGTGAGGGGACAAGATACTGGATGGCATTGGGGTAGAGGAAGAGAGAAGGGAACAGCATATTGGTATGGAAGGGTGGTGGAGGGAGAGAAAGGGGCAGATGCTGATGGAAGTGGGGTGACGGGAGAGAGAAGGGGCAGATGCTGATGGAAGAGGGGTGGATGGAGAGAGAGAAAGGGCAGACATTGGATGGAAGTGGGGATGGGAGTGAGAAGGGAGCAGATCTTGGATGGAAGTGGGGATGAGAGAGAGAGGTGAGCAGACACTGGATGGAAGTGGAGAGATGGGGCAGATGCTGGATGGAAGTGGACAGAAAGAGGAGAAGATGCTGGATGGAAGGGGTAGAGAAAGAGGATACATGATGGAATTAAGGGATAAATTAAAAAGGGCACATACTGAATGGGGAGGAAGAGGGTGGAGTTAATGAAATACTGGAGGGGTTGAGATGAATTTGTATGCACTGCTTCCTTGAGATGCAAATCTATCTCATGCATATTTATTGTGGATATCCTGAAAACCTGCCCTGCCTGTGGATCTCGAGGACTGGAATTGCCTACCTCTGATCTAGACAGATGCAGAAAATAAATTGAGAAGGAAGACGGGGAAAGAAAAGGAAAGGGAAGGGAGAGGAGAGGATAAAGTGAAATGCCAGACCATGGGGGTGTAGGAGAGAGAAGGGAAGGAGAGGAGAGAGATGTCCTGCCACCACAAATGAAATATCACATGAAAAGAATTGTTAACTATTATTGATTTATCCGAATAATCGTGGTGGGTCAGGGTAAAGTCTAAATCTGGGCAACCCATGTACAAACTCATAAGGATAAAAACTCCCGAAGCTGTAATCCTCAAGCCACTCCCCAACTCGAGTTTCACTGTTGTTTCCTTCCGCAGGAGGGGAAACTTTGTTACACCTTCAATCACATGACAGACGAATAAACCAGAGCCAAACGGCCTATAACACAGCGTACCGTGTGTTGAGAAACACTGTTATAGTGTATATATATCTTTTTTCACTCCTTTATAGGACCCCTGAGGAAGGAACAATTTTGCCAAAACAAAGACTATGTTGGGTCCTGTATCATTCTACATCAAGTCTCCTCATTGATTTGTACCATATGTATGAAAATTTTGGATTTCACATGAACATTTAATAAAGTCTTCTCATCCGGACCACCAGTTCCAGTTTGTTTTTTGGCTTTCCAGTGATTTTTGTGGAACCCAGTGGTCTCTTTCATTTTTTTGTGTGTTTATTCCTTTGCTAGCATTAACTCCTCTTCAAGACTTGTGACTTACCAGACACAACTTGCATTTAACACTACATATTGCTTAATAAATTGCTTACTAAATAGGTAACATCTCTATTATGTCTCCCATCTCCCACCTTTCTTCCAAAGAATATGTATTGAGATCTTTGTCCCCATATGCTTTATGATGAAAACCACTCACCATTGGAGCAATTCCAATTCTGTTTATATCTTTTTGAAGGTACGGTCTCCAGAAATGTACATAATAAACTAAATGAGGTCTCACCAGAGTCTTATAGAGGGACATCATCAACTGTTTTTTTTTCTACTAGCCATTTCTTACCCAAGAATCTTTTGCAGTTGCCTTTTCTACCAGCTTGGCCACCTTAAGATCATCACTATGAGAAGTGTAATGCTAGTATTGTCTGCTTAACCTAGACTAAGCTCTTTGCTCAGCTGGAACTACCAGCAATCAGAGCCTCAAAAACTAGCCATCAGATTGTATGAAAAGTCTTGGCCTATGTGTTAAGATCCTTAAAGTTCGAAGATGACCCATCACTCGGTTTAATTATTATAGTAGTTTGTGGTGCTGAGAACATTGGATTATGTGGGATATAAACTCAACAAATAAAATACATAAATAAATAAGAAGTAAATAAAGTATTCTATTCACTAGCCAGAGAGCCCAAGGGAAACATGCTCTGCACTAAGCTAATGTTGAGCAAACTACACATCTCTCTCATTTACCAAGATGCCACTTTAACAGTGTCAGAACAATAACCACCCTATTGCAAAGGCTAGACAGCAATAAGGAAGCCTGCAATGAATCCTCAGAGCAGCTTCCTAAATCCATTTGAGGAGTGAGGTTGCATACAGGCGAGGCTTCTTTGTCTTAGCTGGACCCAGGCTGTCTGAGATTACTTTGAATGGTATAAGGTACATAAGTGCCTTTTCATCATATGAAGAAAGCATGCCCACCAGCAAATGAATCGTATTATAAAAATTGATTGCATCCCAAAAGGGAAAAATGTTATTGAAGATACAGTGGCTTGGGATGATACATCATTGATCATTGTAAGAAATACTTCCAGAAACTGTTTTTAATCTTTCCGCCAGAGCATTAGCAATTAGTCTTTAGCCCATGGTGAGTAATGACTTGAGTTTCCCAGTTTCTCAATCGATAAAACATTTATCCTACTGCTACAAATGTGCTCTTTGCTTAGACAAGCAAATTTTTCTTCCAATTATTCTTTATTTTTAGTGTGACCTCGCAAAATATTTTTAAGCTTATTTTAAAGACTTATTTTTTTTTAAACACAAGTGGAACATTTATATGCCAACACATTTATTCTTTTTTTTTCATCATTCAGGGGTCCTTTTACTGAACTGTAGTAAAAAGTGGCTATAGCGTGCCCTTACATGGGTCTTTCCTACAAGCTAAGGTCATTTTTTTTTTTACCATAACTAGAAATGGTAATTTTCCTATTTTTCTGAATTAATAGCCCTGCACTAATTTTGCCATGAAGCAGATGACGTATTACACTAAGAGGTGGCAGCACTACTGCTAGAAAGGGGGATAGATCTTGAAACCATGCCCTAGCGAACCTGAGTCATGTTGGTTGTTGAACCCCCTATCCAATACTGACCTGCTTGAATTGAAGAAAAGCAAGATAAGTATAGTTCTAACTTTAACTTTGAAAATTTGTGAAAATATTAAAAGTGAGAGTTGAATGCTGATGAAGATAGAATTCAAGAAAATCTAATTTAATTAATTTATGGGAGCCGGTAACAATTAGATGTATAAATCCTAACCAATACTGAATTTGTTTATCAGTGTGGGTATCATCGCTGAGGTCCTGAAAGAAAATTTTAAAACTGTAAATTTAAAAAGTGTACATTAGAATTGTGAGAATATTGGATGTGTTTGCCATTAAAAACATTAGCATCTGAGCATTTATCGACACCTAGTTTGAAGCTGGTAAGAGCTCACGTGCTAATATTGCTCTGATCAGTTAGCGCATGTAGATGTTCTAACTGATTAATGCAGAAAACCTCACTCTCCACCCCAGACATGCTCCCTCCCAGAAAAATTTTTAAATATTTTTTAGCACATGGCTTGCGTGCACAGATCCATATATTGTTTGAGAATGCCTGAGTGCATTCTGCGCTAAGCCATTTTAACCTGCAGTAAACGTACACTAGCATTTACTGTAGCTTAGTAAAAAGGACTCCTCGGTCATTAAGGTTTCATTGCTTTTCAGTACTTATTCCTAATGCAAGTTACTCAAAATCCAGCATAGTTCTCATTGGCGCTGCAACTTGACAAAAAATGGAAGAGAAGGGTTCCATGATAACTTCCATCTTCCATTTAGACACATAAGTAATGTAGGGGATCAATTACTGATGTTGTTAATGTACACAGGGCACACTTATGTAATGGCCCTTACAGTAAATAACACACATCAGTGTGTACTGTTAGTAAAGGTCCTTTTAAGAATATAAGAATAGCATACAGGTCAGACCAATGGTCCATCTAGCCCAGTATCCTGTTAAGTGCTAGCGTACTTAGTAAAAGACATGCTCTGGCATCAGCATGGGTTAACCTTGTGCTAACAATATATTTTAGTTTTTGCTGGGGTCACATCTGGGGCAAGAGAGTGGGCATTCCTGTGCTAATCAGCGCAGTTACATTAACACATGCTAATTGGTTCGCACAAGGTTACCTCATCAGCCCTTAGACCCCAATGCTATAAATGGTGCCTATAAATTAAGTGCTGAGAAATGCAGAACATGGCTCACGTCAATCCTACATTAGGCACCATTTATAGCTTCGCCTCTACTAGTGCATAAAATAGTCTTAGAAACCATAGGCATCCTAACCTTAGGAACACACTATTTATGCCAGGGTTTTTTTTGGTCTAAATATTGGCACCAAAGTCCAAAACAGGTACCTACATGCTAAACACACCCACGATCTACCCCTAATCATGCCTGCTTTCTGATAGTACTATTATTATGGGGGTAGGGTCAGGGGAGGAGCTTAGGCAGGTCTGGGGTGGAGTTTGGGTAGGGGTACTTGGTTGATATTTGTTAGACTTAGGTGGTACTTGGTTTGAAGAAGTTGACAAATGCTGGTCTAGCCAATTACTTTCTAGTAGCTGGTAATTGATTTATATAGTTTATAGTTTATTCAATTTTTGATTAAACGCTTTTTCGTTTCTTCAAAGCGTTGTACAGAATAAAAATAACTTTACAGATAAAAAATAAAACATTTAATACAAACTTTTAAGATCGACATGACTGACGTATTAGATAATTATAGACAGGCATACAATAGACACGATTGGTAAAGGGGGTAAGAAATACAATTGACTCTCCATTCTATTAGTTTTGCCAGGAAAGGAATGTTGGAGACTGGTCAGTAGTTAGGACATAACATAAGAACATAAGAATTGCCATACTGGAAGAGACCAAAGGTCTACCAAGCCCAGTATCCTCTTTGCAACAGTGGCCAACCCAGGTCACAAATACCTGGCAAGATCCCAAGGAGCAACACAGATTTTATGCTGCTAATCCTAGGAATAAGCAGTGGATTAACCCAAGCCATCTCAATAATGGCTTATGGACTTTTGTTTTAGGACATTATCCAAACCTTTTTTAAACCCTGCTACACTATCTGCTTTCACCACATTCTCTGGCAACAAGTTCCAGAGTTTAATTATATCTTGTGTGAATAAATATTTTCTCTAGTTTGTTTTAAATCTACTACTTAATAGTTTCTTCGCATGTCCCCTTGTCCTAGTATTTTTGGAAAGCGATTCATATCTTCCCTTTCCACTAAAGTCCAAATACATGATATCCAGGGACTCTCCCTTGTCCAGTTGTTTCGTTACCCAGTCAAAGAAGCTTATCAGATTAGATTAACAAGACCTTCCCTTTGTGAATCCATGCTGGTGGGGATCCCTCTTTGAACCAACCTCACTATTCTCAAATTCCTCTGGAAATGGCCAGATATATCCTTATGTAATCCGCCTTAAACCGCAAGGTAACGGCGGAATAGAAATCACTAATGGAATATAATGTAACATAGTGTAAGGCATAACATATTCCATCAATTAATATAATTTACCTTAGATAGGTCTTTCCAACAATGCAAGATATTTTTAAGGGCCAAAAATATCAAGACGTTAAGCAGCCTCACATTATGATCAGGCAGTGTGTGCAGTAGGCCATGATGACCCGGTATGATGATGCGCAAACTAAATAAGAAACCAAAAACTAGTCTTAGAGACATTTGGAGCATTGAGATAAAGCAGCAGATTTCTGCGTCTCAATGGCCACGAATTTGGACGTGGAGGATGAGATGTACAGCGTCAGCATCTATGAGACAAACTTGTTTTTTTTTGTTACATAGAAGTTTGTGGACCCCTGTTAGATTACAAAAAGTAGAGCTCCCCTGACCTGCTTTTTCTCCAAGCTGAAGAGCCTTAGCTGCTCTAGACTTTCCTCATAGGGAAGTCAGCCCATCCCTTTTATCATTTTTTTTTCACCCTTCTCTGTCCTCATTAAGGGAGCTCTTTTTCAGTAGGGGGTGCATCACAGTTCTTTTTAGTGTTATTGGCAGTTGCCCTTCCACAAGCAAGGAGTTATCGGTTTTAGTGGCCCCCTTCATTGAGGCCTCTACCTGTTTGTTGTACTATCTTTGCTGGACAAGGATCAAGAGGACAGGTTGTAGGCCATAGGCCTTTCAGGATTTTTTCAAGAGTTTCCTCTGTGACCTGTGAGTCCCAGATGGCTGTGCATGGAGGGGGAGAGAGAGAGTGTTCTTTTCATTAGCTGGTGGGAGCTTTGATGGGACTGTCTGTAGGTCTTGATGGACACCTTTAATTTTGTTGGGAAAATATGTGGCAAAATCGTTGCAACTGGGAGGGCTGGTTCTGTTTTGGGGTTTACAGTAGGCTGTTTACTGTTTTAAATTCAGTGGAACCTTGGTTTATGAGCATAATTCGTTCCAGAAGCATGCTCGTAAACCAAATTGCTCGTATATCAAAGCAAGTTTCCCCATAGGAAGTAAGGGAAACTCGCTTTGATTGGTTCCACCTCCTCCCCCCCCCCCCCCGAGGCTACTGGCGCTGCTCCATTCCCCCCTTTGAGGCCACCGACGCTGCTCCATACCCTCCCCGCGATCCGGCATCCTACTCCCGCTCGCGTTGCCCCCCCTCCATGACATCCCTTACCCCGACTGGGCACCAGTGCCAGTGCCCGAAGATCCTCCCTCTTCTGGCGCGGCCTGGGCTGGGCGGTGCGTCGGAGATCCTCCCTCTTCTGGGCCGGGCTGGACTGGCTTTGAGCATTCTGAATCTGAGAATCTCGGAGAGAGCGAGACCAGAAGGCTTTGAGCATGCGCAAATGCTCAAAGCCAGTCCAGCCCAGCCCAGAAGAGGGAGGATCTCCGACGCACCGGCCAGCCCAGGCCGCGCCAGAAGAGGGAGGATCTTCGGGCACCGGCACTGGTGCCCAGTCGGGGTAAGGGATGTCATTGCCGTGCTCGGGGGGGGGGGGGCAGATGTGAGCGGGTGGGAGGGATGTCGGGTCACTGGGGGGGATGCTGGATCATGGGGGGGAAGGGGGGCAAGCTCGGTTTACGAGGCACCAAGTTTGCAAATGTTTTGCTCGTCTTGCAAAACACGCGCAAACCGGTGCACTTGTAAACCGAGGTACCACTGTAGTTTCTTGACTGAATTTTCAGCTTGTTCAATAAAAACGTCCTACCGTAGTATGTGCAGCTGGTGTCACACTTTGTTTGTGTGTGACTAGCAAGTTCTTCTATTAAAACCAAGGGTTAGGAGCTAAGCTTTCACTTGCTTCCAGAAGTAGAGATAGTCTTGTGTGAAGCAAAGCATTTCAGAGAGTGTATTTCAGAGTGAAGGGAATACTCCAAAGAAGGTTCGCTGGTGGGTATCACATCGTGTGATGCTCTTTGGATAGGGTATGCTTAGGGATAGTCCTTGGGAGGACCTTAGTGACCTTGGGGGTGTATAGAGTGAGATCTTATTCTTCAAGTACTGTGGGCCATTTCCTTAAATAATAGTTCAAGCATGCCTGTTGGTAGAATTATCTTCCAATATATTCAAAATAATTCCATTATTTCAAAATGGATGAATAAGACTGAGTTTGGTGCATAAGAACATAAGAATAGCTTTACTGGGTCAGACCAACAGTCCATCAAACCCAGTAGCCTGATTTCTCATGGTGGCCAATCCAGGTCACAAGCACCTGGCCAAAACCCAAAGAGTAGCAACATTCCATGCTACCAATCCAGGGCAAGCAGAGGCTTCCCCTATGTCTTAATAACAGACTATGGACTTTTCCTCCAGGAATTTGTCCAAACCTTTCTTAAAACCAGCTATGCTATCCACTTTTACCATAACCTCTGGCAGCGCATTCCAGAGCTTAACTATTCTCTGAATGAAAAAAATATTTCCTCTTATTGGTTTTACCTATGGAAATTAGAGTGTGGAATTTCAAAGGGCTATATACACCCACCCATGATCTTTAACGCCTATCTCTCCCCAACAGCCAAAGTAATTGAGAAATCTGGCTTTCACTGCATTTTTACAATGATTATTTATAACTGCTAGAGCTCTTGTATGCTCAAAAGGAAGAAGCACTTGTCAGATTTAGGGCTCCTTTTACTAAGGTACACTAGCGTTTTTAGCGCATGCTAAAGATTAGCGCACACTAACCATGCGCTAAATGAAAAATACTAACGCAAGCTCTATGGAGGCGTTAGCATTTAGCACACACGATATTGTACCGTGTACTAAGCACGCTAGCGTGCCTTTGTAAAAGGAGACCTTAATGTTTGTTATGCAGGGGTAAATAAATCAGCATCTCTCAGTGTTAACCCCAAAATGTATTTTTATAACTTTTAAATGTAGTCAAAATTACTTAAATGTATTATCACTCTGTGCCCAGTTCCATTGACAGTTGAATTAGGGAAATGAAAACCATCACTGGAAAACCTGGCATCAGTGAGTAACCAGGGTGAACTGAGAAGTGCTATTTCCTCATGATGCTGCGTGGGCCTCTTATTATGTAACTTGCCTTGAACGTGACATGGATAAATGCGATTAAGAAATCCTAATTAGATTAGAATAGACTATTTGCCAGTGCCAGTTTTTCAATTTTCTGATGCAGTGCTGAATGAAACATGTTTCCTTGTAGGATGGACTATTGGATATGATCATATTTTGATCCTAATATGTTTCTGTCAGTCATTCACAAATGCATATATTGCTTATATTGATTATAGCAACAGCCTAAGAAAGTAACATATAAACTCCAACTGGCATATAATGCATCTGCCAGACTGTGAGTTGGTGCCTGTGGGAGAGATCATATCTCACTGATTCTCCTTCAACTGCATTGTTTGTGATTTATTGGACAGGGTTTATATTGCTGACTTTAATTTTTAAAACCTCTGCAAGCTTGATGGATAGGCTGAGGCTTTATGCTCCCTCTAGGCCACTGAGGCCATCAAACAAAGCATTTCTTTTAAAGAGGTTAGGTTACTAAGCAGCCTTTCTTCCTGTGTTGCACCTGCTAATTGGAAGAAGGCTCTGAAAGAGATTTGCAATATTTCAGTGTCTTTTGAAATTGTGGCTCTTTAGTTTCCCCTTTTAATTAGGCAACACCTACTTTTGCTACTTCTGTTTTTTTTGTCATATGCTGTTCGTTTTAATTTACGGCATTTTAATAGGTATCTGTTTGCTGCTATGGTATGAATATATTTATGCTCTGTTGCTCTGTGTTAGGGTTATGTAGGATGTTATTTGCGCTATCAGTTATATTGGCACTATTCTAGTGTTTGTATGGTTATGGTATCTGTTGTTCATTAGTATTTTTCTGATTATCTTGTTATCATTATTAGTTATGTGATGCAATTATGATTGTTTGCTACTTTTTTAATATTGTTAATCATTTTAGGTTATCTCTGGTCAGGGGTTTATTAAACTAAGGGGTCAATATTCAGGGTAGTTTAAGCTGTGGAGGCTCCTGCACACTTAAACCATACTGTGCTGGCCGTTCGTCAATATTCATCAGCATTTAACTGGGCAGTGACTCTGAATACTGGTTCTGACCTCCTAAGCACAATCCTGGTAGGGTGAGGTGGGTCCAGGGGCAGAGACAGTACCATTGTCCACATACCTAACTGGGCAAGTTGGATTGCAGAAAAAGCAGACCTATTTCTTCCTGATTAAACACCTGGACGTATGGCACTAAGGGGCTCATTTTCAAAAAAGAAGGATGTCCAAAACATGGCATAAAGGGGCAGATGGACGTTTTTCTCACCAAACCCTTCCAATTCACTATTTTTAAAACCTATTTTCTAGATGGATATCTATGCTGTTCATCCACAGTTTGTCTAAATCTCAAGGGCGTGTATTAGTGGTGTGGTGTTGATGGGACTAGGGCGGGCTTATGACCTGGACGTTTTTCGGCTATGATCAAACATTTAAGAATACGTCCAAGGCAAAATTTAGATGTCTGGGGCTAGACTTGTTTTAACAATGAATAAATGTCAAAAAGCTGACCAAACTGAACCGATGACCACTGGAGGGATGTAAGCATGACACCCCTCCACACACACACTCCTCCAGTGGTCATTAACCCCCTCCCACCCCATGCCTGTCTGTATGACTGCTTCAGATGTTATGGGCAATCCCAGTAGAGCAGTAAGCAGGTCTCTGGAGTAGCCTGGTGGGTGCTGTATTCAACCACAGAGATGGGGACTCAGAGGAAGATTCTCAAAACTCGTCGGTAAAGTCTGGCGAGTCAATGTAGTGGCCATAGTGGGAGTGATTTTACTTTTACGGGTGATTCTCAGCATAATAGCGGAGAATCATCAGTAAAGGGGGGGATTCTGCCTAGCATTTTCAGAAAAGAATAATTGGCTCCTCCCTCCTGTCAAAAGTGAAAAATACCCCAACAAACAAAAACTCTCCCTGCCAGAGGCTCCCACTGCTGCAATGGGTTCAGCTGGCAGGGAGAGCGGCGATGCCCACTCCCTTCCACCTCAGGACCCCCCGACAACTTCCTGCATGCCTGACAACTTCCCACACTTTAAATTGAAAGATGGTAGGAGGGATGCCCAGTCCCTCCTGCCACTGGGGATCCCCTGCCTCCTAACAACCCCCCCACTTTAAGCTGAAGGTCGGCAGGAGGGAAGCCCACTCTTTCCTGCCGTTGAGGTCCCCTGTCCCCTGGGATGCACTTGGGTGGGGCCTAAGGCTCTGATTGGCCCAGCCACCTAAGACCTGCCCCTTAGCTGTTGTCCATAAGAAGGAGACAAGGAAGTTTGAGCGGATTCACAATATATCATACCTGGAGGCAGAGTGAGTATTTGACCAACTGCTACAAGAGTTATGCTTAGCCAGGTAAGCCTGCTGTTCACATGGTGAAGAGCTAAGGAGTGGAGGCTTTAATGGCAAAGGCAGATATGGAGTCCACCTTCTGGCTGCTGCTAGTGCATTCTGGTAGTTATCACTTACTGAGTTTCAAATTCTAAGGGCAATACTTTTCTGACAGATGTGTGTTAATGGGATATTCCTTTTCATGTGTATACTTTGAATGCTTCAGCTTTTGTGCACTGAATAATAGCTCAGGGATCAAGTAATGATAGCATTGTTCATCATCTAAATTATTTCCTAGTTGTGGGTCTAGCTAACACCTCAGCTTTACTAAAGGCACCCAAATTTACTAAAGGAGTTTCACAGTGCAGCAGATGAATTTGGCATCCCCTTGGCAAACGATAAAATAGAGGACCTAAACACCGTATTGAGGTATAGAGTTTGACTAAAAAAATGATGTCATGATGGTGGGAGCCCAAGCTGGTAGAGCTGCAAGGCCTAGTCTGAAGCCTAGAATCACATGACTGTTTAGCAAGAGGCGTCGGTGCCCAATAAGGACCTCGACATATACTTAGTAAGTCCACAGTGACATATCAGAAAAAGCAAGACAAGCAATAACAAAAACAAATTTGGGATTTGTAATCCCGGCCCAGAAACACTTTCTGAGACAGGAGAACAAAGTCCTTCCTGGGAGGCATTGCTTTCCTAACACACAAATGCATATGTGTCAAAGAGGGCAAGACCCTCCTTTGCTATAACTAGGAGTTCAGTTTTTATAAGTTTCTCAGTCATGTCCAGAGTAGGAAAATACATATACATTAGTTACCATAACCTTTTAGTGTAGCCAAGGTTAAACTATAAACCTTCCTTTGTTTCTGATTATCTCTTTCATGTGCCTATCCAAACTCTGGATTGTGTCATTTCTCTGTTAATTTTTTTAAGTTCAAAAATGTTTTATTAAATTTTTACATAACCACGACAGAAAATGCATTTCTCTGTTACTAACAAAACTTAAATTGGTCCCTTAATTGGAGGGCATTGATAGATGGGCAAGAGGGTATCCTGCTATGCATATCTCTTGAGGTCATGTGAGTCATTCTGCCCTCTCCCTGAGCTGGTCTGTATCAGAGATGGAAAAAAGAATGAAATGAAACTCAGAAACAGAATTAATGTGAATTAGAAGGAGGCAGAAAGGAGACGGGGCCCTTAGCATAGCTACTGTTTTAGCCCTTAGATAAGTGTTGTTTATTGTAGCAGTAACAGAGTATAGGATTGTAAAAGAAAAAGGATCCTAAGACAGAAAAGGGGAGTTTACTTCAAAAGAATAAGGAAGGAAAAGATGTCAGTTTGTTGTAACTCTCTGCAGAAGCTAAGTTTATAACCTTATTGGTTCAAGGCTTCATTCTGCCAGCCTTGAACAAACATACTCACATCCTATACTTCTTCTCAATTAAGTCTGCTGTAGTCACAATGGTTCTTCTGATCCTTTATGCCATAGAAGTTTGCAAAGAATGATAAACTTAAACAATTTAACTTTGAAGTAGGATGGAAGGGTCCATCTATTGTACACAGTTATCACCAGTCATACCATAAAAGACAGCTGGGATAGCCTTAAGAGTATTACTACAGAGATACAGACCCAAACCCTATAACCCAAGCTTAGCCAGCACAGTCATTCATAATTACACTGCCTTCACAATACTAATGCCATAATCTCTGCTCCACTATTTCATGCCAATTACTCTCCTTGCCAACATGTATTTTTCCATCACAATCATCACAGGCCAGGGCAGATATGGTGACCTGAATCACCTACTCTGCTACCTTAGGCCTATTCCCAAATGCCCCCTATTACCCACACCCAATAACTTCAAAATTGCACTGGCAAATGCATGGTCTGTAAACAACAAAGACATTATACAAAATGATCTCCTCACAGACAATAATAGAATTACCTTGGGTATGCTTTGTTTACCAGGGTACCAAGCGATAGCTTACTCACACACTGACATTAGAGGTGGAAGTGTAGCCACTATCATCAAGTCCAGCCTCAACCCAAGACTGATAAACACCATCGCACTAGACATGCTAGAATGGCTTACTTTCTCAGTGGATCACAACAGAGATCTTGATATACAGAGCACCGCACTCTCCAAAGGCCATCTTAGATGGCCTGCTATCCATCCTTAGCAAACTGGTCATCACATACAACTGGGTCATCATACTTGGAGACTTTAACTTCGCAACCTAATTGAGACTGGATCCCTGGCAGCCTTCATTACTTCACTATTGGATCTAGGCTTCTAGAAAATGGTCCTCTCGCTGACTCACTTTGCTGGCCACATCCTAGACCTAATCTTTATTCAGAAAGATACTCCGCTCAGCACTGGAACTTCTGGCTACACTACCAAAACAATGCCCTGGTCTGATCACCATTTGATTACATTCAACCACACCTACACAACTACTCAACCATTAACCAGAAAGCAAACCCAACATAAGAAATATACAATGACACTATCAACTTAGAGGATCTCTCCACAGTCCTTTCCAACCTAGTAGAAACTTTAAAACCCAATTCTGAATCAGTTGACAAGGTTGCCATGGACTGGCACACTGTCTTCTAGAGCAGTGTTTTTCAACCTTTTTTGGGCAAAGGCACACTTGTTTCATGAAAAAAATCACGAGGCACACCACCATTAGAAAATGTTAAAAAATTTAACTCTCTGCCTATATTGACTATATATAAAGTAATTCTCTTGAATAGGAATCAAATAAGCACAAAGAAAGTATTTTATAATTACTTTATTACGAAATAAAAATTATAAAAATTATAAAATACTTTATTCAGTGCGAAACCTGGGCCTGTTTGGCTGAACACAAAGCTGATATTCTGGCTGGAATCAAAGAAAGACACACACGTAGCTCTTCGTCAACAGCTCTCAGTCTCTCTCTGTATTTGGTTTTTATAGCATATAAAAATAGACAAATATACCCTCCATCCTTTTTATTAAACCACAATAGCAGTTTTTAGCGCAGGGAGCTGCGCTGAATGTCCAGCGCTGCTCTTGACGCTCATAGGCTCCCTGCGCTAAAAACCACTATTGCGGTTTAGTAAAAGGTGACCATATTGTAAAATATAGACAGCAGATATAAATTCAGAACTGTGCATAGTAAGTGAAGGGAAGTTTTCATCTCTGGGAATTTACCCAGTTAACTATTAAGTTATTTGGGCAAATTCCTTTGAAAACTGTGGTAATACTGCCTCCACTTTGCTAAATTTAAAATAAAATCATTTTTCCTACCTTGTCTGGTGATTTCTGGTTGCACTTTCTTCTTCTGACTGTGCAGCCAATCTTTCTTCCCTTCTATCAGCCTGTATGCTTTCTCTCCTCCACACCTCATTCCCTCCCCCAACTTTTTCTTCCTCTCTCCCTGACCTTTCTTTCTTTTTTTCTGTTTCTCTTCTTTCCTTCTGTTTCCCTGCCTGCCCCCTTTCTTTCTTTCTCCCTGCCGTTCCCCAAGCCACTGCCACTGCCGCTGCCATCGGGGAACAGGACCCACCAATGGATAACAGACACCAAAACCGACGCCGACGCATGCTCTCCCTGACGTCAATTCTGCAATCGGAGAGGAAGTTCCGCCCAGCCAGGCAGCGATTGGCTGGCCCGAACTTCCTCTCCGACTGCAGAATTGACGTCGGGGAGAAGAAGACTTATCGGCTCGATAGATTAGATCGCCAAGACAAAGTGAGTCCTGGGTGATCGACTCACTTTGCCTTGGCGAGCTACTGGCGCCCCTGCCTCGGGCCCCCTGTCAGCTCCGGGCCCGGCCGCCCTGCGGCACACCAGGCAACATCTCGCAGCACACTAGTGTGCCGCGGAACAGCGGTTGAAAAACACTGTTCTAGAGTATACATATTCAGGGCTTCCAGGCTCTCTTCATACATCTTTTGGCACAAATCCCTACCATTTTCATTGTCTTTCTCTGGACCCATCAAGTCTTCTTATATCCTTTGACAGATACGGTCTCCAAAACTGAACACAATACTCCAAGTGGGGCCTCATCAATGGCTTGTACAGGGGCATCAATACCTTCTTTCTTCTAATGGTTACGCCTCTGTCTATACAGCCTAGCATCCTTCTGGCAACAGCTACCGCCTTGCCACACTATTTCTTTGCCTTTAGATCTTCGAACACTATCACCCCAAGACCCCTCTTCCCATTTATTTGAAACTGGTCTGGACCAAGACTGTGTGGAACTATTACCTGAATTGGATGGATAGAGCCTTAACTGAAGTTATGCAGGATGTAGCATGTGGGCAGACTGAGACTGGGATTGACAGAAAGTGTTTTGATACCTCATTGTAGTCAAAAAAACAAACAAGATGCTAGGAATTATTAAAAAAAGGGATGGTTAGAAAGACTAAGAATGTTATAATGCCTCTGTATCGCTCCATGGTGCAACCTCACCTGGAGTATTGCTTTCAATTCTGGTCTCCTTATCTCAAGAAAGATATATCAGCACTAGAAAAGGTTTAAAGAAGAGCAACCAAGATGATAAAGGGGATGGAACTGTTCTCATAAGAGGAAAGACTAAAAAGGTTAGGGCTCATCACCTTGGAAAAGAGACAGCTGAGGAGAGATATAATTGAAGTCTACAAAATCCTGAGATGAGTAGAACGAGTAAAAGTGGATCACTTTTTCACTCCATCAAAATTATAAAGTGTAGTGGACACTCAATAAATTTACAGGGAAATACTTTTAAAACCACCAGGAGGAAATATTTTTTCACTCATAGAAAGTTAAGCTCTGGAATGCATTGCCAGAGGTTGTGGTAAGAGCGGATAGTGTAGCTGGTTCCAAGAAGGGTTTGGACAATTTCTTGGAGGAAAAGTCCATAGTCTGTTATTGAGAAAGACATGGGGCAAGCCACTGCTTGACCTGGATTGGCAGCATGGAATGTTGCTACTCTTTTGGTTTTGGCCAGGTAATACTGACCTGGATTGGGGACCGTGAGAATGGGTTACTGGGCTTGATGGTCTGACCCAGTAAGGCTATTCTTATGTTCTTATGAGTTAAAGGAGATGTTATTGGACATTGTGTATGTGGGTGGGTGGGTGCGAAAAGAAGCTGAAACGGAACCTATATCCCATCTTTTTCAACCTTACCAGAGGCTGAAAAAGGAGGTTAAGTGAAGGTCACTGAGTACAATCAAGAGCAAAACTGATTTAGTTGGAAGAGAGAGATTCTGTTTCTGTAAAAGCCTGGAAAATCAGAAACAGAAGGAACAGAGAAGTCTTCACAGTTCCTCGGCCCATGCCAATGGATGAGCAGAGTTTGACATCATGTTCAGCAGACTCTGTAAGCTAATTTTTGCTTTTGTGTCGTCATCTGCAATTTTTTAGGACATTCAGTAGACTTGGAAAAAAATAACCATAGATGGTGAAAGCAATCATAATATGTCTGAAGACTATGAAATCCTTGCTAGAAACACATTCCTCTAGATGGCAGCAGTCACCCACCAAATATAACCGGTTGCTTCTCTAATCAAAGAACAAGCTGCCAAGCAAATTTCAGAAAGATAGATGTGATTATTACTGAAGAAGACAGGGCTACTGATGTAATACCTAGAAATGTTGAGGTATAACCAACTAATTTGTTCATCTTTGCTCAGATATAGATGCAGACAAGAACAATCTCAAACTATATGCCACATAATATATGCATAACAGAGCTACATCTCCGAAATTCAATGATGCCAAGGGTGAACCATCCCTAAGAGTCAAAGAGTGAGTTTTACCATACCATAAGGGTAGGAGAGAGAAATTTTTCTAACAGTGTGTCCAGAGTACAAATCTAGAAAGATGCAAATGTATTGCTCTGCAAATGAAAAAAATAACAACAACATAAAATATTGTTTTTCTTTGGAGCTTTTGAAAGGATACAGTCAGGGTGAAGGCAATAAGAAAAACTTCCCTTCACTCAGTAACTAAAAGTTTGTTTATATGTTGTGGAGTGCATGTACTTCTAGGTGCAGAGAAAAGGATTCAAGCAGAGGCCAAGCAGGAAAGGAAGGAGTGCTCAGATTTCATCCTATTGGTTAGACCACTTGGCTTTTCTTCTCTTAGGTTTACCTCTCGTGAAAGAAATGATTGGGATCAGTATATAGCCATGGAGACTCGTCTAGTGCAGTGATTCCCAACCCTGTCCTGGAGGAACACCAGGCCAATCGGGTTTTCAGGCTAGCCCTAATGAATATGCATGAGAGAGATTTGCATATGATGGAAGTGATAGGCATGCAAATTTGCTTCATGCATATTCATTAGGGCTAGCCTGAAAACCCAATTTGCCTGGTGTTCCTCCAGGACAGGGTTGGGAACCACTGGTCTAGTGCATGAGATTGAGAGAGAGCCTTTACATGACTGTAGCACATTCCTAGAGTGAGACATGGTATGTCAGAAAATTTTATTTATTTATTGAGATTTATTAACCATTTTTATGAAGAGATTCAACCAAGGTGGTGTAGAGCAGGTACAGTTTAACATAAAATTTGCAATTTTGTTTATAGCATCACAATAGTAAAATGACCAACAAATAAACATAAATAACGAAGCAGACTTGGAAATGACAAGTTTAAACCTAATAATAGGATTAACATGAAACAGTATCAAATGTATATGCATTTAACAGGGACACGTGGGTATTGGCTCTTACATGCTACACATGGCTGACTGACAAGCCTTTCCTATGATGCCTGCTCTGATGTCGGAGAGAAGGCTTCCGGGTCAGCCACGTGTAGTGTGAAAGAGATGCTGATACATCCTTGCAACAAGTGCTACTGAAGACAGGAAGAAACATCTCACCTGGAAGGAGGTGACTGGGATCCCCCGCTGACCCAGAAGACTTCCCTACGATGTCAGCTCTGACATCGGAGGGAAGCCTTCTGGATCGGCTTCGGTAGATGGGAAAGGGCATGGGAACCCGTGGCGGCAGTGGCTTCAGTGGAGGGAGGAGGGTGGACAGGCACTAAGGAGGGCATGGGATCCTTTGCGGCAGCCAATAAGGAGGAAGGGGGGTGGGAAACCCATGCAATGCCGCTTACACCCAACAAGCGGCTCACGTATCACGTGCTGAGTAACACTGATTTATAGACTCTTGCCGACGATTGGTAGTATAGAGTCAATTGGGATAAATAGATTGGTGGCTAAACTCATGGTAAGCTCTGTGTACAGTTAATAAATAAATAAGATATGAGGAACTGATCTAAGGTACAGGGTATGCACCAAACTAGTCCAGGTGTGGAATGAGTGCAAACACCCTCCTCCATATTTGTGAGGGTTAGGGTCACAGCCCCCTCGCAAATACTATGTATTCGTGAATAACTTTAGGAGCCCACAGACCTTAAGTCCTGCCTTCTCCCGGACCCTTCCACACCTTTCCTTAAAGCTCCAGTAGTCTAGCAGTGAAACAGAGCAGGAGCGATCTTCCTACACTCCTGCCCCATGAAAACCATGATCAAAAATGGCTGCCGCAAGTTCCCACGTAACACATTATATAATTCCTTTTCATGAGGGTACAGATAGCAATGCTACTTGAGATGACCTAAAGATCTCAAAGGTATGAAGAGGCTAACTTATTCTTTAAGTACTCTGGCTCATTTTGTCTGAGGACCTTGAAAACCGAACATATTAAATTTAGCCCTGTACAGTACTACTGGTAGCCAGTGTTTTTGTAGGAAGGGTGTGATGTGTAGCATTCTATCAGTCATATTAGTTCCCAAAAGTGGTTTCCTCTAGTGCTTCAGCAAGGATAATATGCATATGGCTTCAGATTATGGAAAAAACTCTTATTAGCTCACACTATCGCAGAGCATATTGGTACATTTATAGTCAGCAACTAAAACTAGTATAGTTTCAATGTATTTTACACTATATATATAGCTCATTGAAAATAGTATATACTATATCATCCACCCCTATCTCTTCCAGTAACTCTATCACCTACCTATAGATGGATAGATAGCCTCAGAATTTAGGTGATGCTTCATTATGGGTGTAGATAGCAGTATATTTCACCAGTTTCAATCATAGGCTATCCCCCCTCATTTTATTTGTCTTTTATTTTATATATAACTTTTTTTGTCAATATTTATTATTTTCTTTCTGTCTACTACCTTAAAATCCTCAATAAATATTCTTAAAAAAAAAAAATTAGTCAATCAATTCAAACAGGCTGATTGCAAAGTAATTTTATCCAAGGAGGACTAATTTCATGATAGTTTTATCTGATCAAAGTCCACACACTTTATAAGTAAATATTTCTTCCAGGCGATCTTAGTTTCATTCATTTGAAGAAATCAATAATGCAGTCTTATTATAGCTAGGTTATGGAGTTACTGCAAGAGATAGGGGGTGGATGATATAGTATATACTATTTTCAATGAGCTTTATATATACATTTATAGCAACACACTTCTGGAGCTCATTTTCAGTCTGTCTACAAAGCATGCAGATACAAAGTACTCAGAACTGCACCATCTTTGACTGTGCATTTAAAAATCCAATGATGTGTGTACTGTTTATTCCCCCCCAATTAACATCCCTCCCATACCACTTAAGACCTCTTTGTGAATGTGCACACATAACTTTCAGCACTCTGGGGCTGGCGATATTTAACCAGGATGATCTAACTGGGTAACTGTTTAGGAAGATCCAACAGTGTGTTTTTGGCTGCTACCAGCTTGTACCCAGATATTTAATTCTGGGCCATGTCCAATCCAGGTTTCTGCAGCCAGCTATCTCTTACCCAGTTAAGTGTGATATTTAGCACTTAACTACTTAAGTAAAACTGGGTAAAGACAGAAATGTGCTTTATGCAGTCTGATTTATCCAGAAAACCTTAAACTAGGGGCTCTCAACCCACAGCCAGTTAGCTTTTCAGGATAGAAACAATCAATATGAATGAGGTATAAACATGCTCGAGAAATGGGCCGCGACATAGCAAATGAGGTTTAACGTGGATAAGTGTAAGGTGATGCTTGTTGGTAACAAAAATCTTATACACAGTACTTGGAGAGATCCCCAGGAAAGAGACTTGGGAGTACTGGTAGACAAGTCAATGAAGCTGTCCACGCAATGTGTGGCGGCGGTGAAAAGGGCGAACACAATGTTAGGAATGATTAAGAACAGATCGGAGAAGGTTATCATGCTGCTATACTGGGCCATGGTATGTTCTCACCTGGATACTGCGTCCAGCACTGGTCGCCATACATGAAGAAGGACACGGTACTACCTGAAAGGGTCCAGAGAAGAGCGACTAAAATGGTTAAGGGGCTGGAGGAGTTGCCGTACAGTGAAAGATTAGAGAAACTGGGTCTCTTCTGCCTTGAAAAGAGGACACTGACAGGGGATATGATCGAAACGTTCAAGATAATGAAGGGAATAGACTTAGTAGATAAAGACAGGTTGTTCACCCTCTCCAAGGTAGAGAGAATGAGAAGGCACTCTCTAAAGTTAAAAGGGGATAGATTCCGTACAAACATAAGGAAGTTCTTCTTCACCCAGAGAGTGGTGGAAAACTGGAACGCTCTTCCGGAGGCTGTTATAGGGGAAAACACCTGCTGAACCAGAATGTACGCAGGTAAGGCTAGACTCAGGGCACTGGTCTTTTGACCTAAGGGCCGCCGCAGGAGTGGACTGCTGGGCACGATGGACCACTGGTCTGACCCAGCAGTGGCAATTCTTATGTTCTAACTTTCCTGCGCTGACTCCACTGTATACAGATCTCTCTTATATACATTCATTGTGGGTATCCTGAAACCCTGAGTATGTGCAGTGGTGTAGTGAGTGTGGGAGGTATCCTGGATGGTGGTGCCCCCCTGCTCTCTTCTTTGCTCCTGCTCCTTCCCTGCCCCCCCCCCGCCCCGCTGTGTGCAAGCGCCCCTTCCCCTGTACCTCTTTAACTTCCCCGGCATGAGCAGCAGCTCTAACTTGCTGCCTGCATCATCCTCGGCTCTACCTCTGATGTCACTTCCTGGTCCCATGACCAGGAAGTGATGTCAGAGGGAGAGCCGAGGCCAGCTTGAGCAGCAGGTTGGAGCTGCTGCTCATGCAGGCAAAGAGCTAGAGGTACGGGAGGGGGAAGGGAAGGCACGTGTGCGGTAGGAGAGTGGTGGTATGGAGCGGAGTGTAGCAGAGAGAAGGAAAGGCACCTACCAGAGCACTGGTCTTTTGACCTAAGGGCCGCCGCAGGAGTGGACTGCTGGGCACGATGGACCACTGGTCTGACCCAGCAGTGGCAATTCTTATGTTCTAACTTTCCTGCGCTGACTCCACTGTATACAGATCTCTCTTATATACATTCATTGTGGGTATCCTGAAACCCTGAGTATGTGCAGTGGTGTAGTGAGTGTGGGAGGTATCCTGGATGGTGGTGCCCCCCTGCTCTCTTCTTTGCTCCTGCTCCTTCCCTGCCCCCCCCCCGCCCCGCTGTGTGCAAGCGCCCCTTCCCCTGTACCTCTTTAACTTCCCCGGCATGAGCAGCAGCTCTAACTTGCTGCCTGCATCATCCTCGGCTCTACCTCTGATGTCACTTCCTGGTCCCATGACCAGGAAGTGATGTCAGAGGGAGAGCCGAGGCCAGCTTGAGCAGCAGGTTGGAGCTGCTGCTCATGCAGGCAAAGAGCTAGAGGTACGGGAGGGGGAAGGGAAGGCACGTGTGCGGTAGGAGAGTGGTGGTATGGAGCGGAGTGTAGCAGAGAGAAGGAAAGGCACCTACCAGAGCACTGGTCTTTTGACCTAAGGGCCGCCGCAGGAGTGGACTGCTGGGCACGATGGACCACTGGTCTGACCCAGCAGTGGCAATTCTTATGTTCTAACTTTCCTGCGCTGACTCCACTGTATACAGATCTCTCTTATATACATTCATTGTGGGTATCCTGAAACCCTGAGTATGTGCAGTGGTGTAGTGAGTGTGGGAGGTATCCTGGATGGTGGTGCCCCCCTGCTCTCTTCTTTGCTCCTGCTCCTTCCCTGCCCCCCCCCCGCCCCGCTGTGTGCAAGCGCCCCTTCCCCTGTACCTCTTTAACTTCCCCGGCATGAGCAGCAGCTCTAACTTGCTGCCTGCATCATCCTCGGCTCTACCTCTGATGTCACTTCCTGGTCCCATGACCAGGAAGTGATGTCAGAGGGAGAGCCGAGGCCAGCTTGAGCAGCAGGTTGGAGCTGCTGCTCATGCAGGCAAAGAGCTAGAGGTACGGGAGGGGGAAGGGAAGGCACGTGTGCGGTAGGAGAGTGGTGGTATGGAGCGGAGTGTAGCAGAGAGAAGGAAAGGCACCTACCAGAGCACTGGTCTTTGACCTAAGGGCCGCCGCGTGAGCGGCACAGTTGGGCATGATGGACCATTGGTCTGACTCAGCAGCGGCAATTCTTATGTTCTTAGATGGTGCCTGGGGTATGTCCTGAAATCTGAGATGTGAACCCTTACCTTAGGCCAGTGTTCTTCAGTGTAAGTCAGTTGTGGCTCTTGGATACTTCTGTGGTGGCCCTCATTATCATTCTGGCTTTTTTTCCCTACTATTCTCTGCCTCTTTAACCAAGCTCATGACAGAAAAGGGGAAGAGGATGGGAGAAAGAGCAGCTTGCTTGAAGGACCTGGCATTTCTCAATAGTCAAATTGGAAATGCCGGCATCCTTAACGATTTACAAAATAAAAATTTAGAGGTGGGCTGGTGGGGTGGATATCATTAAGGCATGCTCATCAGCAGCATTGTTGCTTTGCATGGTAACATATCTGGTGGCTCTCCTTTAGCTCATTTGGATACAAAGTGGCTTCAGTTTAAAAATTAGTCAAGACCACTGCTTTAGGCGGTCAAATACCAAATATTGGACTCTGCCCCTGGACCCCCCACAAAACATCCACTTTTCATTTTGGCGGTTAGTGCTGATATTCTGCAGCATTAACCGTTTAAGTGCCAATGATTATCAGCAGATAGATTTGCAAACGCTATTTAACTTGCCAGGAGCCTTCCTGGCTGGTTAAACCACTTTGAATATGCACTCCTCGTGTAGATCTAGTTCAGATCCCTTTGAAAATGTGTCTTTTGTATGGATTGTCTTTGTCCTCAGGGATAATTCATGCATTCTTTGCATAACACTAGAACTTGTTTGTTAGTCCATACACTTGAAATTATTGGAAAACATTAATTCAAGAAGTTCCCATTGTATGAGCACACTGGTATTTTACCTATTATGAATCAGTAAAGCACTAATTGCTCTCAGAAAGCAATCATGCATTTAACAGTCAATAGGCAGTGTAATCAAACTTCATTACCACCTGAAAGCTGTTGTGTGGCCTCTGTGAAAAGAGTCCCCGGTCTCAGTTGAGTCGCTGATGGCAGGTGTTCACATCATTAAAAACAAAACACCATCACAATTAATTACAGAGGCACTAATTGATATATTGGTACCAGCTAGAACACAATAAGGTCAATATTCAGAAGGTTTGTCATGTTAACTTTTGAAGCTACCTGGACAAACTTTGGCATTTTGAATGCCCCCCTCCTCCCCCAACCCCTCTAAAATGTATCTGGGAAAACTGTTATCAGTCTTTACTCTCTTGCCTTTGATTATTATATATTGTAAATTGCTTTCATAAAAATCTTTTTGATTAGCGGTATATGAAATAGAGATGATACTTGATATAAGGATTTTTAAAAATGTGGTAGTAGCACTGGTATTCATTAGCAGCCATCTAAGCTTACCCAAGTACTGTTAACTGGTGGGAAAAATCACTGCCCAGAATTATCTAATCTAATCTGAGATTTCTGAGTTGCACTATGCCTTAATAAGTTCAAGGCGATTTACCGTGCAATTTAAATGGATACAATTTAGTATAGTACAGGAAGTTCTTAGTGGTATAATACAATTTTGAGGGAGGTACAATACAACAGTTGCTAGTACAGTTTGAGAAGGGATGCTATGAGGTAGTTTTCCATACAGTTCAATTTTAAAAGAGATACAATTCAGCTCTCTCCAGGATGCTAAAAAAGGGTAGAAATTGTCTGTTATAGTCCATCGTCAGGTGGTTGAACTGTACACATGGTCCAGTAGAGGTTCTAAGGTGATTTGTGGATGTACTGGTCAGTTTTCTTGGGTGAATAAGGAGTCATAGAGATAAGTCTTTAGGTTTTTTTTGGAATCTGCTTAACTGTGTCTACATGACTATATCTAGATGTATTCAGTGGCATGCCTATCCAGGAAACTACTGCTGGCTAAAGTTAAACAGACAATTGTCCTACTCTATTAGATTTATGAATATGGGTCTCAAAGTTATTGGGTGAGTTTCTTCTGCTTCCTCTTCTGCCATTGGTTTACTAATCCACTCCTTACCCCATCCCTCTTTCGTCAACACACACACTGCTGCTGGCTCAGTGGATTGTGGCACCCTGAGCTAATAATTACTTTGAACCTCTACCCTGTTCCCCCTACCCCCATCAGCACCATCCCTGCCCTGCCCTGCCCTCTTTCTGGCATCAGCACTCTTCCTGCTGGTTCCCCCCCCACCTCTCATTAGTCTACCTGCTCATTTACAGCAGAGAACATGTTGCTTTACTCTCACCACTGTGCTCTCATCCATATTAAGTACAGGCACTGGTGCTTAACTTAATCTGTAATTCATCAAGTTTGCTAGGACTCGAACATGAGTCGACAACACCTAACTAACTACTGTGACTTGGATTGGCCACTGTTGGAAACAGGAAACTGGGCTGGGTGGTCTATTGGTCCTACTCAGTATGGCTGTTCTTACAGTAAATTCTTATGTGTGTATAATTGTGACCCTCCAATGAATGAGATTTACATGAACAAGATCTGTCATATTACTAACACCTATCTATGGTTTCATTACTCAAGTCCTTATTATATTAGGTTAATACTGAATCAGTATTTTTGCGGTGTCAGACACAGTTGAATTCTGTAAATGATTTAATTCGGAATGGGAACATAACATTTATGAAGCTGAAAATGTTTCTAGCGTGCAAGTGTTACTGGAAGCATAAATGTCAGTTATAATACAATCTGAAGTAAGACCTGTTTAAATATGCAGAAGTTCATAGAACATTTGGGAAAAAAAAACCCATACATAATCTGAACTATTTTCAGGTGTAAGCACACAAACCGAGTCATTGTTTTTGCTTAGTGGTCATGAAGCAATTTCATCATCATGTTATGTGAATTAATGAAATAGATCATAATACCTTGGGATAGAACATTTTAAGGCTTTGACTATACATAAAACAGGGTTTTATGTGCAGAAACTGAGATTTTGAAAGTTGCCCACCACTTTACTTTTGAGATGTTTGAATGTCTTTATCATATCTACCATTTACCATCTCCATATCTTCCACCTCCCATCTCCCATACACATAAATAATATACATGTAGAAATACCAGTTTCAGAAAACCACTATTTACATACGGAGAGTCACACCATTTAGAGATTTTATGGGAGAGTAATTTAGGCATTTATACAAAGGGAATACACATGATAGGAAAAAATTCTCATTCTAGATTTCACACCAGCAAACAGGGTTTTAAAAAGTTATTATTTTGGCCAGGGCTTTACATGAAGAATTAAGGAAATCATTCTTCTTAACCAATCCAATATGACACGTATTTAAACTTGCAATCTTACTACTTACTTGGTGGCACTTACATATCTACAGTAGATCTGTAAAATGGGGCAACTAAACATGGACTTGGTATCACTTACATATGGAAGTTGTGAAGTTGCTACTTCCACATTGGTTAGTACTGACACTTGCACTTGGAAGCAGTTGGGTCTGTGCCGCTTATTTTCACAACCTTTCTATTTGTAAAATGAGTGCTCTTGCTGTTTGTGCTGGTAAATGCACATGTACTCCTAACCTATGCTTATCTAATCTAATCTGGAATTTTTATTCTATTTAATGCCATGAAGGTACATAAGGTACAGGTCCATGGTGAGGCCTCATTTGGAATACTGTGTTCAATTCTGGAGACCACACTACCGGAAAGATGTGCTGAGAATCGAGTCGGTTCAGCGTATGGCCACTAGGATGGTCTTGGGACTCAAGGATCTCACGTATGAAGAAAGACTGAATAAACTGCGGCTGTACTCACTTGAGGAACGAAGAGAGAGGGGAGACATGATTGAAACGTTTAAGTATATCACGGGCCGTATCGAGTCGGAAGAAGATATCTTTTACCTCAGGGGACCCTCGACCACCAGGGGGCATCCGCTGAAAATCAGGGGAGGGAAGTTCCATAGCGACTACAGAAAATACTTCTTCACTGAAAGAGTAGTGGATCATTGGAACAAACTCCCACTGCAGGTGATTGAGGCCAACAGCGTGTCAGACTTTAAGAGAAAATGGGATATTCACATGGGATCCCTAAGGGAGTAATTTAAGGGGGGGGCGAGTATTTGGAATGGGCAGACTTGGTGGGCTATAGCCCTTTTCTGCCATCTTTTTCTATGTTTCTATGTTTCTAAGAACATAAGAATAGCTTTACTGGCTCAGAACAATGGTCCATCTAGCCAAGTAGCCTGTCTTCACGGTGGCCAATCCAGGTCACTGGTACCTGGTAAAAACTCAAATAGCAGCAATATTCCATGCTACCGATCTAGGGCAAGCAGTGGCTTCCCCATGCATGTCTCAATAGCAGCCTATGGATTTTTCCTCCAGGAAATGGTCCAAACCTTTCTTAAAATCAGCTATGTTAACCACTCTTAGCACAACCTCTGACAGCGCATTTCAGATCTTAACTATTCTATGAGTGAAAAAATATTTCCTCCTATTGGTTTTAAAAGTATTTCCCTGTAACCTCATTGAGGGTTCACTAGTCTTTGTCATTTTTGATGGAGTAAAAAATCGATCCACTTGTACCCATTCTACACCGCTCAGGATTTTGTAGACTTCAATCTTATCTCCCCTCAGCTGTCTCTTTTCCAAGCTGAAGAGCTCTAACCTATCATCTTGGTCACTCTTATTTGAACCTTTTCTAGTGCCGCTAAATATTTCTTGAAATAAGGCGATTAGAACTTAACACAGTATTCAAGGTGAGGCCACACCACAGAGCGATACAGCGGCATTATAACATTCTTAATCTTGTTAACCATCCCTTTTTATTAATTCCTAGTATCTTGTTTGCTTTTTTTTTTTTTATTTTTTTTTTACCACCGCCACACATTGGCCAGAAGGTTTCAGCGTATTGTCTACAATGACATCCAGATGTTTTTCTTGGGCTCTGGCCCCAAAGGTGGACCCTAGCAACTGGTAACTATGATGTAGGTTATTCTTCCCAATGTGTCAGGGGCAAATATAGTGATTCATAGAGATACCGTGGACTTTGTGACATGGAAACATCAATTGACCTAGGAGTGGTAGCATGAGTGGTGACATGCCCAGTCATTACAGTTCAGGCTGGTTAACGTGGGATTTTGCCAGCAGAGAAGTAGTCTAATAGAGTGGTGGGTTGAGAACCAGGATATGGAAAACAGTGTAAAGTGATAACTTCAACTATAAACCTTTCAAAAGGCAAGACCCTTTTAAGAAAACAGAAATGACGTTAAAATCTCAAACTAAAGGAAAATGTGAAGAAATTTATGAGCAGACTTGGAGAGATGAGACATTTATAGTCACAGCTGTCTTAAGGGGGTAGAAAAGTTTCAAGGTATAGTACTTTGAAAAGGAAACTGTTCAAGAAGCTGAAGGACATCAAATGCTGCTTCTTCTGGTTATAGGCTGCATATTTTTCACTTATAGTAGACTGACCTATTTTGGGTTGTTTTTTTTACTAGGGTATGAGGTATTGTAGGGAGATTACCCAGTATACCTGATGACTCCCAGCTGCTCCCTCTCATGAGGCTATTTAATTTCCATGTAGAAGCTCCCTGGCTGCTGGTCCATTTTGGCTCTTTATTCCTTGTTCTAACCAATTTTTGGTTGTGTCTTTTTAAAAAATCCTTTCCTTCCTCTTGTGAAATCCTGTTCCTATTCATGTGGATCTTGCTCTTGTTTCTAAATCCTGTTCTCGTTCCTGAAATTTGGTTTTGAAACTGGCTTCTGGTCTTGCTTCCTATTTCTGACTCTGCTTCATATTGCTAGTCTTTGACCACTGAAGCCTTAAAGCAGTGTCTCAAACCTTTTTAGCCCTACCACACTAAATAGAACAAATGTTTTTTTTGCAGCACATTATAACTGAAATTATAAAATTGCAAATCCAACAAAAAATTAAATTGGAGAGTTATTTATTTAAAGTTCTTTAAGTTATGTATGGGCAATTGAGTCAACGGTGATACTAAAATAGATAGAATAGAATTACTAATTGATGCGATGGATGTGCTTGTTAATGAGTGCAAATTAACTCAAAACGCAGCTCGATATTCAATAAGCAAACATACATTTCATCATTCACCATCTGCAGTCGTTCTCTTTTTTTAAATTTAATTTCTGTCAGAGCTGAAACTCCCAGGTTCGTAAAAATACGAAGATCCAAATGGTAACAAAGCTTTGATTGTTTTGTTGCTGAAGTTAAGACTACTGCATAAAACATATAAATAAAACTAAAATTACTTCTCATTAATTTTCAAGGACCAATCACATCAAAGAATGATGCATGTCTGGATGATTATATCCTTACGCACAGAGACGCTCATAACATTGACCGACTCTTGAGTACTGACGTACATATCGTCTATTCTAGTGTATACTTATGAAGGGAATTTTTTTAAAAAAGTAAAATTCTGGAATTTCTCGTAAATTTCCGGAATCTCTTTGGGGCACACCACTGCACCGTGGCACACAGTTTGAGAGACACTGTCTTAAAAGTAAAAGAATCCCGACGTGTGGGTTGATCATGAGCCGCTAGGGATGTGAACAGAACAAAACCTTTTTCTCCAATTTTTATGTGCATTCAGTTAATCTTATACATCCATGTTAATAAAAAAAAAAAAATTTATGTGCATTAAGAATTTTAAACAAACACTAAGGGCTAGATTCCATAAGAGGCACCTAAATCGCCTATTTAGATGCCATTTAATTGCCAAAATAATCTTAATGGCTTCAATTATGATTGAAAAAGTAATCATAATTGAAAAAGAAATTTTAATTGGCCAATAGGCACCTACCCGATTGAAAAATGTAGGCGCCTATTGTGTGGCACCTAGCAGTGTCTAATACCTAAGTAGGTGTGCTTAGGGGCAGAGACAAACATAGGTGCCGCTAGACACAATTCTCTAAAGAACTAAGGTGTCTGCAATGTAAAGCCCTGGCCTACATTACCGGCACCTAAGGTTTTTATTAGGTGCCATTAGGTGCGATTCTGTAAATCATGCCTAAGCATGATTGACTTGTGGCCAGAGCCACTTTTCTAGGTGCTGGACGATTTAGGCACCGTTTACAGAATCCAGCCCTAATCGACTTATCTTGCCTACTTAGCATACACTGAAGAACTGAATATGCACTATTGGATTCACATCCCTGTGGTCTCCTGTCTTCTTGCTTGCTCCTGTTCTAAGACTTCTGCATAATCTGCTAATAACTCATCTAATTTTTATCCTGAAGGCTTAATGGAGTCAACCCTCAACAGGATCTAACATACTATGGGCTCATTTTCGAAACAGAAAAAAGATGTCTCCAAAAAATGGCATGAAGCAGCAGATGGATGTTTTCCTTCACAATTAGGATTCAGTGCCAATAAGGTGTCCAAAACTGACTAAATAATTCTCTCTTAATTCTCCCAATCCACTACAAAGTAGCCATTGTTCACTTTAGTGGTCTGTGATAATATTCAGTGCATTAATTGGTTAAGTGACACTGAATATCAGTGGATTGCCCAAATGATTTAACTGGCCACGAGTTGTTTCTGGCCAGTTACAACAATTTGATTATCCTTCCCCCCTCCCCCTTGGAAAATAGGACAACAAGATTCTGCACATTTTATACAAGGTATATAAATAATTACATACTATATGAAAGATAAACCATTCCATATTTCAAAGTAATGTGAGCAAGCAAGCAGGGGACACAAACAGTGAATCTGGGTGTCAAGGTGGAAGACAGATTTTCAGGAAAGAGACTAGTTAATTTTACTTGCATGACAGCTGAGGAAAGGAGTTCACTGGGTTGGATTTTTTTCTTTTCTTTTCTGTCAGCAGGTACCAAACTTCTTAACGGTAGAAGAATGGGTGAGAAATATTTTGTCACCAAAGCTGTCAACACTATTTGGGATTCTGTCTTTCTGTAAATGGATATGCTGATTTACAGCAAGGAATCAGTTCAAGGGGAAAGGTGCTTGAAGGTTAACTCTCTCAGGAAACATGCAGTGGAACTGAGAGAGGAGGCGGCGAGGCTGAGAAGCAGCTGTGACAAGGAGGACTACATTGATTAAATGTTTATTGTGAAAAGCTACAGCAGAGTCTAACTGCAAGATGACAGCTGAACCTGATTACACTAGCCATTGGACTATACTAGGAATGGGCTGTTGTTTGCAATGAAATGTCATTCATTGATAACACAGGCCAACAAAAACCTCATTTTCTTGGTGCCTTGGGTGTTTTGACCTGTCTCTGGGGTTAATGGGGCGCTGATTCAGAAAACTGCATTGGGTAGACGACATCAGCTCTATTTTCTTAGATATGGTTGAATTTATTAATTTTTTTACCGCTATTTAAAAAGATCTCTTCTGCAGAAACATTGACATTGGGCAAAAAAAGATTGGCCTCCGAGGGAATATATGGTTGTTGGAGGACAAAATGTAATCATTGAACCTTTGGTAGCATCCCTAATACTAGGCCTACTAGACTATTACAACATCCTTTATCTCCCCTGCCCTGCAACAATAACAAAACAATTACAAACAATTCAAAACACAGCACTGAGACTCATCTACTCATTGAGGAAACACGACCACATTACAGAGGCTTACCTCAATTCACACTGGCTTCCAATTCCAGCAAGAATACTATTCAAATTCTATTGTCTACTATTTAAAACTATAAATGGACACAGCCCAACCTACCTGAAGAACCGCCTCATCCAAACCACTTCAACCAGACACAGGAAAACTCATACCCCATTCACACACCCTCCAATCAAAGAAGTTAAAAGGAAAAAACTATATGATGGCCTCCTGGCCACTCAAGCAGCAAAACTTGACAACCAAATCTCCAGTCTTCTGATAGCGACCCCAGACTACAAAACATTCAGAAAAAAAAATAAAGTCTATACTGTTTAAGAAATCCCTGGAAAAAGACCTAACACCACAAGTCCTCTTCCTTCCCTCCCCTAACTCCCCAACCCCCAGAAACAACCTACTCTACTCATTATTCTCCCTGAAAATGACCAGACATCTTCTGTAATCCACCTTCTATAACTCTTTTGTAATCTGCCTTGAACCGCGAAGTAATGGCGGAATAGAAATCCCTAATGTAATGTAATAGAATTATAATACCACCACTACATATAAAGCTAGGCCTGATGAAACAATTTGTAAAGGCTTTGAATAAAGACAGTTTGTGCATTGAATACATGGAGGGGCATAATCAAAAGATACGTCTAAGTCTGTTTTGGGCCTAAAAGGATAGTCGCCCAAAGTCGGCAATGTCTAAAGTCCATTCCCAAAAAATAAATCGAAAATATTTATTTTTTTCAAAAATCATCTGATTATATGTCCAGCCGTTTGATAGGCCAGACCACTAAGTCATCTATCTTTATACCCCATTCTTGTCCAAAAATTTGTCCAAGTCAAAAACGCCTAGAACCAGACCTTTTGGACATGGGAGGGGCCAGCAAAGTGATGGACACCCAGACATGGCAACAAAGTAGTGGGGCACCTTAAAGGGCACTGATGCGAACTTCACAAAAAGGGTGCCATATAAGCATCTCACCACAACTCCCTTATAGGTCATGGTGAGCCCCCCAATCACCCCAAACCTACTATAGCTATCTGTCTACCACCCCAATAGCCCTTATGGATGCAGGTGCCACCTATATGGCAGTACAGTGGGGTTTGGGGGGTGCACATTTTTCACCATGATGCAGTGGTTAGTGGCTTATGAGCCTGGGTCCTCCTTTCTATGGTTCACTAGCCCACCCCCCAGACTACTTAAGACACCTCTTTGCTTCTCTCCTAGGCTTTCCTTTGCCAGGTGCTGATGTTCTGGAGGCAGATATGTAAAGATTTTATTATAATTTATATGGCGGGGCGGGGGGCAGTGATCACTGGGGGAGTATGTGGGGGTCTGTACCATGTCTCTACAGTGGTTATCTAGTCACTTTGGATATTTTCTGGGCACTTAGACCTGGTTTTCAATCACCTAAGTTGCTACGTATAAGTTCCATCTAGGCAGCCTCGTTAAACGTTCGGTTATACTTGCAGTACGACTATGTCTAGGTCAGACCACGTCCTGCATTCACCTCTCCTCCTAAAATGCCCTTTTTAGTTCTAGGCATACAGCAGCACTGAAAAGGCTTAAAATTGTTTTTAGACATATCTAAAACCCGGTTCGATTATCAGCACTTGGACGACTTGTCTTACTGATCGTCCAAGTGCCGATTTAGGCTGGTTTTTAGACGTATTTCCGTTTCGATTATGAGCTCCATAGCACATATATTGCCTGGACTTATCATGGAAAAACTGAAGGCAGGAATTTTTGATGATCCACATTTCATAGCATCAGTGAATAAAATCAAATCATGTGCCTGGTCTTCATTTGTTCTGGTTGTGAAAAATTTCTTGACAACTACACACTATTAGCACAGCATGTGCTCTTTCATTTCAACAAGCTTGGCTGTAACATGAGTGCTAAAGTCCATTATCTGCACAGTCACTTAGATCGCTTTCCAGAGAACCTTGGTGACTTAAGCGAAGAGCAAGATGAAAGATTTCATCAAGACATAAAAACAATGGAAGCCAGATACCAAGGAAGATGGTAGACTATTGTTGGAATCTCATGTGGGATTGTTCTGGCAGATCCCACTCTCTGAAGTCTTACAAAAGGAGCTTCTTGTGTGCTGAATGACTGGAAAGTTTGTATCATAAACTTGTGCCTTTGGTGTGAAATAAGTAGATTTTCATTTTGTATACTTTCTTTAATTTTTAACATGTTTCCTTCATGCTTAAAAGATATTAATTTAAACACTATATTAAAATATCCTGATTTTTTTAAATGGGCGAGCAGTGTGAAGAGTGGTATATGTCACATGCTCTGTATCTCAAAAACTAGAGCTGATAGGAAAAAACTGGTGTCATTTTTGGAATCAGCAGGTCATATATACCCAGAAACAGGCCTAACATTTGAGGCACCAAAATGAGTGTTGGCCAGTGTAATAGTATGCACTCTTCTTAAAGAATGTGCACTATTGTGCAAAGAGGGGGCATTCTTCTTAGAAAAAGTGCACTCTCGATAGCACATACATGTACATGCATGATGGTGTGCACACACATGATGGCTCATGCATGCATGCATGCACTATCGATACTCTTCTTATATTGTACATGTACCAACAGTTGTTGAAAGTGGGTTACAAAAAGAAAAGGGCTCAACATACTTAGATTATACAGAATAATTATACAAAAAATCATATGGTTTTACATTTTACATTATCTGAAACATAATTTTGAAACAAAAAAGTTTTCAGGCACTTCCAGAACAGCATAAAATTAAATATTAATTTAAGTTCCAAGGATAAATTACTCCAAACCTTGGCTGCTTGATAGGAAAATAATAGCATATAATGTTGCTTATATCTAACACCTTTACAAGTTGTGAAGTATAATGAGCACATTCATATAACATAGACATGACACTCATAATATCAGCACAATACAAATATCCAATTAGGTTTGCAGGTTCTAGCATTACATTTTAGCTGGCACCCACATACCTTCTGGGCTGTCTTCCCTTTTAGGTCCTCTTGATCCCTCTACACTAGGGATCTCAAAGTCCCTCCTTGAGAGCCGCAATCCAGTCAGGTTTTCAGGATTTCCCCAATGAATATGTATGAGATCTATGTGCATACACTGCTTTCAAAGATCGATCCGTTCATGCAAGACGTTACCTTGCAAGTGTGCCCCACTTCATTCTACGAGCATTAGTAATGTAAATTTTTGTAAATTTTTATGGGTCCTCAGAGGGCCACCACGCACTCAAATATATCTCATAGTGCGAGGCTTTATGCACCCTTTCGTCACTGGACCTATATTTTTTATGAATGTTATTAGCTTAACTTAAATATAAATATGCTAAAAGTACTTAGCTTAGTGACGCTAGTCGGGAGGGTAGAAAACATCAGTTGTCCCTACCCTCCCGACTAGCGTCACTAAGCTAAGTACTTTTAGCATATTTATATTTAAGTTAAGCTAATAACATTCATAAAAAATATAGGTCCAGTGACGAAAGGGTGCATAAAGCCCCGCACTATGAGATATATTTGAGTGCGTGGTGGCCCTCTGAGGACCCATAAAAATTTACAAAAATTTACATTACTAATGCTCGTAGAATGAAGTGGGGCACACTTGCGAGGTAACGTCTTGCATGAACGGATCGATCTATGATAGTACTCTTCATTCAAAATATAAGTGAAGCAAGTGCCTAGATTTTCATCATACACTGCTTTCAATGCATATTCGTTGGGAAAATCCTGAAAACCCGACTGGATTGCAGCCCTCAAGGAGGGACCCCCCCCCTTCCTGTTTCTATGGCTCCTCGGTGTCCAATCACTTCTTTTTTCCAATCACCTTGATCCACTCTACACTCAGTTCCTCCCACCCCAACATGAATCTTATCCTTATGATCACCTTAGCATCCCCCCTCCGATCCCTAAACTCTCCCCAGATCTGATTTCCATATCTCCCCCCATTTCCTCTCCATAGTGGAAGCTCCACTCACAACCAATAATCTACCCTTCCTTACCTCTTATGAACCTTTCCTTAATCCCTCTTCATGCCAGGAGTTACTGCGGTAAACCCAGTATCTAGTGGGACTATTGCTTGGGGTACCACCATTTTCAGAGTCAGAGTCAATGGGCAGGAGCAGAAAGTGAATCACTCCAGTCCTGGTCCACTAGACACCAGGTATCTCCTCTGTGTAAGGCCTAGAGTTAAGAGGGATTATGGAGAGTAGGGAACAGGAGCCCAGAGAGGTAGGTGTTGGAATATGTGTTCCACTGTGGGGTTCAAATCTAGAGGAATCAGACCAAGGGAATGTGCTAAAGGGGTCTTGCCCAATATTTGGCCAGAACCCACATAGGTGTTTTACGCAGGTCCTGTCACACTCTTGGCAGGTCATGGCCCAATTCAGTGCCAGTGTCTGGACATGGACTGGCTTTGAATACTGGGGCCTAATTCTGTCCACGGTGGTCAGTGGTTTATAAAAATGCATGAATGTATAGTACTTGGCTAACTATTGGCCAGCATGCTTGCACTATACAAATGACACACTCAAATAGGCATGCATTAGAATAATGAGAGAGTCACAATGAAATCTATTATCAGGGGAGGGGGCAAGTGAAGTTGAGATGTATAAACAGAAAAGCAGAATGGGATGATTCATTGTGGCCAGGTCATTGTGGGACATTTCATCACAGACATGCTGAAATGGACACAAAGAATCATTCTAGACCCGAAGCCCTGAGCAAGCCAGAGGGATGGTGATGGAGGTCAGGTGGGCTGGCAACCAGCGACTTCTCCTCGCTGGCCCAGAGCAGGGCAAGCTCAGAAGTACATGAGGATGTGGAAGAGCCTGCCAGCCTCACCTGCAGCTGGGCAGCACATGCCCTGGCCCCTCTGCAGCAGGTAGCATTGGAACTGTCTCCCCAGGAGCAGCTGAGCTATCCCTCTGTCCTTGCATATTGGTTTCTCTGCTTCCAATACTCCAGCTCATTCCATGCACATTGGTTCTCAGCCCGCTGTCCTTCTCAGCTGATTCAGCACTGAAATGGCCTCGCTGAAGCAGCCATGATGACCCCAGACAAGCTGAGTAGGACAAAATCTTGGGATAAATAGGTGGCTGAATAGAAGGCAAATTATATGTACACTTGAATAAGATATGAGGAACTGGTGTGTGGCAGTTATAAGGTGTGTGGCCAACTAGCCCAGATGCAGAGTGAAGCAGGAAGACATGGGGCTGTGAGGATTTATTTTAAGGGATGACTGTACCCTGATGTAGCCATTTTAGCAAAACTCTGATCAACATTGGTGCTTTATGATTCCCCGACATAAGATAAATAATTTTTGTTTTTCTAGTGCTTTATGACAAAGCATTTCAATTGTATTTCTTGCATTGCACAAGGCTAAAATATATTCCATTACTTTAAGAAAGGAGGTTTTTTTAAATGCCAATGGCATTCTCTTGATCCCAAATGTATGCTACCCAATCTCTGGAGGACAGTGGTGGGGCTCAGAGACTTTTTCCTCCCTATCTTACATAGAAACATGTTGGCTCCTATTGGTTGCACAGCTGTGCTGTACTGTGCAGTCAATGGCTAGTGCTCTGTGTATCTTACCTTTGTCTTCTGTGGCCACTGAAAAAACTGGTTGTGTGAATGCTTTTTGGCAGGTGGGAGGCTGATGATAAAAAAAAAAAAGCTAAGTATCAAGGACTACTGTGTTGTACCATATACAAATGAGTCCCGCGTACAAACCTGGCATCATTGAGAGGCATGTTGCACAAAATCCAGACACAAGGAGGGAAGGTGGTAGAACTAGAGGCTGACTCAGGAATAATGCCAGGAAGTACTTTTTCCACAGAGATGGTGGCAGATGCCTGGAATGCCCTCCCATGGGAGTTGGTGGAGATGATAAAGGCAACAGAATTCAAAGATGCATGAGATAAACAAAAAATGAATCCTGCATGAAGGAATGGAACCAAACAAGCTTAGCAGTGATTAGATGGCAACACTAGTAACTGAGAAGCAAAGCCAGTGCTAGGTAGACTTCTATGATCTGTGCTCTGAAACTGTCAAGGAATGGGGATTTGTATACCGCCTTTTTGTTGCTTTAAGTATGCATATGTATGCATACAGGAGACCCCGTGTATTGCTTTCGCTCGTTCTAAGAACTTGAAGGACCTTCTGGCTACCAGGAGTCGGGCCCACAGTGGGGGCAGCCATCAACCATGTGGACATTGCGATATGTGTCATTTATCTCTGTCAATCTCTACCTAGCAACATCCCCGGACTCAACACACTTACCACCTCAGAGCGCAAACTTCGTGTGATTCTAAATGGGTAGTTTATGTTATCATCTGCCCGTGTGGTTTGTGCTATGTGGGACGGACCAGCAGAAGTGTTAGGGTCAGACTGCAAGAACACAGAATCCAGATCCATACTGGATCTCAATCTGCCCCTCTGGTACCCCACTGTGCTGATTTTGGTCATTGTTTTACTGACCTATCTTGGTTCGTGCTTGAGCAAGTCCCTTGGGACTTCAGAGGGGATCGACAGGCTCATCTGAATCTCAGGGAACAATATTGGATTTTTCAATTACAATCTGTTCAGCCGAATGGCCTTAATGAAAGTGTGGAATGGAATACCATTGTTTAATAGGGTTTTTGGCTCCCTTTGGATAGTGGATTTTGGATGCAGTGTGTGGTGTGTTTGTGTGTGTGTGTGTGGGGGGGGGAACTTTTTTGATTGTGGTGTTCCTATTGGTGGGTGTTCCTTGTTCCCTCCCTCTTTCTTTTTCTCCTTTTGTGGTTCTGATTGTGTTGAGTGCTGGCACAGCATGATTGGTTGGTTCGTGTATGATGTCACCTGTGGATCTGTTTTAGCTGGTGTGCTCTCCCTACCGGGCACCCCGCCCTCCAGCCGTCCTCTCTGCTCATGTTCTGTTGGAGGCCAGGTTCCTGAAGAAGGGCTCCTCCCGAAACCAGCGCGGTTGAACCTTTCCTCCTGGCGCGGTTTTTCCATTTGTGTGACAGTTTTGGATAAGTATTGCTTAATTTTGGATGTGTTTTTCACTTTTTGGTATGGTTTTTGATTTTGTTTGTGATTTTGTGCATGCTCTTTGAGGGGATTTGGCTGGCAGGGTTTGTGTGGGGGTCGCTCAGGTTGTTTGTGTTGAGTTTCATTTACTCATTTTGACTGTTGATTGGTTTGATTCTTGCACACACAGGGCGCTCGATGATGGTGTGCGGGTGGAGGCTTATCGCCTTGACCCAGAAGTGAAGTGTTGGAGCTGTGCTCCTATCACTGAGGGTTCACACTGAGAGCGCCCTACAACATTATACAGTGTGACATGCTTTTTTGACATGTCACACTGCATTTGGCTTGTAAGTTGTGAGCCAAGTTTGGCACTTTGAGCTTCCCCCACGCAGACCTTGATGTGACTTGGTTGCCTTCCTTGTTTTTTCTATGAGTTTATCTTGGGCAGACTGGATAGACCATACAGGTCTTTATCAGCTGCCATCTAATATTTAAATATGTTAAAATGGTAATGGTGCATGTATGAGAGTTCTTCAAATAGTTTCTGCACTTTCATATTTTCATGGTAAATGGGGTGGGAGAAATGGTAAGAGGGCGTGATTATGTGGAAAAGTGATGTAATTTTGCTTTTGAGATAGTTAATAAATACGAGGGATATTCAAAAAGTTTCCGCACTTTTCTTTTTCTTAAACATTATTTACTAAATATCTCAAAAGCAAATTAAATCACAGGTGAGCCGACTTGCCTGACTGACTAGTCACATGACATTCTACGACACGCCCTCTTATCACTTCTTCTGCCTCAACTATTTCCCGTGAAAATATGCAAATGCTGAAACTTTTTGAAGAACCTTCGTACAAGCGGTATTTCACTGCAATACTTACAGTAAGATGACTAAGGGGAGAAGTTAACAACCTGAGCTGCCATTAAGACATGTTACTTTACTATTAACCCCGATTATTAGTAACTAGAGGTCTCTGCCTAAAATGGGTCCTTGGTTAAAGTAGTGGTAAAATAACCCATCTTCACAGTAGCCTGTTAAGTCAAACTACCCCATAAGTGGAAGGCATGGTAGTCACATGTACACTGTCACCTGAGACACCCATACTAAAATCTCTTGTGGTAACTGAGATGAGAGGAACATTTCTAGCCTTTTTGTTCATTGCTCAGTTTGACATCACAGTTAGAGCATGCTCAGATGGCTCCAATTTTGGTCCAATTATATTTGTAATGTCAAAAGAATGATTTTATGTCTCTCAAAGACAAGTAATAAAGCTTATGAATCCCATCATGCTGGAATCTTCTTCTCTATGTCACAAAATAACCTGAAACCTCACTATGAAACTTGAAACTAACTACCTTCTAATGTAATGTAATTTCATGGAAATGACCAGCTATCTTCCAATGTAATGTAACTTCCTGGAAATGTCCAGCTCTCTTCCAATGTATCTTCCTGGAAATGTCCAGCTATCTTCCAATGTAATGTAACTTCCTGGAAATGTCCAGCTCTCTTCCAATGTATCTTCCTGGAAATGTCCAGCTATCTCCCAATGTAATGTAACTTCCTGGAAAAGCCCAGTTATCTTCCAATGTAATCCGCTTAGAACCGCAAGATACAAGTGGAATAGAAATCCATAATGTAATGTAATGTAAGATGTACCACACTATTCTGACTGGAAGCTGGTTTAGAAACCTATTCAACGAGGTTTACTCAGACACAAGGCATCAGTATTACAGTACAAATCATTGACGTGTTTTTTTTTTCTCAGCAACATCAATGATTGTCTTTCTAGTGGAAATGTTCCTAGACCCTGCATCTGAATGAATCATACCATTTTATTTTAGTGCATATGAACGAACAGCTGTATTTTTTTTTTGTTGTTTATGTTTCTTTATTTTTGTTTTATGTAACCAGATACCACTGTAAGCCCAGATTGATTTTAACTATAGTTTACTGCAAACTTTATTCAGTCCATAAAAGTCAACCATAAAAGCTGAGCGAATCCTCATGAGTTTAAGCTGTAAACTGAGCCTGCATATCTTAATTCCCCTTATGTGGTCCATTATTCAGAACAGCTGCCTCAACTATACTATGGTTACAGTTTTCTTATGATGTGGAAATGTTGAGCTATTGTCCTCTGACTGTGAATGTAAAATAAAATGCAAATATAAGGAACTGCATTAAAAAAAAGAAAAGGAAAAGATTTGCTTCTTGGCACACTGCCAATACACATTACTGCATCATCATTATCATGCACTCGGCCCTTGTGAATATTATAGTACATCTGTTTAACATCAACTGAAAACAAACAAAAGTGCTGTCAGCCCTTCCAGTTTTAGCTACAAAGAAAAGCCAATTTGAGAACATCAAGCTCTACAGACGGCTTCACTTTAGAGGGAGATCCATAATAAGGATTTAAGCAATTCTATTAATTAAATATGGAATGAATCATATTTAGAAGAGAGTATCTCTGCAGTAAATCCTTTTTGTTTTTGTAGAACTGTCAGCTAAGAAATATACTTAACTACGCTGAACAATATCTTCGTTTCATGATTGCAATATCTTCTCCTAACAACATAAATCTAAGTGCAATTTATTCAGCGGGGCCAGGGAGGACTGGACGTGGATGGGGCATGGGGCCTGCTAGCTGAGGATTCAGGACCTGTTGTGTATCTCTCCCTCCCTCCCTCTTATATGCTTCCATGTCCAACATCGTTCTCACTCTCCCTCCCCTGTGCCCCAGGTCCAACATCTCTCTCTCCATCCTTTGCACCCTTGGTCCAACATCTCTCTTTGTCCTTCGACCATGCAGCATTCTCTCCCTTTCACTGCCAAGTTCAATATTCCTCCCACTATTCACCATCGCTCTTTCCCTCAATTGTGCCCTGGGTCAAACATCTCTCCCTTCCTCCATTCCACCATATTATTAAACATCTCTCCCTCTTTCCCCCTGCACCATCTCTCCATACCCTCCACTCCTTATTCCCCAACATTTTCCCTCTCTTGCCTCTCTCCTTGCAATATCTCTTTCTCCCCTCTGTCCCATATGTAACATTTTCTCTTTCTGTCCTCTCTCCACCCCTTTGCATTATCATTCCCTTCCTCCCCTCCACCCCATGTCCTACAATCCTTCTTCTCTTGTCCTTGTGTGCAGCATCTTTCTTTCCTTCCCCACCAAACTCACAGCTAACTCCCCCTTTTCATTCGCCAGATTCATTGGGTCAGGGTTAGCAATTCCTTCAGGCTGTCTGCCGTTAACTCAGAAGCCTCTCGTCTGCTGCATTTTGCCCCAGTAGAAACAGGAAGTTGTGACAAGGGGTGGGATGAGGCAGTTCCACCACACCCCCCTCAGCCTGCTTGTCAGTTGGTCGGGCATCTGTGCAGGTGCGGATGTCCCTCCCGATGCAATCTGCTTTTCAAAACCCAAAGTGCCGGGATTTGAAAAGCTGTCCGGACACCCGTAAATGCCCTCTATAAAGAGGACATATCTGATAACCCTAAGTAGCATTTGAGAAAATACACGGGGAGGAAAATTCACATGTCCAATTTAGAATATATTGTATTCTTCTGATATTTTATAAAAGACTCTGCCAAATATAGATCCTCCTGTAAAATAGGAGTGGGGCTGCATGTTCCAGTCCCTCTAGATCAGGGATGCCCAAAACGTCGATCGCGATCTACCGGTCAATCGCAAAGGCAACGCCGGTAGATCGCAGAGCCAGTGTTCTCCCTAGCATTCCCCCAGTCACTTTCTCACCTTTAAAGTATAGTACTGTAATTATGGCAGCCTGCAGAGCGAACGTAGCAGGCTGCCGTCAGCCTCTGTAGCATGTTCCCTCTGCCGCAGCCCTGCCCCCGATGTCAGAGGAGGTGTGGGACCGCGGTAGAGGGAACGTGCTATGGAATTAACTTTCAACTGTGGTAGGCCCAGAGGGAAGAATGGAGGTGAGAACTGACCTGACAGTCACTGTGTGCAGGGAAGCAGCGGAGGTAAGGCCCCGCATGTTGGGGTAAAATTGTGCCTGTCGGGAGGACCCTGGCGGGAGGGGGATTGCCTTGGAGACGCTGGATCGGGGGAGGGGAAGAGACAAAAGGACCTTGAGGAGGGGTGGGAATGCAGCCTTGAACCAAAAGGGAGGGGGAAGACAAGACAGATAAGGCAGATCCTGGAGTACTAGAGGGGTTAGAGAGGGGAAACACTCTGAACCAAAGAAAGAGAGAGAGATGTCAGGCCCTGGGGAGGGGGAAGACAAAGAGAGTGAGAGAGACAAAGACCTGAAACAAAGGTGGGAAGACTCAAAATGTTAGCAGAAGAAAGATAGAGAGAGGGAGAAACCTGAAACAAAGCGGAGGCAAAAGAGAAGGGGGCAGATGTTGGACTATGGGAGGTGCAGACAGAAGAGACAGAGGGGGAGAGACCCTGAGGAAGAACAGAGAGATGCAAGATCAGAACAGAAGAGGGAGACATGTTGCCAATAGGGGTGGAGGAGAGAGGAAGTAAAACTAGACTCCTGGAAGGACAGAGAGATGTTGGTTTGGGAATGGAACAAGGTCTGGAGGACAGAAGAGGTGCACTCGGTATATATATATATATATAAATAAATATGGGGGGGCTTTTACTAAGGCACACTAGCTGATTTAGCGCAAGCTAAATACTAACGCGTCCATAGAATATAATGGGCGCATTAGCACTTAGCGCGTACTAAATCAGTTAGCGCATCATAGTAAAAGAGGGGGTATATGTTTAGTATTTTTATTGTTGGTGGATCATTTAGACTTGGTCTTTTTAAAAGTAGCTTGCAAGCCAAAAAAGTGTGGGCACCCCTGCTCTACATCCAATGAGCAAATGATTTGGCAAAGCTGTAGGCTAGGAAAATAAACATAGTTCTTCCCCCATAGACATGGGAGCAGCTTTGAAAACGTATTGCTCCATTGGGAAACTGTCACCCACCATATCAATCTCTGCTTTTGCAGCAACACACCCCATAGCATCTTGCTACCACCTGCAGCATCACCCCCCCAAGGCATCCCCCTGAGAGCATCCCCCACAGCATCACCTTACATGCCATCACTCCTAATAAAATCCCCCTTGATCCCACCCTCACCAGGAGGCCTGACAGCAGAAGGGCAGAGGCCTTCCTCCCACACTCACCCTTAACCCATTTTCCAGGCTTACTGAGGAGTCCCTGGAATCTAGTGGGGTGGGAGTAATGTCAACTCCCCCTGCCGTGACATTGCTGGCCCCAAAAAATGGCTGTTAGGACTTCTAGTCGTTATATTCTGGATTCATGTGACATGAGGAATGTACATCTGTATTGTAGATCAGCCCAGAACACATTTCCGCCATCCGACCCATGCCCCTTTGGCATCTAGACTTAGAAAATACCCCCACAAGTGAATGCCCTCTGTTCTGAAATGGCATGAGGCTCTTAAATCTATTTTCTGTGTTTTAGTATTGTACCTGTATAGCATTAAACTTATCCTATAAGTCATTATCTTTATTGCCATAAGCACAAGATCATTAAATGCCTCAGCATGCCGATTTCTTCATTCCATGCTTATTCTGTTGCCTCCTACTGAAATACTCTGGCTGGGGAAGTAAATGCCAGGTGCAATACAAGCACAGGTTGTCAGGGTTTAGTCAAATATTTTTTTTTCCTTTTAATCCTTGACACAAAATGTGGCCTTTATGCTGGGGATTTACCACATTTAAAATCTTTCATATACGAGACTAGTCAAGCATATGTTCCTTCCAAGATGTTTGATTTAGTGGCCATGCTTTTGCAAATACCCTCTATCAATGGCAGAAGGAAGTTAAGCTACTTTTTCCATATGAATGACCTCTACTGTTTGAAACATTGAAGAGCGAGCAAACAGTCACTCCGTTGAGGAAGCCTGCTGTGGACATAACATTAAGATTACTGAATTACATTTCTGTGATGGTTTATTTGAAAAGTACACGCAGCCCTTGTCTTTGCAACGACCATTAATTCTAGACTGAAAGCAAACCTATTTTTATTAGCCAGCCAATCCCTTCCACATTATTAAGAAGCACACAGCACTACACAGTGAGGTCGATAAAATGGGTTAGTGCAGGTTAATTGTTTGTGGTGTTTTTTTTTTTTGTTTTTTTTTTTAAACTAGTATTGTGTGTTTGATTTATATTTCAGGTCAGTAGTTTCCATAAATTCCCAGTGTCTTCCCTGCATAGCTTTTTTGAAACACGCCTCATATGAGGTGTACCTTAAATATTTGCTCAGCTGATTAAAACAGTTCTACATTTGTTTAATATTTGAACAGTAAATAGTTTACTGAAAAGCTAAAATGCCTTTTTGTGCTCATGTTTAGTTTTCCTTTTGAAGGGCATCTAGGCTGTGCTTTCTCATGAGCTCTGCAGTAGTGAGTCCCATCCCTTCCCCCCAGCTTGAGGATATCCATGCGCATGTGATAACATTGACTTACTGCATCCAAATTTATGTCATGCATATTTATTGCAGATATTCTGAAACCCTAATTGCTATTAATTATATGCAGCGCTACAGAGTCACAAAGGAGACAGTCCCTGCTCAAATGAGCTTACCATGTAAACCAGTGGTCTCAAACTCAAACCCTTTGCAGGGTCACATTTTGGATTTGTAGGTACTTGGAGGGCCACAGAAAGATAGTTAATGTTAAAGAAAAGACAATTTTGCATGAGATTAAACTCATTATAAATCTTTCCCTGAACTGTTAAAGGAAAGAATTATAAGAGTTTTTCCTCATGCAAAATTATCATTTCTTTAATAAGACATTAATTATTTTTTCTGTGGCCCTCACAGTTAAAGTTTAACATCTTTCCTTTCTCAAAACTGACACATTTCAATCACTATATTGAAAATAAAATCATTTCCCCTACCTTTGTTGTCTGGTGACTTTATTTTTCTGTGCTTTTAGCTATGTTTCCAGGACCTTCTTGTCCACTGACTGTTTTTCTCTCCGTCTTCACTTTCTGCCTTGCATCCATCTTATGCATTAACTTAACATTCTGTTTTTCCATTTTTCTTCTTTCTTCTCAAAATCTACTTTTCCATGTCTTCCCTTTCTATCTCTCTCTCCTTCCCTCCCTATTTCCACGGTCTGACATCTCTTTTCTTCCTTCCTTGTGTAACATTTTTCTTCCCCTTCCTCCTTTCTGCTCCCTGCAGTCAATGTCCCCTCCCTTCCTCCTTTCTGGCCCCCCTCCCAGTCTAACATTTCTCCTTCCTTTCCACCAGTCCAACATTTTTTTCTCTCTTCCTCCTGCATGCTTCTCCTCTGGTCCTCTTTCCCTCTCCAACCAACATCTCTCTCTCTCCCTCCCTCCTTAAGTCCAACTTTTCACTCTCTGCCCTCTCCCCCTTCCCCAGTGTAACATTCCTCCTTCCCTCCTTTCAGCCCTCCCCATCCATCTTGCCCTCTCCATGAGTCCAACACTTTCTGCCTCTTGCACGCTTTCTCTCTCTATCTTTGCCTCTTCCCTTGAGTGGCATCCCTCCTTCCCACCCCCCCAACCCAACATGCACTCTCCCCATGCACCATCACACCCTCCCCTCCAGTATATAGCACCTTTCCTTTCCCTCCCTTTCTGCTAGGTCCAGCAGCACCTTTTCTCCCTTCCTTTTACCTCCCCCCCCTGTCCATCAGTAACTCTCCTCCCTTCTCTTCCCCTCTGTCCAGCAGTAACTTTCCTCCCTTCCATTTCCCTCTCCCCTGTCCAGCAGCATCTCTCCCTCTCCCCATGTCTAGCAGTACTCCTTCTCCCTTCCCTCCTTCCCTCTCCAGCAATAACCCTCTCTTCTCTAGCCTAGCGGCAGCTCACAGTGTGATTTTAACTTAGCCACGCAGCTGCCGCTAGCAGTAGTTTACACGCGTTTCATCGGGCAGCCTCGGGGCCTTTGCTAGGCCAACCCGCTTCGCATCATTGAAGTGGGCCACTGCTGGTCCAGGGGTGGGGAGAGAAGAATTCATATGACTCCAGAGTTCCCGTCATCTTCTTCGGAGGGGGCTTGCCCTTAACATTCGGCCTGAATGAGGCCCGCTCTCACGCTCTCTCCTTCCTCACATAAACAAACCACACGCTGGCACAGACACTGCTCCGCTGGAGTCTCTAATGATGGCCGCCAACGCCGACTCTCTTTCCCACCTCAGCACACACCGAAAGCGGGCTGCCGATTGGCCTACGAGGTGAGGGAGACGCGGGGCAACTGGTTGGAGGAGAAGAGAAAAGCAGGAGTCCTGGCAGCAGAAGGCAGGAAGTTGCAAGACAGCTGACGACAGAGCTGGAGCCTCTCTTCCTGCCCAGTGTGCTACAAAAAATCCGAATTGTCACCTTGCTTAGAGCGACCGCGAGCTGCAAAATAGTACCTGGTGGCCGCATGCGGCCTGTGGGCTGCGAGTTTGAGACCGCTGATCTAAACAATCAAGGCAGACAAACAGGATGCTGGGGTAGGGGTTACAATTAGAGGGTATGGCTAGGGTGTTGAGCAGAAGGCAGAGGGGAGTAGGGTTTTGAGTTGAAAGCTGTCTCAAAAAGATGGGTTTTTAGCCTACTTATGAATAAGGGAAGGAGCGTGGCAGATTGCTGATTATTAGGTACATATCAGTGGCCTGAGCCATGCAGCACATTAATTGACTAGTATAGAGGAACCACAGATTTTTCTGTTACTTCTTTGGAAAATGTCCTCCTCCACAACCTTAATTGGCTAATGTCCCCCAGAAAAGGTTTGGGAACCATACTATTAAAAAAAAAAAAAATCCGTATAAACACAATAGGCTCAGTATTCAGCAAGTTGCTGAGTGGTGAGGAAAACACGGATGGGCCCGAGATTCAGAAGCAAGATAAGTGGTCAGGAGAGGTTCCTGCATGCTCAAATTGTGATGAACCTCCCAACTACCAATATTCAGCGGTACTAAAGCAGGCAGTGACAATGAATATTGTCTCTGATCGCCCATGTTAAAAGTGGGCAGGTTAGGGGCAGTATAAGAGATGACACTGGGGGAGGAGCCGCACTTATGCAGTTGCTGGGATTTACATGGCTTTCGGGTAACGGTCGAGATGGTGGATGTGCTCCCCTCCATCTTCCCCCCTCCCCCACCAACATGATCTGACCTACTTCCTAACCACACCCCCTTCCCCACCGAGATCAAACCCCTTTCCTGAATCCTCCCAAGATCATCCTCCTATACTACTACTATTAATTATCATTTCTATAGCGCTGAAAGGCGTATGCGGTACCGTCCATTTAACATTCAATAGATGTCCCTGCTAAAAAGAGCTTACAATTTAATTTGGACAGATAGGACATCTCAAAGTTCGGGAGATTCTACCTTATGATCCCTGGAGGTCTAGTGGGATAGACTAGGCAGGAGAAATACCCCCCTCTCTCATGCCCCTTGTGGTTCCATCTGGAAAATCACTGTGAGCCCCAGTGATAATCTCACGGTACTGCTACTAGAGGTCTGCCCTCCATATATTGACTGAATTTTGGACCAGGATCTGCATAATATCAGGTGGCCAGCAGCAGTACATATTCAGTGCAGTACATGGATATGGCCCAGCATTGAATATTTTGGTCTAATTTAGCTGGTGATAGTTTTAAAAAAAACAACAACCCCCCAAAAAACCCAACAACCCAAAAACTGACTGCTACTAGCTGAATATTGACAACTAGATTTTGGGGCTTTTCACAGAGGTGCAATGTTATAAAATGAGCATCCTATAAGTCTAAGCAGTCTGTTTTTTATGCTGTGAGCAATTATTTTATGTTTCATCTTGGATATTCTTTTCAAGGAGCCAAGCTATATCTCAAACCTTCAGTGTTTTGTTACTTTTTCTTTATGGCTAGGGACCATAGCAACACAGACATATGGATAGCAAATTACCAGTTCTTAGAAATTTGAGAAAACAAGAGGCAGTTGATGGTGCCAAATTAGTTTTACAGCCATCAAACCATGTTTTTTTTTCAGAGCAAACCAGCGACGTGATACTGTCTAGCTAACTCAATTAAGGTGCTATAGAAATCGATCTCCTGCCAATAAAGGAAAGGAGAATGAGGGGAATTAGGACCTAATAGCCTAATTAATCAATAATAGCCATTTTTTTAAAGAGGCATGTCTCTTTTCACTAAAAGATATAGGTTAAGATCATGGGAGCCAAATTGAATCTGAGACCCTGTTTGGGGATTTTGTAAGGCGTTAACAAAAGGAGCTTTCTTTCTGCAGGTAGTTTAAACGTTGAAAGGTGTTTCATGCCAGAAAATGCAGAAATTGTTAATTTCTCAACTGCAAACAGGGGAGTTGTCTTGGACTCTTATAGTAGAAGGAGTCACAAGCCTTATCCCAAGCGGGAGACCTGAGAGAAGTACACATCTCACAATAACCACTTTACATTGTATGGAGAGCCCTCCAAAACTTACCCAAAAACCTACTGGACTCACCTGTCTACCACCCCAATAGCCCTTATGCCTACAGGTGTCACCAATATGTAAGTACAGAAGAGTTTTGGTGGGCACACACTTCCCACCACATGTACTAATTAGGATGGGCTACAATGGCTTGGGTCCCCTTCTTTGGGGTCCACTGCACTGACTACCAGGCTACTCCAGACACCTGCTTGCTGCTTTACTAGGACTGGCCATAATATCTGCAGCTGTCATAACAAGAAGCATGTACTGTTTCTTTTGTATCTGTGAGGGGGGGGGGGGGGGGTCGGTGACTACTGCGAGAATGTGTGTGTGTAGGTGGGGGGAGGAAGGAATGTCTTCATGCCTCCAGTGGTCATCTGGTCAGTTTGGTTAACTTTATTGCTACTTATTCATTTTTAAATCCAGTCTAACCCCAAACATCTAAATGGTGCCCGGGACATTTTGCAAAATATTTATCACTGCAAAACATCCAGGTCTTAAATCCACCCTAATCCCACCTAAAACACGCCTTTAACATGCCCCCATGAAATTTAGATGCACTACTGAGAAGTGTAAAATAAAAAATAAAAAAAGCATCTAGAAAGTAGGTTTCAAAAAGGGCAATTTGGACATTTTGGTGATCCAAATGTTCAAGTGCCACTTTATGACATTTTTGGATGGTTTTCTTTTTTGAAAATCAGCCCCATAGTCTACTGGCGGGCTTTGGACCCCCTTTCAAATTTCTGTCATTGTCCCCTATATGTTTTAATACTTGCCCTGATCCCATCATCTCAGAAGTAAAAATTTAGGGGTCCTTTTACTAAGGCACACTAGCCATTTTAGCATGCACTAAATGCTAACGCGGCCATAGAATATAATGGATGTGTTAGCGTTTAGCACGCGCTAATATTTAGCGCACGCAAAAATAGCTAGCGTGGCTTAGTAAAAGTGGGGGTTAGTCAATGTGGGGGCCTATTCATGAAAATTGAGATCATATTTAGCAGTTACCACACATAAATTGTCAAAATTAATGCCTAACTTTCGGTGACATTTTTAAAAATCTGGCCCTTAATGTTTTGTTCTGTACAATGATGATATTTCTCAGCACTTATTGAGTTTTAATATCTTCTAAGTCAAGCAAATGTAAGGGCCTAAGGGCACCATTGTTGGGCTGTGCTTAGGGTATCAGTTGGCCTTAATCCAGTCCTGGATGCAGCAAAGGAATTATACAGGGGCAAAGGTTGGGAGGGAGAATGCCTCTTTGACACAGGTTGTAATATATCTGAGCCGAATAGGCATCAGAACGGGGGAGGCCACAGGGGCCATGGCCGCTTCAAAGATTGGTTCCCGCCCTCCCACCCACTTCCTGGTGTTCTTTTTTTTTTTTTTAATTCTTTATTCATTTTCAAAATTACATCAAGTGTTAAATATATTCATTCACATTAACAATAAATACATCCAGGGCCGCCATCAGAAATTTCTTGGCCCCTTACTGAACAAACCTATTGGGCCCCCCACGCACCCCTTCCCCCCCCCCCTGGCACCCCCACCCCTTCTTCCATGGGCCAAATACACACATACTTTTCTGCTAATGCTCCACCTAAGTCAGTCCCTTAAAATCTTCTCATGTCCATTGGGTGATTTGGCATAGAGGAGATATTCATAAAAAGAACGTCCGTCAAGATCTTTACTCATAGACTGTGCCATTTGCTTTAAATCATCTTCCATCATTAATCCAAATTGCACAATTCTTTCTCTGTCTTTGTCCTGAATGGCATCTGGCCACATTGCTGGATCCTTCCAGTTAACAAATTTATGAGCAGGCGCGGAGAACGCATTTTTAAACAAATGTAGTTTATCCTTGTACTCCTTATGTAATTTTAATCATCTATGGATATGTTTGTATGTTTATTGTTCAAATGTTTTTATTTATTTCCCCAAATTTATTTTTGTTATACGCATTGAAAATATTTGATATTGCGTTTAAATCAAAATCTCAAGAAACTTGAAACTTGAAACGAGTGCCCGTGAGATTGTGGGAGGGTTAAATACTCAAAACTTAGAAGAATAACAATTTACTTAAAGTTTTTGCTACGCCAGCTTTCTGGTATCTTTACATACAGTGGCGTATGTAGCATATGTAACACCCGGGCCCATCATTTTTTGGCACACCCCCCCATCTGTAAGAAAAACATGATTTTTAGTAACAAACCACACGTCACACATGAGTACCTAGGAAAAGGCAGCATCTTACATATTGTAAAACTAAACAAGCCAGACCAGCACACATCAATCCTACACCGTTAATCCTAACAGAAAACCATGTCTTTCGAACACACAGAACACAGAAAACACCTTCGCCTAGTATGGAATATGTCATCACAAACTAACCCCTCACTCTTTTACAAAACTGTAGTGTGGATTTTAGCCACAGTGGTAACAGTCCTGACGCTCATAGAATTCTGAGCATCAGAGCTGCTACCACCACGGCTGGCGCTAAAAAACGCTCCACAGTTTTGTAAAAGGGGGGATAAAATAGAAATACACAGTTTCAACGCTCTAGCTCAGAGGTGCCCAAACTTTTTGAGCTTGTGAGCTACTTTAAAATGACCAAGTCAAAATGATCTACCAACAATAAAATTAAAAAACACAAAGCACACTATATGCTGAGAAAATGTTAATTATCATTCCTATTCTGGTTTTTTTTCAAAGAGGTCAAGGCAGATGACTCTATGCATTGTCACCTCAGTAACAACCATACAAAAATAGACAAATATACTCCCCCATCATTTTTATTAAACCACAATAGCAGTTTTTAGCACAGGGAGCTGCGCTGAATGCCCAGCGCTGCTCTCGACGCTCTTAGGCTCCCTGCGCTAAAAACCACTATTGCGGTTTAGTAAAAGGGGACCATATTGTAAAATATAGACAGCAGATATAAATTCAGAACTGTGCATAGTAAGTGAAGGGAAGTTTTCATCTCTGGGAATTTACCCGGTTAACTATTAAGTTATTTAGGCAAATTCCTTTGAAAACTGTGGTAATACTGCCTCCACTTTGCTAAATTTAAAATAAAATCATTTTTCCTACCTTTGGTGATTTCATGAGTCTCTGGTTGCACTTTCTTCTTCTGACTGTGCATCCAATCTTTCTTCCCTTCTATCAGCCTGTATGCTTTCTCTCTTCCACACCTCATTCCCTCCCCCAACTTTTTCTTCCTCTCTCCCTGACCTTTCTTTCTTTTTTTCTGTTTCTCTTCTTTCCTTCTGTTTCCCTGCCTGCCCCCTTTCTTTTTTCTCCCTGCCGTTCCCCAAGCCACTGCTGCTGCCATCGGGGAACAGGACCCATCAATGGATAACAGGCCCCAAAGCTGACGCCGACGCCGACGCATGCTCTCCCTGCTTCGGGCCGATCAGTCTTCCTCTCCCCGACGTCGATTCTGCCGTCGGAGAGGAAGTTCCGCCCAGCCAGGCAGCGATTGGCTGGCCTGAACTTCCTCTCTGACTGTAGAATTGACGTCGGGGAGAGGAAGACTGATCGGCCGATAGATTAGATCGCCAAGACAAAGTGAGTCCTGGGTGATCGACTCACTTTGCCTTGGCGAGCTACTGGCGCCCCTGCCTTAGAACACTGCCTAGGACCCTGGGGGAGCCCGGGCCCCCTGTCAGCTCCGGGCCCCTGAATGCAGGACTGGTAGTACTGCCCTGATGGCGGCCCTGAATACATCACTTACAAATAATCATTGGTACATTACATAAATTTTTATCCCTTCCCCTTTCCCATCCCTCCCACCCATATATTCCATTATCATATAAAACATGTAATGATAAAATTCCCCTCTCCCTAAACCTTAAATTGATAAATATAAGGGAAACAATTTCAATTAATCTTTACAATATTTTGTTAATGGATTCCACACATCCTGAAATTTCTTAAAATATCCCCGTTATAATACAATAAATCTTTCCATTTTATAGATATGGCATAAAGAATTCCACCAAAAGTTATAATTTAATCTCCTCCAATCTTTCCAATTATATGTAATTTGCTGAATGGCAACACCAGTCATTATAAGTAATAACACTTCCTGGTGTTCTAAGGTTTAAATCTTCCTGCAGCTGCCGCGCAGCGTCAGTAAGCAAACCTGCCCTGGAGCATTTCATTCTATTTCCGGGGCCAGGACTGCTCGCTGACGCTGCGCAGAAACTGCCTGAAGATTTAAAAGTACGGCACCTGGAGGAGGTAGGTAAGGAGTCGGGAGCTGGGGAAAGTCCGCACCATAGGATACCACGGGGCTAGGGTGGAGCTCCTGCCCCCCCCCCCCCAAACCGAGCATTCCGCTGCCTATGTCTGAGCTTACTGTGACCCCCCTCTATTCCTTTGTTGCTTTATTCTCTGTGGCAGTGCTGTTGGTAAATTAGTTGGGAACTGCACAATCCTGGAAGCTCCTTTAATTGCAGCCAATTCATTTGGGGGTTTGTTGATTTCTTCTTTCAAGGCTGAGAGTTGGACACAAGTAAGGCAAGAACCTAAGGCTCTAAATGGTTTGCTTTAGGACTAAGGCACAACAAATACAGCACTGAATGGAAGTCATGTTGATTTGACTAACCAGTATGAAAAGGTACACTATGTTAAGGGATATCAATGAGCAGGATTATCCAAAAGAAGGTTTTATGAGGATAATTATTAATGTCTTGGCTTTGATATATAGGGAGAATGCCTAGGGGTTGGTAAGAAAGGGGTGGGAAGGGAGGGACTATGAGTATACAAAATTAAACACACAGACTGGCAGGCTGGCAACGTTTAAAAGCTTATTCAATTATAAGTTTGTAGAAATGCTAACTGTGTATTTAAACAGGTGAAGTATTAAACTTCTTGAAGCATAACTAATCAAATACCATCAATAATCTCTTTTATATTCCTATAAAGCATCAGATAACCATTGAGATAATTTGAGATACAAATCCAAATACAATATTACCTACTAGATAAGGAACCCTTACATAGAAACATGATGGCAGATGCAGGCCAGATGGCCCATCCAGTCTGCCCATCCATAGCATCTACTATCTCCTCCTCTCCCTATGATATCCCATATTCCTGTCCTACTCTTTCTTGATCTGAGCAGGAGAGAGCAGGAGAAAAGCAGCTACAGAGAGAGACAGAGGGAGAGAGAAGCCAAAGGGGAAAAAAAGCAGATAAAAGAGCAGGAGAGAGAAGCAGAGGCAGGTGACCAAGAGGGGACTCGGCGAGAGTTAGCTCTGCCCACCCTCCCCAATGTCAACCACCGAAGCTCCACCTTAAAAGGGGAGGGGCCAATGGAGCAGAGTTGATCTGAGCAGGAGAAAAGCAGCTACAGAGAGAGGCAGAGGGAGAGAGAAGCCAAAGGGGGAAAAAAGCAGATAAAAGAGCAGGCGCAACTACAGCAGACACAGAAGGCATCCGCAGCAGACCGGCAAGCAGGCAGCAATGGAAGCAGCAGACGGAAGCAATATGTTGAGCTACCCAGTTTTCTGCATCGTCTGCCATATGTATGACTACCTCCCCTCTGGGAGGCGGTCTTACGTATAAACTCGTTGTGGAGAACTGGAGAGCCTGAAGAAACAAGTCAGACTCCTGGAGGGTACTGGAGCTGGAGGCACTTCAAGCAGCGGAGGAGGGAGACAGAGATGCAGAGAATGTCCAGACAGAGGAAGCAGAGAACGAGACAGAGGACACCATCGAGGAAGAAGACCGAGAGCTGGAGAAGTTCATAGAGGAGGCATACAGGGAGGCCATGAAAAATCACCAGCAACAGTGGAACTGCCGAAAGACACCTACAGAGAGTGGGGACCACCTGATGGACAACCACCAGGAAAAAATGGGTGACATAGCAGCGAGAACGAAGGACACGGACCTGTAGCAGGAGAGATGGACATACACCAGGGACACGGACCTATGGCTGAAGAATCAGGAGAAGATAGAGAAGACAGCAATCATCGTGGGGGACTCCATCATCAGACAAGTTGACAGCCACATAGCGGGAGAAAGACTTGATGGTGATTTGCCTACCGGGAGCTAAGGTAGAAGACATAGTGAGCCGCATCGACAGGATCCTCAACAGTGTGGAAGAAGAAGATATGGCGGTGGTGATCCATGTGGGGATGAACAATGTCAGCAACAGGAACTACAACAGGGAAGTACTGAAGGACCAGTTCCGGATGCTAGGAAGGAAGCTGAAAACCAGAACGCAGAGGATAGCATTCTCGGAGATCCTGCCGGTACCCAGGGCAGATGAGAAGAGGCAGATGGAGCTGCAAGCAGTCAATGCATGGATGTGGTGCTGGTGTGAGGAAGAAGGATTCCACTTCGTGCACAACTGGACGACGTTCTGGGGGAAGAGTAAGCTCTACAGGAAGGATGGACTCCACCTCAGCAGAGACGGAACGAGGCTACTTGCAAGCAACATCAAGTGAGAAGTTGACAAGTTTTTAAACTTGGAAGAAAGGGAAAGCCGACAGTCGACCAAGAAAGAGAGTCGATGGTTTGGGAACCGGTATACCAGGAGGATACCGTACAAGAAGATAGAGGGAAAGACTCACTGGATTACAGGCAAGACAGATCGAAAAGGACACAAGAGGGAAGGAAATGCAAGAAAGGAACAGGCCGCAAACTCAAATGTATGTACACGAATGCAAGGATCCTTAGAAATAAGATGGGTGAATTAGAAGCCATGGCACAAAAAGATAACGTTGACATCTTAGGCATCACGGAAACATGGTGGACTGAGGAAAACATCTGGGACTCTGTGCTACCAGGATACAAACCATACCACAGAGACAGAGTGGCTCAAAAAGGTGGGGGCATTGCCATATACGTCAAAGAGGAAATTGAATCTACTGGAGAGAACACGCCACAACTGATGGATAAGTTAGAGTCTTTATGGGTCAAAATTCCAGGAACAAATGGCCTGGAAACGAAGATCGTCATCTACTATCGACCCCCAGGGCAGTCCGAAGAAATTGACGGAGACATGACAGACGAGATTAAATGCAACTGCAAGGGAGGAACACAGTTATCAGGGGTGACATCAACTATCTGGGAATAGACTGGAACCTAGGCACCTCTGGCTGTATTAGAGAGACCAAGTTCTTGGATACTGTAGGCGATTGATTCCTGGAACAACTTGTCAAGGAAAATACTAGAGGAAATGCAATTCTGGACTTAATTCTAAATGGCCTGCGAAGACTGACACAAGATGTAGAAGTAGAAGGGACGCTGGGAAGCACTGATCACAATATGATTCGCTTTGATCTGGACGCAGGGGAGAAACATTGGTCCAAAATGACAGCCACGGCACTGAACTTCCAAAAAGGGAATTACGAAGGGATGAGACTCATGGTAGGGAAGAAGATTAAGAAGAGGATAAGCACTGTAAAAATGCTAGAGCAAGCTTGGTCCTTTTTAAGGACACATTCACCGAGGCACAAAATCTCTATATACCGCATATCAACAAGGGATCCAAAAGGAAAAAGAACAAAGAACCGGCGTGGCTCACTATAGAGGTGAAGGAAGTGATTAGAGACAAGAAAACTTCATTTAAGGAATGGAAAAAGTCAAAAACGGATGAAAACTGGAACAAGCACAAACAACATCAACACAGGTGTCATAAGGCGGTAAAAGGGGCCAAAAATAGGAAAAAATAGCTAAGGAGGTGAAGAACTTCAAGCGTTCTTTTGATATATTAAGGGGAAACGACCCGCGAAGGAAGCGGTGGGAACATTGAATGACCATGGTATAAAGGGAGCGCTAAAAGAGGACAAAGCAATTGCCGACAAACTGAACACATTTTTTGTGTCTGTATTTATCGAAGAAGATGTACACAGCATACTGGAACCCATCAGGCTAAATGCTGGAAACAAAGATGGAAAGCTGACAGGATTGACGATCAGTCTAGAGGATGTGTGTAGACAGATTGATAGGCTTAAGAGCAATAAATCCCTGGGACCAGATGGCATCCATCCGAGGGTCATCAAGGAACTGAAAGGAACCATAGCTGAACTGCTTCAACTAATAGCCAATCTATCGATCACATCGGGAAAGATTCCGGAAGACTGGAAGGTGGCGAATGTAACAAGAAAGGTTCGAGGAGAGATCCGGGAAACTACAGATCTGTGAGTCTGACCTTGGTACCAGGAAAGATGGTAGAGTCACTCATAAAGGACATCATCATTGATCACCTTGACTGACATGGGATGATGAGGACCTGTCAGCATGGTTTTAGCAAAGGCAGATCGTGTTTGACGAACTTGCTGAACTTCTTTGAGGGAGTAAACAGACAGATAGACAAGGGCGATCTGGTCGACATTTTCAAAATCTGGATTTTCAAAAGGCGTTCGACAAGGTTACGCATGAACGACCACTTCGGAATATTGCGAGCCATGGAATTGAGGGTGAAATACTCACGTGGATTAAAAACTGGCTGGAGCATAGGAAACAGAGAGTGGGGGTAAATGGACAATACTCGGACTGGAAGAGCATCACCAGTGGAGTGCCGCAGGGCTTGGTGCTTGGAGCCGTGCTCCTTAACATCTTTATAAATGATCTGGACATAGGTACAACGAGCGAGGTGATTAAATTTGCGGACGATACGAAGTTATTCAGAGTAGTGAAGACGCAGGGGGATTGTGAAGATCTGCAATGTGACATAATCAGGCTCGAGGAATGGGCATCGACATGGCAGATGAGGTTCAACGTGGATAAGTGTAAATTGATGCATGTCGGTAACAAAAATCTCATGCACGAATATAGGATGTCTGAGACGGTACTTGGAGAGACCTCCCAGGAAAGGTACTTGGGAGTTCTGATCAACAAGTCGATGAAGCCGTCCAAGCAATGTGTGGTGGCGGCAGCATAAAGGGCAAACAGAATGCTAGGAATGATAAAGAAGGGGATCACGAACAGATCAGAGAAGGTTAACATGCCGCTGTACCGGGCCATGGTGTGGCCTCAACTGGAGTACTGCGTACAGCACTGGTCACCGTACATGAAGAAGGACACGGTACTACTCAAAAGGGTCCAGAGAAGAGTGACTAAGATGGTTAAGGGGTTGGAGGATCCGCCATACAGCGAAAGATTAGAGAAACTGGGCCTCTTCTCTCTCGAACAGAGGAGATTGAAAGGGGACATGATTGAAACATTCAAGGTACTGAAGGGGATAGACTTAGGAGATAAGGACAGGTTGTTCACCCTCTCCAAGGTAGGGAGAATGAGAGGGCACTCTCTAAAGTTGAAAGGGGATAGATTCCGTACAAACATAAGGAAGTTTTTCCTCACCCAGAGAGTGGTAGAAAGCTGGAACGCTCTTCCGGAGGCTGTTATAGGGGAAAACACCCTCCAGGGATTCAAGACAAAGTTAGACAAGTTCCTGCTGAACAAGAACGTGCGCTGTTAGGGCTAGTCTCGGTTAGGGTGCTGGTCTTTGACCAGAGGGCCACTGCGTGAGCGGATTGCTGGGTATGATGGACCACTGGTCTGACCCAGCAGTGGCAATTCTTATGTTCTTATGTTCAGACACAGTCTTTGTCTCCACTACCTCTACCGGGAGACTATTCCATGCATCTACTACCCTTTCTGTAAAAAAAGTATTTCCTTAGATTACTCCTAAGCCTAAGACTTTCACCTCTTAACTTCATCCTATGCCCACTTATTCTAGAGCTTCCTTTTAAATGAAAGAGACTCACCTCATGTGCATTTATATAAACATCTCTATCATAACTGCCCTCTCTTGCCTTTCCTCCAAAGTATACATATTGAGATCTTTAAGTTTGTCCCCATATGCTTTATGACAAAGACATGTGGAGGGGCATAATCAAAAGATACGTCTAAGTCCATTGTGGGCATAAGTCACTAGTTGCCCAAAGTCGGACATGGGAAAAGGTCCATTTTTGAAAAATGCTTCCAACATTTTTTGTTTTGAAAATCATCTAATTATACGTCCAGCCGTCTGATCGCCTAGACTGCTGTCCATCTTTATACCCTATTTTCATCCAAAAATTCATCCAAGTCAAAAACACCTAGAAAAAGACCTTTTGAACATGGGCAGGGTCAGCAAAGTGATGGACTGGACATCCATACATGGCAACAGAGTAGTGAACTTCACAAGAAGGGTGCCACATAACCATCTCACAACAACTGCCTTATAGGTTATGGTGAGCCTCCCAAAACATCCCTCCAGAACTGACTAGACCCATCTTTCTACCACCCCAATAGCCCTTATGGCAGTGGTTAGAGTGGCTTATGGGTGTGGGTCCTCCTCTCCATGGTTCACTAGCCCGAGACCACTTAAGCCATCTCTGTGCATCTCTACTAGGCTTTTTTCCTATGCCAGGCTGCCAGGTGCTGATGTTCTGGCAGATATGTAAAGTTGTTATTATGATTTTTATGGAAAGAGAGGGAGGGTTCAGTGATCACAGGGGGAATGTGTAGGGGTCTGTACTTTGTCCCTGCAGTAGTTATCTGGTCACTTTGGATAACTTCTTGTGACTTAGACCTGGTTTTAGATGGCCTATTTCACAATGTCCAAGTTCTGTCTAGGCAGTGTTATTAAACTTTCGGTTATACATGCAGTATGATTAAGTCTAGGATGGCCTATGTCCCACCCAAATCCTACCCATGTCCCGGCCAAATCCCGCCCTCACCACTCCTTCTAAAATGCTCCTTTTAACTCTAGGCGTACTGCAGCACTATGAAGGCCTAAGTCATTTTCAGATACTTCTAAAACCCGGTTCGATTATCTGTGCTTGGACGACTTGTCTCACTGATCGTCTAAGTGCTGATTTAGGCCAGTTTTTAGACGTATTTACGTTTCAATTATGAGCCCCATAATGCCCTCTTATTACATTTAAATCAATTCTTTATTTAAATACATATTTTTTAAAAATTTCATTTCATCAACAATTCATAATGTTAAAATACATCATCTATCCTTAAAATAACATTAAATCTATCTAACAATACATTACATTTAATACAAACCAAAGTGCTCAGTGTGCCATTAAATTGCTGCTGCCTGAAATTATGTTAAATCTGACACTTCTTTGGGAAGCCTGCAATTCAGTCAATTCTTATCTTCATCAAAAAGGTTCAGATTTCAAAGTCCATTGTGGTCTTATCACTCAAGACGTTCCTTTTTTTCTTTCTTTGTCCTGAATTCCGTTTCTCTTTAGGCACAGCAGTATCCCAGTGCAAAAAGTAAAGTGACTCTGTGCTATATCCATTAAAAGCTTTCCTTCTGAAGCTTTGCAAATTCACTTGCAGTTAAATGCAATTTCTTCTGCTACCAGTTGTCTCCTGCCTCCAACTCAAGCTGAGTTTTGACTTGTCGTCAGGGAGGTTATACTTACCGATCCTGGGAACAGTTACACAAAGCTCTTAATGTCTGACCAATCAAATCAAATCAAATTCAAAATAGTTTTTCATTACAAGAACACAATATAACTATAAATATAATCATAAATAAATTGTTTTTGAATATGTATGATTATATTTATAGTTATATTGTGGTCATGTAATGAAAACCTATTTTGAATAAGTACATTGGACATTTTAGACAATTTCTTTGAATTTGGAATTTAACATTTTTGTCATGTTTTGACAATAAAAGTTTTTAGTGACATAATTGACCGTGGGAGGAACAATATTGTGGGATGTGGGCCGACTTAGACTTAGTCGTACTGCAGGGATAATCAAAAGTTGTTGGGTTTTTTATATAGCATTTTTGTTGTTTTAAAGTCTTTATTAATTTTTAAAACTTTCAACAAGTGTAACATAATATTCAATCATTTTATACTTTAACATCACTTAATATACCATCAAAGTTTAACTCACATCAAATATCTCCCCTCCCTTATATCCAACAATTGTTCTTAAGCATAAGAAATCATAAAGTATTCCCACCCCCCCACCCCTCCCTACCCTGGATGTGTATGAACAAAGGGGAAAAAAATAATATTCATTCTATACCATATTTTGTTAATGGCTCCCAAACATCCCTAAATTTTTTTAAATGCCCATGCTGCATGGTTATTACCCATTCCATTTTAAAGATTTGGCATAATGAATTCCACCAAAAATTATAATTCAGCCGATCCCAATTTTTCTAGTTTTTCATAATTTGCTCTATGGCAACCCCTGTCATAATGAGCAAAAGTTTATTATTATTAGAAGAGATTTGACTCTTGGCTCTCATGGAAGTACCAAATAACACCGGATTTTCCAGTAGATTATTCATTTAGCCCCAAATGGATTTCCAAAAACTAAGTATCAATGGACAATAGAATAGTAAATGATCTAATGTCCCAGTTTCGAGATGACAGCGCCAGCATCTATTAGACTTAGAGCTATCTAATTACTGTAAACAAACTGGGGTCCAAACTGCTCTATGTAACAAAAAAAACCAAGTTTGTCTCATAGATGTCGACGCCGTACATCTCATGCTCCAAGCCCAAATTCGTGGCCATTGAGACGCAGTAATTTGATTCTTTATCTCAATGCTCCAAATGTCACGCAGACCAGTCTTTGGTTTCTTATTCAAAAATCCAGATATTAATTTATACCACTGAGCGGCCTGGTGTCTCAGGAAGTCCACCTGAAAACATAAGACTAGCAAACTATGCTGATTAGTTAGAATTTTCCATTCAGGGAACCCCCTCCTGAATGGCCTGCTTCAACTGCAACCATCTATAATTTTGTGATTTGTTAAGACCAAATTTGTGTTGCAGTTGTGAAAAGTCAAGCAGCTTATCATCTGATATAACATCATCCAAAGTACGTATACCTGCCTTCATCCAGTGTTTCCAGATGACCTTAAACCCGCCAATTTGAATCTTGGAGTTCAGCCAGAGGATTTATGGATTGGAATAGGTGTTAAACTATTGATATATTTAAAAGTTTGCCACGTGTCTAATAAAATTCTATTGTCATTATACAATCTAGGTAACTTGATACTTAGGACATGACCTAAATGCAGTGGATTTAATGGTAAGAAATAGGACTAGATACCAAATCTTCTCTTAAAGTAGTAATTGATTAAATGTAAAAGCCTCAGTCCCACCACTCCACCACTGTTGTCATTTTGAACCGCGGGAAGAAATTACGTGGTGACTTTCATCATTGGCTCTTGTGCATTAACCAGTAGTCCAATACTAGTGTCTAGTTTTTTTGCATTTAAATTTACGTTTTCTATTTTTCTTCAATTATTTTATCCTATATAATGTGCACTTATCTCTGCATCGGCCAACATCTGGGAGCCTGACCCGACATGTTTCGCGCCGTTGCGCTTTATCAAGGGTCTTTACCCCCATAGTGCTGCTTGGTTGGAGAGGAGGTATCGGTGGTGTCTTTTGAGCTTACATCCTCTAACTGGGGGGAAAACGAAGATCAGGTGTGTGCTTCTCTTGTGTCTATTAGCGGAGAAGGAAAAAATGTCAGTTATGTAATTGGGGGCTAGGCCATATAGTGCTTTAAAGCAGAAGCAGGCAAACTTAAACTTTACACGTGTCTCGATCAGTAGCCAATGCAAGTGTTGGTCGTAAGGTGTAACATGGTCAAACTTCCTCAGTCCGAAAATCAGTTTGACTGCTGCATTCTGTATTAGCTGTAATCGTCGCATATTCTTTTGGGAGATAGCTAAATAGGCAATGTTGCAGTAATCAAGCTGACTCAGTACAAGGGATTGTGCCAGAATTCTGAATGCTGACATGTCAAAATATGCTCTGATGGATCAAAGTTTCCATAAGGTGATGAAACCCTTTCTGATCAGGGAGTCCACTTGGTCTTTCATGGTTAGGCATTGATCTAGTGTTATACCCAATACCGTCATAGTTGTTTGAATAGGATAACTAGTTTTATTGATGCATAGTGGAGTTTTGTTGTCAAATGGCTGTGGCGAGGCTACAAAAAATTTTGTTTTTTCTGAATTAAGTTTCAGCTTGAATTTAGACATCCATTGCTCTGATGCTTTGGGAGTGACTTCCGAGAGCGAGTTAGCAAATGGAACGATGATCATAAAGTCATCTGCATAACTGAATATTTTTATACCCAGCTGGGACAGTTGCACACCTAGTGAGGACATATAGATGTTGAAAAGCAGTGGGGATAGTGGTGAGCCTTGCGGTACGCCAGATGGATTGCTCCAAGAGTCGGATAGATCATAATTGAAACTATCAGCACAATTCTATTTTAAAAAAAGCGCACAAAGAGAATGATGCCCTTAAGAAAGATACGCTCTCACGCTTTACCATATAGACCAGTGGTCTCAAACTCGCGGCCTGGAGTCCACATGCGGCCCGCCAGGTACTATTTTGAGGCCCTCGGTATGTTTATCATAATCACAAAAGTAAAATAAAACAGTTTCTTGATCAAGTCTCTTTAGCTATAAATTATAATATTATTATTAAGACTTAGCCAAAAGCAAAGATATATCTAATCTAATCTAATCTAATCCTTAGGTTTGTATACCGCATCATCTCCACGTTCGTAGAGCTCGACGCGGTTTACAGTAGGAGAAATAGGAAGGAACTACAACAGAGGGTTAGAGGTAGAAGTGTGAAGAAAATTTAGAGGACTTGGGATGCCAAGATATAAGAGTTTCCTTGATTCCTAAATTGAAGGGAGACTTACATTTTTTGAGAAAAGCCAGGTTTTCAGATGTTTGCGGAAAACTTGGAGAGGGCTCAAGTTCCGAAGAGGGGAGGTAAGGTTGTTTCAGAGCTCAGTGATTTTGAAGTGGAGGGAGGTCCCTAGCTTTCCTGTGTGGGAAATGCCATTTAGCGAGGGGAAGGATAGTTTTAATTTGTGGGAGGATCTGGTGGTATTAGGGTTTGAGGAATTCCAAGAAAGAGGGATAAAGGGAGGGAGGATACCATATAGGATTTTGAAAGTTAAACAGGCGCATTTATAGTGGACCCTGGCGATTATTGGAAGCCAGTGGAGCTTGACCAGGAGCGGGGAGACATGGTCAAATTTACTTTTAGCGAAGATGAGCTTGGTCGCAGCATTCTGAATCCGTTGGAGTCTGTGAAGGTTTTTCTTAGTTAGGCTTAAGTAGATAGAGTTGCAATAGTTCAATCTGGAGAGGATGATGGATTGGACAAGGAGGGTAAAATGTTTTTGATGGAAGCAGGATCTAACTTTCCTCAACATGTGAAGGCTGAAAAAGCATTTTTTTTACCAAGGATTGGAGGTGGTCATTGAAGGACTATAAAGAGTATTTACCTCATGCAAAATTGTCATTTCTTTAATAAGACATTAACTATTTTTTTCTGAGGCCCTCCAAGCACCTACAAACTCAAAATGTGGCCCTGCAAAGGGTTTGAGTTTGAGACCACTGATATAGATGCACTAGGCCTCGTTAAGTATCACTCAGCACAATTCTGCAAAGGGTGGTGTTACTACCTGAAATTGTAATGTCTTATTCAGTGCCAATATTTTAGGTCCTGTTTATAGAATCTGGGTGTAAAGGCCCCCACGTTAAGCAATTATCACATGGCATTGCCCCATGCTCTGATTCATGCTGTCATGCCTACTCCTTCTCTCAGACACACCCCCTTTCACAAAAATTACAATTTTTGTTTTTTTTTACATGCTGTGGATGTGGAAACTACACATTTTACCATAGGATGCCGGAACGTGCTAGTGCTTATTGCAGCTTAGTACGAGAGGCCACTGAAAAGTTCTCAGCCCAACCAAGAAGAGAATGATATGGAACCGTGAAACTTACAAGTTATTCTACACTGTTCTTGACAATTTTCAGTGGTATGAAATGAAACAAAAAGTGCCAAGAAAAGTGTGGAATAACTTGTAAATTTCATGGCTCCACATCATTCCCTTCTTGGTTGGTCTGAGAACGTTTCAGCAGCCCCTCATAAAAGGGCCCCCATGGTCTATTTGATATTAATTGGATAACAAACAGATTCTTGCATTTTCCATTAAACTACTTAGACTTGACTTTTAATAATATATAGTAGGCATGCCACATGATGAATAAAGTAGAAGAATATTATTTTCCTTAAATTTTTAGGCAAACCATATTAGTCCTCTGACGCAGAATGCATACATATTGATTAAATCATTGTCGAAAATGCTACCCCCAGGCCTAATGCTCAGTCTTTTATTCATTTTTTTTTAAATATAGGGATAATTCCTATGAATGACATATAATGGAAGCAGGCCAGGTTACATGAGAATCTATTTATATTAAAATGAAGTTTTGCTGATATTGCCTCTAGCAATAAAGGTTTTGTTTAAAATTCACCTGCTTTATTTTTAATAAATGTGCACCTTAAACTTGTCAGCATCTTCTATGGAATGCTTAATAGAATACACTATTTTAACTTGAATTTAATTGCCCATTTCTGAGGGTGAGAACTAGTAATGAGAACATGAGTACCACTGAAAACAGCATTCAGAAAGGGCTCCTTTTAGCGGATTTATCGCATGCACCTTTTTAGTGCACGCTAATCCCCGCACTAGCTGAAAAACTACCCCCTGCTCAAGAGGAGGCGGCAGCGGCTGGCGTGGCCGGCAAATTAGTGCACGCTATTACGTGCGTTAAACCGCTAATGCGGCTTCGTAAATCTCTCCCACTGCTTTTCGGCTTTGTTACTGACATTCCCAGTCTGTTCATTTGGTAGGCTAAACTCCCATCTGGAGATCTTCAATTTTCAATATTATTAAATGGGGAACAAAATAGACTAATTAACAGCCTGACAGCTCTTTCTAAAATTCCTGCACGGCAAGCTATTCTTTCAAAAATGTATTTGATTGGAACTTTTACTATGATATTATTCCGGTAATAAACAAGGCTTTTCTTCTGGGATGCCTCTTATCGACTGAATCTTTTGGCGTAGTAGAATATAATTTGCTTTATAATATAATTCAAGAGCTTAAACTCAATAATCAGACTTCAGAATGACACACAGGTTATCTCTGTGACCACATGCAATTAGTTTCCATTAATGGTGCAAGCTTTCACTGTTAAAGAGCTTGTAATAAATTGCAATGTAGTGGTTAAAATTACACTCTCAGCATCCTGAAGTTGTGGGTTCAAACCCCACGCTGCTCCTTGTGACCCTGGATGTTATTTAATCCTCCGCCCCCAGGTACATTAAATAGATTGTGAGCCCACTGACTCAGATAGGGAAAATGCTTGAATACCTGTATGTAAACCACATTGAGTGTGATTGTAAAACTACAAAAAGGCAGTTTGCAAATCCATTTCCCAATTTTAGTAATGTGGCAGATGAAATTTAATGTGATGCAAAGTGATGCACATTGGGAAAAATAACCCAGCGCACAGTTATCAGATGCTAGGGTTCACCTTGGGGGTTAGTGCCCAAGAAAAGGATCTGGGTGTCATTGTAGACAATTCGATGAAACCTTCTGTCCAATGTGTGGTGGCGGCCAAAAAAGCAAACAAGATGCTTGGAATTATTAAAAAGGAGATGGTTAACAAGACTAAAAATGTTATAATGCCTCTGTTACGCTCTGGTGCAACTCACCTGGAATATTGCATTCAATTCCAGTCTCCTTATCTCAAGAAATATATAACGGCACTAGAAAAGGTTCAAAGAAGAGCGACCAAGATGATAAAGGGAATGGAACTCCTCTCGTATGAGGAAAAACCAAAAAGGTTAGGGCTCTTTAACTTGGAAAAAAGATGGCTGAGGAGAGATATAATTGAAGTCTACAAAATTCTGAGTGGAGTACAACGGGTACAAATGGATCGATTTTCCACTCTGATAAAAATTACAAAAACTAGGAGACACGCAATAAAGTTACAGGGAAATACTTTTGAAACCAATAGGAGGAAATATTTTTTCAGTTAGAGAATAGTTAAGCTCTGGAATGCATTGCCAGAAGTTGTGGTAAAAATGGATAGTGTAACTGGTTTTAAGAAAGGTTTGGACAATTTCCTGGAGAAAAAGTCCATAGTTTATTATTGAGAAAGACATGGGAGAAGCCACTGTTTGCCCTGGATCTGTAGCATGGAATGTTGTTATTCTTTGGGTATTGGCCAGGTAGTAGTGAACTAGATTGGCCACCATTAGAATGGGCTACTGGGCTTCTTTAGCCACAACAAATTGCAACAGTTGCTTCGGTTAAAAAAAAAAATGAAATTTTTCCCCTCTAATGAGACACAACATTTAGCAGGAAATTTTAAAACAAAAGATGCACCCAGAGCCAAAACCCTTGGTCTATAGACCAAAAAGTATTTTCTTCTCTTCTGTGTCGCTCGAGATACCGTATTTTTCATTCTATATGACACACCTGACCATAAGACACACCTACATTTAGAGGAAGACAACCCAAGAAAAAAATTCTAAACCAAATGATGTATCCTTTCCCACTGCCCTGCCCTGTACCCTGTCCCCCCTCTGATGGTCTAGTGGTAGGTTGGGACAGGGCACAGGGCAGGCAGGGACAGGGCACAGTAGTAATCTAGCCACTAGGTAGGTTAGACACCTAAGACTTGGTAAATATCGGTCAAGTCATATCAGCACTCACTTCTGAGTTGAAGGGACTACTGGGGCCAATCTTTGGTCCTGGCCCTTTAATGCAACAGTGGTAGCATTCAGTGTGTGGCTTGTCTTCAACCAAGCTGTTGCTTTATCACTTTAGGGAGGAGGTAGGCGGATGGGGGAAAACCGAGGAGCTAGAAAAGTTGGAAAGGGAGGCTAATAGAAAAGGGAGCCACAACAAAAGGGATGTACTACTGATATTATTATCACCTACCAGCAGCCAAATAAAGCTTGCAGCATATGAGAGAAAAAAGCCACGTGGCGTAATGGCTAGGATAAACCAACTAAGGGAAGAAAAAATAAATGCAAAAGGGTTGTGAATGAGGAAAACTAAAAAACAATGGGAAAGAAGTATAGAATCAAAATTCCTTCAATTTGCATCTCTAAATATATATCATACCTTCCTTTCTCCATTACCTAGTTTTAGTTGCTGACTCGCCCTCATTCTCTTCAACATCCAAAGTTTCCGGATTCCCCCTGCAATAACTATACTCACAGACATTTTAAAACGGACACTGTCTCACTCACAGACACTTCTTAATTCGTAGTCAATACCTTCGCCAGAGAATTCTCCAAAATTTGTTGCGCTCTGTTGATTTTGCATTCATGGTCTCGTGCTAGGGGCACACTTTGGAGATGGATTGCTATTAGCATTCGGCCTGTAGCTGGTACTGTGCAACCTGCTGGCCCTTGCATTTCTGCTGGGCTGGTAGCCAGCAGTATCTGAAGATAAGGATGCCAAGTAAGAAGAAGAAGGTACCGGGAGTGGGGGGGGAGGGGAGGTATTCGCTCCATAAGACGCACCCTTATTTCCACCCATTTTTTGTGGGGAAAAAAGTGCGTCAAATAGAGCGAAAAATATGGTATATCAGGAAAAATTCAGATTGTTGAATCAAAGAAGGTATTATTCATATGTATGAAGTAGGTTCAAAGAATTAAATCTCTATCAAACTCTAATACAAATGTCACTATGGGGGATTTTTACTAAGGCGCTCTAGACAAGTTTCCAAGTTTTATTAGTGCTTGATAAATCACTTATTAAATACCTAAGCGATGTACAATTCAGGTAAAATATAAATACAAATACATTGACCTTTAAATTAAAAAAAAACAAAAAACAAAAAAACATACTGGGTTAACACACATGAAACAAGCGGGTAGAGGGGAAAAGTTACAATATATTTGTAGAGGAAAATATACATTTAAGGGAAAAAATAACTCAGGGAAGGGAAAAAAGCGAAATTAAGGGATATTAAGCCTAGCATTAATAAAACAAAATTTATAAATCTAAGATTCATATGTTAAAAGCTTCCTTAAAAAAATAGGTTTTTAAAGCTCTTTTAAAAGAAATGAGGTCCTTTATGTCTCTAATGTACTGAGGTATAGAGTTCCATAAGGTAGGGGCGATAATTGAAAACATGTCTTGTCTTCTAGTACCAATAATTTTTAAAGATGGAATTGTTAACAGATTGTTTGAAGCTGATCGAAGAGTCCGTGAAGCGTTATATGGAATGAGCAGTCTAGTGATGAACTGAGGTTCATTATAGATCATAGATTTAAAAACTAGCAGTAATATTTTATACGGGATTCGATGAGCAATAGGAAGCCAGTGGGAGTCTATCAACAGAGGGGTGACATGGTCAAATTTTTTTGCGTTATAAATTAGTTTGATTGCAGTGTTTTGAATGATTTGCAGCCTCCTTTTTTCTTTTTGCGGCATATTGAAAAAAAGGGAATTGCAGTAATCGATTTTGGAAATAATCAACGAATGGATCAATATATTTAAAGACTTAGGTTTAAGAAACTTGGTTATAGAACGAATCATATGTAATTTATAGAAGCATGATTTAACAGTGTTCCCTATGTTCTCGTGAAATGAAAGCTTGTCATTTAGTGCGTGCTAAAAATTAACATGCCCATTATATTCTATGGATGCGTTAGGATTTAGCGCACACTATATCGGCTAGCGCGCCTTAATAAAAGACCCCCTATAAGAGTAGATCTCTCAGTTCTCCAGAAAATTTGTTAAATTTATTCCACTTTTTCAATTTCTGTTGGATCCATTGGAGCAGAGCTGATTTAATGAATGTGCCTTTTGCTGGGTACAGGAGGGAGTGTGGGCATGGGTCATGAGCTGCATGAGTTATTAATGGCATGCTCAACTATCACACCAATGAAATTAATTAATTTTGAGTTCCACGTAGAATTCAGCTAGGCATCCCTAATCTAGCCACTACTTATAGAATTAGGCCCTTCCTGCTAGGCAGACGTGGGCACTCTGGAATATCTGCTGTTTCACTGCAGAAACTTTTGGATAAAAGTACGGTTTAAAATCCAAGAGAGCCTTCCTGATACATCTTCTTTAACATTCACTTATGTTATTTTGCAGTCTTTACAAGGCACATTAAGGGTAGGCAATTAATATTCATATTTTAACCACCATAGCATTTCAACATATTCTGCAAAACTGGAAAGAGTCCATCAAACTAAAATGAACATTTCTGGTGGAATTAAGTCTACTTTCTTTATAAATATGAAATGGAGATGGCAGAATGTTTAGGACATCTGGACAATCCATACAGTCATGATCTACATTTTAAATAATCTGTTTCGATTAAGAAAGAATGATCATTTATTTATTTAATTGTTCATTTTTATAGCCCGTCCTCCCCAGAAGCTCAGAACGGGTTACAATAAAATAAAAATAAAAATTAGGTACTTGGAAGTTCATGTGACAGAATGCTATATATCTTTGTATTGGTTAAAATTAGAACATCAAATCCTTATGGTTATGGTGCATCTTTGTAAATACAATAAGGCACCGAAACATTTGATGGATAGCGTTCTGCCATATGAACCACAGCGCATTTTGCGCTCGGTGACTCATGATGCATATTGTAACTCACTGATTGTCCAGTTCTCTTCAATGTGAACCGCCTAGAAGTCGCACAATTATGGTGGTATAGAAGAATAAAGTTATTATTATGATTATTATTAACAGTGAAACATTTGTGGCTAGCTGTGTCTAGAGCTAGCATGTTTTTGTGTGTGGGTCCTCGGGTGTAGAATAAACTTCTGGGATATTTACGACAGCAAACAAGTTTGATCTATAGTTGTTTGATGCGAGGCACTGGTAGCCTCTTTGTAATTTTCGGAGGCTTTACATTATCACTGTGATGTTTTATTCATGTTCGATTTGTTGTGATTCTGTTTGTGTATGTACTCTATTGTGACCCGCCTTGGGAAAGGCAGGGTATAAATACATAAATACAAATATAATGGTCTACAACAACTACAAAGCATTTTTTAAAATATTTATTTATAAATTTTCAAATTATTTAACAAGCATATAATCTTGTACAGAAAAGTGCGATCAAGAAAACATAACATTAATTATTTCCAAACTTGAAAATAAACCAGAACTACATGAAAAAGATAATATGATCTTCAACTTAATCCCACACTAGTCCTCAAAATTAGATCCAAGATTAAAGAATTAGGAGTGAATACAATACAATAACAGTTAAACCAAATCACATTATCTGTTGCTGAAAGAGAGCTTAAATTATTATTAAGACACAGATATTTCTCCTTTTTCAAAGTGCTTCATAGAGAGGAAAGCCGTCAAATAAGCCGGTTCAAAGAAAATATATTTAAAAGTACTACATCTGATTACACATTTACAAGGGTATCTAAGAAAAAATAAACCCCCTATCTGGATCACACCTGGTTTTAATAATAAAAATTCCCTCCTTCTCTTTTGGATTTCTCTCGAAACATCAGGAAAAATTTGAATATGGAAGCCAAGGAAATCTCTAGATCTATTTTTAAAGAAAAGTTTAAGGATCCAATCTCTGTCTGGAGCCAAAGCCACAGTCAATAAGAGAGTGGCTGGACTAGCCACCTCTCTATCAGATTGTTCCAATAAAGCTGTAACATCCAAAGAAGTTTCCTGTGGTTTTCCATCCTCATCTTTTTTTTGAGAGTTCTGATTCTTTTTAGGCAAATAATACACTCTAGACAATGGTGGCAAAGAGTTCTCAGGAATTTTTAGGATTTCCAGAAAGTAATGTTTTATCATATCTCCTGGAGAAATTGACAAGACCTTTGAAAAATTAATCAAACGCAAATTGTTAAACCGACTATTATTTTCAAGTGCTTCCAATTTTCTCCTCATAGTCAGATTATCTTTCACAATTAAGTCTTGATTATTCTTAACCATTTTTAAGTCCTTCTTTTCTTCCTGAATTTCAGTCTTTATTACTACAATGTCTTGTTTCAAGATTTTAATTTCTTCTTTCTGGATTTCTAATTCCTTTTCTAAATTCTTTATTTGAGGGTTGAGGGAATTTCCCAAAGTAGAAACTAAATCTCAAAGCGAATCCAGTGTAACCTCTGGGGGCCTAACAGGAGCAAAAGAAAATATTTGTGCAATACTAATTTGCTCAGTTGAATGGTTTACCTCCCCTGTGCCTTGTTGCCCCTTAGACACAGTTGTCCCAGTCGCTGGTCCTTCCAAAAGGAAAGATTCCTTTTGTGTTGTTCCCTGTAACGAGCCCTCCAGTTCACTGGCCTCTCGGGAGGAGAATACTGCCTCTTCGGACAAACTCTCCTCTCGCGGAGAGCTGACTCCCAGCGGCAATGGTTGAAGGGGAGGCGTCCTGACGTCGGAGTTCAGTGTGACGTCTAGCCCAGGGGTATCCGCCGAAGCACTCCTCTCTGCCGGCGCTCCCAATGGGCGAATCCCCGAACAGCCCTGCTCACTTTGGAGGCATCGGAAGATGTCATCGACTGTAAGAACCATGGGTCCCGAGCACTGGGAGGCTCCACCAACACTCTTACCCCTTCTTTTCGGAATTTCTAGGCGGTAAGAGAGATACTCTCCAGCGTCCTACCAGCAATCAGATAGCGGCAGCCATCTTGGATCCTAGCATCGCCCCATACTGAACTACAAAGCATTTTTGATACAGATTGAACAGTTGATAGAACATCTTAGTTCTTCTGATGAAGAGCTAGGTACTAGTCCCTTACAACTCATCACATCTAATTTTCATATTATAAGATCAACTCATGATACTTACATACCTAGTCCAAGATTGTTGCAAGTGATACAGAGGTACAAAGAAAAGCATAGATAAGAACCTCATACTAATACAAAAGTGTGCATGAACATCTGGCAGATATATCAAGTACATGGGACAACTTTTTCAGTAATAAGATTAAGGCCACTGTCTTATTAATTAAGGACAATTGTTTCACCTTGAAAGAATTAATCAGGCCTTAATCAGAAAGGATTAATTTGGTAAGTAATGAGTTGTGCCATAATCCAACAAACGTAAACCAAGGAATCTCATTTCATCAGCCACAAATTCATGTTGTTCTGACTGTAGATGCTGCGGTGCCCATCTCTCAATTCCACAGTAATTGGACAGGAAGGAAATAATTATTACCCTTAAACCTCTTAGAGAACAAAGTAATTTTCTACACCCTAAGGGTGTTCTGAATGTATGTTTACAGTTATGATCCTTATTAGAGAATGACATGGGGAAAAAATCTGTCCCCGTCACTGCACCATCCCCAGTCCACCATCCTTTGCACCGCCCCGTCACCGTCACCGCCATCCCTTTCACTGCCCCGTCACCGCCACTGCCATCTCATTCACCGCCCCGCCACCGTCCCCGCAGCATCCATATAAGCCTCAGTACTGTGAAACACCATGAAGACAGAGCCACTACTACTACTGCACTGAGAATCTGTTTCAGTGCCTCTGCCCTGTAGTAAAAACAGAACATAAAATAAATCAATTGACTTGTCCTCCCTTGCAATGACGTGTCCCCCATGTTCACCTATAGCTCGAATCAGGTCAATTGTGCACACTAAAAATGCAGGAGGATTTGGAACGTGAGCGCAGGCAGGCAGTGATATAAAAATAGCAGACACCCGACCGATTGCAGTGTTCCGCCATCTCCCTCCCTCCATCTCACCTTAGATGTAGAGTATGCCGGCTTTCTTTTTCGCCCAGCCGCACGTGCGGGTGCTCATTTGTTCAATATTCTACTCTGATGCAACCGGAAACAGGAAGTTGTAAGAGAGGAGAAGATTGATCAACTTGAGCAGCCGCGCAAGCGCGGCTTTTTGAACGCGTGCGGCTGGGCGAAAAAGAAAGCCGGCATACTCTACATCAGTGTTTTTCAACCTTTTTACACCAGTGAACCGGCAGAAATAAAATAATTATTTTGTGGACCGGCAAACTACTAGGACTAAAATTTTAAAACCCTGTTTCCGCCCCATCTCCGCAAGCTCGGTCACCTCAGTAACTATAGAAAAATAGACAAATATAGTGCAAAATATTGGCAGCAGATATAACTTCTCAAAACTGACACATTTTGATCACTAAATTGAAAATAAAATCATTTTTCCTACCTTTGCTGTCTGGTGATTGATTTCATGAGTCTCTGGTTGCGTTTCCTTCTGTCTGTGTATCCTTTCTTTCATTTCTTTCTTTCTGCACTCAGGCCCAAGAATTGTCCCTTTCTATTCCCTCCCTCTTTCCTTCCTATGTCCTTAGTGCCCCCGGTGCCTCCTTCCCATGTCTTTAGTGCCCCCAGTGCCTCCTTCCCATGTCTTTAGTGCCCCAGTGCCTCCTTCCCATGTCTTTAGTGCCCCTAGTGCCTCCTTCCTATGTCCCTCTCACTGCCTTCCACACTTTGTCCCACCTCCACCTCCACCCCCACCCCCGAAGCCTGCCTGCCTGCCTGTCTACCTTTCTCCCTCCCTAGCCAAAGCCAGCCTGCTGCCTCCCTGCCGCTCAAAAAAAAAAAAAAGCCTCCTTCCTTTTCCCCTGCTCTTACCGCCATGCTCATGCTGCAGCTACTAAAGCCAACAGGAAGTCTTTCTGACTCAATTCTGAAGTCGGAGAGGACATTCTGGGCCAGCCAGGCAGCGATTGGCTGGCCCAGAACGTCCTCTCCGACTTCAGAATTGACGTCGGAAAGACTTCCTGTTGGCTTTAGTAGCTGCAGCATGAGCATGGCAGTAAGAGCAGGGGAAAAGGAAGGAGGCTTTTTTTTTTTCGCACGGACAGGCAGAAATTCAACCGGCGGTAAGGAGGAGGGAGGGAGATGGCGGGGACCGCGCGATCCTTGATTGCCTCACTGCGGGGACAAGTCCATTCACCGCTCCACGGGGCGGTGAATGGCCTTGTCCCCGTCCCGCAGAGGCCACTATTTTTTCTTCCCCGTTTCGGTGGGTTGCCCGCGGCTAAACGTGGCTAGCCGTGGGTAACCCGCCACCGTGTCATTCTCTAATCCTTATCATAACTGAAAACTAAGTGGTGATGTTACATATCAACAAACAAGGGGGATCTGGCTCTTTAATAGTTGGTACAGTGGCCTGAGAACCACTTAACCTTCCATTGTTCCTGTATTTATTAAATACACCGCTTTGATTGTAACCATAGAAAGGCGGTATATCAAATCCCATCCCATTCCCCTTTTAGACTCTACAAAGAAGCAATAGAACATGGAACCTTGCTCTCTTGATAGAAAATGTGCTAAAGGTAGCTAGGGATATACTTCGTTCTAGTGGACAGCCTTAGCAGAAAGTCTGACCTCATGAGTGATCTCTCAATTAAAAGGTCGCGGCATAAATTTGTTAACAATCGGGCTTTCCAAGGATAGAATTCTTTGCCACAAAATGCAACATCAAGTGTAAGATTTTCTGTTTCATACAGTCCTGGATATTATTATATCATGGAGCTACGGTCTTCTCCAAATTTTTCTGATTGGAAGGTGATTCACAGAAGCATTCAATATCCAGGATAAACTAATTTTGAAAACTCTGTTTTAGCTAAGACAGATCTGTTTTCCCTGGCTGCTGGTTTTCAGGATTTCCCCAATGAATATGCATTGAAAGCAGTGCATGCAAATAGATCTCGTGCATATTGTGACCGGGCCGGTTCCTTGGTGGCTGGAAAGCCAGACCCGGACCACAGGTAGATTTATGTAGCGCCTTTTATATGGCTGGTAGAAAGAAAAACCAGGAAAAGGGATTTCTCAAAAGAAAAACAGCTTCATTTTTATTTGTAATCCTTGAACATGGTAAATCAACAATATGTTCATCAAGGCAATGTCCTCTTGCTCCAGCGTGGGCCACTTGCCCTTTACTTGTCAGCAAAAGCATGAAGAAAAAAAAAAACGTTTTTCCAAAATCCCCATTCAGGAGTATGCTTTAATTTTCTGGAGCCCACATCTTCCTAAGCAGGCTGGCAACTTCCAGCCAGTGTCCATGGGCTCACCCAGCCAGTACACCCTGCTGCTGGGCTACTTGTTCTCCCCCACCAAGGGTCTCCCTCCCTGAGGCAATTACCAACTCCTGACTTTGCCTCTGGAGTCCTCAGGGCTTATTGGAAAGCCTGCAAACAGACTTCCCTCAAATGGTCTTTAATTAGTGCAGAGCTGCTTCTGCCCTGTTCTCAGCCTTGCTCTAGCTCAGGGTTTTTAAACCACCAGGACTGGATTTCCCATAAGACAGGAAGGACCTTTCATATTTCATTCCCTCCTATATCCATGCCCTCTTCAAACTCACTTTCATCAAGAAGGCTGCTCATTTCCCAGTCATTAGTTATGTAGTCAGGGCTGTTTCTCCACCCATTAACTTCAGGCTGTTCCACCCATCCCCCACTTTGCCTGCCTGCCAGCTCCTTCAGAACGTTATGTCTCTGAGGGCAAACCCCAGGGTCTCCCTCCCAAGATTGGCCAGGCAGCGCACTGTACCTCCCAGAATTAACACTTCCTCCTTTGCTGGGTTGACCTCCTGCAAACGGCCTGGGTTGGGGAACTGGAACTCTGGAGTCTCGGTGTATAGCTGAACTCTCTTGATTAGAGCCAGCTGAGCTCCCTTGCTTGCTCTGCCTCCTCTCTATTTGAGGCAGCTGGTCCCCTCTAGCACGAGTGCTGACTCCACCCCCTCCTGGGTTGGGTTTAGGTTTCTCACCTTGAGGAAAGAATCGATAGAGGAGATAATTGGTTTGCAGTGCCCTTCCCCCCTGGCTGTTATGTTGTACTGAACCTTGCTTCTGCCCCTTCCTTCTGGGCTGAGTCAGCTGAGTCTGCTCCATGCCAGGTTTTACCAAGCCCTTTGATGCCTGCTGGGGAAGTTTAACTGTTCTTTTCCTTGGGACAGGGGCTTCCCTGTCACAATATTCATTGGGAAATCCTGAAAACCTGACTGGAATATGGCTCTCGAGGACCGGAGTTCCCTACCCCTGATCTAGATTGAAGGACAAAAGAACCAATCAACTGTCATAATAGGGCTGTTATACATAAGTACAGACACTGAATCAAAAGCCAAGGACAGGCCTCAATGACGAGATGAAAGCACACAACAAGGAGTCGTGAGGACAAGGTGAACACGAGGCTATGTAGGACTCCATTCACTTGCTCAGAGAGACCTTGTTTGCTACTCCTGAACTCTGGCAGGCATTGAGGGGCTCCGGAATACACCCGGCAGCTCTCTGGCCGGTATCTAGTTTATGCAAAGGGCGGAGCAACCCAAGTCTCATCCAATCATACGAGACTGGCCATATATCATATCCTGACGATATCCTCCAGCAACCAATCATCAGTCAATCCATACATTTATAGTTCTCATTCATGAAATGTATGGAATCTTTTTAGAAACATTTTTTTTCATAACTTAATAATGTTGTTTGCTTATGTTGAGCCTATCAGGTTATCCTTATATGTGTTTTAAATTATACTGCATGTTTATGCTTATTTTTTACATTCATATATATGTTCTTTAATGATGTTTTGAATTATGTTGAGTAGTTATGTTCTGCTTGCAAATTATGTTTTTTTAATTATGTTTTATTTTGTTTTTAACATGGTCCCTTAGACTCTTGATAAAAGCACATACGCCGAAACACTGCCAGTGTCAAGTCTTTGAGCTATTGTGACATATTCTCCAATAAAGTGATTTTTTGAACTATACACCCTTGACTGAACTTCTGACATCTTGTCCTCACAATTCCTGGTTGTATACATAAGTACAGCCCATTTCTATTAATACACTCATCTCAAAATTTATGAAAAAATTTAGTCAACTACTACCGAACGGTCCACCACTCCCAATGTAGGATCTAATTATTGAATTGTTACAGTTAATGGAATCTCCTTTTCAACCTGTGGTAGACTTATCTCTACAGCATGTCACCTGGAAAACCTTATTTGTGGTTGCTATTATATCAATACAGTAAATTGGGCAACTACAGATGCTAATTTATTCCCCACCAGTTTTCCCAAACCAAGTCTTACTCTTTAATCCTCCCCACAAGTTCCAACATGAAGTAATATAAAACTTTCAAGTTAATCAGTCAGTAATACATTTTTCCCCCAAAACCTTGACCTAATACTGGAGAGGATTCCCTTCACATACTAGACTGCAGGAGAGCATAGCTTTATTACATATATCACACTGAACAACTTTTAAAGGCTTCTTGAGTGCTCATTTTCTTCTATCCTTCCAAATTAAGTCATTCAGTTATGAAATGTACTTTATCTACATTACATTACATTATATTAGTGTTTTCTATCCCGCCAATACCTTTCAGTTCTAGGCAGTTTGCAAAAAGAGTTGGCTGGGCATTCCCAGAGAGATTACATAGTTGATAGATAGAGTGAGCTTACACGAACTGAAGGCTAGCATGAGCAATGGGATCTGGGGGAGGGTTTATAAGGTTTTTGTTAGCTCATTTGACACATTTTTTTTGAAAAGTATAGTTTTCAGTTCTTTCCTGAATGTTTTGTAGTTGCTCGTCTTGTTCAGTAGCTTGGATTGGTGGTACTCCATTTTCGCTGCTCTGGTTGCTAGTAGTTTGTCATGTGGAGGGGCATGATCGAAAGGAACGTCTAAGTCCGTTTTCGTCTAACTTGCAAGTTGTCCAAAGTAAAAAACAGCCTAGGACACATTTTTGAAAAATACATCCAAAATTTTTTTTCTTTCGAAAATTGTCTAATTATATGTCCTGAAGATCTGATCGTCCAAGTCGCTAAATTGTCCATCTTTATACCACATTTTCGTCCAACTTTTTGTCCAAGTCAAAAACGCCGAGAACAAGCCCTGTTGTATGTGGGAGGGGTCTGAAAAGTGATGGACTGAACACCCAGACATGGCACCTAAATAGTGGGGTACCTTGCAGGGCACTGCTGTGAACTTCACAAAAAGGGTGCCATGTCTTCTCCTCACTACAGCTCCCTTATAGGTCATGGTAAGCCCCCAAACCACCTCCAGAATCCCCTAGATCAACTTATCTACCACCCTAATAGCCCTTATGGCTGCAGGAGCCACGTATATGCCAGTAAAAAAGGGTTTTGAGGTATATAGGGGAGTGCACATGTTTAAATATCAATGTAGTGATTACAGGGGCTTATGGGCATGGGTCCTCCTCTCCATGAGTCCCTAACACAACCTCAAGATGGCTTAAGCCGCCTCTGTGCTAAACGGCTAGGCTTTCCTATGCCAGGCTGCCAGGTGATGATGGTCAGGAGGCTGAATTTTAAAGGTGTGATTAATATTTTTATGGGGGTGAAGGGGTTGGTGATCACTGGGGTAGTGTGTGGGGGTCTGTTTTTTGTGTTTGCAGTGCTTAACTGTTGACTTTAGGTGGGTTTTTGTGACTTAGACCATGTTTTACATGGTCTAAGTCACAACGTCCAAGTTTCATCGAGCCTGTGCTGTATAACTTTCGGTTATACATGCTGTACAACTAAGTCTAAGCCGGCGCACGTCCCGCCCAACTCCCGCCCTTGACACTCCTCCTGAAACGCCCCATTTAGCTTTGGTCATTCAGCGGCAATATGAAAGCCTAGGTCGTTTAGAAATACGTCCAAAGCCCGTTTTTATTATTGGCACTTGGACATATTTGGTCAATGTTTGTCCAAGTGCCGACTTAGGCCGGTTTTTAGACGTTTTTCTCTTTCGATTATGAGCCCCATAGTTTTTTGCTTTGTATGCCTTTTGCTGGGGGATGGGTGAAGAGAGCCTGTGTTCTCCTTGGTCTTGATGTGTTATTTCTGATCAGGTGTTAGTTTGTATGGAATTTTGCTTCTGGTAAACATGTGTAGTATGAGCACAGTACATAATCCCCCCCCCCCTTTTTACAAAACCGTGATAGGAGGTTTTAGTGCAGGCCGGTGCGCTAAATGCTCTATGAGCGTCGAGAGCAGCGCAGAGCATTCAGCGTGCTGGCCTGTGCTAAAAAACAATATTCAGGGTTTGTAAAAAGGGGAGGGGGAGTATTAACACAGGATGTAGCAAGAATGCAATACATGAAACTAATCGTATCATATGGTATAAATGGCGTAAATTGAAAACCATCTCAGAAAACGTGAACTCTGCATTGTAACACCATTACAGACGCTCATGTAAACCGCTCTGAATTGACTTCCCAGTCATTAGCAGCGGTAATGAAGCTTTCAATAAACCATAAACTCACCTACCAGCAGCTAGAACATGCTCTGCAGATACTTGGCAATTGCCCAACTTACATTTGATTGGTTCTGCTTGGAGAAAGCAGAGGTTCAGGGAGAGAGCTGTTGGATGACATCACCTACAGTGTATCTGCATTATCCTGAGGTTTATGACAACCCCCCCTCCTTCCCCTTTAGAGGTAAGTAACTTGGTTATACCTTAGGAAAATAGCCAAACTTCCTATCCATTTTCCTCCCACATATTTACTTATCACATTTATTTGATATGAGTTGTGTTGAAAGGAGAAAAATCAACAGAAAATGATCCTGGCTTGTTTTGTTAAAGGTGTTTTATGTTGCCAACTAAAACAAAATGTGTTTCCTATTGCAATGGCATGCATAAATACCATTAGGAGAAAAGAAAAAGATTAAGCATGCTTAATGTGTGCTAAGGTCATATGCTTTGCACTGAAAGACCATTGCAATATTCAAATGTCTATTTGTAAGAGGTTTACTGTATAGCAAGTGAATCTTTTTTTTTTTTTTTTTTTTGGGAAGTGGCTATGATTGCAGGTTTGACATTTGTCAGTACTTTGAGCTTTTCCAAACAAATTCCAACGCTACTGAATAGGCCTGGCACCAGTCTATTCCAGAGGGCTGGCAAGCAGTCAATGGTTCTTCAGCTAGATAGCTATATTTGTTTAAAGGGTCCAGTCATCACACTAAATAGCTCTCTTTAGTTAGCAAATATTGATTCAAGCTGTTATGCTTTTTAGACTTTCAGAAACTCACAATGTTCCAGGCCTCAGCAAGCAAACAAGAACAGGTACAGGAAGTTATTATGATGTTTTGGGACCATGTTTAACTTCAAGCTGCTGATGTATGCTTTTCATTGTATGTGACTTGCAACCAACGACCTTGTTAAAGAACACCAGAGCTGATAAGGGCAAGAACCTGAACAGAAATCCAATGTACTGTATCACGCATTTCCATTTGAAGAGTTTATTTGTATATTTCTTCCTACAGCCTCTTGCCCATGTAACATCATTATGTAACATATCTCAAGGCAAGTAGCAAAAGAAACTAATAGACTAAGGAGTAGCAAGCCTCCGATTCTGGTAAGCGGCTCCAGAGGATAAGGGGCGGTAGGCACCCTACTGCCCCCCTAACTTAATTGGTTTAATTGCCTTTAAGTGATGCAGCAATTAACTACATCATTTAAAAGCAATCACATTTAGAAAATACAGGTGCCCGCTGGCGCTTACATTTCCAGCGCCAGAATCTCATGTACGGAGGTGCCTACTGGGCCTAAGGTCAGCTCAGCGGTGCGATCCAGAACTTATACCTGTTTTGACTTGGTCTAAGTCAAAACATATAAGTTCCGTCCAGACAACCTGTCAAACTTTTCAATTATGGCTGCCAGATGACTAAGTATAGGTCAGCCCACATCCCGCCCACCTCCCGCCTTACCCACTTCTCTCAAACCGTTGCTTTTCGCTCTGGGCTCACAGAGGCTGGGAAAAGGCCGAAGCACGTTTTAGACACATCTAAAACTCTGTTCCATTATCGGTTCTTGGAAGACCTGTCTTTTTGATCGTCCAAGTGCCGACTTAGGCAGGTTTTTAGACTTTTTTTTAATTATTATGTACCTCTATGCACATATTATAGAATGTATCTGATCTGCGCACAACTTAGGTACAGGCATTTAGGCCTGGTTTTAGCTGACCTAAATGGGCACAACTTAAAGTTATGCAGTGCACTGGTGCTTAGCTTGATCATATAAAAGGTATGTGCACCTTGTAGCATTACACTATGCACTGTTCTCTTCAGCACCAACTTTTTGGACACTATATATAGAATTTGGGGGTAAGTGCTTAACATAATTTAATAAAGGACTCCAAATTTAAGCATAATTTTTCAGCTCCTAATTTTTCATGGATTTTCAGTTAAAAACAAAAACTATGTTAGTGTTAAACTAGAGGACACATTTAGGAGCTCAGCTGTTCTTTGAACTCTTAGGCCTCCTTTTACTAAGCTGCGATAGCATTTATAGCGCACGCAGAATTTTAGCACGCGCTAAACCCGCACTAGGCGGCTAGAACTAACGCCAGCTCAGTGCTGGCATTAGCGTCTAACACGTGCTTAATGCATGCTAAAACCACTATCGCAGCTTAGCAAAAGAAGCCCTTAGTATAGTAGTATAACATCACTACCATTATATCTGTACACCATTATTGTATGTAGTTTTAGAAAATAAGTAAAACTTAATGAATTTGCTTTTATGAATTTTTTTTAAAACTTATTAATGGCTAATATTAATATCTGTGAATTTCTATGACTCTTGATCATTTGTTTTGTGTGAGTACATATGCATTGCATTCTGGATATCATATAAGAGCAGATCAAACAGACTAAAAGGTAGCCTCAGCTTTCATGCAAAACACACACATCCTAAAGCCAGTCAGGTTTTCAGGATATTCACAATGAATATGTATGAGATAATCTGCATGCATTGGAGACTCTTTAGCACTCCAGGCCCCAGTAGAAACCTCTACCAAGGCTTAGTAAAAGAGGGGGCGGGGAGGAGAATAGCTATTTATTTTAATTTTTTGTGCAAATTGACCAGCAAAGCTTTTTGGACTACCTGTTTGTATAAGTTTTAAAAGTAATGAGCTGCTCTACAAGATTTTCATCACAACAGCACATTGATATTGAATTTACATAAACTTTCATATGCAATCACCTTCAAAATGCCCTGATAGCTGTTAAATTTTCATAAAAAGGTTTTTACATGATAAAAAGATCAAAACAATGGAAGTTCAGTGTTTCTTTGCAAGGTTTAGAGCATTTCTGCACTTTTTACTGATTTTGGTGGGTTTTTTTTTGTAATGTATATTCTGCATATCCTACAATTCTATGTGGATTACAAATTATTCAAGTACTCAAGCATTTTTCCCTAACTGTCTGATGGGCTCCCACTAGTGCTGCCCGATTCAGAGAAAAATATTTTGATTCTATTCACCCTGTTGAATCAATTTTTCGATTCAATTCGATTCAATTTACTTTCAATGACACAGCTTTTTAAGTTTAAACATTTTATTTAACCAAGGCAATATAATGTCAAAAATAGGAAAATCCAAACTATAAAATAGCTGTAAAATTAGTTAGAAAAATAGATTCACAGCTTCCCCAAAGCAAATCATCCCCAAAATTTCCCCAGCCCCCCTGCCCGATTCTCAGTTTCACCAGCCCCCCTGCCCAGTACAAAGTGGATGTGGAATCGCGGGGAGGAGAGAATAAATGCACAAAGGAGAAAGGAGAGAGCCAGCCCAAAATACAAATATCTCCTTTGCTGCCACTGGCGCTGATCTGCACAAGGTCCTTTTGTTTCTTCTGATGTAACTTCCGGTTTTACAAAACAGGAAGTTACATTGGATGGGAACGCCTCTGGCGGGTGGCAGCAGAGAGAAAGCCTGAATGGGTCTCGGGGCTGAATAAGTGAGCCCGGTTTTTCTTAACAACAAATCAATTTGAATTGGTGAATTGATTTGAATTGGAAATCCCACTCTATCTGATATACCCAGGGCAATGGGGATTAAGTGACTTGCACAGGGTCACAAGGAGCAGTGTGGGATTTGAACCCACAACCTCAGGATGCCAACACTGTAGTTCTAACCACTGCACCACACACTCCCACTGTGTGAAGCACCTTTTGTAAAAATATTTTGCAGCGTCATATATAAACCTCTGCTATTTAAAAATTGTAAAAAAAAGTATCACATCCATTTGGTATCATGCCTATATCAGGTTATATTTCATGGCAAATTTTTGTATAGTAATCAATACCAGAAGAATTTTGTGCAGTTGTGAGACAAACTTCTGTAAAAGAATAAAAAGAAAAAGAAACTGTTAAATAAACTTATTTTATAATTTCTTTGTGTCTGAATGTTTAAGAACATAAGAATAGTCTTACTGGGTCAGACCAATAATAATAATAATAATAACAGTTTATATACCGCAATACCGTTAAGTTCTATGCGGTTTACAATAGATTAAGCAAGGTACAAATTGATTGAATTTAAGAGGGGAGAAGAGGAGAGTTAATAGGACCGCAAATGAGTTTTTGAGGAGAAAGAGATTAACAGGACAGAGGAAACACTATGGAGGAGAAAGAAGATGAGTGGGTCAGTTGTCTAGATACTTTAGGAACAGTTGAGTTTTTAGACGTTTTCTGAATTCCTCATAAGTAGTGGGCGAAAGTAGTTGATCTAGGTCTTTACCCCAAAATGCTGCTTGATGTGAAAGAAGGTGTTCATGGTGTTTTTTCAGTTTACAATCTCTAACTGGGGGGGAAACGAAGTAGGAATGAGAGCTTCTCTTGTGTCTGTTGGCAGAGGAGAAAAGGTCAGTTATGTATTTAGAGGCAAGTCCGTTTAGCGCTTTAAAGCAGAAGCAGGCGAATTTAAACTTTATGCGTGCTTCCATCGGTAGTCAATGTAACTGCCGGTAGTAGGGTAATACATGATCGAATTTCTTTAGTCCGAAGATTAATCTGACCGCTGCATTTTGCATTAGTTGTAAACGTCGCATATTTTTTGGGGAAATGGCTAAGTAGGCGATGTTACAGTAGTCAAGTTGACTTAGTACGAGGGATTGGACCAGGGTTCTGAATGCCGACGTATCGAAATAAGCTTTAATGGATCTGAGTTTCCAGAGAGTGAAGAAACCCTTTCTGATTAAGGAGTCCACCTGGTCTTTCATGGTTAGGCATTGGTCTAGTGTTACGCCTAGTATCTTTATGGTGGGTTGGATGGGGTGATTAAGCTCATTGATGCATAGAGGTGTTTTGGTGTCAAACGGATGTGGTGAAGCAATGAAGAATTTTGTTTTTTCTGAATTAAGTTTGAGCTTGAAGTTTGTCATCCATTGCTCCATCATGTTTATGGTCCATCAAGTTCAGTAGCCCATTCTCACGGTGGCCAATTCAGGTACCTGGCCAATACCTGGCCAAAACCCAAGGAGTAGCAATATTCCATGATACCGATCCAGGGCAAGCAGTGGCTTCCCCCGTGTCTTTCTCAATAACAGACTATGGACTTTTCCTCCAGGATCTTGTCCAAACTTTTCTTAAAACCAGCTACGCTATCCGCTTTTATCACAACCTCTGCCAACGCGTTCCAGAGCTTAACTATTCTCTGAGTGAAAAAGTATTTCCTCCTATTGGTTTTAAAAGTATTTCCCTGTAACTTCATCAAGTGTCCCCTAGTCTTTGCAATGTATTCTTATATAGTTTTCCTTCAGGTTAACAGCAGAATCAGAACCAATCTCTCCTGTGCTATGGTACCCTGAGCCATCATTTGTAGCCATCTCAGATTTTTAATGAGATACTACAAACAGAACCTGATTGACATATATCTTTATTATCCACATCACATTGGACAAGCACAGCAAACATACTACATTTTCTAAGTCTAGTAAGCAAAAAAGGTCTCAGGGGCATAGGTCTAGGAAGTGGGCAGATCAAAATCTCACATCCCAGAACAGTGTTTTTCCTGTGGAAATTGTTCTCCCTCAGTGAAAATCATAGTCCTTATTCTTCACCATGGGAGTTATATGAATATTTACTGTTTTCAGGTCAAGGCAGTTTTCCAGTTCATGTTGTTGTAGTAGCTGGAAAATCCTCTTTGCGGTTTTGGTTCACAGATATTGTATGGAAAGTGATTTTGTGGCTGTCTCTGCAATTTGAGCAGATCTTACCTAAAACTTACAACTCTCAGCTTCTAAGAACCACTTTACACTACAAGTTGTTAGTTGATTGATGATTTGTGACAGAGTTGACCAGCATAAATCATGTCTAAAAATTGCCTACCGGATAAAAATATGCAAATAATTCCACAACATACTGTAATATTTCTACCCACATAGCACTGCAGGCAATTCCAGGGCACCTTTAGGTCAGCTGAGATAACAACGCACATAAGAGGCCTTTAACTAAGCTGCATTCAACAACTAGTGTAGGTCTTTCAATAGCCATTAGCACAGACTGCAAGCTTTTTTTCAGGGATTCCCCAAGTGAGGCAGTTGGTGGTGTGCTTCAGCTGTAAACACTGGCCCTTTGATTTCCTCACTGTTCAGGCAGCATGGCCACACACCTCTTCAGCTAAACTAAAGCAAGGGTATGTCCCTTCAAAGCAGCATAGGGTAGTTAAAGGAAGGGGGAAAATACTGCACTGAGAATGCAGTGGTGTGTGTGTGTGTGTGTGTCTGAGATGCCAAATTGAGGGTGGAATCGTATAGGGAGGGAAGAGAGAAAGAAAGACATTGGGCCAAGGAGTGGGGGTGGGGGGAGAGGAGAGAGAGACCTGAGATGATGGACTAAGGGAAAGGGCAGGAGGTAAAAGAGATTGGAATCGGAGGAGGGGGGAGGGGGTTGAAGGGGAGCAGAATCTGAATAAGATTTGGGAGGAGTGGAGGAAAACGGGAGCAGAAGCTAGGTAGGACTTGGGGAGTCCTCAATATCTGAAAAATATTTTAAGGGTTTGGCCATTGTAAAATGTTTGGGAATTAGTACAACTAGAGCTGGGTCATGGGTGGAAAAGGAGGCAGAGAAGAGGATCCAATCTCCTTCCAAGTCTTTCTTCACTAACACTTGGATCTGTTTTCCATATAAGGAGTGATGGCCCTTTAATGGAAGGCTGACCGCTTGTGGTAGTACTGTAAAACTAACACTACAGATCATCAGAAGGGGGATGGGTGGGTGGGGTGGAGCGGACCACTTGTACCCCATTCCACTAGACAACCCTGGGTAAGTTTGGGGATAATGGGAGAGGGGCATGTTGAAGACCATGGGGATGAGTTTGTGCTCCAGAGCAGTTGGAGGGGTTTGCAAGTCAAGGGTGAGAAGAGAGGAGGGCTCAGAGGGAAAATCAGTTCAAAGGGTAGATTGAATGGGGTACAGCTTTTAGAGGAAGTTTTAGTAGGATGTTACTTTCTGGGAGGGGCATTGAGTTGGGCAGGGTGCATTGCTGGAATGAATCCGATTGGGTAGACATACTGTTGGGAAGTATTGTTCAAGGAAATCTTTGCATGAAACACTTGACTTCCTTATTGCAAAAAATGCTTTATTATTATCATTATCATGTGCATTAGAAGTACTATTGTCTAATTCATCATTTGCTTCTTTATTTTCATTATCATTGTCATGTCCAATTTTACAAAGAAGGATTTTACAAAGTTCGAATAAACTCCAAGGGGCCCTTTTACTAAGGCGCGCTAAGTGATTTAGTGCACGCTAACTGGTTTATTGCGTGCTAAAGATTAGTATGCGCTAAATGCTAAGGCATCCATAGAATATATTGGGCACCTTAGCATTTATCATGTGCTAATATTTAGTGCGTGCTAAATCGATTAGCACGCACTAAATCGGTTAGCGCACGCTAAATTGGTTAGCGTGCCTTAGTAAAAGAACCCCCAAATGAATTACTTCAAAATATGAGGCAAAAATATGAAATGTGTGTGAACTTTTCATTCTTCTTAAGGCCAGACAAGGAGAATTCCAATCTAAAGACTCCATCAATTCAGTACAAAGTTTATCACAAGTCACCTCAATGGAAACATTTCCATGTGATGACCAGCAGTCTATTATGGTAGAAACATGTGTCTGTTCACCAAGAATTTCAACTACCTTCAGCTTCATCTCCACTTCACAGTGACCCAACATATCTGTTCTGTTTGGCTGGAGACCAGTAACCAGTAATACAGGCAGTTCCACTGTATTCCCAGGTACAGCAAAATTTAACACGAGATGATCCTCTGTTTGTTTTGCAAAGTTCTGTTCCAATTTTTTGCTGCTTCATTTGGTTTACAGAGGAATAGACATTTTTCTTTCACATCTGCTTTTGCTTTTTACAGCAAGCATCAGATGTAATTAAGTAAAATTAGTAAAGACTGGTGAAATTATTACTTCAGTAAAAGTAATAAATGTTTCCTGTACTTCTTTACAAGTACAAGTGACAAAAACTTTACTTAAATACAGTAACTACTTACTTTTACTTGGTTATTTTACAACTCTGAATTTATGAGAGTCTGAGAGGGAAATTTTGGGCAGGAACTTTCGGATAAAGAACAGAGGCAGAAAAATGACCTCTTTGTATTGTGTGACCATTAAAGAAAATGCATATACATTTTATACTGATGGTATATGACTCCAGTTAGATTAAAGCAAATGTTTCTAGAGGCCTCAGATATTGCTGGAAAGGGTGTGAAGAAGATGGATGGGATTGTTAAAAAATAATGTGAATATTGGCTGATGGTAGGGAGATAATTAAGAGGTTTGACTGGGCATGAAGTGAAAGTGAATCTCAAGATAATACTGGGGCAGATGACCCCAAAATAAGAAGAGGGTAGTGGAAGGGCATTGTGGAAGCAAGGTGTGACATTATCAGTCACTGGAAGATATTTGATGTTCCATCACTTACCAGTTGGGAAACTAGGCTGGGTTATATTAGGAAGATGGAAAAGTTGGCAGATATTAAAAAATGAGAGGTATACAAGAGCACTAATAAAACATCATGCCTGGAAAAACTTATTTTATCACATGTTTGGGTTGAATCAGTGATCATGCCAAACAAACCTACTGCACTTCTTTGAGGGGATAAGCGAACAATTGGACAAAGGTGCCCCCACAGACATCGTATATCTGGACTTCCAAAAAGCCTTCGACAAGGTACGCCATGAGCGCCTACTGAGGAAACTGTGGAACCATGGGGTGGAAGGGGACGTGCACAGATGGATCAGAAATTGGCTGGCAGACAGGAAACAGAGGGTAGGAGTAAAGGATCACTATTCTGACTGGAAAGAGGTCACGAGTAGCATCCCACAGGGGTCAGTGCTGGGACCGCTGCTGTTAAATATATTCATTAATGACCTGGAAGTAGGGACGAAGTGCGAAGTTATAAAAGTTGTGAACGACACAAAACTCTCCAGTAGGGTCAGAACTGTTGAAGAATGCAAAGAACTACAAAGGGACCTGAACAAAATGAGCGAGTAGGCAGAAAGATGGCAGTTGAGCTTCAATGTAGAGAAATGTAAAGTTTTGCACATAGGGAAAGGAAACCTGATGTATAAGTACACGATGGAGGGGGGAAGGTAATGGGAGAAGGCAACCTAGAAAAGGACTTGGGGGTTTTGGTGGATAAAACATTGAAGCCAGCGGCACAATGTGCAGTGGCCTCAAAGAAGGCAAACAGAATGCTGGGTATTATCAAAAAAGGCATCATGACCAGAACGAAGGAAGTTATCCTGCAACTGTATCGGGCGATGGTGCGCCCGCAACTAGAGTACTGCATTCAATACTGGTCGCTGTACCTCAAGAAGGATATGACGATACTTGAGAGGGTCCAGAGAAGAGCAACAAGGATGATAAAGGGCATGGAAAACCTTCCATATGCTGAAAGGCTAGAGAAGCTGGGGCTCTTTTCCCTGGAGAAGCGGAGATTTAGAGGGGACATGATAGAAACTTATAAGATCTTGAAGGGGATAGAGAAGGAAGAGAGGGACAGATTCTTCAGACTAGCGAGGCAACAAAAACTAGAGGGCATTCAAAAAAATTGAAAGGTGACAGATTCAGAACAAATGCTAGGAAGTTCTTCTTCGCTCAAAGGGTGGTGGATGCCTGGAATGCGCTTCCAGAGGAGGTGGTAGGACAGAGTACGATTTGGGGTTTCAAAAAGGGATTGGATGATTTCCTGAAGGAAAAGGGGATTGAAGGTATAGTTAGATGGTTGATATACAGGATATCAGATGATTAGGGAATGAAATTTTTTACGTAAAGAGATCACTTACAGGTCAGAGACCTGAGGGGGCCGCGGCGGGAGTGGACTGCTGGGCGTGATGGACCCATGGTCTGACTCAGCAGAGGCGATGCTTATGTTCTTATGTTCTTATGAGTGCTGCCTTGCTGTTCCTGTTTTAGAAAGGGTGGCGTTCTGAGACTCCCCATTGTGATAAAATAAGTGTCTCCTGGCATGATGTTTTATTAGTGGATTTGTGTTTTACATAAATATACAGCCACACATTTTGTTTAGGTATTCAAGAGGCCACGGAAAAGTTCTTAACCCAGCCAAGAAGAGAATGATGTAGAGCCATGCAACATACACGTTATTCCACACTTTTCTTGACACTTTTCGCTTCATTTCATATCAGTTAAACGAAAAGTGTCAAGAAAAGTGCAAAATAACTTGTAAGTTTCTTGGCTCCATATCATTCTATTTTTGGTTGGGCTAAGAACTTTTCAGGGGACCCTCGTACTGCAGAAGCAGATAAATGAAGTTGTTTATCTCCTTATTTAGTTTAGAGGTTGGGGGTAGTATAAGAAGGATTAATGGAGGTAAAAAGGGAATCTGGTTAGGTATGGAGGGGGATGAGCGATGTGTTGTGAATTAGAAATTTGGTGAAGTATGTTAAAATTATAAAAGTTAATAGAGACATGAAGGCAGATAAAGGCCAAATGGCTCATCCAGTCTGCCCATCCACAGTAACCATTAAGAGAGAAATAAGGGGGTGGGAGGGGGGAATAGAAAACTATGTTTAGTGAAGATTGTAAGGGGAAGTAGAAGAAAAATGCTTTGTGTTAAAGACTTTACAATGTTTGGTACTGCTGTTTATGTTGGAAAATCTAATAGCAAGGTTAAAGTAGAATAGATTTTCCTTTGAGTGGAAATAAACTATACCTATTTTTCTGGAGCATCTTCATTCTCTTCTCATTCCCTGCAATCCTACATACTCCTTACAATCCTCTCAAGTCAATCTTGAGATCTGTCTTTTGATTTCTGTCTTTCCCTGACTTGCTTTTTTTTTTTTTTTTACTCCTTTTCACATTAACAAACCTTGAATTAAGTATCTTTCTAAAGCATTGTCATCTGAAATCCAACAAACTGACTGCAAAACAGTGCTTAATTCATATTCGTAGTACATGATAGCAGTTAAAGACCGACACGATGCATCCAGTCTGCCTAACTTGCTTATCAACTTTTTAAGGTGCCTTCCACCTTCCCTCTGAGTTACTCTCGTAGCATATGACAAGAATGTGATATAAAATATGCATACAAGGCTTAAGATTCTCAAAGAGAGCGGGAGCCAGAAGGCCTTGAGCATGCGCAGATGCTCAAGGCCCAGCCCAGCAGAGATCAGCGGCAAGAGGCAAGATCTTCCGGCACCGGCACCACCACATCCTGTGGGAAGGTGCTGCGTGCCGGTGCCAGATCGCGGTAAGGGTTTGGGTTTGGGTGGGCAGACGATGCTGGTTCTCAAGGGTGGGGGCTCACGGACGGGGAGGCGATGCCGGTTCTCGGGGGTGTGGTGGAAGCGCCACTGGCCTTGGGGATGGGGGTGTCTTTTTGGGTTGTGATGTGGTGGGGTGGAAGCGAGCAGGGGCGGGAGAGGGGGGTCTGTGGAACAAATCAAGCAAGTTTCCCGTACTTTCTATGGGGAAACTCGCTTTGATATACGAGCCCTTTGGTTTACGAGAATGCTTCTGGAACAAATTATGCTCACAAACCAAGGTTCCACTGTACTTGTTTTTGATCTGTCCTTGCTATTCTTGAGCAACAAAAACCAAGAAGCAGATTAGTCCAAAATGAAGGCTTATGATTTATTAACAACAAAGACCCTACATGGCCACGTTTCGCTCTCAGGCTTTGTCAAGGGTAAAGACTATTGGGGGAAATATAAAACACAATCCCTGCTAGTCAGCATTTCCAAACAACAATGCAAATTCGTTCTTGCTGCCTGTTTGAAGGAATACAGATTGTTTCTTTTCATGTGAGGGAACGTGCTGCTGAGGATGCCGGCAGCCTGCAAGGATCACTACAGCACCAGCGATCCTCTCTGTAGGCTAAGGTAATTATCTTAAGGTAACAGCGGGAGACTAGGGGGCGAAGCCGGTGGATGCTGCAAAGAGCAGGCAGCATTAGAATAGACCGCAGGCTGCAAAATAGTATCCGGCGGGCCGCGAGTTTGAGACCGCTGATTTAGGGCCATTGTCCATGTGTTGCATTTAAAGCAGAACAAAGCTAAAATTGCATCATATGTCATGTCATTACATTTATTTAAGAACAAATACACATGCATACTGAATGTGAATCATACTATGAAGCTATGAAGCATACTTTATTATCAGAGCAAGGATCAAATAAATATTGCAGAAACATAATTCTATGGTGTTTAAACACAGTCTAGTTATCCTAAAAGATCATCAAATCGGAATCAGGGCTATGTATTTAGCTTAGATAAGGTTTCCATTTGAAGACTGAGGAATACTAGTGCACAACATTTTATAAGTGATGCTTTGAGTTGCATGTGCAAATTTGGGTGTGTGCCCAATTTGTGCATGCAACTGAATTGAATAATGATCCAATTAGCACTGATAATTGGCTTCTTAATAAGCAATTATTAGTATTAATTGGTTTTAATTTAAATTTATGCTTGTAAGTTTCGGGTGGGATGTGCGCCTAAACTTTATATGTGGTACTAGATAGGGGGCATGGAAATGGGAAGATCATGGGCAGATCAGAGGCATTCCTCAAAGTTAAACATTTAATTATAGAATAGGGGGCATCTATTCTTGCTCCATATTTCCATTGGGCCAAATGGCTGGGCCTAAAGTTAAGTGTGGTTCCCGGCTATAAGTGCTATTCTATGAACTGCACCTAACTTTACGCACTGTTTATAAAATAGAAATAGAAATAGACGGCAGATAAGGGCCAAGGCCCATCTAGTCTGCCCATACTGCGTATACTATTTTTTTTTATTTTTCAGCACTGATTTTTTTAGGTGCAATATATACAATTTAGTCATAGCTAACCAGAAAGCAATTTGCATCCAGCTTTTTGGCCATATCCCCAGATACTGGAACCAAAGCTTAGCTTTTCTTTTTTTCAGAGAAAAACTGCTACCTAAAACTTCCAACTGCAGAGATAATCCACGATGGGTGCTGTAGTATTCCAAAGAAATATGTAAGGAGAAAACAAGGTAACAGCACATGAAACATAGAACAGTGGGTTACATAGCCACAGATTTCAAAAGTAAGCTTCCAAGTCACACTCTCTTCTCTGATTGCTGCCCACATTTCCCACTCAGTACTAGTTAGAGACATTTGGACCTCCCTACAGCAACCACAGTGTGGCTGCTTGCAACTTTAATTTGGCATGCTTTTAAAGCCTTTCCTGCCAGCTTTTATGTGAGGTCCATGCACACTGCCATAAGGCATTATTATAGAGGTCTTCTGAACCAAGGCATGGCTGAGTGGTTAAGGCAATGGACTTGAAATCCATTGGGGCCTAAATCCTGCTGCCTCCAGGCCTCCCTATTTCTGGAGGAAGAGTGTGGTGTACTGGTTAAAGCTACAGCCTCAGCACACGAGGTTGTGGGTTCAAATCCAAACCTGGGCAAGTCACTTAATTCTCCACTGCCCTACGTACATTAGATAGATTGTGAGTCCACCAGGATAGATAGGTAAAATGCTTGAAGTACCTGTATGTAAAACTGTTTTGAGTGTGATTACATAAATACAAAAAAGGTGGGATACAAGTCCCAATCCTTTCCCCCATAGAAACTGAATTAATAGCAGTATAACAAGAAATATCAACTAGCACCTACAATTACCAAACAAAATACAATGGGGCTCATTTTCAAAAGAGAAAAACATCCAAAAGCAGTATTTGGATGTTTTATTTGTTAAAACATCCAAATTCCCATTTTTGAAACATGTTTTTAGTTGGTTCACTAGGCTGTTTGTCTGAACTGCATCTAAATCTCGAGGGGATGTATTGGGAGAATGTTTTGGGCAGGATTAGGGCAGACTTAAGATTTAAACACAAAAGACTCCCAGAGAATTAGACACACTGACCTCTCTTCTTCCTAATACCACCATGGAACCAAGCATTCCGCTAACCACTAGCTAATGCCTGCAACAGACTCTATCTACCTCATAACATCTTTCATCAAACCCTATAGTTCTCTTGTTTTTAAATATTCTCCCCTTAATGTTCATTCAGTGTCCCTCCAGCAGCTCTGCTGAGTTGTACCAAAATACCTCTTTAATTGCATGATTCGATAATCTCCATCTCAGAGAATTCCAAAGGTCTTACTGTATCTCTAATGCATCCTTGTACTGTAAGAACTATCTGTACTGTAATGCATATCTAATCCTCCAACTGTACTGTAAGTCACCTTGAACCTCTGTAGGCAAAACGTGATGCATAAATTCCAGATTAGAATAGATTAGAACCTAAGAGGTATGCTTAATAATGGTGCAAAAGAGTGGGTTATCAAAGTTTTTCAAGATGGTCTGATGTAAAATTTTACAATTTGCAATTTATCTCGTTTGATATACCACTATTTGAACATGCTGACAGTGGTTTACACTAAAAGTCGAAACAATCTTGTGGGATGGCAGAAATGAAAAAAGAAATTACAAGCTCCAAATAAGATAAAACAGAAAAACAATATTGTTGTACTTTCCATGTCCATTCATTCCCAATATCTGCTGCTACATCCAAATCAAAAGGTTTCAATAGCATCTCTGAATAGAAATGCCTTAAGAACATAAGATACAATCTATAGTTGGCTAACTATTATACTCCTCGGGGCAAGTGTTTGACCTTGAAAAAATGAAAATTTCTTACCATAGATAGGGTAGATTCTTGGGAGTTTACGAGTTTAGTTTATAACTTTTTCTTTTTTCTCTCCCCGGTGTGACTGTTTGACCTTGAACTATTTAGCACTTTATTTGCAGGGTTTGCACATACAGGACTAAATGATGTATGAGGCAGCGCTCATTTAGACTTATGTCTGGTGCTGGTCACCTATGAGTTGCTGCCTGAGCTCAATATCCCTCGTTTATACTTCGAGAGCTCCTACTGATAGCCGTTTATTTATAGTATTGGTAAGAGGTTTTCGTTTTTTCAAAGTCAAACACTTGCCCCGAGGATTATAATAACTAGCCAACTATAGATTGTATATTATATTGGACCTATTGGTGACTACAGTGTCTGTAGGGTTATACTTTTTTGTGTTAAGAACATAAGAACTGCCGCTGCTGGGTCAGACCAATGGTCCATCGTGCCCAGCAGTCCACTCACGCAGCGGCCCTCTGGTCAAAGACCAGCGCCCTAACTGAGACTAGCCCTACCTGCATACATTACGGTTCAGCAGGAACTTGTCTAACTTTGTCTTGAATCCCTGAAGGTGTTTTCCCCTATGACAGACTCCGGAAGAGCGTTCCAGTTTTCTACCACTCTCTGGGTGAAGAAGAACTTCCTTATGTTCATACGGAATCTATCCCCTTCCAATTTTAGAGAGTGCCCTTTCGTTCTCCCTACCTTGAAGAGAGTGAACAACCTGTCCTTATCTACTAAATCTATTCCCTTCAGTACCTTGAATGTTTCGATCATGTCTCAATCTCCTCTGTTCGAGGGAGAAGAGGCCCAGTTTCTCTAATCTTTTGCTGTATGACTACTATTACTAATCATTTCTAAAGCAATATGCAGTACTGTACACATTTTATGCAGGTATGTTATCTTTCCCTAACTCATTTCTGCCATCCCACAAGATTGTTTTGCCTTTTATTGTAAACCACTTTGTCGGTATGTCCAAGTAGTGGTATATCAAACTTGAGATAAATTGCAAATTTTAAACTTTACATCACCCATTCTTCACCATGCCTACTTCATGAATGTACAAACTCTAGGGTAATATTTAAAGCCTATTTCTACAGGTGAAACAGGGTCAATTCATGGGGGGAAAATGGCAAAATTATACCCTGAAAGTAGCATAACATAATAAATGGTGACATATAAACATCAACAAAAATAGTATGAAATACCACTTGTTCAAAACAATACACATCAGTATTGTTAGCCCATAAAAATTTATAGGCTTAGTTTAAGGCCTCAGAATCGGAGCCTACGCACAGCAGTTAAATCACAAACTGAGATGATCCACATAGTTGTAACACTCCTGCTCCAATCATTGGCCAATAGTTACTTTTTTTTATAGTGTTTATATAAAGCTAATTTAAACCCTTCACCAAACACTTCTGAAGATAAACTATTTCTTCAAAAATACTCAAAAATCTTCAAAGAAGTACTGTGCATATGTTTCCAAGATTTGAAAAAAATAGACCACAAAACTTATCTTATTATTAGCAGTCTTCACAGTTGGAGTCTTTTTAGACACTTCATGTCATTAATGTCTGTCTGCCGACGCGGCCAGCGTTTCATAAGAACATAAGAACATAAGCAGTGCCTCCGCCGGGTCAGACCATAGGTCCATCCTGCCCGGCAGTCCGCTCCCGCGGCGGCCCAGACTGGTCACGACCTGTCTGTATCACCAGAAGAGGCTCCCTTGCCACCTTGGTTTCTCATTTAAGTCCTGTCTTCCTATCGAAGTCCTAACCTTCCGGTCTTGCACATGCACGACCTGGTTTGGTTTCTATACTCATTACTTAGTTAGCTTTTTATACTTGTGTTACATCCCAGCTCCTCCCTCCGTATCCCGCGATCCCTTTATCCCTCAGGAATCCGTCCAATCCCTGTTTGAATCCCTGTACCGTATTCTGCCTGATCACTTCCTCCGGTAGCGCATTCCAAGTGTCCACGACCCTTTGGGTGAAAAAAAACTTCCTTGCATTTGTTTTGAACCTATCTCCCTTCAGTTTCTCCGAATGCCCCCTCGTATTCGCTGTCCCTTTCAGTCTGAAGAATCTGTCCCTATCCACCCTCTCTATGCCCCTCATGATCTTGAAGGTCTCTATCATATCTCCCCTGAGCCTCCTCTTCTCCAGAGAGAAGAGCCCCAGCCTATCCAACCTCTCGGCGTATGGGCAGTGTTCCAGCCCTCTTACCATTTTCGTTGCTCTCCTTTGTACTCTCTCAAGTACCGCCATGTCCTTCCTGAGGTGCGGCGACCAATACTGAACGCAGTATTCCAGATGTGGACGCACCATCGCTCGATACAATGGCATGATGACTTCCCGTGTTCTGGTTGTTATGCCCTTCTTTATGATGCCCAGCATCCTGTTGGCTTTTATCGAGGCTACTGCGCACTGTGCAGATGGCTTCAGTGATGCATCCACCAGCACACCCAAGTCTCTCTCAAGTCTGCTGTCTCCCAACAATACCCCCCCCAATTTGTAGTTGAACAACGGGTTCTTTTTCCCTATATGCATGACCTTGCATTTGTCCACGTTAAAGCGCATTTGCCATTTGTTTGCCCAGTCTTCCAGCTTGTCAAGGTCCCTTTGTAGGTCCTCACACTCCTCCCTGGTCTTAACTCTGCCGCACAGTTTGGTATCGTCTGCAAATTTTATAACCTCGCACTTTGCCTCCTTTTCCAGGTCATTGATAAATATGTTAAAGAGTAACGGCTCCAGCACCGACCCCTGTGGCACACCGCTTGTGACTCCCCTCCAGTCAGAATATTGACCCTTTACTCCGACCCTCTGCAGTCTACCCGACAACCAGTGCTTGATCCATCTGTGCACATCCCCTCCCACCCCGTGGTTCCACAGCTTCTTAAGCAGCCTTTCATGTGGCACCTTGTCGAAAGCCTTTTGAAAATCGAGGTAAATGATGTCTATGGGTTCCCCATTGTCCACCCGACTGTTTATTCCCTCAAAGAAGTACAGAAGGTTCGTTAGGCATACCGCAGATTATTACCACGGGAATTACATTCATCCGCTGCGTCAGGGCCACCAGGACATTAACAATCACAGGCTCAATCAGTTCATTCGGTCATAGATTTTCAAAACCCATATAAACATCAGCATGGTCCATCCAGTTGCCTAGTAAGGTGGTTAGAACTGTAACTAGTACAGCATGTGGATTACCCCTCTTTTGTCGTGAGTTGTAACTGCTGCTCCATGCATATTACTCCCCTCCACGCTTTTCTGAAGCTTGAACATCATTCATATTTTGTTCTGAGTGGAAATGATCTATCCTAGAGAGTCATTTCATACCCCGCTATTATCCTTAATTTCAATCTCTTAGTTCTTCAGACCTCAGCGGCTTTACTTATATCAAGCAGCTCAGATATAAAAGTTATCAAAGCTAGCCTCCTCATTGGGCCTGTTTCAGTCACTTTACTGATATGCATTCAATCCTTCCGCATCTTAAATATTTAAATATATATATTATAAATTATGACTCATTGAAAAATGCTCAAATACTCCTCTTATAAATAGCTTTGGGGGGGGGGCGGAGCCTAACTTCCACGGGGAGAGCACGCATGTGTTAACGGCTCCTCCACACCGCACCCGATTATATTAAAAAAGTGCCTTTTTGGGGAAATAAAAATTAAATCCGCAGCGAATACCAGCACTGCCTTTACCCGGGAACAGAATGTCGCCTCCGAAACCAACAAAATCGGAGTCTGCCGCACCCGCGCCCCTCGGGGGGAAAAGGCCTAAGCCCGATCCGAGCACGCCGAGCACGCCGGAGAAAATGGCGCCCAAGGGAGAGGAGGCTACACTTGACCTGCTCCTTCGAGAAACACGATCAATCCGATCGATTGTGCAGGAGCAGGTTGAAGAAACTAAACTGATTAGAGGGGAGATAGAAGCGCTGAATTCCCAGTTTGTAGATGCGCGCCACCGTCTTGATGCCCTGGAAGAAAAAACGGCGAATTTGCAGTCTACACAAGCCATGGTAAATACGCATGCAAAACTGATTACCAACATGCAAAGAGATATTGAGGACCTTTCTAATCGCAGCAGGAGATCCAATCTGAGGATTATTGGACTACCGGAATCGACAGAGGGCTCTGATATGATTATCTTCCTGTCTGATTTCCTGCCTAAAATGCTAGGTCTAACCTTCTCTCCAGCACTGGAAATTGAACGTGCTCACCGCGTGCCCTCCCATCTCTCTGCACATGCTTCTGCTCCTCGTCCCATAGTGGCCAAACTGCTTAGATTTCAACATACTCTACAGATTCTCACAGCTGCAAAAGCCAAACCCCAACTGCTTTACCAGGGCAAGAAGCTCTTCATTGTGCCTGATCTGGCTAAAACTACAGCATTAAAAAGAAAGGCTTTTTTATCTCACCGCCAGGAGCTTAAAGACATAGGTGCCAAATACGGACTGATGTACCCGGCCAGAATGAAAGTCACCTACAACAATCACACCACTTCATATACTGAGCCGGATGATTTAGTTGCTTCCCTTGATTCTTTGAAAATGCGCTGAAGAGGAAGGCTGCTGCTGGTTAATTTGTTTTTTCCCCTTCACAGTTACAAGTGTATTTACCTGTTTCTTTGACAGGCACATCTTTTTCATGTTTCTGATAATATATGGGTGGGAGGTTTGCTAGTTGTCTCATCTGTGCTAGTTCCCTGTGCCCATAGGCGCACCCTTGAATTGTTATATTGTACGCATGGCAATGGAGTCCATTTTGACTGCATTACATGCTGATATTTCTAGCTGTCTCTCTTTTTTCTCTTTTCTTTCTCTGTTTTTCCCTTTTCTATTTTCTGACAGGAGTGTCCTTTATTTTTTCCATTATTATTATGCTGAATTTGTGCTTCTTCTGAGCATGGATAGTCTCTTCTGTATTATAATATTACATTTTGTGACCTATGACTGTCCTACATGTTTTTTCTTTTAATGTGAATGGTTTGAACCACCCTATTAAAAGAAAAAAGATAACCAATTACGTTTCCAGTAAACACCCTGATGTTATATTTCTACAGGAGACCCACCTCACACCTGCTGCCGCTATGAAATTCCAAATTAAAGGATACTCCACTCATATATACTCACCTGCCACTCAGCGTAAAAAAAATGGAGTGTCAATATTTCTTAATGATAAACTTTCTCCTACTATTCACTCCTCTAAAACTGATACAGAGGGCAGATGGTGTTTGATTCATGCTGCGTTGCACTCGGTGGATTTTGTATTTCTTAATATTTATGCTCCAGTTTTAGATCATCCGGAATTTTTTCAAGATCTTCAGATGGAGTTGATGGGACATGCATCCTGCTCCTTAATACTAGGGGGCGACTTTAATCAAGTTCAGGATGTTTATACCGATAGATCTTCGTCCTGTAAACCTTCAAAATCCAGGTCCTTCGCAGCCCTACAGGCCCTTAAAGACACCTATTCGCTAGTGGACCCCTGGCGATTGCTCAATCCGAAGGGTAGGGAGTATTCTCATTTTTCACCGCCGCATAATACATATACAAGAATAGACTTTTTTCTTCTATCCTCCTCTCTAACTCATGACCTCACAAACACCATTATTCACCCGATCTCTCTCACAGATCATGCACCCATTTCTCTACATCTACTTCTCTCGGCACCCCGCAAAGATTCTCCTTCTTGGAGACGGAAATAGCTGAAAAAATAAAATCAATTACCACCGAATTCTTTGAACTTAACTCTAAAGATCCTGAGGTTTGTCCTGCCATTGTTTGGGAGGCGTACAAAGCTACCCTTAGAGGTGAATTAATCAAAATTTCATCCTGGAAAAAGAAAAAATCCATGCAGAAAGAGAAGGAATTGGAATCCTCTATTAAAATGTTAGAATTACAACATATGTCTGATCACTTATATGATCCGGCCATGCATCAGCGTATCCAAAACCTTAAATATGAATATAACACCTTGATGTCCCATAACGCTAGGAGAGACATTTTTATTTCAACCTCGGGCCACTACTTAGGAGACAATTTGATGGGTCGTCCACTGGCCAGATATCTTAAAACTAAATCTAAACGCTTGCATATTACAGCTGTTCAAGACTCATCGGGGCTGATGGTTAAGACTAAATCTCTGATTTCCTCTCAATTTGAACAATTCTATACCACTTTGTATAAATCCGAACACTTAGTCTCTGACTCTGAGATAGATTCTTTCCTAGCTCCCTTGGTTCACCCATCTTTATCAGAATCTGTAAAATTGGAATTAGACTCTCCTATTACTATACCTGAAATAGAAGCAGCAATTTTATCTCTGCCTAACGGCAAAGCACCAGGCCCAGATGGCTTCACTAATGAATTCTTTAAACAATTTCGGACTCTCCTGGCCCCTTATCTGCATACTTATTACGAATTTCTTCATTCTACCCCAGAAAAACAATTTAATTTTACCGAGGCCACTATTGTGGTTATTCCCAAACCTGACAGGGATCCCACTTTGGTTAAAAATTTTCGCCCCATCTCTCTTCTTAACTTAGATTATAAAATTATGGCAAAACTCCTTTCCCTGAGACTTAATAAAGCGATCCCTTCTCTAATCCATAAGGATCAAGTAGGATTTATTAAGCAGAGATTTATCGGTGATAATTTACGTCTTTTTCACCACATTAATGCCCACGCTAAAACCCTCCCGGATCCTGTAATTGGCCTTGCTATTGATGCTGAAAAGGCCTTCGACCGCGTCGAATGGCCTTTTCTCTTTCGAATCATGAAGTGGTACAATTTTGGTACCTCCTTCACGTCATGGGTTGAAACCTTGTACCGACAACCCACAGCTCGCATTCTAATCAACAATTCTCTTTCTAATAAGTTTCCACTTCATAGAGGTACTCGTCAAGGATGCCCACTTTCTCCCCTATTATTTAATTTAGCTCTAGAACCACTCCTTTCGGCCATTCGTCAATGTCCCTTAATTAAAGGCATCTCCACTTCCTCTCGTCACGTCAAGTTAGCGGCCTATGCCGATGATGTTCTCCTCTTCATCCGAGACCCTACTAATTCCCTTCCTGCTCTTGTTGACATTGTCTCTCAATACTCCCTGCTCTCTGGATACTCAGTTAATTGGGAAAAATCAGAAATCTTCCCTCTTAACGATCATATCTCTCCATCGGATCTCGCTCAATTCCCCTTCCCTTGGTCACGTGGGGCTGTGAAGTACCTGGGTGTCTTAATACATAAAGATCCAATTTATGCTCAAGATCTCAACCTGACTAAAATTAAAAATTTAGTTTTGAACACGACATCCCGATGGTCCCCACTCTATTTGTCTTGGTGGGGCAGGATTGCTTCCATCAAAATGACTCTCGCCCCACAGATAAATTACACCCTTTCGATGCTCCCATCTTTATGTAGGAAGACATTTTTTCAATGGCTAGATAAAAAAATTTCTGAATTTGTTTGGAATAAGAAAAAGCCCCGTATTGCACTCACTAAATTAAAAGCCTCCAGAATACATGGCGGTTTAAACCTACCTGATTTTTATTTTTATTATGTAGCATCATTGGCCAAATACGGAGCATATTGGATCACTGACCCTTGTCCCCAAGATCCTCCAACCTGGTTTGAAATGGAGCGCTTTCTCTGTACACCATTACATGTTTCCTGTTTGGCAACTATACCTGTTCCTCGAAATTTGAGGGGATACTCTCTGTTGAGTGCAACGCAGCATGCCCTTCATCTATTAGATGCAATCGCAGAAATTTCAATTAAAGACAGTCCATTCATGTGTATCTGGAATAATCCCAAACTCCAACATAATGGAAAATCAATCTCATGGAAACGTTGGCAGAGGTCTGGGTTGTGGTTTCCTCATCAAATAATTAATCAATCCTCCATTGTTCCCTTTAACATACTCTGCTCCACTTACTCGCTACCCCACTCTACAGCTTCTCAATGGCTTATTCTCACTGGAGCGTTGTCTTCTTTGTCTCTACGATTTGACTTTGAATCATCCATCCACACTATACGCCACTGGTCTTCACTGGCTATACTAAACGGTAAAGCAATCTCCTTATTTTACAGCATACTAAGAGACAATTCCTTTATTTTTTCTTCCAATTCTATGAAACACTGGGAATCCATGCTAACGACCCCTCTTACGGATGTTGACTGGGATCTCTTTTGGTCTTCGACAAACCGTCCTCTCCTGTCCTCCAGAGTTTCACAGTCAATGTTCTTCGTCATGTGGAATGCAGTATGGACTCCTTTTAGGATGTGGAAGGCTAACCTCAAACAAGACTCTGTATGCTGGAACTGTATGAAAGAGACCGGAACCTTGGATCATATGCTTTTCCACTGTACTCCAGTTCGATCCTTCTGGGCTCGCATTTGGGTCACTATAAAACGTATCACCAACTGCTCGGATGAAATTTCCTTAGACATTATTATTCTTCGTTCTCAACACCCATGTTTTACTTTGTCAAACTGTCCTCCCAAACTCATAGATACTATGTTTGTGACTGCCATTATGCATATCTTAAAAAACTGGAAATCCTCTTCCTTATTGGACTATACTTTTTGGTGGAATTCTTTGAGCATGTACCATAAATATGAATCATATGCATATGAGAAGAAAAACATTGCTCGCTTTTCCATGAACATGGTACGATGTAATTCTCCCTGGAAATTCTTAGATTTTTATGTTCGTTCTGTTTCATAGACACTCCTGTTTCCTTCTTCCTCTTCTTGTCTTCCTTCCTCCATTCTTTTCTTTCCTTTTTCTTCCCTCCTTTTCTCTCTTTCCTTCTTGTTCTCTTATTGGCGGTTCAAGTATTATGAACTTCTTAAAAAGTTTTGACACGACTATAGTTAATTGCAATTGAAGTTGTACTATATTAAGTGCTTTAGACTTGATGTCCTGATTTTGAACATGTATTTTAAACGTGTATTTGGACCTGTACTTGGACTGTAACTTTTCACAAACATTAATAAAAAACATTGAACTAAAAAAAAAAAAATAAATAGCTTTGGGGACTTTGACATGAATTCATGTTTTGCTTAGGGGTCCTTTTATTAAGGTGTGTTAACCGATTTAGCGCGCGCTAAATGCTAAGATGTCCATAGGACTATAAAGGATGTCTTAGCATTCAGCGCACGCTAATCTTTAGTGAGCGCTAAATCAGTTAGCGCACCTTAATAAAAAAGACCCCTAAATGATTTTTCAAGAAGTTTCCCCTAAAAAATAATCAATCATTAATACATGTTTTAAACTCCTCAGCCACAATCATAATTATAAATAGTGAAATTTATGAATGATGAGATTTTTATAAACCATGAATAACATCCAAGCCTACTTCCATATTCTTTTAAAGATGGCCGTCGCAAAATTTCATCTCCTATTTATATACTTAAGCCTTACTACCACATTAACTAATCATACCAAAGACCATACGATAAAAACAAAAGACTGTGGATGATGTTCTAAAAGATGATTTTTTTATCACTTCTTCCAAAAAAATAAATAGAAAAAAATACAAATATAATAGTCCGCATGTGTAGTCCTACCAGACCCTACACAGTCCGTGTTTCGGCAAGCATGCCTTCCTCAGGGGTCCAGTTGGATACAATGGTCTCAGAAAACAAATGTAAACTAAAAACAGTATGAGTATCTTTAAACTTCCAAACTTATCTTCAGTTTCACCAGCAACAACAGCAATTTAAACAACCTACATGCAACACAGCAGCAACTATCCCTCCTCCACATCCGGCCCCTGAGGAAGGTGTGTTTGCTGAAACACAGACCTTGTAGGGTCTGGTAGGACTATTCATGTGGTCTATTATATTTGTATTTATTTGTGTTTACTCCATACTATAGACAACTCCATTGATTGCCTTTTGAGGCCAGGGTTTTGTATAAATTTGGGATGCTCTGTTATAAAGCCGTTTTTAGTCAGGCACCTGTTATTTACTAGAACAATTTACATTTTTTAAGGTGGTTCATCCACTAAGGATAACTTCATTGTTTGTGTTCCCTCCAGTATGAGGATGTCTTTACTATAGAATGACACGGTGGCTGTTACCCGCGGCTAGCTGCTGGTAGCCGTGGGTAACCTGCAAAAATGGGGAGAGAAAAATAGTGGTTGCCACGGGTTCAAGGCCATTCACCGGTGAATGGAGCGGTGAATGAAGTAAGGGAATGGGCAGTCCAGTAGCCCCCTCCCGCCATATTGCCGCAGTCGAGCAATCCTGTTATACGAGGTTTTGAATATTTTGCATAGTCGATCATGATATTTTCTATTTACTTTCCCTTTCATTTAATATATTGTTATACAGGTTTGGAAGAAGACATTCTGATTGTTTCAGAGTGAAAAATGGCTCCATTTACTCACGATTTTAGAAAAGCCTAACAGAGAATGCAGGAGGGAGGGAGGGGGCTGCTGATGCGCATTTTCCCTCACAGTAGGAAGGAGGGAGTGAAAGCAAAAGAGATGCTGAGCCAAGGGGATGAAGTAAGAGGGAGACAAATATTGAACCCACAGCAGGAAAGAGAAAGGGGAGGTCAGGCAGGTGAGCCAGATGCTGGAAGTGGGGGGAGAAAGAAGGAAAGGAGCTAGATGTGGTTGGAGAGGAGAGAGACACATTGGTGTGAAAGAGGAAGAGAGGGGGAATCTGGACACAGGAAGGTAACAGAAACAGAGGGGAAATTATGTGCATGGGGGCATAGGGATAGAGACATAAAGGGGAGATACATGGGGATGATACATGGACACAGGGGGGGGGGGCGGCGGCAATGCTGGACACAGGAGGGAATATACAGATATAGAGGGGAGATATTAGAAATGGGGAAAATAGGAACACAGAAGGGAGATGGTTTGTGCGGATGGGATCAGATTGTTTGTGGGGACAGGGACCGAGCTCGCAGGGATGGGGATGAGCTCATGGGGGCGGGGCAAAGACAGGGACATATTTTTTCCCGTGTCATTCTCTAGTCTTTACAATAAATTTTTGCATCGAACAATTGCATATCAGTTGGGATTTGGAACTGAGTATTTTGTTTGCTTCTTCAATTTCATATATGCATTTCCGAAAACTATTAAAGACATCTCTTTTTGGAAAGTTCTTAGGAAAGTAAGAAAGAGGATATTTCTCTTGTATTTCACTGTGATATACAGTTTCTTGATGTTGTAAACCACATTGATCTGGAAGGTATTGCGGTCTAGAAATATATTTTAATGTAATGTATTGGTTCCCAACCTGGTCCTGAAGGTAATCCCAGCAAGTTGGGTTTTCAGGATATCCATAATGAATAATCTTGAGAGAGATTTGCATACAGTAAAGGCAGTATATGCAAATTTCTCTCATGAATATTCATTGTAGACATCATGAAAACCTGACTAGCTGGGGTACCTCCGGGATCATGATTGAGAACCATTGCTCTATACTTTGATTCCATCCTCTTATCTTGTAGATATCCTCAGTGTATTTCCCATGACTTGGAATTCCATCACTATTTTTGTTCCTATCAGCTCCAGTGGGAGGAAATTCCAAGCATACACCACCCTTTCCATGGAAAATTATTTCTGATGCTGCTTTCATGTTTTATTCCTATCAGCATTATTTCATTATCCTCTGGTTCTACTGTTTGGTTTTTCCCATCTTTGTTAAAGATTTGATTGTTCATTAATAACTTTCAAGTACATAAACATCTGTGTGATATTCCCCCTTTCACTCCTCTCTTCTAGGGTATAGATTTTTAAGTCCCCTCTCATACATTTTCTGAAGCATACTCCATACCACTCTGGTTGCTTTCCTTGGGACTTCCTCCTATTACATATAGCCCCTTACAATTTGCATACCCCAAATGCATCACTCTGCAGTTCTTTGTGTTAGCTGCCAGACATTAGACATTATTCTTATAATTTATGTAGATCACTTCTCATGTTGTGCATACCCTCCAGGGTGCCCACTCTGTTGCAAATCTTCATGCAGTCGTTCCTTGTAACCTTTCAGTAATGTCACTCACAAAGACAATGAACAGAAATCAGCCCCAGGAGCAATCTTTGACGTACTCCACTACTTACTTTTCTTTTCTCAGAGTGAGCTTCAATTACCACCTCCCTCTGTCATCTGTCAGTCAACCAGTTTTTCACATCAATAGATGAGTGACAGACAGAAAAAAAACAGTTGTCTTCTGCAAAGCAGCACATTCTAAATAGGTAAACGTTTAAGCATTTTTTTAAAAGAACAATAATTATTAAGTACAAATTTATGTGTTTATTAAAAAAGCAAACTTAAGTAGTTTTTTAAAGTTCAAGATAGCAAATAAGTAATATTTTCCCCCCAATGAACTAATGCAAGAAAACAAAGAGAATTTATGCAATCGGAATCTTTTAAAAATTAAGAAAACTTGTCCAGACTGGTTTTCCCAGTGTCCCAATGAGACAAAGCATTAACTTGAAAAGCCTGCCTCCAACTACTGTAGTTTAAGTGCAGCACTGCTTTTTGTTTTGCTTGAATTTCTAAACCAGAAACCCCCTGCTGGGCAAATATGAATATTTGAAGTTTATCTGACTAAACATCAGAGAGAAAGTGAACCAAAGTAAAACCAATCTCAGAATAGTATGAGGCAGATGTTGTACATCATATTAAAAAAAAACCACTGGTAGAATAAAATTGCACTAACTAAAGCATTAAAAATAAGTCAGTGTTAAAAAAAAAAAAAAAAAAAAGACAGAAGCTAGAATATTTTAAGTTGTTATGTGATATAGATATGTGAAGTTGTGCTTATTTTGAATGTCATTTTGCACTGTTCGTTCAGATGTTAGTGTTACCTCAACTTGATTACTGTAATTCTTTTTAAAAAAAATACTTTATTTAGTTTTTAATGCCAACAAAAAGTGCAATAATAATAATCAAATAAGCAGTATCTATACAAAAATAAAATTCCCTCCCCATCCAACACTACCATCAGGAATAATACCAAAACAAAATATACCTCCTCCCCCCCCACTCCCCCACCTTGGATGTGTGAGTGCAAAACAATGGAAAATAGAGATAAAGGACAACTATAACAAATCTACAAAAGACATCAATGGACCCCCAAACTAATTTGAATATCTTATTATGCCCCAGCATGTCAGCATTCATTTTCTCATACTTATAAGTTAAGCATTAGCTCACCCACCAAAAAGGAAAACTAAGGTGATCCCAATTCTTCCAATTTCGAGTAATCATTTGCATGGCTATCCCGGTCATAATAAGGAAAAGTAGACATTTATACCTATCCAATGAGGGTTTAATATGTAATATCATCCCACATATAACAACCTCATATGTCAATGGAATCAATGACTCCAATATGGTATTAATCTGTCCCCAAATTGACTTCCAAAAGTTGAGTATCAAAGGACAATAGAACAGCAGATGATTACTGTAATTCTTTATAAGAACATAAGAATTGCCACTGCTGGGTCTGACCAGTGGTCCATTGTCCCTAGCAGTCGCTCACGCGGCAGCCCTTAGGTCAAAGACCAGTGCTCTAAATGAGTCCAGCCTCACCTGCGTACGTTCCGGTTCAGCAGGAACTTGTCTAACTTTGTCTTGAAACCCTGGAGGGTGTTTTCCCCTACAAAAGACTCCGGAAGAGCATTCCAGTTTTCCACCACTCTCTGGGTAAAGAAGAACTTCCTTATGTTTGTACGGAATCTATCTCCCTTCAACCTTAGAGAGTGCCCTTTCATTCTCCCTACCCTGGAGAGGGTGAACAACCTGTCTTTATCTACTAAGTATATTCCCTTCAGTATCTTGAATGTTTCGATCATGTCTCCTCTCCTTCTCCTCTTTTCAAGGGATAAGAGGCCCAGTTTCTCTAATCTTTCACTGTATGGCAACTCCTCCAGCCCCTTAACCATTTTAGTCGCTCTTCTCTGGATCCTTTCGAGTAGTACCGTGTCTTTCTTCATGTACGGCGACCAGTGCTGGACACAGTACTCCAGGTGAGGGTGCACCATGGCCCAGTACAACGGCATGATAACCTTCTCCGATCTGTTCGTGATCCCCTTCTTAATTATTCCTAGCATTTTGCTCGCCCTTTTTGCCACATTATGTGGATGGCTTCATCGATTTGTTGACCAGTATTCCCAAGTCTTTTTCCTGGGGGTCTCTCCAAATACTGCCCCGGACATCCTGTATTCATGTATGAGATTTTTGTTACTGATATGCATCAACTTACACTTATCCACGTTGAACCTCATTTGCCATGTCGCTGCCCATTTCTAGAGCGTGGTTATATCACGTTGCAGATCTTCGCAATCCCCCTGCATCTTCACTACTTTGAATAACTTCATATCATCTGCAAATTTAATCACCTCACTTGTCGTACCAATTTCCAGATCATTTATAAATATGTTGAAGAGCACGGGTCCAAGCACCGAGCCCTGCGGCACCCCGCTGGTGACACTCTTCCAGTCCGAGTATTGTCCGTTTACCCTCACTCTCTGTCTCCTATGCTCCAGCCAATTTTTAATTCACGTGAGTATTTCACCCTTGATTCCATGACTTGCAATTTTATGAAGTAGTTGTTTATGTGGAACCTTGTCGAATGCCTTCTGAAAATCCAGATATATATTGTCGACCGGGTCACCCTTGTCTTACCGCCTGTTTATTCCCTCGAAGAAGTGCAGCAAGTTCATCAAGCAAGATCTTCCTTTGCTGAAGCTGTGCTGGCTGTTCCTCATCAGATTGTGTCCGTCAAGGTGATCAATGATGCGGTCCTTTATCAGCGCCTCTACCATCTTTCCCGGTACTGAGGTCAGACTCACTGGTCTGTAGTTTCCCGGATCTCCCTTCAAACATATTTTGAAGATCGGTGTAACATTCGCCACCTTCCAATCTTCCGGAATTTTTCCTGATTTGATCAACAGATTGTCTATTAGTTGAAACAGTTCAACTATAGTCCCTTTCAGTTCCTTGATGACCCTAGGATGGATGCCATCTGGTCCCAGGGATTTTTCACTCTTAAGCCTATCAATCTGCCTGCATACCTCTTCTAGACTAACCGTCAACCCTGTCAATTTCCCATCTTCATTTCCAGCATATATCCTGCTGGGTTCCGGTATGTTCTGTATATCCGCTTCAGTAAATACAGACACATAAAATGTGTTCAGTTTGTCGGCGATGGCTTTCTCCTCCTTCAGCACTCCCTTTATTCAATGGTCATCCAATGGTCCCACCGCTTCCTTCGCGAGTCATTTCCCCTTAACATATCAAAAGAATGGCTTGAAGTTTTTCACCTCCTTGGCTATTTTTTCCTCGTAGTCTCTTTTGAACTTTTTTAATCACCTTATGGCACCTGCGTTGATGCTGTTTGTGTTTGAACTTAACATCAAAACTGATCAAAAAATTGCAGTTGCTCCAGAATACTGCAGTTACATTAATTTTTGGTTAAAAAGATATGAAAGTGTTGCATTAGCATGTAAGAATCGTTATTGGTTATCAGTTGAGAGACGAGTTAAGTTTAAATCAGCTGGCATAGTTCATCGTATAATACAGACTGACTCTTCAGATAATCTGATTTTGCTTTTTTCTCATTTGCATTATTTTTTCACAGAATATGTGGTACTTTATTATTACATTATCCACAGATTAGAGGAGTACAGTATAAATGACAGCTCAACTCTTCTTTTGCTTACGATGTCATCACAATTTGGAATAATCTACCTGTTTACATTAGAACTGATATCAATTACTTAAGGTTTCGTAAAAATTTGAAAACTTTTTTATATGACGTGCTGTAATATTCATGTTATGATGATATTTTAATTATTGATTGATTTTGTATTTTCCTGTAGATGTTACGGCCTTTTTGAATGTAAATCACCTTGAACCTTTTTGATATACAGCTCTCCTCCAGATTCACGGTTTCCCTACTCGCGGTTTTGCTTATTCGCAATTTTTTTTTCTTCTTTTATGCAGGCTGCCCAAACCTCCTCGGACCTTACCTGGTGGTCTAGTGGTGACACAGGGCAGGAGCGATCTTCCTATGCTCCTGCCCCGTGCAAAGCTGTCATCAAAATGGCTTCCACGAGTTCCTGTTGTAGTCTCGAGACTACAATGGGAACTCACTACAGCCATTTTTATGATGGCTTTGCACGGGGCAGGAGCGTAGGAAGATCGCTCCTGCCCCACATCACCGCTAGACCACCAGGGGGTAACAGCCGAAGAGCCTAACACATAGCAAGGAGCAGCAGTACTGCCAGCAGGAAGGGGAAGCAGACACTGTAATTGCCAGTGGCCAGACAGCCTACTACAGGGAGAGCAGAGGTATGGTTTGGGGGAGGTCTGGGACACAGGAGGGAGGCGGGGGTGGGTCAGAGCTGGGCCAAAAAATTATTCGTGATTTTTCCCTATTCGCGGGCCGTCTCTGCACTTAACCCCAATGAATACGGAAGAAGAAGTGTAGTGTGATTAATATAAGCACATAAGCACATAAGCAATGCCTCTGCTGGGTCAGGCCTGAGGTCCATCGTGCCCAGCAGCCCGCTCACGCGGCGGCCCCAACAGGTCCAGGACCTGTGCAGTGATCCTCTATTTATACCTTTCTATCCCCTTTTCCAGCAGAAAATTGTCCAATCCTTTCTTAAACCCCAATACCGTACTCTGCCCTATTACGTCCTCTGGAAGCGCATTCCAGGTGTCCACCACACGCTGGGTAAAGAAGAACTTCCTAGCATTTGTTTTGAATATATTGTATACTAGATTAGATTAGATCTTTAGCTGTAATTAAACTGTACATATATACAGGAGTTTAACTGCTAAAAGTACTAAGCAGGGGTGGGGAATGAAGGCTGCAATCCAATCAGGTATTCAGGATTTCTGCAATGAAAATACATGAGATCTATTTGCATGCACTGCCTCCATTATATTCAAATAGATATCATACATATTCATTGGGGATATCATGAAAACCCAACTGGATTTCAGCCTTCATTCTCCACTCCTATATGTTTAAAGAAAGGTACAAACAAACAACAAAAATCCAACAGGACAAGAACCCATGAGTTCAAAATCACACAGCGAAAAGTGGGAATGGACAACTGACACTCCAAAAAAAACCAATATGTAAAAACAGACATTACAGTGACCCCTGATGCAGGCGTTTTGATTTGCCAAAACACAGTACTGTGTTGGGTCCACAGTTGATGTTATTCACTTTTTATTGGAATAAACAAGTCTGATTTTACATATTATTTTTTTGGAGTGTCCATTTTCCGTTCCCACTTTTCACTGTGTGGTAAAGAAAGGTACAAACCATACAGGCATATTGGAAGTGTTTTTGATGGTCAGGCAAATGCCTTACCTTGATACCTAGAGAAGGCTAATGACGTGGCCCTAGGAGAGCTATGGGAGATGAAGAACAGGAAAAGTGAAGTAGGGATTGGATTGGATTTGATAGGCTAAAGGTTGCAATTGCAGAGTTTAGCCTACAGAGGGCTGAGACACTAAAGGAGCTAAAACAGGGGGAAAATCTCTGTGATTCTCTCTCTCTGTACTGGAGGAGGGGGGGGGGAGGGGTTGCTCTCAGTGGTGGTTGAACTGCAGTTTCAAAACTTTGCTGAAGTTCCAAAAGTGTGATAGTGAATACAGAAAGATTTCTGTGCTCTGTGGAATTTGTGAATTCTGAAACCAAGAAAAAGTGGGGAAGGGACACTGCACATCAGCCTTGAAAACAATCAATGCACTAAAGACATATAAACCATTAAAACATATGTATATAATAATGCAAGCCTATTAGAGAGTATGTGGCAAAGTGGTCGGAGCTACAACCTCAGCACCCTGAGGCTATGGGTTCAAACCCCACGCTGCTCTTTGTGACCCTGGGCAAGTCACTCAGTTCTCCATAGCCCCATGTACGTTAGATAGATTGTGAGCCCACCGGGAGAGATAGGGAAAATGCTTGAGTACCTGATTGTAAAAACCGCTTAGATAACCTTGATAGGTGGTATATAAAAAAACTAATAAACTTTAATCCTTTTTATGCTGGACTCCCTAATAGGCTTGCATTATTTTATACATATGTTTTAATGGTTTATATGTTTTTAATACATTAATTGTTCTCGAGGCTGATGTGCAGTGTCCCTTCCCTACTTTTTCTTGGTTTCTGTTTTCCTGCACGTGGGGTTGTGTTTTTTTTTCTGTTGTGGAATATATGAATTTGTGAATTCTGTCAGTAGTACAGGATACAGATCGCAGAAGACTGGAAAAATCATAAGAGAGTTCAATTCGCAGAAGTATTTGTTGGAATTTTCCAGGGGAGATGAGAGGAAACTCTCACCTGTTAAAACCTTTCTTCCTCAGGTGCCAGAAATACAAGAGACTGATGGAGCAAGCACAGGGGGGCTCCAGCTAGGTTAGGCTCTGAACTCAGGGATGCCATTTAGGTGTGTATTTTGTAGAATACTAGCACTTATGTACAAAATTATAGAGCACTGTTCTATGTTCTATAATTTACTGTAAATTACTCACTAAAGTACCACATTTAATCATGAACAGTTACACCTGTCATTCCATTTAAATTCTGGTGTCATATCAGTGAGAGCAACAGAAACTCCCTCTACTACCTGGTGAGTGGGCTAGTGGGCCATAGAGAAGAGGACCCAGGCCCATAAGCCACTCTGACCACTACATTTATGGTGGAAAGTGTGAGGCCTCGCAAACCCTAATCTACTGCCATATAGGTGCCACCTGCAGCCATAAGGGCTATTGGGATGGTAGACAGGTATGTATAGTAGATTGGGGGGAGTTTTGAAGGGCTGGTGCGCTATGGTGAGATATACGTCTGGCACCCTTTATGTGCAGTTTACAGTAGTGCCCTCTAAGGTGTCACACTGCTCTATTGGCATGTCTACATGGCCAGTCCATTGCAATGCTGACCCCTCCCATGTCCAAATGGTCTGGATTTGAATGTTTTGAACTTGGATGGTTTTGTGGTCAAAAATGGCGAATAAAGTTAGCCTTCTTAAGGTTGAACATCCTGGCGGCCAAGGTGTATAACTAGGTAATTAAAAAAAATATATGTTTTGGCTCTCTTGCAGTGTTTCTGGTTTCAAAAATGGCTGTTTCTCCGCCTCTGACTTTGAATTTCATGGGGGCAAATGTCCAAAGCCAGATTTAAGATATCCTATTGAAAACATCCCTCTTTGTGTACTACATTACCCATAAGTCCTATCTGCAAGATTATATTTTTATTCTCACATGTTTCTTTTTCAGCTCCCTTGACTTTCTGGTCCACCAAGGGTTCTGACTTTTACTATGTTTCAGAGATTGCTCTAACCCACACCATCCTCGTTTAAAGCTATGCTGTCATTTTGCTTTCCTTAACTGAAGAGTTCGCCATTTCTCTGATGGGCTGGTTGCTTGGCCTCATTGGACTTCTAAGGATGGGCAGCCATAAATTTTTTGTTTAGTGTTTTTCCTGTGTTGTTTCTAGGAATCAGTAGTGTAGTAAGGAGAGAGTGGAAAGGGGGATGGGCGGACTGCCCCAGGTGCTATCTTGGTGGGGGCACTGACATCTCTCTGACACCCCCCCCATGTCAAGCACTCATCCTCCTTCCTCTCCCATATCTCTATAAATTTTTGCCAGCATGAGCAGCTTCTTCAGCCTGCTGCTTGCATTGGTCTGGCTCCCCTCTGAAATCACTCCCTGGTCATGGGGCCAGGAAGTGACATCAGAGGGAAAGCCAATGCCAGTGCAAGCAACAGGCTGGAGAAGCTGCTCATGTTGGCAAAGATGTAAAGAGATATGGGGGAAGGGAGGGCACAAGTGTGTCATTGGGGGTGGGAAAGGAACAGAGGGCACAAAGGCTGGTGTGTGTTTGGGGGGGGGGGTTCAGAGGAGGGCGCAAGGAGGCACCACCATTCCAGGCACCTCCTACCTTTGCTATGCCACTGCTAGGAATGTTCCTTTTCTTTGGCATATTCCCCACCTAACTTTGGATGCTGGACTTCTACCTGCTAAAACCTGGTGTAAAAGATGTTGCCCAAGTTAGGCATAAATGGGCAATATTTTGTAAGTCTGCAACTTTTCAGAATGTCCCCCAGCATGCCCATGTCATGTTCAAGATTCAACCAAAGAGCAAAGCACAAACAGAACAATATAAAAATAAGCACAATAGGCCTTACGACCTGGAATGGAGGACACTTTATTTCATACAACTCAATATGGCCCATTTTTGGCTGGAAGCCTGCATCAGGGGTTCAAATTTAAAATGTGTCTTTGCCTTACTTCTGGCTTGCAAGATTAACAACATCTCATATGTATGAAACAATACTGAAATATTGCTTCACATTGTCAAATGAAAGTGCGCTTGAGATACTGAAAACACCAGTCTCCTCAACGTGCTGTAAGTTTGCTAATCGCAACTTGATACTCTGTCCTACATTCCAGTTCTTAATGCCTACTGTGCTTCTTTTCATTGCTATCTTTGAGATACATGGCATGGGAGATAGTTGCCATGCCTTTATAGAATAGCGCACATCCAGATGTGTATGTAATTTTTAATGAGTGCTAATTAACATCAATAATTGGTTGGTAGCACCCAATTATTGATGGTTCAGAGCTCATTATCCATTTGTTTCTGTATGGAAGATATATATAGAATATGGAGTTGAGTGTGCACTCTTTCAAAAGAGCACATACTATTTGCAAAAAGGGTGTGCTCTTTCCAAAAGAGTGCACACTCTTTTCCCAAAAGTGTGGTATGCACACTTTTCATATATGTACAGTGGTTTACATATGCATGATGGTTCATACATTACATAGAAACACGACGTCAGATAAAGGCCAAATGGCTCATCCAGTCTGCCCATCCGCAGTAACCATTATCTTTTCCTCTCTTTAAGAGATCCCATATGCCTATCCCACGCTTTCTTGAATTCAGTTTCTGTATCCACATCTTCTGGAGACACTTCCATGCATCTACCACCCTTTCTGTAAAAAAGTATTTCCTTAGATTACTTCTTAACTTCATCATCCTATTCTCTCTCATTTCAGAGCTTCCTTTCAATTGAAAGAAACTCGATTCATGCACATTTATGCCTATAGATATTTAAAAGTCTCTATCATATATCCCCTCTCTCGCCTTTCCTCCAAAGCATACATATTGAGATCTTTAAGTCTGTCCCCATACACCTTATGACGAAGATTACATACCATTTTAGTAGCCTTCCTCTAGACCAGGGGTATCAAAGTCCCTCCTCGAGGGCCGCAATCTAGTCGGGTTTTCAGGATTTCCCCAATGAATATGCATGAGATCTATTTGCATGCACTGCTTTCATTGTATATTAATAGATCTCATGCATATTCTTTGGGGAAATCCTGAAAACCCGACTGGATTGCGGCCCTCGAGGAGGGACTTTGACACCCCTGCTCTAGACCGACTCTATCCTTATTTATGTTTTTGAAGGTGCGGTCTCCAGAACTGTACACAATATTCTAAATGAGGTCTCACCAAAGTCTTATACAGGAGCATCAATACCTCCTTTTTCCCATTGTCCATACCTCTCCCTATGCACCCTAGCATCCTTCTAGCTTTCGCCATCACCATTTGAACCTGTTTGGCCACCTTAAGATCATCACATATAATCACTCCCAAGTCCCACTCTTCTGTCATGTACATAAATTCTTCACCCCCTAAACTGTACCGTTCCCTCAGAATGGTTTTAGTGGGTTCACTATTGGGAAAAGAGTGCATAATATTATGGATAAACCCCCCACCATATTTTTCTGCTCATTTTAATTTGTTAATGACATGGCATTTCTTGTTGATATTGCTCGTGTCATTTCAAATGACAGCCCATCCCTAGCTTCTTCTGCTTGTGTGGAATACTCATTCCATCACATTATGTATAATTAAAACCAGTGAAATTTGTACACCTGTTAAAGTATATTGACTCTGTTACTGGTAATCCTGTATCAGCCAAAATAAAGTTTTGTCGCTTGGCACTCCACTGAACAAGGGAAGACAGAATGAATCCAGATTTTCACTACCTGTCATGGTAGGGGTCCTGTTATAGGAAGGAAGGATTAGCCTTAAGGTTAGCATTATCAGGCTGAGATCCAGGAAAGTCAAGTACAAATCTCACTTCTGCTCCTTGTGATAATGTACAATAACTCATTTTGAACTGCTAAGGAAGGCTTGAATTCAGTCTAAAAAGACCTGAGTCAATAGACTTAAAATTTTACCAAAAAGATTAGCCACGCTGTGGTAGTATTCAAATTATAAGATCAGTGATTTTTTTTCCTTGTAGCATTCATGATACAAAATATATAGACAGAAAAGAGTGGAGGGGGAATATTTTATCCTCTGTGCATTCTACTTTGATGACTGGTGATATTTTTCAAATAATGCAGTTCCCAATATATTGCTCTGCTTTCCTGTCTGTCTTAACTCAGATTCCAGGATGTTTTGTCCGTTTGCCATTTCTTTTTTCTTCACTTCCTGCCCAGCATCCATTTCTGACACTGACCTTTTCCTTTCAGCTTTCTTCCATTTTTGCCCTTTTATCTACTCAGATGTCACCTTTCCTTCTTACCATCCAGTCTTCAAACTTCCTGTTTTTACTGCATCTATCTATAGCTTTCTCTCTCTTCCTCTGTATTCTTATCCTGTATTTGACCTGCATCTCTTTCCTTCCTCTTCATCCATATCCAACATATCACCTCTTTTTCCTCTCCACCCATATCCAACATTTCCTCTCTCTTCCCTTTCCCTCTAATTATGTTAGGAATCTCCATGTCACACCCACCCAGCATCTCTCTCTCTTCTTTTTTTTTTTCTTTCTTTCCCTTTCTTCCCTTCCCTATTTCCAGAATCTTTTCATCTCTGCCCCAGAAAAACATCTCCCATTCATTTCCCCCCTCATGTTTCCTTCTGTTACCTTATTCCTCAGTCCAGCATCTCTGCTAGCTTCCCTTTCCTGTGCCATTATTGCTGTGATCACTTCTGCCACTGCCTTCCATTTGGGTCTGTTACTGAAGTAAAAACAAAGAACAGCATAGGGCTTTGGAATCTGTATGTGTGCTCCACATTTGACAGTCCTGCTTCCTCTGATGTACACTGTAGACTTTCTCTATCAGTGATAACAGGACTGCCAGACATTGCATATGTAAAGCTGCTTTTAGCTTTTACTTCTGTCACTGTCAGCATTCAGGATTATTCTTAAAAAAAAAAAAGAAATGTTTTGGGGGATACTTGTTGCTGTCTCCCAAATTTGACATTTGAGGTGGTCTCTTTTCTTTGCATAATAAAAGGGTCAGTCCCACTCTATATTCCAGATATTAATATCTAGAAACAGCCAATATGCAAAAAGGCTCTTCCTACAATCCACTGCTAGCCCAAGGACATGGACTTGATCTCTTTCATCCCCCACTTTAACAAAGTCCTAGAATTAACTTCCAAGATTGCTTCAGTAAGACCAATCCTATAGAAAGGTCATATCTTAGTGGTTCAGTTCCTTCACTACAATTCCTAGATCCAACAAGAGGTTAATTGTTGGGATGAGCACTGAATAAGGTAAGGGTCAATAGGCAATTCCTTCTTATTCATCAGTTCTTACAAAATCGTTAAATATATTGAATATGACCAAATGTCTCAAAACGTTCACTTCACAGTCACCAATAACAGCTATAAACTTGGCTGTGGTCTTTGTATATAACTGTAAAACTAAATCTTCATTATGCAACTCTTGTGGGAGCTCTAAAGACAAAACCTCCCCCCACCCAAAAAAGCTTAATGTAACAGTAATCTTGTTAAGAATAGATGAGAATATAAAATACATCTCAATTATACTTTCTTGTTGACCAAACAGTCATAGAAATGGCTTTGATTTCCCATAGAAGACTTCCTGAGCATAAATCAATATAGCAACACCCTGCTCCTCAACAGAGAAGGGACTGGTATTGTAAGCATAGCTTTCAGCACTTCATAACTCCTCATTAGGATTTATTTCCCAGGTCTCTTTGTTATTTCTTGCCGATTAGCTCTGAAAGCCAGCACATTTTTGGATTTCAGTATGAAGTATGAGGCAATGCCAATCAGCAGGAAATATAATACAGATAACATTCATTTAAACACTTTGGAACTAGGGGGTGAAAAAAAGCTTTGGATGGGAAACGGATGTAAAACAGTTTACATTTGGCACATGAATTAAAAGTTCCATTTTTAAATGCAAAGCCAGTCTACCTTTGCAAATGAAAACAAATCTCATGAGTCAGATGCTGTTATAGCCCTGTGAAATATATCATGTGACTGATAAGAGTTGTGTAAACCAGCAATTTTATCTTTGGCAAGTTTCAAAGAATTATCCTGTAATGTATTACTCTGTGGCTCCTTGCCTTGTGCCTTCCAGTATGACATATTCATGATTAAGATAGGAATAATTAGCTGAACTCTTTAAACTGTATAAATTCCTTTCTAGAAAATTTCACACTAGTTAGAAAGATATGAATATTTCTTATGGTAACCTGCCAACTTATGAAGTCTGATTGGAACAACATGTTCCCCTAATGGCAACTTCTCTACTTACAGTAGGGAGCAGCAGTGATCAAGGAAAAATGTGTGAATATTATCAAAACTAAAGATTTTGGAGGGAATTTTCTAAAACATATTTAAGTTTCAAGTTTCAAGTTTATTGATTTTTGATATCCCGATCATAAAACAAATATCTGACCGGTTTACAATTTAAAAAACAAACAAACAAGAAATTAATAAGAAGGAAAGTTAGAACTAGTTAATAGTGTATTGGAAATATTAATAAAAACACATTAAACATATACTGACAAACGTGACTGTGAGGAAAGTTGGGAAGGAGGGAAAAAGTTACATAATATTTGAGGAAATGAGATAGAGGGAAGGGATAGAACATGGAGGAGAAGGGTGCATGGTATAAATGATGTGCGCTGAAATGAAAAAGAAATTTTTGAAAAGGATGAGTAGATAAGTGGATATAAAAGATTAGGATTTATTGAAGGCATCCTTGAATAGGAAAGTTTTAAGATTAGTTTTAAATTTAGGTAAATCAGTTTCGTCTCGAAGAGATTGAGGGAGAGAATTCCATAGTGTAGGGGCTGTTATAGCAAAATTTGTTTTCCTAGTATAGTAAGATTCTTTTATGGAGGGAATGAAGAGGAGTTTTTGGTCAACAGATCGTAAGGTACGGGGAGAACTTTGGGGTATTAGTAATTTGTCCAGGAATAAAGGTAGATGTGAAAGTTTGATTTTAAAAGAAAGCAGTAAGATTTTATAAGTTATGCGGTATGTAACCGGGAGCCAATGTGCTTCCTTTAGGAGCGGAGTAACATGTTCGAATTTTCCCGTCTGGTAGATGAGTTTAATTGCGGTATTTTGTACTATCTGTAAACGGCGGATTTCTTTTTGGGGTAGTCCGTTTAGTAATGAATTGCAATAGTCTAGATGAGAAATGACTAGAGAATGAATAAGGATAGTGATCGAATCAGTATTTAAAGTGGAAATAAGTGAACGAATGATACGAAGTTTAAAGAAGCATGTTTTTACAACTGTACTTATGTGATCATGGAAAGTGAGATATCTATCTAGAGTAACACCCAGTAGTTTTATTTTAGTGTCCATAAGTAGGGGCGTGGATTTGATGTAGATTGTTCCTGGTAATGTTTCGGATTTTTTAATGGGAAGGAGTAAGCCACAAGATTTGGAAACATTGAGTGAAAGTTTATTAGAAAACACGAAAAAAAGCATATTTTACATGCAGAAAATAGCTACTATGAAATTCTATAGATAAATGCAAGCATACAAGTGAGCAGGCAGAGAAAGACTGGGGTGGAGTTACACACGGACTTTGTAAAATACAGACATATACATGTGGAAAATAATTTTATAAAGCTTTTTCTGCATTTAAAGTCTGTTATAGTGCACAATCACAAGAAGGAGAAACAAACCCTATGTTAAAAGGCACAACAAGGGTTTCCAAAAAGGAGAGGCACTAGAGAGGATTTGTAATTCATAAACCTTCAATAAACACAGTTAGACATGTGAAGGGGGCATTTTCAATTGGACATCTAATTCTGAGTTTGGACATTTTGAGAAAGATGCCCAGAAATCCAGTAGAAAAAAAAATATTCATTTTCAAAACTGCAAGATGTCTACCTTTTTAAAAAAAAAAAAAAAGATTTATCTAGATGTTTTGGCCCTAAGTACATCTATTGTTTTTAGCCATTCTCGAATAAAAAGATGTCCACGTGAAAAATGCACAAAAGCAAGCTTTTTGGTTGTCTAAGCAGCCAGCATTCTTAGCAAACTGTTCATAGACAGTTGAGCACAGCAGAGGGGCACTCAAAGAGGTACTGCAGTGAATGTCACTTTAAAAAGTCTCAGGTACAGATGTCTCTATAACTTGCTTATATTGTATGGTGAGCCCTTCAAAACCCACCCATAAATTACTGTACCCACATGTACACCATAATAGCCCTTATGCCTGCAGGTATCACCTTTATGTAGGTACAGTAGGTTATGGAGGGTTCACCATACAATATAAGCAAGTTATAGTGACATCTGACCTGGAACTTTTAATATGACATTCACTGCAGTAACCCTTAGAGTGCCCCTCTGCTCTGCTGTGAAGATACATGAGTCATATAAATATGTAAGACAGGCTGGAAAGAACTGGGTTTTTTTTTTTTAACATATTAGTGTGATGGGAGGGGGTCATGACCACTGGGGGGAGTAAGGGGGTCAAGCAAAAAAAATTTGTGTAACCCTCCTTCTAATTAACGCTCACTGTCTACCAATCTCACATAGGGGTCCTTTTATCAAGCCACGCTAGTGGGTTAGCGCGTCGGACATTTCATCACGCACTAACCCCCGCGGCTGGCTAAAAAACTAAGGCCTGCTCAATGCAGGCGTTAGCAGCTAGTGTGGCAGGTGGTTTAATGTACGTTAAACCCCTACCGCAGCTTGATAAAAGGACCCCATAGACTGACTTACAGAATTTTACTTCTAACATTCAAATCCAGAATGACACAATCCCCAGGAATTATTGACAGATTACTCACCCCTTATACACCTACAAGATCATTACTTTCAAGCAATCAAAATCTGTTAGCAATCCCATCATCGCGTCATATAGTATATGATATGACAAGAAAATCAATCTTCTCTGTTACTGCTCTATCATTATGGAACAGAATGCCCCTGCACCTTCATGAAGAATCTTTCCTTAACAAATTTAAAACCTTTTTTATTTAAAGATGCATTTGAACATTAATGTCATCTGTATAATCTTACCATTTTATTAGATTTTAACACCCTTCCTATTGTGCTTCCCTCTTAATGTTTCTCTTTCCTTTCAATTATTGTAATTCTCCCCTTCCCTATTATTTAACTAGTCTGTCTTGGTTGTTGTCTATCTGCAGATTGTGAACCCCTAATATATTAACTTTGGAATTATGTACACCACTTAGATATTTGATAAGCAATATATAAAATTTTAAATAAACTTGAAACTTGATGCCTTAATCCCTTCACTGGTCATCTGGCCAGTTTGGGTACCTTTTTGATCCTTATTCCTTTTTAAAACAGGTGTAGCCCCAAACATCTAAATGGTGCGCTGGATATTTTGTTAAGTTTGATTATCCCAGCAAAACGTTTAAGTTCACAGCACCCAAACTGGAGAAACTATTTCTTCACATAATGTGTAATTAAACAATGGCATCCTTTAGCAGAGAATGTGGTAAAATCAGTTTGCTTAGCAGGGTTTAAAAAAGGCTTGAATAATTTCCTAAAAGAGAAATCCTTAGGCCATTATTGAGATGGCTTGGGACAATCCACTGCTTATTCCTAGGATAAGCAGCATAAAATCTGTTTTATTACTTGGGTTCTAGCTAAGTGCTTGGGACATGGGTTGGCCACTGTTGGAAACAGGATACTGGGCTTGTCCCAGTATGGCAGTTCTTATATTCTTATAATAAACCTGCCCTAAGTCTATCCAAAACATACCTCTAACATGCCCCCTTAAGACTTAGAAGCATTGGAGACAAAACAACGAGAAATATGTCTAGAAAGTCAGTTTTGAAAATGCTCACCTGGACATTTTGACTAGTAAGATGCCCAAGTGTTAGTTTATGCTTTCTTTTGGATGTTTATCTTTTTTTTTAAATGAGCCCCATAGCCAAAAATCCAAAAAGTTATTGATGTACACCAGGGGATGACAAACCCAAGAACCTAGTCAAAAAAGCAGATAGGGGAGCCCTGCACTGAATCTAATATCAAGAAACAGGAGGTCAAATTGGATTAGATGAAAAAAGATCTCCAAGGAGAATTTAAGTCAGACATTAAATGCACTGAAAATTCTAGTGAAATTCACATACACTCAGAATTGTGTAATTCAGCCAAGAGCCTGAGCTCCTATAGCCAAACCCACCACCCAATCACTGTGTATGGAATATTATTTAATTTTAACTAGGCAATTTTCTTATTCCTATGTTTTTCAAAAGATTCAAAAATGGCAAAAGAATAAACTTGAACTTAGCTTTTGGGGTAGTAACAAGTCCCAAGGAACCCAAAAGTAAGAGTGCTATTCTGTCATATAATTACCATGGAAGTCAGTAAAACAGGTTAGTTGACTCCCACAGCAAATATTAATTTTTGTTATTGTAGCCTGAAACATCTGCAGATCATTTATAAATAAGTTAAATAGCACTGGTCCCATTACAGATCCCTGTGACGCACCACTATTTACCCTACTCCATTGAGAAAAATAGCCATTTAACCCTACCCTGTGTTTTCTGTCTGATAACCAATTCTTAATCCTCAATTGAATATTGCCTCCTATCTGTAATTTTCTCAGGAGCCTCTCATGAGGAACTTTATCAAAAGCTTTTGGAAATCTAGATACACTACATCAACCGGCTCACCTTTATCCACATGTTTATTCACATCTTCAAAGAAGTCAAGCAAATTGATGAGGCAAGTCCTCCCTCAGCTGAATCCATGAAGACTCTGTTTGTCTACACGTTCCACAATTTTATTTTTTATAATTGTTTCCACTGTTTTGTCCAGCACTTAGGTCAAGCTTACCGGTCTGTAATTTCCCGAATCTCCGCTGGAACCCTTTTTAAAAATTGGCATAACATTGGCCACCCTCCAGTTTTTAGGTACTATAGACAATTTTAGCGACAGGTTACAGATCACTAACAACAGATCAGCAATTTCATGTTTTGGTTCTTTCAGTTCCTGGGATGTATATCATCCAGTCCAGGTGATTTATCACTCTAACTTGTCAATTTTGCTTAGTACATCTTCCGGGTTCACCAAGATTTCTTTCTTTCTCTGCCTCATCACCCTTGAAAACCATTTCCGGTTCTGGAAGATTTCTTACATCTTCTTCTATAAAGACCGAAGCAAAGAATTCATTGTCTCTCCGCTATGGCCTTATCTTCCCTAAACGCACCTTTTACTCATCCAACAGTCCCATGGATTACCTGCTTTTGATGTAGTTAAACAAATTGTTGCTATGAGTTTGTGCCTCTTTAGCAAGTTGTTCTTCATATTCTTGTTTAGCTTTCTTTATCAAGTTTTGCATCTCACTTGCCAGTGCTTATTTCTCTTCTTATTTTCTTCATTGTGATCCTTCTTCCATTCTTTAAAGGATGTTTTCTTGGCTGTAATAGCCTCATTCACTTCACATTTTAACCAAGACGGCTCTCATTTTCTTTTCTTTCCATCTTTTTTAATATATGGAATACATCTTGTCTGGCTTCCATGTTTGTAATTTTAAACAAAAAAGAACATATCTTCTTTAGCTCGGCCATGATGCTAAAAGAAGATATGTTCTTTTTTTGTTTTGTTGGTTATTGTGGAGCCCTTTGTCCTGAAGCAGCGCACAGCGCAAAACAAGAGTCTTGTTGAGAAAGGGTTTACTATCTCTACCACCGGCTTTGAGTACTACCCTGCATGAGTGGAGGAATGTTATGAGAGTTTGGGGCGGGGCTGAACTGTTTGTGATTTCTATTTTCTGGTATGCTGTGGATACTGCAGCTTTGGAGACTTTCAGCAATGGTGAGAGGACTTAAGGAGGACTGCAGTGGACAGTTGTGGACTATAGATGTGACCTGATTGAAGATTGGTGTTCTAAGAGAAGCTTCTCCCATTTCCAGCTCTTCAAATTCCTCCTGCTAGCAGCTAAGTACTTGCCTTGTTTTGTATTTTTGCATGTTTTTGGTAATTTTGTGGGTTTTTTGCTTTTGTTTTTCACCACATAAATTATTAAACACTGTGTTGTTCTCTAGCACTGTGCTATAGACAGTATATCTCTGTGCCTGGCTGAATGACAGTTTTTTTTTCTTGGATATTTCTGAGTTTTTTTGATGCCATTGCACCCGGACATTGCATTGGACTCTAGCCAGCTGGCTTGATTGTCTGGCTTGGATTAAGTTCCTGCCTGTTGTTCTGAGGCTCGTTTTGATAAAGATTTGGAAAAGCCAGTAGCACATGACAATACAGTATTTTCAAATTTTGTCATAGGTCTGTTAATACTATACAGTAAATTTTAAACAACATCTATGCCTGGTTTATAATTCTAACCTTTCCTAAAGATCCTTTTAGGTTCATTTTCCTCATTTTATCGTAGTCACCCTTGCAAAAATTAAATACAGTAGATTTATTTAGCGATGTTACTCCAGTAAGCTCAAATTTTATGTTATGTTATGATCACAGTTTTGCTTTTTTGTGAAGTTTTTCTGTTATTGTGCAGTGGAGGGATGTGACAATGCACAAATGGAAGTAGTAGAGATATAAATGCCGGTGAAATTCGGCATCCTACTGTTCCAGGCCGCCATTCAATGTGGACTTGTGCATGGAAAAAATGATGACATTTATCCCCTGAATCAGCCAGAGATATTGGTGAAACAAGGTTCATTGTCAGGAGTTGTTGAGATGGCGAGTGAGAAGAACTTTTGAAGATGAATGCTGGAATGGAATCCCATGTTTGATATGTCCCTTTGTGTGCACCTGATTGGCAGATGTTCATTTTTAAGCCTCATTTAATGCAAGTGGAAGATTTTTTTTATGCCTATGATAAGACTAAGGTAGTATAAAGAAATAAAACAAAAAACAAAGGAAATATGGTGTTACCTTTCATATTGGACTAACTCAATGCATTTTATGATGAGCTTTCGAAGGCAACCCTTCTTCAAATCAGAAAAATTGATAAGACTGAAAGCAAGTGAATGATTTGTTGAACAGTGCTGCTACATTAGTATGAGACTTTTTTCTCCCTCTCGTGGTTTGTGTATAATGAAGTTTTAAATGTAATGCCTTTCAGTGACCACTATATAACAACATTTTTTAAAGCATTGGCTTCCCCCATGTCTGTCTCAATAGCAGACTATAGACTTTTCCTCCAAGAACTTGTTCAAATCTGTTTTAAAACCAGCTATGGTAACTGCTGTTACCACATTGGGTGCTAGTAACCAATTATTGAAGTTAATTGTCAACCATTGAAATTTGCGTGTACATCTGGCTGCATGTTGCATGGCCATGGGAGTGTGGGTTTTCAAAAATATGCACGCATAGGAACAAAATACTGCTTCAGCACTCCTATTCTGGGCGCTATGTTTCATCAGATGTAAGTCTGGCATCCAAAGTTGGGTGTGGAAATCGACACTAACATGCACCCTTTATAGAATCGTGCTTAGCGCCAATTTTTTCCAGCACATAATTTTAAGCACCATTTATGAAATCCCCCCCCCCCCCATATGTTTTTGAGTGCATCTAGTTACTTCTGTAGCAGTGCTTGCTCATACTATGAACATGCTGATCTAAATTCTGCCATAGGTTTTTCAGAGAGGAGGGATAAATTTTGGGTTTCAATGAGATTTTCCCAATCTTTCCCATCTAGCATTTAATCTTCCTTTTGTTGCCAGTGTTTCCCAGAAAGACTTATTTAATTGCTTGGAATTTGTATAAACAGTTCCATTCTGATGCACAATTAGAGATGCGCTATAAAACTTTCATTGCTCAATTTAGTTGAAGTTCTAACATGCATGGTGAGGAAGAACGTTTGTAATTTTAGACTATAAATATACTTTTATAAAACTGGAAAGAAATAAAATGCTGCTAGGGACTCCTTGGGCTCTTTTTACTAAGCTGTGTTAGCGTTATTAGCGTACGCAGCATTTTAGCTCATGCTAAATCCGCTCTACACGGCTAGAACTAACGCCAGCTCAATGCTGGCATTAGCGTCTAGCGTGCGGCAATTTAGCATGTGCTATTCCGTGCGTTAATGCCCTAACGCGGCTTAGTAAAAGGAGCCCCTTTTTCAAAGGGTTTTAAAAAATATATATATATCTTTATTCATTTTGAAGCCATAATAAGTGCAACATATTATACAATCATATTACACTGCAAAAGCACTTAAAAGCACACAACATTGTAACCTGTGACAAATAGATTTATCACCCCCCCCATACTCATATTCAAAAATTAAAGAATTAAAAATATTTTCCAACCGTTCCTGGACATGCATGATCAAAGGCCAAGATCAACAATCATTCTTTGGAAAATTTTGTCAATGGTTCCCAAATCTTCTAAAACTTCTTATAATGTCCCTGTTGTATAGCCATAGTATGTTCCATTTTTTAAAATACATATTAAAAAGTATTTAGAAAAAATGGTATTTTATCGAGTATAGTGAAATTCAATAAGCAAAACCAATAAATTTACTTTCATCTTTGTTCTTATTAATCTAATGCCTATAGCGGCCTATTATTATTATTATTATTTTTAATAAACATTTTTATTCCACACTATTACTGCTAGTTCTAAGTGGAGTACAAGTAATTAGATACATAAATGCTGGGTTTTACTAAGCCATGGTAGAATTCCTATGAGCGTTGGAACAGCATCAGAGCATTTAGTGCTCCGGGCTGCGGTAGAAATTTCTATTGTAGCTTAGTAAAAGGAGCCCAAAATTAAACAAACATAAATTATAACAGAACTAAAAACATTACTGAGCCATTGCTCCCTACCTATAAATATGTCTTAACCACCACATGATCTTTATTCAATATACTATGGCAAAGTCCTCTTTTACAAAGCTGCAGGAGTGAGTTCTGCACGGCAAATACGCCAATGCCCATTCAATCCCTATGGGCATCAGCGCATTTAACGCTTCAGCCTGCACTATCAGGCTTAGTAAAAGAGGGGAGTAAGTATCTCCATAGGCTTGTAGAAAAAGAAGTGTTTTCAGTGCCCTTTAAAATTCTCCAAAATTCTTCAACTATCTCATTTCAACTGGCAATTGATTCCGCACGTAAGATTCAGCAGCATAAAATATTGAAGCCCAATATCCCTCCAAAATGATTATGTTAGAAGCATAAATTTGGGAGTATGTGGTGCAGTGGTTAGAGCTATAACATTGGCACCCTGAGGTTGTGGGTTCAAATCCCACAGTGCTCCTTCTGATCCTGGGCAAGTCACTTATTCCCCCCATTGCACCAGGTACATTAGATAGAGTGTGAGCCCACCAGGACAGATAGGGAAAAATGCTTGAGTACCTGAATAATTTGTAATCCACATAAAATTGTAGGATATGCAGAACATAAATTATTTTTTTAAAATTTTTTCTAACAAACATTTATCAACAGATCTCAAGAGACTTGTCAGCTGGTAAATATGTAACTTAGCAGCAACTAATGCTGAGGCTTGTTCAGTCAGTACTTTAAAACTACTCTCAAAATGTTAAACTTAATCCTACAATCCTACAGTATATTCAATAGGAAACCAGTACAGTTCTTTTAATGATGGGGAAATATGCACTAAGCAGTTACAAAGTAGGAGAATCTGCACCACTGAGTTTTGTGCCCCTTGCAAAACCTTCAGTTGATCTATGCGAATTGCCAGCAATACACCATTGCGATAATCAAAGCAAGGGAACACAATACATTGAACAACTGTACGAAAATTGGTGGGAGACAACAGATCTTTTAAGTAGAGACGTGGCTAGAGCAGTTGCCTCGGCACCCTGAGGTTGTAAGTTTGATTCCCACTGCAGGTCCTTGGGACTTTGGGCAAATCACTTATAAACAGTGCCTAAATTAAGAGGGAAATGCCATTTCAAATGGCACTTAAACAATATTTCAAGGCACCTACTGGTGCCAAAATTGCATCTCCAGAGATGCCTACTGGCACCTAATGCCACTGTAGGCATGGCTAACACCAGAAGTGGCGTTAGATGCTGATAGGCACCTCTGGAGGTGTGATTCATGTCAAAGGTAGGTGTTGTAAATGTAGGCCTTGAAAACCCTGGCTTACATTTCCAGTGCTTATCTTTGCCAGAGGTGCAATTCTCTAAACAGTGCTGACACGTGATCGGTCACTGACAACGGCACCATTTAGAGAAGCCGGGCCTTACTAGAGGGGTGCTGAAAAGTTCTCAGCCCAATCATCTTCCTAAATTATGAGCATTATTTTGCAGCTGTAACCAAAAAGAATGTTATTTTATTTTGCAAAGTGCCAAATTGCAGAATCGTAATGCTATGTTTTGCCATTGTTTCAGATCATTGATTGAACCATGTCAATGAAAAGTGTGGAATTTTCAAGTGTGGAACTCCAAGCCATCGTGAAGTTCATATTCCTGCAGAAAAAAACTCCAAAGGAAATCCATGAATATATGATGCAAACATTGAGTGACAAATGCCCATCATACTCCAGTGAAGAAAGTGCAAACTTTCAGCATGGAGATTTCGAGACCAAAGGTCTGGAAGACCTCAAATGGTGTCAACTCCTGAAATTGTTGACCATGTCCATGACCTGATTTGGACAGATCAGCAAATATTAGCTAAAACAATTGCTGAGACACTACAAATATCCAGAGAACATGTTTGGTGTATAATCCAAGAACAGCTGGGCATGTAGAAGCTATTAGCCAATGGGGTGCACAAATCTTCTCAGACTTTCTAATTTCAGAAATACATTTCTAATAATTGTTCTAGGTCTTGAGGTAATACGGTACTTCCCATGAGGTAGACAGGCAGCAATAAGGTACTCCCATGGGATCGGTAGCATGGAATGTTGCTACTATTTGGATTGGCCATTGTGGAAACAGGATACTGGGCTAGGTGGAACATTTGTCTGAAACCCAGTATGGCTATTCTTATGTTATGTTCTTATATGATGTTTATGAGTCTATTCTCTTACAGGACATCTTCAAAAATTTATCCAGCAGCTGCAGAAAGTTTTGAAGCAGGACCTTCTAGACCAGGACCTAATAGTGTCATGGCATAACTTTTATCAAATGAACAACAGATACTTTTACCTAAACTTGCTCTTCCCAAGAAATATTAACAATAAAGGATAGTGAACACATGTCATGAAAAAATAGTGCTCAGAGATCTCACCAACACTACAGATCTATTCTCTTCTAGGCACAGAGATCATCTTTCAGTGCTTTAAAGTACAGGGAGTGGGGAAGGAGAGGGGGTTCTGGCATGTGGGGGTCAGTTCTGTGGGTGGGCACCCAGTGGCAGGAGGGAGTAGGCATCCCTCCTGCCAAATTGTTTTCAAGGTTCGGGGGTGGGGAAGGGGAGGCAGTTCGCTACATGGGGGGGATTACAGCATTAGGGGTTGGTTCTATAGTGGGCCACCCAGTGGCAGGAGGGTGTGGGCATCCCTCCTGCCACTCTTTAATTTCAGGGGCCATCATTGGGGGGGGGTCATCATTGCTGGGTGGTCGGTACAATTTTTTTTTTTTAATGGGGACAGGTATTGTGCATGTGTAACACATACAAAACATCTATGCCATTAAAAAAAAAAAAATCTTCTTGTCCTGAACAGTGAGTGACAGGAGGCTGCTTCGGGGCTTCTCCCTGCCGGCTCTGTGCATGTGTGAGAGTCACTTTCTCAACAATCGATTGGATGGGATTACGACGAACCTCCGCAAAACTCACTTGAATGCAAACTTTAAAAATTGGTCCACAGTGACCTACATGGTCTTAATGACCAGATTTAGTGCATCTGGCTCTGAGTGGTTTGTTATTAATAGCTTCATTGGCTATAGACACATGCACCTAATGCGTTTTACCTTATATTTGTCTCATTGTTAATACGAATATATGTTAATAAGTACGAGTATAAGTTAATATTCTACTTTAAAACCACTGTTTAATGTCTGTCCTGCTAGACTATCTTAAGTTATCAATAAAACATGTTTGCATGATCAAAGGCAGTAATGGCAGTAGTTTTAATCTGTTTATTGCTGTCTTTTGAGTCATTCAAGCTTCTTAAGACATATGCATCCAGTGGGAAGAATTGAACACCAAGATGTTTTTCTATTCTCAAACAGATGGGATAAGAGATTTTGAAATGACACAGAAGTTTACAGAGAACCTCAGACCACAAATAAATATGTTCTATGAAAGGCATTTCTTCAGACAGGCGGTACAAAAAAACAAACAAAAAAATCTGTATGTTATTTTGTTAGCAGACTAAATCAATTAGCTGAATTGTGAAAATGCAGAGCACTATAAGAACATAAGAATCGCCACTGCTGGGTCAGACCAGTGGTCCATCGTGCCCGCGGTAGCCCCCAGGTCAAAGACCAGCGCCCTAACTGAGACCAGCCCTACCTGCGTACGTTCTAGTTCCGCAGGAACTTGTCTAACTTTGTCTTGAATCCCTGAAGGTGTTTTCCCCTACGACAGCCTCTGGAAGAGCGTTCCAGTTTTCCACCACTCTCTGGGTGAAAAAGAACTTCCTTACGTTTTTCATGTGGGATCCAATCATTGCTACATGCAGCTCCAGTGCTTTTCAAAGCAGATTGTTCTGAGAAAACAACCTTTTGAATTTTTAAAATATTGGAGATAGCAAAACTGCTGCTAGAATGCCAATTAATTCAATAAACTGCAAAGACAGACGGTCGATTATTCTACCTAAAGCAACAAATGCAGTAACAGGAAAAGACTCACATGGTAAGCATCACAAGTAAGCAAAGTGATTTCAAGAAGAATTCAACCTTATATGCACTGGAAAAGTAAACAGGACTATGATTACTTTAAACATAAAGATTATGAAAAAGGAAAACATTTTGAGCCAGATTCTATAAATGGTGCCTAGATTAGGTGCTGCTAGGCATCCTAATTGCAGTCGTCTTGTGACGCCTAAGTTTGATATCGGTACCTAAGTTTTCTTTTTAACTGGCTTAATCTGCATGGTAATTGATCGTGCCGGTTTTCAGCCAATCAAAAAAAACCCAACAACATAAAAAGATTTCAGAATTCAGCACCAAACTCTTAGTACGCCTAGCAGTGCCTAAGAGGAGGTGCCCTCCCAAGCCTAAAGAAGCTGAACGGTGCCTACATTAAACAGTGGGCATGGTTATAGGCAATCTGTGCAAAACTCTGACTCATCTTCTACCAACCTCGCTAAGCTCATGTCACCTCTATCCTTAAGTCACTTCACTGGCTCCCTATCTGCCATCGCATACAGTTCAAGATCTTATTGCTGACCTACAAGTGTGTTAATTCTGCGGACCCTCAATATCTCTCCTCGCTTCTCTCTCATTCACCTCCCAGAGAACTCCGTTCCTCAGATAAGCTGCTCTTAATGTTACCCTTCTCCTCCACTGCCAATTCTAGACTTTGCTCCTTTCATCTAGCTGTCCCCTATGCCTGGAATAAATTACCTGAGTTTGTCCGTCAACCCCCTTCCCTTGTTTAAAAGCAGACTGAAAACCTACCTTTTTGATATAGCTTTTAATCCTTAACCCTATTCCTCTGCCCTCCAACCCAGCCCGCTGATTAACCATTCCCCTTAACTGTATCCATGACATCCTGTTTGTCTGTCTTGCCTGTTTAGATTGCAAGCTCTTTCGAGCAGGGACTGTTTTCTTACTCTTTGTGTAAGTATATTGTTTCAGGAGTCAACTATATCATACAGAAGAGAATTTTAACTTGTTTTACTTAGTAAATTAACGAGTAAAACTGTCTGTGCTGCAAAGGGTTGGGGCTGGAACTCTTGAGAGAGGGGAGAGTTATCAAGCAGCACATGGAATTCCCAAACTTAGGTACAGAATTTAGAGAATACTAGGCAGTCCATAAGTTAGCATGCTTTAGCAAATGGATCCTATAGAGAGGGTGGAGGAGTCATGAACAAATATAATGTAGACTCCATTGTTTGCTATTGACTCAATGGGGGGAGGGGGGATTCTATAACTAATCACCTCCATTTAGGCCAAGTTAACTGCATAAATAGGACTGCAAAAAGTCAGTCCTATCTTTATACGGCAGCCCATAGTCACTTAGGCAATGGATATCACATGGCTTGCCTCTTCGGTTCCTTCTATAGTGCCAAAAACTCCTTCTCCAAATCAAGATTTGCTTAACCTAGTTTCCAATTTTTTCTTACTATTCCAGAAATTTATGCAGGAGAGTGCTAAGTTACTGCAGAAATCTCCAGGTATTAGACCATTCCTCTAACTTTTGCAGATCCTTTTTCATGTTTTCCACTCCCTCCTTGGTGTCTACTCTGTTAAAAATCTTGGTATCATCTGCAAAATGACAAACCTTTCCTTCTAACCTTTTAGCAATGTCGTTCACAAACATATTAAACAGGATCTGCCCCAGCACTGATCCTTGAGGGACTCCATTACTCACCTTTCCTTCCTCCATGTGAATTCCATTAACCATCACCTTCTGGCATCTGTCCATCAACCAGTTTCTAATCCAGTTCACCACTTTGGGTCCTAACTTAAGCCTGTCAAGTTTGTTCAAAAGCTGTGTCAAAGGCTTTGCTGAAATCTACGTAAATTACATCTAGCATATGTCCTTGATCCAATTCTCTGGTCACCCAATCAAAAAATTTTATCAGATTTGTTTGGCACAATTTACCTTCAGTAAAACCATGTTGCCATGGATCCTGTATCCCATTATATTCTAGGAATTTCACTATTCTTTCTTTCAGCAATGTTTCCATTATTTTTCCAATAACCAAAGTGAGGCTTACCAGCCTATAGTTTCTGGCTTCATTTCTGCGACCACTTTTGTGAATAAGGACCACATTTGCTCTTCTCCAATCCCTAGGAACCACTCCTGTCTCCAAATATTTGTTGAACAAATCTTTTATAGGACCCACCTGAACTTCTCTGTGCTCCCTCAATATCCTGGGATGGATCCCGTCCGGTCCCATTGCTTTATACACCTTCAATTTTTCAAGTTGTTCATAAACACTTTCTTCTGTGAATGGCATGGTATCTACTCCATTCTCGTGTGTAACTTTGAAAGACAATCTCGGTCTTTCTCCAGGATTTTCTTCCATGAACACAGAACAGAAGTATTTGTTTAACATGTTTGCTTTTTCCTCATTACTTTCCCCATATTGGTTCATAGCATCTTTTAGTCTCACAATTCCATTTTTCATCTTCCTCCTTTCACTAATATACCAGAAAAAAATTTTGTCTCCCTTTTTTACATTTTTAGACATTTGCTCTTCCACTTGTGCTTTCACCAAACATTTCTCTCTCTTGGCTTCTTTCAGTTTCATCTGGTAGTCCTTTCTGTTTTCTTCTTGAGGTTTTTTTTTTAAATTCTTCATCCTTTATTCACCACTAATTTTGAGAACCATATTGGGGTTTTTTTTTTTCTCTTGTTTTTATTTATTTTCTTCACATAAAAGTTAGCAGTCATTTTTATTGCTCCTTTCAGCTTAGACCATTGTTTTTCCACTTCTCTTATGTCCTCCCATCCTAACAGCTCTTTCTTCAGGTACTCTCCCATTTAACTAAAGTCTGTAAGTTTGAAATCTAGGACTTTGTTTTGTGTGGTCACCCTCCACTTTAGCTGTTATATCAAATTAAACTGTTTCATGATCGCTACTTTCTAGATGGGCACCCACTCGAACATTAGAGATACTTTCTCCATTTGTGAGGACCAGATTCAGTATTGCTTTTTCCCTCGTGGGTTCTGTCACCATATGTCTGAGCAGAGCTCTTGAAAGGCATCCACAATCTCGCTACTTTTTTCAGATTCCAAAGATGGAACTTTCCAGTCCACATCCGGCAGATTGAAACATCCAACAGCAGCATCTCCTCTTTCTTTCTGAATTTTTGGATATCTGCAATCAGATCTTTAGCAATTAGCTGTGATTGAGTCAGAAGTCTGTAGACTACACCCATGTAGATAGAAGTCCCATCTTCTCTTTTCAGAGCGATCCACATTACTTCTTCCTCTTCCCAGGTCCCCTGTATTTCAGTCGCTTGGATATCAATCTTTACATAGAGAGCTACTCTTCCATCCTTTTTTACCATCTCTGTCCTTCCTAAAAAGATTATATCCTGGTATGTTTGCATCCCATCCATGGGAATCACAGAACTATGTCTCTGTGATAGCAACAATATCCAGGCCTACCTCTAACATCAGGGCTTGCAGATCATGAACTTTGTTGCTTAGATTGTAAGCATTTTTAGCATTGCTTTCTAGTTATCTTTCAGTGGTAAACTCATATTTTGTATAGTTTTTTGTTTAGTTTCACTTCCTGTTGCATTGCTAAGAAGTGAGCCGCTCAGATTGTTTACATTGCTATCTTTACTACCATCACATCTTGTCTTTTGCTGGGGCAGGCCTCCATAATTGTCCTTCATACATATGCCATCCCCACCTTCTAGTTTAAATGCCTTCTAGTTTAAAGACTTAAAACATTTATTTGCAATGCCTTAAGCCAATAAAATTGCATAAAATCATCTTTCTGCTCTGAGTAGGGAGATGTGGAGAAGAAAATTAAAACTGCAGGGATGGTGAGGGGACGGGGATGTGCTTCACTGCGGGGATGGTGAGGGGACAGGCATGAATCTTTGTTTCCATGTCACTCTCTACTTACAGTGGCCTAAAACTAAAAGGTTAGAAAATATCCAAATCCTCAGATTTGGGAATAGGAGTAGGTACTATCTGTCCCTTTGTTGTTGGAAAGTACCAAGTACTCAAAGAAGTTATCAAAGATATAATTGTAGGTGGGAGTCAATTGGAAGGACAGAAGTCTAAGGCACATGAAGATTGGGAAAGATTTTGTAGCAATGATGTCATCTCAATGATGTTCGTACACTTCTCCCTCTGTATTCGCGGCTTTATTACTTGCGATTTCGATTATTCGTGGATTTTATCTTTCTGGCTCCTCCCCAAATGACACCATCACAGTCTCACAGTGTTCTCGTGATGCATGTCACGGTCTGCTCCCCATTTCATCCTTGCCATTGTGTCACATTACGTTGGTCTATTTATTCACATGACTTTCCCCACGGCTCGCCACTACTGCCTGATTCTTAGTGAGTTGGCTGTGCTCCAACTTTATGTAAGCGCCCCCTTTTGTTCACCCCATCTTGGCTTCACTTTTCTGCATGTTTTAGTCCAGTGTATCGCAAACTGTGTGCTGCGGCACACTAGTGTACCTTTTGAGATTTTAAGTGTGCCGCGGCTCACAGGGCAGGAAGAGAGGTTCCAACACCTGTGTCAGCTAACTTCTACCATCGCATTGCCGCTAGCAGTAGTTTAGCCCGGTTTCATCATGCAGCCTCGGGGCCTTTGCTAGGCTGGCCTGCATCGCATCATCAAAGCGGGCCTGGCCTAGCAAAGGCCCCAAGGCTGCCTGATGAAACCAGGCTAAAATACTGTTAGAGGTAGCTGTATGCCGAAGTTAGAAGCACACAGTGAGCTGCACTAGCAGACAGGAGAGGTATTGCTAAACAGGGAAGGGAAAATGGGTACTGCTGAACATAGGGAGTAGGGAAGGGGGAAGTAGTACTGCTGAACAGGCGGGGAGGAGGGAAGGGAGAAGTGGTAACTGGACAGGGGAGGAGAGAAGGGAGAAGGGGTACTGCTCGACATGGGGAGCAGGGAAGGGAGAAGGGGTACTGCTAGATTGGGGAAGGAGGGAAGGGAGAAGGAGTATTGCTGGACAGGAGGAGGAGGGAAGGGGTACTGCTGGATGTAAATGGAAGAGAGAAGGGGTGCTGCTGGACCTGGCAGAAAAGAAGGGAAAAGAAAGGTGCTACACACTGGGGATGAGGGTGAGATGGTGCATGGGGAGAGAGATGTTGGTTAGGGGAGGGAAGGAGGACCAGAATAGAAGCATGCAAGGAGGAAGAAAGAAAGAATGTTGGACTGGTGGAAAAGAGGGATAACTGGGACTGGGAGGAGACTGGAAGGAGACCAGAAAGGAGGAAGGGAAGGGAGATGGACTGCAGGGGGCAGAAAGGAGGAAGGGAAAGAGAAATGTTACACTGGGAAGGGAGGGAGGAGAGATGACTAAAGGAAGGGAGAGATATCAGGCCAGGGATTAGAAAGGAAGAAGGGGAGTCTGGTAGCGCTATAGAAATAATAATAGTCGTAGTAAAGACAGATGCCAGACTATGGGAAGGAAAGGAGAGAGATGCCAGACTGGGAAGGGGGGAAAGGAAGGAAAGAGATGTTGTCAGACCACTGTGTATATTGTGAGGCTCATAATCAAAAGAGAAAAACGTCCAAAAACCGGCCTAAGTCAGCACTTGGATGAACATTGTCAAAATACGTCCAAGTGCCGATAATAAAAACGGGTTTTGGACATATTTCTAGACGACCTAGGCCTTCATAGTGCCACTGAACGACCAAAGCTAAATGGGGCGTTTCAGGAGGAGTGTTGAGGGCAGGAGTTGGATGGGACATGGGCCGGATTAGACTTAGTCGTACAGCACGTATAACCGAAAGTTATACAGCCCAGCATAGAGAAAACTTGGACGTTATGACGTAGACCGTTTAAAACATGGTCTACGTCACAAAAACCCACCTAAAGTCACCAGATAAGCACTGCAAACACATAATACAGACCCCACACACTACCCCAGTGATCACAGACCCCCCCAACCCCATAAAAATCATAATCACACCTTTAAAATTCAGCCTCCAGACTATCATCACCTGGCAGCCTGACATAGGAAAGCCTAGTTGTCCAGCACAGAGGCGGCTTAAGCTATCTTGGGGGTGGGTTAGGGACTCAAGGAGAGGAGGACCCATGCCCATAAACCCCTGTAATCACTGCATTGATATTGAAACATGTGCACTCCCCTATACACCCCCAAAACCCTTTTGTGCTGGCATATAAGTAGCTTCTGCAGCCATAAGGGCAATTGGGGTGGTAGATAGGTGGGTCCAGGGGATTTTGGAGGTGTTTTGGGGGGCTCACGAAGATATGGCACCCTTTTTGTGAAGTTCACAGCAGTGCCCTGTAAGGTACCCCACTATTTAGATGCCATGTCTGGGTGTTCAGTCCATCACTTTGCAGACCACTCCCACGTCCAACAGGGCTTGTTCTAGGCGTTTTTGACTTGGATGAAAAGTTGGACGAAAATGTGTTATAAAGATGGACAATTTAGTGACTTTGACGATCAGATCAGCAGGACGCATAGTTAGACGATTTTCCAAAACAAAAAAAAATTTTGGACGTATTTTTAGAAAATGTGTCCTAGGCTGTTTTTTATTTTGGACGACTTGCGACTTAGATGAAAACGGACTTAGACGTTACTTTCGATTATGCTCCTCTGTGTGTATATGAAAAATGAATGGAAAAAAATTACATTACAATTAGTAAAGGGGGTGGGATCTGGGGAAGAGCTTATGTGGGTCTAGGGTGGAGTTTGGGAGGTCTGTGGTTGGGAGTACTCAGTTGATATTTGTTAGACTTCCCTGCTGGCACACCCTACTGGCATTTCAGGGCCTGTCTGGAGGGCCTGTGCGCATGCATGAATGTCAGCGTGATGATGTCACGCATGCATGTGATGTCATCACAGCAACATCCGCACACTTCTGGGTGCTTCGAGCTGTGGCCTCTACCTTTAGTGTGCCACAGCTCGAAAAAGTTTGAGAGACACTGTTTTAGTCAATCGTGCCATTTTTGTATGCTATTTACCCATAATGTGGTTTTCTATATATTTTTACGTTATATGGCATTTAAATTGGTGGAAATTTGGAATAGACTCCCAGATTCTTTAAGACTGTTAGGTCAGCTACATCAATTTTGAAAAAATTTAAAGACGGCTGTTTATACAATAGTTATCCAAGATTATTAGCCGATAAACAGTAACTAAGGGCTCCTTTTACGAAGCCGCGTTAGCAGTTTTAGCGCACGCGACTTTTAATTATGCGCTTCCCCGCACTAGCTGAAAAACTACCTCCTGCTCAAAAGGAGGCGGTAGTAGCTAGTGCGTCCGGCGGTTTAGTGCATGCTATTACGCGAGTTAAACTGCTACCGCGGCTTCGTAAAAGGAGCCCTAAGTATTCTACTTTTTAACCCTTTTAATATCTATCTAATCTTAACTAATAGTATTCTTTCTATATGGCCTATTAGTATGTTATCTATTTTTTAAATGAACTGTAAACCGAATCGAGTTCCTTCGGGAAATGATCCGGTATATAAACTGAATTTAGATTAGATTAGGGTCATTATTGGTTTTTTACTCTTTAGCACACAGTATTTTTGATGCAATACCATATAAAGTTATTCGCAATTTCTCCTTATTTGCAGGTCACCTGCATCCCTAACCCCCGCAAATGCAGAGGGAGAAGTGTAGGTTTAAAAATAAGACCAAATGGAATCTGTGAAATATGATTATAACTGTATGAAGAATGAAGGAAACAAAAGTTCTGTTCTGCATTAGATGTAAAAGTAAATAAATCATTCCTGATATTTTCTAGTGGAAAAATAAAATGAGCAAGAGCTTGAGCATTTTTGGCTAGAATGTGACTATTGGGGCTAGTGATTGAGTTAATCTGTTAATTGTCTGAAAACAAATTTTCAAATCTAATAGAGATTCCAATAAGTTTTGCATACGAAGATTTTTCTAGCAGAAGGTAATCTGCTTTGTATTACGAATACTGAAGCTTCCAAGATTGTTCTACACAGTCATCTTTTGATTTTTGCTAGGCTCTCTGCATTCGGCAACATTCCTGCTTAAGTTTGTGTAAACAATGGGTATTTCATGGAGCTTTCTTATGGATACCATTTTTTCTCGCTGAGAAGCAACTACATTTTAGGCCCCCCTTTTATGAAGCCGCGTTAGGCCTTTTTATCGCCTGCTGTGGTGGTATTAGCTCCGATGCTCATAGGAATTCTATGAGCATCGGAGCTTCTACTGCTGCCACCAGTGAAAAAGAAGCCTAACACAGTGTTCTTCAACCACTGGTCCATGGACCAGTGCCGGCCCACAGAAATTTTCTAGTGGAAAAAAAAAATGAGCAAGAGCTTGAGCATTTTTGGCTAGAATGTGACTATTGGGGCTAGTTAATGTGACTATTGGGGAGTTAATCTGTTAACTGTCTGAAAACAAATTTTCAAATCTAATAGAGATTCCAATAAGTTTTGCATACGAAGATTTTTCTAGCAGAAGGTAATCTGCTTTGTATTACGAATTTCTTCAGCTTAGAGAAGAAATGGTTCAAGGGTGATATGACAGAGGTCTATAAAATACTGAGAGGAATGGAAGGGGTGGATGTGAGTCACTACTTTACTCTTTCCGAAAATACTAGGACTAGGAGGCAAGTGATGAAGCTACTAAATAGTAGATTTAAAACAAACCAGAGTTAATTAAACTCTGGAATTCGTTGCCGGAGAATATGGTAAAATCAGTTAGCTTAGCAGGGTTTAAAAAAAAGTTTGAATAATTCCTTAAATGAGAAGTCCATAGGCCATTTTTGAGATGGCTTGGGAAAATCCACTGCTTATTCTTAAGATAAGCAGCATAAAATCTATTTTACTACTTGATATCTAGCTAGGTACTTTGGGCCTGAGTGGGCCTGCTGTGGTGGTATTAGCTCCGATGCTCATAGGAATTCTATGAGCATCGGAGCTTCTACTGCTGCCGCCAGTGAGAAAGAAGCCTAACACAGTGTTCTTCAACCACCGGTCCATGGACCGGTGCCGGTCCACAGAAATTTCCTGCCGGTCCACAGGGCCAGCATGTGCATCAGGCCCAAAACAGTGTTCTTCAACCGCCGGACCACAATGCGATCGATGCGGCGTTATCTTCGAGCCAGTTCCCTCTTCCTCGCTGATTTGGTGCACAAAGCCACGGGCAGCGGCTCCTACGGGCATCCTGCGCCTGAACCGGAAGCCTTCTCTCTGACGTTGCAACGTCAGAGGGAAGGCTTCCAGATGAGGCACGGGACGTGTAAGGTGCAATTAATACTATTATGGGGGCGGTGTCTGGAGTGGAGATTGGGTAGAGATGGGCAGGGTCTGGCCCACAACTTAGCTCAGTGTTCTTCAACCGCTGGTCCATGGACCGATGCCGGTCCACAGAATAATTCTTTTATTTCTGCCGGTCCATAGGTGTAAAAAGGTTGAAAAACACTGGCCTAACATGTCTTCATAAAAGGAGTGTGTGTGTGTGTGTGTGTGTGGGGGGGGGGGGGGGGGGGCGAAGGGGGGGTTAATGCAATGTTCAAGGCCCAGTGCTTTTGACTCCTAACTCTTCTCACCTTGGGTTCTGCATCCCCAACCCTATATTGTCATGTCTGTCTGTCAAAGTTAGATTATAAGCTCTTCCAAGCAGGGACTGTCTATAAATACCAAAATGTACATGTACAGCGCTGCATACGCCTTTCAGCTCTATAGAAGTGAAAAGTAGTAGTAGATTATAGAGGAATTCCAGTTTGAGAGCATTTTAACAGGATCAGAGAGATTGTTAAGTAAAGACTCATTAACATGTAGCAAGAATGATTCTTTCTCAATCTTGCCTCTAGGAAAAACAACATTAGAATTTAGGAAACAACAAGGTTTGTACAAACCTTGTATAAGTTAAAAGCCAATTTTTAAATGGTCAGATTAGGGAACAGATTGCCAATTAATATCTGAGACTAAGTTCAATGGGCTGTGAAGCTACAAAATCAAGTGAGTGACCTTTCTCATGTGTTGGAACTACCATAGAAATATAAAATTTTAGAGAAGAAAAGATTTAAGAACATAAGAATTGCCATAATGGGACAGACCAAAGCTCCATCAAGCCCAATATCCTGTTTCCAACAGTGGCCCACCCAGGCCCAAAGTACCTAGCTAGATATCAAGTAGTAAAATAGATTTTATGCTGCTTATCTTAAGAATAAGCAGTGGATTTTCCCAAGCCATCTCAAAAATGGCCTATGGACTTCTCATTTAAGGAATTATTCAAACTTTTTTTTAAACCCTGCTAAGCTAACTGATTTTACCATATTCTCCGGCAACGAATTCCAGAGTTTAATTAACTCTGGTTTGTTTTAAATCTACTATTTAGTAGCTTCATCACTTGCCTCCTAGTCCTAGTATTTTCGGAAAGAGTAAGTAGCGACTCACATCCACCCCTTCCATTCCTCTCAGTATTTTATAGACCTCTGTCATATCACCCTTGAACCATTTCTTCTCTAAGCTGAAGAGCCCTAGCTGCTTTGGGTTTTCCTCATAAAATAAGCAACATTAGAATCCAAGCCATCTAAATGTAAATTTTAATCTCCAAGCATACCCAATCAGTTAGCCACAGACAAGAAATGTAAACAGCCAGGAGCCTCTGTGGGCTGTTTCAATTACTTTGAATATCAGATGGTCATATTGTCCACATATAGCTTTCAATATAATTGTAGCTTTCACTGGACATGCCAACAGATACTCATATGTGCACTTCTGCATATGTCAGCCTGCTTTCAGATAACAGGGGAATTGTGAATGTTCTGACCTGAATGTTTTAATTCCCATCTCAATGTTCTATGTAAAATAGGCCTTAAATGTGTGAAATTAGTTATTTGTCTCTTCAGTTTTCAATCATCAACTATAATATTCAGTCATGTGGTGCTACTTACCCTATGTCCAGGACTCATTAAGCATCATGACTCAATTATCAATTTACTCTAAGTGGTTCTTTAGTAAGAGTTTGCATTTATGGTCATTTTGCTTTGAAAATGAACTGCAAAGCTGCTGTCTGTGCTTTGCCTGTCCCATGGATTGTAATTTTACAACTTGGCAACTGGGTTATAAAGGAAAGAAAAAAATGAAAACATAAAGAGATGGACATGCTTTTATTTTGTTTTTTAAAATTTTAAACCAAAACAGGTGTCCTACATTCAGAAAAAAATGTTTCTATGGTCACAGAATGAGAGAAACCCAACCAAATCAGGAAAGGGGGTCTTCTTTGTCTTTGAATAAATTCAAAAGGATTAAGAACTATTAAAGAGTATTATTTAACTCCATTTAAATTAGTTTAATCTTCTAGAGTAATGTTCATGACAAGCATCAAACCAACTTAGACATTCCTTTTATGTGGAAATCTTATGGTTCTTTTTTAAGGATAAAAGCAGATTTTATGTTTAGTATAGTCTCAAGATGTTCATGCTTGAACTTTTTTAATTAAGAAAAGTGTTTAATCATAAAAAAGCCATAATAGCACACAACTGAAAATAGCTGGAATTCCTATTCCCCTTATTTTAAGGATATATTGGGTCTGAATCATTGTTATCTTTCCCATACCCTTCGAGAAAGAAACTAAGGTTCTGCGGTAGCAATTCGTAAGCGGCATATGTGATGCAGCGCATTCAGTTCCTATGAGCTGTATCACATTTGCCATGCCAGTACTCTCTACAGTAGCTTTGTAAAAGGGACCCTAACGGGCTAATTCGATAAAGTGGATGCTAACATTTGCATGCCGGTTACATGAGTAATGGGGGTCTTTTGCTAAAGTGCGCTAAGCATGTTAATCACTTCTACACAAATGTGCCAACCGTTACTGTGGTGACATGGCAGTTTGCAAACATTAATTCACGTATCAACTGCATGTTAGGTTTTAGGTAGGATCTAGGTTGTTTCACATGAGTGTGGACTGAATACTACAGTTAGCGCACTGTGGGGGGCCTTTTACTAAGGCGCGCTAGCCGATTTAGCGTTGCGCTAAACGCTAACGTGTCCATTATATTCTATGGATGTGTTAGCATTTAGCGCATGCTAAAATGGCTAGCACGCCTTAGTAAAAGAGGGGGTGTATTCATTGAGGGGCCTTTTTGATAGGATGTCTAAGTTCAGATTTGGAAGTTTTCCGCAAGACATCCAAATTTGGAAGTGGAGAAACGGCCATTTTTGAACAGGACATCCAAATATATATATATATATATATATATATATATATATATATATATATATATACTCTTTTTTTTTTTTTTTTTCAAAATCGCCTACTTGGATGTCTTGGTCATATAAAATACACTACCAGGATGTCTAACATTTTTTGCCATTTTGTCTAATGTCATATGCCATTTTTGACCACAAAAATGTCCAAGTTAGAAACATCCAAATGGACACCATTTAGATATGGGAGGGACTAGAATTGGATAGACTGGCCACACAGACCAGTGGGGTGCCTTAGACGGCACTGCTGTGAACTTCACAGAAAGGGTACCAGATGCACATATCACCATAACCCCCTTTATAATTTATGGTGAGCCCTCCAAAACTCCCCCAAACCGACTATACTCACCTGTCTACAATCTCAATAGCCCTTATGATTGCAGGTGGCACCAATATGATTGTATAGTAGGTTTTTAGTGAGTTTTGGTTTGCTCACACTTGCCACCATAAATGTAGTGGTTAGAGTGGCTTATGGGCCTGGCTCCTCCTCTCTTCAGTTTACTAACCTACCCACTAGGCTACTTAAGACACCTATGAGATGGTCTACTAGGCTTTCTCATACCAGATGCAGCTGTTCTAGAGATAGGTATGTACTGTTTTATTTAGAAATTTGGGAAGCAGGTGAGGGTCATTGACCACTGAGGAAATGTGTGTGTGGAGTCATTACTTAATCTCTCCAGTGGTCATCTGGTGAGTTTTGGTTTCTTTTTGGTACTTAAAACAAGTCTAGGTCAGAACATCTAAGCTCCATCTAGGGCAGTGGTCTCAAACTCAAACCCTTAGTGGGGGCCACATTTTGGATTTGTAGGTACTTGGAGGGCCGCAGAAAAAATAGTTAATGTCTTATTAAAGAAATGACAACTTTGCATGAGGTAAAACTCTTTATAGTTTATAAATCTTTCCTTTAACAGTTAAAGGAAAGATTTATAAATTATAAAGAGTTTTACCTTATGCAAAATTGTCATTAACTATGTTTTCAGCGGCCCTCCAAGTACCCTATTTTTTCTGCAGCCCTCACATTTAAAGTTTAATATCTTTCCTTTCTCAAAACTAACACATTTCAATCACTATATTGAAAATAAAATCATTTTCCCTACCTTTGTTGGCTGGTGACTTTATTTTTCTGTGCATTTAACTATGTTTCCAGGGTCTTCTTGTCCTTTGACTGGTTTTCTCTCCGTCTTCACTTTCTGCCTTGCATCCATCTTTGGTATGAACTTAATATTCAATTTTTCTGCTTTCTTTTCAAAATCTATGTTTCCATGTCTTACCTTCCCTTCTATCTCTTTCTTCTTCTGTCCCTATTTCCATGGTCTGACATATCTTTTCTTTCCTTTCTCTCCCTCCCTCCTTCCTTCCTTTCCCCTGGTCTGGCATCTGTCTCCATCCCTCCCCCAACTTTTTATTTCTTTCACCCTGCCCCCTTCTTTCTTTCTCTCTTTATCCATGCCCCCAATTATTTCTATATGTCTGTCTTTCTCTCTCTCTCCGTGCCTCCTTTCTTTCTCCATGCCCTTTCTTTCTTTCTGTCTTTCTCTCTCCATGCCCCTTTCTGTCTGTGTCCCGTTTCCCTTCTTTCTTTCTGTCTCCCTGTCACCCCTTTCTTTCTTTACTTCTCCTTGTTCTCCCCCAAGCCACCACCTTTGGGGAACAGGCCGCCACTGCCGCAATCGGGGAACAGGCCGCCACCGCTGCAATCAGGGAACAGGCTGCCACCACCACAATCGGGTAACAGGCCAGCGCCGAGGTCTTAACTCTCCCTGCTTATCTTCCCCAGCATGGGGCCGACCAATTCATGCCACCTGACGTCAATTCTAACGTCGAGGAGGAACTTCTGGGCCAGCCAGGCAGCGATTGGCTGGCCCGGAACTTCTTCCCCAACATTAGAATTGACGTCGGGTGGTGAGAATTGGTTGGCTCCGAGCTGGGGAAGATAAGCAGGAAGAGTTAAGACCTCGGCGCTGACCTGTTCCCCGATTGTGGCGGCGGCAGCCTGTTCCCCGATTGCAGTGGCTTGGGGGAGGGCAGTGGGAAGGGAAGCAGATTGGGGACCCCTGCTTTAGGCGAGGACAGATTGCGGGCTGCAAAATAGTCCCTGGGGAGTCGCATGCGGCCTGTGGGCCGCGTGTTTGAGACCGCTGATCTAGGGCATCTTAGGAAAAGTTTGAGTATCACCAAAAGATGTCCAAGTCTAAGCTGGCTCAAAGCCCACCCAAAACACACCTATAATATGCCTCTTATATACCCCTTTCAGATGTAGGTGTCCGAAGTACGAATGCTGCTCAAGACATCCAAAACTATAGTTTCAAAAATCGACACTTGGATGTTTTGGAGAGCAAAATAATCAAGTGCCAATTTAGACTTTTTTCAGATGTTTTTGTCTTTTGAAAATGCCCCTATCACTTTGCTGCAGTGTAGGTTCACATAGCGCTTTTTCAACAGGAAGCACTTAGGCCCTGATTCTCCAAAAGTGCGTCCCGATTTTAGGCAGCTGTAGACGTCCTACAGCTGTCTAATCAGCCAATCGGGATGCACATTTTTTAAAAAAAAAATGCTCCCCAGGCAGGCCTGAAGGCGCCTCCGGGAGCCTAGGGAGACCCGCAAGATGCCTAAGCTCGCCCACAGGCCTTAGGCGAACTTAGGCGGCCCTACGCGTCTCCCTAGTAGAGGAAGAGACGCTTAAAATGTAGGCCAGCAAAATGCTGGTCTACATTGTAAGTAGACGCGGCCGCTATACTGATCGCGGCAAGGGATCTCCCTGCTGCAATAAAGTATAGCGGCCGCCACCGCCTGTCCCATCACCGACAGGAGGATGCCTAACTCCTCCTGTCGGAACCCCGAACCCCGGAACCCCCTCCCCCCCCAAACTCGTAATCGCCGACAGGAGGATGCCCAACTCCTCCTGTCGGAACCCCGGAACCCCCTCCCCCCCAAACTCATAATCGCCGACAGGTGTGGTGTGGCTATGGAAGGAGCTTGGGCATGTCAGGACCATTTCTAACATTTGCATGGCATGTTAGAGAATATGATGGATTTGTACCTAATTTAGGTGTGAAGATTTCTAACAGGTTTCAGCTGGTGAAAATCCTTGCATTCAAAATTGTATACAGATCTTGACGCTAAGCACTATTCCATAAACGGCACCCATCTTCGAGTACCACATACAGAATAATGCTTAGCACTTTTTTGGGTGGTGCCCTAATTTGGGGTACCATTTTACTGAATTTAACCCTAGAGGTTTAGGTCCCTTTTAGTAAAAGAAACTGACCTTGCCACATAGGAAAGTCAGAAACACAAATGGGCAATTGTCTGGCACTTAGCTGGGGATAAACGTTTGAGGCAGGGAGAGGGGGAGGGAGGCAGGCAGGAAAGAAGGGGCTGAGTAGGTCTAAGAGGTTAAAACAGGAATAAGAAAATGGGAGGTAGCTAAGGGTATTAGAGGGGGGATGGGTACCTGAAATTAGGAAAGAGGGGAAGTGTAAGAGGCGGTGTCAAGGGTGGAGACTAGGAGCATGAAGAGGAGAGTGGGCAACTGCATGATCTCCATTTTGCCTGCATCTTCAAAATGGCCTCTGTATTTGTTCTTGAGGCATTAGAAGAATAAATGCCACAAGGGAGGAGCAGTAGGCCTTGAACTTGATTTCCCAGTGTATTCAGCAGTAACTATTAGACTACTAATGAGCAATAAAATGCTTGCTAATAATATTAAAAAGAATTATTAGCTACTGTGTTGTTTTTTTAAAATAATAAACTGAATGAAATGAGCTATATTTGATATGGATGTGTGGCTTTTGGGAAGGGTTTTATCTATCTTAATATGAAGTTATTTTCTAATGTTTGAACTATATTTTATATGTTGTAAACCACTTAAATTTCCTGTATAGTGATCTAGCAGAATATGAAATGCATTAAAACCTGCAAAAGCTGTAAATCTGTAGAACTTATCACAATTTTGAAATAGACTTTGCCACAATAAAATCTTTTGAACTGTTTTGGTCATTGAACATATATTTTTTTATCTTTATATATATTGCAACATCTCAATAGAAATCTCAAAAGGAAGCTTGCTCCCAGAGTTGGAACTTCTTGCCTCATGGCAACGGTAGAAGCTGAAACTTGCTGAGGCTTCAGAGTTCATCTAGCAGGGAAGGGAGGCACAGCCTGGAGCTCTTGCTTTCTCAAGATCGAGAACTCTGAGGAGGCTTCCCATTTGTTGCTAGCTACACTGTGCAAACAATGTCATATTAGCAATAAGGCTCCTGAGGCAGGCCATATTGGCCAAAACACCTTTGTGTCGAGCCATCGCACAGGTTTTCGTGATTGAATAAAGTCGCACACCAACATCTCTAAATCTCCCCACTGTGGTTTGTTTGTTTCTGTCTGGATTGTGGAGTTTTTTTCTTGGTTTTCCTGACTATAAAATTTCTTGCTCCACACCTGCATTAACTTTGACAAATTAGGAAAAAAGCACAAATTTAAATCCAAAAGAGGCTCATTCATAAAACCAAGTGTAAAACTTAGCATGGAATTATGATCCAACTCAAATAATCAACATTATTTTGGAAAAGCCTGCTACCTGCAAGTCAGTCAGTCAGAAACTAAAATGATTTCTAGATCAAATAGTAAAAGCAGTTAATGTAGCTGGGTTTTAAAAATGAAGGTTCCAACACACTTGTTCTACTCAATCAGATATTCAGATTGATTTTTACAGTTGTAACCTAAGCGTTGGGACTTACTTCTAACATATGATTTTTTTCTGTATGCTCGGCATGTAACTCTACTGCTCATATACTTTTTGTGGTAGTTGTTTTAATTGTATCTGTTTTATTGTTCTTATATATATTTGTAAAAATAAAAAGTCTTCAAAAAAAAAAAAAAAAAGAAAAAAAAATAGAAAGAAACTAAAATGTCTGCCAAGAGCTCCTTTTTACTTTTATACACTTGCTAATCCTGCTCATCATCCACAGGTGGAGTGGTTTTCATTAGGTACATACAGAACCTACTCCCATTTTAGCATGTTTATTAACAAAATCAAAGGAGAGTGATTAAAGTTAACAAAACAGAAACTGAACCTCTTTTTCTACAGTCTATACTGTGTGACCACTTTATGGTTATTAAAATCTTTATATACCGCCTATACAGCCAAAAAGGATCAAAGCAGTTTACATCACAATTCAATCAAATTTGTGAAAAGAACTCCATAAAAAAATAGAAAAGAAAAAGAAAATTTACATTTCTAGTACATACTATCATATTACAACTAAAATTAATATATAAAATATAAAATTATATAAATACAAATTGATTCAAATTAATACAAATTAATGCAGACTGCAGTCCCAGCTTCAATTGCTCAATTTAAAAAGGCCATCTATTAATAATGCCTAATTAAAGGCATTGGTCTCAATCACATACTTTTCCTGGAGGTCTACTGTACTCTCTGCCCCAGCTTCTTGAGTAGAGGTCCCTTGAAGACTAACTTGGGACAGCATGATCATACTTCAAATAATTTATTCGTATTGACAATATGAGAATGCTACACTTGTCACTTGTACACTGCACTCCAATGCACTTCTTGGTTTGGTTCACCTAAAGCTGGAATATAAAGTTTTAGTCATCCTGGTGATATCCCCACTGTGGGACCAAAGAAGGCAACAAAGGCACTCCCTCCAAAAAGGTATAAACAGGCTCTTCATTGAGTGAAGATGCAGCTAGCATGAGTCTCATTGCAATGATCACTTTCAGGTGCTGATGGGGCAATCCGCAGCTCTAGACTCAGTGATACATTTAACTAAGTTCAACCACTCCACTAGTCTCCTGGACAATAGCACCTCTGGACGTCAGAGCTCCAAAGGTGTCAATCAGTTAGATTAGCAGGGCTTAAAAAAGGTTTGGATAATTTTCTAAAAGAGAAGTCCATAGGCCATTATTGAGATGTCTTTGAGGAAATCCAGTGCTTATTCCTAGGATAAGCAGCATAAAATCTGTTTTATTACTTGGGATTTAGCTAGGTTCTTGGGACCTGGGTTAGCCACTGTTGGAAACAAGATACTGGGCTTGATGGACCTTTGGTCTGTCCGAGTCTAGCAATTCTTATTTTTATGTTCTTATGAGTGGTGGGATCAATAATACATCAAAGGGATAAATTCACTCTTTCCATTTCATTTGTCCATATTGTCTTTCATGGAATACCATTCAAACTTCAGCAGACATTTTGGAACACCAAGCTTACAAGATCATAACCAGCAAAAAGTCAACTTGACCTCAATCTTTTGCTTCCACTTTATTTTATTTTGATTTCTTTTTGTTATTCCTATGCTGAGTCCTCTTTGAGTACTATACCACAAGTGATATGCAAAGGAATATATTTATGTTTTCATTATGGTTTAATTTTTTTTGGGGGGAGGAGGATTGATTACACATAAATGACTCCTTTATTGCTTTTCAGGTTTCTTGAATTATGTTTCAAATCTGCAGATAGAAAAATAAATGTTAATAATCTTACAGATAATGTGTTATTGAAAGAGAAACACTTCACAATCCGGCATCAAATACAATTCTGCCCTACATGAATGCTCACAGCAGGTTTGCACGCTTTTAGATGCATAATTCACAGTGCAGGAAAGTACATGCAATCATTGGATGTAAACCTGTCAGCATATATATAGTTTTTTGGCATACTATAGTGAACAATAATAATAAAATGATTATTTGCTAATTACTGCTATCTTTAAATATATGTATTCTAAATCATTGGGTGTGCTGGGAACAATAAGTTAAATGTGAGTTCCTGTTAAGAAAAGTATACTTGTTAGGGCACGTGTGAAATATTGGTTGAGAAACTTGGAGCCATTTGGAGAATAAAGCTGCACTATTTGCTGATGACTGAGTGAATATCAGCATAATCATGACATCATAAGCTCGGAATACCTTGGCCATATCTTTGCCAGGGAGGAACGGCATATGTTATCTTGGAATAAGGAGAATAGAAACTTAATTTTTTCCTTCAGGAGGATATTTATTACTACAGTTATTGAATAGTTTTTCATAGACCTATCCAAATAATTTTATTGGTCTGCCATATATTATGGCACTTATTTTAGTTACATATTTACATGTAAAGAGCAGCATTTACGTGTGTTTAGTGGGGGGTGGGCATTCATTTGCAATGATAAAGGAAATGTCAGTGACATATTGTTGCATGTTGTTTTCAAATGAAATAATCAGAAAAAAAACCCCATGAATAAATAGTGCACTCTCTTTCAAGAGAGTGTGTCTGTTTTGCAGAGAGCACCCATTATTCATGTATAAACCACTGTGTATACACATATAAGGGTAATTCTATATAGGGCACCCTACATCAATTAGTTATCAACTATAGGTATACAAATGGGAGATTATGGTATTTTAGAAAAGGATGTGCCGATACAGAGCAAGACCATTTATTTTGTAAACATGCATGTGGAAAAAAAAAACCAGAAGAAACTCTGCAACTTAGAAAAGTAAGTACTAACACATTGTAAATTGTTTTTTTTGCAATTTTACATGTGTTATGTGTCAACGCTTTTATGTCTATGTCAGCCATTTTGGAAACTTATACATGTGAATGCTGCTAATTAAATACATATGCTACAAACTTTATTTATTTTCCATTTGGAGGGGGGAAATAAAACAATAACAGATTAAAGAGGATACCTCTCTTGATCCCTCCCTAGCTGAAAAGAGAACTTAAAAATAAAAAATAGCAACAACAACAAAAATCTATATATGCCAGGGAGCAGTGATAAATGCCCAAGTGGAAAAATTAGGTCATACAGCTTCATTCCCTTTGTGAAATAGGGTATACAGAAGTAGATTTTTGGCCTGCCTAGGCAAAGATCAAATCACACCCCCAATTGCAATTACATCAATTCTTATCAATCGCTAATATGCCACAACCAGAAGTTCAATGTGATTTTACAGCAATTAAAAGAAACTAGTGACAACCAGGAAGTACAAAAAATTACACATCTAACATTAAAAAAAGCATAAAAGTACATATGAAATCCTTAAATTAATTAGTATCTATTGCATATCTTTCAAATAGGATTTAGGAATCCCAATCTCACATAATTACCCACCAATCTTTATTGTAATATGAAATAGTAATCAAATTGACCATATACTGAGGCACGTCTCCATTCACAAAACAGTGTACATACTTAAAAAAAAACCCTGTTGCTTCCACTGGAAGCCAGTGTAACTTAGAATATAGTAGAGTTATCTTCTCATATCTTGCAATTTTTATGTATTGGGGATATCCACATACAGTATATACTGAGCCCTTTCTAAAATTCTCCTTTACACGTGGCTGCTGTTTCCATACGTCAATGCCAAAATTCCCACCTGGAAACTTGACTAAGACTTCTAAAATAGGCCCTTAGGCAACCATCGCTTACAGAAAGGACTCACACTGCTACTCTCGCTTCTTACTCTTTTTTTTTTTTTTTTTTTAATTGTGAGAAAGGACAGAAACAGAGAGCCTGATAGCAGAAAAAGACCAAATGGCCCATGCAGTCTTACCACAGGATATACTGTATTTCAGTTTGTCAGCTTCAGTAAAAGCAGACATGGTTCCTTTAAATAACTCTATTGTATTACCCTTCCCAAGGCACTGCACTCTATAAAATGTATGAACTGCAAACGCATGTGCACTGCAATTACAAAGAGAGACACTAGCCAGCAGCACATATCCACCAACTATTTTTCTGCAGTTCATCCTTCTGACCAATACAGATGTCTCTCAGGTTTCCTAGAAAGAATTTATTGCACAGCTGTAAATGGCATTTTACTGCCCCTAGAAGGGAAGCATATTTGTGCCTCTTGTGTCCTACCCTGATCTCCTCTTCTTCTCCATCCCCATGCATAACTTGTGGATTGACCTGCAAACATAGGATTAAAGAAGCAAAGGGAATAAATCAATAGCAAGGGGATACATCAATGAGCAGCCTCTTTGGACTAGAAGTATTAAGTCAATATTTGCATGGATGAGTGTGACTGATATGGTCAATTTGTTGTCACTGACATGAATCTGGCATAGCCATTGTGTGAAGGTTTGGCAAATGGTGGAGTATTGTGTAGTACCTCAACCTACTGTCTGGGATGGGGACAAGAAATTGGTTTTGGAATGTGAATGTTAAATCTGGTTCTTCAGCAGGAAATGCACCGCTAAGCTAAGAAGATAACTCCTTCCATTGATCTATTCAGAGATCTTAACTATTGTAGCTTGGTTGAACATCATTACATTACATTAGGGATTTCTATTCCGCCATTACCTTGCGGTTCAAGGCGGCTTACAAAAGATTTATAAACAGGGTTACAATGGGAAAACAATAGAATTGCTAGAGTGGTAGAGAGTAGATCATTTTGACATTTCTTTGGTAGTTAAGAACAGGTAGGCTTAACAGAAGATTTATAAACTACTATTGTCCTTGCTATGATAGTAAAGGGTAGATCCTTTGTCTATTATTAGTGTTGTTGAGAGAGCGTGAGGTTAGGGCTGTTTCAGGAATTTCTTGAAAAGTATGGTTTTTAGTTTTTTTCTGAATGTCCTGTAGTCTGGGGTAGACACCAGAAGGTTGGAGATCTGGCCATCCAGTCTTGCTGCTTGAGTGGCCAGGAGGCCGTTGTGTAGTTTTGATCGTTTTACTTCTTTGGTCGGGGGGGGGGGGGGGAATGAATGGGGAGTGTGTTTTTCTATGTCTGGTTGTGGATGCTGGGATGAGGCGATTGTTCAGGTAGGACGGGCTGTCTCCGTTAAGAGTTTTAAATAACATGCAGTAGAATTTGAATTGTATTCTTTCTTGGATTGGTAGCCAATGTGAGTTGATGTAGGCTTCTGTGATATGGTCATGTTTTCTCAATGAGTAGATGAGTCTTAAAGCTGTATTTTGGATTGTTTGTAGTTATTTGGTCATAAAGGTTGGGCATGGGAGGTAGCGGATGTTGCAATAGTCTAGTAGTCCTAGGATTAGGGATTGTACTATGAGCTGGAATTGTGTTCTTTCAAAGAATTTCCGAATTTGTCTGAGGTTTCTCATGATAGCGAAGGATTTCTGTATTGTGTTGTTTATTTGCGGTTGCATGGTATAGCATCTGTCTATAGTTATTCCTAGTAGTTTTATGGTGGTGTGGATGGGGTAGTTGATTGAGTTGAGTTCTAGGTTGGCTATGGTTTGGATTTTGTCATTTTCGAAGAGAATGAATTTGGTTTTATCTGGATTGAGTTTAAGTTTGTGATCTTTCATCCAGGTCGTAATGGAGTCTAGTGTTCGTTGTAGTGTTTTGGTCAGGGAGGACGTTGATTGGTCATATGGTAATAGAATGGTAATGTCATCCGCATAACTGTAGGTGGTTATACCCATATTGTCCAGATGTGTTCTGAGAGAGGCAGTGTATAGGTTGAAGAGGGTAGGGGATAGTGGGGATCCCTGTGGTACTCCGCAGGGGTTTGACCATGGTTTTGATTTTTCATTGTTAGATTTTACACTGTAGGTTCTGGATTTTAGGAAACCTTCGAACCAAGAGTATACTTTGTCTGAGATACCTATTGTATCTAATATTTGCAGAAGAATATTGTGGTCTACTAGATCGAATGCTGCAGTTAGGTCCAGTTGTATGAGAAGTATTTTTTTTCCTGTGCTTAGTTGTTGTCTGATTGTATCCATGAGGGAGCCAAGTAGTGTCTCTGTGCTGTAGTTTGTTCTGAAGCCGGATTGCATAGGGTGGAGTAGGTTATGGTCATTCAGATAGTTGGTGAGGAGTTTGGCTACTAGGCCTTCTGTGAGTTTGATATATAGTGGTATTGAGGCAATAGGTCTGAAGTTGGATGGTTGATCTGGTGGACCTTTTGGGTCTTTTTGGATTGGGGTGATGATGATTTCGCTGAGGACCGAGGGGAAAATGCCATCTTTGAGCGTGGATTGAATCCATTGTAGAAGTAGAGTACGGAATTTTACACTGGAGGTAGTAAGGAGATATGAGGGGCAGTGGTTGAGGTCACAAGAGGCGTGGCTGTATTTTTTGTAGAGATAGTTGAGTTCGGACCATTGTATATTGGGGAAATGTGACCAAGTTCTGTCTGCTGCAGTTGAATCTTTGTCTGTGGGGTGAGTTGTGATTATGTTTAGGAGGGATGGGGTAGCATTGAGGGTGGCTCTGGCGTTTGTGATTTTGTTCTTGAAGTGTTCTGCCAGGAGGGTAGCTGAGGGGGGAGGGGTATTATTAGTGGTTGTGTAGGGTTTGGTATCTGTGAGGTCTTTTAAGATTTGAAATAATTTTTTGGAGTCTTGGGTTTCTGTGCCTATAAGATTTGTGTAATGAGTTTTTCTCTTGTCCTTTAGTAGAAGTTTGTATTGTTTGTTGATTTGTTTCCAAGTGATTTTAGTTTGATCTAGGTTTGTTTTTCTCCATTTTCTTTCTAGTCTTCTACACTGTCTTTTGAGCTGGAGCAGTTCATTGTCGAACCATTGGTCTGATCTCCTGCTGGTTCTGGTTTTGGTTTGTAGTGGGGCTAGTTCATCAAGGATGTTGGTTGATAGATTTTTCCAATGAGAGATGAAGTCTGTTGGGTCACAGTCTTGGATTGTTTCATCTACTTTTGACCAGAAAGTGGTTGGCTCGATATGTTTGTGTGAGGTGTATGTTATTTTTTTGGATTGAGGTGTAGTCTTGGTCTTGGTCCAGTTGAGTTTGAAGTTGTATATGTAGTGGTCTGACCAGAGGGAGGGGGACCAGGTTCCGTTGGGAGTTAGGATTGCTGGGGTGGATGTTTGGTGGGTCATGAATGCTGCAATGTCCAGTTTATGGCCTTTTTCATGTGTGGTTTGTGGGTTTAGGATTTGGAAGGATAGGGCATTGAGAAAAGATAGACAGTTTTTTGCTGCTGTGGAGGCTGGGTCTTCTAGGTGAAGATTTAAGTCTCCAAGGATGAGGTTATATTCTGCTGTTAGAGAGTTTTGGTAGATGAAGTTTTCGAATTCCGATCTCACTGTTGTCCAGTTACCTGGTGTTATATAACAGAGCATGCAGTTTAGTGAGTTTTTTAGTGTGGTGCTTGTAAGGTGACAGGCGAGGAAGTCCATTTGCGGGTGAACGGACACGTATCAGAACTTTAGTAAGTGTCCTTAGGCATATGTTGTTTAAAGATGCAAAGGTAGGCCCTGTTTATCTTTCCCTTCTTTGAAGATGGTACAAGGACATCTATGTTTGTCTTTCTTTCTTTGACATGAATGTTTAAACAGAGTTGTAGTGAAGCGAATTCAATTGTTTTGTTAAGCCGTATTTACAGACAGATTTAGATTAGAAGCGCTGCTGGTTAAGGCTTTTTCTGACCCTCTTTGGACTTCAAACTCCAGATAGGAAAAATGCTGATGTGTTTGAAGTTTCATGTGACCTGTGTCCATATATGGTTTGTATTTACGTCACATGCTGACACATGCTGGCAAACCTGATTCGTATAAAAGATGTGAAACTCATAATAAACTTTGGACATGTTTTGGAAGACGATTTCTGGTCTTTAAGATGTGTCCCCAGGTACCTGACTTCCAAATGACAGAGACAGAGAAAGTATGGGGCAGGAATTGGGACCGAAATCCTTTTCAGTTGGGGGCTCGTCCGGGATGAGCAGATGATATCACCAATATTTTGTGAGTATTTCTGAATTTTTTCTGTTCTTTAATACTCACTGGGTAGTGGTGACCTGTACCCACCCCTTTATTTTAAGTTCAAGCTTTGGGTTCTATTATGGAGTTTTTTTGGGAAAAATCTAGGGGTACTTTCGGTAAGCACCCCTCATAAATATAAGCAGCTGCCATTCTTTCGGGAAGAATGAAATTATTTATAGAACCCCCCTGCCCACTCTGTCATTTGTAAGGTTAAAACTTTTATAGAGTATAAGATTTTATTGTCTCTTATTACTGTACCTCGCTTATAAGGTAAGATAAGCGAATATTTTTGCATTGTTATATTGGGCTTTGTAATGAGTCATAAGGCACTTAGGTTACTCCTAGACAAATGAGACTTGTACGGCTGTGTGTGTGTATGACATTTTTCCTTTAGCTCCCATCTTTCTGTGTCACCAATGTTTAATACTGAGGTAGGACGTGCTGTTATGTGGAATGAATTGAAAGCGCTGTTTGAATCAGTCTAAGATCTTTCCCTTGTAGTTTGTACACAAGCACTATTTCTTGTCTTCCTTTTGATCCTAATTTTGTGCGTTTCTTCTACGGATGCTTCCTTTGTGTTCTGTGCTGGATCATAAACAAAAAGAAACAAGAAAAAGAAAAAAATTCCGTTTTAGAGGTTTTCTTTCTTGTGCAGAGCAAAGCTAATCTGTTCTTTGCTTTCATTATCAGGATCCGTGTATGAATGTTTTTGTCCCTTCCCCCAGACTTCTCTGTTTGGGCTTCCACTGACCCCCTATAGTGCTTCTTTGAAGTTACTCATTTTTGGTTTTATCAAGCAGTAAGGTGAGATTCCACTGCTTGTCTCTTGACTTTTCTCCGGCATTATCAAAACCACCATCTCTTCTTATAATACGCCCATCGCTCTTGTTGTCAAAGCTGATGGCATTCCCCGTTTCGTGTTTTGGTAATTCTCATTGCACTTATGTTTCTTCCACCATTCCATCGGCAGCCAATGATTTTTTTCTGTCATTGTCCTAAAGAATGTTTTATTTTTAGTCCCTTTGGTGAGGCTGCCTTCACCCTTAAGCAACAGTATACCTAGTGTGGAATGTCCTTCGGGCTATTCTACAAGTCATGCACTGCCCCTCATGGTCCTATTCTCATTTTGTACAACTTTTTGTGTTCCATAATTCAGGAGACCTGTCAGGCTGATAGTTTGCACCTTTTATAATGGTTGTCTGTGTGTGGTCACAAGGTGTCATGAAATAAACTGCACTGGTGTACATCTGAAGTGAAATACCTGGGTTTTGTCCTGTCTCATGGTCAGAGGAAAATCTGCACTTTCTGCATTGCTGCTATTCTGGGTTTGCCCCGCCCAGCTACCAAGAAAGACATGCTTACTTTTCTTGCTATGATTGGTCACTGCCGCCAATGGATCTCTGCTTGTTCCTTCTATGACCAGATTTTGAGACAGACCCTGGTTTCTGAAATGACTGCTCTTATCAGATGGACTTATGAAATGTTGGACATTTAAGATGTGCTTTGGTTTCTAGCTCAAGTCTGGGTTTTCCTGCTTATGCCCACATGTTTTATCTCTTTGTTTGGGACTATTGTAACACCATGAAGGGAGAACATGGCGGTAAGTTACGCTCTGTTGCCTTTTTTTATAGTCACTCCTGTTCAAGAAAGCCCTGGCTGCTTGTGCTATGGTGGTAGAGATGGTTATTTCTCTGACCCTAGGTCACCCCATTACCCTTCATACTTTTCACGATGTTCAAGCCCTTCTTTTAAATGGGCTTTTGGGTCTCACGGGTGAACAGGATTCTCTTCCTCTCTTTTTTCACAGCTTCCTCTGAATTTGATGCCTGGCGTTTGGCAGGTGCCCAAAGCCGCCCTTTTAGACGGACTTTGGTGCAAAGAGGGGAAACCCTGGATACCAGCTGCTAGCTCTCCCTTATTCATTGCCCAATATCATGGTATTGGTTATCGTAGTGCTCGCTCGACATTTTAACTTCTTGCTAGTGATATTTTCATTCTTGACCTTTTGCTCCTTGATACAGATATATATAGTTCAATAATTACAACTGGCACGGTTGTGAATTGAAAATAAATTGGAAAATACAATTCCTTTCTATTGTTTTAGCTGAAATTAGGATGTTGCTAATTTAAAATGTTTTTTCCGGATTTATACATAGCCATCCCAGATCCGTTTTGGCACAGATATTTCTAATGTTTTCCATGGGTCCTCTTTATCACTGCAGAGATAGAGACGCTCCAAAGAGACATTAGCTTTATGCCTTTTTTCAAATATGAGATGGTTATGATATACATTATTTGTAGTTTTGGTTTTTTTATATCAATGTGTTTATTTGCAGAGTTAAATTCAGCCCTGCACACTTGACAGATGGAGTAATAGCTCCACGCTTAAAAACTTTATGTTTTGTCTGTGTCATGTCTACTTGTTTTAGTTTAGTGGGTACCCCAGGATACATAATATTGGCCATTTCTAGAGCTCTTTTTCCACTTCTTACTAGCCTAACTGCGCAATGTTCTTTTACCTATAGCTTTTATATTTTGAATGAAGTTTAGTTAAGGGTTATATGTTTAAGAAAAAGTTTTACTTTATACAGCGTTTATTTCGTGGTGTTCCCTACATATGATCCATACATTTCTGAATACATTCAGTACATCAGTATGGTCTCTCTGAAGTGCATAATAGTTATATGCAGCACGAAAAAACATATCTTTTTGGATTGTTCAATTAAGAACCTTAAGTAAGTGAGTATTGTCTCTCTTTTGCCATGGCTATGCTAAGTGAATGAATTGGTATTGTTACATGTTGCCACATTCAGTACAGGCAACATGGTTTCTCTTGTTTTCTATCTCTTATTTGGATCACATTGGAGTACAGCTGCTGAATGATATTTGGAATGCTTTTCAAGCATTTCTTTTCAAGTATCTCTTTCTGTATGCACAGACATCTGGCTGCTCTCCCTTTGAGATTCTCACGGGATGACCTTTCCCCGCCCCATGGGTAGATTTTCCCTTGATACAGGAGGAATACGTCCAAAAGCTAATTGAAATATTAGGGCTTGTTCAAAGAAACGTGTCTTGCACTTCTCCTTTCTCTCCACAGATTCCTACCCATTTTTTCCAGCCTGGTGATTATCCAGCAGCTTTCCAAGGTTCGGAAGCAGACGGATTTCCCCTTTGGCCTTCCCACTACTGTGATCGCTGTGACCAGGCCCGCTGCACTCACTGAGGAGTTTCCTGTTTGGATCCACGCAAGTCGCTTGAAGAGGGTTAACCTAAAACCCCAGAAGCAAGTCTTCCCTGCGCAGATTTCACCTCCTCCAGTGGAACAACATGATGATCTCATTGCAGCATTTTACCAACTTTATCATTCTCTTACTGGCACCGCTGCTGCTAGGTTTTCTCCCCATATGGATCATTTCTAACTGGGTCTACAGGGATGATGTGTTTTGGGTCCACGACACTTTCTGCCCATACCCATCTGTAAATGACACTCCTGCTGTAAACAGCACCCCCGACACCTCTTTGCGAACACGACGTCAAGCTGGACTACTCCCTCGCAAAGGCTGTCCTTCAATTGGAATCCAGAAAAGACTGATAGTATGCTACCCTTTGGTATAATTCCAGCAGTGTGCAAGTTGCCACCTTCTCCTTTGACATTGTGGACTGTTCATCAATTGATATCCCAAGGCTGTGCCATTGGTCCTCAGAGATTCCTAAAACTAAAGACATATATATATATATATATATGTTACTGACTCACGTTGGGGGTTAAGTGTGCATTCTGGGGAGTGGTAGGGTGGAATATTGATACTGACTGGGCTTATAAACTAGAAAATACTCTGAAAAACAGTGGAACAAAATGGTAAATCACTGCTTACTTGTATGACCCTTCATAAGGTTGGACACTGTTATAGGAAAAGTGTTCCTGTACAAATTATTAAGCTTTCTCTTACTATTGACAACCCTAGACCTACTGATGAAGGTATGTACATTATGGACATGTGGTTTAAGGGTGGGTCTAGCTATCCGACCCATCAGTTTTCTTATGGGATCTATCTACCTCCACTCATCTTCTCCTGCCATTTTGTGGGGGCCCCAAAAAATACTAACCCACTGGCCCCTACATTCAATAAACTTACTGACATGATGGCTATTGCCAATCCCACTTTTGAAGATATTGTGGCTGTTGAGGTAGGGTTTTCAGAACGTAACCTTTGGTTAGAATGGATGAAATTCACTGCTGATCAACATAATAAGAGTAATTGTTACATATGTGCTCAAGCTAGACCCCATCTAGGAACCGTACCTCTGGACCTCCCTCCTGGTATCCAACCATGCTTTTTTGGGTTATTTACCTATCCCCTTTGTGCACTGCAGTGTTCTAAATACCCTTTGTTGCCAGGACAGCAAAAGCTTGATATTGCCGTTACTATCTATAAGGGCAATTACACATGTCATGTTTCTAATCTGACACAGGGTAGTTTTGTAGGTAATTTACCCCCAGGTTATTGTTCTGTCTTGGCTCATAGGTATGCCCCATTGTTGCTGCATCAGATTTGATATTTACTGGCTTTATGGAGACTTTTGGCTCCCTGTTAAGCTACCCAGCCAGTGGATAGGCCAGTGCACTTTAGTTAAGGTTACCATGCTCCTGCATATCTTTCTGAAAGGCATCCTTCCTATTCACATGGTTTTTCCTTTTATTTGTCTTGATATAAATCTGATCACATGTATACATAAGATGCTATAGGGGTCCCAAGAGGGGTCCCAGATGAATTTAAGGCCCGAGCTCAGGTTAAGGCTGGGTTTGAGTCCCTTATTCCCTTTATTACTATTAATAAGAATGTTGATCGGATTAGTTAAAATTATTATAATCAGCAACGCTTTGTGAACTATTCTAGGGACGCCTTGCAAGGTATTACTGATCAATTAGGCTCTACTTCTCAGATGGTTCTCAAAATCATATGGCCCTAGATATGATTCTAGCTGAGAATTCTGTTAAATTCTCCTCAGTATTTTATGCTGTTGTACTTTTCTTTCTGACAATATAGGTCCTACTATGGACATTCAGAAATTAGCAGACCTCTTTGCTGAGCTTAAATGTAACTCTGATTTATCTAATTCTTGGGATCAGCACTTTAGTTGAATGCAGGGTTGGGTAATTGTTATAATCTCTTATTATTTGCACTCTTGTCTTGACTGCTCATGTACTGTGTTATTCGTATTACAGCTCCTAAAAAAAACCCCTCCTTGAGAGACATATCTAGAGTATCACTCCCTTCCAGCTCATGCTGTGTATTTATGACGTCATTTACATGACGTAAGAGGGGAATTGAACGGACACGTATCAGAACTTTAGTAAGTGTCCTTAGGCATATGTTGTTTAAAGATGCAAAGGTAGGCCCTGTTTATCTTTCCCTTCTTTGAAGATGGTACAAGGACATCTATGTTTGTCTTTCTTTCTTTGACATGAATGTTTAAACAGAGTTGTAGTGAAGTGAATTCAATTGTTTTGTTAAGCCGTATTTACAGACAGATTTAGATTAGAAGCTCTGCTGGTTAAGGCTTTTTCTGACCCTCTTTGGACTTCAAACTCCAGATAGGAAAAATGCTGATGTGTTTGAAGTTTCATGTGACCTGTGTCCATATATGGTTTGTATTTACGTCACATGCTGACACATGCTGGCAAACCTGATTCGTATAAAAGATGTGAAACTCATAATAAACTTTGGACATGTTTTGGAAGACGATTTCTGGTCTTTAAGATGTGTCCCCAGGTACCTGACTTCCAAATGACAGAGACAGAGAAAGTATGGGGCAGGAATTGGGACCGAAATCCTTTTCAGCGGGGTGGAAGTTTATTCTAGTATGTTTAGGGTTAGGGAGTCCTTTATTATTATTGCTAGTCCTCCTCCTCTTTTTTTCTCCCTGCAGGTCACTGTTATTTTGTACCCCAGAGGGCATACCTCTGTTATTCTGGGGTCTGTTTCAGAGGTTAACCAGGTTTCTGTGAGGAAGAGGCAGTCTAGGTTTTCTGTTTTTATCCAGTTTTTTATGTGTTCTGTTTTGGGTCCTAAGGCTCTGATGTTTACGTAGGCACAGTTCAGCGAGGCGATGTCTGTTTGATGATAGTGAGTCGTTTTAGGGTATATGAGTGCTTTGGAAAGAGGTTGAGGTTTGGTTTTGGGATGCGTAGGTCTTCTTCTCCAGGTTAGGGTGATAGGATGTTGAGAGCTGGTATGGTGGATTGAATTTCTTGTTGTGAGGGGTCTTCTGTTGAGATGCTGGGTATTGGTTGCAGTGGAATGTGTGGGTGTGGTGGGTGTGTTGTTTGCTTTTACTTTCCATCTGGTGATGAGGAGGATTATCAGTAGGGTAGCTTGAGTGTGTGTTTTCAGGGCTAGTTTCATGTTTGGTGTCTGGGGATGAGTGCGTAGAATGGATCAGAGTGGTGGCTAGTGAGTGGATTTGACCAGCGATGCTGTGGTTTCGGGGGGCGGAGCAGGGCTCCCACGTGGCCCGAGGTCTTTAGTGTGGCTGAAGCAGCTCCCGGTGGCAGAGGAGCTGCTTTTGAGCAGGTAGTGGTGTCGCTGTGTTTTCGGGGGCGGAGCAGGGCTCCCACGCGGCCCGAGGTCACTTGTGTAGAAGAAGCAGCTCTCGGTGGCAGAGGAGCTGCTTTTGAAGAGGCAGTAGTGTCGCTGTGGTTTCGGGGGGCGGAGCAGTGCTCCCACGCGGCCCGAGGTCTTTAGTGTGGCTGAAGCAGCAACCGGTGGCAGAGGAGCTGCTTTTGAGCAGGTAGTGGTGTCGCTGTGTTTTCGGGGGGGCGGAGCAGGGCTCCCACGCGGCCCGAGGTCGCCTTGCGGTTCAAGGCGGGTTACAAAAGAATTATAAAAAACGTATTACATGAAGAAGATGTCTGGTAATTTCTAGAGGAGATAAAGAGTAGACGAGGTTGCTTTAGGGAATCGAGAAGGTATTGAGAAGTAGGAAGGAGCTAGCGGTAGATCATTTGGTTAATCATTCAGTGCTGTCCTATATATCAAAACAGAATCATCATATATACTCAAATATAAAATGAGATTTTGGGGTCAAAATATAGCCCAAAAATAGGGGTATTGGTTTATATTCAAGTCTTCTGGTCTGCACGTCCTTCCACCCCCCGCCTGGACCTGTTGTAGGCCTCCTGTGGGCCTGCCTGAAACCCTGGTGGTCCAGCGCTGAGCCTAGACAGGAACAATCTTTCCTATGTCCTGTCCTGGCCGACTTTAAACCACCCTGTCTCCCGCCCACCTCCCTGACCCCTGTGGACCTTATCTTTAAAGCCCTGGTGGTCTAGTGGTAAAGCGGGACAAGAGTGATTTTCCTATGCTCCTGCCTTGTGAGAACCGCAATCAAAAATGTCTGCTGCGAGTTCCAGTTGCAGTCTTGCAAGGCTGTGGGAACTCACAAGACTGCAATGGGAACTTGTGGCATGCATTTTTGATTGTGGTTCACATGGGGCACGAGCATAGGAAGATCGCTCCTGCCCAGCTTCACTGCTAGACCACCAGGGCTTTAAAGGTAAGGTCTGCAGGGGTCAGGGAGGTGGGGTGGTTTAAAGTCAGCCAGGACAGGATGCAGGAAGGATTTCTCTTGTCTCAGCTCATTGCTAGACCACCAGGGCTACAGGCAGGCCTTTAGTGGGCATTGGGGGCTGGGTAGGTAGGAAGAGAAGGAAGGAAGGAAGGAAGGAGGGAGGACAGAAGGGCTGGGTGCAGTGCTTGAATATAACCCCTCCCTCTGGTTTATATTTGAGTTAACATTTTTTTTCTTCCTTTCCTGGATATATATTCAGGTGGATTTATATTTGAATATACTGTATACAGTCATAAGTTCTTTTTCATATATCAAACTTTTAAAAGCTTTACAGGGAACCTTTTGCTTATAAATGGATCAATTTACAAATAATTATAATAAAGAGGACAATTTTTGAAGTCATTTAGTTGTGAAAATTGACCTGTATAAAAATCAATTTTCTTTGTTTGCCAAAAAGTATCAGTGGCTTCCATAGCATGTATAATTTTAACTGCAAAGAAAAGAGGAACTCTCAGGGTAAATTTAGTCACAGAAAGAGAGCATCAAACATATATTCAGTTTTGAAAAAAGCCAGCACTCTTTTATCTCTGTTTGGCCATTCTCACAAGTAATACTGTATGCACAATTTATAAAAGCATACTTTACTTTAGTTAATTTTTCAAAGACAAATTACTTGAGTAATTATTTTTTGAAAATTAGCTACGAACTACATGTATTTCAGGCGTGCAAATACTCAGCATCTCAGAGACTAATGGGAAATTACTCACAGTATGTGCTCCATTCATTCTTCTAGATTTACCCTTTGATTTCATGCGGGACTGAATTGGTTGGGACAGTTGAAGAGAAGAAGGAAGATAAATTAGCCTACTTCGAAAAGACTTGTTTATAAATAAGGTTACAGAATATAGGGCATTGGTTGGGTCTGCTAAGAGAGGCCATTGTGTGCGCCTATTAGAGAAGGCTCTAGATCATCTAGCTTTTTTGATTGAGAAAGATTGTGAGTCTACTTGAATCTATTAAGAATGATAAGGATCTGAAGTGTACTCCAGATGAATTTGTAGATGAATTTCAAGTCAATTTTTAAACAAGTTACTACTACTACTATTTATTATTTCTACAGCGCTGAAAGGCATACACAACGCTGAACATTTAACATGCAATAGACAGTCCCTGCTCAGAAGAGCTTACAATCTCATTTAGGACATTTCAGGCTTGGGGAGATTATGGTAGAGGAAATAATACAGTGGCTATAGGTATCTGACAGCAGTGAGTGAGAGTTAGGAGTTGAAAACAGATTCAAAAAAGTGGGCTTTTTGCTTGGATTTGAATGCTGCCAGGGAGGGAGCATGACGTATTGATTCAGGCAGCCTGTTCCAGGCATATGGCGCTGCAGGAAAGAAGGGACAGAGTCTGGAGTTGGTAGTGGAAGAGAAGGGTACAGATAAGAGGGGCTTGCCTGACGAACAGAGATCACGGGGAGAAGCATAGGGGGATATTCAGTGACGTCCAGTAATTTGGGCAAGGAGATTTGATATACCACCTTTCTGTGGGACAATCAAAGTGGTTTACATTTATTATATACAGGTACTTTCTCTGTCCCTAGTGGGCTCACAATCTAAGTATTGTACCTGGGGTGATGGAGAGTTATGTAACTTGCCTAGTGTAACAAGGAGCCGCAATAGGAATTGAACACTATAATAACCACTAGGCTACCTCTAGGCATACTGTAGATTAGGCACATTTTCAGTGGTGCCGCAGATATATTGATGAATCTTTGCAGGAGGCCTAAAATTAGACGCTACAATACTGCACACTAAGCACAAATGCTATATTGTCAATTGCGGTGCAGACAAATAGAAGGTTGCAAGTGACATAACCACATCACACCATTTTTCAAAAACTTCACTGGTCACCAATAAAATACTGGGCTAAACTGAAAACCACATGTCTGATCTTCAAAGCCCTTAAAAGAATTGGCCCAGAGTACTCGAAGAGCAGGATCTCTCTCTACATTAAGTTCTTCCCAAGGAGTATCCCTAACTAATCCCTCTCCGAAGGACATTGCGAGTCTTCTCTGGAGCAGCCCAGCACTTTGGAATGCACACCCTGAAAGGCTTCACTTAACTCAAGACTCCTAGGACACTCAGAAAAGACCATGGTGAGCCGTTCCGATAATCGGGCAGTAAAATACTGGCACTCTAAACCTGGCTGGAACTTGTTTTACGACCATCATTAAAGGCACCATAAGTTTTGAGAATCCGACCCTCGGTCCCTTCTTTCCTACCTGCCTCCCTTCCCCCACCACCCCCAAAACCCTTTCCCCAGCTAAGTGCCAGGCCGCCTCTTGTTTGTGTTAATGACTTCCCTAGTCAGTTCCTTTCTCGAATTTACTGTGGCCCTTTATATGAAAAAGTTTGGAGACCACTATTGTAGGGTCATTCTCTTAAAGCTCAACACTGGTCACCTCAGTATGCAAAGTATTCAGTGAGAAAAAATATAGCTTATCGGAGGGCAGCCAGACCTCCCACTTTAAGATGTTTCAGAGTGGTAAAAACCAGCTGTACAGTCAGCCAAACCAAAGGCAACAAACTGCAGTACAGTAGAAAAAAAAAATCACCCTCTAAGAAAACATTAAGGATGTGAGTTGCCAAATGTTCTCCTTTAAATGACAACAGACAATTAAGGCACAGCCCTAATTGACTCATACCAAACCACAATCAAAAAGCATGAGAGAAACTGATATTTATAAGCCTGTACCAGTGGATTTTGAAGTGCGCTCCTTTTTAGATGCAACATAGGTTAGTCACAAAATTCATATAATACATATCAATAATATATAGGCACAATTTATACTAGCAATAGGCCTTCATTTAAAACACTAGAGTTAGAAAGATTAAAAGGCAGAGTGACAGAACTTAATGGTTCTGTGGTTAACCAATCTAGAGACTGCGGGCAAAAGCACCATGGTTATGTCTTACTGTACTACTCAAGCTTGTCAACTCTGTTGTATGTGGTAATTTTGCTTCAGAATTATCATCTTCCCCAGCATAACGCTTTAGCTTTTTAAGATACTTGACATCATACATATAGTATGACAGTAATGAGTCTGTTTAAGGGAATACCTGATGTACCTGAATGTAACTCAGCTTGAGCTATTACTGAAAAACGTATGAACTAAATCCAAATAAATAAATACAAATTATGCAGTGGTGAGGAAGGGAGAGTCCCAGAGAGGCATTCATTTCATTGTATAAAACCTATCTTTATGTGAGCAGACACCATTTCCAAGCTCTGGCAATTGAAAACAATAACATCAGCTCTCAAGTATTTGCATGCAAAGGTTTTTTTTTATAAAGCAAATAAACTGTTAGTGGTGTCCTGTGGGCAGCATCACTGACTTGTTCTCTACTTTGGAGACGACTTGGACACTGACAATTATTTGTATTCTCTTGATATGCATTATGGATCAGTTTCAACACCGCCAGAAAAGCTGGGAATAATATACTGGGTAATTATATGGGTCCATGCTAAGTGTGGCAAGCTGACACAGCCGTGGTTTTATCCCATCATATGTATAGATGTATATGTATATGTTCCTAATTTTCTTATAGAATTTATAAAGGAACTTCAGAACATCTCTATGAACCATAAAGCTTTTGAGACATAGGTCCATTTTGTTTGCTGCTATTGGACTAAAGCGATGGAATACTTTATTGGGTGAGCTATGAATAACAGCATGAACGGCCAATTCTCATAAGGTAAATAACACTCATAAACACAGTTAAAATTTATATTTTTGGAATTTATTTTTAAAAACATAGATTGTAAGTATATTGGATACTCATATAAAAGAGCCCTTAACAACAACAAAACCTACTGTCTACTTGCCATACAGACTTATTCTTGTGTGTGTGTGTGTAGGGGGGGGGGGGGCTACATTGCACTTAAAAAATTTTTAAGAAAAAAAAAGGTTGCTACTTATATCATTAAAAAAAAAAAACATATTTTCAAATGATTTCTGTATTACAGTAGTTGAATTTTGCCTAGTCATTGTACCAGGGCATGTGTCATTAAGAAGGTACCTGATTGGTGGAGCTTGGAGGAAGCAAGTAACTGAGTGGATGGAGCAGTTAACACTAGTTGGGAGACTGAGATACTGAGTAGGTTAGGAGATACTACTTCTATTTATTATTTCTATAGCGTTACCAGACGCAAGCAGCACTGTACAGTAAACACGCAAAAGACAGTCCCAGCTCGAAAGAGCTTAGAATCTAATTATGACATACAGGGCAAGAAGGGTGAATCTATACATTTTGCTCAGGGAGGGTAGGGTAAGTTCTGGCATTAATTTAGAAAAGGCTCTTTTTTGCTGTCCTAACTTTATCCATGTAGTGATCTGGGTACATCTGACAATCTGGAGTATCTGAATAAGTGCTAGCACCATCCTAGTTCTACCCCTGGACTGCCCGGGCGCAATCCAGATACTGCTGGGGTGGTCTGTGATAATTTTCAGCAGTTCCATCCAGATAATACTGCAGAAAATTAGAAATTGGCCCTAGTGAGTGGCCCTTATCCTAAAGGAGCTGTTCCCACTTAGATAAGAGGTGCTGAATATTGACTTCCTAAATCTTTCAATAGATAATCAATTTAAAAGAACACTATAAAATGCGTGCAATTTTTCAGTTTGGTGACATGAAGAGCATACTGTATACCTTTTCTTTGATCAGCTTGGCCAACCCATTAGCAAATTATTGCAACCACAAGTTATGGGAATTAACTCATAATTATGAGACGCTGTGCAATAAGATAATAGGCTGGTACTTTCCAGGCACATGGCTAAGCCTCGGATGCAATTTCAGTTTCAGACTTGAAGCAGCAAACAGCTCTGCCCCCAGGGTGCTCTGTTTTGCTCAACCAATTTAAAACAGTATCATAGAAATATGACATCAGAACTTTCTCTTCATGCCACTGTTTCAGTCTTTGGAACTAAATAATATCTTTTTTATTGCAATATTTTTAGACATTAGATACATCTGGAAAAATATTCAAGCAGATAATTTGATTGCATTAGTAATGTGTCTGTTGTGGTTTCCCTGTTCCCAAAGAAGGCAGCTCTTTATGAAACACTTGGCCGCAGTCGCTACAAAATCTACTGTGTAAATTGGCCCTCAATAAAGCATGTGGAAAACATTTTTTGGCTGAAACATGACACTGTTCATGTGGCTTTGAGACAGGAAAGCTCAGCCTGCCAACATCAATAGGACTTTGTACTACAAACCAAAATGGTCGTTTAAACATGTGTACTTTCATGCTTGCAAATGCACTGAGGTCAACTTTTTTTCCTTTTTTTTTTTTTGTAATCCTGGGAATTTTTTTCTCTTTACACAGCCTCATATTTCATGCAGGAAATGAGGCTGAGTTCAACAAACACAAATCATTGAGACTGACGGAGCATATTGGGTTCAAAACTCAAGCTCTGACTCTAATTGCTCTCTGAAGGCCTCTGGCTCAAGGTTACTGTTGATGTAGTTCAGCTGTTTCAAATCAGCACGGTAAGACCTTCCATGGAAAAAAAAAAAATGGTTAGGCCACATTACATTTGTCCCATTAGATCTCTCAGGTATAAGCATAACACTGTTAACATTTCAAAAGATTGCATTTGTCTGTACCCTGCAGGCAATAATTACAAACAGGCAAATCTGGTATGAACGATAGTGTGACGTTCTTTTAGTGAAAAAGCGATGATGGCTTCCAGTAGTAAATTGCTACTATTTTCATTCAGGTTCAGAGAGGAACATTGCCTAGTTTAAATGAAGCCAAACTGTTCTATTATTGTTTGTTGGTTAGGGGCAATTTATAGCCACTGTCAAACTTCCTTGCTTTCCTTCCCTGTGTAAAAAAAAAAAAAATACATTTTTTCTCTCTCTAAGATAGCTCATAGTTAAATAAAATAGCCTCTTTCTCTCATCAATCAAATCACTTCATATTCACTCAATACCAGCTATGACTCAGTACTGTTGTGGTTATACTGTTGTAACTTGGGTTGATTTGTGAAACAAGTAGCAAGGAAAAAAAAATTCATAAATGGCATTATAATTTGTACTATTCTTAGTAATTTCAGTGCTGAAGTGTGAGCCGTGTGATATATCCATGCCAGTTACCTATCAACAATTCAAGCCCATGTTCAAGATCAAGTTTAAGAGCAAGAGTATGGAAATAATTAATCTAACATGCAAAACATCTGACTAGCACAAATTGTAAAGACACATGGGATTGTAAGGGGGGTCTGCCCTCTGTAGAAGGGATGTACGAAACAGACTCAGCTAGAAAAAAGTACCATCTTTGTACAGCAACCCCCCAAAAGGTTACAGCAATGGGCCATTCCAAATTTGGATCTCAAGGAACTACCAATAACTTTCTAGCTGTTGTGTTTCTTTTTCTTTGTAACTGTTTTTCTTGGAAGTTAATTTTTCTGTGCAAGATGTATATTTGCTGGAAGGCAAATCACTGGCACGAACCTTGAAGAAGCCTAGTTGGGTGAAACGGGTCCCATTATAATATGACAGTGAGAGTGCATTTAAGATGAGCAGTGCTGTATATCAGGAATAGTTTAAGAAAAGTGTTGCTTCTTAGTTATACAAGTTTTTTCAACAAATATTAGAAAGCAGTAACATTTGGACATTTTGGCCCTGATTCTGTATAGTGCGCCCAAATTTAGACGTGCTTTGGACGTCCTCCTATGCGTGATTCTGCAAAATTGTGGACACGTCTCGGAACTCGTGTTTACATCCTCTGGATGTCCAAGTGCCAATTATCGCTCGTTAAGACCCTTAAGTTGCACAGCCACTAGATTATTGCACGGTTTCTCCACAATAACCTATACCGACTGATAAGTTGTTACTACTGTCTATCACCATAATAACCTGTACAGTCTGATATGCTGTTAGCACTGTTTATCTCCATAATAATCTGTTTAGTCTTATAAGCTGCAAGAACTATAATCTGTAGAGTCTGATAAGCTGATAGTATTATCCAACTCCTAAACAATCGATACATCTTCCATATTGCCTGATAAGTTGATAACACTGTTTAACTTCAAAATAACTTGTATAAACTGATAAGTTAATAGCACTGTCTACCTCCCACATCTTGACAAGCATTGACAAACCAATACTGATGACACTCTAATTCTCCTCTATAAGCTCTCCTGTTCTTACAAATCCTGAAAGCACTCCCCCGATCCAGAAGGGACCCCCACAATCTCAAAGAAGTGCTACTCATCTCTCAACAGAGGGAAGAAAAGCTTACCCATCTCTGAACTCACCACTGAAGGTCACAGACACTACAGAACAAACGACCCCCATCCCCTAACCTCCCAACACCACCCAGAACCTTGCACCTCACACCAGTCACCAAACAGCAGAGTCTCCTACACCTCACTCAAAAACTCACTATGCCTCTCAATATCTCTACAAGCGTACTCCTACAACTACTGCTCTTCCTTCTCCTAACCAACAGAAAAACAGAAAGTTATCATACATCCTCTATCCCAACCTTAACAGAATCCCGCAGGCCCCCCCTACCTACCAGAAGAATTCATTCGCCCAGAAATTTGATAGAATGCCCCTCACTCAACCACATCAGCATACCAACCAGCTGGGGAAAAAGACCACCCCCAAAACCAAAAACAGAAAACCTCAACCGTCATCCAAAAACCAAAGAAAATCTCCTCCACCCAAACAGCTCACCAACTCCCCAAACTCTCAGCATCTCTTTATCATGCGCATACATGAACATCAGATCAATATGCACAAAAGCAGATCTTATTAAGGACTGGATAGTTAAAAAACAACTAAGCTGCTTATTCCTAACCGAAACCTGGCTAACTTCAGAATCCGATCCCATCATCACAGAACTATGCCCAACGGGTTACAAAATAGAATTGATCTGTAGGAAAAAAAAAGCGTGGTGGAGGTCTAGCCATCATACTCAAAAACAACATCAATATAAAGACCCTTGACAAACACTCCACACCACACCTAGACCTCCTAGCCTGCCAACTATCCGAAGACTCACTCACCGGATCATTAACATGCATCCTCTGTTACTCAACTCCAGGAAAGTGGAATGATAACAAACAAGATATCGAAGAATTTATTTACCAGAATTCCCTCACATCACCTCACAACCTAATCCTAGGAGACATAAACCTCCATCTTGAAGATCACACCTCGAAACAAGTAATAAATCTTCTCTCATACCTCAAAGCACTGAACTACCAGATCCTTAACCCCCAACCCACTCATGAAAAAGGCCACCAACTAGATTTTGCTGCCTACATGACCCAACACCCTCACAAACCCGAAATTCTTATCTCAAATGGGGCCTGGTGCCCCTCACTCTGGTCAGACCACTACAAATACACCTTTAACATCAACTGGCCTCAAAACATTAGCAAACAATCTCCAAAAAAAAACCTCCTTCAAAATACGCCAAAAAATCGAACCCCTCACATTTTGGGATAAAGCAGACCAAGCTATCACCAACACAACCCCCAACGAATTCATATCCCATTGGCGAACCATAAGCGAAACCATCCTGAATGAACTAGCCCCAGAAAAACTAAAATTTAAAATAAGTAGACCTTCTGACAAATGGTTCGATTCCGAACTCCACCAAGCAAAAAAGCACTGCAGACAACTAGAGAGAGACTGGAAAAAAAATAAGAGCTCAGAACACACTAAAACAGCATGGAGAAATCAAATTAACCAATACAAAATCAAACTCAAGGAAAAACGGAAAGCCTACTACTCCAAAATGATAGGCACAAAAATCCCAGACACAAAAAAACTATTCAACCTAGTAAAGAATCTCACTGACACCAAACCATACCTGGCCACTCAAGGTACCCACCCACCGACAGCCATCCACCTAGCAGATCATTTCAAAAATAAGATCACAAATATCAGAGCTGCATTCATAAACACACCCACCCATCTCGAAAAAATAATAACAAACCCAACAACTGATGAAGCCATCGCAGCAGACAGATGCTGGTCCAACTTCCCAATCCTGCTTTGGTCGGATATGAACCGACTCTACAATAAATACAGCCATGCATCTAGCGAACTCAATAACTGCCCCACCTACCTGTTATCAAACGCCTCCACCACATTCAAAACCAACCTGATGCTATGGATTCAAACCACACTAACAGAAGGCCAATTCCCACAGGAATTAGGAGAGATTATAATCACCCCTATCATAAAAGATCACAAGGGCCCAATAGATAGCCCCTCCAACTACAGACCCATCGCCTCAATTCCAATGTATGTCAAAATAATAGAAGGTCTTGTTACACAACACCTCACAAACTACCTGGAAAAACATAACCTACTTCACCACTCACAATCAGGTTTTCGAACCAACCATAGCACAGAAACACTTCTAATCTCACTCCTAGATATAGCCCGGCAACACATCAGTAAAGGAAAAAAGATGATACTAATACAACTTGACCTCTCCGCAGCATTTGACCTAGTAGACCACACCTTATTACTACAGATACTCGACGCCATAGGGATCTCAGGCAAGGTCTACAATTGGTTACAAGGGTTCCTCAAATCAAGAACCTATAGGGTAAAATACAATGACACCAAATCAGAGCCATGGGCAAACCCCTGCGGAGTACCACAAGGATCACCTCTCTCACCTACACTCTTCAACCTCTTTATCTCCTCCTTAGGAGCCACCTTAGATAAACTAAACGTCACATCCTTCAGCTACGCAGACGACATCACCATACTCCTCCCCTTCGACCCGTTAGAGCCCACCACCACAGAAAAGCTGGAAACAACCTTAGATACAGTAGAAAAATGGATGATGGATCACAAACTAAAACTAAACCCAGAAAAAACAAAATTCCTCCTGCTTGAAAAGGCCAAAACCCCTACCATCACAGAACTGATAATCAAAAACACCAAATACCCAATACAACTCGAACTAAAACTACTAGGAATTACCATAGACAGATGTTGCACAATGCACTCCCAAATCAACAAGACAACACAGAAAGCCTTCCTAACTATGAGAAACCTACGCAAAATCAGAAAATTCTTCAACCAAACACAATTCAGACTAATAGTACAATCCTTAGTACTAGGTCTACTGGACTATTGCAACTCCCTATATCTCCCTTGTCCAGCCTCTATGATAAAGCAACTTCAGACCATACAAAACACCGCCCTCAGACTAATCTACTCACTTAGAAAATATGATCACATAACAGCTGCCTTCTTAGACTCCCACTGGCTACCCTTACAAGCACGAATTCAATTCAAATTCTACTGCCTATTATTCAAAGCTTTACACGGCTCTTCCCCATCCTACTTAACCAACCGCTTAAACCAGGTCTCCTCAAAAAGACACAGAAGAACCCCTAACCCTTTCACCTTCCCCCCTTTCAAGGGCACACATCGCAAGAAAATGTTCGATAACCTTCTGGCAACCCAAGCAGCAAAACTCAACCAATCTGTCACCAACCTGCTGACAACATCGGACAACTTCAAGATGTTCCGCAAAGAAATCAAAACCCTGCTCTTCAAAAAATTCATCCAAAAACCCTAACCCCCTTACCTACCACCAACTCACTTCACCAACCTCTCACCTTCATCCAGAAAATTCCAGTTACCCAAAAAAAAATTTAAAAAAAAAAAAAAAAAATTGCATCCTCACTGGAAAATGTCCAGTAATCTCCTCTGAAATGTTTACATCTCTGGAAATGTCCAGACAATTCTTTTGTAATCCGCCTTGAACTGCAAGGTATAGGCGGAATAGAAATCCGTAATGTAATGTAATGTAATGTAATGATTAACTACTAAATTAGGATGCCTAAGTCCCACACAACGGAATTAGGGCCTTATTGTTTATTGAAAGCTTCTACACCACTACTAATGACTGGGTGATTCAATTCAGAGAGGTTTACATGAGCTTCTGTAAGGTGTTACGATATTTGAGCTTCTGCAAAAGGTGTTGCAATACAGAGTTAGAGTGTTTCTGTGATGGTTTTCAACACTGCACTCACTTTTGGTTTTGAAGTGGTGCATCTAGTCATCATGGTGTGGTGCATTTACATGTCTTTTATATTTACATTTGCAAGGTCAAAACATTTTAGACACTCACATGCTCTATTCACCTTTTTCATCTGTTAAAGGCCGTAAATTTAAATGATATCATCAACATCTTTTATCCTATCAAGCGGCATCATGGGACAAGGATTTGAATCATTTAATTATGACCTCTAACACCGATCAACAATTTAGGTGGCATCTAAAAACAAATCTATTTACTAGATCCTTTGAGTAACTGAAATATTCCATCTACTGTATCCACTTTTTTCTTTTTTAAACCGCATAGAACTTAAAGGTATTGCAGTATAAAAGTGTGTTTTTATGTTACATTATGTTATGTTTATGTTGACTGTGTATACAGTATTTACACACTTTCTTATGCATTTGCATTGTTACACTATTGTATATGAGTTGCTTTTGTACTATCGAAGATAGAAGCACCATTTAAATTCCTGAAGTGCTACAGTGCACCTACTTGCTGCTTTGGGGAGCGTATCTGGATTTCTTACCTCCTCAAGGTCATAGCCTCCTTTTGAATCCTCTTGCTTAGCTTACTAATGTTCCTGGTGCTTGCTACCATGGTTGGTCATTGCCTATCCTCTTCTTTTTTTTTATTTTTTTTTCGGGGGTGGGGGGGTTCCTCCTGACGTAGCCCAAAGGCCACAAGAGTACAGGCCTTTGGCCTTTTGGCCTTATGGTTAATTTTTATATATTTCTGGAGGGGTTCCCCGGAGGGTAGATGTATTGGGGGGGGGGGGGTGTGCTGGTTGGGTGGGGTGGGGTAGATGGGAGGCTGGATTTGCTTTTTTGCCTGTTTCTGAAATTCTGTATTGTTGGATGTTGATTCCTTTGATCTTGTTGTATTCCTTGTTCTTTTCACGTTCACAATAAAACAGATTTGAAAATAAATTCATGAAGTGCCATTTGAATCAATTTTTATTTTTTCACAAGATGGTTTTATGATATATGTTGAAAAATCATAGGATTTAATTGAAAAGATATTTGAAAAATAAGTAAAATATTCAAAAGAGATATCAAAAAAGATTTTTGATTCATAAAATTGAAGGGTTTTTTTTAGGATCAACGAAAGAAATAATCTATTCTAATCTACAATTTGTGAGTCACTCTATGCCTAATTAGGTTCATAATCCAATTAGGATCATAATCCAGTTATAACCAATGGACATAAATGTGGTCTATGGTTTGGATTTCTGAGATACTTTTTCCTTCAATAATAATAATTTTTTGAATGAAGTGATTTAGTGGCAAGCAATTTCATTGAATAAATCTTTATTTGGGGGATCTACATTTTATATTTGGTTTATTCTCATTTTTTATGATTTGGGATATTCTTTGAAAATTACCCCCCCCCCCCCCTATCCTCAGGTTCTTCACATATCCCTTTTTTTTCCCCTCTCTCTCTCTCTCTCTCTATTTCATTCCACATCTCCTCTTTTTCCAAGAGGTTTGTTTCTTCTGTCCTATATTTTTTTCTCTGATGTTGCTCCTCATCTTTCTTTGCTCCCTCTATGTTCTATACCTTCTTTCCTTCCTTGTGTCCTCACCTACCTTTCTATATAACATTTGTAACTGCTCAAAGAGGATTCTAGGAAGAACATATTTGCACTTGCTTTCAGCAGGAGGTAGTTTGACTCAACAAGTTATTGCTTCAAGATATCTGCATTTATTTAGTGGGTGCTTTTTAATAGAAAGGCTACGGTAGTTGGAATTCTGCTTATTCTCACTAATTCTGAATTGCTTAGTGAACCAGTCTTCTTTCTTATTACCTGTGCTGAATATTCCTGGATATCTCACACCTATAATGTTTTTTTTTTTTTTTCATATGCTCTGATTCTTTTCATATTGCTTCTAGTGGATTTAAAGCTTTGGGGGTGAAAATCAATATTGGTCACTAATTGTTAGGCACCCCAAAAAACTGGGAACTATACTACTAGTTAGCATTCTATATCGGCAAAGTTGTGCCCCAAGGCCTGGATTCTCTAATTGGCACCACATTTCTAGGCACCCAAGCTCAGAAAAATAAAGCTGTACAATGGATACTCCCTTTTATCAAACTACGATAGCAGTTTTTAGTGCAGGGAGCCGCGCTGCTCCCGGCACTCATAGGAACTCTATGAGCGTCGTGAGCAGCGCGGGTCATTCAACTGCTATTGCAGTTTGATAAAAGAGGGCCTGAGTTTCAAGGCACTTACCAATGCCTAAAAAATCAGTATCAGAATTGTGCCTTCGTAGGTACTTTAGGCCACCTAATGCCAAAGATAGGTGCTGGAAATGTTGACCTGGCAAACCCTGGCCTACATTTCTGGTTCTTAACTTTCCCAGAGGCACGATTCTCTATTTAATACTACTATTTATTATTTCTATAGCGCTGAAAGGCGTACGCGGCGCTGTACATTTTAACATACAGTAGACAGGCCCTGCTCAGAAGAGCCAACAATCTAATTTAGACAGGACATTTCAGGGTTGGGGAGATTATAGTGGGTATAGGTATCTTGACAGCAGTGAGTGGGAGTTAAGAGTTGAAAGCAGTTTCAAAAAAGTGGGCTTATAGCTTGGATTTGAATACTGCCAGGGATGGAGCATGATGTATTGATTCAGGCAGCCTGTTCTAGGCATACGGTGCTGCAAGAAAGAAGGGACGGAGTCTGGATTTTGCATTGGAAGAGAAGGGTACAGATAAGATGGGCTTGCCTGATGAATGGAGATCATGGGGGGGGCATGGGGGAGATAAGTGAAGAGAGATATTTTGGGGGATTCAGAGTGAATGCACTTGTAAGTCAGCAAGAGGAGTTTAAACTGTATTCGGAAATGGATGGGGTGCCAATGAAGTGACTTGAGGAGAGGGGTAATGTGAGAATAGCGACTCTCATAGAATATGAGTCGTGCAGCAGAATTTTTGAATGGATTGAATGGGTGAGAGACGGGCGTGCGGGAGAGAAGTACGTTGCAGTAGTCTAAGCGCGAGGTGTTAAGAGCGTGGACAAGGGTTTTGGTAGTGTGTTCAGAGAGAAAAGGACGGATTTTGGTAATATTATAGAGGAGGAAGCGACAGGATTTGGCGGTTTGTTGGATCTGAGCAGAGAAGGACAGAGAGGAGCCAAAGATCATCCCAAGATTGCGAACTGATGGCACTGTCACGTGATTAACTGTCACGTGATTAACACGTGAAAAAGTGGCCGCCAATATCATTGCTCTATAGAGAATCCAGGCCCAAATCTGTTATAGAACACTATTGTAAGTCTGCAGTTATGTGTGTAGTAACAGTCAGAAGACCCTTGATATGCCCAGGTCCCTCCTATAGTAATGCCCACTTTGTATTTATGAATGAGAGTAGTTAGGCATGCTGCAAATAGAATACTACTACTACTATCCATTCTGTCATGTCTGACCCTTGGATACACCTTAGGCCAGTCCTCGCCATGATTACCGGTACCTGTTTACCACGGCTTCTTTTATTTGCAGGAAACACTTGGGAGGGGTGGGGGGGGAGTCTTTGTGGTAGAATGAGTCATTCGGTGAAAAAGAGGGAGGAAAAAGCTCCTTTTTGCAAGCACCAGCCCCTTTAAGATTTATTTATTTAATTCAGTTTCTATCCCATCCTCCCCAAAGAGCCCAGGACAGGTTACAGGTCAACATACAGCTAACAGGTTACAATTTGCCATAGCTAAAGCACAAGATTTTTCAGGTATAAGCTTTTATCCTAACTCGACACATACTAGGGATCTAAGACCTATATCCATAAAATACAGTTAGAGAGCCAGTTCAGTGAATTCAACATGGAAAAATGCTGCCAGATTTTGCTGGAAGGTTTTTTTTTTTTTAATATCTTTATTCATTTTGAAGCCATGAATAAGTGCAACAAATTATACAATCATATTACACTATAAAAGCACTTAGATTCAACCAAAATTGTAGTCTATGACAAATAGATGTATCATCCTCCCTTATTTACATTCAAAAATTGCACTCAAATGAAAGAATTAAAAATATTTTCCAACCCCCCTTCCCACCCACCCACCCTGGACGTGCATGATCAAAGGGCAAAATCAACAATCACTCTGCAAAATTTTGTCAATGGCTCCCAAATCCTCAGAAACTTCTTATAATGTTCTTTTTGTATAGCCATAGTACATTCCATTCTAAAGATGTGACACAGAGACTCTCATCTATAGATCATCAAGGTAATCTGGAAGTACTGGATGAAGGCGGGCGTACTTACTTTAGAAGATGTAGTATCAGATGGAAAGATGCTTGAGTTTCCATGACTGCAGCAAAAATTTGGTATTGCTAAATCTCAAAGTTATAGGTGGTGCAGTTGAAGCAGGCCATTCAGGAGGAGTTCCCTGACTGGAAAAATCTTAAAAATCAGTATAGTTTGCCGTTCCTGTTCTTTCAGATGGATTTCTTGGGTCATCAGGCCGCTCAGTGGTATAAATTAATATCTGGATTTTTGAATATGAAACCAAAAACTGGTCTGCGTGACATTTGGAGCATTGAGATAAAGCATCAGATTACTACGTCTCAATGGCCACAAATTTGGACTTGGAGGTTGAGATATACGGTGTATGCATCTATGAGACAAACTTGGGGTTTTTTGTTACATAGAGCATTTTGGACTCCGGTTAGATTACAGAAATTAGATAGTTCCAAGTCTAATAGGTGCTGGCACTGTCATCTTGAACCTGGGACATTAGATCATTTATTATTTTATTGTCCCTTGATACTTCAATTTTGGAGATCCTTGGGATCAGGTGAACAAAGTAATGGAAAATCTAGTGGCACTAACATACGACACTGTGCTATTTGGCACTTTGATGAGATCGAAAAGCCAAATATCATCTCACAATAACAAGCTTCTCTTTATTATGACAGGGGTTGCCATAAAGCTTATTTTAAGGACTTGGAAAAACTGGGATCGTTTTTTTGTTTTTGTTTTTTTCAGTATGGTTTGGCAGTGTTCTGCACAAACTATGTTATTGAATTTAAATAGTAATGATGTATTTTGCATGCATTTAATGCTTTTCTTCTTATTACTCTATAACCCATGATAACTTTAAGGTATGTCACGGTAATATAATGTGCTTTAGAGCCCTTTAACATGCATTAACTAGTCCTATGAATATGGATATAGCATAATCAGCAATAGTATAATCAACCATATTCACCTTCCTCTTACCAGAGGATGTGGTAAGAGCGGATAGCATAGCTGGTTTTAAGAAAGGTTTGGACAAGTTCCTGGAGGAAAAGTACATAGTCTGTTATTGAGAAAGACACGGGGGAAGCCACTGCTTGCCCTGTATCGATAGCATGGAATATTGCTACACCTTGGGTTTTGACCAAGTACTGGTGACCTGGATTGGCCACTGTGGGAATGGGTTACTGGGCTCGATGGACCATTGGCCTGACCAAGTAAAGCTATTCTTATGTTCTAATATCTGTGTATTTCATCTACATTTGTTTGTGATGAAATTCATTTGTATTATTCTTTCAGTTACTAGACATCACACAAAATTTTATAGTGCTTCAAGCAGTGCTTCAACTTGAAATACAACTGTTGTTATACAGCATACAGTTTTCTCATTATGATAAGTACTTTGATGTCTCAATGACTGTTCAGCATTTTAAACACTGTAACTTAAAACCCACATAAGGCAAAGTGATGACTGAAAAGCTTGCAATAATCACAACTGTGCTTCTTCTTGGAGAGCCGTAAAATATACAATGGAAAGTGGAAAAGTGCTTTGATTGTTATGTAGAGTGTTCTGTATACTTGTACACATCAGATTATTTCCCTATCATTGAAGGTTTGCAGAAACCAGTTATCAAAAAACCCCCCACAAAAAAGCACACACACAAAAGCCATTTAAAATGTCTTATTTCCTGATGAAAAGCATCCTTCATCTTTGAGAAATGCACTTCTGAGGAACATTCAAGCAATCCACTTTAATGTGAACATGTTTAGCCAATCATGAGCAGGAGCTCTTTATTTTACATGCTCCAGGGATAGAAATTATGCTCTGTAAATGTTACCAGCTTAAAATATGCAATTTATGTGAAACTTATTGTTTTGATTACAATGCAGAGTGGTTCAGATATTAGATGTGCTTTATATAAAGGTAGATTTCAGACTGCAGTCAGGATATGCCATGTGTGAGGTCCTTTTAAGTGGTAAGGCTGAAAGGGCGGCAAAGCACTGAAGTCATTCATTTTATTCATTTCAGACAAAGGAATGGCATTATTCCCATAGCCAAAAAAACAATAAATATGTGTGAAACATATTATATACCACTACAACTTTATAAAATGATCAAGACATTGTTTTATTATTCCTGTAACAACTTGCAAAAATTAAATTAGCATTCTGTCAGTAAACTTGAAGTACCACTGAATTTCTGGACAAAAATGAAGTGATGAATATCACGGACCTTAGAGACTAAAGTGATACGGTAGCAATCTGTTTCATTTTCATATAGAAAAAATCAAGTCTGGGATGTTTCAGAGTTCTCAAGATTTGGTTAACATGAATAGATTGGGCATGTTTAGGATATGACTCTAAAGCAAGCATACCATCAGAAATGCAGTAATATCATATGTAATCACAGGTAAGGACCAATAGTGCCCATCTGGTCTGCCTGGTTGGTTTCATCTCTGGGTAGATAAGTGTATAAATCTCTATAATAAAACAAACACAGACTTCACTAATCCCCATCGCACAGATTTTTTATGATTGTTAAATAAACTACACACCAATACTACTGCATATCTCCACTGTGGTTTGTTTGAGCTTGTTTGGATTGTGGAGAACTTTCTCCTGGTTTTTCTGATCAACACACTTTAATATACATTAACATAAGTTAATGTGATTTAACATATGTTAAATAATGGAAGCCCTGCTATTCTCAAGGCAGCCTATTTACTAACTTAGGGGCTCATTTTCAAAAAAGATAGACATCCAAAAGAAGGTATAAACCAGCACTTGGACATCTTACTAGTCAAAACGTCCAAGAGGGCATTCTCAAAACAGACTTTCTAAATATCTTTCTGGTTGATTTGTCTCCAGTGTGTCTAAATCGTCATGTTAAGAGGTATGCTTTGTGTGAACTTAGGGTGGGTTTAGGACTTGGACGCTCTGCAGAGATAATCAAACCTTTAAAAAAACATCCAAGGCTTTTTTTTTAGACATTTGGGCCCTGCAAACTGCGCCTAACTTTAGGCGTGGTTTAGACGTCTGTGGTGCGCAACTCATGCTCCGCGTTACTTAGACGTGAGATAGGCATCAGATACACATCTCCAATAATATATATTTTTCACTTGTAGATGCCAGGTGGATGTCCCTACAATGTATTTACTTATATGTAAAAATGTGTTTTTTACCGATTCTATTCCATTATTTCAGGATTGTAATCTTTAACATAATATAAACACAGTATACCATCTTTAAAAGGATATTTATAATATATTATTTCATTGGGACTTGAAAAAATGTGACATGCTAACACGTTACCCTTCATTCTAATCCGCTGTGCTAGACAATGAGCCATACAAGAATAGCAATTCTGGTTTTATTATACTGTTCCATATAGGCAGTTAATTCTGCTAGGATAGATGCCAGGAGACAACACAAGCTTGATCTTACTGCCCTGTCATATTCTTTTTCTTCATTATGTCAGGATTGTAAGCTTTAACATAATAATAAAAAAAAGTAACACAGTATGCCATCTTTAAAAGGATATTTATAATATTTCATTTTCAGTGAGAGGTACTGATTGACTGGGAGTTGAACTGGAAACAGCCATGTAGAAGGGTGTAACTTTAACCACTGTGTTATATAGAAAAGTGTATAGCAATTATAAACTGAGCTACTTGAAGCAGTGTAAAAAATAGCTTTTTGAGCATTGTTTGGGCTTTAGCTAGACGTGGTTTAGGCTTCACATGCAGATCAGATGCACATCTCCTTACGAGAGGCATAAAGGTGGCTAAAATTACACCAAGTGTACACCTGGCTGGGCCTCCGCGTGTGCGGATTGCTGGACTTGATGGACCGAAGGTCTGATCCGGAGATGGCAGTTCTTATGTTCAGAAAGACGTTAATAGGATAGATGCTATTTAGGGAGCCCTATAGGTTATCCATTGAGCTTTGTTTGAGCGTCAGATAGATGTTTCTTTGAATGGGGTTTAGGCAGATTTTGGATGTTTCCAGAGTGATCTTCTAAATACAGTTCAGGGATTTTATTCTGTGATTCAGCTACCACATAAACAGGACACATCCATACAAGCATATTGAATTTAAAACTGACTAAATAAGCAATGTTATTAGCTAATTACAGCACATGAAAATCACAGCTTTAGGTTCCAAGCTCCAAATAATATGTCCTTTCTCACTAAACTTTCTCCAATCAGCTCATTCTTCAAAGCAAAGAAAGCCCATAACTTCATTTGGCTAAGCTTAAAAACAGAATAAAACCCATAACATACCTGAATGTGGTTTCTAGTTCATTGCAAAGGAGGTGTGCAGCTGCACAATGCTGACCTCATTGTGAGATCATCAAGGTGCACCTGCAAGGTACAATGCCACAAGTAAAATACAGGCTGAGAATTGAACTCACAACCTCTGCAAGATCAGCACAGAGCTTTTACACATTGAGTTACACCACCTTCCACTCCAGTTTCACTGACTCCCCTGTCATATCATAACTTTGTGATCTGCTAAGGTATCATCTGCTTAGCTATCATATCATGGTTAGCTGAGACAAAAGACTGGAACCTCAATGGCTTAATGTTCCAAAAGCCAGAATCTCAAGTATGATTGAATAAATGTGACATGGAATCAAATACTGCTGTTTTTATCAATTACAAACTCCACTTTGGAATTGATTGCTTCTAGTATTGCTAATGTTGTGCTGTTTGAGATGAAAATTAGATTTAATTGGTCTGTAGTTTGTAATTTTTATTAAAATAAGTATTGTATCAGCTGAAGTATATGAGGGAGTCAAAGCTACACCAGGCTCACACACCAACCTTCATTCTAACTGCTGTGCTACACAATGAGCCTTAATAGCATAGCAATTCAGATGTGATTATACTGTTCCATTTAGGCGTGTTATGGCTGTAGTTATGGCATGCTTGCGGCTCCTTAGCAGAGCACCGGCATCATGCCGTAACGGCTGTAGTTAAGCATATCTTAAGCAGTCAGGATAGGAAACCTTTCCCCTAACTGAAAGAAGCCATTTCTGGCTCACCAAGTTAAGGCATCTTGTTGCACCTTGTTCATCCTCTCCAGCTCTCATATAATCTCATTTTCTCAAATATGCTGGTTGCAGGCTGTGAGGCAGGAGACATGCCAGGCCTTGCACCCCCCCTGAAACATTGCACAGCTACCCTGTTTGCCACCTCCTAAGGGCCTCCCAACTTCTCTCCTTTGTAGCCTGGTCCTCATGTAACACTAGATAAGACAAAGGTCAATGGGACAAAGTAGCTGAAGTGGTGCTTATTAAGGAAACACTAATGTCCGGCTGCTACTCAATGTAAATAAGCACAAGGTGAAAAATGATTTAAGATTTTTATTGCACAGTCTAGGAAAGCAGCATGCAAGTGTAATATCAGGCAACTGCAGTTCGATGAGATGGATGACAGGTATGCAGAGTAAGCCACTCCTAGATCCAAGTTATTACTGTGGTAGAATTGTTAAGGTCCATATTCTTCTCCTAGTAGGAAAAGGGAGGCTGTAGGTAAAAGACAAATTAAGAGTTTATTTTGCAAAGGTGCGCTAAATCAACGCATTTTCTGTTAATGCATCCATAGGATAACATGCAAGCGTTAACATTTAGCACTTGCTAACAGCACCCTAAGCAGCACTGCTTTAAGCACGTAGTAAATATTAACGTGTTAATAGTTAGTGCATGCATTGATTTAGCGCACCTTTGTAAAAGAGAGCCTAAAACTCACCAAATTACTGTTCTCTCAGAAAATCATCAATAACTACACCCTTCTAAAGGAAAAAAAGTGTGAAACATGTTAGTATTGTGAATATGTATATAATTCATCACAAGGGCAAACAAAGCAAACACAGATTGCAGTACATCATTCTCACCTATTCTTTCTGTTTTGGTATTTGAGCTGCTGGCTCTTTGGCCCGGTGCAAGTTGGTGTGCTGAACCCAGTTTTAACAGACCTGCTCTGGCCTCTGGGAAACATAAGGGGAGTCATTAGCCACTCTGGGAACCTGAAATCAGGAGAAAAGGAGGAAAATGTTAGAAAGGCATTTGTGGGAAAAATAAAAAGCAGAAGTTCTGGGAGAATATGTCACAGCACAGTCTCAAAATAACAGCTAGAATGAACAGAAGCACAAACACTGTTCCCTTTTTATAATAAGGATGCCTAGCTCTATGAGGAAAAGCACTGCTATAGGTTCCACATATTCATGTAACTTGCATATCCATTTTCCTGGCACCAAAGTTTCAAACAGCATGAGTGTTGTTTCAGCCAACACAACTGGAATTCTCAGACCTGCTAATGACCCTGTGGAATGGAGAGAGTTGTGGCAGATATCAGAGGTACAAAAAGTTAATGGAGAATCACCATAAGCAATAACACAGAATGGGAGTCCAAAAGAAGAAATCAGTTCTGCCTGAGCTTTTTTCTAATAAAGACACCTAAGTAGCTAGAAATATATCATTCTCACCTGGATTTGGTATCTGAGCTGCTAGAAAGGAGTTCCTTGCATAGGTGCTGCATAGTCACCTGGAAAGATGAAAAAGGTTAGAAAGATATCAAAATTGCAAATTAATATAGCTGCTAATGGTCCTATGGAATGGAGAGAGCTATGGCAGATATATGAAAGAAAAGGTTAAAAGATAATCAAGAAAAGTAAGGTCTCAGAAATCAGCATAAGCAATAACACAGGAGTCCTAAAAGAGAAAATGCTGCTCTGATGGACCTTATATTAAGCATGCCTAAGTGGCATCTGATGTCATAGGCACCGTTAGGACTTCCCACCAGAAAACTTTCAAATCTGATTGGGCGTGCTTTGGGTGTTGTTTGGCCAAACACACCTGTACTGACTTTTAAGCATTTCCTTCACTTCTTAAAGCTTTTATAAGAAACCATTTCTCATCTGCTTAGTCTGTAGAGGCTCTGTTACCAAATTCTAAATGAAGTTCCCTCTATAGCTCTATGCCTTAAAGCACTGCTTTTATCTTCCATATGTCAGGGGTTCAAGACTTGAGTGTGGTTAGCAAATATTTTATATTCATTTTTCTACCAGAAAACCTTCAAACTCTTTGGCCATTCTTTTGCTTAAACATATTTGGGTTAAGCTTTAAAATGATCTGCAGCAATTCTAAGATGTCTAAAGAAGCCTGTTCTCTCATTCTAAACCTCCTCCCCACACCAACACACACTCCTCAGGCATTAAACCACACCCGCAATTCTAAAGCCAAGCTGAATTTACCAATAGTAATATCTCTAGGATACATCTCAAAACATGTACCTTCCTTCAACACTTGTCCAAACCCTCTGAAGTTTTAGTAAACTGTTATACCTGTTGCCCTATGTGGATATTGCATAAAAAGAAATACACTCCTACCACAATGGCTTGTAGTTGAGAGCAGATGAATGTATCTGATGCACCTGTGCCTGCAAACTGTAGAATGCTGATGAAAAACAGCAAAGTCCACCACTTATGAGAGCTGTTAGGATGCTGTTAAAATGACTGAAGGTGAGGGTGGGATTTGAACCGGTGAGTTTTAGAAGATGGACAAGGTGCAACAAGGTGAATTAACTTGGTGAGCCAGAAATGTTTTGATATTCCTAAGCAGATGATACATAGGCAAATTAGTAAGCTATGATATGACAGGGGAATCAGAGAGCCTGGAATGGAAGATGGTGTAGCTCAGTGTGTTAAAATTCTGTGCTGATCTTGCAAAGGTTGTGAGTTCAACACCCAGCACATCTTTTAATTTTGGCATTCTACCTTGTAGGTGCACCTTGATGATCTCACATTGAGGTCAGCTTTGTGCAGCTGCACAACTCCATTTTGTAATAAGGGAAAATGCATGTTAAGGTCTGTATCTGGTTTTTCTATTTTTAAGCTTTGAGAAATGAAATAATATGTGCAATATTTATATATTTTTCATGTTCTTTATTTGCTTTCAAACAAGAGCTGATTGCAGCACAGTTTGGTAAAAAAAAAAAAAAGGGGGTTATTTTTAAGCAGGAAAGCCAAAGGTGCTGTAATTAGTAAATCATATTGCTGTTTGGGCAGAAAAGAACTATGTTTTGCATGCAATATGTTTGTATTGATGTGCCCTATTGATATGGTGGCTTATTAAATCTATTAGGAGGGGAAAAAGAGGAAAAAATAGATTCCTGAAGTCTATGTAGAAAATATCATTTCGGAAACCCACAGCACGTCTATGTTCCGCCCATAGAAACTCGTGTTCAGCCTAAGCAGATACCACACTTAGACCAGCTTTTCATTTGCCTACAATTTCCGTGATGTTTAGACGCGGTCTGCCACCCAACTAAAGTCTATTTGGTGCCTATCTTTAACCACGCCCTCGTTATGCCCACATCTACATACTTGTACGTAACTTTTCTAAAAACTCGCATCTACCTAGTGTCTATATTCTGAGAACGCCTACCTGATGCCTAACTCCAAGTCCCAATTAACCCTTAAATCGCTCATTAACCACTTAAATCGGACGTCTAAACCAGTGTTTTTCAACCGCTGTTCCGCGGCACCCTAGTGTGCCGCGAGATGTTGCCTGGTGTGCCGCAGGGCCGCCATCAGGGCAGTACTACCAGTCCTGCATTCAGGGGCCCGGAGCTGACAGGGGGCCCGAGGTAGGGGCGCCAGTAGCTCGCCAAGGCAAAGTGAGTCGATCACCCAGGACTCACTTTGTCTTGGCGATCTAATCTATCGAGCCAATAAGTCTTCTTCTCCCCGACGTCAATTCTGCAGTCGGAGAGGAAGTTCGGGCCAGCCAATCACTGCCTGGCTGGGCGGAACTTCCTCTCCGATTGCAGAATTGACGTCAGGGAGAGCATGCGTCTGCGTCGGCTTTGGGGCCTGTTATCCATTGGTGGGTCCTGTTCCCTGATGGCAGCGGCAGTGACAGTGGCTTGGGGAACGGCACGGAGAAAGAAAGAAAGGGGGCAGGCAGGGAAACAGAAGGAAAGAAGAGAAACAGAAAAAAAGAAAGAAAGGTCAGGGAGAGAGGAAGAAAAAGTTGGGGGAGGGAATGAGGTTTGGAGGAGAGAAAGCATACAGGCTGATAGAAGGGAAGAAAGATTGGATGCACAGTCAGAAGAAGAAAGTGCAACCAGAAATCACCAGACAAGGTAGGAAAAATGATTTTATTTTAAATTTAGCAAAGTGGAGGCAGTATTACCACAGTTTTCAAAGGAATTTGCCCAAATAACTTAATAGTTAACTGGGTAAATTCCCAGAGATGAAAACTTCCCTTCACTTACTATGCACAGTTCTGAATTTATATCTGCTGTCTATATTTTACAATATGGTCACCTTTTACTAAACCGCAATAGTGGTTTTTAGCGCAGGGAGCCTATGAGCGTCAAGAGCAGCGCTGGGCATTCAGCGCAGCTCCCTGCGCTAAAAACTGCTATTGTGGTTTAATAAAAAGGATGGAGGGTATATTTGTCTATTTTTGTATGCTATAAAAACCAAATACAGAGAGAGACTGAGAGCTGTTGACGAAGAGCTACGTGTGTGTCTTTCTTCGATTCCAGCCAGAATATCAGCTTTGTGTTCAGCCAAACAGGCCCAGGTTTCGCACTGAATAAAGTATTTTATAATTTTTCACTATTCTGTTTACTTAATATTTCATAATAAAGTAATTATAAAATACTTTCTTTGTGTTTATTTGATTCCTATTCAAGAGAATTACTTTATATATAGTCAATATAGGCACAGAGTTAAATTTTTTAACATTTTCTAATGGTGGTGTGCCTCGTGATTTTTTTCATGAAACAAGTGTGCCTTTGCCCAAAAAAGGTTGAAAAACACTGGTCTAAACCATGCCTAAAGTTAGCGCAGTTTGCAGAATCGGGGCTGAGGAGCTAGACCTGTTTTAAAAGCATTTAAATACTAAAAAGGTGCCCAAATTGACCAAGATGCCCAAAGATGATCAAAGATGTGAAAAAAAAACCCCATACTGTCCAACCAGTTTGATATACTTATCAGGAAAATTTTTTAACCTCTTTTTTAAAATATAATAAAACTTGTATCACTCTATGGTATGGCCATACCTCAAATACTGTGGATGGAGGCACTGGGGGCACTAAGGACATGAGAAGGAGACACTGGGGGCACTAAAGATGTAGGAAGGGGTACTAAGGACATGGGAAGGAGGTACTGGGGGCACTAAGGAAATAGGAGGGGGCACTAAGGACATAGGAAAGGGCACTAAGGACATAGGAGGCACTGAGGGCACTAAGGACATAGGAAGGGACACTAAGAACATAGGAAGGAGGCATTGAGGGTACTAAGGACATAGGAGGCACTGAGGGCACTAAGGATATAGGAAGGAGGCACTGAGGGCACTAAGGACATAGGATGGAACATTATGGACATAGGAAGGGGGCCAAGGAGAGACAGGCAGACAGGGGGCCAAGGAGAGCCACAGGCAGAAAGAATGACAGACAGACAGAGTCCAAGGAGAGAGAGACAAAGAAAAAAACCCAGACAGACATCTACATTAGCACCAGTTAATGTAATGGGCTTAAACACTAGTACAGCATAATTAAACTCTGGAATTCGTTGCCAGAGAATGTGGTGAAATCAGTTAACTTAGCGGGTTTTAAAAAAGTTTTGGATAAATTCCTAAAAGGGAACTCCATAGACCATTATTGAGATGGCTTGGGGAAATCCACTGTTTATTCTTAGGATAAGCAGCACAAAATCTGTTTTACTCCTTGTGATCTAGCTAGACACTTGGGACTTGGCTTGGCCACTGTTGGAAACAGGATACTGGACTTGATGGAGCTTCAGTCTGTCTCAGTATAGCAATTCTTATGCTCTTTCATATCTTATTTCACCTTAACATCAACAAGGGTCACTGTTTTGCCATTCTTCACTGCCTCATTGGGGAAAACCTTTGCTGAAAAAACAAAACAATTTTTTTTTAGAATTGTGACTTAATATACCCATTTTCAATCAACTGTACAAAGGAAAATCTTACTTGTTTGACAGTACTTTTAAGTAAGCAAATAAACAGAGAGCTCTTTTTATTTACATGTAGATACTAGAAGCCACATTAGAAAGAACAGTAGACTTTGAAATTCATAGACCTTATATGCAATAATACAAGTTAGATATAAATTTTCTCCATAAAATATCTTTACTTATTACTATGACATCTCCAGTTGTGTTTCTTTTTCATCTTTCAAATTCAAATGATGGTACCTGGTCTTATATAGGATGCTCAACACCAAAAGGAAAGTGATTCAAAAAGCTCAGGAGCACAGCAAGCAAACACAACAGAGTACAATTGGTCTTAAGAGGGACAACTTCACTCTGTTTATTGAGCCTGTGTTTCAGCTGTTAAGTTTCAAGTTTCATTTTATTTGATATACCGCAAATACAACCACAGTTAGTCTAAGCGGTTTACAATAATAATATATTAAAAACAAAAAAATTAAAAAGCCATAACAAGGGAGGCAATAAACAAAAACAAAAATACAACCAACATACAAACAAAAATGGGTACAAGGGGGATAAAGAAAGGAAAAGTTACAATAAAAATAAAAAAAATTGGGGAAGGGAAGAAGTGCAACAAAAGGGAAGGGAAGTCACAGTGAAATTCTGCCCAAACAATTAACGATATAAGCTAAGAAGTCAAGAAGAAAGGGTGATCCATAGCATGAGTAAAGTAAGGGAAAAGGTCAAGAGTGGAAAGCCAAAGAAAAATTGTATGATTTCAATTGCGCCTTAAAAGTCATAAAAGATTTTTCGATGCAGCGGTACTAGGGCAGGGGTGTCAAAGTCCCTCCTCGAGGGCCGCATTCCAGTTGGGTTTTCAGGATTTCCCCAATGAATATGCATGAGATCTATTAGCATACAATGAAACAGTGCATGCAAATAGATCTCATACATATTCATTGGGGCAGTCCTGAAAACCTGACTGGATTGAGACCCTCGAGGAGGGACTTTGACACCCCTGTAGTAGTGTAAGGAATTCCAAAGGGTGGGAGCCATTACGGAATTCACTTCCAATCAAATGTTACTCAGGTCAAAATTATGCTAAAATGCAGAACAAAATTTTGTTGGAAAGATAACTTTGGGTTGTCTTCTTCCCGCTAATGATGGGAAGTTTTGTACTCTATACTCCAGGTAGATCGTTGTATGTTTTTAGAATAATTTTGACCTGAGTGGCATCAGATCAGAAGCGTATCTCTGAGGCAGGCTTAACATCTGCAATATGGGCCATATTGGGTCCTTCTCAATAAAACAGAGTGAAGTTGTTCCTCCTAAAGCAAATTATCCTCTATTTTGTTTGTGTTATATAGGATTACTGTATTTTTTGCTCCATAAGACGCACCTTTTTCCCCCAAAGAAAGTGGGTGGAAATAAGGGTGCATTTTATGGAGTAAATATACCCACATGGTGGTACCTTTAAATTGTGGTGGTCGCTAGATGGCTGCCTCCTTGTTATGTTTGGGCCAGCGGCGCATAAGCGCTAATGCCTGGGCTCGCGAGACTTCATCGGGCGAAGTGGGAGATCGGCATTCAGGATGCTCTCAGCTGATACAGTGGAGACTGTCGCAGACATCTAGGAGGCACAGCACAGCAGCCCGGGAACTGCGACAAAGAGGGGAAAAAGCTTATCAACGCCAGCGATCCCAGAAACATCCACTTCACCCGAAGGGAGACAGCGTGCAACTGTCGTTGTCAGCCTCCAAGCTTAGCGGCTGCCAGCATGGTAGAGAGCATGGGAGAGGCCACAACTTCATTGACGCTGAAGGGGGACTGATTGCTGATACAGCTGGAGTCTGCATCCCCCATCAGGAAAACCGAAGCATTTTTGGCCTGGGTCGCACCATGGAGAAATCTGATTTGGTTTGCAGTCAGTGGTGTTTCCTTGGCCTTGTGCTGAGCAGATCTACCGGTAATTTCAAGCTGGACTTAAATGGGCCTTATTTGACTGTTAATTTTTATTTATTTTGGTTTTGTTCTCACCCATTATGGTTTAATTTTGATCTAATAACATTTCTTAGAGTTTTTTATAAATCTTTATTTTGATCTTATTTTTTTCCCTTTTCATATTATACAACCGTTGGTTCTAACTGTCCACCAGTTTCTTCCAAACTAGGAATTCTACTTATCCTTCTGCAGCAAGGTTTATTGCTTTAATACTGGTTTTTTTCTCATCTTCATTCTTTCCATTTTATTTTATTTATTTATCTATTAATTTTTTTTAGATTTTATTGTTCTACTACTGTTATTGTATATATTTCCTACCGCTGGCCCCGACATAATCAGCAGGCAGCCCTCCAGCGACCACCACAATTTAAAGGTACCACTGGGGAGGGAGGGCTGGGATGGAATTTAAAGGTGCCGGGTATATAGTAGTATACAATTTGGTTCAGAATGGTTTTTTTCTTGTTTTCCTCCTCAAAATCTAGGGTGCATCTTATGGTCAGGTGCATCTTATGGAGCAAAAAATAGTCCAAAATTTTTCAATGCTAAGGTTGCTACTATAAGAAGCTCTTTTCCTTCAGCAGTCACTTACAATTCTCTGGTTCCCAGCGACACTAACACTATCCCAGTAGACAGATCCTGGACAGTCTTTGAGCATGTATCTGAAGCCCAGGTTTCAAAGTTTTGCCACAAATTAAGATCTTGCAAATGTGCCCTGGACCCATTTCCTTCTTACCTTTATGAGAAAATTCCCACGCAGGCTATTTCATCTCTCACCAGACTCTCTGCCTTACTATCAGGCCTATTTTCTGTAGATATGGAACACATTGCCCTGACCCCATTACTGAAAAAAGCCGATCTAGATCCATCTTCACCATCCTATATCATCCTATAGTGAATATTCCTCTTCTGATCAAAATGCTAGAGTCTATAATTTCTACTCAGCTCTCATCTTATTTAGAGAGATTCTCCATTCTTTTACCTTGCCAATATGGCTTCAGACCCAGTTTCAGCACCGAATCCCTACTGGCCTCATTAATTTCAAAGGTTCAACAACTACACTCTTATAATAAGTTTGCTATCCTATTACAATTCGATCTATCTGCGGCCTTTGATATTGTCCACCATGATATTCTAATTTACCAACTTTCTGAGATAGGCATTGATTCCACAGTCTTAGAATGGTTCTCAAAATTCTTATGATCTTGCTCATACACTGTTAATATGAATGGCACCATGTCTTCTCCTTGGAAGCCATTGTGCGGAGTCCCACAGGGATCACCTCTGTCCCCTATTCTTTTCAACATCTATATGTCTACTTTGAAACTTTTCCAACTATCTCCCTTTAAAACATTATACACATATGCAGATGATATCCTTGTCCTTCTTGAGATAGATTTGAATCTTACTAACCTCACTGAGAATATAACAGCATGCATAACGAAACTCCAATCCCAGGCCCTAACTTTACAAATGAAGCTGAATGAGTCCAAAACAAAGTTACTTTGGCTTGGCCTAAAATTAGATCAGCTACCCACACTCATTTCATTACCTTCTGGTCCCACACTATGAATTGAATTCTCAAGGAAAGTTTTGGGTGTCATTATTGACTCTACACTTTCATTTAATGACCATCTCAACTTTCTGGTAAAAAATGTTTTTTTAGTCTCCACATGTTGAGAAAAGTGAGATCCTGCTGTCCTTGTACAATAAATCATTCTTTCCTGGCTGGACTACTGCAATTCCATCTATCTGTCTAACAAAGAAAAGTCTTCAAAGACTTCAGCAGATCCAGAATACTATGGCTATGTTGATCTTCGCAAAAAGTAAATTTGATCATGTTTCCCCTCTTCTGTTAAAACTTCACTGGCTTCCAGTAATTTCTAGGGTTCATTTTAAGTGTGCCTGCCTAACATTCAAGATCTCGCATGGCATTCTTCCTCCTCTAATTCCACTATCTTGGAATTCTATGAGACCTAACACTATCAGATCCATCCAAAAACTTTAACTACTTTTCCCCTCGCTAAAAGGTGTTATCTATGCTGGAAAATTAGGGAAATCTCTCTTCTTCAAAATCACTGAGCTTTAGAATAACCTTTCTGCCCTGCTGTGGAATCTGGATTCCTTCCAATTATTCCGATAGCATCTGAAAACTTAGCTATTCTCAAAAATGTAAATCTCGCTACCCTCTGTATAATCACAAATTCTTATTATGTTTTTCCTACCTTATATTAAAGTTCCTGTAAACCGTGCTGAGTTCCATCTCTATGGAGAGGATGCGGTATATAAAATTAAAGTTTAGTTTAGTTTAGTTTGGTATATATCAGACATCCTGATCATTTCCTGATATGATAAATCCCCAAATTCCTAGATTGCAGCCATGATAAATAAATCTTGACTCACACTAGAATCCATGATAGGTTTATAAGTAGCCAAATTACCAGGGGATGGATGCTAGGTAAGCCTTTTACTTGTTTAATGTTTATTAAAACTTAATATACCACTAATCTTGGACAGGCCAAAGCAGTTTATAAAACAAAATACTTCTTTAAAAGAAAGGAACTCCATTTCAAACAGGATGCACCTAATCATTATACGCACATATCAAGAAAAATACACATTTGCAAGATTCCCACTTCCAAGGGTTAAGGACCCATTCCATTTCCTCTTCTCCTATCTTTCAATAATAATTTTGTCAAAGGTCTGTATGAAGAAATAAGTTTTCTGTGGTGTTTTAAATCACTTCAAGGAAACGTACCCCCTGATATAGGCAGAAAGACGATGATACTTATTTTTAGTGATTTCCTTTTGAGCTGCAGCCATAGAAGGAATCGACACCCAACACAGAATAGGGCTCTAAAGTTGTAGAACACCAAGGGTAATAAAAGTCAGCTCATTCAATAAATCTACTTGGTAGTGCTCAGAAAAAAGTGCATGAGAGACCAGACTGAGGTCATGCCCCAACATGAAGAATCTCGCCTCTTTCAATCATTGCACGTCAAAGATTATTTCACTTACTGAGGCAAAGGCCCAAATCTTTCATAAAAATATATATCTGAAAGCCAACTTATCTGAGCTGGCGCATGGCAAAACCTTAGCAGGTTCTGATGTGTTTTGCCTCAAGCTGCTTCAGAAAACTCGACAGTCTCAAATATTTCAAAAGACTGGTCTGTGAAAAAATAAAATTAAAGTAGGTATAGATATTATTGCAAGTCTCAAAAAAATCTCAATGCAGTTTACTTTCCTAGAATGTTTTCTGGATACTTCACTCTTTAACTTACCTCTTTCATCTCTGAGAAAGACAACATCCACATTCGATGCTGAATTAAATACCAACCCGGAAGTGACATCATACATCCAGGAAGGTTCCAACAAAATAAAATAAAATAAAAATAATAATGTATGCATAAAAAACATTCTTATATACCGCTAATAACCGTGAGGTTTCTAAGCGGTTTACAAAAATGATGCATTAAAAGATACAATAAATAAAAATAAATAAGATAGGTACTTGGAAATTCCCTAACTGTCCCAAAGGCTCACAATCTAACTAAAGTACCTGAAGAAACAATTTATGAAAAGTAAAGATAAAAATATAAAGTCAGAGGTAGAGATAGAGATAGAAATCAATATTACAACAAGATGGCGGCCAGTTAGGTCATCTTTTGTGCTGTCTCCCTTGTCCTGCTTTTGTTTTTGTTTTATTTTGCCTTTGTTGATTTTTCTTTTAAATTTCTTTTTTGTTGTTTTTTTGTTCTGTCTCTGCTATTTTCATTTGGGACTTCCAGTCTCGTTGGCCAAGCCTCGTTTGCTTCTTTTGAGCTCAACAACCACTGAAGGAATCACCATGTGGCAATCATTTATGAATTTCAAACATCTGCTAGGTACAAATGATGTAGCCAAAATATGAAGTTTTATGACCATAATATGTTCCATGTACAAGGGTCAGTAGCTTAAAATGTATTCTATATTTTATAGGCAATCAATGGTAATGTATAAAAAGCAGAGTTACATGGTCATTCCTAGCACCATCTAGCAGTCTAACAGCCATGTTTTATAGTGTCTGTAACTACTTAATAGAAGAGGAAGATAACTCAGCATAAATTAAATTACCATAATCAAGATGTGAAATTAAAAGTGCGTATAACAATGAATGTAAAGATTTATCCAAAATATATCTGTTCAGAGAGTGATAATTGGTAGTCAATTAATATTCCCATATATTTAAATATATTTTCAACTGGAATTGATCAGCCAAATATTACTGAGATCCAAAATGGGGCAATCCCAAAGCACTCCTCTCTGCTCTCACAATATTCCCTGATGCGCCAGTGCAGTTCCTGCCTGTGTCAGCTCTCAGAATGTCTTTCAATTCATGACTTTTTCTTTTAAGTGATAGAGGCTGCCCACAATGAAGGTGGCTTATAAACTCCATAAACCACAATATAATATCACACATGAGCATTGAAATATGTCAAAGATTTCACCAATAAATTACTGTGCTTATATGGGATCCTCAGATTGCCCCTGGAGTAGCATAACACCTCGCGGATACAATCCTCATTAGTCCCATTTTGCCAACGTGTATTAACAATTGACTTTTTTTTTTTACTTTCTATTTCTCTTAATGCTTCATTTTATAAAATTCATTAAGCACTTCAAACTTAGATTGCATTGTTGCACGGGGGCAAAGAGTAACATGTCAGCTACTACAGCATATAGTGGTATCTGGCTACTATAACATATAGGGGTGTGGGATGGTCGGCATTGGTATCAGAAGGGGCTAGTGCCTTATCTTCCAGTATCCATTCACATTATCCAGTCCTACAAATATTCAGTAACAACATGCGGACTTCTGCTCTTGCAGCCTGGGTGGATACTTGCATTGATGGAGGTGTGAACAATGATGAAGTTGTAGGCACTGGGTGAGGGTGGGTGAGCATGTGGACTATGATGACTGGGATAAAGCTATAAACGGAGACAACACAACCTACTGGAATAACCGACTAACTCAATCCACCTCAACCAGACACAGAGGAACCCACACACTATTCATGCACCCGCCAAACAAAAATGTCAAATGAAGAAAACTATATGACAACCTACTGGCCACCAGAGCAGCAAAACTAGACAGACAACTCACCAACATGCTATCTTCGACCACAGATTACAAAACCTTCAAAAAAGAAACAAAAACCCTACTCTTCAAAAAAATACATAAAACCTATTTAACACAACCAGATCCGTCCCAAGCTTCACCTACAATACTATCTACTCCTTAGCAAATCTAAAATGTTCAAATTACCCCTTTGTATTTTCTAATTTCACAACAATCCTTATGTAATCCGCCTTATATATTTCGTAATACCATGACAATTCTTATGTAATCTACCTTGAACTGCAAGGTAATGGCGGAATAGAAATCACTAATGTAATGTAATGATTATAGACTCACAGGACACAATAGGCTGCAAATGGTGGTATTAAAACAGGTGTTCTCAGAGATGCCATGGTGATGGGGTTGCTAGTATATAGATGGCCAATATCAATAAGGTCATTCCATAGCCTGCTCACCCCTGATGGAGAGATTCTATTGTCTGCCATAGGGATGCTGCCTCCTAAGACAGGGAATCCAACCAAGTCCGCAGTCTCTCATTCAGTTCATATGATGTTCTTGTAAGGCCAGCTTTCTGTCTCTCTGGGCAAAAAGCTTATTGTTCTGTGCCAAAAGCTGGGCACTACAGTGAGCAAGTTGTTATGCATTCCTAGCTGGCTATTCACCACAAAGTAGCATAGTAGAATCGGCTTAGAAAATTCATCCTGAGTTTTATTGAATTCCTAAATCCGTCCTGGAGGCATTTGAAGAAGTATTTTAAAAAGCACTTGAGAGTTACTACAGAGGCTTTATTCGCAAGAGCCCATCTTTATTTATGTTTCACAAGTAAGCCAAATCTGAAGAGCTACGGAAATGGGTAAGGATGAAAGCTTTAGGAACAGCCTTGACAAATCCAGATTCTTAGAAAGTTTGTAGGAGGTGGCAATGCTCCTTGCAACCTTTTTGTTAGAGCCTGAAGGGAATGCTATGATGATTCTAGACTTCAGACACATGAATGAGTTATTATAGAGGAAGTGTGTGTGTGTGTGGGGGGGAGGGGGGGGGGAGGCAGGAGGTCTCAACTAGGAATTGTCCATGATCTGTCCAAAGCAATGTTGCAGAAGCACAGGAATCGTTTGTCTCTTAGGTAGCTAGTTTTGCTGTACAGTTTTCTTACAGTATTTATCTTTAAGTGAGGGTGGTGGACACATGGAACGCGCTTCCAGAGGTTGTGATAGGCCAGAGCACAGTACAGGGGTTCAAGGTTTAGATAGTTTCATAAAGGATAAAGGGATTGAGGGGTACAGATAGAAGCAGAGGTAGGTTATAAAAATGGTCAGGAACCACTTCACAGGTCATGGACCTGAAGGGCCACTGCGGGAGCGGACCGCTGGGCAGGATGGACCTCTGGTCTGACCCAGTGGAGGCAACTTCTTATGTTCTTATTTGCATTTGGAATCCAAGCAGCTACAAGAATTTGTGTTGGTCAGGGAAGTTACAAATGTGGTTATTGTTCCTTTAGAAGTAAGTGTGCTAGATGCTTTATCAGCTTGATGAATGTTGCTCATTGTATAATCTAGTCTCCTGTGCATAATTTTTAAATTTTACAAGTATGTTATTTCTTATATCCTACCTGCAAGCCAGAAAGTTATCAAAGCAGTGTACATTCAGATAAAATAATATATTTCTGTCCCTGGAAGGCTCATAATCTGAGTTTGTATCTAAGACAATGAAGGGTTAAATGACATGATTATTATCTCTAATTGTACTGTAATTTTTCCTCACTGATTCTTCTTCCTATTGAGGACTAAGGGTAGGGTTACCAGATTTCCTCTTTAAATAAAGTGGGCACTAGGGCCCCACCCTGTTCTGGCCATAGCCCCACTCAATTCTACCCCTAGCCCCACCCCTTTCCACCCCAGCCCCTCCTCCACATGAGCCTCATGTTTTCTTCCCTGAGATCTGGGCTGTGCCTAGAGGGCCTCTGTGCATTAGTGCTGCCCGATTCATGAAAAAAAAAATTTTGATTTGATTCGATTCAGCCTATTGAATTGGTTTTTCGATTCGATTTGATTTTCCTGCCCAATTGGGTGTTGTTTTCAAACATCCTGGTGGGTTTATTTTATAGCTTCTACACCCTCTTTGCCCTCTCCTACCCACACTGGCGCTGTGGTGTAAACAAAATAAAGAAACAAAAAGGACTTTTCCTCTCTCTGTTAAATCCTAGGTCACGTTTGCGGTCTAACACCAGCTCTGGCAGGATACACTTTTCAAATCTGACATATTGTAATCACAAAACAGAAAATGATTTTCTACCTTTGCTGTCTGGTTGTCTTCTGATAACTCGCTTCTTTCTTCTTTCTCCGTGCTAACCATCCATCTTCCATCTGTGTCCTCCCCTTCCATTTCCATTCTGTCTCCTCCCCCCTCCATGCCCTGACATCTCTCCCTCCATGGTCTAGTATTGCCTTTCCTTTCCCTCCCTCCCATAGTCTTGGCATCACCATACTTCTTCCTTTTAACCAACATACCTCCAACACAACAAACATACTATGTTATTTTTCATGTATGATGGATTGTTATCCTCTTTGCATTGCTTCTTCAATAAACAATTTTTTTAAAAAAATAACAATAATGGAAAAAAGACCACAAACTAAAGCTGAACCAAGACAGAACTAAATTTCTACTTCTTGAAAAAAACAAAACCTCAACTATAACAAACCTTGAAATAAACTCCATCACATACCTCTTGCAACCCAATCTATAATTGCTAGGAATAGTGATAGACAAAGGCTGCACCATGCAATTTCAAATCAACAAAACAGTCCAGAAAGCCTTTGCAGTCATGCACTACTTAAGACAAATCTGAAAATGCTTCAACAAAAAAACAATTTAGATTCCTAGTCCAGTCCCTAGTTGTAAGACTCCTAGACTGCTGTAACATCCTATACCTAATGCTTCTAATGATCTATCTTGTTATCTTCTTTTTTTATAATTCTTTATTAATTTTCAAAGATAAAAAGTACAGAACAGTATATAAATATGAATCATAAAGTAAACACTTATGTTCATTGAATAGCCATACATAAGAATATATCCTCCCCCTTCCAATATATTCAATCAAAGATTAAAACGAATCAAAGAGATATCCATCTCTTCTCCCCGCCTCCCTCCCGCCCTGGATGTGTGTGCAGATCCCCAAACATTGAAGATAAAGACAATTACAACATGGTAATAAAAGACGTCAATTGGCCTGAAACCAGTTTGAATAGATTACTATGTCCCAACATATTAGCATACATTTTCTCATAAATTTGCCTACCAAAAAGGAAAACCAAGGTGATCATAATTTTTTCAATTACGAGTAATCATCTGCATAGCTACCCCTGTCATGACAAGGAGTAGTTGATTTTTATATCGGTCTAGAGGGGGGTTGTAATCTTCTAATTATCTATCTTGTAATCTCACTGGGTATGCCCACACCAATTCTTTTGTAATTGGTGTAATTGAAAGGTATTAGCGGAACAGAAGGCATTAATCTAATGTAATGTCATTAAAAAAAAACAAGATAGAGAATAAAAAGATTCTATAAATGTATCACAATAAAGTGCACTATCATAAAATAGAAGCTACCATCAAAATTTAAATAATTCCATATAATCTAACTTTTCCCTGATTTATTTTATAAAGTGCTTAGGAGTCACATAAGTCCTTAGCAACCCTAAAACTTCCTAATAAAAGAGAATAAAATTAATAAACAGTATAAATAAACTTAAACCAAAGAACCTCGACTCAATTTCCTAAAACCCTTTTACTTATTCACTCTCTCACCATATCTAAACTTAACAACAACAATAACAAAACATATCAGAGTACTGTAGCATAATGAAGCCTCGGTGTCTCCCAGTTCATACATAAGAAGGTCTACCTGAAGTGTCTCCCTTTGGATCTCCTCATTAGAGGCATCCTATTTGGGTTCCTTGAAAAAGAATTTCAAAACGTGGTCCACATCGGGACCCTCAAGGACTCTTCAGCTAAGTGAACTCACCTTTAATATATGCAATTATTGGAATGATACCAGCTTTAAAAAATTTTTGTTTATCACGTTGAGTTTTTGCTTTGTCACATATGCAATGATCAGATGGTGGGTCCAGCTATATGGATCTGTGATCTTTGGCTGGGCTACACAATTCTGAGCACATGTCACGAGTAAAATAAACTTGATTAGCTATTTTTACACAAGCGAGTTCATTTATATATATTTATTAGTTCACAAGTTTATTCCCCTTAAACTTGGTGAGTAAGGACTCCTTTTATAAAGATGCGCTAGCATTTTTATCGCATGCACCGGATTAGCGCACGCTACCCGAAAAACTACCGCCTGCTCAAGAGGAGGTGGTAGCGTCTAGTGCATGTGGCATTTTAGTGCACGCTATTCCGTGCATTAAGGCCCTAAAGCACCTTTGTAAAAGGAGCTCCAAGTCTGGGGGAACCCCAAGTCAGTCAGATTTTCGAGATATCCCTAATGAATTTGTCCCAGAGTAAGCAAAACTCAAATTCATGACTAAAACAGAGATATTATAGAAGAATGATAGCTAGTTAGATGCAAGAGACCTGTATAGTCCCAATAAATGATTGATGGCATTCAACCACCATGATGCTTATTTTTAAATTCCCTTGACACAGATTGATTAAAGGCAAGGACCTATTTGAACATATGAAAAATTTATGGATTTTGAAAGCACTTAAACATGTTCCATTTGAGCACAAATCATTTCTTGGCTGTCATTGCTTTTTCCCCAATCTTTTTGTCAGTAATATAACTTTAATAATCAAAACCTGATGCACTGGATTAAAGAATCAAGATGCTATAGAAAAAGGTAAAAAAAAAGAAATTAGATTTGTATGATTTTAACTATTCTTTAATCTGCTTCTGGGCAACAAAAGTGATTTGTGTCAGCTGTTCTTGCATTACAGTTTAATTTTCTTCCATGAGCACAGGATTATATAAAGAACTATTGGATTGCACTCAGCATGGATTAGCAGAGCGATGTCTTTGCTGCCAAGGACCAAATGGATTTCCTTCATTTTCTGATTTATGCTTCTATTGCTGTTTCTTTTTCTTCTCTGCTAATTCCCTTTACCATTCTGATTGCCAGCAGTGAGATACCCTCCAGGAGAAGCAGAATGGAAGACAGAATTATTTTCTTATTGCATATACTTATGTTTCAGGGATCCTTACCAAGCTGAGCTCCGAGTGCAAAACAGCTATTAACCATACACGCTGTTGGCTAGCTAGTCTAAAACTATAAAATACATTACTTTTACATCTTATTCCTTATTTAAGAAGTCTGTTTTTAATTCAGGGTAACTTTAGCACATTACACTATTTATCTCAGTTGAATGACTTTGTGAAACACTTTTATATACTGTACTAGTCTTTAAGCCCGTTACATTAACGGGTGCTAGAATAGATGTGTGTGTGTGTGTGTGTGTGTGTCTTTCTTTCTTTCTCTTTCTCTTCTTGGCCGCTTTCTGTTTGTCTTTCTTTCTTTGTTTCTGTCTCTCTCTTTACTCGGCTGTCCACCACTGTCCCTTGTCTGCTCCCCCTGGCCAGCAGTAGGCCTTCTCCCTTCCTTTTACCCCTCTGTCCCCCCCCCCCCCCCCGTCTAGCAGCACCTCTTACCTGATCCACCTGTCCAGCAGTAGGCATTCTCCTTTCCCTGCTCTCCATGACCAGCATCCGCTAGCCCGGGCTGCCTCGGGGCTATTGACAGGCCGGCCCACCTCACATTATCAAAGTGGGCCGGCCTAGCAAATGCCCCGTGGCTTTGGCATTTGCTGGTCAAGGGATGAGAAGAGGTGTCCTGGCAGTGCAGGAGTCAAACTGCCGCTGAAATCGCTGTCGCAAGCCGCCCCTTGCGCCACAAGCCACCCCACGCGCATGCGCGCTTAGGGTTTTATTATAGAGGATTCTGCCAACTTATGCTTTTAGGGGCCCTTTTACTAAAGTGTTTTAGCACTTTAAAAAGGAGTAATTATATAAAGTTGCCATAACATTTAAGCACCAAAGGCTGAATTCTATAACTGTCACCAAACCATTGGCACTGACTAAAAAAAATATTCTATAAATAGCGTTCAAACCCCTTCTTTTATCAAGTTGCGCTAGAGGTTTGTAGTGCAGGCCAGTGAGATAAGTGCTCCACTGCTCATGGGAATTCTATGGGCATTGAAGCATTTACCACGCCGGCCCGCACTAAGAGCCTCTATTGCAGCTTGATAAAAGGGGGGAAAGTTAGGCACTGTTTATAGAATAGTGCTTGGTTCTGGGAACTACACTTAACTTTGGGAATGATCATTCACACGAAGTAAACCCTGGTGTAAGTCCTCACTCTTAAACTAGGCACAGACCCCCCCCCCCTTATTCTATAACAGAGCGCATAAATTAAGGGAATACCCATGATCTACCCATGACCTGCCCATTTCTGTACCCCCTTTATTGACTCACAAGTAACATTTAGGTGTGAATATGGCATCTTAATTTAGAATGTAATTTTATTTGATTCTAATTAGCACCAATAATTACTTGTTAAAATACCAATTATTGGCACTAATTAATTTGTTATTCAATTAAACTGCATGAGCTGGCATTAGTTCTTGGCGCGTAGCGTGGGGTTAGTGCGCACAGCAATGCTGCGCGTGCTAAAAACGCTAGCGCACCTTAGTAAAAGGAGCCCTTAGGGACTAATCCTAGAGTATATATTTACTTGATTTTTTTTTTTTAATTTATTCAACTTTGTATAGAATTGATCCGTGTCCAATACCAGCAGGGTATAATAAATTTAACAGCATGCCATTTGTGCAGGGCACATGGATAGTTTACTGAAAATTAAGAAAACTTTAGTAGAGGTTTTTGACTACTATGATTTTGGGGAAAAAAAGGTCATTCTATTTCAATTTTTCTAGATTTTATTTTTTTAAGTTCGATTTCATTATTAATGATCAACAATGAGCAAAAACAAAACAATATACTAAAGGCTCCTTTTACAAAGGCATGCTAGCGGTTTAACGCACATAATAGCATGCGCTAAACCGCCAGACGTGCTAGCCGCTACGACTCCTTTTAAGCAGGTGGTAATTTTTGGCCAGCGCGGGGGTTAGCGCGTGATGAAAAGTCGCACGCGTTAACCCCACTAGCGCGCCTTTGTAAAAGGAGTCCTAAGGCAATGCAATGAGCCTACAATTTTCTTTTCCTTCTCACACATTTTGAGGAGCTTCACTGATGCATCTGCAAGTGATTTCTTATTTTCTTTCCTTTTATTTATATTATCATCAAATTTTCACAAGAAAATAACTTCTTGTTACAGAAATACAGTAAAGTAATATCAATATAAATCCAAAAATATAAAAGTGGAATCATTTTACTGACTTCCTTAGAACACAGTTAACAGGGGAGTACAGCCTAAATATTATGAAAGAACAATTTCAATAAGGAATCGAGATAATAAGTATGTGTTTTTTGAACCATCTCAGCTTACAACCTTTCTGTCACTGAAACGTCTGGAAAAAGAAGGAACAACAACTACTACAGTAACAACAATGTAATAGTAAGCTAATTGGATTTGATATTAGAATAATTCCTCAAGCCAGGCACACGATACTGTTTTCTTTGTATAAAATTGATTTCCTAAAGTTCACTCATAAATAATCTTGGATCATACTATAGAGGACTTGAGATTGTTTGACTAAAAAAAAAAAATTTTTTTTTTCTTTCTACATCATGTAAATGATTTTTCTTATAATTTTGTGTATTGATCTAACAATCTTTCTGTACAAAATGTTTTTGATTTTGTTAAGAATTTTAAAATGATAAATAAAGAATTAAAAAAAAAAAAAAAGAACAATTTCAATTAACATAAAGATAATACATTTACAAGGATATGTCAGAAGATATTATTTCTTATCTTAAAGACAAAAACTGTTTCCTGCTTTCTTGGGTAATTTTTGGCACATTTGGATACGCCCATATTCTTTTACCATAAAACAAATTTTTTTGAAAATTTAAAGTATAGTTTCATAAATACATCCATGTCCAATTGAAAACCAAAAGATATCAATAATGTTGACTTAGAAATAAATTATTCAAGTATAGCAGATATGTTCTTTAAATCAAACTGTGACGGTTGAGCAGATTGAACATTTTCCTCTTCCATAGCCTCCTGAGATTTTTTAATAGTTGATGGAAGATAATATATTTTATTCAAAGGGGGAATAAATTCTGAAGAATAACCAAGGATTTCCATCACATAGTTTTTGAAAACATCATATGGTAGAATTCCAGGAGGTTTAGGAAAATTCAAAATTCTCACATATAGTTTTCTATATTTTCTAATCTCCTTTGCAAAAAGGTACTATCTTTTATTGCAGTATTCTTATAATCATTTAATGATTGTACATCAATTTGCAACTCCTTGAGTGAGCATTTAGTCTCAACATTCATCTGTTCAATAGTTTTTGTAACATTGTCCAACTTGGCTCCAAGAGCCTTTACCTCTTCTGCCGTCTTCGTTGTGGCAACATCCATTTCTGCAGCATCTTAAAGACAGCTGACAAGGTGTCCTCCTACGCTGGTCTGCATCGGCAGAAGCTTATCTGCCAGGGAACCTCTATCTGTGGGAGTGTCGGGTGCAACTTCGGCCTCCCTTCCTTCCACTTCCTGGGCGGCAGCATCAGCCGGACAAGGAGGCGGGACAACAGGTGCCGGCGAGAGTGAGATTTCCTGCCCCAGCAAAGATGAGTTCTCTCCACTCATTCTCGCAGTGGGGCTTAATTCACCAAATCCTGAGCAAATTGCCGGGAAGGACTGCTCCAACGTTCGCTGGATCAAGGTAGGCGAGGGTGTTGAAGAGGTAGGCACCCTCACAGTACCTTTTCATTTTGTGTGCGACATTGTCAGTAGCAGGAAATTCGTCCAGCGGTAGGAGCGTTCTCGCTTAGTGCTGCCATCTTGGCCACTCCACTAAGCGCTATCGTGATTTCTTATTTTCTAGGGACATGCACAGAAACATTTTTTGTTGTTTCGTCTTATTATTTTGGTTCATTTGCCCTTTTCTGCCTTTTCATGAATTTTCATTTCTTTTCCAAGTTACATTTTTTTTGTTGCTATTTATTCAGTTTCCTATTAAAGGGCTCCTTTTACAAAACTGCGATAATGATTAGCAGCGTGCAGAATGCGATGAAGCCCATTCTATTCCCATGGGCTTCTTCACATTCTCTGCTAGGTCTCCTTTTACTAAGCTGTGGTAAGTACCGGCATGTGCTTACTGGTGTCTTGTGGTTTAATGGTGAGTACTGGTGGGGCGGGGTTGAGAGTATCATTGGGAGGAGGGAAGAGAGGGGGGTTTGAGGAGGGGAAATGGGGTGTACTGAAGGTTCTGGCAATTAGTCAAAGATAGGATAAGAGGCTCAGGTGGGGGGAAGGGGTGGAGTGACATTTTTGGGGTTCATAAGAGTACAGAGCTTTGGAGTACCTTTCCACCCTCATTAATCTCACTTGCCCTATGTAGAGAAGGAAGGGGAGGGAGTTTGGTTGATGTTACTCTTTTATTATATATGCTTGTTTTATTATTGTATATGATGCATTATTATTTGTACTGTGCACTTTTGGGGTGCGCTTGTGTTGTATTTAAGAACATAAGAAATGCCTTCACCGAATCAGACCCTAGGTCCATCTTGTCCGGCGACCCGCACATGCGGAGGCCAAGCTAGGTGATCCCTAATGGACACCTTGTTCACCCGTATCCCTCAATGTGATTTGCAAGAAGGTGTGCATCCAACTTGCCCTTAAATCCCAGAATGATGGTCTCTGTCACAACCTTCTCCGGGAGAGCATTCCAAGCGTCCACCACTCGCTGTGTGAAGCAGAACTTCCTGACATTAGTCCTGAGTCTGCTGCCCCTCAGTTTTAGTCCATGACCTCTTGTGTTTGCATTAATAAAAATTGTTTGAACATAAAAGGGCTTATCTCAGGACACATTGAGGCATCCTGCAGAACGTTCTAAATGTGTGTGAGAAAGCTTCACATTCAAATTGCTTAAAAAAAATTTCTTGGCTTGGGGGGGGGCAGTGAGTGTCGAGCAGAGAGTGGGTATTTCTGTGCTAAAGAGTTATCACATCTATAATCCTGCATGCTAACCAATTAGTGCTCAATTAACCTGTGAGCCCTTACTTCTTATAAAATAGGTGGCACCCTTTATATGAAGTTCACAGCAGTGCCCTTGTAATGTTTCCAGAAAGCTCTGCCCCTGTCCTCTCCTCCTCCTGCCACATATTGACTCACCCCTTTCTATAGTCAAAATCTCAGAGTGAAAATGAGTCTCATTTATTTTTACCCCAGATGCGACCCTGTTTCAAAAGAACACCACCTGACCCTTAAGCGTAAATGTATTGCTAGAGGTCAATCTGTCAAAGAACACGCAAAAAAAATCTTGACATGCATTAGACCAGTGTTTTTCAACTGCCGGTCCGCAGAAATTTCCGGTGCCGATCCGCAGGGCCGGCACATGCATCGGGACCCAGACAGTGCTCTTCAGCTGCCGGTCCACGTTGCAATCGATGAGGCGTTGTCTTTGGGCCGGCTTCCTCTTACTCAGTGCTGCAGTGCACAAAGCCTTGGGCAGAGGCTCCTACACACGTTCCGCGCCTGAACCGGAAGCCTTCTCTCTGACGTTGCAACGTCAGAGGGAAGGCTTCCAGATGAGGCGCGGAACGTGCGAGAAGCCGCTGCACATGGCCTTGTGCACTGCAGCACTGAGGAAGAGGGAGCCGGCCTCAAGATAACACCGGGGGGCAGGCCAGAAGGCAAGGAACAGCATGGAGAGAGGGAGACAACAACAGTAGGGGGAATGATTTTATTTTTGAATTTAGTGATTGATTTATATCTTCTGTCTATTCAGGAAGAAATGCATTTGTTTCTTTTCCTCTGTGGTTGTACTGCATACAATGTCTTGCATCTTAGGGTTTGTTTGTATATATTAGTACTTTTAGTTTTTGGTCCCGTATTTGCATGGGGTTATCTGTGTTCTGGTAGGAATGAATATTGAGAAGCATACAGTGTGCTTTGTGTAGTTTAATTTTGTGGTTAACCATTATGTGTTGTTAATACGATTATATTATGAAGAATGAATGGAAAAAATGGTGTTACAATTAGTACTATTATGGGGACGGGGTTTGGGGCGGAGATTGGATAGAGATGGGTGAGGTCTGGCCCACGACTTAGCCTAGTGTTCCACAGACCGGTGCTGGTCAACAAAATAATTATTTTATTTTCTCCAGTCCATAGGTATCAAAAGGTTGAAGAACACTGTATTAGACAACACGAAATGCTCCTAGGGTGCTTTATTTGAAAGGCTCTGTTTATTATCTGCACAAAAAGAAACAGCACAACAGTTAATACAAGGTATGTCTGGTAAATGATTCATTTAAGGAAGATCACTCACTCTCCAAATGTGGTGTTGCTGTGTTTAGCTTGAAGATTTATGATTATTCGGTTGAATAAGATATTGATCCAAGTCTCCACAATGCACCGATGTGAAATTCTGATCTAAACATGAAAAATGCAAATCTTCAAAAAAGTGTCCAAGATTTATAGTGAACCTCGATGGATACCTCAGTAGAGACACTGGGTAAACAGCTATAATGTTTAATCATTCAAGCCTGAAACATTTCTTAGGTTTTATCAATACAAATTAAGGAACATAGAGATATGATAATATACTCACAATGTAGTACATCAGCTCTTGAATTTGAAAACGACAGAATCATGCCCTGATAAATAACCAGGCTCCCATTCTGACCTTGTGAAGTTGAAGTATCATTCAGCTGTCTTAATTGAACTGAAATTGATATTCATCATTCTTTGAAACACTACAAGACTTAGATCAATGGGGGTAATTTTATAAGAAACTCGTGTATGTTGAACAGTATTTAATGTGCTCATGCAGGATCTGGGAGTACCGTATTTTCACGCATATAACGCGCGCGTTATACGCGTTTTTACCTACTGCGCATACCCCTCGCGCGTTATATGCGTGAGCGCGGTATACAAAAGTTTTAAAACATAGTTCCCACCCCGCCCGACGCCCGATTCACCCCCCCAGCAGGACCGCTCGCACCCCCACCCCGAACGACCGCTCGCACGCGCTCCCACCCGCACCCGCATCCACGATCGGAGCAAGAGGGAGCCCAAGCCCTCTTGCCCGGCCGACTCCCCGACGTCCGATACATCCCCCCCCCCCCCGGCAGGACCACTCGCACCCCCACCCCGAAGGACCGCCGACTTCCCGACAATATCGGGCCAGAAGGGAGCCCAAACCCTCCTGGCCACGGCGACCCCCTAACCCCACCCCGCACTACATTACGGGCAGGAGGGATCCCAGGCCCTCCTGCCCTCGACGCAAACCCCCCTCCCCCCCAACGACCGTCCCCCCCAAGAACCTCCGACCGCCCCCCAGCCGACCCGCGATCCCCCTGGCGACCCCCACGACCCCCCCACCCACCTTCCCCGTACCTTTGGTAGTTGGCCGGACAGACGGGAGCCAAACCCGCCTGTCCGGCAGGCAGCCAACGAAGGAATGAGGCCGGATTGGCCCATCCGTCCTAAAGCTCCGCCTACTGGTGGGGCCTAAGGCGCGTGGGCCAATCAGAATAGGCCCTGGAGCCTTAGGTCCCACCTGGGGGCGCGGCCTGAGGCACATGGGCCCAACCCGACCATGTGCCTCAGGCTGCGCCCCCAGGTGGGACCTAAGGCTCCAGGGCCTATTCTGATTGGCCCACGCGCCTTAGGCCCCACCAGTAGGCGGAGCTTTAGGACGGATGGGCCAATCCGGCCTCATTCCTTCGTTGGCTGCCTGCCGGACAGGCGGGTTTGGCTCCCGTCTGTCCGGCCAACTACCAAAGGTACGGGGAAGGGGGGTGGGGGGGTCGTGGGGGTCGGCCAGGGGGGGTCGCGGGTCGGCTGGGGGGGCGGTCGGAGGTTCTTGGGGGGGGCGGTCGTTGGGGGGGAGGGGGGTTTGCGTCGAGGGCAGGAGGGCCTGGGATCCCTCCTGCCCGTAATGTAGTGCGGGGTGGGGTTAGGGGGTCGCCGTGGCCAGGAGGATTTGGGCTCCCTCCTGGCCCGATATTGTTGGGGAGTCGGCGGTCCTTCGGGGGGAGGGATGTATCGGACGTCGGGGGGGCATCAGGCTTTCAGGATGGGGACAGACCTTCAAGGGGGGACAGTGCATGGAAGTCAGGGGGGGTGAACGGAGAGTCGGGACAGCGCACGGAAAGTCAGGGCGGGCGAAAGGAGCGTCGGGCAGCATGCGCGGTATACCCGTGAGCGCGGTATACCAAAGTTTTTGTACATATCATCGTGATTTCTGCGCGCTATACCCGTGTGCGCGTTTTATACGGGTGCGCGTTATTTGTGTGAAAATACGGTATATGTTTATAAAAAGTTGTGGACAAAAACATAGCAAGCACCTGCTTTCATGCAATATGTGTGTCAATGTTCTTTGGAGCACATATGAACGTATTTTTTATCAGCATATACTGTACACATGCAAGGAGCTAGCTAGGCTGGTGGTTAGAGGTTGTATCTTGTTATCGTGGGATGGGGAGCTCAAGTCCCATCACAGTTTGGGGAAATATAATTGAAGTCTATAAACTCCTGAGTGGTATATAGTGGGTAAAAGTGAATCAATTTTATACACCATCAAAAATTATAAAGGCTAGAGGACACTCAATAGAGTTAGAGGGAAATACTTTAAAAAAACAACAGAAGGAAATACTTTTTCACTCAGAGAATAGTTAAGCTCAGGAATGTGTTGCCAGAGGATGTAGTAACAGCGGTTAACATAGTTGGGTTTAAAAAGGGTTGGTTCCTGGAGGAAAAGTCCACAGTCAAACCTTTGTCAATAGTGTTAAATATGCAATATTAGTAAACAACACAAAGACAAAAATACTGTTGCATTCTCATAAAAAACAAAATGGTCCAACTCTATAAGGTCTTTTTGTTTTTTTATGCGAAATGCGATAGTATTTTTTCCTCATGTTGTTTACTAATATTGCATATTTAATTCTATTGATGAAAGTTTTTTATGCCTATGATATCGAATTGGTAGAGCTATAACAGACTCACCATTAACCTGAGACTTTTTCTTTCGTCAACAATAAGTATTTTGGTAATTAGTGTGACGTTGACAAATGGAGAGTTTTATTTGTGTTGTAAAGATGCATGGACACATAGGCCCAGATTCTCTAAACAGTGTCGTATTTTTAGGCACCAGTAGGCAAACAAGTTCAGTAAAAAATGCCATTGAAATAACATTTTTAACTGAGTTTCAAGATACCTACCAGTGCCTACAAAATCAGTGACGGAATCGCACCTCTGTAGGCGCTTTAAGCTGCCTAATGCCACTGTGGGCATGGCTAATGCCAGAAGTGGTATTAGGTGGCCTAAAGCGCCTATGGAGATGCAATTCATATCAAAGGTAGGCGCCAGATATGAAGGCCAGGAAAATTCTTGGCAAAACATCCAAGTGCCGATTTTCAAATCCAAAACTTTAGATGTTTTACTGGATGTTCGCCCTTCAGAACATCCAACTCATAAAAGGACATATTAAAGGTGTGTTTTGGGCAGGAGTTGGGTGGACTTTGGGCCTACTTAGACTTGCACTTATTGAGGTGATAATCAAATCTATTGGAAGACATCCTGATGGAATTTAGACATTCTGAGCTACACCTGTTTAAAAGCATCTAAATGCCAAAAGGGTACCCAAACTGACCAGATGACCACTGGATACTTGAAAATATGACCCCCTCCCCTCCCCCAATGGCCACTTATGCCCTTCCACCCTCCAAATATCTGAATGAAAAATTACATACCTATGTCTAGAAAAGCAGCATCTGATATGGGAAGGCCTAGTAGAACTCCATACAGATGTCTTAAGTAGCCAGGTGGATGGGCTAATGAACCTTTGAGAAGAGGAACCAGATCAATAAGCCACTCTAACCACTACATTTACGGTAGAAATTATGAGCCTACCAAAACCCACCATACTGCCAAATAGGTGCCACCTGCAGCCATATGGGCTATTGTGGTGGTAGACAGGTGGGTATAGTAGGTTTGGGGGGAGTTTTGGAGGTTATAAGGGGGTTATGGTAAGATGTACATCTGGTACCATTTATATGAAGTTCACAACAGTGCCCTCTAAGATGCCCCACTGCTCATTTGGCATGTATTTGGCCAGTCCATTACAATTATGGTGACCAGGTTACACATTCCAGAAGGGAGACTTTTGGCAAGTCTTGGTTTTAAAATTACATCTCAAAACTGTATTTGTAGTCCATGATTCTAATCTAATCTAATCTAATCTAATCTAATCCTTAGGTTTGTATACCGAATCATCTCCACGTTCGTAGAGCTCGACACGGTTTACAGTAGAAGAAATAGGAAGGAACTATAACAGAGGGTTAGAGGTAGAAGTGTGAAGAAAATTTAGAGGACTTGGGATGCCAAGATATAAGAGTTTCCTTGATTCCTAAGTTGAAGGGAGACTTACATTTTTTGAGAAAAGCCAGGTTTTCAGATGTTTGCGGAAAACTTGGAGAGAGCTCAAGTTCCGAAGAGGGGAGGTAAGGTTGTTCCAGAGCTCAGTGATTTTGAAGTGGAGGGAGGTCCCTAGCTTTCCTGTGTGGGAAATGCCTTTTAGCGAGGGGAAGGATAGTTTTAATTTGTGGGAGGATCTGGTGGTATTAGGGTTTGAGGAATTCCAAGAAAGAGGGATAAAGGGAGGGAGGATACCATATAGGATTTTGAAAGTTAAACAGGCGCATTTATAGTGGACCCTGGCGATTCTATCCATTGAAATCAGTGCTGCAAGTCCCATAATGCACCAGAATGAGGTTGGCAAAAATCAAGGACTGGCTAAAAAGTCTTCCTTCTGGAATGGATAAGCTTGTCACTCTAATTACAATGGTGGCCCCTCCTACATCTAAATGGTGCTGATTTGAATGCTTCTAATGGAACTTTTCGTGGTCAAAAATGGCGAACAAAGTTGGATGTCTTGGTGGCCTAGATGGTGGATGGCCTTGGTAGTGGTCAAGATGCCCAAGTAGGTGATTTTTGGGAAAAAAAATCTATTATACCATACTGATTTTATTTATTCAGTTTTCTATATTGTTCTCCCAGGGGAGCTCAGAATGGCTTAAATGAATTTGTTCAGGTACTTAAGCATTTTTCCCTGTCTGTTCTGGTGAACTCACAATCTATCTAATGTATCTGGAACAATGGGTGGATTAAGTGACTTGCCCATAGTCACAAGGAGCAGCTGTAGCTTAAACCACTGCACCACACTCTCCCCTTTTAGGTTTGTTTGTTATGTCAAAATGGTTGTATGTTTGCTGAGATGTTATTGATTGTAATTGTCTATGCTTGAATTATGTCTGTTTCCTGTAACTTGCTCATAATTGCAGGATGTGCGAGTAAGAAAATTTTAGAATAAATAAAATTTGGACATCCTGTTTGAAAATGGACATTTCTCTGCCTCTGACTTTGGACATTTTGCAGGAAACATCCAAATTTGGACTTACATGTCCTATGAAAAATAATAATACAGTACAGTGGAACCTTGGTTTACGAGCATAATTAGTTCCAGAAGCATGCTCATAAACCAAAATACTCATATATCAAAGCGAGTTTCCCTATAGGAACTAAGGGAAACTCGCTTGATACGTTCCCACCCCACCGAGGCCAGCGGCGCTGCTCCACCCCCCCATGGCTCCCCCCCGCTCACAAAGGCACCCCCCGCTAACCGGCATCCCTCCCCTCTGCTCATAAAGGCCCCACATGTGAACCGGCACCCCCGCGCGAACCAGTTTGCGCAGGAGGGGTGCCGGTTCGTGCGGGGGGCCTTTGTGGGCGGGGGGGGGGGGAGCGATGCCGGTTATCGGTAGGGTATTCGCAAATCGAGTCAACACTCGGTTTGCGAGACAAGATTTGCGAGAATGTTTTGCTCGTCTTGCAAAACACTTGCAAACCGGGTTACTCACAAACCGAGGTTTGACTGTATTTTGAATTGAATCTTATATTGTGCCAGTAGCTAATGTAACTGCTTCAGTAGTGAAGTCACATGATCACAGTGTTTTGCATTGCATAGTATTCTATCAGAAGTGTTTTGAAGAGTCCATAAGTTTTTGAGATTGGATTTAGTTATGCCTACTTAGATGGTTTTGCATTAATCACATTGTGAGTTAATAAATGCACAGAACAGTATGCAGAGTGATTTGGTATTTGTAAGTTTAGAGCCATTCAAAATTTACTAGAGAAAAAAGAAACTTAACTTGATCACATTAGAGATTTTTGGAGAAAGAGAGAGAGAGCTGGGTCCAAAATAATCCCTAAATAATGAAATGAAGTGGCCTGCACTATTGGTCTGTCAAAGAGTATTAGTACAATTGGAGGAGGTGGATAAGTGGCTGTAATCCAGCAAGATATTGTTTTTTGTTTTTTTCTGGATTGAGTGATAAATGGTGTTCCCTTAACCAGTGTGCCACCTTTTCAAGACAAAGTTAAAGTGAGCGAAGATCTATAGAGTCGAGAGGTATAGTGAACTAATATTATGTATGTTATTATGTACACCACTTTGATTTTAAGCGGATTTTACATTTTTTAAATAAATAAATAAAATTGTCTGCATAGGAATATGAACTGATTGAGTAGTTGGGTGGAAGACAACAACAAAGAAAAATATAGGCTTCTTCACCTTTAAGAAGCCATGTTTCAGTTAAACAGAAAAAAAAATCCATTTTATAATCTGTTATAACATCCTAAACAAGAGCTGATTTCTGTTTGAGAGATCTACAGCTTAACAGAGCAGTAGAAAAAGAGGAGTTATGAAGACACTTGGCAGGGGAATATGAATCAGCAGAAGAAAGTGAGCATCTAGAATAGAGAATGACATGGTGACAAAATTCATAACCGTTCCCGTCCCTGCGGATAATCGTAGGAAACCATCTTCATGTCATTCTTTAAGGAGAGAGGGAAGAATCAGAGTATGAATGGCACAACCACTGACCCGCAAGCTTTGCTTTGAAGAATGCTGGTGTAGAAGGACTGAGGCTGAAATAGACAATAGAAAATGACATGGGATTATTTCCCGCGGTTATCCGCGGGGACGGGAACGGTGATGAATTTTGTCACCGTGTCATTCTAGACTGCCTACTGTAGTTATAATGGTGAGGGTGAGGAGGTCGATGATACCACTATACAGGAATAGAGCAGAGTCCATGAAATAAGGTCTAGCAGGAAAAGTAGTAATGAGAAGATAGGAAAGAAAAAGAACAGAAAGCAGTTATATTTCAGTAATTGCAGTGCCATGGCAAATAAAGAGGAGATACGGTAAAATTGCTCACGCTCTCGTCACTCACCCAAAGGAATGCGCATAAGGAGCATGCCAAAAGCATGCACTGCTGTGGCGCGTTCACTACTTATAGTGGTGCTTAAATATTCACTTTGGGAGGAAGTCAAGTGATGTTGTCGGGTCATATGACCTGGAACTAATGCAGGGATCTGACGCAGGAATAGTGATGAAGATTCAAAATGACTCATTAAAGAAAAAAAAAGGGGGGAGGGGGATGAGAAACCCAAATTGTAAATCAATTATCATTCACATCTCAGTTCCTATAAGACACATAACTACCAAATCTTCAGAGGGGAGGACATCATAAAGGTTTAAATGTATCATGTCATAGGATCTCTTATAACACAGAATTATTTCAGATCCCTATCCTGTAATTCATCTTATAATCATATGTTCAACACCAACCTACCTAAATGTAGAAACAATCAAAAATAGTGAGCAAAAAGCAAAATTCTTCAAGACTGTATAGAGTGTTCCAAAGCTTATCAGAGTTTATCACAAATGGCAACACTTATCTTGTTGGTCTTAACTTAAATCCAGCACTGGCAAACTTCCATAACTCCTGATGCTCAATAAACCACTACTGGAGCATTTTGATTCATACAATCTGCTTTGGGGGACCTTTCCAGCTGTTACCAAACTGTAGAGAACAAATACTCTAAGCCAATTCGAAGAACAAAAAGGGGGCATAAACCTACAATTAACTAAATAACAGAAATGCTAACTCTCATCAAACTTATTAGTGCCATAACATGGCTGACTTGATTATATGAACACCACACCATCTATGACCATATATAATCCAGGTGGGATTATATATGGACATTTCCCATTCCAGCAGGGGAGAGCCGACGGAGGAGGGCTGCAGTCCAGCCATCGGACCAACGGTCGGCTCGGGGGGCCTGTTCCAGCGGGGCACCCGACATTGTCTTCGCTCCTTCCCCATTCCAGCAGGGGAGAGCTGACGGAGGAGGGCTGCAGTCCGGCCATCGGTCCAACGGTCGGCTCGGGGGCCCGTTCCAGTGGGGCACCCGACACTGTCTTTGCTCCTCCCCCATTCCAGCAGGGGAGAGCCGATGGAGGAGGGCTGCAGTCCGGCCATCGGACCAACGGTTGGCTCGGGGGCCCGTTCAAGCTGGACTTCAGTTTTGACTGTTTTGATTTTATTTTCAATTCTTTTTAGTTTATGATATAATTTTTAATCTCACTTATTGTTTTACCACTTATTTTGTTTTATTTTATCATTCAAATTTCATTTAAATTTCTCCAGAATTCTATTGCTTCAACGGTTCTCCTTCTGCATCTATTCTTATCTCCCCTCTTTTTTCAACCTTTCAAAGTCCTTTAGATCATTGTAGTCTTATTAGAATGTTTATTTTCTTATTTTTCTCATCTATTCTCTATTTTATTTTTTCATTACTCTACTAATTGTCATTTTTCCAGGTACTTTAGTTAGATTGTGAGCCTTCGGGACAGTAAGGGAATTTCTAAGTACCTATTTTACTTATAATTTTAATGCACCCTATTGTCTATTTTTTTGTAAACCGCTTAGAATCCTAACGGAGTTTAGCGGTATATAAGAAATAAATTACATTACATTAATTACATAATTATGAAAAAAATGTATTATATAATCCAGGGGGATAATTAGGAAAAAAAATGTAAGACCAAAGGGAAGGGGACAAGGGGGGGGGGTAAGGGGGAGGAAGGGAGGAGAGGAGTAGGGTGAAGGGTAGTCATTCAGTTAACAAAGTATCAGCTGTCAGTTAAAGTGATTAGAAAATGCTATGTAATAAGAATATAAGAACATAAGCAATGCCTCTGCTGGGTCAGACCTGAGGTCCATCTTGCCCAGCAGTCCGCTCACGCGGCGGCCCAACAGGTCCAGGACCTGAGTAGTAATCCTCTATTTATACCCTTCTATTCCCTTTTCCAGCAGGAAAATGTCCAATCCTCTCTTAAATCCCAGTACTGTATTCTGCCCTATAACGTCCTCTGGAAGCGCATTCCAAGTGCCCACCACACGTTGGGTAAAGAAGAACTTCCTGGCATTTGTATTGAATCTGTCCCCTTTCAACTTTTCCGAATGCCCTCTTGTTCTTTTATTTTTTGAAAGTTTGAAGAATCTGTCCCTCTCTACTCTCTCTATGCCCCTCATGATCTTATAAGTCTCTATCATATCCCCTCTAAGTCTCCTCTTCTCCAGGGAAAAGAGACCCAGTTTCTCCAATCTCTCAGTGTATGAAAGGTTTTCCATCCCTTTTATCAGACGTGTCGCTCTTCTCTGAACTCTCTCGAGTAACGCCATATCCTTCTTAAGGTATGGCGACAAAACTGGACACAGTATTCCAGGTGTGGGCGCACCATCGCCAGATACAGCGGCAGGATAAATTCTTTTGTCCTGGTTGTAATACCCTTCTTGATTATACCTAGCATTCTATTCGCTCTCTTAGCAGCTGCTGCGCACTGTGCCGTCGGCTTCATTGACCTGTCCACCATTATCCCCAAGTCTCTCTCTTGGGTACTCTCATTCAATAACATCCCTCCCATCGTATAGTTGTACCTCGGGTTTCTGCTTCCCACATGCAATACTTTACATTTCTCAACGTTGAACTTCATTTGCCATTTAGTCGCCCATTCCCCTAGTTTGTTCAAGTCTCTTTGCAATTCCTCACAGTCCTCTTTAGTCCGAGCTCCCCCTAAATAGTTTGGTGTCATCTGCAAATTTTATTATCTCACACTTCGTCCCTGTTTCTAGATCATTTATGAATATATTAAATAACAGCGGCCCGAGCACCAAGCCCTGCGGAACACCACTCGTGACCCTCCTCCAGTCAGAGTAGTGTCCCTTCAACCCTACCCTTTGTTTCCTACCTGCCAACCAGTTTCTGATTCATCTATGTACGTCTCCGTCCACCCCATGGTTCTTCAGTTTCCGGAGTAATCGTTCATGAGGCACCTTGTCAAAGGCTTTTTGGAAATCAAGGTATATGATGTCTATGGGGTCACCTCTGTCCATCTGTTTGTTAATTCCTTCGAAGAAGTGTAGTAAGTTGGTTAGGCACGATCTCCCCCTGCAGAAACCATGTTGGCTGGTTATCAAAAGTTTGTTTCTTTCCAAGTGATCATCGATGTTTTCTTTTATCAGTGCTTCTGCCATTTTTCCCGGAACCGAGGTCAGACTCACCGGTCTGTAGTTTCCCGGGTCACCTCTTGATCCCTTTTTAAAGATGGGCGTGATGTTGGCCGTCTTCCAACTCAACTGCAGACATTTTAAAAAGGGGGAATAATAACATGACAAAAGCGAAAAACCCTATCATAGAAACAAAACAGGAGGAAGGAGACCAAAAGAGGGAAGGTGGAAAGGGGAAGGGGAGGGAAATGGGGAACGGGAAGGAGGAAGGGGGAGAAATGGTGTAGCCAAATAGATCACAAAAATGTCAGCTCACGACCACCATCCCCCACCATCAGATCTGATATACCTTCGGGCCTCCCAAAGCAGCAGCAGCAGCAGTGGCGGTGGTGAACTGGCTGCTTCTGGATTGCCCCGCCAGGTCTTCTCTCTTATACATCATCAGTGATGTCATCAATGACATGGCAGAGGGAAGGTCCCGGTGGGGCAGGCCAGGAGCAACCTGTTCACCATGCTGCCACCGCTGCTGATGCTTTAGGAGACCTGGAGGTATGTCAGGACTCACTGAATCAGTGAGTATGATTTTTTTTAGACCTCAAATCAATTTGAATTGATTCAAATCAGTGAATCCGGCATCACTACTTTTAACCACTGAAAACGGGTAACCTTGATCAATAAATCTCTGAAAGAGAACTTTAGCCTGATATTGAAATTCCTCAATAGTTGAACAAATCCGTCTCAAATGTAGAAATTTTCGTCATGCATACTTTTACCCATGAAGTGATTTTATGAGGCTTTTTCATACAGACAACAGGATTTGCACTTGGGAAATCCTTTAGAAAGAGGAGAAATTTGGCATGATATTCAAAGGAATTATGCTCCTAAATGGCGTTTTTGCAATTTTACTAGAATGTGTGCTCTCAATTAACAGAGGATAATTGGCAATAAAATGCATTATAATGCAACTTAGCATAGGATATTTTGACTATAGCAGTTGTTAAATAATAATGAGATATATATCATACAAATGAATGCAAGGCAGGTCATTGTTATACAAAATGAATAACGCCATCTGTGTAAAACCTTACTGGAAGATAATTCCCAAAAGGTATTACTTATAATAATAAGTTTATATACTGCAGGACCTTGAAGTTCTATGCGGTTTACAATGATTAAAAGATGCTACAGATTAAGTAGAATTAACAAAGTTAAGGGCTAGTGATAAACAGTTCTAGAGATCAGATATTGTGGACTAAGATTGTACAGGTCAGTTACCTAAATACTTCAGGAACAGATATGTTTTAAGGTTTTTCCTAAATTCCTCATAAGTAGTAGGCATAAGTAGTTGTTCTAGGTCTTTACCCCATAATGCTGCCTGATGTGCGAGAAGATGTTGGTGATGTTTTTTAAATTTACATCCTCTAACCGGTGGAGAAACAAAATTCAAGTGTGAGCTTCTCTTATGTCTGTTGGTTGTGAAAGAGAAAAGGTCAGTTATATATTTAGGTGCTAATCCAAATATTACCTTAAAGCAAAAACATCCAAATTTGAACCGCACTTGTGCTTCCCTCGGCAGCCAATGCAGAAGTCGGTAGGAAGGCGTTATGTGATCGAACTTCTTCAACCCCAAAATTAGACTGACCGCCGCATTTTGTACCAGTTGTAATCACCGCATGTTCTTCTGGGAAAGTGCCAAATAGGCGATATTACAGTAATCAAGTTGACTCAGTATAAGGGACTGTACCAGAATTCTAAATGATGAAACATCAAAATATGCTTTAATGGACCGAAGCTTCCAGAGAGTGAAAAAACCCTTTCTAACCAAGGAGTCCACCTGGTCTTTCATGGTTAGGTTCTTGTCCAATGTTACGCCCAATACCTTCATAGTAGATTGAATAGGATAACTGAGTTTATTGATGCACAGTGATGATTTAGTGTCAAGCGGGTGTGATGAAGCTACAAAGAATTTTGTTTTTTTCTGAATTAAGCTTTAATCTGAATTCACTCATCCATTGCTCCATCAAATTTAGTGCTTCTGTTGCCTTAGGGGTAACTTCTGAGAGAGAGGTGGCGAATGGGATAATGATCGTAAAGTCATCTGCATAACTAAATAATTTTATCCCCAGCTGGGAAAGTTGCGCACCTAATGAAGATATGTAAACATTGAAAAGCAATGGAGATAGTGGTGACCCCTATTAGCTAGGAACATTGGCCCACAATAAGTGGGTCAATGTTCTCAGCAGTGGCGTACCTAGGGCATGTGACACCCGGGGCCCATAATTTTTTACACACACCCCCGGCCCATCAATTTTTAGACACACACCGCCCGTCCTTGGTATGCCACTGCTACGGTTCAAAAAAGGCTAAGAAGCCAGCGGGAGTGGCGAAAGCATCCTTTAAGGAACATCTTCCCAATCTGGCTCTATTCTGCCCCCTTTGTGACGCCACTGGACAGTGTTCTCAGCCATTAGTCAACCTTGCCTGGGTTGCAGTGCCCAGGCAAGGTCAACTAATGGCTGAGAACGTTGTCCGGTGGCATCACGAAGGGGGCGGGGTAGAGCCAGATCGGGAGGGTGTTCCTTAAAGGACGCTTTTGCCGCTCCGGCAGGCTTCTTAGCCTTTTTCTTGGCCGTGGGGGTGGCCCGGCAGCCGCGCTGAAGTACAGGTCCCAGGAAGGTCCGGACCTGGCTGGCTATGCACCCCCCTAGGGTATGCACTTGGGGCGGTCCGCCCCCCCCCCCACCCTGCCCTTGGTATGCCACTGGTTCTCAGAGAACAACTTACAAGACCTAGTTCTTTAAAACAAAAACCAGGCCTTGATCACCCTACCCTTGATCTTCAACCTCCTTGATTCCCTTTCTAAATTAATCTTTGATTTCCCCACCCCTCAATTCCTCATCAATTTTATGCCTTAGATTCCTAATGCATGATAACTTCTTCAGCAGTAACCCTCCTGATTCACTGATGTATTATTTCCCATACTTTCCCCCAGTATATGGAGTCTCCCTGGTAGGCAGTAGGGTAGGGGGCAGGAACATTCGTCTGTTTGGCAGCCTGAGCTTTTAGAATCCAGAGATTACTACTAGGGGCTAAAGTGGACATTTTGAATCTGAAGGCCACTGAGACATAGCTTGTGCCTTCTCTTATATCTACCAGGGTGACCCACTGTAGGTACTGGGAAAGAGTGCAGGGATGGGGTACTGGTAAATGTGGAGTTGTTTTGAATGGGAATTGAGCATATGGATGTCCAGAGGGGTAATGTTAACAGGAGATTGAGAGATGACATTTGAAATTAGATCATGTAGGCAAGGGTCTAAGTGAGGAATTCTGACAAAGGATTCTGGGGATAGGGGTTAGGGGACACATTTGCTGGCATCATGACTGACCTTTTAAAAGAGAATGGGCCCAACTTGTGGTCCATTTCCTTTGTGTTTCATTTGTGTAAATGGGAACGTACAATATTTCTAGCTACAGCATCACACAGACTTAGCATTAACTCGCAGCATTGAGGTATCACAGGATAATAAATCCCATGGTAAATTTTTGCATGGTAATAGTTAGTTCATCGCCCTGGTGCTGGACTTTATCATTCTCTTGCATTACAAATTGAGAATAAGGATTATAAATTTTCCAAGAAAGTTTGGCTCTGAATTTGAATGCAGATTTGGCTTACTTGATGAATGGAAATGGTAGGCTGGACACTAACAGATTGGCACTTAATATTAACAAAACTAATGTGATGCTTTTTCCATGGAAAGATAGTTCTAAACTTGTTTCCTCTATTTCTATAAAAAATGTCCCCCTACAATCAGTTAACAACATAAAAATTTTAGGGGTGATCTTTGATCATAAACTGACTTTCCATGACCACATTAGTAATATTGTTAAAACAACCTTTTACAGGCTGCGCCAAATTCGCTCACTTTCACAATTTTTATGTTCAAAATCTCTTAATATTCTCATTCATTCTCTGGTGATCTCTAAAATTGATTATTGTAATGCCCTTTTTAAGGGCATTTCTCAGAATGAAATAAAACGCTTACAAATTATTCAAAATGCTTCCATTAAACTTATAACTAAAACTAGGAAATTTGATCATGTAACACCTCTTCTTAGGAAAGCGCATTAGCTTCCTATATCTCACCGGATAACATATAAATTATGTATACTTACTTTTAAATCCCTGTTTTATAAAACTCCAGCATTCATCTATAAATTATTAATCCCTTATACTCCAAATAGAATACTGAGATCCAATGAACAAAATCTATTGACGATCCCTTCTCTTAGGATTATTAATACAAGACAGCAATTTATTTTTTCTGTTACTGCACCTCAAATTTGGAATTCTCTCCCTATTTATTTTTTTTTCTTTTTTCCCATTTATTATTTATAATTTTATACATTATTCCCAAGCATAAACATCTTGTACAGTAAGATTGTTTTGAATACAAAAAAAGAAAAAGAAAACAAATTACAATACAATATAGAAGATATTAAATATCATAACATCTTCTCCTTATAAAGACAATCTCTAGTCCACAATAATTGGATCCTAGACTTCAATAGGGTGAATTAAAACAAAAAGATCATAAAATAATCTTAAACTTAAGAAAATCTAAATGGATGAAATTGCGAGGAGCTAATCATGTATTTCTGTTGTTACTTCTATTTTTTCACCTTTCTCAAGACGTTTCAATGCCACAAATTTGGTTAGGTGTGTCGGATCAAAGAAAACATATTTATCAGAACCATAATGAACAATACATTTGCAAGGAAATCTAAGGAAAAATTTCCCTCCCACTGAAATTACTCCAGGTTTTAATAACAAAAACTGCTTTCTTCGTTTTTGAGTCTCTTTGGTAACATCAGAAAAAATTTGTACTTTCTGACCCAGGAACTCTTTAGTTCTATTTTTAAAGAACATTTTCATAATCCAGTTCTTATCTGGCATCAATACAACTGTTACCAGTAATGTCGCAGGTTTGACTAATTCTTTCATTGAACTTTCCAATAATGTAGTAATGTCCAATTTTGATTCCTGTTGTCCCTCGTTGATCAATTGCTGATCCAATTTTCTATCAGGCAGGTAAAATACTTGTGTAAATGGTGGAATTAATTCTTCTGAAACTGAGAAAATCTCCAAGAAGTATTTTTTTAACATTTCCCTAGGAGACATAGAAGATATCCTGGGAAAATTTAGGAACCGCAAATTATTGGCTCGTTGGCCATTTTCAATCATTTCCAGTTTCATCCTGATATTTGTACTATCTCTAATCATAGTTTATTGTACTTGTTTGACCCCTACTATCTCATTTTTATTTTTATCTGAGGTAACTTTGACCGTAGTCAATTCTAATTGCATTTGAGTCAATTCTTGTTCCTGCTTATCAACTTTCATTTCTAATGCTTTAAGTTGTGGATTCAATGAATTTCCCAGTTTGACTACTAAGTCCCAGAGAGACTCCATTGTAATTTCAGTGGGTTTTTCAACCAAAAAGAAAGGAGTCTCACCTGCCATACTTGTAGAAATCGAGTCTTGTTGTATCTCCCTTTTCTTTGATGTTCCAGCCGCAGTATCTGTCTCCAGACTTAAAAGCTCTTTTGATAGATCCAATACATCGCTCAAAGATGAACCAGCCTCCTGGGCTACCGGAACTGCCTCTATGGACGTGCCTTGTGCCTGCGGCGAGCTAGTATGCTGCGGTTGGGGGGGAGTATCTCTTTCTTCCGGGCTCAGCGTGACCTCTAGCCCCTGGATTCTGGCGGCGTCACCCTGTACCGCCAAGTCCTGCGGGCGATTCCCCGAAGTTGCCGGCTCCCTCAACCGTGTCAAGAGGCGCTCAATAGTGAGAGGAGGAGGAATTACAGAACGCCGCGAGGCTCCGGCGGCACTTCTCCCTCTCCTCTTAGGCATGAGGAAACCTTCAGAGCAAGCTGAATAACCAGAAAAGGTAAATTATAAAAAATCTACCGAACGCTCAGGAAACGCTCCGAAATTCAACCACTCGCGGCCATCTTGGATCAATCACCCCCTCCCTATTTATTTAAGGGAAGAACGCAATCTGGAGAAATTTAAGAGTATTTTAAAAACTTTTCTTTTTAAAGATGCTTTTGATAATTAGTTAGCAGTCCGCTGGTCAAATTTTTATTTCTATTGTTTAATTTTATGACTATTGTTTTCCCTACCTTTTGTTTTACTCCCTGATTGTCTTACTTTTCTTTAATGATTTTGTATTTCATTCTCCTTTTCCCATGTGTCCATGGTTTGTAATGACTGTCTTTTAATCTGCTCGGATGTAAAATATTGTAAAGTGTTGTATTGTCCCCCAAATATTGTAATTTTAAAAATGTTCATCGCTTAGAAATATGATTAAGTGATTAATCAAAAATTTTATTAAACTTGAAACTTGATACCTAGGGTTATCAAATGTCTGGATTTACCCGAACGGCTTTTCAAAACCCAGCACTTTGTATGCTGCTATTTTGTCTATGCCACTTATTTGCAAAGCAGATGAACATCTAATAAACCCCAAAGCAGCAGAATTTGGGCAACCTACACCGCAGTGCTTCCAAATAGTAAGGGGGTATTGTGGGTATGTTTTGAGTTAAACTAGAGAAGTCACAAAATATGGACATCCAACAGTGATAACACTATATAACACAATTTTTGTTCCTGGGCAGTAAGTGTAATTTCCTAATTGCTCATGCCTATAAAGTATAGAAAGTGTCTGTTATTTTATTTTTTTTAAACCTTTGCTTTTGTGACCAGGATAGTCACATTTTGCAATTTACCTACTCGTATTTAAAATGTGAAAATGTCAAATTTTCATTCTTATAAAGTCATAAAAAGCAACATACAAATCACAATTAACATGTATTTAAGTTGAAGTTATACAAAGATGACCTCAAAAGATTTAGAAGTGAGTAGATTTCGAGATTTGTGATTATATTATGTCACTTTCATGAATAAGCTCCCAGATATGGCCTCCCATCATATTATATTGACCTTGGTAGCAGCGTCCAAAGTCCAGTATATCCTGGTGGTCATGCTCACCTTACTCCTCTGAGTATGTTCCCATGTTTTCTTTGAATATCTCAAAATGAGCATCAAGGACATGGACTTTGAGAGACATCCTACAATCCATTTTACTGTAATTCTTTACCAGATTTTCAACCAATTCCACATAGTTTTTGGCCCAGGAAGCTCTGACTAGCCGCAACAAAGCTGTTCCAAGCTGCTTTCTCCCTCCTGTTAGCTTTTAGGTAAATTCCTTGCACTCCGGAATCTTATTTATCTGTGGTCTGATGAAGATACCAGCTTTGACCTTTGTCTCATTCAGATGACTTGAAGGAACTTGATGGCTGCCAACTCCTTATCTAGAGCTCTGACATAAATTGTTTTAATAGGCCCAATCTGATGTGTAGTGGTGGCATCAATACCTTCCAGGGGCCCACTAGTGGTTCCCATTTGACATTGCTTTTCCCCACAAAGAAATCAGTCCGCTGTGGACAGTCCTGACTTTGGTAGTGCACTTTTGTGTCTCTGTTATCACTAAGGCAGGGAAACTTGGAAAAACCACCTTGGAGACCCATTGGTAATGCCACCATTTTGAAGCCTTCGATGACCTCTCAGCCGTACTCATCATACTTCAAAGCACCTAGTAAGGTCTTGATACTGTTGTAATCCTCTTTGAGGTGAACTGAGTGAGCCAGTGGAAGAGACGGGTACTTGTTCCCGTAATGGAACAGCATGGTTTTAATGCTCCTGGATGAGCTGTCAATGAAGAGATCCACTCATTCAGGTTACAGGTGATTCCAATTGCCTCAAACAGACTGGTCACATTGAGGCAGAAGCAGAGCCCATCTTGATGGGTGAAAAAGGTGGACAAAGCTTGGTAACACTTTCTTTGATCTGTGACTGGTGCACTTTCATCCAATGAGTTCCTAGACATCCAATAAGAGCCTATACATCAAAAGCTTGGCACTGGACTTGGTGAGACCAAGATTTTTGATGAAGTCATTGAGGTCTTCTTGGTTTGGATAGTATGGATTTCTCTCATCAGCTGCACCATTGATATTGTAAACTGGATCTACAATGTCTCCCTAACTCTCTGTCTTGCTGCTCTCTTCTGAAGACAGCTGCTGTCTCTCTGGGGGAGTGTGCAAAAGGGCCCCTAAGTTTACCCAGTTTGGAATCAATCTTGAATGGTCTGCAAAAAAGATAAATTTCAAAATATCAATGTCCTGGTCACAAAAGCAAAGTTTGAGGGAAATGATAGCCATTTTCTATACTTTTGTGGCATAGGCAATTAAAAAATGAGCATTTAGAGGGGCATAATCCAAAAGGGAAGTTTAAGTCCGTTTACGTCCAACTCGCAAGTCGTCCAAAGTAAAAAAACAGCCTAAGACACAGTTTCAAAAAATACGTCCAAATTTTTTTTGTTTCGAAAATCGTCTAATTATACGTCCTGCTGATCTGATCGTCCAAGCCGCTAAATCGTCCATCTTTATACCACATTTTCGTCCAACTTTTCGTCTAAGTCCAAAATGCCTAGAACAAGCCCTGTTGGACGTGGGAGGGGTCTGCAAAGTGATAGACTGCACACCCAGACATGCCACCTAAATAGTGGGGTACCTTACAGGGCACTGCTGTGAACTTCACAAAAAAGGTGCCATGTCTTCTCCGTCCTACAGCTCCCTTATAGGTTACAGTGAGCCCCCCAAAACACCGCCAAAATCCCCTAGACCCACTTATCTACCACCCCAATAGCCCTTATGGCTGCAGGAGCCACTTATATGCCAGTAAAAAATGGTTTTGGGGGTGTATAGGGGAGTGCACATGTTTAAGTATCAATTCAGTGATTACAGGGGCTTATGGGCATGGGTTCTCCTCTCTATGGGTCCCTAACCCACCCCCAAGACTGAATGACTAGGCTTTCCTATGCCAGGCGGCCAGGTGATGATGGTCTGGAGGCTGAATTTTAAAGATGTGATTAATATTTTTATGGGGGTTGGGGGCTTGGTGATCACTGGGGTAGCGTGTGTGGGGTCTGTTTTATGTGTTTTCAGTGCTTATCTGGTGAGTTTAGGTGGGTTTTTGTGACTTAGACCATGTTTTACATGGTCTAAATCACAACGTCCAAGTTCCGTCAATCGTAGGCTGTATAACTTTTGATTATACATGCTGTACGACTAAGTCTAAGACGGCCCATGTCCCGCCCAACTCCCGTCTTCGACACTCCTCCCGAAATGCCCCATTTAGCTTTGGTCATTCAGCGACATTATGAAGGCCTAGGTCATTTAGAAATAGGTCCAAAACCCGTTTTTTGTATCGGCACTTGGACGTTTATGAGAAATGTTCGTTCAGATTCATCGAGCTCTGGAACAGCCTTGCCTCCCCTCTTCGGAACCTGAGTGCTCTCTAACCCTTCCGCAAACATCTGAAAACCTGGCTTTTCCCAAAAACCTAACTCTCCCTCCTCTTCCGATATCCTAGCCCGCTAACACTCTTCCTTCTACGATCTTCACCCAACCCTTCCTTGGAGTTCCTTTCTCATTATAATTCCTGTAAACCGTGCCGAGCTCCACAAATGTGGAGATGGCGCGGTATATAAACCCAAGATTTAGTTTAGTTTAGTTTAGTCCAAGTGCCGACTTAGGCCTGTTTTTGGACGTATTTCTCTTTCGATAATGAGCCTCTTATTACCCAGGAACAAAAATAAAATAATATTACTGCATCTGGAATCTCATTGATTTTTCGTTATTGTTATGGTTATCATTACTTCATTGGATTTGTTATTGGAAAACCAATAAAATTTCATGAGAAAAAAAAATTGTTACAAAGTGTTATATCGAATGGAAGAAATGTCCAAGTCTAAAAAGAAGGACATTTTTATTTAGACCTGTTTCAATCTTGTCTAGGGTACAAAAAGGTACTCTGACTGAGCAACAGACCTCCCTTATCCTTGAAAGAGACACTGGAAAAGGAAACTAGAGGCTCCTTTTACTAAGGTGCGCTTGTGTTTTTAGCGTGCGCTGAAGATTAGCGCGTGCAAACCCTATGCTAAACGAAAAATACTAACACAAGCTCTATGGAGGCATTAGCGTTTAGCGCATGCGGCATTGTAGCGCGCACTAAGCGCACGCTAAAACCGCTAGCGCATCTTAGTAAAAGGAGCCCTAGGCTTCCTGACATCAGACATTATGGACATTCTGACCACAGCAGAAAGCAGGTCTGAAGGGCAGCCTAGAGGTCAATGCAGTGAATTGTAAACCAAGGGGCTTAGGTTCAAATCCCACTTCAACTCTTTTTTAAAATTATCTTTAAATTGTGAGCTCTCCAGAAACAGAGATTAGACTGTACCTCCTGTACCTAAATATTAAAGATACCTGTAAGCGTGTGGGCTCTTGAGGTGGTGTACATTCAGGTACAGTAGGCATTTACCAGTTTGGAGATCTCACTTTTTTTAAATAACAGAGTTATAGTAAAATATGAACCTGTAATGTAATGTAATGTAATTTATTTCTTATATACCGCTAAACTCCGTTAGGATTCTAAGCGGTTTACAAAAAAATAGACAATAGGGTGCATTAAAATTATAAGTAAAATAGGTACTTAGAAATTCCCTTACTGTCCCGAAGGCTCACAATCTAACTAAAGTACCTGGAAAAATGACAATTAGTAGAGTAATGAAGAAATAAAATAGAGAATAGATGAGAAAAATAAGAAAATAAACATTCTAATAAGATTACAATGATCTAAAGGACTTTGAAAGGTTGAAAAAAGAGGGGAGATAAGAATAGATGCAAAATAAGTGGTAAAACAATAAGTGAGATTAAAAAAATATATCATAAACTAAAAAGAATTGAAAATAAAATCAAAACAGTCAAAACTGAAGTCCAGCTTGAACGGGCCCCCGAGCCAACCGTTGGTCCGATGGCCGGACTGCAGCCCTCCTCCGTCGGCTCTCTCCTGCTGGAATGGGGGAGGAGCGAAGACAGTGTCGGTGCCTTGCATTGACCACTAGGCTCCCCACTGCTCTTCAGAGACATCTGTGTGGCTATTTTCTTAGAAATGCTGCCATGCAGATGTCCTTGTCCCTGGTTTTTTGGCATTCATAGTTTGGACATATTTTGGAAAATGGCAGCTCATTTTGTATGTTCTCACATATTTTCCAACAGGAAACTCCCAACATTTTCCCTGCTTGAAAATGGCCGAGATGGACATTTTTTTTGGACATCAAGAGTGAGACATCCCAATTCTGATTTGGACATTCTTTCAAAAAAGCCCTTCTTTGTCTCTGTACCTACCATGTTACCCCCTATATTTTATATAGTATGTAAGGGTATCCACCCATGATTACACAGATAGGCACATACTCATCCTAATGTATTAATGCCCGTTTTATAAAGTGTGCATCTCTCAGTGATTTCTTTTGTTTTTTGTTTTTTTTTATTTTGGAGTACACCCAGGTTGTTGTGTGCCTTTAACAAAATCACATTTACATATTTTTGCCATAGTGCTCATACTTTGGACAGCTCTACTTATGCTGACCATGCTGATTTGTACAGCTATGTAATATTATCCTTTCTATGTGCAATTGCAGTGAAATAATTGCCAGTTTTCAAATTAGGAGGAAGAGCTTTTACAATCGTAGGAATCATTTCAGAACACAAGCCAGGCAAATCTGAGCAGAATTTTTTTTTTTTTCCGCTAAACTCTGTCAGTTTGAATTACACATCTGAGACAGCTCGCTTAAACAATTAAGATCTGTGCCAAACCTGGGAAATCTAAGCTGGCTAAGGAAATTTTGAGTTTAATACAATCAAAATCATATCTGGCTCTGATAGCTGAATAAAAAATTCCATCTGGAACAACCTAATCTGAATGAGGTCACAGGCAGACTGCCCACTCTAGTTGAAGTGAGGGAAAACTAATAATTCTTCATTTTTGTGGAAATTTTAAATTTGTAGCCAAAAAGTGTGAAAGTAGGAAACTTTGCATCCAAAGAATACAGAAATGTAAATGCAACTGTCATTTTACGGAGATCTAGAATTTCCATATAGCAACCGTAGATTAATTCCCCATAGGATTCTTCAGTTCCATTATTCACATTTGGCAGTTCTACTAATTATGAGCTGAATTCAACCAAACTCGTGACTTAGAAAAAGAAAAATATTCATTGACTCTGGGAAGTATAAATATTCAAATTGTATGCTAAAAATGTGTCTCGGGGAAAAGTGAATATGTAAGTTTTAAGACTGACCAAGCATTAAATCATGTAATATCCTTTCAGCTTCATTACAATATGTATAATGCATAAGCTTTATTATCTTTTGCTAGATATATGCGGAGGGAAATTTTCAAAAGGATGTTTGAGTAGAAAGAAAAAAAAAGTACTTGCAGGTTCATCCAAAAATATATTTCTTCTCAAAGACATTTTCAAACGAGAGAAACGTCACTATTTCCTGTTTGAAAATACATAAGATATACATTTTTGTGCTGAGAACTTCCAAAGTGAACAGCCATTTTCCAAAATGAAAAATCAGAAAATCAGAACAACAGGAAAAACAAAACAAAACACAGAGTCAAGAACGTTTGGCAACATTTGTATTAAAATGGCCTTACAGACATCTCAGCAGAGCAGAGAGGCTGCCCAATGATCTGTGCAGTGGACTTAAAAAAAAAAGACACCCAGGTATAAATCCCACCTTAACTTCATTTTTATGTTATGTGATTCCTCCATGAACAGAACCCCTCCCTCCTCAAACCTGCTGTACCCTGCTACAATAGCTCTCAAGCCTGCAGGTGTCTTTTACATATAATAATAATAATAATAACTTTATTTTTCTATACCGCCACAATCTTGTGACTTCTAGGCGGTTTACATTCAAGAGAGCTGGACATTCAGCGAGTTACAGTATGCAGATAGTCAGAGGAAATACAGAGTACATCAACTTTAAGAATGCAAAAATATAAAAAAGTACAGTATGCTAATACATTTCTGAGAGGACCTGTTAGGAAAAGGTCGCGAATTACAAAAAATACATCGAAAATTACAATGTACAGTTTAAGAATTTTCAGGAGGGACATATTAGAAGACATGTTCCGAATTGTACAATACGGTTTGATTAGGATTTCAGAGGGGGAGGGGGAGGGGAGGGGTACAGTGGGTAGTTTGTTGTATTTGGAGGGCTCCCAATTTTCACCAAATCAGAACAAGTTAGAGTGGGATTTGGGCCTGTGTCCCCTTGTGTACAGTCCACTTCACTGACTACTAAGCTACTGCTGGGACCTGCTTGCTTCTTTGTTGAGTATACTCATAATATCTCCTCTGATCACGTGTGGCCAGTCCCCTTCAAAACCCAACAGGGAATCCCCGTGTCGCTATTAGAAAGCTGCATCAGGGGTAAAGGCGATAACTTTGACCAGCGCTGCTGCAAGCTAACAGACCCGCACAAATTTCAAAACGGTAAAATGGATTCCCTGTTGGGTTTTGAAGGGGACTGGCCGCACGTAATCAGAGGTGATCAACAGCTAAGCAGCAATATCACTGGAGCACGGGTGTGAAGCTAAGTACCTCTTTTCTTGTTTTGAAATAAGCAGTGCTAGTGCTTGGACGTGTTTGGATTGTCAGCACATTTTTGTGAATTATTTCAGTCTGCTAGGATTTGACCCTTGCTGAAACATTTAAGGCTCCTTTTACTAAGCTGCACTAGCAGTTTTAGCGTGTACTAGATACTAACGCCACCATTGAGCTGGCGTTATTTATTATGCATAGCGTGGGGGGCAGCGCACGCTAATCTGCAGCGCACGCTAAAAACGCTAGCGCACCTTAGTAAAAGGAGCTCTTAATATTGAATTATAAATGATTGGAAGTAAAGCTATTTTGGAGCTGTAGCACCATATTGGAGTTTTGTTCCTTTTTCTCCAATTTTTGTATGGGTGCTCCTCTATTTTGATCAATAAGGAGCTCATAATAAAAAAAAAAAGTCTAAAAAGTGGCCTAAATGGGTACTTGGACGATCAAAAAGCCTGATCGTCCAAGTACCCATAATCAAAACTGGTTTTAGATGTATCTAAAACCAGCTTAGGCCTTTCCCCTGCCTCTAAATGTATAGAGTGAAAAGAGGCATTTTTAGAGGAGCGGAAAGGGCGGGAGGTGGGCGGGAGGTGGGCTGACCTAGACATAGACATACAGCAGGTATAACCAAAAGTTTAGGCAGGTTGTCTAGTCGGCACTTATACGTTTTGACGTAGACCAAGTCAAAACAGGTATAAGTGCTGAAAAAGTAGCCACTGAGCTGATCGCTGCAACTCAGTGGCCCCAGCAACCTCCCTATCGCCTACTGAAATTATCACTGCAAGAAAGATGGCTCATCTCTCCTGCCGCGATGGTGATCACCCACACCCCCTCCAAACCACGACACTTTGCGGTGAGCATCACGGCAGGGCATCTTCCCTGCCGGCGATCCTCATCCCGAAGTGCTGTGGTTCGAAGGGGGGGTGAGCAATCACCATCAAGGCAGGAGAGATGATCCATCTCTCCTGAAGCGATCAGCCCTCCCCCGCTACTCGATCCGGGTAGGAGAGAGTCCAAGCCCTCCTGCCCGGCGACACTCCGAACCCCTGACTACGATCGGGGCAAGAGGGAGCCCAAGCCCTCTTGCCCCAGCGACACCCTGAACCCCCAACTACGATCGGAGAAAGAGGGAGCCCAAACCCTCCTGGCCACGTGACCCCCCCTACAAGATTGGGCAGGAGGGAGCCCAACCCCTCCTGCCCAGGTGAACCCCCTACCCCCCACCTCCACTAAAATATGGGCAGGAGGGATCCCAGGCCCTCCTGCCCTCAACGCACTCCCCTCCCATGATCGCCCCCTCGAACCCCCGATTAGCCCCCCTGCTGACCCGCGAGACATCTCTCTGCCGACCCCTCGATCCCTCCCTACCCCCGTACCTTAAAATCGTTGGCCAGATGGACGGGTGCCAAGCCTGTCCATCTGGTAGGCCAACCATCCCTTGAATAGCTGGCCTTTGGGCCTGATTGGCCCAGGTGGCTCAAACCTCGCCCACAGGAGGGGCCTGAGGCGCCTGGGCCAACCATATGGCTGGCACCTGTCCATCTGGCCAACAATTTTAAGGTACGGGGGGATTGGAGGTGGGGGTATCGAGGGGTCAACGGGGTTGGGGGTGTCTCACAGGTCAGTGGGGAGGGCCGATCAGGGGTTTGGGGGGGCAATCATGGGATGGGTTGTATCGAGGGCAGGAGGGCCTGGGATCCCTCATGCCCGTATTTTAGTGGGGGTGGGGGGTAGGAGGTTCACCTGGGCATGAGGGGTTGAGCTCCCGCCTGCCCCGATCGTTGTAAGGGGGGGGGGGGTGGATTCTGTAACCGGTGTTGTTTTTGACAGACACCGGTTACAGAATCCAGCTTTTAGTGCGAAGGTCTGGCTCCTCCTTCGCCTAAAAGCCCTTGTTTTTGGCGTTTGGGACTTTGGCTTTTTTTAGGTTGATGATATGGTATAAGTGTAGATGTAGTGGTGGTCTGAGCGTTTAAACAGCTGAACATAGAGGCAGGCCATTATAAAAAAAAAACTCCTTTGGGATGTTTTTTTTGATAATGGACATTTTCCTTGCTTCTACTTTCAATGTTTAAGGCCTTAGGCCAAAAGGGGACTTAGACGGTTTTTTTTTATTATGCCCCTCCACGAGTTTTGCATAATTGAGCTTGCCTGAATTAGTTGTCTAGCATATAATTTTTGATATAGTAATTGAAATCACCTATTATTATACTGTTACCCATTTCTCCAGCTTTCCTAATCTCTGAAAACATTTCTTCATCTGTCTGCTCATTTTGTCCCGGGGGACGGTAGTATAACCCTACCTTTATATTTCTTCCCTTCATACATGGAATTTCTATGCATAAGGATTCCACACTGCTATCTATGTCATGCAGAATGTTTATTTTATTTGATTCAATTCCCTCTTTAACATATAGCACAAACCCCCTCCAATTTGATCTACTATATCCTTGCGACATAATTTGTACCCAGGTAACACATTGTCCCATTGATTGTCCTCCTTCCACCAGGTCTCCGAGATGCCTAGCTTTGAAAAGCCATCCGGACCCCCAGATATGTCCTCAAAAGAAGGTACATGTCCAGGGAAATCTGGACGTCTGGTAACCCTACCTAATGTCCCTTTCATGTCTATGCCCCTGATTTCAACCATATATTAAATGCTTCTTATTTTCCTTTCTTCTTGTACATCCATTTTATTTCTGTTGTGGCAGTTAATTCCTAGTGAAGCACAATTTCTGTCTCCCTAGTATAAGTAGTTCTCTCCTGTTCATTTAGGATTCTGTTGGATCATTCACACTTCCTTCACCTCTCCTCTAACAGTGTCCATTCAATAAATGCAAAAGCCTAAATGCTCCTTTACTCTTCTAGGCTATTCCCTTATCGCTTGCATTTTATGCTGCCTCAGGGTAGAACTGTAAAATTATTGTTGATTTTTTTTTCTTCAGACAGATGGAGAATGTGTAAATATGACTAAAGAATGAGAATAATATTAACTTGGTTTTTATAGAGCCTTGGGAGTCATTTTGTCTCTAAGATTCCATTTAAAGCAACATGAAGCAAATAAAAACATTTTCAATACAGAAACAAAGTAATGTAGTACATTTTTATTTTCTATCCTTATTCGTGTTTTGCACATTGTGAGTAGATTTCTTTTGGAGTATATTAATCTTTTTCTCTCTGGCAAGGCGCGATTTCTGAATCACCTTTGGGTCAATTTTCAAAAAACCGTTTAATGGCAATGTATACAGGTTCTTTTTCCCCCAGGAATTTATGACATTTCAAAGAAAAATTACCCAGATAGATTATTTCTGAAAATTCATTTCAATATATGTGGATACAGAAGTACATATGTGCATTTCACCTGCCATCTACAAATACCTTAAAGCTTAACTGTGGGAACTGTGGAATAGAGTGGAAATGTATCTTAGTAGTTAGGAAAGCAGGTTGAGTTCCCAGGCAGCCAGGGTTTAATTATGAAGAGCATAAGATTTGATATCAAGTCCAATATCCTGTTTCCAACAGTGGCAAACCCTTATCACAAATACCTGACAAGATCTCGGGAAGCTGGGTTCAATTCCAAATGTGACCCTGGGCAAATCACTTAACCCTTCATTGCCTGAGGTAGAAAAAAACACTTTAAGTTTCAAGTTTATTAGGTTTTTATATACCGCCTATCAAGGTTATCTAAGCGGTTTTACAATCAGGTACTCAAGCATCTTTCCCTATCTGTCCCGGTGGGCTCAGGGCAGGATTAACCAATAGGCCAAGTAGGCACGTGCCTAGGGCCAGAAATGGTCAGGGGGGCCCGATGAAGAAAGGCATCAACATTGTTTTTTCCAAACAGCAATGGGCCCCTCCAGCATCGATCGGCAACGCGGCCCCCCCATCGACGGAAAGTAAGACAAGCAAGCAACGTAGGTAAGAAAGGCAATGGGAACTGTAATTGTGCAAGCCGTGCTGCTTACCCAAAGCTTCCCTCTGACACAGCTTCCTGTTTCCGCCTGGGCGCATGGTAGGGTGGGGTGGGGCATGGGGCCCAGTGTACTTGTGTGCCTAGTGGCCCTCGATGAATTAATCCTACCCTGGGTGGGCTCACAATCTATCTAATATACCTGGGGCTATGGAGGACTGAGTGACTTGCCCAAGATCACAAGGAGCAGGGCGGGGTTTGAACCCCAGGGTACTGAGCAGATAAACAGCTTTTATGCTGCTCATCCTAGGAATAGCCATCTTGCTATTTCTTGCTACATAGTCTTGAAATATTCTTCAAATAGGAAAATCCCAATATATAGTACACATTCCCTATTATGCCAGAGAATGATGTCATGGGGTTTCCCTATTTAACTGCCGAGAAAAACACCACGACTATTTTGGCTTAGCAGCAGCAGTAATGAACAAGCAACTATTAATAGCACAATGGTAAGAATGTAATAGTTTGTAATGCTCTACCAGAAGAATAATGTTGTATAGAGCCTTGTTTGGGTTGTAGGTCTTGGCCAACAGTATCTAATTTTAACTTTTCAATTGTAGTATCTCCCCGCCTTGAAAAAGAGTAGCGAAACGCGTCGGCAATGGGGATGAACAGATACCAAAAGCTAAGTACCTGTATATCTAAATATACCTACTGCTATGAATGATAAAAATAAATATACGGGGGGCGCTAGAGAGCCCGAGCAAGATGGAGGCTTAGGTCCGAAGCTCCCGACAGCGATCCTGTTGTACAGCGCATATCATCCTTTCTAACCTGCTACTGCATCGATATTTTCATACGTTAAGATGCCCCAACCTAAACAAGGTAAAATAGAAGCGGCTTTTGCCGGCACTTCGGGCGCGAAACGGCCGAAACAAGACCCGCCGACGCCTACCAAGGGAGACGCGGCCCGACCACGTGTCGACCCAGACATTACAATTTCAGAGCAACTTCAACTAATCTCGAACATGATGTCCAAGAGCAAAGATGATATTAAGGATATCAAACACAAAATTATGAACTTAACTGAAAAATTTTCGGCAATGGATACTCGCCTGTTTGCACTGGAACGCAAACATCAGGTAGTTGATGAGCTTGCCACTAACCAGAAGATGGACCGCCGAGCACTGCATGCGCTAGAGAGTCTGCTGGAGGACCTTGGTAATCGCGGCAGGAGACAGAACCTTCGCTTCAACGGGTTATATGAGGGAACAGAAGGATCGGATGCCTGCAAGTTCTTTGAAGACTGGCTTCCCAAGGTGTTATCCCTCAAGTTTGATCGCGCTTTAGAGGTGGAACGAGCACACAGAGTGCCGACCAAGGCGACATCGGGCTCCCAACGTGCACGCCCGATGGTATTGAAACTACTGCGCTTTACTCACGTTGCTATGATACTGGATAAAATGAGATCTTTGAAAAAAATTGAATGGCAAGGGCAGTCGATATATATTTCTGCAGACTATACTAAAGATACAGCAGAGAAGCGCCGCAAATTCCTAGCCCTACGTCCCCGACTGCGTGCATTGGAAGCCCGCTTCGGTCTTTTGGCTCCTGCACGCTTTAAGATCACATATCAAAATAGAACCAAAACTTACACAGATCCTAATGAAGTTGAAAAGTTTTTAAAAGAGCAAGAGGACCTTGTACATATGGATACTTGATACACTGCACTGTCGTGTTTGCATATATTTGTGCACGTCATGATTTCAAATACTGATGTGTGTGTAGTTGGTTATATAGTGTTTTTGCTATTTCTGCTCCACTACGGTGGATATAGGTGCTGTATTTTCACCATTGCTGTTTACTGTTAGAATCATCCTTTATAAGGGGATTGCTGGGGGTGTGTGAGGACTCTGAGCCTCCGTGTTGTTACTGTGTCTCCTCCCCTCCGCAGGCCTTCGGGTCGCCTTTTGGGCGGGTTGGTTACAAGGCATCTGTCTTGTGGGCGGGTGGGAGTTGTTATGACTGGTGGGGGGAGGGAGGGAGTTATGAATGTGGGTATGTATGGGGTTTTTCTTTTTTTTTGTTTCAGCTCTAGACAGCAGATTACAACTCTGAGATTTGCTTGGCATGTATTTATCGGCACTAATACTGTACTGTTACTGATATTGACTGCTATGTAATCAAGATGGGAGTGTGTAATGTTTTATCTCTGAATATCAGAGGCTTGCATCACCCTATCAAGAGAAAGAAATGCTCTTATTTTGCAAACATCATGCTGCATAGGTGGTTTTTTTTCAAGAAACCAAGCTGAATGTCATTGAATCTGCCAAACTGAGGAGGGACTGGGTCTCACATTGCTTCTTCTCCCCAGCTGTCTCCACTAAGGGAGGGGTTGCTATTTTATTATCCAAACATCTTCATTACACTATAATTGGTTCTTCCCATGACTCCCAGGGTAGATGGGTGTCAGTCACCCTTGATATAGCTTCCAGCAGGTATACCTTCCTCTCGGTATATGGACCCAATACGGCAGATCCAAAGTTCTTTCACGAGATCTCTCGGGAGTTGGCTTCCCTTTCTACTGATCATATCATTGTGGGGGGCGATTGGAATTTGGTATTGGATTCGCACTTAGACCGTAAATCAAATTCCTCCTATCGCTTACTACAACCCATTCGCTCTTGCGGAATATAATTCAATCTTATGACCTTGCTGATGTATGGCGTCTCTTTCACCCCAAAGATCAAGAATACACCTTCTGGTCGGCGCCCCACGCGTCTGCTATGCGTCTGGATTACTTCCTTATGTCCAATTCACTCATACGCTCTGTTCATTCTTCATCTATACTTTCCTGCCCTCTTTCGGACCATTCTGCCATATCATTATCCTTTGATCTCTCGACTCCCTCGCCCTCCACACCCTCATGGCGTTTGAATGTTGCTCTCTTGTCAGATCCAGAATTCTTTTCACAAGTTGAGCTATGGACAGCTGATTATTTCCTTTACAATGATACACCACTTGTTTCTTATCAGATGGTCTGGGATGCCTATAAGGCGTACCTAAGGGGTCGCATCATAGCCTATTCGGCATATCTTGCCAAATTATGTAAAAAATCTTTGCTTGATCTTGATGCTCAAATAAAATCCCTGGAGGTCAGATATCATATCTCATCGACCGCCTCGGACTTAATACAAATACGTAAGCTAAAGTTCCAATACAATACCATTCTATCTGAGCAAGCTGGTGTAATGTTTCTACACGAAAGTGCTTTGTACTATGAACATCGAAACAAAGCAGGTACCCTGTTAGCTAATTACCTTAAACAAAAAAAAAGAGCTCGTCATATAGTTGCCCTGAAGCAGGGGGGCTCTCTAATTACAGACCCAGTTATTATTACTGATCAGTTCCGTTCTTTCTTTTTTTTTTTGAATATATTTTTATTGAATGAACCAATCACGAGAGGTACAATCAACAGCAAGCCAAAAGAGAATAACATCAGAAATACAATAATCAGGTATACAATACAGCTAGGCCCGAGATCAGGCCCTCAAACAGAGCCTTCTCATGAAAGTTCACAATTTTCATTTTGAAACAGAACAACAGGAAAACAAACCTCCCTCCCTCCCCCCGCCCCAAAACCACCCACCCCCCTCCCCTTGCATCCTGCGGAATCGACCCAGCTTAGAACGAGTCCCAGCACTCCACATAAGCCACTGATTGCCAGCTAGTGGCACCCTTCTTGCGTTGCCTCTCCCAGACCGCCATCTGGGACATACTAGCTCTCCATTGTTGGAACGTAGGGCACACACTTCTCACCCAGTGCTGCAGAATTAGTTTCTTAACGAGCCCTAGAGCCACCAGCACAAAGCGTTGCAAAGGCGCAGTAATACCAGCCTCAGTCAGGGGACCCGTGACACCAAGCAGCAGAGTCTTGTACGACCATTCCAGGGAGCGCCCCAAAACATCCTCCACCTCTTGGAGTGCACGTACCCACAGCGGTCCCACCAAAGAGCATTCCAAAAAATGATGCACCAGCGTCCCCCGGAGAGCCGGACACCTGGTACAGAAGGCATCAGGCCACAGGCCCATAGTGTGTCCAGCGCAGCGGGTTACATATGCCCTATGCACGATCTTAAGATGAATTTCATGTAAAGCAACGTTAGGAGTCATCCCCGCACCATCCACAAAGCATTGTGACAACTCATCAACCGTAACCTCTTCACCCAACGCAGAGCTCCAGCCATCTGCCATGTGGGACAGAAAAACCTCAGCAGGCCTCCAGTCTCTCCCCATTTTGTACCAAGCCGATAGCGAGTTAAAATCAAGCGAGAGGGAAAGGAAAGCCCTGTCCAGCGGGGAAAAAGTAGGTAACTCCCCGGATGTCAACCGAAGCGAAGAGCAATAACTGCGTAATTGTAGATAGAACAGTGCGGACCCTGCACTCCACGCCCAGCGCTCCTGACAGGCAAAAAAATCCGGCAGTCGCCCCGAACCCAGCTCCACAAGCTGACCAACAAATCGGCACCCGGATCGACTAGCCCGCGTAAAGAAAACATGTGTACCCGCAGGGAAAGCAGGGTTAGCCACGAACTCCAAAAAAGGGGAGGGACCCGACGAGCCCCCCAATTCCCTGCGCCACCACCCCCAAGCGGTCCGCAAAGGTCGTAACAAGGAAGCACAAGCGCCAGCCCCGGGTCTTAAGATATTGAACACTGATACCGAGTCCGCCAACATGGACCAGAATCCCTGCGGGGCAAACTTAGTCCCACCCGTGTAGATTTCGTGCACCCAACGAAGCAGAGCCGCCACGTTATAAAGACGAAGATCCGGGAGATTTACTCCTCCCTGAGACCGCTCTCTAATAAGCTTTTGATAACCAATTCGCGCCCGTCTAGAGCGCCATATGAAAGATGAAACAATACCTTCCGTTAGAAACTATATACTTCGGGAGTTAATCCCTCTGAGTCTGACTTTGATGAATTCTTCCGAGACCTGTTGCCACCTTCTATTCCATCTAAACTTCATGAATAACTCAATCAACCCCTATCTCCTTCAGATATCAGTGCTGCCATTGGTGGACTACGTACAGGCAAGGCCCCGGGAGGTGATGGCCTCCCTTTGGGCTTTTATAAAACCTTTCAAACCACATTGATACCATTACTCCTTCGGCTTTACACTGACTTTATGACGAAGGGCTCGAGTGGGGGAACTTTTGCTAGCGGATAAAGTGGTTTTTCCCAAGCCCGGGCGGGATCCCTTGCTCCCTAAAAATTATAGACCAATTTCGTTGCTCAATTATGACTGTAAAATTTATGCTAAAATACTTGCAGACAGGCTTGCTAATGTTCTTCCTTTGCTTATACATCCTACTCAATGTGGCTTTGTCAAGGGACGACTTACAGCTGATAATTCTAGAGTACTCTGTCATGTGTTGCAGGCTGCCAATCGTGTTTCCATCCCTCAATGTGTGATGTCACTAGATGCCGAAAAGGCTTTTGATTATGTGGAATGGAAATATTTGTTTCATACCCTACACTGGTTCCAATTGGGTGATGTCTTTATTGATATGGTACGCCTATTGTACTCTAGTCCTAGGGCCAGGTTGAATGTGGATGGTCACTTTTCCTCTTACTTCTCTTTAACTAGAGGAACTCGTCAGGGGTGTCCCCTTTCGCCCCTCCTGTTCAACCTGGCCCTGGAGCCCTTATTGCGACGATTGGATACCTCAGCCGATATTCAGGGTATAAAGGTAGGCCCCAGAGAGGTGCGTCTGACCGCATTTGCGGATGATGTGCTTCTCTATGTATCCAATCCAGAAGTCACTCTGCCGGCCGTGCTTACACTTCTCTCTGATTTTGGCACTTTGTCAGGATACACTATCAACTGGGATAAGACTGAGGTACTCCCCCTGAATGCGCATTGCACTCAGGCAATGATATCCCCTTTTGGCCTTACGTGGTGTCCCCATGATCTTAAATATTTGGACATTTGTTTTTGTAACACCTGGCAAGACACAATAGATCTGAATGTTACGAACCTCTTGACCAAGATCCAAACGCTATGTAACCAATGGTCCCCCTTGCATTTGACGTGGTGGGGCAGATTAGAGTCCATACGCATGATGATGACTCCTCAAATATTGTATGTATTACAAATGCTCCCTCTTCCGTTTCCTCCTATTTTCTTTAAAATATTTGACAAAATTCTTGTACAATTTTTGTGGAAAGGGAAGCCACCTCGCATTGCATTATCTACTCTAAAGAAGCCTTGGCACTTTGGAGATGTTAATTTTCCCCATTTTTCCCTTTACGCCTGCTTGGCGTTAATACGTGGTGTTAGCAAATGGTTTTTACCTCCAGACAGTCCTGATTTACCATACTGGGGCGAACTTGAGAGAGATCTGGTAACTCCCTATTCTTTAGATAGGATTTATTTTTCTTTGGGGACTCCCTGTTTCAGGGATTGGGTGTCTCTTTCTATATCCCAGAAAGCACTTATGACTCTTGGACAAGAGTTGTGCTTTCCCCTTTTTCTTTCTTTTTACTCACCTATTTGGGGTAACCCCAAGATTACTGTGGGCTCCCGTATGATATATTGGTCATATTGGATTGAATGTGGGATTTGGCATCTCCAAGACCTATTTAGGAGGGATACCCTGATGTCATTTACACAGCTGAAGTACACTTATGGGTTGCCTCCCACTCAAGCCTATAGATATTTACAACTCAGACATAGCATACTTGCTACTTTTGGGAATGATTTAGGTCGTCTTCATCGCACTTCTATGTCTCCTATTATCCCTTTGTTGTCAACCTGGAGTAATAAACCGCATGTCATGTCCATGATATATAAAGTATTTCGGACCGAGGGTCCGCTCACGTTGTTACCTGTTCAGCGATTGTGGGAACGGGATCTTTCTCATTCAGTTTCTGAGAGTCAATGGAGACAGATATGGCGACACTCCAATAGACCCTTGCACTCGGCCTCTATTAGACAGTCTCTGTTTTTTGTTCTTCATAAATCATTATGGACTACAATCAAGCAACAACGAGCTATGTCCACTTCATCTAGTGAGTGTTGGAGATGTCTTTTGGCTGCTGGAACTCTTCAACATATGCTTTTTGACTGTTCCTTTGTATCTGACTTTTGGGTGAACGTCGGTGATATAATGAGTCATATTATTCCTTCTCCGGCAGTGTTGTCCTATGACTTGATAATATTACGATCTTCAGCACTTGAACCACCTCTTCCTCGACATATGGAGATCTTGTTTGACATACTCTGTGGATTGGCCATCAAAACTGTGCTACTTAACTGGAAGACGCAAAAACCAATATCTATTTCTCAATGGTGGTCTATGGTTCTCTCTGCTTATAAATATGAGTCTAGAGTAGCTGAGTGTAGAGGCTCTCAATCTTATTTTCGTACTATCTGGTCTCCATTGATTGCTTACTGCGAGTGTAACACGTGAGTTATTCGTTTACGATGTATCTTATCTTATTTTAATTTAATCTATTTTATTTTTCTACAGTGCTGTATTGCTGGTGCATTTAATAATTTTACTAACTGATGTTGCTATGCATTCTTCACAATGCGAAATCTGAGAAAAATAAGAAAATTCTTTAATAAAGACCAATTCAGGATCATTGTCCAATCCCTCGTGCTAAGTATGGTAGACTACTGCAACAGCCTTTACCTACCTTGCCCAATCAACACAATAAAAAAACTACAGACCGTCCAGAACACAGCCCTCAGACTCATATACTCACTCAGCAAATACGACCACATTACCAAAGCATACATAGAATCTCACTGGCTACCAATAAAAGCAAGAACACAATTCAAACTCTACTGTCTCCTATTCAAAGTAACCCACGGCGCAGCACCCAGCTACCTAAACAACCGTTTTCACTACTATCTCTTATCCAGAAGAAGGAGAACACAGAACATTTTCACCTACCCTCCTCTCAATGGTACTCGACGTAAGAAACTTTATGACAACCTACTAGGAACACAGGCAGCTAATATTGACTCCGACATCTCAAAATTACTGATCGAAATTACAGACATAAAAGAATTCCGAAAAGAAATAAAAACACTACTGTTCAAAAAATATCTCCCATCAATCTAAACCGCCACCTAATGAGTTCCCAACCAATTCCATTGGGAATTAGAATCTCTTTATCCAACCCAAACTAAACACCCCTACTGTCCATATCATCAACATTAATTAACCAACATCATGCAATCATCAAAACAATAAATACACCTCCACTTATAGGCAAATGATGCTACTCTCCATCCGAAGAAACTTGACTCAGCTCATGTAACATCTTTTGTAATCTAGAATATATTGTAATTCTTATTCTCCACCAGTTGTAAATTGACTCAGTTGCTATGTAACATCTCCTGTGATATTGAATGTACTGTAATTCTTCACTATTACCTGTAATTAACACTTCTCCTGTAATGTAATTCTACTGGAAATGCCCAGATATCTTCTTTATTGTAATCCGTGGCTATGTTACATCTACTGCGATATTGAATGTATTGTAACTCTACACTGTTACTTGTAATCTACTCTTCTCCTGTATTGTAATTCTACTGGAAATGCCCAGATATCATCTTTATTGTAATCCGCCTAGAACCGCAAGGCACAGGCGGAATAGAAATCCCTAATGTAATGTAATGTAATGTAATGTAATGTAATATTGTATTCTCAATGAGCTTGATTCCACTACCTTTTTATTAGTGGATTGTTTATTCTGCTGTCATGAGCTGTCCTGTTGATTTTGTTTTCCATGTTATTTTCTCAATAAAAATTGATTAACTTAAAAAAAATATATATATACAAATTAAAAAAGCATAAAAAATAGGATATACTCCAGCAGGATCAATGAGGATTCAAGCCACTTGAAGTGATACTCGGTGGTGGTCTGAAGATCCTTGAGGACTGGAGTTTTATTCTCTGGTATAATAGGGACTGTGTATTATATATTGGGATCATCCTAGGAATAATGGCTTATGGAAATTATCTAAACCTTTTCTAAACCCTGCTAAGTTAACTGCTTTCACCACATTTCTCCGGCAGTGAATTCCAGAGTTTAACTACACATTGAGTGAAGAAATATTTTCTCTGGTTTGTTTTAATTTTACTACTTAGTAGCTTTATTTTATGCCCCCTAGTCCTAGTGTTTTTGGAAAGAGTAAACAAGTGATTCATGTTTACCTGTTTCACTCTACTCAGTGTTTTATAGACCTCTATCATATCTCCCATGAGTTATCTCTTCTGCAAGGTGAAGCACCCTAACCGCTTTAGCCTTTCCTCATGGATAATTATCCTATCCCCTTTATCGTTTTCAACACCCTTCTCTGTACCTTTCCCAATTCTACTACATCTTTCTTGAGATGCGGTGATGCTCTTTGTGACTTTACCCACTGTAGCCTCAAGTACTTTGTAAATTTTGGAGCCTGTTTACTAAGCAGTATTATTTGTTGAAGGTGGTTTTAACATGTGCTAACAGACCGATGTTACATTAACAGTTAACACAGCATGTTGACTATTTGCATTTGCTAAACACCCAGAAGGGTAATGCAGTAAAATATTTGTCATTCCTCAACTCTATTTTGTGTTTATAAAAGGCCTTTAAAAAGATTATTCCAGGGCTTAGATGTGCATAAGTATGCACAGTAACAAGAAGGCATCAGTGAGACATTGAAAAGTCATTCAAAGTAATATACACCATTCAATGTCCTATATCTTCTTTTCTTAATTTTTCTAAATTTTTCAGGGCTTCAGACATGCCATTTGGTTACCACTCATTCTTCATGGCTGCCAAATATTTCTCTATGGCTATGGCTTCTTCACTAGCTCCTCTATATACTTATTTTTCCATGTTTTTTATTTTTTAATTTTTTTCAAACCTTTAATGTGGTATATGCTAATATCAATAACTTAATCTTTTAAAACTTATCTTAAATATTTCCGTTTGTCTGTTTTTCTTATCCTATCGGGAAGGGACCTGTCATATCGACATGTTTCGCCATTAGGCTGCTTCAAGAAAAGTCCCCTAAAAAAACAGGAAAAAGTTTGGTGATACTACACCCTCCCACATGTCCTTCTCCTTAAGAGAAGTCTATATAAGTGTAAACTGTATTGTAAAAGTGAGAGGGTGTAGTATCACTAAACTTTTTCCTGATTTTTTAGGGGACTTTTCTTGAAGCAGCCTAATGGCGAAACATGTCGAT